>NW_026126418.1:10318125-11648750 GCF_943737965.1 Phodopus roborovskii
AACACAAAGAAAGGTCGAGGGAACTACAAGACTGCTCCCAACTAACAATCTCAGCTTCCGTGGAAAGGCTATCATAAATGCCCTTCCCGGAGAGTGAGATCAACAACTAACTTCTCCATGGAGTCCTCAACTAATGCCTGTTGAAAACAGGAGCAAACACCCATACATAAACACTGAGTCAAACTAGAACCCAGAAGCAGATGGAGAGGACAAGACCATGCGGTAGAAGTACATAGAGACAGCTTACCTGAACAAGGAGGAGCTAAGGGCCACTAGACTGATAGCTGGGAAGCCAACAGCGGTCTGACTCGGACCCCCCTGAATATGGGTCTCAGCCAGAAGGTCTGAGCAGTCTAAGAGACCTCAGACAGTGGAGCCAGGATGTATCCCTGGTGCACAAAAGGACTTTGCAAACATATCCCCCATGGAGGGATAACTGCCTTATTCTAGAGATAGGAGAGAAGCCCTAGTCCCTACTTCACAGGACCTGTCAGATCTACATGACCCCAACTGGATGGCATTCCCCTACATATTGTATTGTGGTGGGGGGTTGGGAGGGGAGGGTGTTTAGAGTGCATGGGAGAGGGTAGAGAGGGCAAAAGGGAGGGAAGGAGGGAGGGAGGGAGAGGGAACTGGGATCGACATGTAAAATAATAATAATAAAAAAAAAAAAAAAAACGCTTTGACTCCAAAATTTAAGTTGAAGAACAAGTTACTGGGGAAAAGTATTTCTATTTTTGTTTCCACAGAAAATGAAAAGATGTGGATTCCTTCCAGACTAATGTGGTTTGATCACACCAGACCGCCTGAAACAGAGTACATGCTGATCCTACATTCCAAACAGCTGGACAAAACAGCCCTACAGACTACAGCTAGGATATCTGAATCTTCTTCGAATCCCCCAAGACAGCGCCCCTTACCAGCAGGAAGTAGTTTGGAAAGAACGACGCCCAAATTCCCAAATATTGTGTATAAATGTTTGTTTTCATTTAATTGGACTTTGTTATATAAAATTAAATAAAAAATACTCTATATGCAAAAAAAAAAAAAAAAAAAAAAAAAGATGGAAATCACAAAGAAACTTTGGATACTATACGCAAAAAAAAAAAAAAAAAAAAAAAAAAAAAAAAAGAAAACTAGAACCACTGAGATCTTCATGCCAACTTGGGATGAAAGACTTTTTCTCACCTTGGAACTGAATTGGTCCTGCAAGCTTTTCTTTATTTCCCACGTTGAAACTTTAATTAAATTTCTAAAAGCAATTCAGATTTGTCTTTTCATGTTTAGGCAGTTTTAAGTCCATGAAAAGTCCTTTTTTCCTATGAAATCAACTCCTCCTAATCACTCAGAAAGGAGGTCACTCACAACCAAATGGACACTGGTCTTGAAAATTATAGAAGGCTATGATGTCAATGCATACTTTTTATTGGTGACATCATTTCAGTTTTAGACATATGGACTATTCTTTTCATTATAATACTATGAGCAAAATAGTAGTCTGTCCTGTAACAAGGAAGTGATTAAATAAGAAGACAATTAAGAAATTGCATGTTGTCATTTAACTGCTCAGTAGATGAGGCAAATTTGAGCCTTGATGATGGGAGATGTCATTATGTATATATGTTTCTCATACTGATTAATGAATAAAGCACTGTTGGCCAATAGGAAAGCAAGATAGGAGGGACTAGGAGACAAAGAGGAAAGAGGAAGTAGTAAGGAGGAGTCAGGATGGAGAGCCTGGAGAGAAGAGAACTGCTATTCCTCCGCTCTAGGAAAGAACATGTGAAAATACATAGAAATGGGTTAATAATTAAGACAGAGCTAGCCGATAAGAAACTAGTAACTGGCCAACAGGATTATATCAAATACAGAGTCTCTGTATGTTAATTGGGGCTGGCATGGCAGCAGGACCCAACCAGGCGGCGGGAGGAAAAACCGTATTCCTTACACCTTGATTATCCTCTGTTACTAACTGAAGATGTCCCAAAGACAGTTGATTCCTTTGCACCCACTCTTGTATGCACCAGGCACAATAAATAAAAAGCTTCAGAGATATTTCCAAACATCCACAGGCCCCAATCTTCCTTTCCTAACTCTACAGCCCAGAGATTTGTTCCAATGGAAATAAAAATATCTGAAAAGGAATTGACTTTGTGTAATAGTTAATTCAGAGGTCAAGATACCTACATATCTAAGATAAGAAATGAGCCCAAAAACACTTTTTTTCACCTTCTAATTTTCCAATAATGTGTCTTTCCCCCCTCATGTTATATTAAAGAAACTCCTTGGATCTAAAAAGTTACTCTAATTTGGGAACTGACTTCAAGCCTTATATGGATTGTGTTCCTTAGAGTACACTGACAAGCATGTCATTTCCTGCTATGTTCACTGTAGTTATTGTGTTGTAACACAGCAAAGACCCAGGTTCAACTGATTATCTGCTCCTTAATTGTACACTGCAGAAGTTCCTCCTTAGAATTTTGTGTTAAGAGGCATTTGGAATCTGGGCCCATGTCTAAACTAACTGTACAAATTTGTTTTCTTTCAATTCTAAGGAAATATTTATGATTATTTTCTTAGTACTTACCTATCCTTAAATATGTATTTTATATCATCATGGTACAAACGAAGGCACTGTACAAACTGTGGAGCTGTATTCATATTTATGGAAGTGTGATACTTTTGACCAAGATGAACTCAATTCCTAATGCAAGGTGTATAAATATATACACACTTAAAAATGTATTTATACACATACATCTACTATAACATTTACATACATATAAACAAGATAATATTCACATAGCACACACATATATGTTTACCTAATATTCCTCTCTGTGTACACATGTGCATCTAATAAACATGTATATATATATATATATATATATATATATACAAATATATACATATATATGCCTAACACTCACATATGTTCCCCAAAGAAGGGAGAGTTCACAAGACAAGTGAATCTTAACACAGATTCCACAGCTCTGAGTCAACACTGACAGAATATATTTTGTCTTGAAAGGAGTATAGAAAGGTCAAGTATTGATTTTAGTTTTCAAAAGAAGGCAAACAATAAGAATCTCTTTCTAAGAATATTTGTTAAATTTTGCTTTCATTTGGGGTTTCTATGTGGAGCACAGAAACAGAGAGGATGGCGAAGATATAAAGGCCCAGCTTTTGAATGTAGTCCTAAAATTGATTTACTTGTTTCTCTGACCTTTAATACCCAAAAGAGAAAAAATCCTATAGAACTGCAATGCAGAAAATGTGAGAAGAGCAAAGAAATCAAAAGGTTAATGTGATCCACATATTAAAATACATGTTGACATCATGTTTATTCTTCTAAATAATTTGCTTTGCAAAAGCTATTTTGTGGCAACCATATAACTACACAAAACATCAATACTTATTTTTTGAGAAGTAAACCTTAAACTCTCCTCTCATATCAATGGAGTATGTGAGAAGATACATATGATGCCCGAGTGAAGTGCTTCTTATACCTATGATACTGGTGAGGAAAGCATTGAAATTAACAACAGATTTCACATAAATCTGTTATGAATTATATGGATGGGAGCAATTCCAAATTAGATCTCTTAGATGCAGAAATCTTCTACTTTTGTTTTCAAAACTGTGGTTTAAACAGGTTTTCAATTTATTGATTTATTTCTGTGTTCATATATCCCAGGCTGTTTCTGTATAAAGAAATTAAAGTCATGACCAAGAGTTTAAGATTCTCTAGTATGACTATAAGAGAGTGCAAACAATGGCATAAATAAAACAGATCTCATTTCATTGGTTTCCCTGGTGTCATTGTAAATACCTGTAGCAATGACAAAGGAAGGCCAATGTCAAAATTCTGACACTGAGAGTTCTGATCCTTATTCTATTTTTGCACATGACACTTTGGTCTTGGTTGGGTTTTCAGTACTAAATTGAAATGCCAACAAATACCAGTTGGTGCCAGAGAAAATCTCCATTTTTCAGATTTTTATTATCAATAAACTGTTGATATGGTTGATGAAATGCAGTAATACTAATCATGTGTAAATGTGTGTTTAAAAACTGACTTTGATAGAACATAGAGAATTTATACTTTTATTCCTGTGTTCAAACATCCCAGTCTGTTACTGGACAAGAGAGTACAAGGCCCACAAAATAATATGTTTCTGGGCTTTGACTATACAATGGAAGTGGTAGGAAACCCAATACACACCACAGCGATAACAAAAATGATCTCTTGTTCTTTGTGATAAAGCACTGCTGTCTGAATACAGCATTGAAAATTTGCCAATAGGATGGGAGGCACAAAGTGAAAAGACAGAACTGGAAACCTTGAACAATTCTTATTTAATTTCATGTGTCTTTGATCTTGCTCTATATTTTATATTGTCCAGGCAACAGAGACATGAATTCATAGATTGTTGAAAAATTGTATCACAGTCATCACATATTATTCTTAGTTGTGATTATAAAACTATTTATTTTTCACACCACCAAAACAAGTTTAATATTATGTGTATGAGTACATTTGGATGGATCTTTTCATTCGTTACTCACTAGTATTTGTGTTAGTTGCTTTCTATTACTGTAGTGAAATCCCAAAGATAATAAACTTACATAGAAAATGGTTTATTTTGACTCACAAGTTTGAAGTCAACACTTTATTACCAAATGCCCTTGTAATTTTGGGTATTTGCTAGTGGTTGCACTGTGTCTAATAATTTAGCAAAAGAAAAGGACAATGTTGTGTAAGGAGTACGGTTTTTCAGCTCGCCGCCAGGTGTTGTCCTGCCGCCAAGCTGCCAGCCCCAAATAATATACAGAGACTCTGTATTTGATACAATGCTATTGGCCAGGTACTTGTTTCTTATCAGCTAGCTCTGTCTTAAGTATTAACCCATTTCTGCTGATCTATGTATTTCTCTTACAGGGGAGCCGGCCGGCATACTGCTTTCTCCCGACTCTTCATCTTGGCTCTCCCTCCTGACTCCTCCTTCCTACTTCCTATTTCCTTCTTGTCTCCTAGCCCCTCCTATCTTCCTTTCCTATTGGCCAAAAGTGCTTTATTCATTAACCAGTATGAGAAACCTATACAAAATGACATCTCCCATCAATGTTGAACACTTTGATATATGTGAAATGCATCTGAAACTATATGATTTCTGAAAGATAGTTTTTAAATATGATAATTATTGTTTCTTATATAATAATAACCAGTCACAAGGGTATTGAGACAAACAGGAAGATAGTTCAATCTTATGCTCTTAATGAGGCAACTTTGTGCAAGCCCTTTGGCCTCTCTGATCAATCCAGTCTCTCCTACACTGCAAAGAGAAGAGCCTGCCTTATGAATGTCAATGGGCTGTTTGATCCTTAGGCTGGTACACACTTGAAGGTCTTGTAGCTAGCTAAATAAAAAGATTTTGAAAAAGCATCATTCATACTTAAGTTCTTGGCCTATCCTCCTCATTATCTACAGAAGAAACCTAAATCATCAACCTAAAGATACTCACAGAGAGGACAAGACCAGGTGGCAGAAACACATAGAGACAGCTTACCTGAACAAGGAGGAGCTAACGGCCACTAGACTGATAGCTGGGAAGCCAGCATGGGACTGACTCAGGCCCCCCTGAATATAGGTCTCAGCCAGAAGGACTGAGTAGTCTAAGGGACCTCAGACAGTGGAGCCAGAATGTATCCCTGGTGCACAAAAGGACTTTGTGAACACATCCCCCATGGAGCGATAACTGCCTTAATCTAGAGACAGGAGAGAAGCCCTAGTCCCTACATCACATGACCTGTCAGATCTACATGACCCCAACTGGATGGCATTCCCCTACATATGGAATTGGGGTGGGGGATAGGAGGGGCGGGTGTTTAGAGTGCATGTGAGAGGGCAAAGAGGGTAAATGGGAGGGAAGGTGGGAGGGAGGGAGAGGGAACTGCGATCGACATGTAAAATAATAAATTAAATTAAAAAAAAATGCTTTGACTCCAAAATTTAAGTTGAAGGACAAATTACTGGGGAAAAGGATTTCTATTTTTGTTTCCACAGAAAATGAAAAGATGTGAATTCCTTCCAGACTAATGTGGTTTTATCAAGCCAGACTGCCTGAAACAGAGTACAAGGTGATCCTACATTCAAAACAGCTGGACAAAGCAGCCTTACAGACTACAGCCAGGATTTCTGAATCTTCTTCGAATTCCCCATGACAGCGCCACTTACCAGCAGGAAGTAGTTTGGAAAGAACAACGCCCAAATTCCCAAATATTGTCTATAAATGTTTATTTTCATTTAAATGGACTTTATTATTTAAAATAAATTTAAAAAATGGAGGAAAAAAAGATACAGAAAGAAAATTCAATGTAACATCAATATACCAAGTACATACATTTTACTTCTATCGAAGCTGAAGAAGTCCTTACTTACAGTACATTTATTCATTCTTTTACTAAAATGTTAAAGTCTTATACACAGGAGTTTCTATTAGCACTACAAATTGACTGTAGCTTTGAGTTGTCTGATTTTTTAAATTGTGTTGGATTGATTTGGATCCACTCAAAATTTCAAGAGATCTAATTATTAATGATAGGATTTTGAGAGGAGAGGTGTCTAAGTCCTTACAGACATGGTGAGTCTATGATTACTACTTCATAGTAGAATGATCTCTATCCTGGAATATCAAAATCTGAGTTCAAAGAACAAGGATAGCACCAACAATTATAATCACACTGAATAGAACTGATGTAACCACAAAGCCTCAGAATTCTGTTATAAGAACAGGCTGTGAAGATAGTCTGAGAGAGTCATGAAGAGTGTCAAGCAAGAACAGAGGGTGGTTGGTAGTTTGTGCTCCCTTTATTACCCAATACATGCCTCAAACTCCATACTTTCATCTTCACAAACCTAAGTATCTACAATGCTCAGAAATGGAAAATTCTTAAGAAATTGAATAAGTATGAAGAAGTGAACAGATAAATCAATGAATGAATATATAAATGTAGAACCTTGTAAATGAATGCTTCTACTAACTATTCAACCATAGATCCTAAATCCAGACACATCAAGAAGGAATATATCAAACTAATACCTGCCAGAAAACCAGGTAGGCTTCCAGCATGCTATTTACTTTCTCAATTCTGTTCCCCCAGACCCAATCCCTCAGTCTTATCCACAGTGTGTCAACAGGCCACCAACTCCAGTCTCCTTCTCTCTGCCCATATCTAATGTGGATGCCACAGACCATAACCTCCTAAGTTTTCTCCCACACTCATCTGTGTAACCTAGACTCCAACTCCTACAGGTAACCCCCCAGGCAACCACAAGCAGGGCTGTCAGGAAACCAGGGAGGCTTTCTGCAGGACCTTTTCATTCTCTCTCTGATTCCCCAAACCTACTCCCTGAGTCTCATCTCCAATACTGCAAAAGAAAACCAGATGTACCCCCAACACAATGTAAACATCCCCTATGGATCCCAAAAACTGTCCACTCCTACCCTCCCTAACCCTACTTGTTGTTTTGTCTAGACCCCAAATCCAGCAAATGCCCCATGATATTGCAAAAGCCACTCCTCCCAAGGCAAGAAATAGCCTGAAGGCAGATCCACACATTTTCTATTGCTCCTGAGATTCAATAACCCCGTCTTATTCTAAGATCTAGAGAGAAAACAAGTTGTAATGTCACTTTCCTCTCTGACCCCATTCCTAACAGATCACAAAAACCTCTTCTCCAACCTTCCTTCCTGCAACTTAGCCCAATATCCCATCTCCAACACTAGCATGGATAACCTGTGAACATACTAGTTGAACAGGCCAAGAAAAACAGGCAACATGAAGCTAGTTCATTCTGTAAAACCCAGAGACGAAACACAAGCCAAGGAACAAAATACCCACCCAGCAAAGACAAATCAGCACCTAGACAGGCAATCATCCCAAAAGCAGGATGCCAAAATGCCAGTGTAAAAACACAATCATTAACAATCATGGCAATATATCTCTAATAAAGCACATCTATCAAATTACAGCAGGCCCTGAGTATTCCAACATATCTTTATTTACACAATAGAATTGTGTAAATAAAAATTTGTGAATTCAAACAGGAAATATAGTGACAAGTTTCAGAAAAAGAATAAAGAATAGAGAATCTCAGGTATTGAAGATAGGATAGAAGGAATTGATACAACAGGCAAAGAAAAATATTAAATAAAAATTCCAGCAAATCTGGGACACTATGAAAAAGAAAAAACAAACCTAAGAATAATAGGAATAGACGATGAAGAAGAAAAATACCAGACAAAAGACAAGAATATGCCTTCAACAAAATCATTAAGAAAACATTTCCTAATCTAAAGAAGGAGATGCATATAAAAGTACATGAAGCTTACAAAATACCAAATAGGTTAGACAAGAAGTGGAGGGTCTCTAGACACATAATGATAAAATCACAAGACACACAGAGTAAAGAAAGAATATTAAAAGCTCCAAATAGCGGGGTAAGTAACATATAGAGGCAGACCTATTAGAATTACATCTAAATTCTTTTTTTTTCATTTTTATTTTATATATTGATCCTAGTTCCCTCTCCTTTCCTCCCTATTTCCCCTCCCTCCTTCTTTCCCTCTCTCCCCCCTCATATGCACCCCGACCACCCTCCCTCCCACCCACACCCCAATCCACATGTAGGGTGATGCTATCCAGGAGAGGTCATCTAAATCTGTCAAGTCATTTGAAATAGGGACTAGGACTTCTCTCCTGTATCTAGGTTAAGGGAGTGTCCCTCCATGGGGGATGTGCCTGCAAGGTTCTTTTGTGCATCAGGAATACACAAATTCTCCAGAGCACATCTGAATTCTTAATGAAGACTCTAAAAGCCATAAGGGCCAGCACAGATTACTTCAGACTCAAAGAGACCACAGATACCTGCCCAGACTACTATACTTAGTAAAAATTTCAATCTTCATAGATGGAGAAAATAAAATGTTACAAGATAAATTCAAAGTTAAGCAATATGTATCTAAAGAACAGCCCCAAGAAAGAAGCTGTAAGTAAAACTCCAACCAAAGGAAGCTAACTATACCCATGACTACAATAACAATAAATAATCCCAAACCAGCAAAATCAAAACAATAGGAATATACATATAACACACACACACATACACACACACACACACACACACAGAGAGAGAGAGAGAGAGAGAGAAACACACACTCCAGCACAACCATCAATACCACCAACAACAAAATAACATCAATCATCAGTCATTGACTTTTGTCAATATCAGTGGTGTCAATTCACCAATAAAAAGACACAGTTTAACAGCATCGGTGTGAAAACAATATCCATCCTTCTACTGTATACAAGAAATATACATCAACATCAAAAATAGATATTACCTTGGGGTAAAGATTTAGAAAAGATATTCCATGCAAATGGACCTAATAAACAAGCTGGTGTATCTGTCTTGATACTTAACAAAATATACTTCAAATAAAAACAAATAGAGAAGTTAGGGAAGAACATTAGATATTAATCAAAGGAAAAATTCGCCAAGATGACAACACCTATGCCCCAAACACAAGGGCTCTCACATTTATAAATGAAACATCACTAAAACTCAAGTCACATATTGACCATCATATAATGATACTGGGAGATTTCAAAACCCCATTATCACCAGTACACACATCATTCAGATGAAAATCCAACAGAGAAATACTGGAACTAAAAATATTACAAATAAAATGGACCAAACATATCCACAAAATATACCCAAATACAAAAGCATACCTTTTTCTCAGCACCGCATAGAACCTTGTCCAGAATTGATCACATACTCAATGACAAAGCAACTCACAATAGGTATAAGAAAAATATATAAGTAAAGCTATGTACCCTATCAGACCACCATGAATTAAATTTGGATTTCAAAGGCAAAAGAAACAACAGAATGACTATACTCTCATAGAAAACAAACAACTGTATACTGATTAAGTGCTGGGTCAAAGTAGAAATAAAGAAGAGGTTAAAGACTTTTTAGAAATCAATGAAACTAACTACACTACCTACACAGATTTATAGGAGACAATGACAGTGGTGATAAAAGGAAAGTTCACAGCACTAAACACCTACATTAAAAAAAAAAATTAGATCTTAAACTAGCAGCTTAACAGCACACCTGAAAGCTCTAGGAAAAAAAAAAGAAATAAGAACACATAAAGAGAGTAGACTGAAAGAAATTATCTGATGGTTGAAATCAATAAATAGAAGCAATAGGACAATACAAAGAATCAAATAAGCAAAGAACTGGTTCTTTAAGAAAAATCAACAAAATAGACAAAACCTTATCCAAGATAACTAAAATATAGAGGGAAAATATCCAAGTTAACAAAATCAGAAATGAAAAAGAAGAAATAACAATAAACAACAATAATACAGAGAATAATAAGGACATACTTTATTAATGTTTATGCCACCAACTTGGAAAAATTAAAAGAAATGGATACTTCTTTCACTAGGTATCACTTATGAAAATTAAATTGAGATCAAATAAACAATTTAAGTAGACTGGTAGCCCCTAGGAAATGAGAAGCAGTCATTGAAAGTTTCCAAAAGGAAAAAACAAATCAAAACAAAAAAACAGGCCCAGATAATTTTAGTGCAGAATTCCACAAGATTTTCAAAGAAGAAATAAGGCCAACACCACTCAAATTATTCCTCAAAATTAGAATCAGAAAGAATATTTCCCAACTCACAACTCATTTTATGAGGCTACAGTTACCTTGATATCTAAACCACATAATGATTCAACTAGAAAGAAAGTTACATACCAATTTCCCTTATGAACATAGTTACAAAAATACTTAATGAGTACTTGTAAACTGAATACAAGGACCCAAAAAGAGATCATCCACCATGATCGAGTAAACTTCATCCCAGAGATGCAGGGATGGTTCAAGATATGAAAATCTGTCAATGTAATCCATATAAACAGATTGAAGGAAATAACTAATGATCATCCCTAAACATAATACAAGCAATTAACTATAAATCTACAGCCTACATCAAATTAAATGGAGAGTAACTCAAAGCAATTCCACTAAAATTAGAAAGAAGTCAGGCTATCTACTCTCACCATAATTATTTAATATAGCACTTGAAGTTCTATGTGGAACAACAATACAATAAAAGGATATCAAGAAGACATAAATATTGCTATTTATAGATGATATGATAGTATACAGCAGGACTCCAAATATTTAGCTAGAAAAATCCTATAGCAGACAAATACCTTCAGCAAAGTGATTGAATGATTAGATACATGTTTAACTCAACAAAAAACAAGCAAACAAAAAGAATCAGTAGCCCTTCTATACACAAAGGATAAAATTGCTGAGAAAGAAATCAGGCAATCAGCATATTTCACAATAGCCACAAATGTTATAAATTATCTTGGTGTAACTCTAACCAAGCAAGTGAAAGACCTGTATGACAATAACTTTGAGTCTTTATGGTAAACATACTAAAAATGCATCTTACCCAAAGCAATGTACAGATTCACAGCAATCAACATCAAAATTCCAAGACAATTCTTACTGACCTTAAAAGGACAATTCTCAACTTTGTATGGAAAACCAAAAACACAGGATAGCTGAAAATTAAAACAACTCCTAGAGGTATCACCATCTCTATCTTCAAATTGTACTATAGAGCTTCAGTAATAAAAACTTCATGGTTTTGGAATAAAGGCATACACATTGATTTGTGGAACTGACATAATGATGAATAGATAATTTCAAATATATATTAATACACAATTTTCATAATGAAGCCAGCAAAAACATATTGAAGTAAAAGACAGTATCTTCAACAAATATTGCTATTCAAACTTCGTGTCTGCATGTAGACGAATTCAAATTGATCCATACCTATTACCCTTCACAAAATCCAAGTCCAAGTAGATCAAAGACCTCAACATAAAATGAGATACACTTAACCAAACTAACACTGAATATAATGGCACAGGAGCTGATTTTCTGAACAGAATGCAATAGCATAGGCACTAAGAAGAGCAATTAAAAAAATGGGATTGCATGAATTTGGAAAGCTTTTGTAAGGCTAAGGACACCATGAACAGGACAAAGCAGAAGCCTACAAAATGAAAAACAAAAACAAAAACAGAAAACAAAAACAGCTCTACATCCAGTATTACACTGATATCCAAAATATATAAAGAACTCAAGAAATTATATATCAACAGCCAAATAACTAATTGAAAATATGGAGTACAGACCTGAACATAATTCTCAACTGAAGAATCCTAAATAGCTGATAAACACTTAAAGAAATGTGCAAAATCCTTGGCCACGAGGGAAATTCAAATAAAAATTTATTTTTGAGGTTCCATATTATACTTCTCAGAATGGCTAAGATCAATAACACAAGTGACAGCTCATTCTGGTAAGGATGTGGAGCAAGCACAACACTCCTCTATTACTGATAGGAGCACAAACATACAGATACTATGGAAATCAACATGGCAGTTCTTCACAAAGTTCAGAATAGATCTACCTCAATAACTAGATATACCACTATCAAAGGATGCTCCATCCTGAGATGAGGACAGTCACTCATTCATGTTCATTCTATCTTTGTTCATAACATTCAGAAAATGGAAATCACCAAGTTATCCCTTAACCAAAGAATGAATAAAGAAATTACAGTACATTTATACAATCAGTTCTAGAGGGAATGCATGGACCTCCTTGGGAAGGGGAAATTGAACAGATTTTGATGGATAGACTGGGGGCAAATGGGGATGGGAGTAGGGGAAATCAGGTGTGTGTGTGGAAGATATGGGATGGAGGGACAAGGCATATGAAGAGATGATTGGAATTTGGGGGTATTTGAGGGTCAGTGTGGAAACCTAGCGCAGTGGAAACTTTCTTTAGTCTATGAAGTTGATACTAATGAGAACTCAGAAGTGGGAAATATGATCTCCAAACTGGCCATATCTTGTAGCCAGGCAAGGCTTCCAGTGGTGGTAGTGGGTTCAATTCCATTGAGTTGTAGGCCAAAGACATCCCATAGAAATCCCTGTACCATCCATGCTCACACTAATACAAAGGTTTGCTCTCTGCAAACTGACAGCAGAACATCTTTGCTAAGAACAACCACACAACACATTGTACATGGAGATTGTGCTGAAACCTACATTGAGCCTTCATAACTATATTCTAGTCTCTTGAGTGCAGGATGGTACTCTGCAGGCTACCTAAGAGAAAAAATTTGATACTAACATATTGACAAAACCTTAGGCCCACAGTTTGACCTATTTGCACAATATTCTAGGGTAATGGTGGCAAAGTACTTGTGAGAGTAGCAAACCAACCTATGATTTGATTTAAGGTCCACTCCATAAGAAAGAATCCATATCTGGCACTGATCTGGTAACAGAGAACCAAAGACTAGACATCCCAGAGACCTAGGGTAAAATCAAACACTGCTGAACAAAAGATTAGTTAAATGACTCCTAAGGAAATTATGCTACAAACATCAATTGGTGTCTTATCTAGCTCTTAGAAGCTTCTTCCAACAGTAGATGGAAACAGCCAAATTGGAGGTCTCCTTCAAATCCCTTCCCTCAGAGCTCGGAGAATCTTGTGGAAAAGGAGGTGGAAAGAGCATTAGAACTGGAGCATGTAGAGGACACATGGAGACAAAGAAACTTTCAATCAACTAAGGGAGGTGTCTATGAACTCTCAGACTGAAGCAGCAAACACAAAACCTACATGGACCTACACCATGCCCTGTGTATATATTATTGCTATTATCTCAGTATTTTGTGGGACTCCTGACTATGAGGACACATGGGTCTCTGACCTTTTTAACCAGCTCTTGGGACTCTTTTTCCTATTGGGTTGCTGTGTCCAATTTTAATATGACAGGATTTGCTCTTACTTATTATATTTTATTTTGTCATGTTTGCTTGTTATCTCTCAGAAGACTATTCTTTTCTAATGAGAGACAGAAAGGGAGTAGATCTGGTGGGCAAACTATAATCAGGATATAGTTTGTGGGAAAAAAGCCAATTTTCAATAAATAAAAGAATTTTAAAACATAAATAAATAAAAAATGGCAAATTAAGAAATGATTTTCCTTTTAAAAAAGGAAGCAAGATATCATATCCCTTCAAAATGTTTTCATTTACTATATATTAAGGATGTGGCATTGGTGCCTGTGAATATACAATCCTTTTATAGACCCAGTACCTCAATTTAGTTGGCACAAAGATACCTGGCTGAAAAATGTGCTTTCTCTGGCAGAGTTAGGAAGTCATTTTTCTCTAGGCTTGTGCTTTAGCATCAGCCCCCGTTATTCATTCTTTTATAAGGAGAAACCCATGTGTCTTTAGGAGACAGATGCATCCAGCTATTGGGTGTTTCTGCCAATCACCTCCTGCCAAAGTCTTGATGTTTTATTTCATTAGTGTGGGTACTTTCCATTAATTCGGAAACTCTTGAAGAGTGTTAGTTCCAAAGGACATACATTTTTGGCTTCTGTATTTCAAAGGACTATTTAATACTTAGTGAAATAAGCTGGCATATTGTCAAGAAAGAAGCAGTGGCCACCCAATTTTAATCAGTTTCACACAACGTAGTTCTAGTGCTTGGCCTATTGATATGTTCAATCTGTGTTATCTAGATTTGACAAGAAAATCAGAATAATTCTACTGTCTAAAAAATTTCATTTTCTCTCTCTTTGTCTCCCTTTCTTCCTTGTATGTCTTTCTCCATCCTCCCTTCCATAGAAATAAGACATATCTATTTTATATCAAATATAAAGGTATAAGGAATACACCATTTAGTATATGCCATATGTGATGTGTGTGTGTGTGTGTGTGTGTGTGTGTGTGTGTGTGTGTGTGTGTGTGTACACATTCATTTCCAGGTCTACTCTCTTTTGTGTGGTCAAGTATTTAGAATAGGCTTTGATGAAGCAGGAAAGGGTAAAGCCTCACTCACCAGAGATTATTATCGCTATCTCATTTCTTTTCCTAAAGATTTGTTTGGATATCAATATCTAGACAGTGAAACATAAAGGAGATTTGAGAGGGAAGGAGTATTTCTGAGAAAGGCTCACTTCTGCAAGAAAGTCAGTCCTTTATATTATTATTATTACTACTACTACTATTATTATTATTATTATATATAGTCTATGACCACTTACCTAGGCCATGATTAACATAGGTTTCAAAAACCATGTCTTCAGTAAATACTAAATAGAAAATTGTCAGGTACAGAATAGTAGAGCAAAATGGTAGAAAGCAGCTTATCCTCGTGCTGCAGCTGTATAGTGAGATAAACCAGAGGCTCTTTCTCCCATGAACTTCTTGTTCTTACATGAAAATAAATATCCTTACTTTAAAAGAAATTGAGAGACCTATCACTAGGTACCGTTAAAGCTGGTAGAGCAGTCAGAAAGCATGTGTATCAGTAATGCAATTATAGCATCAAAGCTTGTAGAATGATAAAGTCTGTGTAAGTCAAAGAACACAGTGATGTGCATGTCTCTTAAAATAAAACTGAAGGCAATATCTGCAAATGCATCAAATTTCTTCCATTCATCTTTGAACCCCATAACAGCTATACAGAGAACCTTTTATCCTGATGCACACAACTCTCTGATCTTCAAGCTTGTACTTGAACCCATCCTCAATTTTCTTATGAACTTGTGTGAGACAACTTGGGAGTTTGTTCAAGAAAAGACAATTTCTCCTGAGAATATTTCTGTCTAGACTCCACAGTTCCTCCAAATCTTATTGGCTTCCAGTTTTCCTATTATAATAGCTGAAGAATGGTAATTACTATAACTCCATAATTATAATATCATGCATATACACACTGTACCAATTCATGTAATTTCTTTTATATACTAGTCTTTTTTCCAGAAATTACAATTTAAGATCTATAGATGTCACTCATGTTTTTTTTATTGTTTAATCCCAGAATTTAACAAAATGCTTCCTATAAAGAAAACACTAAATCAAAATGTGTGAGCAATTTTGAAAAATAAGAAAAATATTCTCAATACATTTTTTCATATTCTACCACATGTTTTTAAGCTTATATTTTATTAAGTCAAAAATTACATTTCAGTTTAAGCTAAATACATTCTGGATAGGACGGGTAAATAAAAGGGAATGCTCAAATTATTCTTCAATACTTCATGACCTTTATCTTATGGTCAAATGAAATGAGGATCAAAAATATTTCCCTTACTGTAGTTAAGTGTCTTAGACTAATTAAATATTGTAAGGAATAACAAAATTGTTATTAACCAACTCCACAAGAAGATGATGGAGGTGATGAGAAGTCTCTAAACTCCATCCAGACACTTACTATGTTCCATGTAAAATATCCTTAAGCTCAAAATTGATTCCAATTATTATGTACTTTACAAATAAGATGAGCAAGAAAGAAATTTTATGGACTTGTTCAAAGTCTCAGATCTTATGAGTGAAGTGTTGGAGCCAGAATTGAGCAAAGTAGATGCTTTCCAGCCAGTGCTCTCAGACACTCACCCTGTAAAAAGTCTCCTACTCTACAGAAGATGAAAGGACTGTAAAAATAAAAGGAATATTTCCAAGGAGCTTTCCTGACATAGGATGGGGACCAACATCAGAGAATATCATTTGTACAAAAAGTAACCAGTGGAAATAGCATGTAGGAAGAGAATACCCTCTCACAGCAATCTTTGCTATTTGTCTACCTTCTTACATCCAAGCACTATTATTTTAAAACTGAACCCTGTCCCTTTCCAAAAGAAAATTAGAGGAAGACAAAACACAAAGTGTGCACA
Organism: Phodopus roborovskii; assembly: GCF_943737965.1. NCBI lineage: Eukaryota > Metazoa > Chordata > Mammalia > Rodentia > Cricetidae > Phodopus > Phodopus roborovskii. Next base: position 10,334,998 of record NW_026126418.1, read on the forward strand.
CAATAGTCAACAAAATAAATGATTGCTTTTTAAATGTGCACCAAACATTACAAAATGGTGAAAAGAAGTTTATTAGCAAGAGATAAAGAAATATTCTGCTACTACTGAAACCTATATCTTTTTCATTAATGAATTCACAGCCTGTTTTATAGATCATGATTAATTACTGGAAGAACAGTTCATTCATTGTAGTTGATTATTTTTCACTATATATGAATAGGAGCCATAGGGTATTCCTCAGTGGAGTAGCAAATATATGTGAACTTGAGGAAGATTATGCAGGACCATGATTGATACTAAACTCTGGGAGAAAAATATGTGTGCTGATGTCACATGCTTCTTCAAGTTCATATTCAGACAGACTGTGTACCAAACTGACAAGGACTCTAAGAGCCTGCAGTGGTTGTATTGCAATAACTAAACTAGGGGATTATAAATTTCCAGCCTTGACAAATTAAGTAATATCATATAGATAGACTACTTCAAAAAGGAGGGAAAGGGTGAGAGAAAGAGAAAGAAAGTAGGGAGTTAGGGAGATTGAGAAGAAGAAAACTGTATCATTGGTGAACAAGTATATGCACGTATGACTTACATCCTTAAAATCATAAAGAAGAGGGGGGGGTGGGAGAGTACTCCAAAGCCCTGACATATATATCTAATCTCTCTTGAAAAGCCAAGTCTGCAACCTGATTTGGATAGGGATTCCTGTAAGATCATTCTTTTTTGTCCACTCAGCACTTACCATATGCAAAGCTGCCAAGAAAAGACATTTCTTCCTCAGGATAAATTATGCTTGATATTTGAGAGTCTGCTCTCACTTTCCATCCAGCAATGAGAAAGAGTGGGCTACCTCTCACATCCTCCTCCTACCACTCATTTTCTCCTCCTGACCCATTCTTTGGAAACTTAAAAGATTCACAGCTGACACAAACTATCCATTTCTACATATATGACATGACTAATAGGCTCAAGTAAATAGTTTAGTGTTGCTTCATAATACCAAACTTGAAGGTGAAGGTCTAGGTTTCATATCTCAGATTTAAAAGGCAGTCCAAGTGGTTTTTTTTTTTTTTTTTTTTTTTTTTTTTTGTTCTTCTGGGCACTCTGTTTCTCGGAAGGCAACACAGATTAATATAAACATTTCTCATCTTTGAATTCCCTTTTATATACAGCACAATTAATGTTTCCTCATTCTGTCTTCCCATAGTACCTTGTACAAAATTCCATCAACATTTCTTCATTGTGCTATAAATATCTGCTCCTGTCAGTGTCCTTTTCCCCTGAGAAGACTTGGTAGTTCTGCCTTTCATTATGCTCTTGGCATGATTGATCTCATTACTTTGCCCTTTAACTCTGCCTTATGTATTTCATGTTGCTACTTTCCCATTTCATTTTATTATTGCAGCTGTAGAAGTAATTTAAATGTGCTTTGAGAATACACATAATGTTTGGGAACTTAATTCTTCGAGTGACTATCTTGGCTTTAAACATTTCAAAATGGGGCTACAATTCAACACTGCTTTATAAATGCTCCATAGCCTAAAAATCCTGTTATGTCCTCTGCAACCTCAGTATCTCAGATTAAAAACTGCACTAGGGGAAAATTCACCAACAGAAGGGGGAGAAAGGTGACAGGGGAGTTGTGTGTGTGGGGGGGTAAAATATTAACAAAATACAATGATATATATATGTATATATATATACATATATATATGCATGTGTGTGTGTTTGAAATGGCATGGTAAAAGCAATATCTTGTGTGTTAATTAAAACTTCATTTTTGAAATATAACTGATATGATTGGCAACTGTGAAATATGAAAATAAGTAAAGTAAATTTAAAATTCATTTCCATTAATGCACCTAAGAAAAAATAATTGGATTGTCTTCTTTTCCAGAGGATAGACACAGCAAGTATTAAATATTTCTGCAAAATTTTCCTCCTTACCACTAAAATTGCCATTTGGCACAACTGTGTTGTCAGGAATTAAAATCTGAGCAGCAGTATTAAGAGTATGGGAAAAAGTCCATGCATGAATAAAATTCAGCTCAGGAATAAGAATCTGCAGTCTGCATCTGATGGAAGGATTAGATGCATACATAAATAAATCATTAAAATCCTCCTGCTAGGAGTTTGCTCAATTCATGGTGATTTGAGTTGCTGCAGGAGCAATGGCATATCTAACATAATCTGTTTATTTGCAGGGTGAGAAGATAGAATTTGACAGATTTTAAACATATACAGATAACCCATTTCTACATTCATATAATGGTTAATACATTTCAGTGGAAAGAGGGAATTTTTCAATGTGTCTCATTAGAATAAGAATAAAGAGAAGAGGACAAGAAAGGTCGGAGGAGACAGAAGAGGAGGGTTTAGACAGTGTAGTCAAATTGTGTACCAATACATTCAAAACATCCTGAGAATTCTTTTGCTATTCTATCATTACTCGACTGGATGTGCAAATAATATAAATGAAAAAGCGAGATGCACTTTAAAGTTGTCATTGTCATTGGGTATATAATGAAAAGCTTAGAGTCACCATCAATAGCAGGTTCATTTACCACATTACACAGTAAGAAAACTAAACAATTATTTCTACATTGAACAATGGAATTTAGTCAGTCAATAATAGTGACAATATTTAGTTCAAGTTGGTCCTAGTTATGCTACCCATGTTCTTTCAGATTTCAGAGGAAACACACACATATTCATATATACACATTGGCAGTTCTATTATTCTTTCTGTCAATGTCTTGTTTGGATCAAGTTTCATCTTCAGAAATCCCCCCCTTTTTGATCTCTAATGGCGTGAAATACTCTTGTCATACAACTGTCATTTCAATCATGTATGTTCTGTGAACATGATAAGGAATAGGTGACTAAGATTTTTGAGGAGTATTTTGTTATTTGAAAATAACAATTTCCAACTATTAAATATAAACAATACTGTCAGTGACATATGTGAATTTAGCTTTTCATAAATGCTTAATTGAAACTCATTAATTGACTGGGTTTTGATCTGAGTAAGCATTAATTCCTGTCATGTGGGAGAGCTATTTCAGTGAAGTTGGGTAGCATCTTCACCTTCCTACTGGCATGGATTATTTACTATCTATTGAGTGCATCCTTCTTTAACTGTAAGATAAAATAATTATTTTCCTTAAATTGATTCCTGTTAGGTATCTGATTATAACAATGAGAAAAATGACAAGTGTAAATTTTATGGAGAACAATGTTCTGCATTAAATTAAGTTTCTCTAAATGTGTTATACAAATGAAAAAAACATGGATATTATTGAGAATATAAACATATGAACATTTTCTTCATAAAGAAAAGCCACAGAAGTTGTAGATATTTTTAGAATTTGTACATTAAACTGGCACTGGGAAAGAAATTAACCACAAATAATTTAAAAAAAAACAGTTAAAATATGACTTTAACTTATCACAGTTTGGGACCCCACTGAGAAGTTATTTAGTCCTATGATGCTCAACACACACTGTATGTTCTTCAGTATTTCTCGTGGGGATTTAAAAACATAATTAGAACAAGGCACCATCTCTGGAGAATCTGGAGCCTAACTTACAAGAGGTTTTGATGCAACATCATGATTGAGACCTCTGTTTTAACCTCTTGAAGTAGAATCACTTAAGTATTTTGCTTCATGATGTTCATTATTTCTCCCTTTTAAAATTAGAGAAAGAGATTCACAGAGAAGCCCTGCACTGAGCTCCAAGAGTCTTTCAGAAGAAAGGGAAGAGGAATTGTATCAGCCAGAGAGAGTCATGATGGGTGAACCCACAGAGACAGCTGACCTGAACTCGCAGAATCTCATAGATACTTGTCCAACAATCAGGGAGCCTGAATGGGATCCACCTAGGTCCTCTGCATGTGTGTGACAACCCTGTAGCGTGGGCTCTTAGTAAGGCTTCTAAGAGTGAAGGTAGGTGCTTAACTGTCTTTTGGTAACCTGTTCCTCATGCTTGACTCAAAATCAGTCCTGCCTCAACTTGATTTGTGCAAGCCCATGAGAGGCCTGTCCCTTTCTGAGTGGTGAGGGATTATGGGTGGATGCTGATAAGCAAAAGCAATTAGTCAACATTAATCTTTATATAGCAGTGCTTCCCAAACTTCCAAGTGCTGTGACCCCTTCATAAAGTTCTGCATGTTGTAGGGACCCCAGTCATAAATTATTTTGTAGCTACATCATAATTATAATTTTACAACTGTTATGAATCATAATGTATATGATATGTTGAATGTCTGATATATAACTCCTGTGAAAAGGTTGTTCAACACACTAAAGAGGTCAAAAACCACAAGTTAAGGATCACTGTGTTGTAAAAAGAAAATGAACTGACAGAGAGTATGACTGACAACACTAGTCACAGCTAATATTAATCCCATGTTGCCTGTGCCCTTATAAAGTGAACAGCACATTTTAATTGCCATTTAGTGATAGAATGAACGTGATAGCATTATTCCTAGGCACAGGGATTATGAGTACTTATCTTGAGTGTCATTTATAATGTGAAAGCAGTGTTTGAGAAATTTAAATCCATAAGAAGCCTTTGATGACAGACAGCAAATGATCTTTTGACTAGACTCAATTCTAACTCATTTTAAACTTGTGTTTCACTGGCTGGTGACACCATTCTAATTTGACTACTACTGTTACCTTGATCCCATATCTGTAGTCCTTTCCTACAGTAACAAGATCAATAAATAATATATTTTAGGGAGACAGATGGAGGTACAGATAAGCATGACACTTGAGACAGAACCTGAAATGTAATGGCTCATCAAAGATTGCCCCAAGAATTATAAACCCATAACTTGTATAGGCTATTAAAAATATGAGAGGCATTCATAAACAAACAGGGTGGATACACAGGAGGCATCAGAATACTTTGTGCTACTCTCTAATATCAAGTTCATAGACTTATGGCCTGCCAAGGAAAACAATGTGCTTGCCATCGAAGAACAGTTCCACATTCTTTCAGTAGTCCCTAAATCTGAATTCCCTCAAATATTAAGTTTGTGGTTTCCTCTTCCTTACTTTCTCTCTCCATTGTGTGTGTGTGTGTGTGTGTGTGTGTGTGTGTGTGCATGGGAGCTCACAGACTTGTGGGCATGGATGTCTGGGGTCTTCCTCAATCATTTTCCACCTTCTTTTTTTGAGACAGTGGTCACTTCCCACTTAATCTGGAAATCCCCAATTCAGCTAGACTGGCAAGGCAGTGAGTTCTAAGGTCCATCTAGTCTCCACCACCTCATTGCCAGAGTAACAGATATATGCCACTGCCCCAACTTTTATGTAGGTGTTAGGGACCACACTCAGATTCTTCTGCATGCCTAGCATGCATTTTCTAATGAAACCAATCCATAGTCTCATAGTCCTTTAAGAACTCCACAAAAAATAAAGTAATGAGAGCAAAGTTACATTTGCATAAAACACAAAAGAAAATTACAGTTTGGTTAAGTGTATTTACCTGAATCTCTGGACACAAAAGAGGAGAACAACAATTAAATTTTTTCTCTTTCTAAGACAGAGGATTTCAAAGCTATCAGAATTTGATAACAGTAGGCACGCCACACAGCAAACATTAAACAACTTGTGCTAGAATGAAATATATAAGTATTTTAATACCCTGGCCATCCTGGTCGCATGAAAGAGCTTGAATGAATGTAAGCTTTAGACTGTTTATGCTACACAAAGCTACCAAAGTTGTAATGTTCACCACTAAGACTTTCACTGTAGGATGTCACCTTAGCCCTTGATTCTGTCAGCTTCAGTTGTAGACCCACATTTGTCAATGTAAACAAGAGCACCTGAGCATCAGTGAAGCTATCTTTTATGGCTGATATGGACTCAGTGGACATGAACGGTATCATTTTATCACCAGAAGTTAGGGCAAAGTAGTTATATGGTAACAGTGTATTTATATCACATTCTATGACTTAACAAAATAAGAACAAACCATTGTGAGCAGGCAATTTGTATCCTCTTTCATTTACACCACCATTTGTACAAGATAGCCAGGCTAGCATTCTGCCCTATTCTAGAATATTTTGCACAAACTTCAGTACAATAAAATATCATGGCAGTTCAAATCCACAGCATGAAATATTAATTCATGGCTGCCCAATACAATGAAGTATTGCAGGATATTTGATCTCACTGTGTAAAGTGTATTGTTTTACCTGCCTAAGGCAACTTCAGATTAGCTTAATAAAGTGCTGAGCAGCCAATAGCTAGTCAGAAGCATAGAGGAGAGACTTCCAGAGAGATACAGGAGCTCTGGAGAAAATTTGAACACAGAGGGTAGTGTAGGGTACAGGGGTGTGGAGAAATGGTTCACCAGGGAGATGTGGAGGAAGTCAGACCCACAGTACTGAGGAGAGGTAATGAGCCATGTGGCAGAAAGTAAATTAATATAAATGAGTTATTTTAAGTTTGAAGAACTAATTGGGAACAAGCCTAAACCAAGGCCAAGCTTTCATCCCATTATTTGGGAGCTTGCAGCCCAAAGAAAGACTCCTTACAATGAAGAATATTTATATATGAACTAAGCATGGATACTCTGAGATAACAGCTAAGAAATATGCCTTGAGTAGAAGCTTCATGAGTATATAGTCAATGGAGAAAAAACATTTTGAGGTTTTCATGAGATAAAACATGGTTTGATGGTGATATTGTGATAAACACTTTTTCCACTATGGCCTACATAACACTAAAAGAAAAAACAAAACAAAACAAAAAATCAGCTGGGCATTGGTGGCACAGGCCAGAGGCAGAGGCAGGAGGATCGAGGCCAGTATTGTCTACAGAGTTAGTTCCAGGACAGGCTCCAAAGCAATACAGAGAAACCCTACCTCAAAAAAAAAAAAATAAATAAATAAATAAATAAATAAATAAATAAATAAATCAAACTTTTGCACAACTGCAGAATACAGCAGTTTCATTCCTATATAGTTAAAGAATAATATAGATTGAGTGCTGAGTTCATGGTGAAATCCAACTTTTTGTTTTATAGCTATATTAAATATCTGATTTAAAAACTGAAGCTTGACAAAGGTATAATTGAAGTTTGCATCTGTGGATGCTCCATTTCAACCCATTCTAAAAATTTTAACCCTGAACCCAAGGAAAAGAGTCTAGGAACAATATGAATAACTGACCAATTACATACATGCAATGTCAAGGGTAAAACTCCTTTTCTTAAATTTTATTTCTTTTATTTTATTTCTTAGGAATAAGAGCAACAAAGAAATAAACAAACCAATGATTCAACAGCTATGTAGCTGTTAGTAAATCAAAAGCAAAAATAATAATTTTTTGTTGTTTTTTTTTACAGAAAATTATAGTTTGTGGGCTTTATTTGGTTCAAAGTTTCAAGCAGAAATCATTGTGAAGAGAGTTTTTTGAACAAATAATTGGATATTTTTTAGACATAAAAATTATATTGAACAACTACTACCTATCAAAAGGTGCAAAAAGAAGACTATGTCTGGCTTCATGCATAGTCAAAACTATGAATCATGGCAGTAGATAGATAATAAACTTAAATAACTACTAAAATGTGGGGCTAACACCTGTGTAGGTTTATTAATGTAATGCTGGTGGAGAAGTGATTGATGGAGATAATAGGTGGGATGATAGGAAGGGAAGGTCATAGTTTCTCAGCAATGAGCATATGTTGTTCAGTAAGGGGAAAGAATTTCTAATCTTAAGGTGGTTCTACTTAGTGCCTTTCAACTTGAGAATAACTTATAGGAGGCATAGAAAATCAGAACACATGTATAAACTGCAATGGTTGTATTTTTACCTAGATATTTTAGACAAGTCCCCAAATTCTTAGATAGATTTCATGAAAAGACCTCTTTAAAATGACCAAAGCTCTAATCCTGAACACTCTATTTTAGCACAAAATGTATTATATGAGCTGCATTGTATTTTCAAGTAGTTGAAAGAAGCTATGCATTTTCATATAAATAAAAAAAATGCCCTAAAAATGTAATCAAGATTGTATGTTACATAGTCACCTATGGCAAATTTGTGCTGGTTTTCATTTGCCAAAGCATAGAACAAATCCATGAGATATGACCATTAGAAGCAAACACAAAATTAGATTCTACAAAATAATGAGGCAAAGGCTTTGCTGTGGCACATGAAGCTTGTGACAGCTCTTCGTCCACATTCCACAGGAGGAAATTTCAAATAGGTATATAGAACTACTTTCCAATGATGTGGGGGCACAAGGGCAGAGGCTGTGGGAGAATTTGATATTGAAAGCCTATCATTTTAATCTCCTTCAATCCACAGAGAATTCTTGAGGTGTTTTATCAAAAGCAAAACTGGAGTTGTGGTCAGAAAGCCAAAGAAAGAACAGAGTAAGGAATGATCGTTTCTGCTGCCACAAAGGATGCAGTTCCTCTTGGAGGATGCAGCTTGCTCATTTGGCTGCTCCCCAGACACATGAATACTTCTGAGAAATAACAAGATAGATATGCAGTTTGGGAAGTCAGAGGAGGCTTTAGGGGCATAGAGAGTGAGGGGAGGATTCCCGTCAAGCCTCTGGCCACATCCAGGGCTTCCCTTTTAATGAGTTAATATAAACATCAAACCAAGTGCCGAATCAATGAATTCACCTACTTAATTTTGTACTTAATTAGTGGAAGCGACTCTGAAATTAAGTGCTTACCCTGCGGAATAGCCACACACACACAAAGGCAACTGTGAAATGGACAAAGACTTAGCTAGACATAGACAAAAGAGGAAATGAATATATTCCATAAACATGATAAGAAGGGTTGGACAGAGAAAATGACAGAAGTTGAAAAGAAAAATAAATAAATAAACAAACAAACAAATAAATAAAATATGCCACCTGGAATTTACAAGAAGGCAAGCAGGGAAAATGCATTTCCATTTTCCATAGCAAGATAGACCTATTATCTGTAAATAGGTCTATGAAATATTCCTGACTTTGGGAGAGCTAAAGGGAATATTGGACCACAATACTCTGAATCAAATTCCTCATTTACAGAAACAAAAGGAAAAAAACAAAACAAAACAAAAAAAAAAACAAAACAAAACAAAACAAAACAAAAAAAAAAAAAACACCTTGCTTAGAGCCTTATGGGCTGCCAATAGCAAGTACTATTGCTAAGGTCCATTTGACAACAGCATTCAACAACAGGAAATGGCTGTCAGAGTCTGGAGAAGCTTGGAAAATATGATTCCACATTTCCTGTTTTACTCACAACTACCTGCTCAACATTTTTACCAAGGAAGGGAGTGCTAGACATGGCAGCTGCTTGTCATAGGCTTCTGGCATTTACTTTGCCAAGTAATAACATTTGGTCGAAAATTTAAAATATATGTACTATTTGCTGTCAAAAATTACTCAGCAGAGTGGGGAAATAGGACAGTCTTTTAATCTGTTTAATATCATGGGGAAGAGAAGACATTCTGTGTCTTGTCTTGTACTTGTAAATTTCATCTGCCTACTTTGGAGGTGAGATTCATCAAGAACCTCCATGCTTTATCAAAATAATATGCTAAGGCAGACTTTTGTACTGTTAAGACTTATAACTCCATCTCTGCCTTAGAACATTAATAGCAAGCGCAGTTAAAGGAAGAATCAGCCTGCATGTGTGAGCAGTTATTTTGGTAAGCTGACCCATCATAAACAAAACACATTGACTTCCAAAGGAGACAACACATCAGACCTACAAAAGCACTTTCTTTTGAAGAGTAAGCTCCATGTTCCTACTAAGTCAGTAGCCACAGAATATTGCAATGTTGATTCAGTAACTGTTTGAATTTCTGATGTTTTCATAGCTCCTCTATAAACAAAGTCAAAGTAAACTTTTCCAGAGAGTTCTTTCTAGTTCAGAGGTGACAGACACACCGTGGTTACCCCAAAAGAAGAAAGTTGCATGGGTCCAATTAGATTCTCTTTGAAAAAGTAAAGAAAATCTAACAGAACCCAAATAATGCTTGGATTTAACCTTAATTTTTATTATTTTCAGATTTATTCATTTCATAATACATATATCAATCTTTTGCCAGATTACATATATGTGAACATTTTGTGTGATTTAGGAGTTCCAATGTGGGCATCAGATGCCCTGAGGAGTTCCAATGTGGGCATCAGATGCCCTGAAACTGGAGTTATAGATGATTGGGAGTCACCTCATAGGAGCTGGAGATTGAACTGTTTTCTTCTATAAAGGGAGTCAGGGCTCTAAACAACTGACTGAGTCAACTCTTTAGGACCTCAACACGTTTATGACCAGTAAGTAGTTAAAAGAGGAACACATTTCTTTTTCTGTTGTGAAACAGGTAAGACATGCACATCATAATAATACATATTATATATGCAGCTATATTCATATATTATAAAGGAAAGAATGATAGTGAAGGACAATTAATTATGTCTAGGGACTAATCTCAGAAAGCCTTCATGAAGAAACACAAACAATGGGCCCACAGAAGCACAGCACACACAAATCAGGACACGGGCATTACAGAACAGCCACGAAATACTTACTGGATTGTTTGAGGGAAGAAGAGCTGAGATACAAAGGTTTTTGGAAGAAAGCCAGCTTACAGAGTCTGGAATCTATTTCATAAATGATGGTTAGCTAGTAATAGTGCAGCACAAAGCAGTACTTCGGGAAAATAAATAACTGGGAGGATTAGGGCAAATCAAGGGGTGATTATAGTTATCTGGACCTGATAAGTGCTAAATGCTCAAATCTGGGTAGGAAAAGGGCATATTCTACAGAAAACAGGAAGTGGGTTTGACTGTGACATGCCTGCCTGAAGGGACAGGAAGCAGTGTTTCAGATAGAATAATATAGTGAGCAGCCACAGTAAGCCTCTCCCATCTGTTCTTAAAATCTTTAGAATTAGGGATCAAAAGGCAAACTGATATTAAAGTCACTCTATATCCTTTGCACAGGGGATTTTTGGGTCAGATATATAGTATGGAATGAGAATTCTGTAGTGTCACACCATGACCTAAATCCAGAGCACATGGCCTCAATGTGCAGCCTTTTCTCTTGAATTTTGAAAAGCATGGGAAGATGAAGTGGTGCACGTCTTCAGAAGACATGGGAAATTTAGGACACTGAGACACAGGCATGGGGAACCAGGTTGTGTGTGTATGTAACTGAGCAAGTGTTTGTGTCCTTAGATCCTGCAGTCCTGCCATGCTGAGCCTGTCTTCCCTGCTGTTGCACTGTCTGCATCTTAAGCAAAATAGAGAGTGATACACCAGAGGAGTCTGGGCTGATTGAAAGCTTTGCTTCCATCTGGTTCAGTGTCTAGCTAGCTGAGAATGTTGATTTTGTTTGAAACTGTCTTTGTAACGACAATAATTGTGGTGTTTTCCTGCCTCTATCATGTACCATCCAAGAGCTTTGAAAGACAGTATCCTATTTCTATGCAGAAAGGAGGGCGTGTCCTCATCAAATAAGACAAATACTTAGGATAGGCTTGTGCTGCTAAGTTTGTGAGCTGCATTATTAGTACATATTTTATTTAATTAAAATATCTTGTTAATTGTTTAAGAATTTCATTGGACTGTAGAGTTGTCTCAGTGGTTAGAAGCAGTTGTTGCTCTTGCAAAGGGCCTGGGGCTCAATTTTCAGCACCTATGTGGTGGTTCACTGTAACTCCAGTTTGAAAGGATCTCACATCTTCTTTTGACCTCTGTATGCATATGACTTTATATATATATATATATATATATATATATATGTATGTATATGTATATATATGCAAAATACTCATAAACATAAAGCAAAGTGAATAAATATAAATAAAAGTATAATGTATTTTGATCCCATCTGTAAGGATTCAGGCATTATGCTGGCCTGCCCCTGTCACCTGGCAAAATGCACACAGGAAATACTCTGGTCAGCCCAGGTGCAAAGGACCCCTTTAAAAGAAAGACCTCCACCCACTTACAGTCTCAGCTCTCTCTCTCTCTCTCTCTTTCTCTCTCTCTCTCTCCCACTCTCCCTGTCTCTTTCCTATTCTTCTCTTTCCTGCTATTCCCCCTGGGGCAGACAGGAATTTTCTGGTCTTCCTCTTCTCTTCTGTCCTCTCTTTTTCTATCTCTGTGTCTCTTTACCCCTTTTCTCTTTCCTTCCCCTTCCCTCCTTTTTCTAATAAAATGTCTCACTAACTCTATCTGCCTGGCATATTTGTCCCTCTGCCTCAGTCACCCTTGCTTGCCATGGGTTCCTCCAAGTTCCCCCTCCTGCATTATCATAACATCATCCACTATTCACTGCACTGTAACTGCTCACAGATCTTCTGTCTTCCCTTGTCCTTCAACGTTATCTGTTCTTTTCTTTCTTTCCTTCCTCCCTCCCTCCCTCCCACCCTCCTTCCTACCCTCCCTCTCTCCTTTCCTTCCTCTTTCTTGCTTTCCTTAATAAATAATTTGTACTGTTTGAACACTCCTAGGTGTGCAGCCTTTGGAGACTGGTACACATACCTTAAAAAAACTAACTGACACCCCCCCCCACACACACACACACACTGTAATCCAGGCAAACCTGGCCCTGCCTCTCACCCACTTGTTCATAGCAGGTGCCCTGGATCTTTAAAAGAAAGACTCCTCTCACTTCTGTTACTTGTGTCCCTACCCCCATTCTCTGGAGGTCAGATAGGACCTTTCCTGCCCCCTCCCAACACTTTCTCTTCTGTCCTTTGTGGCTCTTTACCTTATTTTCTTACCTCCTCTTCAATAAAACTTTCAATGTGGGTCACATTTACAGGTCTGTTTTCCTATCTGTCTGCTGCTGTCCATCACCCAAAGCAGGACTTCAATCCTCAAGGTTCCAGCATGGAACCAGGGACCTGCCACCTGTAGTATCAACCCATGCCACCTTATTCCTACCATATCCTTTTCCAACCATCAACTGTATATAGCACCTCAGCTATATAAAGAGATTCACATCAACCTCTTTCAACCTTAGGAAAGGGGAAATACCTACCAAGTACTAACTGTTATCTTTGCAAATATTATTAGTTGCCAGGACTAACAGGAGCATAATATTTTTATTCGCTCTTACTAATGCAAGAGGAATAACTGGGGTTATACAAGACTTTTGTATTTCTATTGGGACTGTCCCTAGTGGGCAGTATGTTAAAAGCAGTTCACCAAAGTCTTTGCTTCTGAATATCCAGATGTGTGGATGGAACTGTCCTGGACAAACCAGAGGCTATAAAGTAGTGTAATAAATGATCAAAGATCAGAAAGAATATCCCTAATATAAATAATAAAAATAAAGAGTGGTAATCACAAAAGAAATGTTTACAAGTCTTTGCTATCTTGATTTTAGCTTAGAGATATCAAATGACCTTACTTTTAAAATTTTTATTATTATATGTTTAATGACATGTATGTCTGTGCACTACATGGGTGACTGTTGTGCTCTGAGCCAGAAAAGGGTATTGAATTTTCTAGGACATAATTGTGAGTTGTCATGTGGATACTGGGAATTGAACCCAGGTCCACTTCAAGAACCTCTTACCCACTAAGTCATCTCTCCATTTCCCTAGTTACAATAATTTTAGTAAGGAAGCTCATGTTGGGACGAAGCAGCCAGCAGAGAAACCATCAGGGTTGACAGAATACAAGCAGTCCTGACATTTATTGGCTCTGTGATATGGATAAATGACTAAGTCTACATATATTCCCCTTTCCTCTCCTTTGAAAACTATGCACTAATTTACTTTTATTTACATTTATGAAAGAGAAAACATTAGGAATGTGAATGCACATAGTAGTCACTTTTCTTTTCTTTTTTAGACAAGTGGCTAGTGATTATTTCACAATACTGTTCAATGCAACAAAGACATCTGTTCAACTATGTTCATAGCAGCACTATTTGTAATAGCAAGAACCTGGAAGCAACCTAGATGCCCTTCAATTGAAGAATGGTTAATGAAGATGTGGCACATCTACACAATGGAATACTACTCTGCAGAAAAAAATAATGGTATCTTGAAATTCGCAGGCAAGTGGATGGCACTTGAAGAAACCATCCTGAATGAGGTAACCCAGTCACAAAAAGAGAAACACAGTATGTACTCACTCATATATGGATTTTAGAACTAGATCAAATGATCACCAGCCTATAATTCACATCACCAGAGGAACTAGGATACAAGTTGTATTCTAAGAGATTCATATAAAGTCCCTCACAGAATTGGGAAGGGACAAGTCCCCCAGACCTCAGGTAAAGTGGGGGAGGACAGCTAATGGAGAGAGAAGTAGGAGAAAATGAGAGGGAGGAGAGGAAGGCATGTGCGACCAGGAGGATTGAGCCTGGTTAGGAATGGAAAATAGGAAAGAGAGAGAGAGAGAGACAGAGACAGAGAGAGAGAACATAAAAGAGGGAGCCAATATTGGTTTGAATATAAAGTTGAACACAAAGAAAGGTCGAGGGAACTACAAGACTGCTCCCAACTAACAATCTCAGCTTCCGTGGAAAGGCTATCATAAATGCCCTTCCCGGAGAGTGAGATCAACAACTAACTTCTCCATGGAGTCCTCAACTAATGCCTGTTGAAAACAGGAGCAAACACCCATACATAAACACTGAGTCGAACTAGAACCCAGAAGCAGATGGAGAGGACAAGACCATGCGGTAGAAGTACATAGAGACAGCTTACCTGAACAAGGAGGAACTAAGGGCCACTAGACTGACAGCTGGGAAGCCAACAGGGGACTGACTCGGACCCCCCTGAATATGGGTCTCAGCCAGAAGGTCTGAGCAGTCTAAGAGACCTCAGACAGTGGAGCCAGGATGTATCCCTGGTGCACAAAAGGACTTTGCAAACATATCCTCCATGGAGGGATAACTGCCTTATTCTAGAGATAGGAGAGAAGCCCTAGTCCCTACTTCACAGGACCTGTCAGATCTACATGACCCCAACTGGATGGCATTCCCCTACATATGGTATTGTGGTAGGGGGTTGGGAGGGAGGGTGTTTAGAGTGCATGGGAGAGGGTAGAGAGGGCAAAAGGGAGGGAAGGAGGGAGGGAGGGCTGGAGGGGAGGGGAGGGAGGGAGGGAGAGGGAACTGGGATCGACATGTAAAATAATAAATTTAAAAAAAAAAAAAAAAAAAAAAAGCTTTGACTCCAAAATTTAAGTTGAAGAACAAGTTACTGGGGAAAAGGATTTCTATTTTTGTTTCCACAGAAAATGAAAAGATGTGGATTCCTTCCAGACTAATGTGGTTTGATCACACCAGACCGCCTGAAACAGAGTACAAGCTGATCCTACATTCCAAACAGCTGGACAAAACAGCCCTACAGACTACAGCTAGGATATCTGAATCTTCTTCGAATCCCCCAAGACAGTGCCCCTTACCAGCAGGAAGTAGTTTGTAAAGAACGATGCCCGAATTCCCAAATATTGTGTATAAATGTTTGTTTTCATTTAATTGGACTTTGTTATATAAAATTAAATAAAAAAATAAATAAAAAAAGATTTATTAAAAAAAAAAAAAAAAGAAAAAAAGAAAACCTCCTTTGTGGTGTGCCATGATTATGCATGCAATCTCAACACTTGGGAAGCAGAGGCAGAAAGAATAACTCACTGTCTGTTAGAAGCCAGCCTCATCTCCACAATAAGTTCTAGACCTTTTAGCATGATATAGTGAGACCCTGTACCAAAAACCAAGGGAGGTAGGGGAGAAGGATCCTTTTACAGATACTTAGCAGTATGAAAGAACTCTGATAAAAAAGCTATAGATGAGCTGAGTGGTGGTGGCACAGGCAGAGGCAGGAGGATCTCTGTAAGTTTAAGTTTACTATTGAAGTTCCAGGACAGCCTCCAAAGCTACAGTAACCCACGAAAAAAACAAAAAAACAAAAACAAAACAAAAAAAAAAAAGTATAGATGTATAGATGTGTGCTTTCAATTTTATCCTTATCCTCATCAAAACTTGTACTTTAGTTATTCTCATATTATATTTGAAAATTTTGGAGTCAGGAAAAGTGAAAGGTTTATTAAAATTTGGGTGTGAATTTTATTTATGCCTTTACAGTATGGACTCTTTAGTATTACATTGTATTTTAATAATGAACAAGCAAGTGAGATATATACATAATATTCACTGTGTGATAGCTGATAGTATGCATGGAGCTATGTTCTGGGATATATAGTTTATCTATAAAATACTTTTCCAACCAAGAGGCGAAATGAAGCAAAGAGTGCCTGTCTATTTAATAACACAAATGTCCCTAGTGGCTTATTTGGCACAGTTTAACAGCCTTGCTTTCAGGTGAATATCTAGAGATGTTTGCAGAAAAAAAAAAAAAATCCAAGTGGAATTACAATGCCATCATGGGAAAACATTTTATGGGTGTCAGCATTCAATGGCTGCCTTAAACTCCATAGTGATCCTTCAAATCCTTAGCATTTCTTCTCCTTAAGCACGTAGAGGATATGGTATGCCTCATCCCTGACTGAGCTGAAAGGGCTACAGGAGTCTTACAATGAACAGTAGACAGAGAGTGATGGGACCTAAGCCTTTAATACAGACAGAGTCTCTGTCCCTTTTTGGCTGCTGTGAAGAGCAGCAGGGCTGGACCCAAAGTGATGGCGCTGTGCCTGCAAAGCACTTTGGCACATGCCAAGATATGAAAGGCTCTAATGAGACCCATTTCACAATTCACCAGCCACGTGCATTAAACAGGCAGAATCCGTGCTAATATCCTCTCGATATCATCCTGTGGTTTAGGCTCCAACAGGATAAGGTTCCCTCAGCAGCTCACCTAGCCAGATCTATCCTGTTTCCTCTTCTTGTCCCATGACAGTGAAATAAGT
Source organism: Phodopus roborovskii (assembly GCF_943737965.1). Classification (NCBI taxonomy): domain Eukaryota; kingdom Metazoa; phylum Chordata; class Mammalia; order Rodentia; family Cricetidae; genus Phodopus; species Phodopus roborovskii. The sequence goes on from NW_026126418.1 coordinate 10,351,870, forward strand.
TAAGTGAGAGGAAGCAGCGGTCTAGCTTAAAGAGACAGTAGGCATTTCTAACTGCAGATCTATCCATCTCTGGTATGCAGGAACCTAATAGAGACCTGCAGTGCATGCTAATCCCTGCACTGAGTCAAAGAGGGACTGCTTCATAGTAAAACCATTGTTCTTTCTAATTGTCAGAGACGGCTGCTCTGCACTTGCCTGGAGCGATCCAATTAACATATCACCACAACACCAACCATTATAATATGTTCTGTGTCCTACCAACAAGGGGAAGCCCCAACCCTGCTTCCATCCACAGCTTCAGTCTAATTAGATCTTTAATATGTAAACAGAAGGGAAAAACAGAAACCTGTATAGAGTTCTATATATCTGAATCACATTCTTCCACAAGTGACCTCTTGGAGTAGGGAGTTTTTGTTGTTATTAGGAGCTGACTTGAGAGAAGTGAGAAGAGGAAGGACAGAGGAAGGGGACAGAGAGAACTGCAATGATAGAAATAAGGCTCAAAGGCAGGGATGGAGGAAGGATGAGAGGGAAAGGCGGCTTGATGCTTTGGGGAATTGAAAACATGTAACTTCTGCTGGAAACTATTGCCATGGCAACATTCAAACAATACAGAGAAACCCTTCATAGCTCCATTCCTGCCTTGCTGAACACCACTGCATAGATGTTAACTCTTTGGCTGTGGCTTCTGACTTCCTGAGTCTCTCACCAAGTTCCCTCAAGCTGTGTTTGATTGCCGGTTCTTGATTAAATGTGTCACTCCAGAGATTAGCCAACTGAATGATTAACATTTTCTCATTTGCATTATAACAGCTGTGTGAGATTATCCTCTCTCTCCCCCCCCTTCTCTCATTCCCTATCCCCTCACCCCAGGATTGTAAGAAATCAACACATCTGAGATCTGGTTGCAATCCAAAGGAAAATCTATCAAGATAAAGACACTTAAAGCTTCTAAAGGTCACATAGCTTTCTTAGAATCTCTGTCTTAATTATTGAAATCTCCATCATCATTACCCAGCCATCATTTAAAGAACACAAGCCCCTTTTCCCTGAGAGTGAATTTCTTAATCCTACAGTGGGTTCTTATCTAATAACCAAAATAAACTGACAAATGAAACATCTGAATCCATAACAGAAAAGACCTTTTTTAAAGTGTTAAATATCAATTAACTTGGTACAGGGTGGACTATAAATATGATGCTAATCATTAGGAAATTATATTAGTATCTAAAGAAAAATAATCTTACCATTTAAATCTGTGAGCTTCTATACTCTACACCTCATGCTTCTGTCCACTTTAGCAACACCTTAAACGAAAATAATCTGGTGGCTCAATTTTCTTATATTTCTTATTATTACTTGTTCAAGATTTGTGAGATTAAACTGTGTAGTGATATTTTGCTTATGATCTAACAAATAAAGCTTTCCTGAAGATAATAGTGCAAAGCTAGCTACATTAGTCATAGAGGTCAGGCAGTGGTGACATACACCTTTAATCCCAGCAGTCACACTAGTTAGCCATAGAAGCTGGGCAGTGGTAGTACACACCTTTAATTCCAGCACTATAAGGCATGTGGAGATAGGAGTGCAGTGTATTCAGTCTACAGTCATGCTGAGGCCAGGATTATCCCTTTTGGTCTGAGCTTTGGTATAAGTAAGAACTCTCTAGTGGCTAGGCTGCTTTGTTTCTCTGATCTTCAGGCAAGCTTTATTTGTTAGACCATAAACAAAATATCACCACAAAACACATATGCTACTCTCAAGAACACAATGTGGTCTCAGCAGTTTGTAGTTTGGCAGTTAAGGAAGCACTGTATTCATCACTGACTCTTCCAAGTAATTCTTATGTACTTGCCCATTCTCAAATTCTCAAGCATTATCATGTTAAGTACTGGTGAAAATGCAATTTCAATAATAACTTATTGAGAGGATGAAAAGGAAGAGTAATGTATCCTAAACACAGTGCACATCAATATCAAAGTATTTTATATAGTATACAATTATTGCTAATCTTAACCTCTAAATGGAAGATATCTAAAACTAGAAGAAAAGTTTTCAAAGATTTACTGAAATATAAATATGACAACACAGTGAAGACATTCATTTTGAAAACTAAAAAAAAAAAATTGAAACATAATTCAGTTCCATCTTACCCTTTAGCATTGTCTTTCACTGGTATTAGTATATTCTGGTTTTTCTTCGGAGAAAGTAGGAGGTATTATTCCAAAGCATAAGACTTAAGCAACTGGATTCATAATACCAGTAAACCATATACTGTGCAAACCAGCTGCACTTCCATAATGAGACGATCTTCAGTCCTTACTCCTTGACCTCTCTTTGCAAAAGTTTGCATACAGGCACTTGAAAACCATAGTCATTGTGATTGCAATTCCTGAGGGAGACAGCCAGTCTCACCCAACTCTGAATATTGTGGATGAACATTTCCTGATTGGTAATGGGTGCTCTCTGTGAGTGATGTCTGTGAGGAATGTGCATGACTAAACCTACAATTCAGCATACTAACAGCTGTAAGTTTAATAACTCTAAACTATATGTACCTATATCAAAATGGGATCCTCAAGAACAGCTACAGTCAATATTTCAAAAGGCCTCACAGGAATAATAAGTGCCCATTAAAGCACTTTGCTATTCCATCTAATGGTGCACACATTAAGATACACTGGACATCAATCTATTTGTATCAACTTGTATAGATAGTATATTTAAAACAAATGATGACTGACTTGTATATGTTTACTGCTATTAAGAAAACAATAATGTATTTTATATATAATACACATTAGAAACCCAGATCACTAGAGGAAAATATGTGACAGCTTTCTAATGACAGAAGTATTTCTAAAATAGTAGCAGTGAAACTGAAGAGAATATTCACTCTTTTCATTTGTTTATCAGATCTGCTAAAAATAAGATGCTATTACCTTGTTAAATGTTGGAGATGGCAAAAGAAACATGATGAGGCCTTTACCTAAAGCCAAAATTGAATGGGTTTAAGCAAGTAAGAAGATACATTACATCAACAAGACCAAGGGTATGTGATAGACAAGGTGTTCCTGAGTAGAAGGCAGAATACACCTATGAGTCTAGAGGACCTGGGTAAGCCTCAAGGAGAAGCCAAGGTGATCTGAGGCTCTATATAAGGAGCTTATCCTTGGCCAATGCAATGTCCCTTATGAAGTTCAAGTCAAAAGTGGCTTGACAGAGGAGTCAATCATTAAAGATAGTGGGAAGACAACAGAAGGCATGGCTATGCTGGTCAGATGGTAAACAGAAGGGCATGGGTTTGAGTCCGTGAATGTATTCGTAGACTCCTGGGCAAGAGCTGTTCACATTTATTTCTTAGAATAACGTTTGTAGGAGAATAAATGATGGATTATGCTGAAGAAAACTTGTTCTTATGAAATATACAATACTGGAATCTTGACTGAGAAAATTGTGTGGCAGAAGTTGAGTTTACAATTTGATTTTGTTACTGCACGGAAAAGAGGGTTAAAGGTATATCAGTATTGGAAACTCTTAATACATACGTTATTGAAAGGAAAACAATCAAATCAGTTGTAGAAAGTTCAGTAAGTCATCTGAAAATCCAAGTGAGAAAGGAAGAAATTGTTGGTTATGGAGATTGATTTAGGTCTCTCTAGATGGCCAAGAAATTGAGATGGGTTTCTCTAAACAAACCAGGTACCTAACTCTCAGAGATGCATATGAAGTTCCACTCTCAGAAAATAGAAGGAGAAGTGGGAAGAGGATAAAGTGAAATGAGTGAAGGAAGTAATAAATGAAAAGTTCCTCAACCCTCTGGAAAACCTTTGTGAATTCTGGTGTGAGAATGGTATCAAGTCCTACATAATCAAATGTAATTGTCTTGGTCACATGTATGTGCTTATCTTGTGTATAAGGTATAGTATGTCTAAACTTAGGAGCATTACCTTATTCCTTATTTAATCCTGGTTTAGAGACAATATGATAACATTGCCAAAACTTTTTTCTTCATAGATATCTCTTATGAATTCCGTTATTTTCCTTCAGGTTTTTCTCTTTCTTTCTTTCTTTCTTTCTTTTTTTTTTTTTTTTTTTTAATTTTTTGAAAATTGTCCTTTGCTTAAGTACACACTTGGATATGATTGAGAAATAACAAAAAAATATAAAAGATACATGACCAAAGTAGATGGCAAACTCTCATTTCTGGTAACAGATATATTCCAATTGAGGAAACAATATATTCCAATGTCAATTAAAATATTCAGAATATTAGGTTGCATGAAACAGCCAGGTTTTGTTATCAAGACAATGGATTTGAATTGATTGGTTCTTATATTTGGTTTTGGTGACAAGTGCTTTCTATTCCCACTTCTACCTTCTAATTGCTAAATCACCTTCCACAATTACAGTCTTTCTATTTTTCTTCCTTAAGTGAGAGTTAAAGTGAAAAGGATAACATTTGAAAAATATTGCCTGGTATTTGATAAGTGGTCCTAAAATGATAATTATGCTTGCTGCTGTTAAATGACATCTACAACTTACAAAAATGTGGCTATTTACATAACTACAGGAAGCTGCCGTAAGCCTGTACCAAAGTTAAAATAAAAGTATATTATATAAGTGCTCCTTAAAATCACTTGATTTTATTCACATTGTAAAAAATTATATTTTGTACTTTGATAGGGAAATTGGCAAAAAAATCCATATTTTCATGGTCAGTAGATATAAGACAAATCACTCATTATCTATCAAAAGTTACTGTTCCTCAGAATATAACTGGATTTCACAGAAGAGACAGTGAGCTATTATACTCTTCTCTGAGTATCAAGTGATATATATGTTAGCTTTCCTAAAGTAACTATAAAGAAAAGAAAAACTATAATCCAGTTTTGCATGTGGAAAACTGAGGTTTATTATGTCTAAGTGGCAAAATATAGTGTCAAACAAAAAGCAGGTGCTGAAACAAAGTTGGAACACAATATTTTTCTATTCTAAAGTCATCCCTTGGAAATTCATTAGTTATCTCCTTTACCTTTGGCCCATGTATCTGCCACGGTAATATGCTGAGCTGTTCACCTTCAACTAGAAGCCCCTCGTATCTTAATATCAGGCATTATTATGTTTTAATTGCTAGGAGTCCTACATTCCTAAGTAGGTACCTAGGAACTTATTATCAGTGTCCTAGTGCTTGAACTAACATTATTTTCAAATTTTGTTCAACAGAAGAAACTACAAGGCCAAGGGAACTAGTATGGAATGTGTCAAATATCACAGTCCATTCACAACAACATTTAAAAATAAGAATAGCATTGAAATTTCATAATTCAAATAAAAGATACCCTTTCCCCTCCCCTTTCCTGTGTGTTCAGTCAAAACATTAATGAGTATATTTCATTAACCTTCTGTACATTCCTGGTTACAATTGTGTGTGTGTGTGTGTGTGTGTGTGTGTGTGTGTGTGTGTGTGTGTGTGTGCGCACGCGCATTTGCAAGGATACACATGCACATTGTGTATATCCATTAGAATCATCACAGGATGAGATTAAATGAAGTCCAGTTAGTTAGCAAAGGACTGTTTTTATACATCTAGTATTCTGAGGTGCTGAGAAAATGACAGAGAAAAGCTCCATCTATTCCCTCAGAGAGAGTCACTTGTCTCATCCACCAGACTGAATTTTGTCTGTCAAGTTAATCGTTATTGAGTGAAATGATTTTGAATAAGAGAAAAATATAGTAGATTCTTGACATACTCCCAGAGAGTCTTCTAAGATATTACTTACCAATTAACCTTGGTATTTATGATATAAAGCAGTGGACAATCCAGCTAAAGTATAGACACAAAGTATATTATCCATAATTCACAAAGTGTAAGCACAACTTTTGGTAACAGAAAGTTTCACTGAGATACCTGAGGTACCTCCAAGTGTGTTTTAAAGCTATATTCTTGTTTACTGTCTGTTGCTGTGATCCACAGCATGATCTAAAGCACGTTATAGTCTACATCCAGGGAAGTCAAGACAGAAATCAAGAGGGAAACCTATAGGAAGGAAGTGAAGAGACCATGGAGGAATGCTGCTTACTAGTTTGGTCCCTGTGGCCCAGCTGATTTTCTTATATGACTCTTGACTATGTTTCAAGGATGGTAGCTCCCACAGTATCCTGTGCTCTTCTACATCAACTAAAAATCAAGAAAATAGCTGTCAAATGTAGCCAGAGACTAATATGGTTAGGCAACACCTCAATTCATGTTCCTGAATCCCAGGTGACTAGATTCTGTCAAGGTGATATAACCAGTACACTGATACAAATTTAATACAGTCTGTACTGCCCTCAACAAAGACTGTTCTACATATGTTTGTAAAAACCACACTGCCAAAATATAGACCAGAGATGATCAATTTAAATGTGGAATTATTGAATGCTTGCAGTACACAACATAAGGAAACCTGATTTAGTTTTCTTGGTAGTCATGCGGTTTCATGTTGTCATCTTACCTCTGACTTACAAATAAGCAAATTGGTTGAAATGGGTTAAACTATATCTGTAATTCATGTGGCCCAGTGATGCTAGCTATTTGAGTTCACTGTGAACACAGGTATCCAAGTTCTACCTTATTTCTTTGTCATTTTTAGAAAACACATACACAAAAGTTAAAATATACCAAATGGTGAACATGTACACATTAGATTTTCAAATGAGAAGTGAAAATGATGAACCTTAGGAGGCCTTTTTAGAACTGTCTAGATTTGATTTTTTTTGAAATGTTAGTAATCAAAATCCAATAAGCTATATGTCAAGCTGACATGATTATTATATACAGTATGCATATAGGATGCAGATGCCAACAATCATGATAACTAAGGAGTAGGAGCCTTTTTTGCTATTGTTAAGGAAAGGAAAGTTCTTAAGAAGTACACTGAGAAAATGGCCAGAGCACAGAACTACTATGGGAGACAAAGAAATTACAAACCATGACCAAGACTCACTGCTTAGACCAGTGGCAAATTTATGTTCTATTTCAAATTCTAATAATAAGACGTAAATTTGTCTGCTACTTCATCTTTTACTACACACAAATTGAGCCTTCTGTTTTTAACAAAGCAAATACATTATGTAGTTAGAGGCAGACTTGCTTTGAATAGAAGACCATGAGCCCACATAGTGGGACTCGGGTCCTTAATAGCTGTAATAAATTGATGCAGTATCTCATTTAAATTGTGTACTTGCAAATATGTTTATCTTTATTTATGCATTCTAATCCAAGATGATAGCATATGGAACCAAACAATACTTAAATTCCAAAGTTATCTTAGGCAACTTTAAAAGGACACAGTCTGATAGACAGTTTTAGCATTTTTTTCATTGTGCCTAAATTTTTGTTTTGTTCAGGTTTTGTTCCGAACATTGTTTTATATCTAAAATGTTGTATTTCAGACAATTTGTTCTGGTAAGACCTAAGAAGGAAAGCCTAACAAGGAATATAAGCTCATCCGGCAGTCACTCTGCTTGAGTGTAACCTGCAGACCCTTAAAGTACTTGGTCAGACCTCATTTATCCTCCGGAAGTGTATACACACTAATAACCTCAAAAATGACCATGATGGACAGACAGCCTGAGACAGAGCTTATTGTGCAGAGACTTTGCAACACATAACTAGTAATTTACAAAACAACATCCAGTTTACCAACAAGTTAGATGTTAATTCCCAATCCATAAGTGAAAGAAAAAAAAAAAAAGAGGGAAATATAAATGTTCCCCAGTTCCCCAAAGGATGTAGTTATTAGGGTAGAGGAGGAAGGAATTTGAAATATCTCTAAAACAAGTACAAAATATCAGCTCTTTGAGTCTGCAGTATTCAGGAGACTGCTGTGTATACCTATCTACTCACAAATATCACTGAGTTGCCACCTCAGTTGAAACAAAGTGATTATGTAGGACTCCATCTCCATCATGTCCATTTCTTCCCCAGCCCATGAACACCTTGTACAAATTGCAAAACTAATTGATTCCTAAGTCAGAGGAGCTAATCCCCAAGCTCAGCCTGAGCACCCAAGTGTAATGCAGGCAAAGCACTTCACCTTAACAGGTACTCCTTAAATGACTTTTCAGGGAAGGGAGAAGGGAATACATTTCAGGACAGATTTCAGATTCTTTCTTTGCTTTACCTTCGTTTTTTTTCTCTTGGGATCATTTACCTGTTTGTGTAACAAACAAGGGTGACAATGCTTACAAGAAAATGCTGTCTAATTTGGGGTAGTGTTTGGTATTGAGAAAAATTTTATGTAAAACAAAGATGAGTAAATCAAGTTTCCCTTTTGGCAGACACAACCAAATTGCAAGGCAGGTTTTAGAGATAGTCTGAAGTTGAACTATAGAGTGAAAAAAAAAAAGTGAATAAAGACACATTTTCTTCTCTATTTCTATGTCAGTTGTACTGTTACAACTGATTAACAACTTTGTATAACTTGAGACATTACATGATCAAGAAAGGTGAATCAACAATGACCATATAAAGCATAGCAACACACACACACACACACACACACACACACACACAGAGAGAGAGAGAGAGAGAGAGAGAGAGAGAGAGAGAGAGAGGAGAGAGAGAGGAGAGAGAGAGAGGTAACATACGGAGAAGCTGCTATAGAAAGTTGAAAGGAAAAAAGTCTTGCACTTTCATAGATTGGTAAATTCCTGCAGTATGTGTGTGTCCCAACAGAAAACATGTGCCTAGAAAAATAAATTAGGGAAGTGCTGGGCTGCAGGCTACTTCAGTTAAGGAGTAATAGAAAGGAGAACAGATGATGGGAGTAAAAGAACAGACTTAAATGCTATTAGCAGGGTGTTTCTGGTTTCTATTATCACCTTTCTAATATAAATCTAACTCTACAGTTCCTTAATGATTCTCTAGAGTCTTCCACTCTCAGCAGTAAATGTGCCCAGCACTAAAAGGGTACCGAGGAGGCAGCTGCCTTCCATCACCTTTGGGATATTTCAGACTTGTGGATCTTCTGATATTTCAAATATTTTAAAGCCAGAGTTTTGTGAACCACGTGACAAAAAAGAGTAACAGTAACACGGAGAGGACTGGAGAGAGGAGAGCACAGGAGAGGAGAGGAGAAGAGAGAAGAGGAGAGGAGAAGTGAGGAAAGGAGAGGAGAGGAGAGGAGAGGAGAGGAGAGGAGAGGAGAGGAGAGGAGAGGAAAGGAGGAGAGGGATGTTGGCACCTATGAGTTTTGATGCCTACACTGGCAGAAGTTTACTTCACCTTCTCTAGACCTCTGTACTTTTCTTTCAAAAATGGCAACCATGATCACCCTGTGTGTGGCAGATTCTTTCCTAGTTTGGATTCAAAACTTATCTGCTTCTCTGAGGCTTGTATGAGTCATTTGTCTCAGACTATTTGTTCATTAAACACATAGTTATGGTTTCTGTCAGCCTCAGTTTCTTCTTTTGCTGGCAAGTAATAGCTGACCTGGCTCTAAAGTTTCATAAGTTCATGATTCCAATAGAAGCCTTCAGAGAGGAACACCTAATAGTGCCAGGGGAGGGGGTGGAACCATTTTGTACAACAGGCAAGCTCCAAGAATCTGGCAGAAGTAGAAGAGGGAGGAGGTGATCCCTTAGGCCCCAGGCTCTCAAATAATTTGCAACATTCTCTTTTGTTTATGATTTAGTTATTTTTGTTTGTTTTCATAACCTTCTTTCCTTCAAAGCAAGGCTGGCCCAGGACAATCTTTGGTATTCAACACACATTTTCCCTTTGGTCTTCCTATCTAAGTCACTAAAGGATGCCAAATTTTTGCCTTTTTCTCAAGAGCTGTGTCTCCGTGGTGTTTGGAGGGTTCTTGTTAAAGACTATGCTGAATACCTATGTCCTCTACAATCTGTGTGCAGTTTCTCTGATATCTGTGGGAGTCTTAAGTTACAAGGGGTGGAATGAAGGGGTCTTGCTTGATTCAGTCAAGGATGCAGAGGCCATGTTTAGATGAGGGAATGCAAGAGGCTGTGGTCCAGGCAGTCTGTGCTCTACCAGTGCCTTTGCCCTGCCATTTCCTCCTTCATCATCATCCTACCCACCAGCAGGAAACCATCCTTCACCTGCTTCATTATCATAGTTTAGTGTTAATACATTCTGTTGATATGCAGTGTCAGGTTGGATAATGAAATTTAAATTGGGTCCCTTCGATTTCCAATAACTAACATTTGTGCTTCTAACTCTGGGGCTTCCTTGTAACTTAAATGCATTCTAGAGTGTCAGTCACTTGCATCAGCACCCACACTGCAGTGGGCTTTCATGGAGAGATTTTATTTTTTCCTCCATACTGAACATTTGCAAAGGCATTTGCCTAGAATGCAGACAACCTGCATCATTACAGCAGTCCAGCTTCTCAGTGAGCACAGCTTGAGGAAAGACCTGCATGGGCCACCCTGTCCCTTATTTTCTTGTTCCCAATAGCCGGGCCCTTGAAAACCACAGCAATGGGAAAGGGAAAGAGAATCAAAACACTAAATTAACAAACATTTTCCTCAGCCATAAATAAGAAAATTAGGATCACTCACTGTATTTCAGACTCAGCACAGCTACATCCCGAGGGAAATCCAGGTGGTTAAGAACAAGAAAGCACGCATGGTCTTGACACCAAAAATGATAAGAAAAAGGAAACAAAAAGGAGATTGGTGAAGAAAAAATAATCCAACTGCAATTATCCTTCAAATTTAGTCAACACAGGCACCAATCCAAGAGTCCTCTGCTGATTCCTTTCCCAATCAATGCTTCCTTCCTCCACGGTCAACTTTTCTTCAGTGAAATTTCTTTGCGGATGTATTATTAATTTCCTCTCCTCTTGTGGGAAATTCAAACAGAAAAAAAAATATGTATATATATATATATAGATATAGATAGATAGATATAGATATCAGGTCTTTACTTTCCTAAAAAAGCCCCAAACTTTTCATTCCAAAAATATCTCCTTGGCGTACTTTCTCCTTTGGGGGGAAAAAAAAATTGAACACACTTTTTCTTTGTGGATCCTCAGTTCTCCATTTCCAAACATCCTTGGAGGAGGGGGATAGCTATTTTATGATTATTTATTTATGTCAGAACACACCAAAGCCCGCAGGTCTGACATCAGCTTATTTCATTTTTTCCCCCCTCAATGCTCCCCGTGTGGTAATATACACATTTATGTTACGATCCAGGTCTCACAAGCCAAAGCTTCATTCTTTCTTCTCGCTGGCACAATCTGCTTATCCTCTGCGTTCTGCTCCAAGAGAGAACTGCGTCCCGCATCTTTATCTTTCATTTTAGCAAGGCACCCAACAGCCACCTCCTCTGGGGCTGGGGGGGGGGGAGTTAAAATAGAGAAAAAAAAAAAAAAAAAAAAAAAAAAGAAAGAAAAAAAAAAGGAGAACAAAAAGTCTTTTCTTTACATCCTAGATTCCCTTCCCCAGCTTTCCCTTCGGAGAACAACTGCCCCCATCGCCTACCCTTCCGGCCGGCCCCTTCGTCAAAGATCTGATTAGATTTCTCATCACAACCCAGTGCGCAATTGGATTTTTGATTTCAGCCACCCAGCCAGCCACCTTCCCCCTCGCCCCTCCAAACTCCCTGTTAGATCCCGTCGCCTTCCCTCCACCGCCTCTGCGATTTCATAATCTCACGTTAAATGGAGTGCGGGGGGCGGGGGCGGGGGCGGGGGAGGGGGCGGAGGTAGAGGAGGAAAATTTCAAGGCTCCGTCAGCTGTCAAGAACAAACCCCGTTCCGCCCCCGGTCAGCTACTTTTTTTTTTTTTTTTTTTTTTAAGGCTCAGGGTGGCTTTCGCTGGGTCCCCTCCCCCACCCACAGCACTGGGTCCAGGTCCTCCAGGTGTTGCTGAACTCCGCGGGTGATCAGGGCAGGGATCACGGAGAAACGCGTGATGCGGTCCCTTGCCAGCGGTCCCTGCTAGCACGGGTGTCCCCTTCTCCAGCCAGCTGCAGATCTCGAGTCTCCAGGGTGGTGGAAGTTCAGATTGGGCTTTTATTTCAAACACGGAAAACAATGTGACGGGACTGAGGTGGTGTTAGGTAAATTAAAAAGAGAGAGAGAGAGGAATATATACATTTAAAAGAAAACAACGAAACGGGAACGAAGAGAGTTAAAAAAAAAAAAAAAAAAAAAAAAAAAAAAAAAAAAACCCTAATCACTGGCTCCTCTCATCCTTCTGGAAAGAAACAGCAGCTTTGATCTCATTTCGAGCTGCGTTGGGGAAGGTCTGGAGCCACAAGTTGGTTCCTTGGTGCGTAGCCTTTCCTGACGCCTGCTAATCCCCAGCGAGGAGAAGCATCCTCGGGCGCGCAGCTGGTCCGCGCCGGTCTCAGTGCCATGGTCCCGTTTCGCGACTCCCTGTGCCGCGGAAACCCGGATCCCCTTCCATCCACTTCGGCGTGAACTCCTCCTTCTCCCTCTCCTCTCTTCTCAGATAAAAGAACGTGCTCCCTGAGAGGTTGGCAGCGTCTGCCAGTCTAGAATTTCTCTCCACCAATGCTAGGTCCTGTTACATAGAGTTCAGGCTCTCCAAAAGCATACCAGGACTGCAGTCCCTTCCCCTTCCCTGGCCTTCTTTCTTGCCCCTTTCCCTTTCTCTTTCTCCGCTAGAGATCAGTAAAATACAATTACCCAATTACCTCCCATCATCTTAGCAGTGATTGGTCAATTGCATTAACACTTGAAGTCAGGGAAGAGGGTATTGGAGACTCTGAAGTGTGGCACTGCTGCCACCTGGAGGGAACAGTCGGAAGAACGCCGTTTTAAAGCAGCCCCTCACCGTCAGAGTCTAGAAATCAGGAAAGAAATTCGGGCTGCGTGGGAGTTGTCATTTATATTTTTATTTTTTAAAGCTTGTCACTTTTCATCCCGAAATTCTGAGTATTGAGATACAAAGAAGAAGACATCGAAATCAAATCACCACCGGATTCAAAATTATCAACAAACCCAAAGCTTTTGATTTCAGATTGAATGATAAGAGCCTCTCTGGGAAGACCAGCAGGTTGGTCTCAAGGTGGAGATTAGCTCTGCTCCTACCGAGAACTGGTTCATAGGGAGGAATGCGGGGTCACTCAGGAGCTACTGAGGAGAGAGAGAGCATGGGGGAGCAAGGTAATCTCTCCAGGAGGAAACAAGTGTAAAGGCAAGATAGGAGCCTTCAGCCTACGCAGTGTTGCAGTAAATTGGCCTGTTCAGTTTGCACAAGACATTCAGGACAGCTTGACAACTCAATTCCAGCATCCCTCGCTCTTGAATGTGGGCTGTTCCATCAATTCATGTTAGAGGAGCGCTTGACACACTTCAACTCCACTGCCTTTCCTAAGAAGCAGGGATCCAGATCATAGAACAGTGATATTAATAGATATTATTTTGCCATTCTTCTCTGTCATATAAAGATCAAAAACCTCTTTATCTTATTTCTCAAGTACGTTATTTGAGATAGGAGTCTAAACAAACTCGGAACAAAGAGTCTAACATAGATCATGGTTGTAGAAGATGGATAAATAAAGATTTTGTCTTTGGGCTGATTTTTATATCTTTTCTAGCACTCAGAATATGCTCTTGGGTTCAAAACAGAGTTAAATAGAGTGTGATAATGACAAAAAGAAGTATAACAGGGCAACTAGGTAAGGTGAGAAGTTTTGTGCTAATATGGAACATCAGAGGTTTAGTCAAGTTAGTGCCAAATGTTCTTTTCCATTGCTTGTTGCAGTAATATTAATATATTATATGCTATATGCAATGCACTTTATCTTTGCATCTTTGGACTTCTAACCTTTCTATCTATACATATTTTTGAAGATGAAGAAGCTTTAATATGTGTTTCAGAAATCACAACCTACAAAAGAAAATGCCTTTTTCTCACATTCATCTACAACTGTTTATGGCGTCTCAATATTTTTGAGACCTTTTATGTAGTTGCAAATCTTATATAATGTGAATTTGGAGGAATTAATGCTTTTATATTTAAATGGATGCTGCATGTCCTGGTTCATAAACACTAGTAGACCATGTTTATTTTTTCAAAGAGGAGTATACTAGTTGTCTACTAGACATTTTTAATACCCATCAGAGCAAAGCAATCTCTCAAATAAAACAAAAGGAAGAGTGCTAAGTAGGGAATCAGGAACTTGAAATATTTCCCAGACCTGCTTAGCTTCTCTTTGCAAGCTATAATACCATAGTTTATGATTTGCTCTGTAAGAAATTGAATTGGTTAGTTTGGATTCACATTTGCATTCAAAATCAATTATTAATTGAATATATAATATACATATATTAGATATATGTGTAGTAGTTTGCAGCTTTTTTTTTTATACATCACTCTTCAATATTTGAACAATTTCCTGAAACATTTTGAAGACAAGGTGAAATGACAAGTGATATGCTTGGTAAATGACAGCCAAATTTTGAACTCAGATCAAGTTCGTTTCAGTTCTCCTAGTTGAACAAAAATACTAGGTTTTGGGAGAATGAAGAGCAGCTTGTCATATAGAAGACAGTCATGAGCATCCAAGTTGTTATCACTGTGGATCTTCAGAGGTGAGTTTGTAGCACGGTATGGAAATGGCTCTGCTGAATACTGCTGTATTTGCTGCTGGATGGCCTTAGTTAAAGTGAACTAAAATAAGGAGTCAACAAGGCAAATATCATAAAAAAATGCATATGCAAATTCAGTTGCTAAGACACACAAGTGTAGTTAGTTATGCTGTAGAATTGTCAATTATAGTCAATAGATGAATGTGTTTAAGTAAGAGTCTTCAAAAGCCCTCTTTTAGAAGGAATGATTGTCTAGTAAGAAATATGTCCCATTCTCACACTTCCCATTCATCAGTAATTGCTGTTATCAAAATCCTATCTAGAAATAAATGTCAGTGGAATGAGGGGACTTAGGAAGAGGGGATATGATGCTATTATGGAGGTTTTCTTCTATGGATACACATATTTCCACATTCTTTTCTTCTGATGTTTAGATATATGGGGAAAAATAAAATTATCTCATTTCTCTCTGGGTTGGTGATGATAACTGATAAAATCTTTAACAAACAGCAGGGGACAGCATCTCATAATCAGAAATACAAAACAGCAAATAACATGAATTTAGTAAGTTTATTTAAAAATAAAGAACATAAGGCTGTGTGCATTGTGTTGCTAACTGGATTTAAGGTATTGTAGGACAGGATGTTAATGAAGTACATATATATATATATATATATATTTCATTACATATGTACATATGAGCACACACATTCATACATACATTCATACATACATACATACATACAGTCTGAGTATTTTAGAGTGGAGATCCTGAGAATATATGTTCTTGTCTTTAGTTTCAGATCTATTATAAACAGAGAATAGTCATATCAAGTTTATTTCTCTAATTCACACACAGTGATGTGAATTAAACATATAAAATTAACTTAAAATTACTTTGATGTTAAATGCAAAGTTTTGGGCATACATGCTGCTAGCCAATATAACATAGATACTGCTTCCCAAGAGACCTGGAAGTCATCTAAATAAGCATATCACCTTAGGTTCTTGGTAATACAGATGGGGATCTGAAAGTTTAAATACCTTTGCAGATATCTGATAGTTGTTACTTTCCAAAATATTCCATTTAACATGGCTACTTAAATATGCAGCATTTATCCTATATAGATTTACTATTTGTTATAGCTTAGGTTTTAATGTTTGTCTTAACAACTAGTATTTAATGACAGATTAAAATATCAAGCTTAATTCTAGATAGGTTACATATTTCAACCCATGCACTGCTCTCAACAATCTCAATAACATTATGAGATAGGTTTTAGCAATCCTGATTCTAAGATGTGGTTAAAGAAATGCCTGGCTAGGTAGAGTTACTTCCATTCAGAAATCGAGGCTGCTGCATACAAATTCTTGCTGTGTATACAATGACTTGTCCACATCCCTCTATTACATGTTAGCTCAAGAACATTTTCTTGTATTTATAATGTTTTCCCATTGCTGTGTGAATGAATGTCTAAGACTATGGTATTTTGCAATGATGGATAAGACTGATGGGTACACTCTCATTCAAATCATTGTATTTCACCTAATATTGACTTCAATATTCCTAGTAAAGTGATTGAAAACAAAATGCTTATTACAGTCCTTGAAACAGTAAAGCAAAGAGAAAGGATAACTACCATCAAGCATGATTTTATCAGAAAGTATATAGGTTCAGGTTAACTGATGAA
Organism: Phodopus roborovskii; assembly: GCF_943737965.1. NCBI lineage: Eukaryota > Metazoa > Chordata > Mammalia > Rodentia > Cricetidae > Phodopus > Phodopus roborovskii. The sequence goes on from NW_026126418.1 coordinate 10,368,134, forward strand.
TAATACATATTCCATGACCTGTTATCTGGAAACAATAATAATTTTTTTTCTCATGGCTGGTATAGGTTATGCAGTAGTTCTGATATTTTTAAAATCTCATTTGTGAATCAAATCTGTTAACTTTTCATTGCTCAAAACAAATCACTTCATAGAAGAATGAACCTTTCATCGTGCCTAGAATGTATAGACATTGCGACATTATGTAACTGAAAATAGTGAAGAGTCAGAGTAATTGCTGCAATCAGACACATCTTCTATACTTCACAGGCTTCTTTCCTGATCAGGCAACATAAATACCCATGTAAGAATCATTTTCTGAGTTCCTACAGATGTACAATAATCAACTATTATATGCCTTATATTATTGAAAGACATCACTAATTCCTCTGTACCCCACTTTCCTAGTGACACCTTTTGACATTGAAATGTTTTCTTTATCTTCCTATCCTTTTTATATTTTATAGATCTGACCAGGATTATTAGATAATCTCTTAATAGCATGTTTCTTTTTTTCCACTGTACTACTGTCTAGTACTAGTTGGGAAAGGAAAAAGCAAAGAAAAAGTCTGAAGAAAAACATGAAAAGGAAAACAAAATCTGTTCCATACACAGCAACCAAAAACCCACACACTGAGAATAGTCAATTTGAAAAGAAACTGATCACTTTCATACTCATTGAGACCCTTATAGCAGACACTGACTTTTTGCTTCATAATACATTTTGAGTGATTTGATGAATGAATTGTCCACTTGGTTGAAAGGAAATAAAAATCGATTGGTAGTAGTTATACTAATTTAATCATTCAGGTCACTGCAGAGATGGCCCAGTTAGTAAAGTGCATACTGCACAAGTACCAAGACATGAATTCTATTCCCCACCATCAATGGAAAAAGCCAGGCATGGTGTGCTCACCTGTAATGCCAGCACTGGGAAGTCAAAGATAGCTAGCTTCTCTGGAGCTTTGTGAGTAGCCATTATGGCCAAGTTCGTGAGCTCCAGCTTGAATGTAAGACACTGTCTCACAAAATAAGTCAGAAAGTGGCGGATGGTGACAATTCATGCATCTTTCTAGGTATGAGTAGACATGTAAGTATACACTCATATGCATACACATACACACACATGACATAAACAATTACTTTAATGTGATCAGAATATTGAAAGAAGGTAAGTGGAAAGATCTGGAGAGGCAAGAATGAACCATTGGTTTCCTACAGATGGGACAGCTCAGGAGAAACTGCTTATATAGAAAACATGTTGTGCTAAAGACCCACTATATGTGAATATGCAAAGGGTGGATCCAGTTTATCTATTTGCAGCCAGTTGAAATGTAATAAGCGTTATTTTAAAAAGAGAAAGAAAAGTCACCATGAAGCTATCTGAATTAAATTTCCTCATCCTTACATACAATCATTCTTAGATATGTAGAGATTCACAGTCCTGATTATTGAACTTGTAATATATAATAGACATCATAGAAAGTCACCCTTTACAAGTTAAGTATGTAAAGTAAGATCTTTAGTGAAGAGGTACCACTCATGGAAGGAGTGTTTATCATTTAAACTGCGCTGGATATCATGAAAAATTGTTGGAGTTACTTAAAGTCATATGAAGAAAGATTTCAAAAATTGTGATAATTTGTCAGTTGGAAATTTACTTATATTCAATTACATTTTAGGAAAACTTTTTAAATGGTGACCTTAGGCCTGAAAAAGAGCAATTTCCTTTATCTGCAGTTTCTAAGGGAGATAGTCCTGGTGAGTAGATAATACACAGTGGTGTGTGTGCCTGTGCATGAGTGTGTATGTGTGTGTGTGTGTGTGTGTGTGTGTGTGTGTGTGTGTGTGTTTCCATCTATCTAATTTAGGAGTCTTCGCACTGGGAAGAAAAGTGCCCATAAAGGTATCTTTAAAACTCCACCAGGAATTAGTAGATGGTGTGAATCCAGTTGTGTAATTTGAGAAGAGAGCTGCATTTTATCCAGCTAAATCAGCACTTGATTCTAAACAGCTCCTTTGGAATGTCACTGTTTTCCAGCATGAGCCCTGCAGTGCAGATTCAGGAAGAGATAGCTTTGTCTTTTGAGCTACATTACCATTGTTCTCTCTGGAAACCATACACTCATATCTCAGTTCTGCTCAAAATGAAGATTCGGTAGCACATCTGCAAGACTAGGTTACCAGCCCAGCCCCACTGGATAGCACATAATATTAGAATAGCAGATTTTTTTTAAATGCCTAGGTTTCTATGGATCAAAAAAATGTATGTGCATTTGTGTGTTTTTAGTCAAGCTTTGTGAGTTCGTGTATGGGGTATGTTTGTTTATGTGTATGCATGTATGAGAATATATGTGTGGAGGTCAACGGAAAATATGAAGTGACATTTTCAGTAGTTCTCTCTCTCTCTCTCTCTCTCTCTCTCTGTGTGTGTGTGTGTGTGTGTGTGTGTGTGTGTGTGTGTGTGCATGCACATGCCTGTTTGGGTGCATGCATTCAGGGATTAGAGGATATTTTGCCTTGTATTCTTAAGACAGTCTCTCACTGAACTTGGAACTTTAGTATGGATTAAAAATGCACAATGCTACTCCCAGTTTTTTTTATATGGGTTCTTGTGGACCAAGATCATGTTTACACAGCAAGCAGACACTTGACTGACTGAGGCCTCTCCCAAGATCCCCTAATTTGCAAAACACTTTAAGAGGGAAAATGTCCTGAATGTGCTTCAGAGTTTTTTTGTTTTTTTTTTTTTTTTTTTAATGTCTGATACATAGACACAGAAAATGAAAATATTTATTGCATGAGTAAAATAACACTCCAATAACTAAGTCTGGTAAATATGAGGAAATATGATTTATCAAAAATAGAAACCAGGTGTACACTGGAACCCATTGACTTCATGGGATTTCTCATTCTGTCAAAACTGTTATAAGATTAGTGGACAGTTGATGAGATATTCTTGTAACATGTGAGGATCAAGAAGTATGTTCCAAAATTGTGGTCTCTTGGCTGAAAGTGAAAGCCTATTGAATGATTCAATGAATTTGTTTGATTTTCAATATTATAGAGTTCTTTTTTAATGTATTTTTAAGATATTTTGGTAGAAATTAAAGTTTTCATTGGAAAAACAACTTTATTCCACAAATTTCAGCTCTTATAAATAATACAATATTTTTTGCTGAGTTTAGGAGATAAGTTTGAAATATCACAGAAATATCTTTCTTATACAAATTATGCTTTGATTCTTTTGTGGCTATATTTAGCAGATAACAAAGTTATGAAGTTGCAACAAATAAAAAAAATAAAGCAATAAAGCTCACTTTCCTTTCCCATGATATTTCCTTTCTCCTTCTCCTTTATATAAACAGGAGGCATCAATTTTTGGTCTTTCTGTCATTTATGAAAACTGGATGTTAAATGAAAATTTACACATAAGCACTAGCCATTTAATTGATTCCAGTCTGCTTGTTTACTGGACAGGTATTCATTACTTACATTGCTGAACTATGTACAAAATATTAGTAATTTACATCTCCTCATAGAAATGCTTGCCTGTTGCATAGACTGGTGCTTGAGTCCATAATCACGATGAGAGTGAGGTTGATCCAAGGTAAAAACCATGGCTTTGAGCCATAAACAGCAAGTGTGGAATTTTATAGACTTGAGTTTGAATTAGGCAGTGTTCAGTGTTTATGCATTAGTAAAAACCTCAGCTACAGGGTATGAACTTCAGAGAAATTTGTGATAAAAGAAGGTGAACCCATAGAGAATAGCCAGGTCAAAGACTCTTCATTTGTTCCTTCTTTCTTTCCTTCCTTCCTTTTTTTTTTTTTTTTTAATCTTTTGAAGGAGTTTGCATGAAAGGCACAGGGGTTTTATTTAGGGACTTTGAATTAAGGAGTGATGTAAGGTTGAGATTTACTAAATCCATTTCAGGGGACATGTACAGATAAGTTTACAACGGAGGAGGAGGAGCTCTTGGGCCCTGGAAAACAATGAGGAAAGGATTGAAATGCAGATTTTAAAAAAAAAAAAAAGGTAGCAATTTTGTGGTTGGAAAGGGTGAATTTGGTATAGGATTTGTCAGGTGCTAGAATCTACAAAATAATATTAATTTGCATATTTATTAAGTGTGCATCTGTGTTTGGACTCATGTGATATTCTATTTGGAAACTGCCTGACTCTCACTTGGTATAGTAAAATGACTCATTAAATAATTCTCTCTAGATTGCAATGGCTACCATCATAGAAAGTGTTGATTTTCTTTCCATTTATGTTCCTGGAACACAGGTTACCTGTTCACTGCTGTATTTTTATGGTGTGTTTGAATTAAAATCTGCAGTGTATAAACCTTGTAGTTATTCATTGTTCTACAAAAGAAGAGGAGTTGTGTCATCACAGTAGGACTGTATTCTGTTAGCCAGAAAGAAATTAATGCTAAATAAATAAATAGTGAAATAAAGTGAAAGATAAAATTCCTTCAACTGATGATTTTTTTATCACTTCTATTATTAGATAATTCAGTGTTTTCCTTATGTTTATTTGTGTTTCTGTTAACATGCAAACATATGGCAAAATACAAAGTTGGGAAGCATGAATCACTTTGTTTATTTCTTTTAATGAATGAAAAGGAATGAAAGTCTGAGACCCATTTAGCTGACAGTGGTTTGGACCTTTGCACTCACATTTTAGGGTTCCTCAGACTATTTGTGCTTGAAGCCCTCCTTTCATGTGACAGCAGAACAGTATGATTGACATGATTCAACCTTTCACAAAACTTATCACTTGTCTCCAACTCTGAATTTAGAAAATGCTCACCAAGTTTCTAAGTGCATTTCTCAAAATCCAAATTCTAAAGTGAAATTGATGACATCTTACAAACACTTGTTCTAATGTTCTTTTCACAGCAAGATACAATGTTGGAAAAATGTTAAGAACCAAAATGCCAACATCACTCACCAAAAACCAACTTTCCAGGAACACTTCAACATAGCCAGCCCTATAAGTTCAGCTCAAACCACTTTCCAAGACTTAAGTTTGGAATCCTGAGAAACCCCTCTTATTGCCCCCCCCCCCACCATATTCCTGACCCTGGTCCCTGCAGCTGGCTCTTTTCCTTCAGGTGCTGCTGACAAGCAATGCAATTAAACTGAGCTCCCAGTCGCAGAAGGGAGCCTCTAAGTGCCTGTGCAGTCAAATGCCACAGATTTCAAAGGAAAATGACATGAATTAATTTCCCAAGAAGAAAAAAGAAAAAAAAAAACATAAAAAAAGAAAGAAAAGGAAAAGTCAGAAGGATGGCAGCTCCCTGTAAAGCAATATGCAGATTAATGGCGCCCACTGATTGATAGCGGCATCAAGAAGCATACCTTTCATATAGAAACAAAGCTGCTGAAAGAGTTTGGGGGCTCTTTTGCACATTTTCACATGAAATATGAAATGATAAAGTCAAGATAAAATTAGTTTCTCTTGTTGTCTTTAACTTCTTCGCTACACTCAGATCTGTCTTTGAGGACAATATTTCCTTATGAAACAGAATAGAATTCATTCAAAAATATCTTAGTGCACCAGGTGTAAAATTAAAATTTATTATATTGACTTAAAAAAACATTCCTTGACTGGCTTCAACCTCTGCTCTGCCTTTTTAAAGAAACCTTTAGCCCACATCACCTTTGCCTGTGCTTTGGCCTCTGCATTGACTTCTATGCGGAACAGGGCCTTGAATGTTTCCAATTCCTTTTTTTTGGTGCACCTGGGCACTGGTCTTTCTGATTTAAGAGAGCACATCACTTACAAGCACTTGCAGCAGACAAATGAGGTCTATTTACACCACTGTGTAAGCAGTGTTTAACATTTTCTGTAGAGAACATATTTATTGTCTTACTTTTATCTCTAGATTTATTTATTTGTCTGTGCTGAATAAGTGGACCATAGGAGCCTGAACTTTAATTGTCTTCCTAATATTCCATTCATAGAAGGAGTTGCATTAAAAATTACTTAAGAATAACTGAAACAAAAACAAAAGGTAGATCAGAAATCCAATGGTTAATATGGCATATTAATCCAAGGGTTAATATGGCAGTTGAAGAACACCTGTTTAAATAAATAAGAGCTATATCTCTGGTCATATCTTTATGTCATCAGATAAAATCATCAGAAAATACAGAAGAATTAGAGGTATACAAATTAGAAAGTTTTAATTCTGCCTATACAAATCAGGGTAATTGCTGCTATACAATTCAGGGTAAATGCTTAGATTTTAAATACACCACTCTGATTATTTTATTTCCTAGCTGTGAAACATGAGCTATTCATCATCTGAAAACCTCAAAGACTTTAGCAATAATCAGAAGCATCTGTCCCAGAGAGCAACAAGGCTGAAGATGAAATAGTACAGGAGCAATAGTTAGCATACTTGCTGACATCTAATGAGCACACTCATTATTTCTTTTCTTTTTTTCTTTGAATTTAAAACAAGCTTATTTTACATGTCAATCCAAGTTCCCTCTTCATCCCCTCCCCTGTCCCCCAACTTCTATCCCATCTTTCTTCTCCCTAGGGAGGGTGAGGACTTCCATGGGGAGTCTTCCAAGTCTGTCATATCATTTGGAGCAGCGTCTAGGTGTTACTAGCATTTCTTATTGGCTGGCTTTGTCTTAAATATTAACCCATTTCTATTAATCTACGTATTTCCACATGGTCTTATCTTACCAGAGAGAGGGCCTGGAGTTCTACCCTGTCAGTCCTCCATCTTGAAAACTCCTCCGTACTTCCTGAATCCTCATTGTCTCCTAGTCCTGCCTATATTGCTTTCCTATTGGCCAACAGTGCTTTATTCATTAACCAATAAGAGAAACATATTTACAATATGATATCTCCCATCACCTAGGCCCTCCCCCATGTGTGTAGGCTGATGATAGAGAATCCTTCTATGGAGCACACTCACTATTAAAATATTCTATATCAAGTTGTCAGTTATTGAGGCTTCTCTCCTTTGCATTCTGCCTGACCAGCCTCACTACTTCTTTGCTCTTCTTTAACAATGTGTCAAAACAGAAAATATGACAAAGATAATGTAAAAGCAACAGAAGCAGCAACACATGGAGAAACTTGCCTTCTGATGATCATATAGCTATTCATCCTAGTTCCCACCTATCTCCTTCAGCTAGACTGGAGGATAAAGTTACATTTATCAATATAAATAGGAAGAGAAATGAATGTTAAAGCTGTTTTAAGAAGTCTATTAAAGAAATGTCATTTAACCTTTATCGTTCCTATAAAAATTTAGGTATTGAGTCTTTAAAAAGGCCACACTTTTCCTTTCTCAAAGTGTCAAAAGACATCCCAGAATGTGTGTGACCTTGAACTAATTGCTTTCACTTTCTGGTCTGAATTTGTCTGCTGTGGGTAATCATAGCAACTCCAAGTATGGGCACCTGCTTGATTCATGGTAGTGAGGTGACAATGTTTCTCATGCTCAAAAACAGCTTCACCTTTGGATCCCTCCCACTCCTCTATTTCTGCTTATACATTCATTCTCTTGGCAGTTTGACAAGTTCCCCTATCGACTTTTTTTTCTAAGTGTGCCTTCTACCTGCTTCCATTCCAGTTTCACTCCACAGGGTTCTGAACATTATTTCAGGACACACAGGAACTCATAGGCTCACCTATTCTCCTTCTACTTGATCTGCTCATGACTGATACCTGATACTTAGAAGAAAATACCAGCTATCATATAAAACAGTGAACACTTCTGGAAAGCGCTTGCCTTGTATCAGACCCCTTAACAAAGCATTTCACTTTTATTGTAATTCATATACAGTTTCAATCACCTCCATGCCTATAGTCACAGAATATATTTAGGTGGCTGATAATATCCACTTAATCATGTATTATATGACTTTGCATTTGCAATGCTATTAATTACTTAGCAGTTTTGGACAAGATATATAATATCAAGAGATCTCAATTTCCTAATATTATAAAATAAGGGAAACTAGCATAAACCCCCAAGGTTATGTGTGAATTCTTTTTGAAACGTAGAGGGGAACAGGTACAGGTTGTAGGTTTTGAAGTATATGAGAACATTCTACCATGACACAGTATTCTACCATGACACACTTCTTGGATCTATAGAATTCCTTATCTGTGGTGCGGTTAGTGTTTTAAGTGCAATCTCAATTTCCTCCGGGTCAGGTGCCCTGTGCTTTGCTGGTTATTAAGCAGCAACCTTATCAATTGGATGGAAGTTGAGTCCTCTCCTCTCCAGTCCCCACCCCCAACCTGCTCACCACTATTTTTTAATAATCAAAATGTCTGTATGTATGGACTAATCTTCCTCACCTACATTACAAACTACTAGGATATAGAGATGAATAAATGAGATACTTTTAGGCTCTGCTCTTAAAACAACTCTTGTTCTCTATGGTTTTGGAGCAATTTCAATTTTCCCCACTCATAAGTATAAACAGAAGTTTTCCTGGTTATTGACTAGCCCGGAGCTTTTGTCTTCCTTGGTTTAGTAGTTCCTTCACTTACAGTATTCTTCTATCATAATGTTTCACAAATGCCTATTCATTCTTCTGAGTTATTTTCCTATTGGTCATTTCCCATAATTATGTCTAATTATACAATATGTTCCCTCTAAAATCTTTAAAAATACACCAGTCTGTACCATAGGTATGGTATTTTACATATATATATATATATATATATATATATATATATATATATATATAGTCTGTGTGTATTCTTTGATTACATATATATAATGTCTGCGTGTATGTGTTTGACTTTTCTTGAGCACACCAAAAACAATGAGAATTAATTTCTTTACTTTCTGCCTTTTCTAATCTTTATAGCAATAAACAAATTCTGGCATGAATTATTTGTAGATTAAATTCAAGCCAAGAGAAATAGATGATTTATAATAACAAAATGGCTATAGATTTTGAAGTGATAAAACTTGTTAGAAAACAAAAATTGCATATGTATGTAGAGATGCTTGTTGAAATAGATAATTTAGCCAATGGGAGTTTATTGTTTAAACTATTCACACTGCCTTGTTCTCTGTTTCTTTTAGCACATGAAGGAACAGCTGAGGACAAATTATAGTTGTATATTGAAAGCTGTTAAATGATTTGCGGACTGATGGAACCTGTATTTTTGTGTCAAAAACAGAATCTATCAAATAAATGATAGTAAAAAAAACAAATAAAACCCTCAAAAGCCTACATTATTAATTTATTAATCAAAAGTAGACCTGTGTGAAATGACACAAATGTAATTGAATATTTTTTTCCCATTTTCCCATGTAGTCTTGCAAAAAATATGAACTGTTATACTAGGTGAAATTCTCAGTCATTTCAGAGTTAGATTCTATATGAGTTTATAGAGAGGCATTGTTCCACAAAACAGTCCCATTAAAGTAAAAAAGACAAACTAGTACCTAAGAGCATTATAGCAAACCTGCTTGAACAATGACTTTCCAGACTTGCCTGTCTGTGATTAAGGTGTGCAGGTAACTAATAGACTATCAATAAGCATAACTGGTTGTAAGAGGGCATGTGGTTCAGTAGACAATCAGAACCATTTCCTTAAGAACCATAAGAAATAAGGGCCCATCTTCAATCTACTGATATTGGTAAAGTGATAGAAAGTAAGCCTGGCATTCCTAGGTACTTTCATTGAGACCACATAGGAAGATTAGCTTAAGGTAAATGCAACAGGAAGATTAGCAGACTATTGAGACTGAGTGACAGAGAACATAGTCTGGTAAACTTTTGCTCTATGTCTAATATCCGTATATGAGTGAGTACATACCATGTTTGTCTTCCTGTGACTGGGTTACCTCAGTCAGGATGGTTTCTTCTAGTTCCTTCCATTTGCCTGTGAATTACAAGATTCCATTGTTTGTTTGTTTGTTTTTTCACTGTTTAGTACTCCATTGTGTAAATGTACCAAATATCTGTATCCATTCTTTGGTTGAGGAGCATCTAGGTTGCTTCTAGTTTCTGGCTATTTTAAATAATGCTGCTATACTCATAGTTGAACAGATGTCCTTGTTGTATGAATGTGTATCCTTTGGGTATGCCTAAGAGTAGAATCACTGGATCTTGAGGTAGACTCCCATTTTCCTGAGTAACTGCCATATTGATTTCCAAAGTGGCTGTGTAAGTTTGCACTCCCACCAGCAGTGGAGGAGTGTTCCCCTTTCTCCACAACCTCTCCAGCATAAACTGTCATTGTTGTTTCTAATTTTAGCCATTCTGATGGGTTTAAGATGGTATCTCAAAGTTGTTTTGATTTGTATTTCCCTGATGGCTAAGGAGCTTTCTGCCAACAAACATTGCATCAATTGATGCACCATGTTTTATCACAGTGTGATTAGTGCAATATAGAATACATTTAAGTTATATGAGTGGATGAAATAGCAGCAAAGGTGAGACATTAATTATCACTCCATACCTGGTAAGATAAAGGGTTGTGTTTGATTACAGAAAGATAACCCTATGTAAGAAAGTAAATTGCTTCCCCTCTAGTGCCTATGACCTACTGTTCTTCTACTAAATGGCATGGTATTAAATGGACTCCTAATGCCTTATCTTTATAAAAAAGGTTAGAGCAACACTCAACTTTCATCAGAGAAACTTCTTTTTGCAGCAGATGGCTAAAAACTCAGAGATCGATGAGTAGTCAATCTTCGGAGACTACAAGCCTGTGTAATGCTCAGCCCTAAATGAGAAATCTATATCACACCTCCTCCTACTCAGGCTCAGAGATCATTATGGAAGATGGGCCATAAAGACCTTGAGGCAGTAGATGAATACAAGGAAATAGTGTTTTCTGCAGACAGCGGGGAGGTTGCACATATGAGCTCACAGCCGTTGTGGTAATTCATTCAGGTCCTGCATAAGCTCAGGGCAGAAATATCCCAGTACAAAAAGGGAAGGTAAGAAGATGGGCATGAAGTACCACAACTAGACAGGGAAGCACTGTCAAAGAATAACTTCTAGGAGGAGGAAAAATAGTTTTCGTTAAGGGTGGGACCTCTGTTAGGGCTACTAAGCTCTAGTGGAAGCCCACACATACATCTGAAGGTAAATGAGCAAAACAAATTATATTTGATGTGCTTAAAAATTTCATAGTTGAATGGTCAGGAAAAAGGGGATTAGATGTAGGAGGAATTGGGAAAGGGGATAAAGTAAAAATTCATTAAGTGAGAATTTTAAAGAAAATAAAACTAGAAAAAATGAAAATTTGGTTTACTAGTACAAACATGCAAGAGACGCCTCTCCTTTCCAAAGACTGTCTCTGCCTGGCATAAGATGAATAACAGGTAACTCTTTCATTATATTATATTCAAGCTAATAAAGGGTCTCGACTCTGTTAAATAATGGCTCTTATTTATCTTTCAGTGTGGAAATATTAAGATACTTTATTCATCCTCTCTACTCTTATTCTTACCTGAATAAGCCCACTGTCAGGTTCACATTTTACTACTTACCAAATATGACTTTTTGTAGAATTATGATTTTATAAACATCTATGTATATGTATGTATGCTGACATAGAGACAGAAAAAAGATAAGCAGATAAATAAAAAGTTAATTGAATAGATAAATTGCTGTTTGTATGTGTACACATTATGTTTGACTATGTGAGATTGACTAACCTATTGGGTGCTTGTCTCTAGAGAAAACTAGTTCTCCCTGCCCCAGTAACCATTAGGGGTGGATCTTTATGAATGTTCTGCCATTCTCATTGATATGTCCACTGGTTTCACACTAATGTACTCTGGGAATATAGTTCAGTGGGTAAAGTGTTTGCCAAACAGGAATGAATCCCCAAGTTTGGATCCATAATACCAATGAAGTGAGGCAGTATGGACCTTAAGGCCAGCACTGGGCAGGAGAATGAGAACGAGGGTGAGATTGGGGGAAGGCCTACAAATAGATGCATAGCTGGGGTTTTCTGTCCAAAATTTAGTGATAGTACTTGTCTGAAAAAATAGTCATAGAGTAAGAAACTAACTACTGGTCTATAAAAAAACATTTTCAGACATACAATACACCACACTCCTGTATGCATACATACATTACACCTACAATAATAACAATAAATAAAAATTCACAGAACTAAGAAATTTAGCTACCATACTCTGAAGCCAAAGAGCTTTAAAGGTAATTTTTGTTTGCTTTCATTTATTACCAATAAGTATAATTATTACTACATATGAAGCCATAGAGAAGGAATCAAACGGCACATGAAATTCTTTTGTTAAGATTCCTTTTAGAAATATTCTGAAATACATAGGCTTTAATTCTGATGTTACCATCCACTGAATGCTTCCCCTGAACTGATTCCTGACTCAAATGATAATCCTCCATGCAATGAGACACCTCAGATTACTGTATTTGTAAAACAAAACAAAACAAAACAGGAAACTTTCCATATTGGACACCACCATATTTTATCCTGTCATTTTTTTCCCTGTAAAGTTTTCAAAACTCAACTCATCCACAAAATCTTCTGTGTTCAAGATGGAAGCCACCCAGACCTTCTGTTAATATCGTCAGTGTGATTGATATTTCTCTCCTTCAGTGTGGCAAGATAGCATATGTGTATATGTGGGCAAGCATATATATCTTTATGTTAATGTGCATCTGTTCGTCTCATCTATACCATCTAGCATTAAGATATTAAACTCCCAAGGCCTGTTCTTCCTTCCCTCCACGGAAAGGATTATTTATTTACCCGGTTACCCTTGTATCTAATGCTGTGGTCTGATATTCAATAAACATACATAGAATGAATGAGTGGGTGCTTAATGATGACAGTTACAACTTTGAAGGAAAATCTCTCACACACAGAGAAAATATGATCACATACAAATATAACTGCAAATGGCTTGCTCTCTCGAGTGTACTATTTTTAAGCGCTCTCAGCTGACGCCTGCTGAGGGATGACTGAGTCATAGCAGGTGATTTTCACTTCACCTTTGTTTTCTGAATGACTACATTTCCAAACACAGCACACAAAAGGAGGGAGCATTTTCCCCCACAACACAATGTTGCATTTTATTATATGACTTTCCCATTCAAAGCAATTTGGTTAATTTACCTCTTTTCCTTTATTGTGATTATTTTTTGGTCTATAGGCAAAAGACGAAAACTGGCAATGGGGATCCAACTTTCCCACCTGTTTCCTATAAAATTACTGAGAAGAGTCTCATAGAATGCTTGGTTGGCTACACCTGACATAAGCTTTTTGAATTATTATTATGTTAATCTATTATGAGCTGGGCATTGTGGCACAAACCTTGAATTTCATCATTCCAGCTGCAGAGGCTGGAGGATCAGGAGTTCTAGGCCATTATCAGCTACACAAAGAGCATATGACCAGCCTCGGCTATGCTATATTAGTCACGAATAAGTAAGTAAGTAAATAAATAATAAAAATATCATAAAACAATAAAAAGAAAAACAATAAGCAATTCATCTAAATAAACATGTAAACACCATAAAAATAAAATGCATATTGTTGTCTACTATGAATCATTTTGCACAAATCTTAATGACATGTATACCTTCTATTTAAATCATCTTGAAAAACTAAGTCCAATCATAGATTTCTCTCAGGGTCTTTAGCCTTGAAACTTAGGTAAAAAGGAAACTGTGGTTCAATGAAAGAATTCATTTAGAGAGGACAAATTTCATGACCTTTCTGTTGATATTACTGGCCATTATTTTCATATAAGTTTGATGACAAGTGCCTAGATTAAGTCAACTTCACAAACAGTAAAGATTCACTCAAAACTTCAAAAAGGGATTAGTGATTATGACCTTTTTATGGTACCTACTTAGATTCACACAAAACTGTAAAAAAGCAACTCAACGTTATGGAACTGGGTGTTAGAGAGCATTCCCTTCTTCAATATAGGGAACAACAGACTTCATCCCTATCTTAGGAATTCTAACTCCCTCATTAATGGACAGTGATGGCATTTTCTCTGTTCTTGAAAGAAGAGAAATATCAGTATCTGTTCACAATGGCATATTAAAGGCATTTATTTGAGGATTTAATTGCTTTCAGGTTTTTTTTATTATAATTATATGAAAGCTTAGGGTTTCCCAGAAATACTTTACTGACCAGTTGCCCTCCTTTTGTGTGGTACAGCCTTGCACAATTAAAGTACCATTACTGTAGCTAATTCACTACTCTCCCTGAGACCCAATGTCTACCACTTCAGAAAGCTTTGCCGATGAAAAATACACAGACTATCCCCTTCTTCTCTATCACCCTGAAAGGCCATTTTTAGTTCTAGCCCTAGACATTATATGGCTTTTATTTGGTGGGGGGGGGAGCTTTTTGAAACAGGGTTTCTCTATGTAGCCATTGTTGTCCTCAAACTCAGAGATCCACCTGCTTCTACCTCATGAGTGCTGGGATTAAAGGTGTGTAAAAAAACCACTTGTCTACTTGTCTGACACATTCTTTTTGAACAATAAAATTTGTCGTTTATTGAGAGGGTTTAATTACATTAATAGTCTCTATGTGTTTGTGTAGTTTTTAGCTATTAAAGCACACAGTACTGTAATTTATGAAAACAAACAGAAGTTATGTCAGTTGTAGACTAACTCTGGGCATCTTGGATGAAATCATCCAGAGGAAAATAATACAGGTTCACACTGCCAATTTTTCTGTGGTGGGAATAATATGCATTAAAAATACATGAGTCAAGTATCAATATCTTCTCCCCAAGGCCTATGTTTTTTCCCGCCGAAAGGTCTTATTTTCAGTACGAGGTTTGAATTCTCTTCAGTGGGGAAAGCCTAAAATCCAATAAGGAGAGTTGTACTTTTTGCCTAGCAAGTTGATATTGTAGCATGCAAGATCTATTGCTGTGTAAGATGATTGATGTCTTTTTTCCATTTCTTAGTCACTGTTCTATCACTGTGAAGGGACACCATGTCCAAGGCAACTCATATAAAAGAAAACATTTAATAGCGGGCTTGCTTACAGTTTCAGGGGTTTAGTCTGTTATTGTAATGGTGGGGAGCATGACAACACTTAATGTTCTTTAGCATTAGTTGAAAGCTACATCCTCATGCTGGTCAAGAAAAAGGAAGCCTGAGACTGGTGTGGTCCTTTGAAACCTCAGAGCTAACCACAGTTAACATACTTCCTCTAACAATGCCACATCTACTCCAACAAGGCCACCCTTCCTAGTTCTTCTAATCTTTCCAAAGAGTTCCATTATCTGGTGAATAAGTATTCAAATGTATGAAACTGTGGGGCCATTCTTATTCAAACCATTGTTCTCTCAGCAGCCTACAAAGCAGTAGGGAGATAGTCATCTGCTCAGTTAAAGACTGATTTATCTATGTCTGTAACCAAAGTGTTCAGTGTCTTCAGCAACTAAGCCTTACCACCTAGTTACTATGCAAAATTGCAATGAGCTGAATTGTTTTGAGATATGATGGGTCTGCTATGAGTAAAATCCCATAGGAAGATAAACTGTGCTTCAAACTGAGATTTCAGGTTCTTTTGTAATTTATTCATCTATATTTTCTGGAAAAAGCATTGTTCAATAACATGAGGTAGCTCCTTCCAATCTCCTCTTTTAGAATATGTTGTAGCATTGCAAAATACTCTTCTAAATACTAAGTCTATAGATCTATGCCACTCCTAACATTGGTCAGAGAAGCTTCTTATTTCTGTGAATAGTAATTAATGGAAGGACTTGTTCAAAATGCTAAGAAAAGTGATTAGAGTTCTCAGCCATAGATAAGGCATTTCTATCCACCTCCATAACCAATGGTCATGGAATTTGATAGAAAAAAGGGGTAGAAAAGAGTAAGACATAGAGGATGGGAAGACAACTCTGAGGTGCTGAAATATTGTCCCCTGAACTGGCAAGGATGTTGCATACATGAACCCAAAACAGCTGCACAACATCTACATAAAACTGAACAAGTTAAAAATTGCAGTAAGGAGGGGCAAGGACTCCCACAGTATACAATTATTTGACTTATTTGCTATTGATGGCTACTGAGAGGTGGGGGGGGAGGAAGGGAAGAGAGAGAGAGACAGAGACAGAGACAGGGAGATAGAGGGAGAATTTATTTTTCTTAAGAGATTACCCAAGCCCCTTGGGGTGATCCTACATCCATGCATATGTGGGAACCATAACTGCATTCAGTGTGTTATGTAATTGAAATAAAAATGGAAGACATAGAGTTGAGAGTGAGACCTGAATGAATATTTAGGAGTAATGTAGGGAGATATGATCAAGGGGCAGTGTGGAATGTTTATGATAAAAATATATAAATGAATGAAAATTTCAGAGAAAAATAATACTTTTAAAAAGAGGTAGGGGTTTCCATACATATTTTGTTTCATACACATAAAAAGCACACCCATGTGCATATTTCCACACATATATACATGCCCTCACATACATGCATACACATGCATAGGCACACAGACACATGCAAACAAATATTTAAAAAGAAAATAATGTGTTTGATTTGTGTGTATTTTAGTATAGAGAATTTATAATCTCTATTTTTTAAAATACAAAGCAAAAAGAAAACTTAATATAATTTATATATATATCTCAAATATATATATTCATATTGTAATAATTTATAAAATATATAATTGTTGCTATTACACATATTATTTTTATATCAGAATTTTGAAATGAATATTTCACTGCAATACTATGTCTATACATTCATAGTAGTAGAACAATTAGAAATAATGTTTTAATGTTTTATTATGTTCATATGCCAGCTTATAAAATGTTCTTTATTTAAACATTGATGTTTAGTCCACATTGCAGCTACTTACAGTGTAGTCCAATGCTTCTCCATTTACATATATATTACATGCATTTTCTATTGTGTGTACACTTATCTACATTTTTTCCCCTGTGACTGTTATCTATACCCTTGGACATAGTAACTATGGGACTCACCATAGCTCTGCTTGTATAAGATGCATCTTTCAAGAGGAAATATTAGGTCAAAGGCAGGCCTGTTTTGATACACATGCCATGTTGTCTCAGAAGGGTTATGCCTAATTATTCTCTCAGTAGCAGTTTATGAAAGTGTTCTTTCTCCACACCCTCACTACTACTGGGTGCTTGAATTCAGTTTTTAATTTAAAAAGCAAGGAGGAGTCCCACAAGACTAGAAAGCTTCCTGAATACGGCTTTATTAGATTTATGGTGAAAGATTTGTTAACCAGCATCTGTTGCATGGGTATGTGGGCATGTTTGCCATATTACAAAGAACTCCATGAATCAATTCTAATAACAATGCTGCTCCTACCAGTACAGCCACACTTCAGAGACAATCCAGACCAGGAAAAGAAACTACACACATGGATGTGATAATGGCAAATGTCTTTTTGTTCTTTCTGGCAGGAGGCATACTATTATTTTACTCGAACCTATCTATTACATTTTAAACATTGGGGAATCTAATATATAGGTAAGCTCACAAAGTAAGTAGACTTTTATTTGTTTCTAAATTAAAAAAAATCAGTCGTAAAGTTAACAGGCACTTCAATTTATCCATGTACATGCCGGCTTTATGTTTGTGAACCAGGAACCAGACATGGCTATTTGGAACATAACAGGTTCCAATCTGTTGCCCTGTCCACTTAACAGCTTTTCAGAACACAACAATCCCCAGTCCTTCTATTAGGAAGAAGAATGAATTGCAGTGCTGATAGGCCCTATTCCTACTAAACAGAAGTCCAAATTTATAACAAACCTGCAGGCTTATGTTTGTGACTAGCAGTCAAGAAAGAGCTATGGCTGTCATTCAAGTAACTGGGCATATTTTATTAATGTCCTTCAGATTTAATACGTTTTGTAAAAGATCCTTGGAAATTTCTGTAAATACTCAGACATTCCTATAGAAAAATAAATGCTTTACAATTAGTTCATGAAACAGTTGTAAATTTCATCAGAAATTTATCTTAAGGCAAAATAGAAGTTAGATATTCCCCAGTTATGAGATTTTTATTCTGTTATGTTTTATTGATATCTGAAAATTGATTATCTTTGAACTTACTTAACAATTTAGGATAGATCTCCCAGAAATAAATTAGTATTATTTCACATCTAGGGATTAAATTATTATTTTCTTCTATAATGTGATAAAAGAATGACAGTGTAATGGCTATTAAACATAACTAGAGAGATGGCACTTTGTAAAGTGCTTGTGTACCTAAACTCATCTCCTAGCATTCATGAATAAACACCAAACGGATGGCATAGAGGTCACTGGCTAGGCAATCTAACTCAATTGTTAGATCAACAGACAGCGACATGTCATTCCAGAAAGCAAACTATGTGGATCTCCAGCCTCCACATGCATGCATATATGGGTGCATACATGCACACTGACTCATATAATTACCTACACTAATATTCACACAGAAGTACAAAACTACAAAAGTAAAAGAGAGAAAAAAGGTTTATTTTGAATTAATGATTTATGCATACATCAATAATTATTCCATTAATACAATTAAAAATTTAGCAATAGTTACTAAATTTTAATGATTAACACAATTGTGCTTTTAATTACTTTGGAGAAATAGTTGGATTTTAAGATTACATTCCTACATGTAGGATAGTGTTTATATCTTTTCACAGGAAGATGACTTTACTACACTTCATATATTTGTTTATGACTGATTCTTAGGGTCCATGGTGAAATCTTAGTTCTATATTTTCTTTCTTTTTCTCATATTTCTTTCAACACTATGGCTTTCACTTTCTGGGGCTCGGAGATTCTTACATAATGTGCTATATTTTCCCATGATTCAACTGTGTCTGCTTATCTAGACTAGAAATATTGCTGGCTGAGCTTTGGATCAGAAATATATAACTGACAGAAAATAACGTATGTATCCCATTTCCCCAAATTTATTCCTGGAACAATAGTGGATGTTGCAAAATTTTCTCCTCTTGGGTCCTCAATTCCTGACCCTGGAACAGTTCCATATCACATATGTGGACATCAAATTATCTTTCATCCACTTTACAGGTTTTTTTTCCCTTTTCCTTCTAGAAAAGTATATTTACCTTTCTACTTATATGGTTTCATTTGTCCAAGCAAGATTTTTGTCAATTATCAATATGCTGTGTTTGTTTGAATAGCTCTGTCCACATAAACTAATGTATTTGAATGTTTGGTTTTTAATCGGTATATTGTTTAGGAAGGATAAGAATATGCTGCCTTGTTGAAGATGTGTTACTGAGGGTGGAATTGTTTCAAAAGCCCATGCCAGGCCTAGTCTTACTTTCTTTATGCCTGCAACTTCCAGATCATATGTAAGCTCTGAGATACTACTCCAGTACCATACCTGTCTGCCAATCACCATGCTTCTGCCATGGTGATTATGGGCTATCATTAAACATTAAGCAAGACCCCAACTAAGTATTTTCTCTTATTTTGTTGTGTTCATAGTGTCTTTTCACAGTAACAGAATAAAAGCTAAGGCAGGTGTTGGTACCAAGATCTGAGGTATTACTGTGGCAGACCCAGACATCCTGTTCTTTTGAGAAATAAAGAAGATGTTAGGTACAAAATAATGTCTCCCAAAATGGCAATACTGGTGAAATAAGTCCTAAACCTCTGGTTATCAAAAAAAAAAAAAAAAAAAAAAAAAAAAAAAAGAAAAGAAAAAAGTGGATCTTAATGTGAATTTCAGGTTTCAGTTTACCAAAAAAGAAGACATGCTAAGGAATATTTCTGATTACCAGGAGCCATATTTAATCTTACCCCAAAGGGCACCCAGTTTATGCTCAATGACCCCACCATGCTATGTGGAATCTGCTTGGATTTCTGCTATTTTGCCATATCTTTGCCCCCTTGAGAGAAGACCTTGGACTTTTGAACCCCAGGAACCTTTTCTTTCTATCCATGGAGATGGAGTCATTGAGTGGTCTAGTTGGGTTGTTTCTTTAAGCTCTTGTTTACAAAAAAAGAGAGAGAGAGACTTTGGGTTTAAAAAAAAACAGGTTGAGTGTTGTTCTTTGTGTTTTAGAGCCATTCTAGCAGAGGCTTGCAAGGCAGTAATTGTATTAATAATGTGGAATATGGAGACCCAGGCGAAGAGCTTTCAGATGGAAATAATATTAGCAGTTGGCCTAGAGAACTTTCTGGTGATATTTTGCCAAACAATATGTCTGCTTTCTTCCCTTGTTCAAAAATTCTGCATGAGGCTAAATTGAAGAGTTTTGCAATAATGTTTGCAGAAGAGATTTCAAGACAGCCTAGAACTGGGTGTGTCACATGGTTGTTAGTGACCATTCTCATGCACGTCTACAATGCAAAATAACTATCACAGCAAAAAGCATCACAAATAGACAATTTGAGAAGAGTATCACTAAGAAATTTAATATTGGAGCCAAGTCTTATGCTGAAAAAGATTAGAAAGTTTAAGGAAAGCCTTAAGGAATAATAGAATAAAGGAAGTGGTGCCATCAGTTCAAGACCTCATGCAGCTAAGCTTCAAACTTATGAAAATTTAATCTTATTCCATAAAGGAAACTATTATCAGATCAGAATTTATGTAGACATATGCTTTGTAGGGGGCAAGGTCCAGCTCTAGTAGGCAGCAGAACTTGGGAGAGTTAGCTAAATAATTCTGGCTCTATAAAAAAAAAAATACAGGTGAAAAAGTGTTGTGACATCTTCCTTCATGGATAAGAAAAGCTTCTGAGACCAGGCATGTATCAGAGGAGTTTCTGTAAGGAGGAAGTGAGAGAGTTTCATGAAATTGTGAAAGGTGAAACCAGATTGTGTTGGATACCCTAAGAAGTTGGAGGTGCTGGAGCCATGGGAATCATGCCAAGAAGTGCTACAGACAGATCACGAACCAGCATAAGACAGAGCAATGTTCTCCAGTCAACAAAACCAAAAACAAATGGGAATCTGAACAGCCAATTAACACCAGATGTGGAGGTATAGGATTTGGAGTTTGCCCTGAAGGGTTTCCGTTTTAAGTTGGTCCAGTATTTCCTTACTGCTCCTCCTTTCTCCCCCACCCCCCTTTTTTGTGAGGTTTTATTAGAAAGGGAAGTGGGGTGGGTGTTGGGAGAAAAGAGGCAAAGAGAAGAGAGGCACAGTGAAACAGCAGAAGAGGGAGACAGGAAACACCCTGTCCCAGGAGAACAGCAGGAAAGAGTGAGAGA
The DNA here is from genome assembly GCF_943737965.1 of Phodopus roborovskii. Lineage (NCBI taxonomy): Eukaryota > Metazoa > Chordata > Mammalia > Rodentia > Cricetidae > Phodopus > Phodopus roborovskii. The sequence goes on from NW_026126418.1 coordinate 10,389,354, forward strand.
GCAAGAGCAGAGGAAACCTTTCTTCCCTTTTGTAATGGTAATATTATACTGTGCCACTGTAGGTTGGAAGTATATAATTTGTGTTTTCTTTCTACAGGAGTATACATTTAAGTTTCCTTGAGTTCCAGAAGAGACTTTGGACTTTAGACTTTTACATAGTCTTGTGATTGTGCAGGAATATGTGGACTTTTGAGGTTGTATTGAATGCGTTTGGATTATGATAGGGCTGCAAGTATGGGGGCCAGGGAGTGGAATGTGGTGGTTTGAGACAGCCCCAGAGGTTTGTTTGGTTACCAGTTGGTGTACTGTTTAGGAAGGGTTGCAAGGTGTGAGTGTATAGGAGGATATGTGGCTCTAGGAATGGACTTTAAGATTTCAGAAGCCTATATCCAGCCTTGTCTTACTTTCTCTGTCCACTGCATGTATATTAGATGTAGATTAGTTGCTCCAGCAACATACCTACCTGTGGGCTACTATACTTCTCACCATGATATTCATGGACTAACCTTCTGAAACTGAAAGCAAGGCCCTAATTAAATGCTTTGTCTTATAGGCTGTGTTGGTCATGGTGCCTCTTCACAGCAATAGAACAGTAAATAAGAAACATGACTAGAAAAATGATGCTATTTTTGTTGTTAAATGTGGCGAAGCATTTTTAAATAGAAAATATTTCCATTTTACACCTAAACAGGCTGGGGTGAGAAACCAGGTTTCTCTTTTAAATGTCATAAGTTTGTATTCTAAGAAGGAGCAGAGGTCTGTGACATGAGTGGTCACATCTTTGTAGAGTAATGACAACAGATAAGATAGAATCTTTATAGGTGTAATCATACGTATATGAAATGACTTTCAGATTTATATGTTTTGAGTGTCAAATACTAAGTTTTGATCTGTTTAGGAGCCTGTTGGTATCCTTGAAATACACAGGAAACCTTTGTAAGTAGTTAACTTTATAACGGTCCTATAACAAACTCTTGCCAAAAAACTTAGGTGTAACATGCTAAACATGTCCTTTATACACATATTTACATGTAATATACAATATAGGCTACACTTTGTGAAATAAAATAACATTAAAGACAGAACCCATGTACTGAAAGTAGCTTCATCTGTTTCTGATGATTAGCTATTACTCATGATATATATCTATGGAGGAGTAATATATTATACATTTACTCTCCTGTAATGAAATACAAAGTGGTCTACTTTTTGTCTTATGTTATTTTAGCCCCATTAAGAGTATCAACTAAAATTTAATTCAATCAACTGACCAAAAGTTAACATTATTCTTGAATGATTTTTAGCCTCGACTGAGAAACCCCAGATATAAAATAAATAAGTCCTGTTCCTCCTAGAACAGCGATTCTCATATTGTGGGTTCACAACCTCTGGGATTTTTATATTAGGAATTGTGTATATCATATATTTACATAACAATTCATAACAGTAAAAAAATCACAGGTACCAAGAAACAGTTGAGGGTGCTCACTCTAACATGAGGAACTGTATTAAAGGGCCATACCATTAGGAAGCTTGAGTACCACTGTCCTAGAAGCATTGTCAGGTAAGCATTCAGTGTGTACTGGCAAATCCTCTAGCTTCTTTTCTTGGTCTATTATTTTGCTTTGTTTTAAGGATCCACTCTCTCTATTTTTAATATGTTTGTTTTCTGGATTAGTTTTTACTTACAAACAAAATCCAAACCATAAATGACTCATTGAACTGGATCTTCAAATTCCTATTGAAAACTGGTATATTAAGGAATAAGCTAAGGTCACTTAATGTCTTTAAAAACTTTTTTTCAACAAATTCTTTGACTAATAATTTAGTAGAATATTATAAAAATTTAGAAATATTCTAACAGGCTTTGGGATTTTAAAATATAGTTAAAATCACAAATGGTTATGGTATACTGTGCTGCCACCAGCTGCATAGTAACAGAGAGAGGGCTTTGGTAGTACTGAAAAAGCATCATGTTTAGCAGGAAGCCTGGTAACATCTGGTCAAAGATATAGCTTGCTTTTTAAAGGAGCGGGCATGTCAGTACCTTGCTTTCTCTGTAACTCAAAAGAAATTCTCTCAATATAGTAGTGATGGAAACCATGGTGGAATCATGAAAGAGCATTTCTTCTTTGCGTCGGGTCTCTTCCAGTCTTCATTGATGAAAAAGAGTAACATTTATGCCTTACTTTATTTTTTCCATGTGGAAGTAATTTTACTGAGGAAAGTAATTATTTCTTCATTCTTTTCTCACAAGGAGGTAACTCTGTTGAGAAAAAGCTTCAACTTTTCCTTCCTTCTCTCTTCTCTTGGTCAAAGTAATTTCATCTTAGACTTGTAATCACTGGGGTAGGCTTTTGTCAGTTTTTTGTTTTTTTAATTTATTGTCATTCTCTTGACTTTTATAATGGTTTGCTCACAGGGAGATGCACTGGATTCTGCTACACTGCAGTAGTGTTTCAAGGCCACTAAGGTGGGGAAGCCTTGCAGCTGCTCTGCATTTTATGAACCTGGTAAGCAAGTCTACTAGATAAATACTAGAAAATCTGTTTTTGTTACAAGTGTTTTTTGCTTCTCTCTGCATTATTTCAAATTATTCAACTTCATTTTGTTCTTAAGAAGAGAGACAAGAAGAGACTGAAACCTACCTTAAAGTGTGTCTAATTGGTTCCAAACTTCCTGAAAGAATCCAAAAGTGAAATACATGTTCGGGATCCCTGTTGATGATATTTTTCATACCTGGAGGGAGACAATACAAAGATCATATTTTTAAATCACAATATACGCATAAGGACAAATTTAGGGTTAGATATGCCTGCTTATTGCATGTTCTCACTACTGTCAGAAATCAGAAATGACAGATTAGTCATTGTTCATTGGTGTATGACTACTAAATATAAATATGTCCAAAATAAGGCAACTGTGTGTATACTTACAAATAATTCTTTATCCTGTGACATATATTTATGCATACACCTTTGCTCCAGTTTACTCGTTTCTGTATTTATTAATCTTTTATTTCTTTGTCAATATTCAGTGAGGTTTGTTGTTGAAAATATGTCATATGAATGTTATTGAGAAAACTTTTGTATAAATAACAGTTATAAACAAATAGGAGAGGCTTCTTTCGCTTATCTCTCGATTTTAGCTACAATCAATTTTCTGTATGTGTAATTGCTGAACAAACCTAAAAATTCTAGAAAAACAGTCCTGAGATTTTAGTTTGGTGAAAGAGTGCTTGGCTAGCACATATAAAGGCTCTGGTCTGGTTCCTGGTACTCTTGCATATGTAAATACATAAGAAAGTAAGTAAAGAAATACCAGAATACTGAATCACAATGTTAGTTTACAAGTCTGATTTAGGAACAAAGATATTAAGCCAACAAAATCCTCATTGAATCATAAAGATTTCTACTTTGATAAGGAAGGCCATTGTACAAAGTTGCTACTAAGGTCATATATTTTATAGATGAACCCACTACCTCTGCTTACCAAAGGCAATATGATTCCTAATGATACTCAAACAATTATTCCTTTGCCATAAATAAGCCAGAATTTGACAACGCATTAAGGAAGCTTCCATTTTTTTTCAGCAGGAAAAGACCATTAGAGAAAAACACAACTGGTCAAAATGGAAAGAAAAACATACACAGGGATTCCAAACTTTGTGGATACATCTGCAACATGCTAGCTTTACCTGAGGCTCAGGGAACATCTCAGAAAAGGGGCCTGGAGTATTTCAAAAGAGAGGAAGAGGAAATCTGCTCTGAGAGTGTGCCTTCTAGGTATATGACAGGGAAGCCATACCCAAGAAATTTTAATAGTGTGTTTGCCTAAAACAAGTCCAGAGAAATCCTAGAAATAAGTGTAATTCCAAAGTAGATGAGATAAATCTATGACTCACCTACTTTAACTGATGATCTACAGACAAATAACAATTGCAGTGAGAGGGACAAGTAGTCTTCCCTAATGATGAGTCTTATCATTGATTATTCAAAACTGAATGAAGTAGTCAGCCATAGAAAAATATACATCCAGTAAATATAGTACAGACTCAGCAGGATGTAGTTGTGTGTTGATTTGTTTATATGCATCTATAAAAACAATGGCTGAAGAACAGTAGATCATGTATTTGGAAGGAAGGGAGCATCAGGCATAGTAGAGGTAGGAAAGAAGAAAGAGAAGAAAGAACTGATGTAAATATCTGTATCTATATCTATATATATAATTTAAAATAAATAAATAAAATGTTTCTAAATACTTGGAGATGTGTCTCAGTTGGTAGAATGCCTCCAATCATGAATTCAGCATTAGGTTTGATTCTTAGTACTGCATAAATTGGGTGATACAGGATGGTCCTGCCACTCTGGTGGAGCACAGGGACAGAGGGTGGAGTCAACAGTCCACCCTACTTCGGAGACTTTTCTGAGCAACTCTGAACAAAGGAGACCTGACTATCCACAAAGGACCACCCGTAATTTCCACTGGCTTGGTCTCTGACTCTGCCTCCAGTCCTCTGCTGGAGTCCCGGGCCCCTCCCAGAGATCCACCTAACTCTGTGGGTCCACTCGGAGTTCCTGCAGGCAAGATCCTTGACCCCCAAATCCTGGCCTCTGCCTAAGAAGGAGGTCTCAGCTGGAGAGCGCCAGTTTCCAATGAGATCCAACTATCCTGCAAAACCTTCTCAAGTTCCAGCTCAGCCCTTGCCCTCTTCCACCAGCTATTGGCCGGAGCTATTGGCCAGAGCTATTGGTCAGAGGACCACTGTGAGTACCAGCTGGTATCTTCTTCTGGATCCTCACCCTTGACCCCATCCCTGGATCCCTGTCTGCGGAGAAACCTCCTAGAGCGCTTGGACCACAGAGAGCTACAGATATTGAATCTCAGACCCACATAAGCCCATCAAGGAAGTACCATAGAGAGAGAGGGGAGACCCCACAACACCTACTGGAAGAAGCTATGGGAAGAAGGCAATACAAGAGAACACCTAACAACAGAAAGACAAACATGACACCACCAGAATCTAGGGAATCTATGCCAACTAGAATGGAACACAACAACACAGCAGAGGAAGCAGAAAGGTACGACTTAAAAATTACCATCATAAAAATGATAGAGGCCCTCAAAGAAGATGTGAGAAAATCCCTTAAAGAAATGGAGGATAAAACAACCAAAAAAGTGGAAGAAATGAACAAATTCCTTAAGGAAAGCACAGAAAGCCAAGAAAAAACAATTAACCAGGTGAAGGAAACGGTTCAAGACTTGAAAACTGAAATTGAGAAAATAAAGGCAACACAAACTGAAGGAATGCTGGAAATTGAAAAGCTGGGCAAAAAATCGGCAACTACGGACACAAGCATAACCAATGGAATTCAAGAGATGGAAGAGAGAATCTCAGGCGCAGAAGATAAACTAGAAGAAATAGATTCATCGACCAAAGAAAATCATAAATCCAACAAATCGTTAAAACAAAACATCCAGTAAATGTGGGACACCATGAAAAGGCCAAACCTAAGAATAATAGACATAGAGGAAGGTGAGGAAGCCCAGCTCAAAGGTGCCGGAAATATATTCAACAAAATCATCGAGGAAAACTTTCCAAATCTGAAGAAGGACATGCCCATGAAAGTAAAAGAAGCATACCGAACCCCAAATAGGCTGGACCAAAGAAAAAAGACCCCTTGACATATAATAATCAAACACCTAGCATAGAGAATAAAGAAATAATATTAAGAGCAGCAAAGGAAAAAGGACAGGTAACATATAAAGGCAGACCTATCAAAATTACTCCTGGCTTCTCCATGGAAACCTTCAAGGCCAGAAGGTCTTAGATAGATGTTCTAAAAGTATTAAGAGAACATGGATGCCAGCCTAGGCTACTATATCCAGCAAAACTATCAATCACTATAGATGGAGAGAACAAGATATTTAATGACAAAACCAGATTTTCCCAATTCGTATCTACAAATCCAGCCCTACAGAAAGTACTGGAAGGAAAACTCCAACCCAAGGAAGGTAACTACGCCCACAAAAATGTAGGCAACAGATAATCCAACTACACCAGAAACCAAGAGTAAAGCAGAATTAATATATTCACTATACCACTGCCAACACAAACCTAAATCAAACAAGCATCAACAATCAATGGTCCTTACTCACCCTCAACATTAATGGTCTTAACTCACCTATAAAAAGACACAGGCTAACAGAATGGATACGAAGACAGAATCCATCCTTCTTCTTCATACAAGAAACACATCTAAGCTTCAAAGATAGACATTATCTCAGGGTAAATGGTTGGGAAAAGATTTTCCAATCAAATGGAAATAAGAAGAAAGCAGGCGTAGCTATCCTAATATCTAACAAGTTAGACTTCAAACCAAAATTAGTCAAAAGAGATGAAGATGGTCATTTCATATTCATTGCAGGAGAAATCCATCAACACAAAGTCTCAGTTCTGAATATCTATGCCTCTAATACAAAGTCACCCACATTCATAAAAGAAACACTTCTAAAACTCAAAGCTCATATAAAAAATCACACACTTATAGTGGGAGACTTCAATACACCACTCTCAAAACTAGACAGGACCACAAATCAGAAACTCAACAAAGAAACAAAAGAATTGACAGAAGTTATGTCTCAACTGGGGTTAACAGACATCTATAGAACATTCCATCCAAAGACAAAAGAATATACCTTCTTCTCTGCTCCACATGGAACCTTCTCTAAAATCGACCACATACTAGGTGACATAACAAACCTCAACAGATACAAGAGTATAGGAATAGTCCCCTGTATCTTATCAAACCACCATGCTTTAAAATTGGAATTCAACAACAACACAAATAGCAGAAAACCTGCAAACCCATGGAAACTGAACAATGTGCAATTGCACCACTCCTGGGTCAAAGAAGAAATAAAGAAAGAAATTAAAGACTTTCTAATATTCAACGAGAATGAGGATACAACATACGCAAAGTTATGGGACACCTTGAAAGCAGTGCTACAAGGGAAGTTCATTGCACTAAGTGCCCTTATGAAGAAAACAGAGGATAGTCACATAAGAGAATTAACAGCCGAACTGAAAACCTTAGAACAGAGAGAAGCGAATTCACCCCGCAGGAGTAGACGCCAGGAAATAATCAACTTGAGGGCTGAAATCAACAAAATAGAAACCAGGAAAACAATACAGAAAAATCAATGCAACGAAGAGTTTTTTTTTTTTTTTTGAGAAAATCAACAAGATAGACAAACCTTTATCCAAATTAATGAAAAAGCAGAGAAAGAACATGCAAATTAACAAAATCAGAAATGAAAAGGGGAACATAACAATGGTCACAGAGGAAATCCAGACAATTTACAGGTCATACTTTGAAAATCTTTATTCCACAAAAATTGAAAATTCAAAGGAAATAGACAAGTTTTTGGATAACTATCACTTACCAAAATTAAATCAAGAACAGACAAACAACTTTAATAGACCTATAACCTGCAATGAAATAGAAGCAGTCATCGAAAGCCTTACAACCAAAAAAAGTCCAGGGCCAGATGGATTCAATGCAGAATTCTACCAGATATTCAATGAAGAACTAATACCACTACTCCTCAAACTGTTCCACAAGATAGAAACAGAAGGTTCATTGCCAAACTCTTTTTTGAGGCCACAATAACTTTGGTACCCAAACCTCACAAATACACAATTAAGAAAGAAAACTACAGACCAATATCCCTGATGAACATAGATGCAAAAATAATCAATAAAATAATGGCAAAGTGAATTCAAGAATACATCACAGAAATCATCAACCATGACCAAGTAGGCTTCATCCCTGGAATGCAGGGATGGTTTAAGATACGAAAATCTATGAACGTGATCCACAATATAAACAAACAGAAAAAGAAAAACCATATGATTATCTCCCTAGATGCGGAAAAAGCCTTCAACAAAATTCAACACCCTTTCCTGATAAAGGTCTTGGAGAGGTCAGGGATAACAGGAACATACCTAAACATAATAAGAGCAATATACAGCAAACCAACTGCCAACACCAAACAGAATGGAGAGAACCTTAAGCCAAATCCTCTAAAATCAGGAACAAGACAAGGCTGTCCTTTCTCTCCACATCTCTTCAATATAGTACTAGAAGTTCTAGCTAATGCTATAAGACAACAAAAGGGGATCAAGGGGATCCAAATTGGAAAGGAAGAAGTCAAACTGTCTCTCTTTGCAGTTGATATGATAGTTTACATAAGTGACCCAATAAACTCTACCAGGGAACTCCTACAGCTGATAAACACCTTCAGCAAACTAGCAGGATACAAGATAAACTCAAAAAAATCAGTAGCCCTACTTTTTTCAGATGACAAAGAGACATAGAAAGAAATCAGAGAAACATCACCCTTTACAATAGCCACAAGCAATATAAAGTATCTTGGTGTAACACTTATTAAACAAGTAAAAGACCTATATAATAAGAACTTTGTGACTCTAAAGAAAGAAATTAAAGAAGATACCAGAAAATGGAAAGATCTCACATGCTCTTGGATAGATAGGATAAACATTGTAAAAATGGCAATCTTGCCAAAAGCAATCTACAGATTCAATGCAATCCCCATTAAAATCCCACCATAATTCTTCACCGACATTGAAAGGATAATAATCAACTTTATGTGGAAAAACAAAAGATCCAGAATAGCCAAAACAACTCTATATAATAAAAGAACTTCAGGAGGCATCTCCATTCCTGACTTTAAGCTCTACTACAGAGCTATAGTTCTGAAAACAGCCTGGTATTGGCATAAAAATAGTCAGGTAGACCAATGGAATTGAATTGAAAATCCTGATATTAATCCACGCACATATGAACACCTGATTTGATTTTCGAAAAAACAGCTAAAATTATACAATGGGGCGAGAACAGCATCTTCAATAAATTGTGCTGGCACAATTGGATGAGGGTGTGTAGAAGACTGCAGATAGACCCATGTCTGTCGTCATGCACAAAACTCAAGTCCAAATGGATCAAAGACCTCAACATCAATCCAGCCACATCGAACCTCTTAGAAGAGAAAGTAGGAGGTACCCTTGAACAAATTGGTATAGGAGAGACCACTTCTTGAACATAACTCCAGGGTCACAGACATTGAAAGAAACAATTAATAAATGGGACCTCTTCAAACTTAGAAGCTTCTGTAAGGCAAAGGACACAGTGGACAAGACCAAACGGCAGCCCACAGACTGGGAAAAGATTTTCACCAATCCTATATCCGACAAAGGGCTGATCTCCAAAATATACAAAGAACTCAAGAAACTAGTCAACAAAACACCGAATAACCCTATTTAAAAATGGGGTACAGAACTGAAGAATTCTCAATAGAGGAAATCAAAAAGGCTGAAAGACACTTAAGAAAGTGCTCCACATGTTTAGCTATCAGGGAAATGCAAATCAAAACGACTCTGAGATACCATCTTACTCCTGCCAGAATGGCTAAAATTAGAAACACCAGTGATGACTTATCTTGGAGAGGATGTGGAGAAAGTGGAACTCTCCTCCACTGCTGGTGCGAGTGCAAACTCATACAGCCATTTTGGAGATCAGTATGGCATTTCCTCAGGAAAATGGGAATTAGTTTATCACAGGACCTGGCAATCACCCTCTTATGCATGTACCCAAAGGATTCACATCCATGCAACATAGACATCTGTTCAACTATGTTCATAGCAGCACTATTTGTAATAGCAAGAAACTGGAAGCAACCTAGATGCCCCTCAATTGAAGAATGGTTAATGAAGATGTGGCACATCTACACAATGGAGTATTACTCTACAGAAAAAAATAATGGTATCTTGAAATTCGCAGGCAAGTGGATGGCACTTGAAGAAACCATTCTGAATGAGTTAACCCAGTCACAAAAAGAGGAACACAGTCTGTACTCACTCATATATGGATTTTAGACATTGAGCAAAGGATCACCAGCCTATAATTCACATCACCAGAGGAACTAGGATACAAGGTGTATTCTAAGAGATTCATATAAAGTCCCCCACAGAACTGGGAAGGGACAAGTTCCCCAGAGTTCAGGTGAAGTGGGGGGGCTTTGAATGGAAAGAGAAGAAGGAGAAAATGAGGGGGAGGAAATGAAAACATGTGCGACCAGGAAGATTGAGCCTGGTTAGGAATAGAAGATAGGAATGAGAGAGAGAGACAGAGACAGAGGGAGAGAGAACATAAAAGAGGGAGCCAATATTGGTTTGAAGATAAAATTGAACACAAAGGTCTAGAGAACTACAAGACTGCTCCCAACTAACAATTTGAGCTTCCATAGTAAGGCTATCATAAATGCCTTTCCCTGAGAGTGAGATCAGCAACTAACTTCTCCATGGAGCCCTCAATTAATGCCTGTTGAAAACATGATCAAACACCCATACATAAACACTGAGTTGAAGTAGAACCCAGATTCAGATGGAGAGGAGAAGACCATGTGGCAGAAACACATACAAATAGCTTACCTGAACAAGGAGGAGCTAATGGCCACTAGACTGATAGCTGGGAAGCCAGCATGGGACTGACTCAGGCCCCCCTGAATATGGGTCTCAGCCAGAAGGACTGAGCAGTCTAAGAGACCTCAGACAGTGGAGCCAGGATGTATCCCTGGTGCGCAAAAGGACTTTGCGAACATATCCACCATGGAGGGATAACTGCCTTAATCTAGAGACAGGAGAGAAGCCCTAGTCCCTACTTCACAGGACCTGTCAGATCTACCTGACCCCAACTGGATGGCATTCCTCTACATGTGGAATTGGGGTGGGGGTATGGGAGGGGAGGGTGGTTGGAGTGCATGTGAGAGGGTAGAGAGGGTAAAAGGGAGGGAAGGAGGGAGGGAGGGATGGAGGGATGGAGGGAGGGAGGGAGAGGGAACTGGGATCTACATGTAAAATAATAAATTAAATTAAAAAAATGCTTTGACTCCAAAATTTAAGTTGAAGGAAAAGTTACTGGGGAAAAGGATTTCTAATTTTGTTTCCACAGAAAATGAAAAGATGTGGATTCCTTTCAGACTAATGTGGTTTGATCACGCCAGACCACCTGAAACAGAGTACAATTTGATCCTACATTCAAAACAGCTGGACAAAGCAGCCCTACAGATTACAGCCAGGATCTGAATCTTCTTCGAATCCCCCATGACAGCGCCTTTTACCAGCAGGAAGTAGTTTGGAAAGAATGACCCCCATATTCCCAAATATTGTGTATAAATGTTTGTTTTCATTTAATTGGACTTTGTTATATAAAATAAAATATAATAAAAAATTACGTGATACAGGGTATACTTGTAGCAATAAAGAGGATGGAGCAGGAAGATCAAAAGTTCAAGATTGTCTATTGGTACATAAAACTCTGTCTCAGAACAAAATAAAACAAAGACTCACTAAGTCAAAGCCTTTTCTCAAATTCTCTCATTTTTCGTTCATTTTCATTATTCTAGGTATAATTGTTAGGAGTAATTTTGATGCAAACCTCTGATGTTTGCATAAAGAGAATTTTTATAAACTGTGGGCATGCAACTATTGACCTCCTTTTTCATATGTAACTAGTTATGGACAAAAAGTACCAAGATGGTTACAATCAATTGACATGATGACATTCAAATACAAATCTGAAAAAAAAAAATCACTATCTGCCTGTTGACATTAGACAAAATTTGATTTTTATTCAGAAAATTAAAATAATTTTGTGTTAACTGGTAATTAATAGGTCAGCTGTCAAAACTGCTTCTGAGGGAGAAAAAACTGGAACTCCAAAAATATGAGAAAGACAATAGGAATATCCCAAAATAACTTACAGAGTTGGCATTATATTTTAGTCTTTTCTCACCAGTCTTCCAAGGAAATATAATTCCAATAAGATGCATATCTAATTGGTATTTCAAGCTTTCTCTTTTCCAAATAAAATGGATTCCTAAATTTAAGCACTGTATATTTGCTGAAATCATTATTCCCAAGAAGAATTTTCATATTGACTGATCAAATTTGTTCCCTGTTGTTGATGAAAAGAATAAGAGCCATATAAACATATTGTATGCCCTTATTCCGAACTACAGCATCCATACCATTTTAAAGTTAAGTCACATAACTACTCTGAGAAATAGTAATACAAGTACAAAGCACTCAAGGAATTAGTCTAAACATCTTTATATTTTCCTCTCTAGCAAATAGGTAGAAAACTACTAATCTCTCCATGAAAAACAATGTTTATTCCTCTTAGATAAGAAGTTAAGAAAGAGATGTTGTCTTCAAAACTGTCCAAGGTTACTGTTCTCATTTACATAGTTTCTCACAGCTTCTTTCATTTTTGAGCATTTCATGTGTGAGTAATATACTGACATTATTGTCACTCTTTCCTCTTTCCCAACAATGACCCTTATGCTCCCCTATTTCCTCTCAGATTCATGACTTCTTTACTTATTGTTACAGTCACACACACACATACACACATGTATGTGCCCATTTATACTTGTTCATCTATACATGTATTTAAGATTGGTGACTTTGCTCATTCTTATAACACCCTGCTCCTATATAAAGAACTAAGACAATTAGTGCCTTCTGAGAGAGCAGACAGGAGACTACTGATAAGTTATCTAATTCAAAGTCATCAAATATTGACATGAAAAACAACCTTGTTTCAGAAGTGTTTTTTATTACAAACAAAACAAAATACAAAATTCAATGAGAGGAAAAGAGAAAGATAGTCAAGTATTCACTTGATAGAGAAAAAAAAACAAAAACAGACTTGACGTGAAGAGATGTCCATTTAGATTCTGCTGTTAAATAGTTTAGTTGTGGAATATTCATACAAAACAGTTCCAAATAATTATGACATCTTAAGTTTACATGAACATTTAGATTAATGAGAAGCTCATCTTGAATTAGGAGATGTGAATGTTTAGGTTCTGTACTTGCCAACTTAGAACATGGTCTGTTGACTCACCTTCTAGTCTCATTAACAGCCTCCAATATTCATGTATTTCTAGTGCCAGAGGATTTTTGGGCTGATGACATATTGACATTACCAGTGAAAGAATTAGCTCTTAACCACAAAGGTTTTAAAATGTGTTCAGAAATTGTTCTTACCTTCCATGAAGAGTACTTTTTCCATGTATAATTTCAGGAATAAGAACTTGTTACGATCATAGCTTATGACTTCTTTATGAAAGCTATTCATTGGCTATTTCTAGAGACCCTCCTTGACATTGCAGACCACTTTAAATTTTCACACATCTTTCTTCTAGGAACTCATTTTCCGTTGTATATTCTCATTCACAGAATCAGACATATTTGAAAGACTTCATGATTAAAGATGTCACAGTTGGTGATGTCTTAAATACAAATTAAGCAATTGTCAAAGAAGAGAAAGCAGGTCTCACAAATGAGGTGAAATCCCCTAAGAGAATCTCATACCATCTTTTCAATGAACCTGTAATTTAGAATTAGTATAAGTTAAATAATATATGTATTTATATATTTATAATGTGATATTTATATATTTAGTATCTTTAAATGTATTTTAATTATATATATGTATATATATATTTATGTGTAAATATGACATGTAAAATATACACCTGTATATATCTTTGGACATGTGAAATTACATACATATAAGTACATATAAAATTGGGAGTAACAAATTAACATACATTGTTGGGGAGGAATTAATTTATAAGCAATTTAATATACTATGCTAAGAATTTTGGATTCTCTCTTTAAAACACAACCAGGAAAGAATATCTGGTGGGCTTTTATGAAGCCCGATGTAAGGAGCATTGGTGCTTCTATCATACAAAGAGTATATGAAAGTCAAGCATTTCTCTTTTCACCACACTGTCAGGTGAGAAAGTGGGCCCTTACATGCCAGACACAAACAAACCGACAGTATGAATGTCAGAGAATTATGCCAACCATGGTGCCTGTTCTTTACTAGTGGAACAAATGTGCTGTATCTGAGCTCTAACCCTAACCCTAACCCTAAGAACACTTAATATGTTCAATAAGAGTACTAGATACTATGATAGTATTATGAAGAACAGGGGCACAGTCACTACCAGACATCCAATTATTTTAATAAGTATAGAGGAAAAACTAAGTGAGCAAAAGCTTTTAAAAAAACTAGTAAAAGACTTGAAAATAAATGGGGTCATGTGCTAATAAATAAGCTGTGTCTAGACATCTTTGTTTAACCCTGAAGGGGATGAACCTTACAATGTAAGCTTTAGATTCAAATCTTGTTATAATCCTGTTATGATACATTGGCAAGAACCTGTGACTCAGTTACCTTGCCTGTAAAACAAAGAGTAACATCCTACTTAATGTTGAGAAGATTAAATAAAGTAGTAAATGCACAGTAATTAGTGTACTACTTGGCACATAGAAACACTCACAATCACCCAAAGGTAAACCCTGAGCCAAACTCCTGGAATTCAGATGCAAAGAGGGAGGAGTGATAAGAAATTGGAGGGCAAGACCAGGCTACAGAAACTTGACCTGAACAAGGGGAAGCTCATGGACCCCAAGACTGATAGCTGGGAAACCAGCATTGGACCTACTCAGACCCCCTGAACATGGGTCTCAGTTAGAAGGCCTGGGCAGTCTAAGGGACCTCTGACAGTGAAACCAGGATATATCCCTGGTGCACAAAAGGACTTTTGGAACACATTTCCCATGGAAGGATACTCCCTACTCCCTTAACCTAGAAGCACGAGGGAGGGCCTAGTCCCTACTCCTAATGACTTCACAGATTTTGTTGATTCCTCCTGGAAGGCATCACCCTCCCCGTGGAGTGGGGGGTGGGGAATGGGATGGGAGGGTGGTCGGGATTCAGGGGAGGGAGGGATAGATATGTATAATAATAATAATAATAATAATAATAATAATAATAAAAGAAACACAATCACTGCTGCTGTGGTTGTCATTTTTATACCATTTCTGTTATATTCAATGGGTGTCTTGGCTCTGGACGTCTACTTTGACCATAAATTTTAAAATTAGGCCTAAGGAATGAATACTAGTTGGACATGTAAAAAATTTTAAGATGTGTATACCACTTATTATAAATAATGAACATCAGTACAGAATTCAAAAATTGCCATTGCCATTAAAATATATTCAATTTGAAGCTTCTTAGGTATATAGGAAGTCTTATAGTAAAGAATCCCAGTGGGTCTTTCTTCTTTTTTCTTCTGTTTTTGTTTTTTTCTTTTTTGTTTTGTTTTTCAAGACTGGATTTGTCTCTATTGCCTTGGAGATCTGGAACCTGTCCTGGAACTTGCTCTGGAGACCAGGCTGGCCTTGAACTCACAGAAATCCACCTGCCTCTGCTGGGATTAAAAGCTTGTGTTGCCAATGTTCTGTCAACATGGTATGTACTCAATTCTAAGTAGATATTAGACAAAGAAAAAGATAACCAGACTACTGATGGGAGATGACATTCTGTAAATATGTTTCTCATACTGATTAATGAATAAAGCACTGTTAGCCCATAGGAAAGCAAGATAGGTGGGACTAGGAGACAAGGAGGATTCACAGAAGCAGGAGGGAGGAGTCAGCATGTAGAGATTAGAGAGAGCAGACACTAGCCCCACTCTCCGGTAAGATGAGACCACATAGAAATAATTAGATTTATTAAGACAGAGCTAGCCGGTAAGAAACAAGTAACTGGCCAACAGCATAATATCAAATACAAAGTCTCAATGTATTTTTTGGGGCTGGTGTGGCAGTGGGGCCAGACTGGCAGGAAAAAACTTACTCATAACAGACTACAATTCATAACCCCAGAGAAGCTAGTAAACAAGGAGGACCCTAAGCGAGACACACATGGGCCCTCTGAGAAGTAGAACAGGATAAGATCTCCTGAGTAATTTAGAGGCATTGAGGGGATAGGATAAAGAGGAGGGGATCACGGGAGTGGGGAGGTGAACCTGAGGGATCAGGAAGTTTGAGTTGGGGGAAGAACAGAGAAGGATAACAAATAAAGAGACATCTTAATAGAGGGAGCCATTATGGGCTTAATGAGAAACCTGGCAGTAGGAAAATCTCCAGGGATCCACAAGGAAGACCCCAACAAATAAGCAATAATAGAGAGGCTATGTTAAATGCCCTTCCCCTATAATGAGACTGAGGACTGTCTTAAATTCCATCATAGAGCCTCCATCCAGTAGCTGATGGAAGCAGAAGCAGAGATTCTCAGATAAACACTGAGTTGAACTATTAGAATCCAGTTGTGGATATGGAGGAGTGATGAACAAAGGGGTTAAGATCATGGTGGGGAAACATACAGAAATGCTGACCTGAGCAAGTAGGAGCTCACAGACCCCAGTCTGACAGCTGGGGAACCAGAATAAGAAAGAACCAGTCCCCCTAAATGTAGGTATCATTTGGGGCAGGGGTTGGGAAGTCTGTGGAGCCTCTGGCAATGGAAACAGTATTTATCTCTAGTGCATGAATGGGCTTTGGGAGCCCATTTCCTATGGAGGATTACTCTCTCAGCCTGGATACATGGGGGGAAGAAGCTAGGTCCTGTCCTAAATAATATGACAAACTTTGATGATTCCCCACCCTCCCTGAAGAGTGGATAGGGTGTGGTGTGTGGGATTGGTTGGAGGAATGGGAGGGCAGGAGGGAGAGAGTACTGGGATAGTCATGTAAAATATGATTGTTTTTAATTTAAATAAAATTAAATAAATAAGAATTACTGTAAGTTTATAGGATCTGTGTATAGTTTTGCCATTCAATCCAAATATGCCAAGTGATGACACAGTTGCCAATTTGTCTGAGTAACAAATCAAAGATAAAGTTCCAAAGAACAAAATGAGAACACTGCTAATTCTCTTTTTAGCTCATTTGTTCCCATCAAGTGTTGTGAGTTATTTCTTTTCATTGATATTTCCTTTGAAATAAAACATTCACACATGGAGGCAGGAGTTAAAAAAAAAAAAAAAAAAAAAAGAATCCCAATGGTTTAAGTGGTTTAAGTTTGACCACAGAAAAGAAGGGATCAGATGACAAACTGGGGCTTAAATGAACACTTATTAGGTGGTTAAAAGAAGCTTTCCATGATGATGACTAATTTATCTACCATCATAGGGCCCTCACCTAGTAGCTGATGGAAACAGAAGCAGACACCCACAGCTAAACACAGAGCTAAACTGCAATCCAGATGCAGAGAGGGAGGAGTGATTAGAAAATGGGGTCAAAACAAGGCTACAGAAACCCACAGAGACAGCTGACCCCCAGACTGATTGCTGGGAAACCAGCATTGGACTGACTCAGATCCCCTGAACATGGGTCTCAGTTAGAAGGCCTGGGAAGTCTAAGTGATCTCTGACAGTGGAACTGGAATGTGTTCCTGGTGCATGAAAGGACTTTGGAAGCACATTTCTCACAAAGGGATAACTCCCTAGCCTAGAGGCAGGAGGGAGGGCCTAGTCCCTACTCCAAATGACTTGACAGATTTTGTTGATCCCTTCTGGAAGGCATCACCCTCCCTGGAGAGTGCCTGTGTGGGGTAATGGGATGGAAGTTTGGTTGGGGGGCATGGAAGAGAGGGAGGAAGGGAGGGAAGGGAAAATGAAAAAACCAAAATAATTAAAAACTAAAATAAAAAAAGCCACATTTAGAAATAGCTATTAAATGTTTCCATTTTAATTTCATAATTTTTACTCACTTAACTAATGATTATCATTAAGATCATATATGGATTATTTTTATTAGCTAATGTGTCAATACTTGGCAATACTAGTGATAAGAATGAGCTGTCATTGGTGATATTATCAGTATTAAGTGTAAGTGAACTGGTACAACTTAAGGGCATCAGAGGTCAGAAGTGATTATCATTATGTTGGATATTATATATGAATGTGATCCATTATTGATTCTATATTCATCCATGGGAGAAAAAACACAATTATATGAAACAACTTTAAGTGCACATTTTGTTGCATTTTCAGAGTAGACTGTAGGAAGGCTTTGTACTTTTACACATTTGCAAGCATGACTGTCTAAGAATATCTTAATATTTGCCAAAATTAGGTCACTGGCACAGTTTTATAATAACCTGGTGAGAAGAGTATTGATGGTCTCACACAGCTCAACTTCTTTAAGGAAAAATGTTTTACTTGCCTATATGTGGCACAGAAACAAAACAAGTTTCATTAGTTTACAATACTTAAAATAGCCAAGTTTTTGTAGGAGATCATTGCATCTGTAGGGTAAGGGAAATGCTACTAGAAATTGAACTTGGAGATGCAGGCAGGAGCCAAAGAATGAGGCGGTTGTCACTCCAGCTAACATTGTTGGGTTTTATCACCTTTGTAATATAAACTTTCTAAGATATAAATGTGAAATGTTACTGATCTTTTCTTCATTCTTTCAAGAGTGTAATAACCAGTGCATAGAAAATGAACTGCAAGAGTTAAGACTGTGTACATGTGGGAAATCTAGAAAT
This sequence comes from Phodopus roborovskii, assembly GCF_943737965.1. Lineage (NCBI taxonomy): Eukaryota > Metazoa > Chordata > Mammalia > Rodentia > Cricetidae > Phodopus > Phodopus roborovskii. Next base: position 10,407,857 of record NW_026126418.1, read on the forward strand.
ATTGTATAAGTTTAATTAAGAATAACAAAGGTCCCTACCACAGAAAGAGGAAAGATATTTAAAAATGTAGGGATGTTTGGAGATGTTTTCTAGAGCTTATCACAATAGCGTTTGCTTTAGGATTGAAAGGGAATTCTTCAACAAGAAAGGTGAACTGTGGAAAAAGCTCAGTACTGAGTGTGGAGAGTAGAGGTACCTGTGCCTCTGAGCTGAGGCTCACTGTTGCTGTCAAGTGACAGCTTTAGAAATGGCAGGGAAAGAAATGTTAGACTTTCAATGACATCTCTACAGAACCATTCAGAAAGCTGCTATTTCAAAAGCATTTCCAACAGAAACTGCTCATGACCATGTTACAACCTCTTGGGGTCATGTGAAGTGACTGGATTACATAGAAAGGCCATTTTCCATGAATAAATGAAAAGATTCAAATGGGAGATCTCAGTGTCACAAATTTACTTCAAATACATTAACTTCACAGTTTTATTCTAGAAAATGAAAGACCCTGAAAGGGGCTTTTATTCTTTACAGTAATAGAAATTATAATATACACTAAATAATGAAGAATGCCACAACATTCTTGGCTTTTTGAATTCAGAGAGTTTGGTTCAGTTGGTCCTCCAAACAGCCTTCCACTTAATAAGATCTGCTAGGAATTAGCCATGCACTAGGACAGATTTTAGTGAAGAATCTCTGGTAATCATATCTGTATGTTCCTAGATTCTTTAATCTATTTAATAACAAATGAAAACAATATACCTACACTATCAACCAAATCTGTAATATCTTCACTAAATACAAAGAAAAAAAATTCAACAACTTTTATGCTTGATCTAAAAGGAATTTACCTCTTCTGAAAAATAAGTTAAAAAATCTTTTCATTCTTTACTTTCAAATTCTATTTGTGGATGCACTTGAGATTCTTTATTTTGGAAAAAAAGAAACAGAACTCAATATTACATAAAATGATGCCACAATATTTATACATACTAATGAGTATATATAATGTGCTAATGTCCTAGTAGACATTACACAAACAGAAAACTTTTCATATACATTTAAAAAGGATTCAGTTTATAGAGAAAAAACTAAAATACAAACTTTCACACACAAACATTAATTTTTTTCATTATCATGGACTTTGTAGCTTTGATTGAACACCTTCTGTACTCAGATTTTTATATCTATAGAGCAATCAGTTCTATATAGTCATTTTCAACTACTATTACAAAACAGGAAAATAAGGAGATTGGTCTCCTCAGCATATCTCAAAATAATATAATATCCAATATTAACATTTAAAGTAAAAAAATAAAGTAAGCAGAAGGCAGCTTAATTGTTGCCTGTTCATTGAGCTAGTATTCTAAATCCACACATTGTAAATTACCATCTTTAACATTTGTCACAGAATTTGCTATGATTGCAGATATATTTCAACCTATGCATTCATAGATTATATTGTATTTTATGTAAGGAAACAGTAGGCAGTTCCTAAAATATCTCTTATGATAGCTATTGTTTCAAAAGTGAAGCACAGAGTTGTTCCTGATGATTTATGACCTTGTTGGAAAATTGGTTACTCCAGGATTACCTGGGTGGTGTAATTCTGTACTGTTGTTGTTGGTAGTTTGTTTTGCCAAAAAAGCAAGACCCCAAAGCACAGAAGAAATTATGTCAATCTAAATAGAGAACATTTTATAGGATATTTTCATAGAAGAGTAAAGATTTCCACTTGGACAATTTGTTGACTTGGAAGAATCAACCAGATATCAGTTTGTAGTAGAAACTCCCCAAACCTTGCAGACTAAATATTGTCTTTTCCCATTTAATGTTTTTATGTATTTTATTTATTTGTATGTGATTGTGGGTATGAATGCATGAATACTTGTGGTTTGTGTGCATGTACAGACCAGGTATCTCCCTCACTGACTCATCACCTTACTTTTTGAAACAGAGCCTCTCACTTGGTCTGGAGCTCACAATTTGACAAGCCCCATTGATCTGAACATCCCTGCCTTTCCATTAGTGGGATTAAAATATGAATGCTTCCTCATTGGGATATTTTCTTCTTAGTGAATTCTGGAGATTGAACTTAGATGTTTATACTTATTCTTAAGTATTTCATGCTATAATCTTAATCTTTCTAATGCTGCTATCATGTCTAAAATTGAACAAACACTTACACAAATGTAATCTACTTGTCCAGGATATGTTAGAGTGAGATAGAATCATGAGCCCAAAAGCTCAGTGGGACAATGTGAGTGACAATATGCTACTCTTTGAACCCGGGGCTAACTCTATGTACATTCCATACACTCTTATTATGTATTCTGCAAGTGGCATGGGGAAGCAAAAATAACACTTAGCTCTGTAAACAGTGGGTACAACATTAAGATTTAATTAAACCTTGTTTTATTTGGATAAACCAGTCATGCAGTGATGTCATGGGAGAATAGAGCTCAACTCTTTGTGACTAAAAGCAAAAAGACATGTGACTGAAACACCAGGGCCCTGGCTAAGATGAACAGGGTAAGAAAAGCAAACTGGGGCAGGTCTGTGCACTAAAGCCATGTCACACTCACTACACTGCAAGAATCTGATGTGTTGGGTTTAGAGAGAACAGATTTGTGGCTCTGGACAGGAATCAAGGTTTCTTCATTGTTCCTGGGTAATTAAAATTCTTTTATGTGCATTAAGGCACAGAATAAGTACCAAAGAAAGCAATGACAGGAAATGCAATTATAGTACTGCATAAAATCATTTCTAGACTTCAAAACTATCCAAGGATAGAACAGACTGCATTTGAACATAGTGTGTTTATTATCACTGAGGGATTTAAATATAGGCTGCACAGACACTTGATAGATATTTTCTAACTTGGTACAGTGTCCCAGGAGCCAATATATGAAGGCTGCTTGAATAGACTTAATGGAAAAGAAATATTTGTGACATATATATATATACATATATACATATATATATGTATATATACACACACACATATATATATACTCTCTCTATATATATAGTATATATATATATATATATATATATATATATATATATACACTGTAGCTAGCTGCTTATAGAGTTTGAAATTGGGTAATAGCTTGTTTTACCTGTCATCTGGGTTAAAGGGCACCCCTAGAATTTTTAAAAAAACTATTTTGGAAGTGTTTATGAAGCTATTTTTGGAAGACATTAGTATTGATGTGGGTTCATTAAATAGATAAAGTGCGACCTTACTAATGTAAACAGGTATCATCCTGTACCAATGATCCAATGATGTAAACAAGTCTTATTATATGCTCAAAAAAGAAAAAAAAAGCAAAGCAAAGGAAGGTTTTTTTTTTTTTTTTTCTCTTTCTCAATGAGTTTGTACTGAAGCATAGTGTCAGTTTCATTGCCTGTGTGGTATACCCACAGAAAAATTTTCTTAAAATTTTTATTTATTTATTTTTTACTTTCCTATCCCAGTTCCCCCTCCCTCCACTCCTTCTTCCCCCCTCCCACACAACTCTCATCTACTACTCAGAGACAGGAAGGCCTTCCCTAGGAAGTCTACTAAGTTTGGTCCATCACCTAGTTGATGCAGGACCAAGGTACCTCTCCATCCTTACACCCCTGTGTCTAGGCTGAGCAAATATCTCTTTGTATAGAATTAGCTCAGTTTATGAATTAGTGTTAGATCTTGGACCCACTTCCACTGACCTCATATATTTTCCCAGTCACATCATTGTCATCTATATTAACGGAGTTTAGTTTGGTCCTATTCAGGTTCCCCATTTGTCAGACCTAAGTCAGTGATCTCTCAATAGCTTGGGTCAGCTGATTCCCAAATAAACATTTTAAGGGATGAAATATTTATTTTGCTTAGTTTGAGATATTTCACTTCATCATAGTTGGAAGGACTTGGGTGATAGTGACAGAAAGAAGAATATTGATGCCATAGTAAGGGTTACAGTAAAATATAACTTCTAAGGATATGCTCCAACAAATCAAATACTCTCTAACTTGGCTTCATCTAACATAGTTACTTCAAGTCTGACTGATATATTCATATACCAAATCTATCAACAGATCAAAAAGTTAAGTAAATCAAATCAATCTCTTAATGATATAATTGCCATTGAAAATGATCATAAACACACACACACACACACAAAGAAGTGTGCTTTATTAATATAATGTCATCCCCATTTAAAAATAACCTTTAGTTCAATAGGAAGTATCAATGACATTTACCACATATGATTATTTATAAAATCTGGTACTTATGATTTAGCATTAATTATGTATGGATTACTGCATGATGAAATATGTGGTCTGATTACCCATTCTCATGTCAAAGGGGATCCAAATGTATAATGAGTGGCAGATCTTAAAAGAAAAATAGATTTAGTGTGAGTTTGTGTCTACTAGGAATGCAAGAAGCTATACCCATTATGTCTTGACACTAGGACTGCCTTCAAATGAGCTGAATAAAGACAAAAATAGTAGACATCCAAAAGTGGATGGGAAAGCCCAATAAGCCTTAGTCTCTCTCTCTCTCTCTCTCTCTCTCTCTCTCTCTCTCTCTATTACACACACACACACACACACACACACACACACAATTATACACAACTAAAGACTACTAAGAGAAAGAGAGTGTTCCACAAAAATAGCACATTGGTTATCTAACATTAAAGAGTGAGAACTGACCCTTAGTGGACATTGGGAACTGTTCCTCAGTTTTTAACTTAACTATTATCTGATTCATGAAACTTCAGTTACTATCTCCCTGTTTTCTTTCTTTAGTTTTCTTTTGAGCTAGAAGTGTTAGACATCATTATAATGTAATTTTAGAATGATAATGCAAATCTGTATTTTTTAGTTTGCAAAACTATCTTTCATTATATTTTTAGAAAATACAAATCAAGAGCATCAATGGCACATGCCTTTAATTTCAGCACTCTGGAGGCAGGGACAGTAAGATCTCTGTGAGTTCAAGGCTAGCCTGATGTGCAGAGCAGTTTCCAGTATAGCCAGGGCTACAGAGAGAAACTCTATCTTGAAAAACAACAAAAATGCAAATCAGGCATGCAAATCAAACATCCAGAGTCTTCTAAACTGAGTATTTTTGCATACTCCCCTATGTCATAGTTACATTTGCATCATGTGTCATATGGGAAAATTATTACTAAAAAGGCAGACATAAGGTCAGTATATAACTTGTACTCTTTGAGTCTGTACTAAAGGTGTCATTTACACACATTTTTATTATACTGAGAAGGAGGTGGGTTTGTGGGTGACATTTAAGGTGCATAACACAAATAGATGTCTGAGTTAGAATTTAGGCTTAGCGTTTCTTCTTGAGTCTATAAGCCCTACAGATAAGCCCTATTTTATTAGGATGTAGAAGTGGAGGTACACATACTTATTAAAGGGCACTGTAAGATTTATTCTGAATGTAAAAGCTCAAACAACAGAAAAAAATCAAGTCTTTTAATATGGCATTGAATGGAACTTAATTGTATTTACTGAGATGTAGGATGGAAAGTTATGTAATCATGATTCAAAAGTGAAATATTTTAGAATTGTTGTCAGCATGATTGTCAGATAGGCTTTGTTTTACTGTTCATTGAAGGGATTTGTTTCAGTTGTCTTTGTAAGATACTACACTCAATTTGATCGGAGTCCTGTAGGAAGGATGCTTAATATTTTACTAGGAGACAAGTGTAAAATAGATGGGCTAATCTCACTTTCTAAATGTCTTACTGATATAGTTACTTTCAAAATATGTCTGTGAGTGATATTATTAAAGACATGGGGCATATGATTGAAACATTTCCTCTTTTCCCCCCTCATCTTTATATAGACCTCATCTATATAAAGGGGATATTAGAAATGCTAATCAAATATAGTCATTTTGTAAATGTTCCTTTTTGAGTGTAGACAACTGCCTGACATTTTAATTATGACTCAAATGATTATGAGGCTTTTATATTTACTTTTAGACACACATACATACACACAAAGACATAAACAGATATATACATCATGGTGAATGTAACATATCCAAATACATAATGAATTTAAATGTGTTATCTGTCTATCTATCTATGTATCTATCTATCATCTATCTTCTATCTATCTATCTATCATCTGTCTATCCATTTATCATCTATCAATCATGTATTTATACACACACACACACAATACATACATATGAATCTATATCTATATCTATATGCCCATATAGATATAACACATGAACACACATATATGTTGGAAAGTTATATACTAGATATTGCTTTAGGTAAGGAAATATAATTGCAGGCCCCCCCCATGAAATTCTTTCCACTCTGAGTTTCTCTTTATCTTTGTACAAAAGTGTGTTGGCAGAATCTAGATAGTTCTGTACCAAGCACCCATCCTCTTTCTATCTTCTGCTCCTCTTTTTTGTCTCTTCTTTGTTGTCCTTCTCCTACTCCCCTATTTTTCCTACCCCTATTGTTCCTCCTACTTTCCAAGACCATTCTCAGACTCTGGTACATGCTTAGCAATAATTGTCCCACTGAACTCCATCCAAAGTCTTCCTTCTTGACATAGAGCTGAAGTGGATATCTGAACTTTACTATAAGGATATGTCCACAGAACTTCATTTTGGTCAAAAGGTTGTGGAAAAAGATGTATGTGATGCTTTGAAAAATATGGTCCCCAAAGGGAGTGGCACTATTAGGAGGTCACAGATGATTTCCTGTTGCATGCAAGAAGTAGGACTCTCAGATAATTTGACTATATGCTGCTAAGCACCCTGACATGATGATAATAGACTGAACCTCTGGAACTCTAAGTGAATTTTCTGTATAAGAATTGCTGTGGTCATGATGTCTCTTCACAGTAATAGAAATCCTAACTATGACAGAAATTGGTACTAGGAGTGGGTTATTGAAGTGAAAGGCTTGACCATGCATTTTTCTGAAGGAATTTGGACCTTGAGATTATGAATTAAAAAGCAGTTGACCAGTATAAGTGTTGCTTCATGGGCCATGTTAGTATGAACATGGAAGACATTGGTGGTGAATGTGATTTGACAAAATGTGGTGGGCTTGTTCACAAGGTTTCCAATGAGAATATTAATATTTGGCCTAGAGATAATTCTTGTGATATTTTGATGAAGAATGTGCCTGCTGTTTCCTCTTGTGCAAATAATCTGCCAGAAGCTAAACTGAAGAGTTTGGATTAATTCCTTTGACAGAGGAATTCTCAAAACAGCCTAGTATAGAGTCTATTGTGGGGTTTATTAGTGGTATCTCTGATGAAGATTTATAAAGAAAACAAGTGAGCTGAGCATAGTAAATTATAAAATGTAAAAGTTAAGAAGAAAAGAAACAACAAAAAGTGAAATGGAACTAAGTCCTGTGCTCAAGAAGAAAAACAGCTTAAAAAATGGAATAAAGGGAGTGGTAACTCCAGGGCAAATTCCTTGATCCTCTCACCCCCACCCCCAGAAGTTAAGTCTCTAACTTATGAAAAGGAATTAAAGAAAAGCTTAGAGAAGGGTGTGGTGGTGCACTTCTTTAATCCCAGAACTGGCAAGGCAGAGGCTGGCAGATCTCTGAGTTTAAGGCTAGCCTGGTCTACAGAACAAATTTCAGGACATAAAAGCTTAAGTAGTAAAGGACGACAATTGAAGATGCAATTGAATGGGGGGGGGGGGAGCATGTTCCAACCCTAGTGCACAGCAGAACTTGGAAGCTTTGGCCATATGGTTCTGGCTTTAGATAAAGGATAGAAGAAACAGTTTACTTAATTTGACTCTGCACCGATGAAAAGCCACTGAGGTCTGGTATGTGTCAGTGGTGTCCGTGAATAGAAGCTTAGAGAGGCCATTTTGGGAATCCATGATGTTGAATCCTGAAATGCCTTGGAGACCCCAAGACGTTAGAAATGCCAGAGTCATAAAATACCAGAAGAGATAAAGTGTAAGAGGGAGTGTAGCCAGCCCAAGAGAACGAAGTGTGCTGCAGTCAAGTGCTTTTGACATTGGACATGGAAATGTAGTTTGGAATTGCCTAACTTGTTTGCATCCTTGCTTTTGTCCAGTATTTCTTTCCTCACTGTGCTTGCTTCACTACATTGTGAAATGGTAATGTATATCCTGTGCCATTACATGTTTGAAGTATGTGATCTGCTTTTTGATTTGGATTTTATAGGAAGATTACAGTTAAGGGATTTCTATGAATCTCAGAAGAAAATTGTGGACTTTGAAACAAGTTTGAGACTATTACATGCTATGGGTACTTTTGAAGTTGGACTGAATGCAATTTGCATTATGATGTGTCTACCAGTCTTTGGGGACCAGGGAGTACAATGCAGTGGTTTGGAAGAAAATGATCCCCCCAAGGGAAGTATGACATTGTTGAAGTAGGTATGGCCATGTTAGAGAAAGCGTGTTTTTGGGGGCTGACTTTAGGTCTCTGTTGTTTAAACTTTCATCAGCATTTCAGTTGATTTCCTATTGCCTGCAAGATGTAGGACTCTCAGCTACTTCATCAGCACCATGTTTACCTACACACCAGCATACACCCTGCCATGATGGACTGACCTTCTGAAACTATAAGTGAATCATCCCAATTGAATATTTTCCTTATAAGAGTTACCATGGCCATAGTGTCTCTTTACAGCCACAGAAACCCTGATGAAGACAATGTGTGATATTTTTAGTTCAGATTTTAACAATATTTCTTACCTGTTCTGTTTTGTTTGTTCCTTTGGACATTGGCAATATTCAGATGCCAGGATAAGATCAAAACACAAAAATGAAAGAAATCAGTCTTGATTGCTAAAGGACTACATAAAGGAAAGAACCCCTAGTCTCGATTCCTCATGCCACCAATATTCCAAATAAGAAATGTCACCCTCTGAACATGGGTCTCAGTTAGAAGACAAGGGCAGTCTATGGGACCTCTGACAGTAGAACCAGGATGTATCCCTGGTGCAGGAAAGGATTTTGAGAACACATTCCCCATGAAAAGATACTCACTTAGCCTAGAGACAGGAGGGAGGGCCTAGTCCCTACTCTAAATGACTTAATCCATCCTGGAAGGCATCACCCTCCCTGTGGAGTGGTTAAGGTATGGGACCAGAGGAGGGGTCTGGGAACATTGGAGGGAGGAAGAGGGAACTGGTTTCTATATGTAAAATAAGAAAAAATATTAAATAAAAAGAAATGTCTTTTTTAATATTTTGTAGCTCAAATTTCATGACATGTCTTTTATGGCCTTTGTACTGCTCCATTAACATGGAAAGAGTAAAGAAATGAACAAAAATATAAGCAATATCCCCCTATGCTGAATGATATGGAGAATGGTGACTAAAGAAAAGGAATAAGATACAGAGGATAGTAAGGGACACCTTCACTAATGAGGAAGACCAGAGACACTTGAAGTATAAAAACATCTTTACAACTTCTGAAAGAGTACTCCAAGTCAGTAAAAAGCAGAGACTCCCAACCACAAATGGAGTATGTTTGGAATGTTCAGCATGTATAAGGAAAACAATCTTGGCTTCAACTGAGAAGAAAATGAATTCAGAGGCAATCAGAGAATGGGTTACCAAGTCTTCCAAAGAATACAGTAAAGAACAAGAATTTTACTTGGACAACTTGTTAGAAAAGGAAAGGTACAATGTAATTTGCATCTTAGCACAGCCTCTGTAACTCCTGGGTGGTAGATGGGCTAGGGATGAATGGAAATTGTGATATCCCTTGTAAAACCATAGCAGTAGGTGTGAAAATAAAATAGAAATCTATATTTACACATGTCATTGTTTCTTACTAGATAGAACTTTTGATTATTTATCATATTTCCAAAACCATACATATCATCCACAAGCATGCTTGTACCCGTCCCAGAAACATTTGAGTTTTATGCCATTGTTACAGAATTCAGCCAGACTAAATCATGCTTCATAACTTCCACTTTCCTAAAGCAAGACATTGTACTCTTTCATAATTCATCAAACTGTAGAAATTGTCTCATATTTTCCATGCTTAAATCCTGTCACATCTATTTTTAATTTTAACAATTGATACTTCTTAAAATTCCTTTTAAATCTCTTTTCTCATGAAACCAAGCTAATGTAACCTAATATTGACTCCATCTTACATTTGAAGGTGTGGCTCCTTGGGAACATAGCTTAACTTCCTCTTATCATCATAATTGAGTTCTGACCTCTAAAGGACAAGTCCATAAAGGGAGTAAATAAGATTGACATGAAAAAGTGGTCTGTAATCAACTATGCTTTGGGATCGTTGAGCTAAATAATCATATTCCCTGCCTCTAAAACAGCTCAGAGAATGTTGGACACTGTTTTATTATGACTCTCCCTGAGGGGAGATAATATTTGTTAAAATTATTAAAGTTAATGGACTATTAAAGTCTCTTCCTAAATTTTCCTTATGAACCATTTCAAGATGGACATTCTGTTGAATCTTTGTAAATTATTTGCTTAGGAAAGGACTGGAAAATGTTATCTAATCATATGTAACTTAAAACAATAACCTGTGTCACTACAGACTCCAATAAAAGAAGTACTTATGAGTCTACACAAAACTCAATGTTCATGGATGAAAATACATGAATATACATATGTTATATAAAGATAATTAATGATAAAATAGGTCATAAAATTGAAGAATAGCAAGGAAGGGAACATGGATTTGTAGGGAGGAAAGAGAAAGAGGAGAATGATATAATCAGAATCTGCAAATATAAACTGTGTTTAAAAATTATGGTGACATCTTATGAAGGACTCTCTGAGAAAGTGGTTGTCAATGTGTATAGAATCAGGCAACTGTTGAGTATTGACTAATTATTTCCAGAGTTGTAACTGGAATTCAAATTCATCCCATGTATATAGAATTCTTTCTTAGAAATAAAATTTAAAGAAGCCTGATATTAAAAATAGAACCAGGACCAGGTTTTTGTAACTATTAGACTACGGAGACAGAAAGATGTTAATGCTAGTATAGATTGGAACCATAGCATAAATGATACCCTATCACCCAGTGGTCTCTGTGGTGCATATGTGTTTTCCTTTTTACTATTCCTCTTTCAGGCTGAGTAAAAAGTCAAAGAAGACCAGAGAGCCTTCCACACATTTCCTTCTCCTTGTTAACACAGTCTTTCCAGCCATGCATGACAGGCAGTGTTGGGATACCTGGATGCCCCAGGAACACATTAGTGAATTCTGTAGGAGTTGAAGACTTTATTTTTTGGGGGGTTTGGGAGATGCCAATTTGCCACCAGCAATCTCTTTGCATCCAGAAAAGAAAGTTGTAGTAAAATAGACTATATTTTCTTTGGTAGCAGTTACCCACTCAAATATAATGCTCTTTTTTCTATAATATAATAAAAGTAGCTTTCCACTAAAAGCCTCCTCAAGTGCCATGGTCTTCTTTATAAAATCTGTTTATTGGTTTTTGGCTTGCTATTTCATCTTTGAAATGGACAAATAACAACAGCAATAATAACCATCATATTTCATAAATTTACAATAATAATGAATTTTATTCCAATTATAGAATCATTTTGAAATAAGAATCCAGGATAGTCGTGCCAACGACAAAACTGTTCCCTTCTGACCACAGTGTCCAGTAGAAATGAATATATAAAGCAGGTATCAGCACATTGTTAATTGTCCTAATTTAACATAACAATTTCATGGGCTTATATAAAGAATTTTCAGTATTTTTTATTCCCAGTCCACTCTCCTATTGCCCTCTTTCATCTTCTGGAACACTTATCCTCAGCAACCTCCATCCTACTTTTGTGTTCCCTCTCTCTAATTTTTTTTCACATAAAGTTGCCTTTCTAGTATGTGATGTATTTCTGATAAGCAGCCAGATGGTTATAATGCCTACAACAGTTATCCACAAAGTCTAGATCTCCTTGTTTAATGACTGTCTTAGCAAAGCAATGCTGTTGGGTAGCTTCTTTGACAATTACAAATCTAAAAATGAGTATAATACTTTGACAGTAAAAGGAAAAGACATTTAAAAAAGAAAAGAACATTGGAAATTTCACATATGTTTTTCTAAGGGTGTAAAAGTATGGGCATAGTTCTTTTTAAGTATCTCCTCATGGTATTTTTAAATGAATAAGAGAAAATTTTGATTGGGAAACAATTTCATAAATATTGTATTTTGTGTTACTCTAGTTAGCTCTAATTATCCAAAGTAACTGTGTACTTAGTCCTAACCCACATCCTACATAAGCACATGGTCATGTTTACATCATATTACATTTTCTATGTTACTAATATTTTATTTTTCCATGTAGCTAAAAGAAAATAAAGCAACTACTAACAACAGGAAAACTAAACAAAATGCATATAGAATCCTTATTTTTCTGTTATTTTTATCATGACAAAAAAGACATGCTCACTGAAGCTCTGTTTACTGTTGTTTGCATTCCATTTCTATAGGAAGCAGAAACTGTAAGAGCTTGATAAAGTGGTCCTCACACAGATTTCTTGACTAAACTATTGGAAATTCCTCTCTTATATCTACAGTATGATTGAGAAATATTATTAGTGGGGGAGTCACTAAAAGACACAGAGAACAGTTTAAGGGGACCTAAATTTATATTACATACCTGCATTATGAAAAATGAAATATAAAGTTTTAGAAACACAAGAACAGCAATAATGAACTCATCTGATTAGTCAGTGAAGATGCTCTGATGAGCACACTCTCCTTTTGTTTTACTTGATGGGTATGATAAAGGAAGTTTATCTTGAATTTACAAAAGAAGATAAAAAGCACATTAGATTAAGTTGTACAATATATTGATGCTATTTATAGAACTATAGTTAAATCTCACATCTATTCATCTTGCTTTCTTAGAAAAATATTATTTGTCTTTCACAAATACATAGATACAGGGGAAGAAAATCAATTGTAGGGTTCAAAGGCAAAAAGGAATTCTGAGTGGTGACATCAATGGTGGGAGGAGAACTTGAAGGGGCGATGGGAGGTCCACAGGGAGAGGGAAATGGAATTAATTTGTAAAATAAAATTGTTTCTAAATTAAATAAAAAGAAAGTAAAATCTCAAATAGTCATGAAAAGTTGTGAAATCTCTTTTAAAGATGCAAATAACAATGGGCACTAGCTTCGTCTATCAATTGTGAGATTTTATTTTTCATAAAAGTATTAAACTTCCAGTGCAATATGGCTATTACATATCGTACTAAATTTGTTTCTTATCTATGTATCTATCTACCTTTGTTTATTTACAATTCCAGTTTTTATTTCATCATGTATTCTATTAATTTTTTATTTTTTCTTTATTGTTTATCCTTAGCTGACTAGAACACCAGAATCTGATAGTCAGCAATAATGTGTCTCTTATTTATTAGCAGATTTTAAGTGAATTATTGCTAAATATTGCTTCAAGTATACCCAAATCTTCAACCTTTGAAGTCCTTCGTGTAATGGTGTCCTATATGTGTTTGAGTACATTATCTAGGTTGTTTTAAATCATCTCTAGATTGCTAAATGTAGCTAATATAAGTGCTATGAGAATGATTCTTGCATTGCTAATTGAACAATGACAACAAAAACAATCTGTGGATGCTCTATCAGATGCAATTCTGTTTCTTGAGTATTTGTGCCCTATGGTTCCTAAAATAGTGGATGTGGAATTTCTTGGAGGAGAGGACTAATGCTTCTTTGGGATATTTGCACAGGAACTAAACTCTGGACATGTAAAGTAGTAACATTACTAGGGCATCTTCTAAAGTTAACCTAAGTTTATAAATAAGAACCACCTTTGAAATCTGCTTGGATTCCATAAAGCAAATACATCATTACACTTAAAACAAGCATATGGTAATTTATATAGAGTGGTACTTAAACTCTACAGGTCCCATTTGCTTAATATAATAATTTGTATGGACATTTAATTTTACACATATATGTATGAACATGAAGAAATATACATGTAAGATAATGGAAAGATTCTGGTAATGTGAAGGAGAAAACATTGAGAAAGACTATAATTGTGGAGAGTAAAGAAAGTCAATACTGGGGAAAACAGTTATTTGTAATACTAATTATGCTTAATAAAGCTACAAGGAATTATATTATTTTATATTACTTAATGTTATATATACTATATGTGTACTTGTATGTACATCTATGCATATATACTTTAAATGAAGTTATGCCTCTTTGGCTGACAATGTTCCTCACAAGCACCATAGATCCTCTAACCAACCTTCCAGTGACTACCATGTAAAACCTCTTTTTGCATTTTTGGTAAGGTGAGTTCAAGTGACTCCCCAAACATTATAGACTATTGCTAAAGACACTGAATATTTTGGACACAAGACCCTGATGATGCAAGTTGCATCTAACCTGAGAAGCTTTCTTACTGTGTTATGTTTTTCCTAGTACCTAAATGTGTTACACACACTGCTAATGGAGGGACACCATCAAAGTCCTGTGGACCATAGTAATGACTGGAATGGCAAGCTATTCCTAAAGTGTCACTCATACCTTGTGGTAACAAACAGATAATTGGAGTAGCCTTCTCATTGAGACAGAAACCATGTCTGGTAGTAGAAACCCAGACAACTACTTGGTGTTAGTGAGGTCATGAATTACAGAAGAAAAGCTATTGGTGACAATTTAATAGACCAAAACAGTTTCACACAACACTCTCAAAAACATTCTTATAGTCACAGGTGTGTGTTATTTTCACCTTGTATAAAAGAAGTTTCTCTTTGCAGCAAACAGATCAGCACAGAAAACCACAACTGGCCATAATGTGGTGAAAACTGCTCATGGAGACCCCAGCCTGAACAAATACATCTACAACACAACTCATGCACTGAATGCACAAGGAACATTACAGAAGAGGATGCAGAAAGATTGTGATAGGCAGAACAACAGGAAGTCAGCTGTGATATAGTATCTACTAGAAGTCATAGGGAAGCTACACAATCTCTACTTCGGATTCCTCAAAAGATGGTTGCATAAACAATACGTAAACAAGGGCAATACCAATAGACACATTATTATAATAGGGGAAAATGTTTCCTAGACATCCTAGACAAACTATTGATTTCTGAGAGAGTGTCTGTAGTTACTTCATGCATGAGTTCCTCCTTCATAGGTCAGAGTATAAAAATTGCTTATCTAGTAACTGTGGTCAGCTCTGAAATAATATACATAGTGGATTGTTTGTGTGTGTGTGTGTGTGTGTGTGTGTGTGTGTGTGTGTAACAATAACAAAGAAAAACAGGTCACTAACTGGATAGAGAGCAAGGCAAGGTATGTGGAGTGAAGGGATATAAAAATGGGTTGGAAATAGGAAAGGGAAAGGAGAAGTGATGTGATTATATTTTAATTAACAATATAATATATGGTATTGTACAAGAAATACCCACAGGGATAATAAGTGAAGAAGAATAAAGCAAGAAAATTACTGCAATGGTTTTCTATGCATCATATGGACATTTGTTAAGGGGCACAGGCACTGCAAATAAAAGTCCACTAAGAATCGTCATTAATTTTAGAATATAAATTGTACCTAAAAGGGATGATTTTAATACTTTAAGTGTGAAGGCTTGAATTTCTTAACAGTGAGGATACAAAAATGTATTCATTTCTAACTTTTTATTTAGACAAAAATTAAAGGGCAAGGATTAAAAAATTTGGAGCCTGAATTGTAGTATAACTTGAATATGTTCATCCAGCTATATTGTAGAATTAGAAGAGCATCCTTAATAAGGAAAGATTGTTTAGAAAGTAAATGATGATATACTTCTGCAGGTAAAGGCACTTGATAAATAAACCTATGGACCTATGTTCAAACTCAGAACCCATGCAAGATAAAAGGAGAAAGTCTACTATACAAAGCCAGCATCTCACTCACCTTCATATGCAGTCAAATATTTTAATAAAAAATAATAGATAGGAATTTGGGCCAGAAACCCAGAAGTTCTTGTGTTAATATTATTTAAATTTTTGTTTTTATTTTACATATCGATCCCAGTTCTTGTGTTGATATTATTTAAATTTTTATTTTTATTTTACATCTCGATCCCAGTTCCCTCTCCCTCCTTCTCTTCCTTCCTCCCACCCTCCCTCCCTCTTTCCTTCCCTCACATGAGCAGCAACCACACTCTCATCCCATCCCCCACTCCAGGAGGGGTCATCTAAATCTGTAAAGTCATTTAGAGTAGCGACTAGGACTTCTCTCTTGTCTCTAGGTTTAGGGAGTATCCCTCCATTGGGTATGTGCTTACAAAGTCCTTTGTGCACCAGGAAAACATCCTGGTTCCATGTATGAGGACCGTTAGACTGCTCAGGCCTTCTAACTGAGACACATGTTCAAGGGGTCTGAGTCCCCTTGCTGGATTCCCAGCTATCAGTTTGAGGGCCCATTAGCTCCTCCTTGGTCTCAAACAAGTGAAAGAACTATATATAATAAGAACTTTGTGTCTTTAAAGAAAGAAATTAGATACCAGAAAATGGAACTATCTCTGATGCTCCTGGATAGGTAGGATAAACACAGTAAAAATGGAAATCTAGCTAAAAGCAATGCATAGATTCAATGCAATCCCCATTAAAATCCCAGTACAATACTTCACTGACCTTGAAAGGATAATAATCAACATTATATGGAAAAACAACAGACCCAGGATAGCAAAAACAACCCTGTACAATAAAGTGACTCCAGAAGGCATTATCATCCACGACTTTAAGCTCTACTACAGAGCTATCATCCTGAAAACAGCCTGGTATTGGCACAAAAATAGATAAGTAGACCAATGGAATGAAATTGAAAATCATGATATTACCCTACACACCTATGAACACCTGATTTTTGACAAAACAGCTACAAGTGTACAATGTGAGGAGGTAAGTATCTTCAACAAATGGTGATGGTACAACTGGATGATGGTGTGTAGAAGATTGCAGATAGACCCATGTTTATTGCCATGTCCAAAACTCAGGTACAAATGGATCAAAGACCTCAACATCAATCCAGCCATCCTGAACCTCTCAGAAGAGAAAGTGGGAGGCACCCTTGAACAAATTGGTACAGGAGACCAATTTCAGAACATAACTCCAGTAGCAGAGACACTGAGATTCACAATTAATAAATGGGACCTTCTCAAACTTAGAAGCTTCTGTAAGGCAAAGAACACCGTTGACAAGACCAAGTGACAGCCCACAAACTGGGAAAAGATTTTATCCAGTCCTACATCTGACAAAGAGCTGATCTCCAAAATATACAAAGAACTCAAGAAACTAGTCAAGAAAACACCAAATAACTCTATTAAAAAAATGGGATACAGAACTGAGAGAGAACTCTCAATAGAGGAAATCAAAAGGCTGAAAGACAATTAAGAAAGTGCTCAACATCCTTAGCTATCAGGGAAATGCAAATCAAAACAACTCTGAGATACCATCTTACTCCTGCCAGAATTGCTAAAATTAGAAACATCAATAACAACTTATGTTGGAGAGGATATGGAGAAAGGGGAACACTCCTCCACTGTTGGTGGGAGTACAAACTTGCACAGCTATTTTTGAGATCAGTATGGCAATTCCTCAGGACAGTGATAATCGGTCTACAACAGGATCCTGCAATCCCACTCTTAGGCATATACCCAAATGATCCACATCCATGTAACAAAGACATTGTTCAACTATGTTCATAGCAGCATTATTTGTAATAGCAAGAACCTGGAAGCAACCTAGATGCCCCTCAACTGAAGTATGGATAAAGAAGATGTGGTATCTACACAATGGAATACTACTCTGCAGAAAAAATAATGGAATCTTGAAATTCACAGGCAAGTGGATGGAACTTGAAGAAATCATCCTGAATGAGGTAACCCTGTCACAAAAAAGATGAACATGGTATGCAGTCGCTCATATGATATCAGACCTAGAGCAAAGGATCACTAGCCTATAATTCACACCGCAAGAAGAACTAAGATACAAGGTGTATTCTAAGAGATTCACATAAAGTCCCTCACAGAAGGGGAAGGGACAAGTTCTCCAGAGCACATGGGAAGTGGCAGGGGCAATGAATGGAGAGAGAAGTAGGAGAAAGAGAAGGGAGGAGAGGAAAGTATGTGCGACTAGGAAGATTGAGGTCAGGGGAGAGATAGAGAGAGAGAGGGAGAGAGAGAAAGAGAACATAAAATATGGAGCCATTATAGGATTGAAGAGAAAACTGAACCTAAAGAAATGTCCAGAGACCTATAAGACTGACCCCCAACTATCAATTTGAGCAACAGTGGAAAGGCTACCATAAATGCCCTTCTCTGATAATAAGACCAATGACTAACTTATCCACCATCATGGAGCCCACAATAAACACTGAGCCAATCCAAATGCAGAGAGGAATGACAAGACCACAGTACAGAAGTTCTTAATTTCTGCCTTAGTTAGAATCTGGAAGTTTACTCATGCAAGATAATATAAGGTAGGCTTTCCAAATCTCTGGATTCCTGTTTAAGCAGGCTTCAGTGAAACCACTTATTCTGTTATCCACTGATGTCTCAACTCCATCCTTAACCCTCCAGAAAAGACTGCCACTCTCCATAGGCTATATTGAGCCAACATTTTTTTTAGGATCATCTTCTTGAGACTATTTAGCACTATGTTTTCTGAGCACTTTTCAACAAAGAACTTTGGAAAGATCATATCAAAGTCCTTAGCTCCTTTCAATGTCTACTAAACAGGATCCTTGAATTCATCAGGAGAGTGAATGCTTCAGAAGTGTCCTGCAGCCATGAGTGCTGCTGACAGCAATTACATTTTTCACATACTTCCCAATTTATGACTCTTACATTTCATTGTCTCTTTTCTGCACCACTTTAAGCCAGAAGAGTTAGTATTGGTCTACCTGAATATTATACTCATAAGGAAAGTGAGCAATTGTAATTAGTTCCCTCTGTCAAATGGTACAGTTGGGATTTGTGCTCAGGCAATTTTACCAAAGCCTACCTGCTAATTAATATAAAAGTGAGGAGAAAATAACTACACTTTATTTCATCAGCTCTGTCATTCTTCTTTTAAATAGAGTTCTTTTCACTGGAGTGAAGATGAGATATTCCACAAGTAATTACACTCAAACATGTACTCACTAGTTCAGACAACAGCAAATAGTCAACCACACTGCCCCCTCACCCTTACACCAGAATTGTACACTAGGAGATGATGATCTAATTCTGTAGCCACTCTAATGGCTGCAAAATTTGGTAAGAACAATAATAGTGATGGCTTTTCTTTTGATAATAATAGCCTTTTTATCTATATATAGGTAAAGAACTAATATTTACAGAGAGGAGAGAACAGAAATAAAAATTCAATGAAGGAAGTGTTCTTTCCTATGTTACTGGTTGTTGTGGTGGTTTGAACGAAAGTTACCTCCAGAGGGAGTAACACTATTAGGAAGTGGGTCACCTAGGTCTCTTTTTGCTCAAGCTTTCCTCAGTGTGACAGTCACTTGATTTCCTGTTGTCTGTAAGATATAACACTCTCAGCTAGAGCACCACTACAGCCTGCATGATGTCATTCTCCTTGTCATGATGATAATGGATTGAACCTCTGAAACTCTAACCAAGCCACCATAATTAAATTTTTTGAGTTGCCATGGTCATGGTGTCTCTTCATAGCAATAGAGAATCCTGACTAAGACAGTTGCTAACATTGAGCATTTACTAGGAAGTTTATTGTTAGCATATGACACCAACTGTGTAGACCTTTAGAATAAAAACATGGTAGTTGGACAGAATGATTTTGAGACTTAGATCTGGCATTAATTAGTAAATTTCAAAAATTTAGCTACATTTCAGTATTGATGATAACACCTATTTTAAAATGCTCAGTGCTATAGTATTATCTTCATATTTTACTGGTGTAAAGATTCCTTCTAATTTCTATTAGAAACTAATAATATTTTAATAAACAGTAAACAAATTAATTTCTGTTAATTTTTGTTTTGATACATTATTAAATACTTTTAATCATGGATAATCATGGATAACCAATAAGTTAGGATACAATATAATTATGCTAATCATGTAGCAGGATATCTAGAATATCACTTACTTAAAATGTTCTTATATTAAATCATTTATTCCCCATAATCATACTATGATAATTCCTCTTTTGGGGAAATTTAATAAAGAAGAAAACCTTTCACTGTCTGAAAGTTGCTGGTAAAGATGAGACCTATGTAGGATACAGTGTTGTATGTGATCTTGCCTTAGTTTTCAAAGGATCACATCTTAGTATCTCCATGAACTAGGGTGGCTTCCAGACAATAGGGCATGACGAATGGAAAATTCTGGGGATACCATCAACTATGAAATTCTCATATTAATTATATGTAGTCACATAGTATTGAAAATATGTCTTTTGTCTGGGAGACAATTTATTATATTGCAACCATATAGAACTTACACTTGTGAAATTACAAAGACAGGGCAGAAAGGAATAACACAAGCGTTCCAAAGTGTTGAAAATGTGCCTGGCATTTTATTATTTGCTTGACAAAGGTTACTTCAGAGCATAATAGCAAATTTCTAGGAAAGGAAGTACTAATTGTTCCATAGTAAATTGTTAGAAGCACTTTCCCATCAGCCTCAAATAACACACAGAGACTATATTAATTGTAAAGGTGTTGGCCTATTACTAGCATTTATTAGCTAGCTGTGTGTTAAATATTAACCCATATTAATTTAAGTGTTTCCACGTGGTCTTATCTTATATCTTATCGGAGAGAGGGTCTGGACTTCTCTGAAGTCCCTACATCTTGACTCTCCTCTACTACATCTCCTAGAATCCTTCTTGTTTCCTAGTCCTGCCTATCTTGCTTTCCTATTGGACAACAGGGCTTTATTCATTAACCAATATGAGTAACATATTTAAAGAATGACATCTCCCATCATTTCTTCTTTTTTTCTAAATAAAAAGAAGGGTTTTAACTTTCACAAAGTAAAATAGATAATAAAACAATTATCAAATAAGAACTATAGTTAACAATATTTAGTCCATTAACATTAAGTAAGATTTAAAGAAAATATTAACTCATCTATCTCATCTTTGTGACTCTAAAATCTTATATGTAACTTATCTTTAATCCTAAGGAAAATTATAACCATAACTCTCTGTCTTTAACTCAAAACACAAAGACCACAGAAGGATAGTATACAAACTCTACAAATGACAGAGACAACTCACTGCTTGGTCAGTTACCCGAAGTTCTGTAATGTTCCATCTTCAGCCTATAGGCCATAGTGTGTCCGGCAGACTTCTTAGCCAAGTAGGAAATTTAAAACTGTCCCACTTGTGTTGGCAGTTTATCAGTCATTTTTTTCTTTGTGTGTGTGTGTGTGTGTGTGTGTGTGTGTGTGTGTGTGTGTGTGTGCCCTGTAGAATGTCTGGTAGACTCTTCCATGAAGCAGGAACCCTACAGCAATTTCCACCTTTGTTTAAATAGTTATGTTTTTGTGGGTCCTGCATGTCCAGATTATACATCATAAAGTCAAAGAGCCTAGAAAAAAGTAGTATCTTGCCAAGTGTCTAGTCTTGCCATATTGAAAGTAAACTCGATAGCTAGTTTTTTCATTGTCCATTTTACTTTCTGACATAGGTGGTGTTGCCAGGAGCAGTTGTGCCTCACTGTTAAGAAGAATGCTAAACCATTTAAAATGCCACATTTTGTAGTTCTTTGAACGGTTTGAAGAATGCCTATCTATTTGAAATAAATCTCCGTATATCTAGTAAACCTAATGAACTTAACTATAAGTTTTGAATATCATTGGCAACTATCTACATTTTGTACTTAATTATACATTATAC
The DNA here is from genome assembly GCF_943737965.1 of Phodopus roborovskii. Taxonomy (NCBI): domain Eukaryota; kingdom Metazoa; phylum Chordata; class Mammalia; order Rodentia; family Cricetidae; genus Phodopus; species Phodopus roborovskii. Next base: position 10,429,739 of record NW_026126418.1, read on the forward strand.
TTTTTAGATGAGCTATATAAATACAATAGTCAAAAAGAGGAGAAATATACTTATTACAAAATTGGTCTTAGATTTGTATAAATAAATGAAAATCCAGTCCAAAACAAAGTATTGATTTCTATACTATAATCCCCTTTTTACCTATAAAAAGAGATAGATTGTGATCATTAACCATGTATAACCAACCCCATTTAAATGGAAACAAACGCTTATAGACAGTATTTGGGAATTTTGGCATTGTTTCCTTCAAACTGTTTTTTGTTGGTAGGGGGCACTGTCTTGGGGATCCTAAGAAGACATAAAAATCCTGGCTGTAGTGGTCTGTAAGACTGTCTTGACCCAGTTTTTTTGAATGTTGGATCACCTGGGTCATTGCCTTAGGGAATCTTACTTGATTAAACCATGTCAGTCTTGAAGGAATCCATAGCTTTTTCTTTTTTGTGGAAACAAAAATAGAGGTAGTTTTCACCAGTAATTTGTCTTTAGACTTAAATGTTGAAGTATTTTTAAAATATATAAATTGGATTACTTTGGCAGCATTGATAATCAATGTATTTTAGTAGTTGTTGGTTTTTCCTTAGTGTTTGAGCAATTTAAAGACAACACAATAGCATATCTAGACTATCTTTGTACTTTTTATTTTTACATGGCTATTTTATTACTCTCTATTTATTGAGACAGGGTTTCTCCATGTAACTTTGGCTGTCCTATAATTTATTTTGTATATTAGTTTTATTTTGAAATCATAGAGATTTGCTTAGTAATTATAAATTATATAAAACTTACATTGTAATAGATTCTTGCATGTTCTAACCTATGTGAAATTAAGTTTGTATTACTTTCCTGGATGATTTGTATACTATATTATGTCATATTGTGTAAAATATTTTTGTTTATGATGTTTTGTGCAAAATACCCTTATCATATTCTATGTATGCATACCTTTACTTATGTTCAAGACATTTTGCATATTGATACAATTTAGGATATTATTATCATGCTGCACTATACAGTTCCACATATGGTTAAGATAATTCAATTCTACCTCTGTTTTAGAGATGTACATGTATATAAATGTATATAGTTATATTGCTAAAAATATTTGGCCCTGCTATTACTCAGGGAAGTTTCAACCATTTTTATACCTAAGTTTCTGAGTATTACAGATTATCTTCACCCATGTTTCTTATACCTATAAGATTAGTAATTCATAGGACACAGTTGACAAAACCAAATGGCATATGTAAAATAAGAAAAAAAAAGCATAAGAAAACAAGGATTAGTCAGACTTAGACATGTCAAACATTTCATAGACCTGTAGAACCTGTCATTAAATGTTTTTTTATTAGTACTTCATTGACATGAGACACTATTGCTCTTGACAGCACTGTGCATTTCCAGAAAAAATATTTTGGGATCTGATGTAGCTCCTTCTGGTGTCCATCCTCTCCTCTGCTAATGGGCTCTTGGGAAAAGAACTGCTCCCACCTTGTCCACTGACATAGACATGCTGTCCTACTCTGCTTGCAGAAGCCAAACACAGATGACTGCTGAATCTTACCAAATCAGGGTAAGACAGCCTTTCTACCTCCCTGCTTCTGTCACATACTGTAGGCTTTAGCCAAATCTGGTACACCAATGTTTCTGTGAGATTTTTGGTGACTGTTCAGGTAGCCTACTATTTCTATCTCAGATGTACTTTTTGGGAGCTGCTTGTCTGCACTTCCTGCCTACCATAGTATTGTTATGTTCCTTCTCAGGTTTTTGATGAGGTTGAAGATTAGACTATCAGAATTATTATTCTTTCTCCTAGATAGAAATACTAGGTACTAAACTTAAGCTTTCCAGCTTAGGACAACTCTATAGTAACCTCCATTATGTCTTCATTCTAGGGCTAGATATGTAGTTCATAAGTTTGTATTTTCTTATACCATATTTGATATTCACTGTCTTTGTATATAGTTTGTATCAATCTTAAATATTTTCTTTAGACTCAAAGGGAATTCTAGTGAGATATTCATTCCAGTGGCACCCGTTGCACTGACCATGATCATCGAGGCTGGGGACATGTGAGGATATCACCTGGAAGAACTAGGTCTAGGGTCAGTGACACCATATGCTCTCTCTTAGTTCCTGCTTGGAGGCAGATAGCATCATGGAAGCATCCTTGGAACAGGAATCTGTTGGCGGTCATCTGTCTCTGTTATAAGTTATTTATACCTGAATAAACATCTATCAGCCTATCTGTTTTCCCCAATACTTATTTATTACATGATAGTAAAGATGAAGCACCCAGCTCAGAATTGTTATATGACTCCTTGTTATATGATTCCTTGACCAGAAACTATATTTGTGGGGCTGAAGGATAGTGCAATAGGCCTGGCAAAGTAGTCTACCTTACTAATATGAGTATCTAAAGTAGAAACCAAGGACTTATGTACAACTATTGTCATATTTGCAGTCCTAGTGCTAGGGAATGGTTGACAGGAGTATATCTGAATTAACTGAGCAGCCAATCTCAACTAACTCTCAGCTCCAAACCATTGAGAAACCCAATATTAACAGTGAATGTCACCCCTGAGAATAACATAAATGGTTATTTTTTTTTACCTTCAGTGTCTACATGGGCACATCCATGTGCATCCACCTACAAATAAATATGCACATATATTGATTAAACCAACCTCAGCTTGTATTCAGTGTCTACAAGCAAACTGCATGTTGTCTACTCATTGGATAGGGTCCTTTTTAAAAAATTATTTCTGTACCAAATTTTGCTTTTGTAGTTGTAAACATAATTGAGAAGAGTAAAGCCCAAACTGAAATTAAGTTGACAGAGGGGGTAAAAATTTAATGACCAAGGAGGGTCAGAGACTTATTCATATGGCTGATATTCTATAAAGATTTACTTTTTTATTATAATACATCCACTTTGGCACTTTGGGATGGACATTACAACAGGTGCTGCCAGAATGAATATCACACTAGCATTCCCTTTTAGTCTAAATAAAATATTTAGGATTTATACAAAACTATATACAAAGACAGTGAATATCAAATATGGTATAAGAAAAAAATCTGAGACTGGAAAAGAGCAGGGGCATGATTTCTGTACCTGCCAGAGGATTCATGATAGCAGACAAGCAAGGGTCAACTTCAGGCTACTCTACATTCTGATTCACACCTTTGTTGTATTGGAGACACAAAAAGAGAGAATCAATTGCTTCATTTAGCCCTTCACTTAATTCAGCCTTTTAATGTGCACGTCAGTGCTCACCCAAATGAGCAGAGACAGTGCAGAAAACAGAACATATTTAATGAGGCTCTCAAAAATGTGCAGTTTTTGCTCCTGCTTTTTTAATAGACACAAATCATTTATTTCCTGCAAACCTCCATTACCCACCAAATAGAAGACTTTCTTAACAAATTTGTATCTCATCAAAATGTGAATTCTCTCCCCCATCCCCAGATTTTCCTTCTCTCTTCCTGTTTCCTGTCTTGCCATACTGAGAGTCAGTTTCATAGTGTATTACACAACCCAGTTTCTATGAAATTTCCCCTTGTGATGTTAATGTCACAAGGATTTGTGCATGAAATAAAGAATCAATCTAAGTGAGAAGTGGAAGTGATATTAAGACAAATTAAAGGCACTATTTTCATTTTAAAGGTAGGAGAAGTGAGGCTTGAAGAGGTAAAAAGGTTAACTGGGACTCACCCAGGCACTTAGGAATCACTTTGGCACTTTGAATCAGTCTGACCACTCACTCCATTGTTATTTGTCTTTTGTACCAGACTGCCTGATTACTGTGTTTACTATCATAGTCACTCATGCTGATTGCCTTTGGCACAGTTTTCTGCCACATATTACCCAAGATGTATGGGAACATTCACAAAGGTAGACAAAGATGTTAATATTCATCTTTCTGATTCAGAAATGTTTTAATACATAGATTTTGATAGGGAATATTCTGGATACTCAGTCTTAGAAAACCAAAATGGCATTTATTTGTTTATTGCCTAAGAGAAGCTTCCACATTTGAGCTGATGGCTACTATTGTGTTTCTACCCATTCTTCTGCTCTGCCTTCTTCCCAGACAACCACAGTTAGTCCATTGGATAATGCTTTTCATCATCTTAATGGGCCAGTTTAATTAATTTCCTTCCACTTACTGGAACTATTTTACTTCATAGAAGGTCACCAAGGACACGGGGAAGGAAGGAGAAGCACAATGGGAAGCAATGATCAGATCAGTTTGTGAGGCCGCTGGAGACAAGTGTCTAGAGCTACTGTATGACTTGGGAGTCACAATTAACCTTGAAATGACTAAAAGAGTATATTTTGGCATTCTCATCATTAAAAAATGGCTCAGTGTGCTGTGAAATAATCTTTTTGTATATTGTGAAGATGTTACTTTGCCAATGAACTTTGATTTAATAGGCGATAAATGGCCAATAGCTAGGCAGGAGATATAGGCAAGATTTCCAGGTACAGAGAGGATTCTGAGAAGAAGGTAATCACAGAGGTCAGCTAGACACAGAGAGGAAACAGGAGTTACAAGCTGAAATAGAAATAAAAGGAACCATGTAGAACATAGATTAATTTTTAAAACTGGGTTAATTTTAGTTATAAGAGCTACTGGAAGAAGGACAAAATTTCATAAATAATGAGTCTCCATGTAATGATTTTGTATTTGGCTGGGGACAGAGAAAAATTCATACAAATAAACTCTTATTTTGTTGTCTATGTTTTGATTTTTATTTCTCCTTTTCTTTTACTTTGAGACAGTCTTTATGTAGTTCAGGTTCTCCTGAATCTCTTCCTGTATTTGAATCATGTGTGTTGGGATTATACATAGGTCTCAGTATGCCAGTGTGTATATAATTGTCAGTCAAGAATCAATAATGGATTAATAATATCACTCTCCCTCCATAATCTATATCTGATACAAAGGGAGCAGGGGAAGCAAAACTTCTGTTTCTCCTTGGTAAAGTGTCAGATATGTGATGGAAAGTAGAAGAGAGGAGACATTTATCGTTAAGATAAGGAGAGATGCAGACTTATCTCTATAGCTCAGTGCCACCAAAACACCCTTCATTAGAATCCCAAGCTGGTAGGTATGCAAAGGTATGTTTCATCTTTTGTGCCAGAGACAGGAAGACTTTTCTGTGCACAGCTGGCCCTTTTGCCAGGAGTATATATCACATCCTAGTTTTCTAGCAAATAAGCTGTCACATAAATTTGGACTTTCAGTGGTATGAATCCTCCTTCCTCAAGAATTTCACTTCCCCAGTACCATTCATTATTTCCAGTGTGGACTCCGTGTTATTTTATTGTTTTTCAAGTGAAGTCATCTCTTAATTTAGTTGAGATTGGCAAATAATAACAGGATTGTTTTCCTTTGTCATTCTGTAATAAACTCTGCTAAGAATCATGGCTTTATATATTACCAGCTGAGTTTGTTCCTTGGGCAGAGCAATACTCCTGCATACATCTGTGCAGGAAACATGTCTCTGTCTTCTACTAGAATTCTTAGATTCCCATTATCACTAGGACTTACTTGGAGTTTCCTAATGTTCCATTTAAAGTTAGCTACAGCTTGGGGTAGTATTTCTATGTTAGCCTTACCTCTTTCACTCCATTTCTGATTACTTTACAATGTCTAATATTCCTCTGATGAAAAATTAGTTATAGCTATCTACACATTGGCTAGTGTCTCTCAACCTATTGCTATGCCTAAAAGGAAAATGAAATTCACACTTCATATACATCAAAGAGTCTTTTAGCAACCTTACATAGTAAAATATATTTGTAAAGTTAAGCAGGGACTAGTTAGAGGACTCATTTGATCAAGGTGATTGCTACTAAGTCTGATGATTTGTTTGGACCCCAGAACCCCATGGTAGAGGAAGAGAACTGATTTCTGCAGGTTTCCTCTCACCATAACACTTATGTTGTGGTGTGCATCTCTCTCTCTCTCTTCTTCTCTCTCTCTCTCTCTCTCTTTCTCTTTCTCTCTCATGAACACAATAAATTAATTAAAAATTTAAGCAGTGATTAATGAAATATTTAATTGGCGATTTTCTAAATTTAAGCAAATTATATTAAAAATTCAATTTCCCCATTCTCTCTTCCTTTTCTTTGAATGATTATCTTAGTTAGGGTTACTATCATTATGATGAAATCCAATGATTTCATCATTGGGAATTATTGTTCAGATGGCCACCATCATTGTGGAAGAAAAAAAAAACTGATGTATATCTGAACTCTTTGTGAAGAAATAGTTTATTTGATTTATACTTCCATATCACTGTTCATATTTGAAGGAAATAAGTTCAGGAACCTGGAGGCAGAAGCTGATGCAGAGGCCATGGAAGAGTGACACTTACAGTCTTATTCACCATGATTTATTCAGCTTGCTTTCTTGTAGAAGCCAGGGCCATCATCCTAAGGGTGCCAATACACACAATGTTCTGGCCTTCCCCATCAATCACTAATTAAGAAAATGCCCTTTTCAGCTTGCCTCCAGCTTGGTCTTATTGTTGGTATTTTCTTTTCTTTTTCCTTTTTTCCCTTCTTTTCTTACCTTAATTGATTTTGTTTTGTGGGATTCACATCGGTCACCCCAATCACACTTATCTCTCTGTGTCCTCACATCTGTGCTCACAAGTGCCCCTCCCCCCATCAAAACCAAAGTTAAAAGAAAAACAAAAAACCAAACCAGACAAACAAAACAAACAAAGAAGCAAAAAGTAGCACGCAGGAGAGAAGGTACTGTACCTGGCCTGGACAACACTCTAGAGCTGACCCTGTTGTAGGGGCACAACTGAGCTAGCCCAGAAACCATGAGAGCAAGAGAGCTGAATCTCAACTCTCTCTGCCCCAGTATTCCCCCTACATCAGTCAGGAATGAGGGCCTAGGCAAAACAGTAGAAGTCACCATGCTGGTGTGAGTGAGGGGAACCCCAATCTGAGTGCTTAAGAACATAATTCGTTCTACTCCTTGCTGCAGGTTGCATTTGTTGAGCCAATCTAGGCAATGCTGGAGAGTTTGACTAGGTAGTGACAATGGGAGAAAACTACGGAGCTCACCATTCAAGCTACCACCCAGACACCAAACCAAGGCTGTGATTGGTCCAACCCAACCTCCACTGAATCTCTGAACTGTTGGAACATGTGAAGGGGACAAAACCTACAGATCGAAAACAGCAGGATCTCAATGACACAGGACAGCAAGTCTGTCTGTCCAGATCCCATCCCTTGTCGAGGAGCTATTGACAATGCATATTTTTGATGAAGAGAGAATAATTCTATTATGAAGATGTGCCCACTGATTGTGCACAAGATTGGGCCCATCAACATTTCCTTATGGAGAAGGGAAGGGCCCATGAGGCCCTTCACTTCTCAGAATGACTACGGCAATTAAAACATATTGGGGTGGGAAATCAATTTTTTCAGTTGTATCGCCACAGATAAATTGTCATAGCAACACTGCTGACTGGAGTACAAAACAAAAAAACTAATAGATAAAAGCCTTAAGCAGTGATTATATATAAAGTATGCATATTCAATAAAATTAGAGGAAAATCATAAACACTAACAGATGTGGATGGCAAAATGTGCCAAGTTAAATTTCTTGAATGAAATTATATTAAATCAAATGAAAATTAAATGCTGAATTCCATTAAAAATAGTAGGCACAGTGGAAGTAAGTATGATGCAAAAATATTAAAACTATCTAAGAGAAATCACAATTAAAGTCCAAAAATACATATGAACTAGGAGTAAGTAACTATGAGATAGGGTAAACTGTAAATCTGATATTGATATAAAATAAACTGAAAACAGATTTATAGAAAATCATGCTAGACAATTTTCAAGCATATTAAAAACACTTATACAAAACACAATCAGAACTCACTACGTTTCAAGAAATATAGAGTAGAGAAAAAACACATGATGCTATTGCTGAAACGTAATAATGCATTCGATATACAGCCCAAAGCGATCTGCCTCTTCTAGAGAAACAAAGATTAAAGACAGAGAAATTTTAATAGACAAAAATGTAAGAAAGTGGAACATAAATCATCATTTATAAAGTATTTTACTGACAAAAACAAGATATGACCACATAAAAACACTGTTACCCTAAGCACTCTGACCAGCAAAAATATTTTGTCAAAAATGAGTATGAAAGTACATCATTTTCAGAAATATAATACCTGAGAGTACTCATCACTGTGAGATGGGCATCAAGAGAAATATTAGAAGAACCAATATAGGCAGAAAGAATCAGGGTCTCTCCAAGGAAAAGAATGTACAGGGAATGGTAAATATGTCGAGAAACAAAATGTGATTTTTATAAAACTTGTAAATTTAGTTGACTTTTTGAAAGAACCGCAGTTTGTGAAAGATATATATTTATATTTGAAAATATTTGTAATCCTTTCAGGTCTCTCTTCCAACAATGTTCTGTGAGCCTTAGCTTTAAGTATCAACACAAACTGACAAACCAATGTAGATGAAGAAAATCTTAAGGCCGCACTCCTAGATAATGATCTACAGGCAATTAATAGCTGCTACAGAGAAAGAATTAGTCTTCTCCATGGACAAGCAATATTCAATTCCAACTTGTCAGGGATAAACTTATATATGTATGAGCAACAATGAATGGTTCACTAGGCCGAGTTCTCCCTCCCTCTCTCTCTCTCTCTTACTCCTTCTCTCTCTCACACACACTTATACACACTTATTCACTCACTCACTTGCAACAACAACAAGAATAATGAAAGAAGAAAAGGTCTTGAGTTTAGGAGACAGTGGGAAGCACACACGGAAGCAATTGGAGGGGTGAAAGTGTGGATTGAAAGTGATATAAATACAGTACTCATGTATGACAGTATCAAAAATATATGTGAAAAACTAGATTTCAACTATCATGCAACCATTTCCCCACTTCCCCTTGACTAGATGGGAGCTAGCAGTAAAGCAAGAGTTCAGAGGCCCAGTTCTATTGAAGTAGTGCATTCATAAGGAATTGGCTTCCTGAGATTTGGCATACAAACCTTAACTCCACTATTTAAAAAAACTCTTTTCACACCACACATGCTCTATGGAAAATTGAAGAAAGACTGTGGGGTGGAGAGAGTCCATCAAGGAGGCCCTTAATCAGAGGGAAAGTAGATGTATTACTCAAAGGAAAGGTGAATAATAGTCTTCATTTTTTTTTAAACAATAGTTTGCTAAGGGAGGAAATAAATGTCATGGCTGATGACTCAAGCAAGTGATTGTCACATATTCATGATGCAGAATATAAATGTCAATCTTGACATGGTGGGAACAATTGACTCTATTGTCACTCATGAATTTTTTTCAAATATTTATTCTATTTAAAGTTTCTGAGTAGGTTGTATAAGGTGTAGACCTTTCTACTTTTGCTGATTATATTCTGGTCTTGCAAGGCAATATATACTACTAACACTATTTTAATTTTATCTCAGTATGTGAAAATATATTTTATATACATGTACATATACATATGCAAATTTTTGTTCCACACAATAAATACATACTAAATATAAATACAAGGTTCTAATATGTGAATAAAGAATGAAAACAAAGTTTTAATTCAACACAACTATGTAATGTATCGCCATTACAAACGAAAAGTAAAAATCTCATTTTATTTTTTGAAATATTTTTCACTCTGCTAAAATGAAGTGTCTAAAAAAGATTATTTCAAGCTCATTTCTAGTTGTTATAAACTCCCACATGCATCTATGTATACAAAACTATATTAGTAACAGTGTAAAAATTAAACCAGTTAACATATGCTTTTTACTTATGCAGAATAATGTAGTACATTGGCATAAAATATAACTTATTAACTCAGGATTAATTATCAAATGATCATTGTGTAAAATGTTCCCGACATGGTGATAATTAAAGTAATTAGAATAGGATGATGATTGGTCCGCCAAGATTTCAGTTTTAGGTTCACAGAGAAGTTGAGATACATTTTCTTAAACAATCTTATTTTATATACCAATGCCAGTTCCTTCTTTCTTCTCTCCTTCCATTCACCCCACCATCTTCCTACCCTACCCCTCATCCCTTTCTCAGAGAGGGTGAGGCCTCCCACAGTAAATCATCAAAGTCTGCCACATCATTTGGGGAAGGACCAAAGGTCCCCCCTTGTATCTAGGCTGAGAATGTTATCCCCCTAAGGAGACTGGGCTCCAAAAAGTTCCACTGCCAGCAGTCCCATAAACTATCCAAGTCCTCCAACAGTCCCACACATTCAGGGGGCCTAGATTTGTCCTATGCTGATCGTCAGCTGTAAAACTGGGATCTGTGAGCTCCAACTTTCTCAGGTCAGCTGTTTCTGTAGATTTTCCCAAAATTGTCTTCACTCCTTTGCTCTAAATTATGGGATGAATACAATAAACTGAGAATTCAGCACACATATAAGGGTTACTGTAAGGTTCCTGATAACATGTAACAGAATAACATTATATAAATATCTAAAACGTATCTAAATTATGTTTCTCTTGGTGTATATGCATTATGTGTGTGTGTATGCATGCTTGTGGGTGTTCTTGTTGGTGCATATATGTGTCAGTGTGCACAGATATTGGTTCATATGAAGAGCTATTCAGGGTAGGTTGGTTGGTTTATGAGCTGAAAGGAGCCAACTGTCTGCCTTCCTACCATATACCACACTACTGGGACATTATTCTTTTTACTTTTATTTTTTTTTTAAATTTAAATTTAAAAGAAGCTTGTTTTGAATTTCAATCTCAGTTCCCACAGCCTCCTGTTCTTCCCTGTTCTCTGAACCCACCCTATCCCATCCCTTTACTGCTCCCCAGGGAGCAGACTTCCATAGGGAGTCTTCAAAGTCTGTCATATCACTTGGAGCAGGGCCTAGGCCCTCCACCATGTGTCCAGGCTGTAGGAGTATTCCTCTATGTGGAATGGGCTCCAAAAGTCCATTCATATACTAGGGATAAATACTGATCCATTACCAGAGGCCCCATAGACTGCCTAGTCTTTCTAACTAACATCACATTCAGGGAATCTTGGTGGGTCCTATGTGCTGATTTCCCAAATATCAGACTGGAGTCCATGAGTTCCCCCTTGTTCAGGTCAGCAGTTTCTGTGGGTTTCTCCAGCCTTATCTTGACCCCTTTGCTCATCACTCCTTCATCTCTGCAACTGAATTCTATTCTTATTCATGTGAATTCTGGGGCTCATAATATGACTGTGGCTTGCAAAGATAATCTCTTTACTATGTGAGTTATCTTCAGAGACCCATATGTATTTTATAAATAATATATTATGCTGTCTATTTACTATATATGTCAATTTTAACATACTGAAACAATTTCAAATTCTACACATCTACATCGTTTTCCACTAGGCCATTTTAATGACAAGAAGGAAAAGTAAGAAATATATAATGGTTGAAGTAGAACGCACATGTTCTACTTTCAAATCCAAATATAGTAACTAAGTGTGTGATCTTAGACAAGTCTCTTATGTTATCAGAGTTGTTACGAATAAGTATGGATGGGTGTTTGATATCTTCTGTGATTTTTATGCAGGGTGGGTTCTATCATTCTATACTAACATGGAGTTGACACAGAGAAGCACATATCATATCAAATGGAGAATCTACAAGGCAAACGTATAAAACAGGTGCTGTGAATTTATGTAGCCTTTATATACTACTAGTTTTGCCTTCCCTTATTTTGTAAATATACCTGTGTTATTTAGTACTGTATTTCCAGTGCTTAACATAGAGTTAAGCATTGTTCAGGCATTAATTTAAATTCTTATTATATAACAAATGGATAAATGCATGAAAGAGTACAAAGAAACTAGTACCATCTAAAAAGTACTATTGACTATTCCACTGAAACAGTATTTCAGATGTATACCAACTCAAATACACTCTGCTTTCTGTCTATTCTAATACTTTTCATTGTCAATCTTCATAAATATACAGGATTTCATTATGAAATGCATAACTTGTAACATTTTGAAGAAATAGTAGGATATATTGAGAAACTTTCAAAGTTGTTCTTCATAACATATTAGTGAAAAGTGTAGATGCCTTAATGGCAAGAAAAATAAGAGAGGGAAGGCAGTGTTAACTAGAAGAAGTACAAGAATATGGCATTGTAATAGACAAAATGTGTAGTGGGATAGTCCTTCTGTGGCACTGACCACGCCCATTGGGGGGTGGAACCATGGGTGGGGTGATCTGTGGAAGGAGGTCAGAGGTAGAGCGATGAAAAGCCCTCTTTCTGGCGTGACTCGGACAGGAGAGGATCGGGTTGAATTTCCTGGTGTTCATCTGTCTAGGTTGTATGTTATTTCTCCCTGAATAAACATCTATTCTACCTATTTGTTTATCCTGATCTTTATTTAACCACGTTATCTGATGTCAGAAGTGGGATGATGGGAGATGCCATTATGTATATATGTTTCTCATACTGGTTAATAATAAAGCACTGTTGGCCAATAGGAAAGGAAGATAGTAGGGACTAGGAGACAAGGAGGAAATAGGAAGTAGTAAGGAGGAGTCAAGATGGAGAGTCTGGAGAGAGCTGGATGCCAGCTGCCTCCCTGGTAAGAGAAGGCCATGTGAAAATACATAGATCAGCAGAAATGGGTTAATAATTAAGGCAGAGCTAGCCGATAAGAAACAAGTAACCGGGCCAACAGCATTGTATCAAATACAGAGTCTCTGTGTGTGTTATTTGGGGCTGGCGCAGCAGCGGGACCAGACCAGGCGACGGGTAGAAAAACAGTACTCGTTACAAAAATGCCCTTGGGTGTCTTCAAAACCATGAACTTTCCATTTCTTGGAACATATGTCGCTAGGTTTCTTCTGATTTAAACCTTTGGTAAAATGTCACAGTTTCAAAGAATCCTTTCCAAAAACTCCTATTTAAAATGACAAATTGGAGACAGTTTGACTTCTTCCTTTCCAATTTGGATCCCCTTGATCTCCTTTTGTTGTCTTATAGCATTAGCTAGAACTTCTAGTACAATATTGAAGAGATATGGAGAGGGCAGCCTTGTCTTGTTCCTGATTTTAGAGGAATTGGCTTAAGTTCCTCTCCATTCAGTTTGATGTTGGCAGTTGGTTTGCTGTATATTGCTCTTATTATGTTTAGGTATGTTCCTGTTATCCCTGACCTCTCCAAGACCTTTATCTTGAAAGGGTGTTGAATTTTGTCAAAGGCTTTTTCTGCATCTAGGGAGATAACCATATGGTTTTTCTTTTTCTGCTTGTTTATATGGTGGATAACATTGATAGATTTTCATATGTTAAACCATCCCTGCATTTCAGGGATGAAGCCTACTTGGTCATGGTGGATGATTTCTCTGATGTATTCTTGAATTCGGTTTGCCAGTATTTTATTGATTATTTTTGCATTGATGTTCATCAGGGATATTGGTCTGTAGTTTTCTTTCTTAATTGTGTCTTTGTGAGGTTTGGGTACAAAGGTTATTGTGGCCACATAAGAAGAGTTTGGCAATGAACCTTCTGTTTCTATCTTGTGGAAAATTTTGAGGAGTAGTGGTATTAGTTCTTCCTTGAATGTCTGGTAGAATTCTGCATTGAATCCATCTGGCCCTGGTCTTATTTTGGTTGGAAGGCTTTCGATGACTGCTTCTATTTCATTGCAGGTTATAGGTCTATTTAAGTTGTTTGTCTGTTCTTGATTTAATTTTGGTAAGTGATAGTTATTCAGAAATTTGTCCATTTCCTTTGAATTTTCAATTTTGTGGAATACAGATTTTCAAAGTATGACCTGAAAATTATCTGGATTTCCTCTCTGTCTGTTGTTATGTTCCCCTTTTCGTTTCTGATTTTGTTAATTTGAATGTTCTCTCTCTACTTTTTTGTTAATATGGATAAAGGTTTGTCTATCTTGTTGATTTTCTCAAAAATCCAACTCTTCGTTGCATTGATTTTTTTTTTTTTGTATTGTTTTCCTCGTTTCTATTTTGTTGATTTCAGCCCTCAAGTTGATTATTTCCTGGCGTCTACTCCTATGGGGTAAATTTGCTTCTCTCTGTTCTAAGGCTTTCAGTTGTGCTGTTAATTCTTTTATGTGACTATCCTCTGTTTTCTTCATAAGGGCACTTAGTGCAATGAACTTCCCTTGTAGCACTGCTTTCAAGGAGTCCTATAAGTTCGGGTATGTTGAGTCCTCATTCTCGTTGAATATTAGAAAGTCCTTAATTTCTTTCTTTGTCTTTAATGTTTTCCTTTTCTATATAGGCCCTGTCTTCTGGTATATTGTGTATTCCACAGTTTTTTTTCTCTGATGGATGCCCCTGGATTATAATCTTTATAACATAAGAGATTTTGTTGTTTGTTTCTTTTAAGTACATGTTCCACTAGTCTTTCACAAAGTGGTGTCCACCAAAAATACACAGACTGTTGAATACACAATATGCTGCCCTCTTTACTCTCCACAAAAATGGATTTCTTTGGCAGTCATGATTTTCTTTGATCTTGCTTTTTTTTTTTGTTTCATAACATTTTCTTTTTTTATGGCAGACTGTATCATTGCAGATATAGTTTAAGGGTTTTAAAGACATTCACATTAAGTATAGAGGGCAATAACAAGCTATTTCCAAGATCAATAAACATGGATAATTTTTCATTTTGGTCAGGATGGATTACATCAAATGAAGGTAATGTGAAAATTATTGTGAGTTTCACATTTCTTTGGGCAATTCTGAGATGATCGTCTAGATGAGTTAACTTGATAGGAATCTTTGAAAGATAGAAAGAAAACTTGCATCTGGCCAGCAGGTGAGATACCTGCCCATAGTCGGCATGACCACCACTAAGATCAAGTATATTCTGTTTCCCTAAGATCCACTCCCGCAGCCCAACCCCACAAACCTCGCCATCCTCCCAATGGCAAGACCTCCCCCTCCAACCCAACAGACTACATAGGCACAGGTAAAACCCACACAAGTGGTAATAACATTTGATTAAATACTAATGAAAGAATACATTCAACAACAGAAAGGGCAATATGGCACCACCAGAACCCAGTGACCCTTTTAAGAACAAGACCTGAACTTTCTGATACAGTTAAAGCACGACAAAACAACCTTAAAAATAACTTTATGAAGGTTATAATGCCCTTTAAGAGGAAATAAAAATTTCATTAAATGAATTCAGGAAAAGATAAAAACAAAATTTGAAGAAATCAGTAAATCTCGTAAAGAAAGACAACAACATCATCAAGCAATGAATTAATTGGTTCAAGAACATAAAAACTGGGAGCACACTATATCTGCCTATCCATGTGGGACCACCCTGAATCCCCACCTGCCTGATCTCTGACTACACTGCTGGTCCTCTGCTGGAGTTCCCAGACCCTCCCAGAGATGCCCCTATCCCCTCAGGAATATTCTGTGTCCCTGTCTGCTGAACCTTTGACACCTTTCTCAGGGTCTCTGCTGGAGGCTGATCTTTGACCCCCATCACAGGGCCCCTGCCTGAGGAGAGACCTCCTATAGAGCTTGGACCACCCAGAGGTACAGACATAGAACGTTTGACCCACCTAAGCCCACCAGGGGAGTACCAGAGAGAGGGAGACCCCACCTGCATCCACTGGAAGAAACAATGGGAAGATAGCAATACAAGAAAACACCTAACAATAGAAAGACAAACATGACACCAGAATCCAGGGACTCTATACCAACTAGAGCTGAACACTACAAAGCAGATGAAGCAGAAGAGAACTACTTAAATATTATCATCATGAAAATGATAGAGGCTCTCAAAGACCAAAGAAATGGAAAAAAAAATAAATGAAAAAAATTGGAAGAAATGAACAAATCTCTTAAATAAAGTACAGAAAGCCAAGAGAAAACAATTAAACAGGTGAAAAAATGTTCAAGAATTGAAAACTAAATTACAGACAATAAAGAAACTGAAGGAATGCTGGAACAAATTGGTACAGGTGACTGCTTCCTGAACATAACCCCAGTAGCACAGACACTGAGATTGACAATTAATAAATGGGTCCTGTTAAAACTAAGTAGCTTCTGTAAGGCAAAGGACACAGTTGACAAGACTAAATGGAAGCCCTAAGACTGGGAAAATATCTTCAACAACCCTACATCTGATGGAGGGCTGATCTCCAAAATATACAAAGAACTCAAGAAACTAGTCAACAAAACACCAAATTCCCCTATTAAAAAATGGTGTACAGAATTGAATAGAGAAATCTCAATAGAGGAAATCAAAAAGGCTGAAAGACACTTAAGAAAATGCTGAACATCCTTAGCTATCTTGGAAATGCAAATCAAATCATATTTGAGATACCATCTTATTGTTGCTACCAGAATGGCTAAAATTAGAAACACCAATGACACCTTATTCTGGAGAGAATGTGGAGAAAGGGGAACACTCCTTCACTGCTGGTGAGAGTGCAAACTTATACAGTCATTTTGGAGATCAGTATGGTGGTTCCTCAGCAAAATGAGAATCTGTCTACCACAAGACCGGGGAATCCCCTCTTAGGCATATACCCAAATGATCCGTATACATGCAAGACAGACATGTGCTCAACTATGTTCATAGAAGCATTATTTGTAATAGCAAGAATTTGGAAGCAACCTAGATGACCCTCAAGTGAAGAATGAATAAAAAAGACTTCATAAATTTACACAGTGGAATACTACTCTATGGAAAAAAAAAACAATAGGATCGTTAAATTCACAGGCAAGTAGATGGAACTTGAAGAAACCACCCTGAATGAGGTAACGCAGGCACAATAAGAGGAACATGCTATGTACTTGCTCAAATATGGATTTTAGACATAGAGCAAAGGATCACCAGCCTATAATTCACAGCACCAGAGAAACTAGGATACAAGGAGGATTCTAAGTGATTCATATAAATCTCCTCACAGAATTGGAAAGGGACAAGATCTCCTGAGCATATGGGGAGTGGAGGGGCAGTGAGTGGAGAGGGAACTCAGAGAAAGAGAAGGGGAGAAGAGGAAAACACATGGGACTAGGAAGATTGAGTCAGGGAAGGAATAGACCAGATAAGAGAGAGAGGCAGAGAGAGAGAGAGAGAGAGAGAGAGAGAGAGAGAGAGAGAGAGAGAGAGAGAGAGAGAGAGAGAGAATAAAATATGGAGCCATTATAGGTTTGAAGAGAAAACTGAACCTAGAGAAATTTCCAGAGATCTACAAGCCTGACCCCAACTAACAATTTGAGCAACAGTGGAAAGGCTACCATAAATGCCCTTCCCTGATAATGAATGAGATTGGCAACTAACTCTTATCCACCATCATGGAGCCCTCATCTAGTAGCTGGTAGAAACAGAAGGAAACACCCACGCCAAAGTGGAATCCAGATGCAGAGAGGGAGGACAAGGCCAGGCTGCAGAAACACATAGAGACAGCTGACCTGAACAAGGAGGAGCTAATGGGCCCCAGACTGATAGCTGGCAATCCAGCATGTGACTGACTGAGACTCTGAACATGGGTCTCAGCTAGAAGGCCTGAGCAGTCTAAGGGGAACCAGGATGTATTCCTGGTGCACAAAAGTACCTTGTGGGCACATCCCCCATGGAGGGATACTCCCTTAACCTAGAGACAGGAGAGAAGTCCTAGTTCTTACTCCAAATGACTTGACAGATTTAGATGACCCCTAGTAAATGGCATCACTCTACTTGTGTGTATGGTGGTGGGAGGGGAGGGTGGTTGGTGTGCATGTGAGGGAGGAAAGAGGGAAAGATTTTGGAAGAGAGAGAAAGAGGGAAGGGAAGGAGGGAGAGGATCAATATGTTAAAAAAAATAAAATAAAATTTGTAAACTAAGAGAAAAAAAGGAAAATACAGTTTAGGAAGTTTCCATCAGAATTTTTGTATCTGAATACATATATAGAGAGTCTTGTATGCTTTTTGAGCTAAAGTGAAGCCTCACAGGCAACTGAAGTCAGGGCTTGTGAAGACAGAGGTGATAGGTAATATAGTGTTCTCACAGCAATGATAGTACATGGCAGAATGGAACTCACATATACTATAGTGAACACAATGTAATGCTAGGTTGAGACCTAGATACATTGGGAAACATAAAGCATTTGTGGAACCAGATGGTACACAGTTTTTCTCATCCACTTTAGGATATATGATTAGAGAAAGTGTGAATTAGAGCAAGTTTTACACAAAAGCCAGTTTTCAGCAGGTAGACCTGCAAGACAGAAGGGTCAAACACAAAATGAAAGCATCAACAATATGCATGGTTTTTTTGCACACTGTAAGGAACCGCCTCATTGTTTGGGAAGGAGGTACAAGGATGTCCTATGGCAGTGTATCAAAGCACAGACTCATCAAGCTGTGACTCACAAACCCAAGGATACATCATCAGAGGAATTTAGTGAGCTGGCTTCTATGAAGTCAGTTTCTACTTTCAATATGAGGTAGAACTATATTGACAGGGATCCTAGCAAAAATATTCTCATATATTCATCCTAGCACAAGGATTACCAGAGCAAGGATATTTGCAAATTACTCATTAGTATCATATTTTCCAAGAAATAAATATTAAATAATAAAATTATCACATTCATGTATATAATAATAATAGTATTATTAATTAAAAAACCCTACTTTTAAAGGCACTGAAGTGTCAGAGGACTTTTTTAGACAAATCTTTTCAAATGAATCCTTTGAAAGCTCACTTCAGCATATACATTCTGAATTTTTAACATGGAATGATTCATATTTAATTGCCACTGTACATTGACTTTTTGAAGATCCTTGTCTAAATACAATCCTCAGAAAGGAAGACACTCACTTTCACATCCCACGTGCTGCTTGCCAGCTCACAAAAACATCGATGAAAGCACTTTTGAAACCACTTATATTATAGGCACTTTTTCCAAAACATTGAAGCATAGCACTATTAGTGTTCATACTGTTCACATTCTAATTTAAAAATTCCATAGACCATTGCATCTAGATTTGTTAATTTTTAAAATTAAAATTGATTCACCAGCATAGTAAGCTGCAGTGTACTTGTTCTCAAAGATTCCAAACCAGGACTTATGATTCAACCCTGCACTGTCAGCACATGGGAGGCTGCAGGAGGACTGTCTTGTGTTTGAGGCTTGCCTGGGCTACATGGGTTCAAGCCTAATCGGTAGTATCATTTTAGACCTTGCTACAAATAACTAAAGAATTTTCCAGTTGGATTATTATACAATTTTATAACTGTGATATATCATCTCTGATATACTGAGATAGTCATTTTCCAACAAAGAAAAATGCATCAATACACATCGTAGGTTTCTGATACTCTTGCTTCCAACACAACATTTCAATTAAATATTGAGATATGAATTTTATAACTTTGGCTCACATAACTACATACTAGTTGAATGATCTATTGTTGGAAGCTCACAATTGTCTAAATGTCTCATCAAAGACATTTGCAAAGATCATAGACCATTGCATACTCCTTTGTATTTTCACAGTGGAACACTATTAGTTAAATAAGCACTTGGGCAATTTATCACTTCACATACAATCTTGGGCTTAATAAGTCCTATAGAGCCAGCAACCCTTTGCCAGGTTATAT
Organism: Phodopus roborovskii; assembly: GCF_943737965.1. NCBI lineage: Eukaryota > Metazoa > Chordata > Mammalia > Rodentia > Cricetidae > Phodopus > Phodopus roborovskii. The sequence goes on from NW_026126418.1 coordinate 10,449,377, forward strand.
GCGAAAAATGATTATGTAAGATAAATCAGAAAAATAATAATAATTTACCCTGCTGTACTCAGCACTTTCCAGAGACATGCAAAGATGGAAATAGTGCCATTGTAGGTATATATGTAAAATTCTGAGAGACCATTGGATTTACAGTTGGCTGAATGTTTGGAATTTTTTGTTTGTTTGTTCTGGTTTTTTCAAGACAGGGTTTTTCTGTGTAACATCCCTGGCTGTCCTGGAGCTCGCTATGTAGACCAGATTCGCCTCAAACTCATAGAGATCTGCCTGCTTCTGTCTCCCAAGTACTGAAATCAAAGGCTTGAGCCACAACTTCCTGGCTTGGCTGGATTTTTGAAGATTACAAACAAACAAACAAACAAACAAAAAACACACACAGTTTGATCATTAGGCATATTTATCAACATTTCTTTTGAGCATGCAATGAGGTTGTAAACTTGGCCCTACACTCATTAACTCATTAACTTCAACATAGATGCCACACATCCCACTGTAGGTTATTCTTGAAAAGAGAATTTGGGTTTGTCTTTAAATAATAGTTGGTTGAATAAAGAATATGGTTATGGCAGTTAGGTTCTATTTGTATAAGAATTCTTTATGAATGAGCTTCTTCAAATTTTCCCACATGAACTTGGCTTTTACAAAATAGACCATTTTTTTTTCTATGGGAAATCATTTTTTTTCATATAATATATTCTGATAACTGTTTTCCCTCCCCAGCTTCTAACAGGTCCTGTCCATCCACCCAATCCACACCCTTTCTTTCCCTCTCAAATTAGAAAACAAACACCTCAAACAAAACAGGAAAAGTTTCTTGAAAATTTTTTGTTCAGGTGACTGAGGAATGCTGAATTATTCCATTCCTGACTCCCATAGCAACAGTAGTCATTTTTATCTACTCAATATGCATCTGTTAACTTTTTGCTCCTTACCAGATATTATATTACTCTGTGGAGATACAGAAATGAATGAAAATAGTCACACTACCTGTGTAAAGTTGCTTAACAGTCAATGAAACCATACCTTAAAACTCATTACTTTTACCTCAGTCTTCTGTATATAGGTGCTATAAGTATTAATATGCATTACTTTTGAGTACCAGTTGTGTGCCATGAAAGCATGCAATGCTAGACAAAAAGAAAGGTTCTGGAAGGTAAAAGATTTCTCATTATGTTCCTTGGTAGTAACTTTGTCTTTTATTCTACTCAAATTGTAAAAAAAAAAAATCTTCCACAACAGTTTGTTTCATACCTGTCAAGGATAGCAGAGAGCAAAAGAACAGAAGAGAGAGAGTTTGCTAATTATCTGAGATTAGACTCCCTTCTGTATAAAACATACCCACATTAGTAATCAACATACTATATTTATCTTAACTACTGCATTTATCACCAGGCAATGAATTCCAACATCCTTTGAATTTTATTGATAGGTGAAATAACAGGGAAATTTGTTCTAAGAGGTCTTAATATTAAAAGTCCAGATCAGATATAGAGGAGAATGATGAAAGATCAGAGACAAAGGAGCAAGCCACAGCCACCCCCTACCTTGCTAACTTCCCAGTTGAAAAGAGAACAAGTTCCTGTCTCCTCCCACCTTATCCCTTCCTCTCTCCTCCCAGTCATATCATTTCCTGTCTGCAGGTACAGACCTCCAAACCTCTATGGTTAACTAGTAGCTAGCTCTGTCCTTTGGTCTTTAGAAATGCTTTATTTGTTAAATTATAAACAAGGTGTCACTACAGAAACTAAATATTTGCCATCACTCTCAAATACTCTTGTTTCACAAATGAGGAGACTTGGGGTACCTGGAGACTGAGGAAACATTCAGAAGTCACTCAGCTGGCACATGACTACATCTTCAATTTCACTTTAATTGTATGTTAATTTTTTTTTTTAGAAATGGGTACAATGTGTCCCTTTTAATCTCTAGATTTTAAGATACTTTTCAATGGAATTTTCTGGTAATGGAATCAAGAAAATAGATTGGTTTCTAAGATGTGTAGCTAGCAGAGTTATTAAATATTAACTAGAAGACACTGCTATAATACATAGAAATACACTTTCCATTTTATTGCCAACATATCATCTTAGAGGGGAAAATAACATTGGCAAAGACACTTCAATATCCTTTTGTCAGCAGCAGTAATTAAAGCAAAAAGAGCTTCCTACAAATAAAATAGAGGCAACACACACTAAAGAGGGTAAGTCTTGGGTGTTTGTGAGACCTAACTGAAGCAATGTCCTATGATGTGGTCACCACCTCAGACCCACTGGTGGAACAAGATGCTGCTAAAAAGACCCTGTCCACACCACAGTATTTGACTATTAGAAGGTAGAAAGACTATTATGATCATCATGAGCTGAATCTCTAGACACAGTTAGCCTGCTTTTAAATCCCAGACATTTCTTTTGAGTAATGGATGATTGTCAAGTCACCTAATCTCTAATGTCTCTGTTTTGAGTATGTTTTGTTATATCCATTTCATATATTTTCACAAATACAAAGTCAACTTAAAGATACAAGTCTAAAATAACGCAGCATTTGCTTGTGAGAGCCTCTCTTGTCAGCTCTTCTAAGAATGAAGTGTTTCTACAGCTGAAAGTCTACTGCACAGTAACTTTAAAAAAAGTTTTTTGGGTCAGAAAATTGAGTAGATATCTGGGTATATTGTAGATTTGATTCCCTAGTGCCTTCTTAAAGAAATAGAAAAATGAAGCAAGGGATAAATATATATGAATTCTTTGAATGTGGGAAATGTTGAGAAACTGGAGAGAAATGTATGCCAGTTTCAAAAGAAAATGAGAAGAATTTAAAGACATCTGGTTTTTCCATATTTTTTATATAATTACTAGTCATGGATTTAAACCAATAAATTCCCAAGGAGATTAAACAGCTTTTCAGCCAGATGCTATATCCTGGTGTTTGTAATTGAGGAACTTGATGAAGTTACCAACTTTAAAGTGAGCACAGTTGTTTGCAAGTATTCCATAGCACCCACAGTCAAAAACAGGAACAGTGTGAGCAGTTCAGTAAGCATGTGCATGTGTGTGTGGTGTGCCTGTGCATATGTTTGTATTTTGAGGACTTCAGTTGTCCACTATCCACAATGATTTTTTTCTTTATATGAGCTAAGGAAGGAGCCACAGGAGAAAATAACGAAATTCCCTAAGCAACAGAATAAATATGCACTTATGAAGCCCACATTCCCATTTCCCATTTCATTTATCAACTTAGATTTTTCATGGTTTTTCCCATAAGGGTGCATCTATATCCAGTGTACATACTGAAATTATACCAAGCAAATATTTTATTCCCATATTAATATTTACAAACCTCTACTATGTGTCTAATATTCCTTAAATGGTGAGGCATGAGATAATCCAATGAGAATGGAAACTAACGAGAGACAAAGGAAGGAACTTTTCATTTACATCAAACATCAAATCAAGACTTAGGACTAGAAATGATAATATTCTAGGTCAAAATTGAATTATTATTTTTGACACAAGATTGTTGGCCATATGCTTTTAATCTCACTATTACATGGTTTTTCTCTATGGCAACAACTATATGGTTAGAAAAATGTCACAGATTTAATTATGATGAAAAGAATGATAGATTTCACGTAGTATACACCATTATAAAGAAAATTACTTTTAGATATTACTAATTTGTTATTTTACTTTTAGTTGCACACGCACGTGTGTGTTTGATCATGTAAGTGCATGTGACCGCAGATGCCCCAAGAAGTAACAAGAGGGCATTAGATATTGGATCCCTTAGAGCTACAATTACAGGCAGTTGTAAGCTGCTGAATATGGTTGCTGGGAATGAAACTCGGGCCCTTCACACTAGCAGACCTTACTGTTAAATGCTAAGAATTTTCTCCAGGCACCAGTTTCTGAATTTGTATTTAAAAATTGTCTTCCTACTGGGCAGTGTTAGCACATGCCTTTAGTCCCAGCACTTGGGAGGCAGAGGCAGGCAGATCTCTGTGAATTAAAGCCAAGCTGGTCTACATAGAGAGTTCTAGTACAAGCAAGACTACACGAAGAAATCCTGTCTCAATCACAGCAAAAAAAAAAAAAAAAAGTTTCCCCCATGTTTTAGATATTCTTCTTTTTTATTTTGCGTATGCTTATTCATGTTGCATATGTATGTGCAGTTGTATGCACTATGAACACACAATGAGACCAGAATAGAGTATCAAGTGTCTTGTTTTATCATTTTCTGCCTTTTCAGAGGAGACAAGGTTTCTTACTGAAATGGAATTATTCCATTTCTGGTGGCTTGCAAGTCCCAAGGATCCTGTCTCTATCCTCCATAGCACCAGAGTTACAAGCACTTACAGCCACAGCTGGCTTTCTATGTGAGTTCTGGTCTTTGAATTCAGGAGAGTATTTATTGCAGGAACAACTCCTACCTAATGAGGAGTTTCCTTCGCCCTTGTGATTTTCTTTTGTTATTAATGTTGATGGACATTTTTAATGGGATGCCAGCATTTCTTTCATGTTAAATGTCAGAAAATATTGTGTTAATTTATAAATGGCAGAGAATAAGAGGAATATCAAGTTTAGTCAATTTCAAATTTTTGACATTTATCTTGTTAAATTCAATTTGCCTTTCTGTCATTTCATATACTAAAGCATTTTTCAGATTGTAGTCTTTCATTGCTCCTTCACTCTTTGCTTCCTCTTTTCCTCTTTTTTCCCCATTCTAAATTCTGTGAATCATTTTAAAGATTTTTGAGAAAATAGAGTAATATAAAACAACCCAGAAGCATTTAAATAAAAAATGAATCTAGATGAGGAGGTCATTCTTCAACCATCATCCAGGATATATATGAATTCTTTGTAGAACATTGTCAATGTATGGGAACATTTTTAATTGTTATCATTTACATAATGCAATCTATAATTGTGTGTATGGGCAGATGTGGTTCAAGATGGGCCATATTACACAAGACAGTTTATCTATAACAAATAATTACTTAGTGTAATATACAACTACAGGGGTGGAGAAATTCTATGTGGTGGAAAATTGTGGAATTCTGATTCAGTTCTTGAGAGTTTCCATGACACAAAACACTCTGAAAGTGCATAGACTTGCATTTAATAAACTTGACCTGCAATGTTCTTGAATATCATATTCTAGCTTCACATAGTAGGATGTCAGGATTCAGATGAAAACATTATATTGCAAAAGCATGTATTTCTAAATGAACCAGTAGAGACTAGGTAAAGACAATGACTTAGATTGTATTCTATAACTATTTGTTGACTTATTTTACTTCATTAACTTGAATACTTAGTTTCATTGATAAAAACATGTAAACAGAAAGGTTCTGTGCATACCCACAGAAATGGTCATAAAAATTTACATGTATTATCAAAATTTATGAAGACCTCATCAATTAATGTATAACTTGGTGACAGTAAGCATACATGGGGCCGTCATGCTTGAAATCACTCAGAAATGACTGACAAATGTTGATTTGTCTTTAAAATACAGTGTTTATTATATACTTAGAGGTTTTTTCTTTGTGAAGAACAACTAATATTAACACCGAAAAACATTTAAACATTCAAAAATACATTTCCGAATAACTGATTACTTAATGTATACAATGGAATAGACTATGTGTTAGAACATGTTCTGAACAGTAGCTGTACTGTCAGCTTATTTCTAAATATAATATCTGACATACAAAGCTAAAAATGCCCCTTCAAAGATTTGGTTGGTATGTAAAATGGATACAAATATATAAAAATATGTATTAAGTATTCTGATTGTATGCTCTATATTGTGAATGGATCTAGAACTAAACAAAGAGGAGATATATAAAACATGTATGTTCTATTTATTCACTGTCACACTTGCACAGAGGAATTCAAAGCAAGTGTGCTTGATGTTCATATTTACATATGCATGCATACACATATCTATGAACTAGAAATGATTACCAAAGTGTGATTGTGGGTGTGTTTCTTATCTCTTTACAGATAGGTATTTGACAGGTACAACAACCATTAATTTATTAAATTATTATAGATTGGTAATTGAAACTAAACTTGATATTAAGATAGGTAGTGTAAAATAAAGTCACATAAAAGAAAATTAATGCCTTTCTGGAAATGTGTTGTGAGATGGCTCATCAGATTAAGACATTTTCTGGCAAGCCTGAGAATTTGAGTTTGATCTGTGGGACCCATAATGGAAGAAGATAACTGACTCCTTCAACTTGTTTTTTACACTTGTGCATTCTCACTGTGGCATGTACCGCCTCAATATTAAGCATATGTTATTAAAAATTAAAACCATTTGTTCAGAAGAGATTTTTTTTAAATGAAGAGTCAAATAACTTAAAGGTATGTTGAGATAAGTACTAGTTAAAGTTATGGAAAAACCTTGCAAAAAGTTTGAGAAGGGTAATAACTACAGGCTATAAATACTATCTAATCAACCAGTTACTTTATACACTTAAATAACTCATATCAATCTCACTATACTACAGAAAATAAAATTACTTTTTAAGGAATACTAATTAATAATGCCACAGAACTATTTTTAATTTCATATTTCTTTAACATTCTCATGTTTTTATGTATTGATATCCATTTCCATCAAGGTATTCTCAATGAAACTAAATTGGTATTGGCCTTCTTATCATTAGTATTTGTGAGCTGCTGAGGTTACACTCCAGAGCCTCATGCATACTAGCCAGTGTCTCACAATAAACATACCCCAGCCCACATTCCTGCTTTTGCATAACTGAGTCAAGACATCAGAAGAGTCAGAGCACAAAACTCAGATACTTGACATTATTTTAGTTCTCAGCTGAAAGTCTCTTTTTCTATTTCCTATGCTGATTTGTCAACTTGTTCAGAAAACCAAAAGGAAAGAAATCTCTGAAGGGATTTTCCATAACTTTCCCTTTATCTCTGTATTTCTGTATATGAAATCAGAGTCATATCCTGAGGTAATCACCTCATCATTTATGTAACTGAAGCAACATTTTTCTAAGCAATGGAGTTCAGGCTAAAGTATATTGTGTGTGTGTGTGTGTGTGTGTGTGTGTGTGTGTGTGTGTGTGTGTGTAAGTAGCCCTTAAGTAGCCCTTAAATTGTGTTTTAGGTCCAGCAGTGTTATCTTCAACTGAGGACTTACTGAAAGCTGAAAACACAAATTTCTGGAGACCAGACCCGAGGTATCAGAATTTCCGGAGACAGGACTCAGTTGTCTACTTTTCTTTTTTTTTTTTTTTTTTTATTCCAAGGGTGGTGTTTGGAACAGGAGAAATCTAGGGGAGGGGGCTGGAGAAAATACTGGGAGAAACTCCTGGAATCGGGGGGCTTTGGGGAAAGGGTGGAAACAGTGCAATGGAAACTCCATGGACTCTATGAGAGTAACCCTAGCAATGACTCCTAGTAAAGGGGGCAGGAAGCCTGAACAGGCCATCTTCTGTAACCATTTAAGGCCTCAAGAGGAAGGATTGGGACACCAACCCAGCTACAAAACCTTCAATCTACACTGTGTCCTGCCTGCAGAGTGTTTTGGGACCAGAGCCTAGCAGAATCCTCAGCAAAGAGACTAGAGAGATTTCATCCAGCAACTGATGGGAACAGATGGAGAGCCCCACAGCCAACCATTAGGCAAAGCTGCATGAGTCCTTAGGAGGATGTGGAGGAAGGATAGGAGGGATCAGAGGGGTCAGGGACACCACAAGAAGCCAGCACACAGAATCAATTCACCAGGACTCTTGGGGACTCATAGAGGTCAGGGAGCTTGTACACATGTTGTCTACTTTTCTAATTGAGGATTCTAGTTGATTCTGCCGTGAGAATTAGAACTACTGTGATATGGTCATTCAAAGATCACACCATGGCATTGCATTATCTTAAGAGGATTTTTGAATCTATTAAAATAGCTGTATACACATTTGCTTTTTACTAAGTTCATGTTCAAGACACAAAATTCATACAAGGAGAAAAATACTCCGTGTTCTGAGAAAAGTAGAAACAAGTTTGATAGGTATTTGAAAGAAAAGTAAAATACAATAAGAAAATTTGAAAATTGGCTCTAATAAAGCAATGCTGTTGTAGTGGTTTTTGTCTTAAATCTATTGAATTTTAGATTGATTTCCCAACTATGAAATTAATTGGCTACTACTGCATAATTGTAATTTTGTTAGTGTTATAAACTGTCATGTAAATGTTTGATATGAAGTACATCTGATATACAATTCGTAGTGAGAGAGTCATTTCATCACCTCCACCCCCCCAGAGTAATAAACCTCAGATTGAGGCATATGGGGTTAATCCATTAATGGATTAGTAACTGAATAGGCAATGGTGACAGGGAGGTGCAGTAGGAAGCTTTTCAAAGGGCTTTTGCCTTTGACGAATGCATCTTTTCTCTAGGCCTTTCATGTCTACTTTCTCTGCTTCCTGGCTGTCATACTCCAGTTACTTTCTGCTTTCTTCCAACATGGTCTTGCCTTTCCAATAGTGCTAAAGAACAGAATCAGTGAAGGAGCTGATTGGGCCCCCAGAATTGTACCTGGGAAACCAGCATTGGATTGACTCAGACCCCCTGAACATGGGTCTTCAGTTAGAGGGCCTGGGCAGTCTAAGGAAACTCTGACAGTCCCTGGTGCACAAAAGGACTTTGGGAGCATATTGCCCATGGAGGGAAACTCCCTTAACCTAGAGGCAGGAGGGAGGGCTTAGTCCCTACTCCAAATGACTTGACAGATTTAGGTGACCCCTCCTGGAAGACATCACCCTGCATGTGGAGTGAGGAGGATGGGATGGGAGGGTGGTCAGGGTTGGGGAAAGAGAGAGGAAAGAGAGAGAACTGAGATCGACATGTGAAAAAAAAGTAAGTGGCTCAGAAAAAAAAAAAAAGAAAGAAAAAGAAAAGAGAATAGAATCAGTGGACTCAGGACTGAAACAACTCCAAGTATATTGACATATATCCAAAAAGATGAGAAATATAAAAGAAAAAGAAAAGATCATGGAAGTGAGAGGCTTTAAAAAAAAAAAAGCAATATAATATGGAAGTTAAAGTTGTGTGCTGCCAACAAAAAGCCTAGGAGTAAATAACCATTCCTTGTATCCTTAGTTTTCCATATTTGGACACAAACAAAACATTTGTATCCATAAGCAAATGCTTCATTTCTGTGCCTTATTGTGCTAGGTAAGATGATAATACAATCTGCTGTATGTGACTATTGGCCATCCTTTCTGACTTCTTGAATCTGATGTAAGCTTTGATGTAAGCTTCTCTGTTGGGATTGTCCTCAGGCAGTATATTTCTGCAATGTACTTCTTGAAAAAGTTATTTAATCAATCAAATTTATGGTAAATAGTAAAATTAAATAATAAAGTATTACTATTGTTGTTGTTAATGGAATGAATGCTATGAATTATGCTATGTAATTGCATAATTACAAGAATGACCATGCACTAATTTGATTTTGGAAAGTTGTTCTCTGCTGATTCAAACTTTAAGCATGTAGTGAAGATTTGGGATATTGAAGATGTTTGACTAAGGGCATTGATAAAAGCATTGCTGCCAATCTGACATTAAAAATGAAACAAACTTAGTAGACAAATAAAACCTGTAAATTGTCACAAAGTAATGAAATATTATTTTAAGGCTATTTTTCATAATCTTATCCCAAGACATCTACAGTCAAAGTGGCATTTAATCAATATGTGTTGATATATTGAATATAAGTATAAAAAGGTACTGAAATTTACCACCATTATCAGTATTTTTAATCATTATCAAATAAATTGTGGGCATTGCAAATTTATGCCATAACATCTTTGTCAGAAGCACATATTTTGAATGCAAGCAATAGTCAGTTTTCAGGAGCACTAAGTGATTAAATGGAAAGTCAAATATACTTGCCATATATGGGACACTGTTATCTTTGAGCCTGTCTGTGCCTGATTGAGCTCCTAGGCCAGGCCTCCTTTAGTAATGACAAAGCCATTTATTTTTCTATGATCATCATGGTTCTCCTTTATACTGATGTTATTAATGTGTCCCATAGCTTTCACAGTGAATTTAGCTGCTTCTTTAAAAGTTTCACTCTCTTGAAAATACAGTGCCTTAAATCATTCCTTATGTCATCTTCTGGGTCTTACCTTTTGAGTTTAGGGGACAAATAACTGGTGAGCATTCACCAATTATGATATTATATAATAATGAGTACAGAAATGACTCCCAGATATTAGGTTTTAAAGTTCCTTATTGTTTTCTTTACTTGTTTATTTATATTAAAGATCTTAATTATTTTTAAAAAAATCTTATCTAAGACCAATGAACACTTTAAGAAGCTATGTATACTTAATACATGCAGCTTGAGGAATGCAGAGATAAGCTGTATGTATTTGAAATCATTACTATAGTCTGCAGTATAAACTATCTACCAACTCAAGCTTCCTTCCATCCTCTTTATTTATTAGTATAATTATCTATAATCAATATTATTATGTGGGAAATATACAAATAAGAAATTCATTCCATTATAAAATTATTAAATATGCATATAATATATCTATTCATTTTTACCAAAAACACTGCCATGTGCTGGGAATTCTACAGTTTATTTAGCAAACTGAAAATTATAATTTAATAGACATTTTTCCTCTTTCTTTCTCCCCTTAGGACTTAAATAACCACACTTCTTTCTGCTTCTATAAGTTTGACTATATTAAATTCTTTACAAAATCGGAATAATATTTGTCCTATGCAAAAATTATTTCATTTAACACAATATCCTTTAGGTTCCTCTATTTTGTTGCAAAGAGAAAGCCTTTCTGGATTTTGTTATTTGATTATATTATCAGTCTATTAATGTATCAGTAGTAACATTTTAGCACCACACGTGAAGCTGTCCTCAGATGTAGAGTTGGACTTCAGTGAGGCAGGGAACTAATTTATGGTCATATACACAAGGGAGTTTGTAAAACAGCAACTTGGATTTGATGTCTGAAGCCTGTTTTCTGACACAAAAGAAAATCTAAGAGATCACTGACTCATTGTTCCCACTAGGGAACAGTTAGCTGACCTAAGAGAGCACTGCATTAAACTAATGCTCACTAAAGCAAGGAAATTTTTTTACTTAGATTTGCAGGGAAAGAGCTTTCTGCTCTATGTACCAAACCCAGGTTATTCTATATATCTCTTATGCTTATTAGATCTATAATATTTATGAAAATAGAAACTTTCATGAATGTTATGGCTTGTATATTTATATATATAAATATTATCATTGGAACCATACATTTGGCAAAGATCTTAAAAATATCTAGCTGCTTGGGGGACATGAAAACATAGCAGAACTAGCTTAAGGTAAAGAAGTAGGTCAATCTCAAGTCAGTTTCCAACCTGTCTACCAAGCAAGTGCTTATGTTTGGCTTTGTCTTATTCCCAAGGGCGTGTGTTATACATAATATGGATGCAAAAGCATCCACTATTGAGAAGTCTACTGAATATTAAATAAGATGGATATCAACTGTCTAATAGTGCTGCCTAATAAAGTTACCTACTCCTTTCCCTGTTCTAGTAGTTTGTTAGGATGCAAGAGGCTATTAAAACTGAAAAGAAATTTGAACAAATAGTTCTTTTCATTCTTGCTGTTTCAAACATTTATTCCTTCTAAACTCTCACTCTCTTCCCCATCTTTGCTCACTTTTAGTTTTATGATCCCAGTTTTGCCAAATACTTGGTATAACATCATAAGTTCTTTGGAGTAAAAATTCTATATAAATGTAATAAACAAATATGTGGTAATAATACAAAACCATCTCTTACCAGATGGGACATAACACACACACAGAGACACATATATATTGTGGTTTGATCGTGTCTATTGACCCATTTTTTGATTCAGTGTGCTATAAACTTTCACACATTTTATCAGTACCAAATACATGCTGAAGTTGTTATTTAATGATATTTATTTCTTTCAAAATATAATTATGAAAGTGGTTATAAGACAAAATGGGAAATTGCAGGAATAAAAGCCCATAAGATTGTTATGTTTTGTTCTTATTTTTCAAATATTTTTGTTCATTTTTAGTTTTATATCTATTTATATGTATTGATATAGAGTGCATATACCACAAAACCTCAGAGTGGTACTTAATAAAGAAAAATAAGTTTTATGATCTAGGTGTGAATGGTTCATGGCTTCTAATTAGTTAGCTTACTTTCCTGGAACTAAGAAAACCACTGAATCCCAGGAAACTCTTAAGTTTTGGAGGGTGGGGGTTTCTCGACCAAAATAATGAAACTGAAACTGAGGAATGGAAACAGTACTGTGCCTTTATCACTATGTGTTTGCAAGACACCAGATTACCACTTCAAGAGCAAATAATAAGAGTTTTTAAATGGATTGTTATTTTCCTCCTATGCTGTTTCTGTTTATATCTCTCTCCCATTTATTGTAACAGGAGGTCAAGTTGTGGTAATTGCAATGGACACAGAATCCAACTTGGGGTCAGTTATTTCCATGAAATTGACAGTTTCCTCATAGTTTAGATTGTTTTAGATTATAAAACCATAGTGCACACATGCCAGAGAAGAGATGAGCAAACAAATTAGCGATTTCTATTGGCAATAGGCATGATGAACTGGGATGAATCAATGCAATTTCTGCCTGTATGTCAGTAACTTTGTACATGATTTCTGTAATATTTGCATTTGTTGTCCTTTTGAATGCTGACCTTCAAACCTGCAGTCAAAATGCCTTGCTACTGCCAGTACTTTGTTTGTTGTTGTTTTTTTTTTTAAGGCTCTTTGGAGGCCAAGTTAATTTCCACAGAGATTTCCTTTTGCCTCAAACATTCCATCTCATTTTACCTCCTGTGCTTGATGCTCATTATAACATGATGGACTCAAGGTTGAAATATGGCATATCATAAAGGTGTTTTATTCCCAATAAACCTCCTCAACCTTTCATCTGATTTTTTATATATAGTAAAATATGCATTGAGAAAAGCAGCCTACAGGCAATCTACTTACATCCAAGTGCAGCTGACTTCTTCAACCTTCTCCTGATAAAAAGTAACTATTTTCTCTATTGGACACATTACAGTCTTTTAAAATGAAGGAAAGGAAGCTGAAGCAGCATGGATTTTCAGATTGTTTGTCTCTGGCCCTGTTGGTAATTTTGTGGGTCTTTCTAGAATACACTACTTCTTTTGAACAAGAAATTCAGTAAACTTCAATTGTCCTGGCATTACTGAGCTCACAGCAACCCTAAGCATACCACAAATGTGTAAAACATTGAGGGAGCCAGCTGCAAAAGCTAATATTGCCTGGGCTAAAATGATGGACATTTTGGTTATTCTTGGGATAATGAAAAATTTCATGACATTCATTTTGGCAAATCTTCACAAACCATGCAAGCTCTCATTCTGAACACAGAAGAGGCTGAAGAAATCAATCAGTTGGGAATCTAATTATCTGCTGTCAGTTTTATAGTTGACCAAGACAATACTAGTCTACATTTAAAGGACATCACACAATATTGAGGTGTCATAAATTGCTGCTCTCATTTCATGACCTTATTAAAAGCAATCTGATAACTATGAGTCACCCTAGATTGATCCTTAAAAATTGTACTAATTAGTCAAATTAATTTAATGTGCATGCTGAATCAATATGAGGCTCTTGTACCATTACGTCTTATTTGTGTGCTTTTAACTTACAATCAACTTGATAGGTATTAAGTAATTTTAGAAAGCTTAATGACAAGTTTCTGCAAAGTGTATATCTCTGCTTAATTCCATATGTTTAAGGACCAAGGATTATGTAATAGTTTATTTAAATTTTATTTGTATTAATTAATTTTACATCCACTCTATTTTTGATATTTTTGTTTACCAGAAAGTAAGAGTGTTGTTCCTCTCCACTTCTCTCTTTCCCTCTCCATCCTCTCCTCTCTTTACTTTCTTCCCCTTTTTTCCTTGTCTTTACTTTCCTCTCCCCATCCCGATTGTTTCTCTATTCATCTGTTCCATGAAGTGTGTTTTGAGTGAATAATATTAGATATTGAAGAAATAAGATAGGAATAATGGCTCCACATATTATTAATCGTATATATACAGGATATAACCATAATAATAACTGCTATTATTATTATTTCTTTTAAAGAAGTAATTCTATATCAAGACAAGGAAATTTCAATAGGAATAGATATCAGATTACAAATGCCCATTTGCTGTGCTTCTCATAAAGTAGAGGTGAAACATTATTAGATACCTGTAAAACAAATGAAAGAGCTATACCTGTCAAATGTCTTAATAATAAGACAATCTGAATATTCACTCAGAATAAACAGTAAGTAAATATTTAATATCTTCATTCCTTGGTGTTGAGTTTCCAGTTAATAATTTATTTTATGGACAGATCCTAATTTGGGACACTGAATACCCTTTAGACTATTTGACATTACCAGAATCTTAACACTTAAACTTATAATTTTACTTCTAAACTGTAAACATTTGAGGGTAAATAAAATCAGAAAATGTCTATTTTATTGATGTACACTGTCTGAAATATTTGAATTTTGTTGTAATTAGTGACTTGCTTCTAGTATGAAAACAAATTTAAAGAAACTTTGAAAACCAATAAATTCTGAATTAGAAGACATTTTTTCTAAATTCTTGGAGCTTTTGTGGAGGTTACATTTATAAACAGGGTTATTTCACAGTTCCAAGAATCTCTAAAATAGAATTATGATACCCTAGGGATATATTTCATAGGTATAAACAAGTTGAAATAATGTTTTATCTATTCTTTGTATAATGCCTGATTCAGTGCATTAACAATATCAACAGAAATTTATAAATCATACCATTCTGTAAAGTCATCAAATGATATTTTCTTGCTAGCTACCAAAGATTTGAATTCATCGGATTCATGTTAATAGATATTAACTTTGATTTAGTAGAGTTTTAATCTGCTTTGTCAAGGAAGTAGTTGAAATATTATATATGAACACTTGTTTTTGAAGGATTTTTCCAGTGACCCATAAAGCTTCCAGCAGGCACATTGAATCTGGCAAAAGTACAAGAACCACCCAAAATCAAGCTAATAAGTATATCATTGGTCATACCGCAAAAGCCTTCTGTCCTCTGAAAAAAATAGAAGACATCTTTAACTTCATATGCAGCCCAAAACCTATTCTTTATCTCCTGGCTAGGCTTTGCTATCAAGTATTCTAAAGGAAGTAGCCTGAGAAACAAGGACTACTGTTCCATATAGTGGAAACTTATACATGTATTTCTCAGATATATTTGTACCACTGTGGATCCTCATTCTAAATGTGCAGAAAGTAAATTCATTTTGTTAAATTGTTCAATAACAAGTTTTTTTAAGGTTTGTTTTTTGTTAATGTGTACTTTGTGAAGAGTAGAGATGGGATTTAAATCCAGGAGGAATAAAATCTTATGCTAGACTCAGTAGGTTAATAACCATTAATGAGAGAATCATACTACTATTTCCCCTCATAAATATATTAGCCTAAGTGAAGAGACTACAGTGTATGACCTTATCATAGAAGCTGTTACACTGAGCCACACTCCTGTGTATGTATCACTTAGGTCTTATTAATGCCTACTAACTTGCTCTCTAGCAGATCCTAGGTAAGAGGCTGTTTTAAGTGCCCTGGGAAGGGGTATTCTTGCAGTAAGTTACCAAGATATACATAAGATCATCTCAAAACCAAGAATTCCAGGTTTGTAATTAGAAGTCACCAATTTGAAAATAGAAGTCACTCCTAGAGTAACATTTGCTCAGGGTCAATTTGCATGGATCAATATAGCCCAATGAAAATTTATAACTACGTCAATGAGCATTTAAGATTTTATGTCTCTATTTATAGGGAATCATCACAAGGCTAAAATATCTGTTCTGATCTTATAGCTGACACATTGAAATATCAAAACACATCAGCTCCTTCCATGAATAATCTCTGTTTAAACAGTAAAGCAAATAACCTTTGATTAGTATGGCTTGCATTAATTTAGTCATCATGCTTCTGTCAGTGTTTAGCTATACAAAACAGTTACAGAAGCATCAAACATATCTCCTTAAATAAAACAAGAAGTTCAGCTAATTTTGAGTGTTAAAATAAAGTAACTGAATAAAAAGTAGAATTCTGATCTGTTGATCCAAAGCTCAGGATTTATTCAGCATACCCTAAGCTTTGCTACTCTAAAGCTAAGATCTACACAAGAAGAAAGCAAAGAAGTTAGTACTTATAACATAAAATCAATATGTACCATTTCATGAGTATCAAGGGGTTAATAAAAAAATTGGTAATACATACTTGCCACTTTCTAGTTATTTTCTATTAATTTTGCTAATGAATCCCATAATTCCACTAGCATACAGATGCTATTATACATCTTTATAAAATGAATTGAGTTTTGAGTGATCAGGGACTTGCTGTCATTTCTACAGGAAGATGGAGATGGGAATCCTAAGATTTGATGTAAGTTCAAGATGGTGGCTCTCCTCCACTAAGACAAATGCTAGTTCAACAAAATTCAACACCTTTTCATGATAAAGGTCTTGGAGAGATCAGGGACAACAGGAACCTACCTAAACATAATAAGAGCAATATACAGCAAACAAAGAGCCAACATCAAACTGAATGGTGAGAAGCTTAAGGCTATTCCTCTAAAATCAGGAACAAGACAAGGCTGCCCTCTCTCTCCATACTTCTTCAATATTGTATTGAAGATATGATAGTTTACATAAGCAACCCAATAAACTCTACCAGGAAAATCCTACAGCTGATAAACACCTTCAGCAAACTAGCAGGATACAAGATAAACTCAAAAATATCAGTAGCCCTACTTTATTCAGATGACAAAGAGGCTGAGAAAGAAATCACAGAAACATCTCCCTTTACAATAGCCACAAACAACATAAAGTATCTTGGGGAAATGCTTACCAAACAAGTGAAAGACCTACATAATAAGAACTTTGTGGCTCTAAAGAGAGAAATTAAGGACGATACCAGAAAATGGAAAGATCTCCTATGTTCTTGGATAGGTAGGATAAACATAGTAAAAATGGCAATCTTGCCAAAAGCAATCTACAGATTCAAAGCAATCCCCATTAAAATCCCACCACAATTCTTCACTGACCTTGAAAGGATAATAATCAACTCTATATGGAAAAACAAAAGACCCAGGATAGCCAAAAAAAAAAAAAAAAAAAAAAAAAAAAAAAAAACCCTGTAAAATAAAAGAACTTCAGGAGGCATCACCATCCCTGACTTTAAGCTCTAATACAGAGCTATAGTTCTGAAAACAGCCTGGTATTGGCACCAAAATAGACAGGTAGACCATTGGAATTGAATTGAAAATCCTGATAATAACCCACATACCTATGAACACCTGATTATTGACAAAACAGCTAAATGAAGACAATGGGGAAATGACAGCATCATCAAAAAATGGTACTGGTTCAACTGGATGATGGTGTGTAGAAGACAGCAGAGAGACGACCCATGTCTGTCTCCATGCACAAAACTCAAGTCCAAATGGATCAAAGACCTCAACATCAATCCAGCCACATCGAACCTCTTAGAAGAGAAAAGAGGAGGTACCCTTGAACAAATTGGTATAGGAGACCACTTCCTGAACATAATTCTTGGAGCACAGGCACTGAGTTCAACAATTAATAAATGGGACCTCTTCAAACTTAGAAGCTTCTGTAAGGCAAAGAGAGAGAGAGAGAGAGTGTGTGTGTGTGTATCTGTATAATAAAGTTAGAAATGTGGAAAGGCTACCATAAATGCCCTTCCCAGATAGTGAGATCAACTATCATGGAGCCCTCATCTAGTACCTGTTGCAAACAGAAGCAAACACCTGTACCTAAACACTTAGTTGTACTAGAATCCAAATGCAGAGGGAGAGGACAAGACCAGGTTCCAGAAACACATAGAGACAGCTCACCTGAACAAAGAGGAGCTAATGGGCCCCCAGACTGATATCTGGGAATCCAGCATGTGACTGAGTCAGACCCCCTGTATATGGGTCTCAGCTTGAAGGACTTAGCAGTCTAAGGGACTTCAGAGGGTGGAACCAGGATGTATTCCTTGTGCACAAAAGGACCTTGCAGACACATTCCCCATGGAGGGAAACTGCCTTAACATAGAGACAGAAGAGAAGTCCTAGTCCTTACTTCAAATGACTTGACAGATTTACATGACCCCCCCTGAATGGCATTGCCCTACATGTGGAATTATGGTGGGGGGATGGAAGAGGAGGGTGGTCAGAGTGCATGTGTGGGGTCAGAGAGGGTAAGTGAGAGGAAGGGATGGAGGGAGAGAGGGAGAGGGAATTGGGATACACATGTAAATTAATAAGTAAATAAATAATTTTTTAAAAATGTGAAAAAAACGACAAATGCTAGTTTGTAAGTATCCCCAAGAATCAATGAATTACCTTGTGCAACATGGGAATAATTTCTTTCAAAGCATGTGGATATGTCCTTTAATCATTCATGTAAAGATCAACTACTTAATATTAACAATATAATCAACCATAAATAGTTGCTGAGAAAGCATGTACAGATGACATACTTAGCTTGTTATGGAATCTGCCACGTTGGTGCTATCAACCTCACTTCTATGTACTGATACATATAGAAAGATGCGTAACACTTAGTGATTCTTATCAGGCATCACTTTTATTAAACATTGGTTTAATCACTTTATGTATTTTACTTCTTTTCCTGTTTACTAATATATTACTGCAATTTTTAATCACCGAGGAGGTTAGGCAACTGAGACAAAAGAAAAATTCCTAGGACCAGGAGTTAAGGTGATAAACTAGTGTTTAAACTCTTTGTTTGAAGTTACAAAATTTATCAGCACTTAATACATTTTAGAGAAAATAGTAGAATATTGAATCAATGAAACAATTATTTAGATGAGTAAAATTTAATGGTAAATTCAAACATGCTTGTGAATATTATTAATAGTTTTATTTATACTCACTATAGTTTGGAAGATGATCAAACTATCTTTGAAAATGTAGATTCAATATAAACAGAAGCATGAGGCAAAATCATAAAATGGAACCAGAGCAAATGAAGGAAGCTATCACTGGGGTCCCCCAATTAATTTTGTTATGAATTCTCTAATTTTCTGCAAAATTAAATTATTATTAGACAGCTTTATAAAATGATTTGTCTTTTGAAAAAATAAGGAAACCCCATTCCGTGGCTTTCTTCTTTACTTAATTAGTTGTTTCCTTGGCTGCCCATGATGTTTTAGTTTTGTGAGTTCCCAGTTGTCAACTGTTGGCCTCAATTCCTTGGTAAATTTTCAAAAAGTCCTTTTCTACACTTAATCTTGTAGAGCACTGCTTATAATATCTTCTAGGTGTTTATGTGAGAATACTGATTCACTTGGACCTAATTGGCAAACAATGACATAGATATTCTGATGGGAGATGTCATTCTGTATATGTTTCTCATACTGGTTAATAATAAAGCACTGTTGGCCAATAGGAAAGGAAGATAGGAGGGACTAGGAGACAAGGAGGAAATAGGAAGTAGGAAGGAGGAGTCGAGATGGAGAATCTGGAGATAGCTGGACGCCAGCCACCTCCCCGGTAAGAGAAGGCCATGTGAAAATACATAGATCAGCAGAAATGGGTTCATAATTAAAGGCAGAGCTAGCCAATAAGAAACAAGTAACCAGGCCAACAGTATTGTACCAAATACAGAGTCTCTGTGTATTATTTGGGGCTGGCAGCGTGTCGGCGGGATAAGACCAGCGGTGGCGGGCAGAAAAACCATACACCTTACAGATATTCTACTATTTAATTTTACAATTGAATCCACATGTGGATGTCCTTCTCAGACAATTTGTTGAGGAATGTATCTGTCCTCCAGTGTATAACTTTTGTCTCTTTGTCAATCATCAGATTACAATAGCTGTAACTGTTCATTACCAGGTGTTCAACACTATTTCATTGCTCTACCTGTCTGTTTGAGACAATACCATATCATTTTTATTATTACAGTACTATAATATATCACAAAGTCTGGACTAGCAAGATGTAAATATTCTTTTCTTAAATTTTTTTCCCTTTTTTGTAATTTAAAATTGAAACAAGCTTGTTTTCATGTCAATTTCATTTTCTGTTCCCTCCCTTCTTCCCCTCCAGCCTCCTATCCTATACCATTTATGTTCACTGGGGAGGTTAAGGCCTTCCATGGAGGATCTTAAAATCTTTCACATTATTTGGAGCAGGGCCTAGGCCGTCCCCAGTGGGTATAGGCTGAGAGAGTATTCCAGTATGTGGAATGGACTCCTAAAGTTCATTTGTATACTAGGGATAATACTGATTCACTACCAGAGATCCCACAGATTGCCTAGGCCTCCAACACCCAAGTTAGAGTGTCTGGGTTGGCCCTATGCTGATTTCCCAGCTATCAGATTGGGGTCCATCAGCTCACCTTGTTCACATCAGCGGTTTCTGTGGGTATCTTAAGCCTGGACTTTACCCCTTTGTTCATCACTCTTCCCTCTCTGCAACTAGGATCCAGGAGTTCAACTCAGTGTTTAGCTGTGGGTGTCTGTATCTGATACCATCAGCTACTGGATGAAGGCTCTAGGATGACATATAAGCTAGTCATCAATTTCATTATCAGGGAAAGGAATTTAAGGTAGCTTCTCGACTATTGCTTAGATGGTTAGTTGAGGTCATTCTTGTAGACCTCTGAACATTTCCACACTTCCAGATTTCTCTTTAAACCTATAATGGCTTCCTCTATTGCTTTTCTTGCCCTCCTCTATTCTTCCCCCAACTCAATTTTCCTGCTCCCTCATGTCTTCCTCCCCCTTCTTCTTCTCCCCTTCCCTTTCTCTTAACTCGCTCTCCCCTACCCCATGCTCCCAATTTGCTCAGGGGATCATATCACTTTCCCCTTCTCCAGAGGACCATTTATATCTTTCTAGTGTCCTCCTTATTTCCTAGCGTCTCTGTTTGTGTAAACTGTAGGCTGGTAATAATTTGCTGTATACCTAAAATCCATTGTATTTTTGTGACTGGGTAACCTCAATCAGGATGATTTCATCCAGTTCCATCCATTTGTCTGCAAATTTCAACATTGCATTGTTTTTTGTTTGTTTGTTTGTTTGTTTGTTTTCCCCGCTGAGTAGTATACCATTGTATAAATGTATGACATTTTCTCCATCCATTCTTCAGTTGAGGGGCATCTAGGTTGCTTCCAGGTTCTGTTATTGCAAATAATGCTGCTATGAACATAGTTGAACAGACGTCCTTGCTGTATAAACGTGCATCTCTTGGGTACATGCCTATGAGTGGAATTGCTGGACCTTGTGGTAGACTGATTCTCATTTTCCTGAGGAACCTCCACATTAATTTCCAAAGTGGCTGTATGACTTGGCACTCCCACCATCAGTGGGGGAGTGTATCCCTTTCTCCCCATCCTCACCAGCATAAACTGTACTTAATGATTTTCTGTTTTTTTTTTTTTTTTTTTTTTTTTTTTTTTTTTTAATTTTAGCCATTCTGAAAGGAGTAAGATGGTATCTCAGAGTTGTTTTGATTTGTATTTCCCTAATGGCTAAGGATGTTGACCACTTTCATAAGTGTCTTTCAGCCATTTTCAATGCCTCTATTGATAATTGTATATTTAGTTGTACTCCACTTATTAATTTGTTTATTTGGTGTTTTGGTCACTAGTTTCTTGAGTTCTTTGTATATTTTGGAGATCTGCCCTTTGTCAAATATGGGGTTGGGAAAGATCTTTTCTTTTTCTGTGGGCTCCCTTTTTGTCTTGCTGACTGTGTCCTTTGCCTTACAGAAGTTTCTCAGTTCCAGGAGGTCCCATTTTCAGTACTATAGCTCTATAATAAAGCGTGAAGTAAGGAATGGTGATGCTTCTAGAGGTTTCTTTATTGTTTGGGGTTATTTTGACTATCCTGGGTCTTTCACTTTTCCACATAAAATTGACTATTTTTCTTATAAGGTCTGTGAAGAATTGTGCTGGGATTTTGATGGGGATTGCATTGAATTTGTAGATTGCTTTTGGCAATATTTCCATTTTTTCTATGTTGATTCTGCCTATCCAAGAGCATGGGAGATCTTTCCATTTTCTGGTATCATCTTTAATTTCATTCTTTCAAGACTCAAAGTTCTTATTATTCAATTGTTTGTTTGTCCTTCAAATGTTTATTTAGGGTTACCCCAAGATATTTTATGTTGTTTGTGGCTATTGTAAAGGGTGATGTTTCTCTGAGTTCTTTCTTATCCCATTTATCAGCTGTATATAGTAGGGCACTGACTTTTTCAGATTATCAGTTATAGAAGTTCTTTGGTAGAGTTTCTTTTTTGGTCACTTATTAAACTATCATATAATCTACAAATAGTGAAAGTTAGGCTTCTTCCTTTCCAATTTCTTTCCCCTTGATCTCCTTTTGTTTTCTTATTGCTCTAGGTAGAACTTCAAGTATAATCTTGAAGAGAAAAGGAGAAAGGTCAGCCTTGTCTTATTTCTGATATTAGAATAATTGCATTGAGTTTCCCTTTAGTTGGTACTATCTGTTGGTTTGCTGTATAATACTTTTATTATTATATTCAAGTATGTTCCTGTTTTCCCTGATCTCTCCAAGACATTTATTGTGAATGTGTGTTAGATTTTTTCAAAGGCTATCAGCATCTAGTGAGATGATCATGTGGTATTTTATTTTTCAGTATTTTTATTTGGTGAATTACACTGGTGGACTTTCATATGTTGAATCGTCCCTGAGTCCCTGGAATGAAGCCTGCCTGATCATGGTGGATGATTTTTCTGATTTTTTGTTTTTTGGATTTGATTTGCTAGTGTTTTATTAACTATGTTTTCATCAATGTTAATGTGGGAGATTGGTCCATAGTTCTCTCTCTTAATTGTGTATTTGTGTGGCTTGGGTACCAAGGTAATTGTAGAAATGTAAAAAATATTTGGCATTGATCATTCTGCTTAACTTGTATGGAACACTTTTAGGAGTATTGGTATTAGCTATCCATTGAATGTCTGGTAGAACTGGTAGAATATTTCACTGACACTATCTGGCCATGGGCCTTTTTTATGGGGGGGGGTTGGGAGAATTTGATGACTGTGTCTATTTCATTAGGTTTTATAGGTCTGTTTAAATTGCTTATCTGTTCTTGATTTAATTTTGGTAAGTGGTCTCTATACAGAAAATTGTCCATTTCATTTAAATTTTTGAATTTTGTGGAGTACATACAGGTTTTCAAAATATGACCTGAAGACTCTGGACTTTGTTATGTCCCCTTTCATTTCTGATTTTGTTAATTTGCATGTTCTCTCCCTGCCTATTGGTCAGTATGGATAAAAGTTTTTCTATCTTCTTGATTTTTCTCAAAGAAGAAACTCTTTGTTAAAATGAGTCTTTGTGTTGTTTTCCTAGTTTCTACTTTATTTATTTCAGGTGTCAATTTGATTATTTCTTGGTGTCTGCTCCTCTGGGGTATTTTGCTTCTTTTTGTTCTAGAGCTTTCAGTTGTACAGTTAAGTCTCTAGTGTGATCATTTCCATTTTCTTCATGTGGGCACTTAGTACTATGAACATTCCTCTTAGCACTGCTTTCAAAGTGTCCTATAAGTTTGCGTATGTTGTGCCTTCATTGTGTTTGAATTCTAAGAAGACTTTAATTTATTTCTTCCCAGACACAAGCATGGTACAATTGTACATTGTTCAATTTTACTGAGTTTGGAAGGTTTCTGCAATTTGTGTTGTTGAATTCTAACTTCAAAGCATGGTGGTCTGGTGAGATACAGGCAGTTATTCCAACTTTTTCATATCTCTTGAGGTTTTCTATGATGCAGAGTATGTGGTTGATTTTAGAGAAGGTTCCATGTGGTACTTAGAAGAAGGTATTCCCTTTGTGCTTGGATGGAATGTTCTATAGATATATTTTAAACCCAATTGGGTCATAACTTCTGGTAATTCCTTTGTTTATTGAGTTTCTGCCTCGTTTACCTATTGCTATTGTTGGTATTGTGTTTGGATCCCCTCTCTTTTCTTTCTTTTGTGGGTGCAGTTATCTTCATTTGGTTTGAGTTTCTTTCCAGAACTTTCTGCAGGGCTGGATTAATGGATATCTGTTATTCAAGTCTGGTTTTGTCAAGGAATATCTTGCTTTCTCCATCTATAGTGATTGAAAGTTTTCCTGGGTATAGTTGTCTGGGATGGCATCCATGGTCTCTTAATGTTTGTAGAATATCCAGGACTTTCTGGCATTCAAAATAATTCAAGTATAATTCTAACTGGGTTGTCTTAACATATTCCTTGTCCCTTTTCCTTTGCTGCTCTTAATATTCTTTCTTTATCCTGTTTATTTGGTGTTTTCATCATCACATAATGAGAATGAGGGTACCTTTTTTGTGGTACACTCTATTTGATGTTCTGTAAGCTTCTTGTACTTTCATTTGCATATCTTTCTTTAAGTTGGGAAAGATTTTTTTTTTTAACTATGATTTTGTTGAATATGTTTTCTGCACCTTTTAGGTTTCTTTACCTTCTTCTATATTTAGTATTTTCATGGTGTTTGTGGGCATCATAGATATGATTTTCTTTGGTCAATAAATCTATTTATCCTAGTGTATTTTCAAAACCTGAAATTCTTTCTTCCATCTTTTGTACTCTTGTATTCTGTTGGTTATGCTTGCATCTATAGTTCCTGATCATTTACCTAGCTTTTCTATTTCAAACATTCCCTCAGTTTTTTCTTTTCTTTTCTTTTCTATCCATTTTTTTCCCCTTTATTTCATCATTCAAACATTGCTTTGCTTAAACTGTTTCTTTCAATTTTTGGTTGTCTTTTCCTCCAGTTCTTGGATTTTGTTTTTTCCTTTCATTTCTTTAATGGATTTTTCTCATTACCTATTTGAGGGTTTCTATCATATTCATAACGTTTGTTTTAAGGCCATTCTCTTTTGCTTTGTCTGTGTTGGGATACTCAGGTCTTCCTGGTGTGAAGTTCCTGTTCTCTGGTCACACCAGTTTGATCTTTCTGTTATTGACTATGTTCTTATACTGTCATCTACCCATTCCTTCTTCCAGTGCATACTGGTGGGGTCTCTTCCTCTCCTGTTGAGTACTGGGCCAAGGTTCTTTTCTGTTAGGTGTAAGCAGGCCCAATACCCAGATGGTTCTCCTCGTCCAGTGAATTAAGGCAGGACTAGGATGTTGGCACACTCTGGATTGGCTGGTCTGCCTGTACAGCTTCCCCTTTGCACAGAAGTCTCAGCGTAGTGTACCAGAAGGCAGGCCTGAAATAGGCTGATGCTTACCTCCTCCCAAGAGTAGAGGTAGAACTATGATGCTGGCAGACTCTGGATGAGTTTGTCCATATTCTTTACATTCTAGTTTTAGATTTCCAGGATATTTTCTGGTCCTATATGAATTTTAGGATTTATAATTTTTTTGTGAACATGTCAGTTTTTGATTGGGATTTCACTGAGTCTGTAAATTACTTTTCATATGGTGGTCATTTTCAACAATATTAATTCTGGAGATTCATGAGCATAGAATGTCTTTCTTTTTTTAGTGTATTTTCCAATCTTCTGTTGCAGAGATTTGAAGCTTTCTTTGTAGAGGTCACCTCTGTCCTTGTTTAGGTATATTATAAAATAATTGCTTGTCTTCAATGTGATTGTAAATGGGAGCATGCCCATAACAACTTTCTCAGGTTGCTTGCTCTTTTTACCTTACTACTTTGATTAAATTGCAGTTCCTAAGTGAAATGTTTTCAATAATTTACATATATATATATATATATATATATATATATATCTTACCATATGAAATACAGACAATTTGACTTTTTTTCCTATTTGTATGTATTCAGTTTCTTTCTCCTGACATTTGTTTTCCACCTAGTGCTTCCAGTACTATACTGAAAATGAGGAGAGTAGTAGGAAGCCCTCTCTTGATCCTTCTTTTTGCAAGATTGCTTAGAGTTTCCTCCATATATTATAACATTGGCAATATATTTGTCATGTATAGTCCTTATTGTGCTGATGTGTTCTCCTATTTGTATTCTTTTTAGAACTTTTACCAAAAAAAGCATGTTAAATTTTGTGAAAGGAATGGGCTGGGGATCTAAATAGGTAGTCCTCAATAGAAATAAAGTGACAAACAAAAACCTCAAAAAGTGTTCATCACATTTATCAATTAAGAAAATACAAGCAAAAACAATTTTGAGGTTTTATTTTACCCAAATCAGAAAGACTATGATTAACAAAAGACAATTGCCAACAAATGGTAGTGAGGTTGTGAGGAAAGTGGAACCCCAGTATCAATCATGAGAACATTTTCATGGTTGGTTAGAGTAATCCAAGTGACTAACAAAACAATACATATATATATATATAATATATATATATGTATTTATAAAATACATATAAATATATATATATATATATATATATATATATATATATATACTTATATATATCAATGTAGTCTTTGTTTGCCTTTTATACACTTCAGACATAGGACCTAGAAGCCTCTTCAGTACAGTGTAGCTTTCATGGATCCAGAAAATGCAATGCAAGTTCCCAAGGGATAGAAGACATTAAAATGGTGCTATCATGCTGTACCATGAATAAACCACAACAATCACCAGAATAGCAATATATACATAAAGGTGCAAGACTTGGCACTCATGTGTTCATGGCAAACAGCATATGTTTTGTTTGATTTAAGGCCCACTCAAAAGAAGGTAAATCATACTTGGTACTAGAATCATAGCCAGTTTTCCTTGGCTAGTAAAGTCATGGACCTTAGAAAAGAATCCATTACTGACACTTTGCTAGAACAGCATAATACCTATTATATTCTGAATGCTATTCTTATATTCACAGATAAGTGTTGTACCATCCTTCCTCAAGCAAACCACTCTTTACTGTAAATGAAGATGAGCAGGATAAAACAGAACTACAGACAATGCAGAGATCATAGCTCATGGGGAATCCCAGCCCCAAGATACAACTATACCATAGCTTCAGCATCAATGGCTTAAGAACACCATAGAAAAGGGGCATAAATACTGAAATAGCCAGAATACAAGGAAGTCTCCTGTAAACTAGTATCTCACAAAATAGCTGCATAAGCAAGACTGGAGCAATGGCATTATCAATGGGAAAAATAATGAGAAAGAGTAAAAAAAGTCTCATGCTTAGACAAAGAAGCATAGGCAACTGCTCACTAGTATAAGAAGGATTAGCATGTCCAGGAGTTGAGAAACTTGTTGGTTGTCCAGTGATGAGAGATCTGCCCTGAATACTCACCCCCTCACCCCTCAAAAAAATCAAATATAAAACCTTAAAAAATACATAAAAGACTCAGTAGTTTGTAATTATATGTTTGTGCATACACATACATACATGTATATATTTAATATAATAAATGCAGAGAAAGATAAAGAGGGTAAAAGTACTTATTGGAGATTGGGGGAAAGCATGGAAGGAGTTGGAGAGAGGGAAAGTGAGTATGGCTGCAAGGAGGAAAGGGAGGGGGTAAAATGAAACAATTTTATTACAACTTAAAACACAGTTAAATATTAAAGAAATAACTTCTAACAGCTTCCATTATACTTGCTATTAAGAGTTACATAAATTTAGAACATTTTAAAATACTTAAGAAGTAAAAGGAATTAAAAGGGTACACATAGATTTTCTTTTATTGATACAAACTTAAGGTCAATTTTATGATATGTATATTTCTCCTCTTGTTTAGGTATTGTGTTTATATAGCTCTTTTAGAAATGTAATGTACAATTTAGCACAGATTATAGATAGTTACCTATAATAGTCAAATCTTAGAGTTAAATTAGGTTTTCAAGATGTATTTGATATTGATAGGTATTATTCAAACCTTTCAAAGACCTACAGAATATGACATTTAAAATGGTTTTAGATTTTTCTTGACAATGACGCCCAACTTCTCCTGGCAACACCACCTGTGTCAGAAAGGAAGATGGACATCAAAGAAACACATTATGGAGTTTGCCTCCAATATGGCAAGACTAGACATTTGGGCAAGATACTGCTCTTGCCTGGACTGCTTGACTTTATGCTTTATAAACTGGACATGCACGACCCACAGCAAAGTGACTGCTGATACAAGATGGACAGGGTTCCTGCTTCATGGAAGAGTCTGCCAGACATTCTACAGGACACAGGAAAAAAAAGGTGACTGACAAACTGCCGATACAGGTAGACAGTTTACAATTTCCTGCTTTGCTGAGGTGTCTGCCAGGCACACTATGGTTTATGAGCTGAGGATGGAACATTACAGAAGAACTTCAGGTGCCTGACCAGGCAAGTTGTCTCTGTCATTCTAGGGTTTATATACTATTTTTCTGTGGTCTTTGATGGAGTTGAAGACAGATAGTTATGGTTATAATTTTCCTTAGTTAAGATTAAAGATAAGTTACATAAAAGACTTTAGACTCACAAAAATAGGATAGGTGATGGAATATTTTCTTTAAATCTTACTACATGTCAATGGACTAAATATTGTTAACTGTGAAAAAATAAAAGAGTACACATCAGACAAAATATGAACTTGACAAAACTTAGCATTTGTTTAATATCTACTGTGTGCCACACTTTACTGGGGATCAACACCCAAATTATTACTGTCTTCCAAGTCAGTTCTAAGCAAAAATGTGTTTGTCAAGAGCTCCTAAAATATCACACCAAGTCCCATGCTGGATAAAGAAACAATGCTTAGTGTTGTTCTGGAGAATGTAACCATTAAGCACAGAAAAGTGGTACCAATAGGGTTCCCACTACAGATTATTAACTACTTGATTAAACATATATACATGTGTGTTCCTGTGTGTGTGTAGTTTGTATGTATATGTATATGTATATGAGTCAATGAAAACAAAAATGAAAACACAGCAGTAGAAAGTATATAGCATCATGAGAGAGACAAGTCATGAAATGCAAAACAAAACAAAATAACAAAAAGATCCCTTTAGACTAATCTCTTAGACTTTGGAGCCCTCCTAGCTACTACACACAATGGCTTTGGTAGAACTAGGACTATCCCACTAATAAGTGGAAGCTTCAATTTATGAAGAAGATGGATGCTTGCTACTTGTCAGATAATATGTTCTACTTGATGCTTGTCTGGGACTACATAATTCCATTACAATTCAGTTTATGTAAGATTTAGGTACTAAACTTGATGGCATTGTCTTTAAAATAATCCGTGTAAGAAAAATATATCTCTTAACAGAAGTTGAAGATTTATGAGTAACTAGAAATGAATATCGACACATTGAGAATGCGCTCTATTTTGATTCTAGTAAAAATCCTTCAGCTCTAATTCCTTTTGGAATGGATGATTAATTGACAGTATGTGTGTCAGGGAAAAGACAGAAAAGCACTTACATATAGTTCATTGGATAAAAGAAATATAGTAAGTGGCCATATAGGAAAACAGAACATTTCATTTCAAAATATGTGGATACTAACTCTTAACCTCCATAATAGAAAAGAAGGCTTAAAGGGAAATATCATAACCCCAGTGTAAATAGGATTATAAAGTTGACTAAAGTAACAGGGAGAAATGACCATTTAATGAATTCTACACTCTATTTGTAACAAACCATCAAATTAAATTAGATCAGGATAGTGCCTCTGTCTCTCATATTTAACTGTCTTTAAAGAAGGGCCTTTTCAGGATTTTATGGTATGTTCTTCAGGTAACTTAGGGGATCTAAAAGGAAGTGTGCTTCTGTAAAGATACATAGTAATGTGGATGAGATTCATACATGGCTTTAAGAAAGATTGAATCAGAAACCATTTTTCCCTTAAAATGTTCAATAGTAGGCAACACAGGAGTTTGAAGAGGATAAAAGTTGAGCAGATTGAAAAGACCATGGATGAGAATGAAAATCATAAAACATGGAGAAGTAGTCTGTAAGGGAAGTGCTAGGAATTCCCATGTAAGAAAATGTTCCAAGTGCAGTGAGATGATTCTAGGCATAATTAATCTAGTATTCTGGGAGTTGAAAAAATAGGAAGAATAGGAGAAAAAAAAGAGTTAGACTATTGACTGCATTTCACACCCCAGTTGGCTACATGGCTAATATGTCCCTCTTGTTTTTTGTCCAGGTAATGAATCTTCCTGGCAAAATAACTTTGTTATTCCTAAGAGATGGGGCGTGGCACTAACCTTCACTGAAGAATTATCTTCAAGGATCCAGGACAAATGCAATGGCTTTCAGTTGAAGACCTGGTGAATTAATAGATAAATCCTCCTTTCAAGGGTTACTTGTTCATTTTTCTCTGTCACAGAGGTTTTCTTAAGCAGTGGTTCCAAAGCAGACTCCAGATTGCTAGAAAGTCTTTCATTGATAGTTTCAGATAAAATAATCAATTGGACTAAATCCCACAGTGACTTCCCTGATCTTTCCTAAATCTGGACATGGCTGAAAATCCAACAGTCCCAAAGATTCTCTCTGGTTCATAGACAACCCCCTTGATTTGTGACTGAGTTACATACACTAATGGAAAAGACATGAAAGAGAAGAAAGTGTGAGAAAAGTAGAGGGAGGGAATGATGTTTTATGCTTTGGACATGTTTTGTCGTCTCAGATATGCTTTGCTAGTAACTAGATGTCAAATCAGCATATGACACAGAGATATGGGGACATCTAATTCCATGCTGAATTTTTATCAATATATCCCCCATCAACCTTGATTGATTTGGTGGTATTTTTGAGCCTTTACCAATTATTCAGCTCATAGATTAAGGAGCTTGATTTTTGTTTTTTTGTTTTATTTTGTTTTGTTTTCTCTTCTAATTATTGCAAGTATAGAGTGCTAGAAGATAAATGATTAAGTCACACAGAAGTTTTAAGAGAACCAGCGTGGCATTTTTCTTTTTCTTCTTTAATCACTCATGCATGCTAAGTTGCAAAATGTGTCTGTATAGATGGGGATTCTGTCTATATGAAATTCAAACATCTTGCCCTGCACATTATCCTGCCTGTGCACAACCTTCCACAGTGCTTGTTTATAATTAGTGGTGGAAACTGTGACACTAAAGTATGAATCCTATGAGGTCCCCTGGTGATGAGACTGGCTTAGGCACTTGGTTTCTCTGTACATCTTTAGAGTGTCATGTCTTTTGGGTGCCAGATCCTATACAAGATGCTTTTTTTTTCACACTGCTCACTCTTATAATCAGAGAAATTAGAAAAACTTGAGTTAGATATAAAATCCAATGAATCATGACGGTATATTCATTATACAATCATTAAAATTTCAACTGAGGCTTGGGAGGCAGAGGCAGGAGGATCAGGAAACCAATTTGTACTACCAAAAATCTTGTCTCAAGAGAAGGGGTGGGGGAGGATTAAATTAGATCCATATCTATAGCCATGCACAAAGTTAGGTCCAGATGGATCAAAGACCTCAACATATATCCAGCTATACTGAACCTCTTAGAAGACAAAGTGGAAGGTATTTTCGAACAAATTGGTACAGGATACTGCCTCCTGAATATAACACCAGTAACATAGACACTGAGATCAACAATTAATAAATGAGACCTCCTGAAATTAGGAAGCTTCTGTAAGGTAGAGGACAGTCAACAAGACAAAACAGCAGCCCACAGAATGGGAAAAGGTCTTCATTAAACTCAGATCTAACAGAGGGCTGATCTCCAAAATATATAAAGAACTCAAGAAGATAGTCTTCAGAACACTAAATAGTCCAATTAAAAAGTGGGGTACAGAACTAAATATAAAATTCTCAATAGAGGAATCTAAAACAACTGAAAGACACTTAAGAAAGAGCTCAATATCCTTAGGCATCAGGGAAATGTAAATCAAATAACCTCTGAGATATTATCTTATTCCTGTCAGAATGGCAAAAATTAAAAACATCAAAGAGAGTTTATGCTGGATAGGATATGGAGAGAGGGGAAATCTCCTCCATTTCTGGTGGGACTGCAAACTTGTACAGCATGGCATTTCCTCAGGAAAATGGGAATAAGTCTACTTCAAATCCACTCATAGGCATATACCCAAAAGATATACATTCATACAACAAGGACATCTGTTCAACTATATTCAAAATAGCACTGTTTGTAATAGCTAGAACCCAGAAGCAACCTAGATGCCCCTCAATTGAAAAATGGATAAAGAAAATATGGTACATTTACATAATAGTGTACTACTCAGTGGGGAAAAAAACACAACCAACCAACCAAGCAAACAAATAAACAACCAAAAATTCAAAAACCAAAAACCAGAAAACAAAACAAAACAAAAACAACAGAATGGGACCTTAAAATTCACAGGCAAACAGATGGTACTGGAAGAAATCATCTATAGTTAGATAATCCCATCACAAAAAGACATACATGGCATGTACTCACTCATATACAGATTTTAGATATAAAGCAAAGGATCACCAGCCTACAATCCACATTGCCAGAGAAGGTAGGAAACAAGAAGGACCCTAAGAAACACATATATGATCTCCCGGTGAAGGGGAAAGTGACAAGATCTCCTAAGTAAATTGGGAGCAAGGGGCGAGGGGAAAGAGAATTATGAAGAAGAGAACAGGAGAACAGGAGGGGAGAGGAACACATAAGAGAGTAGGAAGATTGAGTCTGGGGAAGAGCAGAGGAGAGCAAGAAATGAGATACCATAATACAGGAACCATCAATGGTTTAAAGAGAAATCTGGCACTAAGGAAATGTTCAGTGACCTACAAGGATGATCCCAACTAACAATCTAAGCAATAGTGGAGAGGCTACCTTAAATTATCTTTCCCTGATAATGAGATTGATGACTACCTTATATGCCATCCTAGAGCTTTCATCTAGTGGCTAATAGAAGCAGAAGCAGACAGCCACAGTTAAACACTGAGCTGAACTCATGAAATCCAATGATGAGCAAAGGGGTCAAGACCAGGCTGGAGAAACCCACGGAAACTGCTGACATAAACAGAGGGGAGCTCATGGACCCCAGTCTGTTAGCTGGGAAACTAGCATAGGACAGACCCAAACCTCCTAACATAGGTGTCAGTTAGGAGGTATGAGCAATCTATGGTGCCTCTGGTAGTGAATCAGTATTTATCCCTAGTATACAAATGGACTTTGGGAGCCCATTCCTTACAGATGGATACTCTCTCAGCCTAGCCACATTGGGGATGACCTAGGCCTTGCTCCAAGGCCTCATAAGACAGACTTTGAAGATACTCCATGGAAGGCCTCACCTCCCCTGAGGAGCAGAAAGTTGATGAAATATTGGTTTGGTGGGGGTCAGGGGAGGAGATGAGGGAGAGGGAACTGGGATTGACATGTAAATAAAGCTTGTGTCTAATTTAAATAAAAAAAATCCTAGCAGTAAGAGCAAGAATGGGAGGGCAAGTGGAAGGAAAAAACAAAGGGAAAAGGAAATCAATTGATTGTGTATTGAAGATCTGCTGTGGGACTTTAACAGGTTGCAGGTGTTTATGTCCTTTGAGATGTCACATAACTCTTTTGAGGTTATGTGATCTGGAAATTGTAATCTAGAGTTCTGTTTGTAATTTTTCAAATGAATAATAATTTCTGAAATGATTATGAAAATGTGGACTCCTTTGACTCGCACTGAGATATTTTGTCTGCTTGCTTTTAGCACACAGAGATAAATGCCTTATGTCAAATTATACTAGAAGCATTTTTATTCACACAGTGTTTAAGGGCTCTCCCACTCTCAACATGCTGAGCCATTCAGGATTTCATTTTATTATAGGATAGCAATTGTGACTAGTGTTGTATCCATTTTCCCCCATTGATTAAAATACTCACTTTCAAGAATCTTTAGTCTTGAAATTGAAGAATAATTTGTTTAATCCAGTATTCTTTTTGTTTTATTATTTCCTTTTTAATTATACTTTACTGCTCAGAAATTTTAGTGTCATTGTTCCTCTGGTATGTACTATCTCCTTTACTTCACTATACAGGTAAACATTTATTTACATCATCGCCACTCTCCTTGCTCTACTTTCTAAGGTGTTCCTAGAGTTACACAACTAGAAAGAGTGGAATAAATAAGATGTAGTGGAGAGGAATTAGAGAGATATTACAAATAGGTAAGTAGGTTTTATGTCAACATATTAGAGAAAATATAAAATATTTAAAGAAAAAACATATTAGTGAAATCACATGTCACTTTGAAAATTGCAGCTTGGAAAGATTAGTGGTGCTTATTTTATAGATTTCAAAGATAAAAGACAGTGGAGTCAAACTGAAAGGGAAAATGTGTCATGATTATTTATTAGCAAATCTTTCAATTACCATCTAGAGAATGACTTTAAAGATATGCAGACAAACACACTCCAGTGACCTCAAGATAATTTATAGTTTGTCGCAGTTTTAAAAATAAAAAAGAATTATAGTGTTCCCTAGAGGGCATACTGTATGAGTTATGGTTTATCTTAATGTTCTGTATAATACAGGTATTAATATGATGCAGATGTTATTCTTGTATTGATCTGTGAATCATGAATAGGAGGAAAACCAATTTATTAGAGAAAATAATTTGAGTTTTAACATGCTGCAATCTGAAAATATACTTCAAATTGAAAAAAAAACATCTAAACCTTGCTGGGGCTTTGCTGGGGAGTTGCCTGTTAGATTAGCTCAGTTCTATGTATCATAAGATTCTGATATTTTGTGATTTTTAACATTGATTTAAATGATCAGAGTATTGAATCACTCTCTTCCCAAAGCTCTGGAAATATTTCAAATAGATATAATTTTAAAAGATGTTTTATCTTCTAATCTCAGTGTGACAAGGAGTGTTCATAATGTTTTGATGATGAGGTGGAGGAGAATTTTAACTTTAAAAATTGAACTCAGGAAATAGTATAATTAAGCAAAACATATGGGATGATATAATATCATTGGCAGTCATCCTAGACATCAATTTGGGAAGTTAAAGAAAGAAACTAAAGTATTCTACTGTTTTAAAAAGATTTTAAGAACTAAGTACTGAAATTTTTATATTCAGGTAATGGAGTTGGTATATTGCCACCATGTCTCCATGGTAACTAAACAATAACTGAAGTAAGGTTTGTGTTTTATGCCTGCCCATTAAAGAGAGAACCTTAAAAGTTGAAAGTTAAGGTAAGAATTTAGGTGGTGCTACCCAACATACATTGCACATGGGATCTCCTATCACAAAGACAGAAAATTGCAAAAACACGGAGCCTATTTCAAAGAAGGCGATTGTATCTGTCTTTATCAATGTTTGGATGATGTCTAACAGAAGCCTCTTGGCAACAAACATGAGACAGACCACAAAAGGTGCAGCAAGTGGCACACATAAAATGTTAAGAGTTACTTTATATTTATAATATATGGCTGTTGAGGTTGTTTAAGCTGCTATATGACTTGCCCTCAAGTTTGTGGACATGTGTTCTATCCTTAACAATCACTGACTGAAAGGCAAGAACTGCTTCGTGCTGGTTACCATCTGACTTCCACATTCTTGTGGCTTTGAACAGAAGCACAAATACATCAGTTCTAGGAATTAAGCACTTCTGTGTAGCTCCAGTAGGAAAATAATTTTCTCAGTTGTAACTTCCATTATTTATTAAGAGACACTAATAAATTTGCACTTTTTTCCTTTGGAAACTTGACACCTACAACAAGATACATACATAGATTTTACTATAAAGTTTTGTACCTTGCTTGCCTAGATTACCACTATATACCAGTGTGGTACATATCAAGGGCTTAATAAAAATTTATTGTTGATATTGTTACATTGATCACTGTTGGACAAATAAATAACCTTAAGTGATGTATCTAAAAATGAAAATGCATTGGTTGGCATTCTGACAATTATGTTTTTCTTATTTCAAATGGATTCTGTATTCTGCTTTCTTCAAGATTGATATAAATGAACATTTTATGACTGTGTAAACCACTGATTTCTAATTCTATTCTTTTTGCAAATCAAAGCTATATCCCAACTTCATTCTTTCAGACCAGCCTCTAAATACCATAATGGTAAAGTGAACTATTGTCCTCATTCAAATTATTTATTTGTTTTGGAGAAACTAGGAGTTATGTACACTCAGTGGCAGAAAGACAGACAAGAACAGGGGCTGTGGCTATGTAAGAAAGGTGGCAAATTTCCAACCAACATGCCCAGCTTCCTCCTCACCTCCTTGACCGGAAAGAAATGCCAGACAGCATAAAACAAAAGGTTTGCAAGTTTTGTCTCCAACCAATAGGCACCACTGCTTATGAACAAGTTCAACATGTTCAAAGTTTGCTTGGATCATGCCATACAATATTTGTGGGCCAATAATGATTTCTTCAAACAGACTATCTATAACTTAGGGGAGGAAAACCCCAGATCTCCAGATGACATGGGATTTAGGGGTCTGTGAATCCCCTATCTGCTTTGGAGAAGGTTTTTTTCTCTGTGTGACTATTGCACATATGTGCTTTCATATCCTCCATAAATTACTTTCTTCAACTGAAGATTCTTTCTGCACCTCTTTTGAGTATTTGAGATTTTGCCCCGCTACCTGCCATACAGAAAAATGAACATGAGCAAGACACTCAGTCTGTGTCAGAAGTAGGAAAATATGTCAAGCAGAATATTGCTACCTTGTAAACCCACATTAGCCATTCAGAGCATGATCAGAGATTTCCTAATTTGCAGCAGTGTAGCTATGGCTTATGCTGCAGTGTCACTCAGTGACCAACACAGAGGATGACTTCTTGGAAGATTCACATTAAAATTAAAGTTTAATTTTCTATAAGTAGTTCACAAAGAGCTTTAACAATAATTTACCTCTACCTTTATGTTCCATTTCATTACCTTAAGACCATAATATATCAGAGTATATGCATGTTTATATTATCCATAATATTAATCTGCTCATAATAACTTTAACTAGAGTTTGTTCTGTCTCATCTAAGGAGGTAATACCATAAATCAATCTTTATTCTGTCAGTACTCACTGGGAAAATATTTACTGCTCTACCAATTGAAACTTGTCTCTGTTTACATCTTTAGCACAAAATTTGCTATAGTCTTCCCAATACCCACTACATAATACTGACAAAACTACAGAAATCCTAAATGTCTAAAACATGTAAAGCCATCCATTTTTTTCTATTATCTTTTAAATTTAAATATGAAGAGTTATCATGATTGCCCAGTTTCTTGTCTAGTAATTATAGTTTCAGAATTAATTTGACAGTCACTGCTTCTGAATTCTGGAATAGAACTCTGACATCCTACTCTCTCTTTTGCATACTACAGCATTTCAGGTTTCTCAAACTATTCATTCTTTGAGTACAAGTATCATGTATATCTCGTTTAATTTTACAGTTCATTATTTAGAAAAGAGCACCTACTTATAGCAATAAGTTGTTAAAAGAATGACTGAGTGTATGTTATTTTCAAAGTCTGGATGAATGGTCTCCTAGCAGGCTAAGTTGGGTTTGTCATTTTAGCACTCATTTTCTAGCGCAGTACGCAATTCATATGGGGGGGGGGGGAAATTAGATTAAATTAGTTTGGAAAAAAGAAAAGCTTTCCTAATATGATTTTGTAGGTTGGTATCATTACAAAGTAAAACGATCTCTTCCTCTCTGGGATTTTCCAGGTTTGTTTATCTCTCCATTTCTAACTTTCTTTTTTTATTATTATTTATTTTTTATTTTACATGTCGATCCCAGTTCCCTCTCCCTCCCTCCATCCCTCTCTCCATCCATCCCTCCTTCTTACCCTATCTGTCCTCTCACATGCACCTTGACCACCCTCCTCTCCCATCCCCACACCCCAATTCCACATGTAGGGCAATGCCATTCAGGTGGGGTCATGTAAATCTGTCAAGTCATTTGAAGTAGGGACTAGGACTTCTGTCCTGTCTCTAGGTTAAGGCAGTATCCCTCCATGGGGATGTGTCTGCAAGGTCCTTTTGTATACGAGGAATACGTCCTGGTTCCACTCTCTGAGGCCCCTTAGACTGCTCAGTCCTTCTAGCTGAGACCCATATTCAGGGGGGCCTGAGTCAGTCTCATGCTGGATTCCCAGCTATCAGTCTGGGGGGGGGGGGTGCGGTCTATTAGCTCCTTCTTGTTCAGGTGAGCTGTCTCTATGTGTTTCTGCAACCTGGTCTTGTCCTCTCCTTCTGCATCTGGATTCTAGTTCGACTCAGTGTTTAGTTATGGGTGTTTGCTTCAGTTTGCAACAGGTACTAGATGAGGGCTCCATGATAGTTGATCTCACTATCTGGGAAGGGCATTTATGGTAGCCTTTCCACATTTCTAACTTTATTATACAGATGCTCTCTCTCTCTCTCTCTCTCTCTCTCTCTCTCACACACACACACACACACACACACACACACACAAAACCCATGATCACCACCAAAAACTCCTAACAAAAACATTTGTATTTTCATTATCTTCATTGAGAACACAATGCAGACAGGGCAGTCATCTAGAATGTGACTCTGACAAAGCAATCCGTCACTCTGTGTCAGCTATGAATTCACTAATTGGTATGTAGGATGTGGTCTATGGAACTATCTGGCTTGTCCAGGCTATCAGTCACCTTCTGAGTGAGTACCTTTAGTAATTGTATGTGTCGACGGAAGCAGCCCCTATTCTGTATTAGAGATTCCAGTGGGTGAGTCATGTGTTGATTGCTTTCTCTGTCAATTCATTTTGCTTGCCCAGTAATGAAATTGAAATGAAACTCTCATGAATTAGTAAGACATCAAATCCAAAGAAAAATGGACAAGGCATTTCTTCTAACTTGGGAATGTTCCACATGGTGTGCTTTGCCTTCCATAGCACATTGTCTCAACAATATCTGGTAGCAAATGGAAAAACAGTGAAAGGAAAAGGGTTTGAGGCATCCTTAGTATGTGAGTTTGTTGTATGCATGTTCACAGTATGACAATTCAACACAGACAACAGACATAAATTTTAGTTTTTGTTGTGTGTGTTTGTGAATATATCTGTTTTGGGGATTTGTGTTGTTATCTTGGCAGGTTTTGTGGGGAAAAAATACATAGCTCTGGCTTTACGGCCTTCAGTGAAGAAAGATATGAGCTTCAGAAAATGTGAAAAAAAAATAGGTTGGAGATTGAAACAGAGTAAAATGGAACCATTTAACAATAGTTGGTGGAGTTTCAACCATTTTTTGAATATTGAGAAAATAACATAGACAGAAAGAAAGTTTGAATACACACTCAAACATAAGCATACTGCTGCTTTTTAGAACTTCAGTGATTAGCTGCTTCTTCCTTAGATACATCATTGTGTTTGCTAATGTAAGGAAAAGGTGGTACCACAGAACTTCCTGGGTGCTAGGGAAAAATACTTGTGGGAACTTTCAGAAAAAAAATTATTATATATCATTTAGATCATGTGACTGTTTTGAATTCTTAATTTGGATTTTAAGCCTTTATTATTTTAAAACTTAATTCACTTTTGACAATTTAATATTTTAGTACACTTTTGTCTCACCCATGCCTCCACCCACTCTTATTCTTCTCTTTCAAAGTCTAAGATGGAGTTCTGACTTTAATTTCTTTTATTTGCTTGCTTGTTTGCTTTTTATTCTGGCTCATGGGCTTACTTGGAACCTAAGACAGTGACTTCCTCTCCCTTAGCTGTCCTCAACTGCCTATAGCATGCCAAACAATCACACTTTCAAGTGAAACCTGAAGTATTAAGGGTTCCCCAGTCTTTTGAAGGCCCTATTTTGGCAACTACATCTGCTGTGATTTCCCAAGTGTTAGAGTCACGCCATAGCCATAATGCAGTAGTTCTATTTCCAAAACACTGGACTCTCATCTTACCATCTTAAGTGTTCACAAACACAGCAAAAGGAGTGGCAAGGGTATTTTAGAAAGCTATATATTTGATACCCTTACAATTCTCATTTTATGAACAGAAATTGCAATCTGTGACTACAATGCATATCTACACTCCAATAATTGATTTTCCCAGGAGATTCACAGAGATGTTCTGCAGTTTCACTTGGATAATTGTCAAATTAGGAGCATAAAGTCATCATCAAAATAGATATTACAACGTTTGATTTGTATATCCTCCTCAAAACATTCTTGCAAAGAGTTACTTCAGCACATGGAAAGAAATCACCAGCATCCCTTGAGAAACATTTAGCATTTAGAGCATGAGTTCAAAACCAGGTGTTTTTCTAAATGCTGAGTTACATGAGTTACATGAACATCATTGAAAGTAGAAAAAAATTCCTTTAATTTGGTATCAGGTTAAAAAAAAAAAACTAATCCTAATTTGTAGTCAGGAGGCACATATGGAATTGCAAGGACAAATGCTGCATGAAATGGCTGCCAGACTAATTGCAATGGCCTTGCCACAATATTTATTTTATTGTCTTGCCTGTTACAGATTACTGATCTAATCCTCAATGGGAGTGATACGACTCACATGGAGCTTCTTCTTTTAATGCAGTTGAAATGAGCTGTAGGTGAGAATTTACTGAGCATTACCATCTGCTCTGAACAAGAAAGATCCTTCCATGTGTTTGGATGCTATTATCTTTCATATGAAACAACAGTTTGCACATGACAATATTCCTCCTTTCTTCCAGCTTTTAAATCATATAATATGACTTTTTTCCTAATTTCCTACTAACCAAATAAAGTGAATTTTTATAGTGGTAGACAATACATTGGCAACAGGCTTTATCCTACAGTAAGTAAATTGAAGGTAGCTAGAAATGTGGTACAGATTACTCAATAAGCTGAAGTTTATATCCTTAAAAAATATTTTCCTGTTTTTAGGATTTATTTTCATGTTATATGTGTGAGTATTTTATAGATATATAAATGTACCACGTGAGAGCAGTTTCTGCAGAAACCAGAAAGAGATATTAGATTTCATGGTACTGGTATTACAGATAACTGTGAGAAGCCATGTGAGTACTAGGAACCAAACTTGGGTCTTCTGAAACTACCGTAATTGCTATTAACAAAATATTTTAAATACTTCCTAAGTCCTGTTCAGCAGAAAGGAACATATGTGTAAACAGTGCTATTATCTAGTCTATTTTTTAAAAGTTCATAGAATTACATATGTGATAACAAATTTATTCAAACAAGCTCTAATGTAAGGACTATGTGCTCTGTGTACAATAGGACAACTGGTGCTAGATTGTGGAATCACAGATCAATAAAGCAGGAAAATTTCAATGAGATAAATTACCATGTACTTCCATTGTTGTGTTTCCTATCACTTTGTTCAGAAAAAAATCCATTTATGACAGTCTGAGTTTTGAAATGGTGATGCTTTTGCTTTTTTCCCAATGATCAGATTGCTCATTCATAAAGCATTTGCCACATAAAATAGACGACCCAAGAGCATGAAATGAAAAAAAAAAAAAAAAAAAGTTAAGCCAGGCATGGTATTACATTCATGTAATCCAGGTGCTTATATGACACGATGAAAAGGGGTTAGATGAGCATTCTCTAAAGTTCATAGGCCTTTTCTCTTGGCATACAATCAGCACCACATTAGAGGCAATATTTAAAATGAGTTTGGAGGCTAACACCAAAGGTTACCATTTGACCTGCAGACATGTGCCATGACATACATGAACACTCAAAAACATGAAAGCACAAAAACACAATATTCAGACACATACTTATCACATTTTACACTTACATATACACAAACTTACAGTGACTTAATATGACCTTTTGCTCATACCACTAGAAACAAAATATTAATCAATTCATATAAAAAATCTTAGGAGAAAAAGGACATTGGATCTTCTGTGGTTTAATTTCTATGGATGCAGGAAATGCAGTTAGAGGGAGTGAAAGGCAGTTAAAATTTTAGCCTTCAGAAAGACATTCTAAGTTTTCTCTTTCCCCAAATCCAATTAGGCCAATTTCTCTGTTGCTGGGTATGTATAGTTTCCTACAACAATGTCACAGTCTCTTTCAACTATATATTTCAGTACTTTCATGTATCCCATCTATGCAAAACTGTGTACAACCATTTACGCCATGGGTTGTTCAGAATTCTGAATAATACCGAAGTAGGAGGAACATAAGCAGAGATTGCAGTTGTTTGTATATAGAAATAGGTTCTCTCTTTCAATTTTTAGAATACTCCATGTTAAAAGAACCAAGTTGCCTACTGACTGAAATGAGATTTTGGTCATGGTGACCTTTTCATGGCAAGTTCAGCAAGTTAGGCACAGATGGCCCAAGATGGAGATTATAAAAGCAACCAGAAAGAGAGAGCTCAGCAAAATGTTTTCCTTATAATTATATAACCAAACCTTGAATAAAGAATTGCTGTTTAAACCTTGTAATATTTTCTAAAACAGTCTCTAAGCTATGGTTGTAAGAAGAAACCAACCATCTAACCAGTTATTAAAATAGCCATCCATCTTAACTCTTCAAAGTCATTTCTTACCACTTCCACTATCAAACTCCCCCTTTAGCACTGCATTACCAATATATGGGTGAGTCATTTCCCATGCAAATTAACTACTCATCCCATAATCTCTCTGCCTCTATACTAGTCTAGGGAGTCTTGACCTCTTGCCTTAATTTTTATAAATGGTGCTTAATAGCATCATCTTTTCCCTGCTAGAAGATATTAATTCACCCTCTATTTCATAGCCAATGGTATGTTCTACAATCATATTCTATAATACTCTTACTTACTTTAAAATGATCAATGGCATTTCATTATCCTTTAATAAAAATCATTCAGTACATCCTAGTCACATAAGTATTATCTTATTTTCCTTTTAGTTCATAATCTCTCCTGTACATTTTGGAAAGCCACTTGATCACCCAGCTGAGATGCTATTCAGGTGGTCATATGACTTAAGTGACTTAGAATGTACTTAATTTCTTGTTAGATTCCACAATTAAAACTGTGTTGTCCAGTTAATCACTTTTTAGTGTAGGTGAAATAATCATTTAAACAACACGCACTAAGAAGTTTGAACCATAAGAGTGAAGGATCCTGATCAGAAGATGATCTGATACAATAGTACTGCCTTCTTGCACTGGACCTCTGCCCTTTCTGTGAATGCTTACATGGGAGAAAAACTCAGATTTTATTTGTGTGTGTGTGTGTGTGTGTGTGTGTGTGTGAGAGAGAGAGAGAGAGAGAGAGAGAGAGGGAGGGAGGGAAAAAAAGAGAGAGAGTGTGTTATTTCTGTTATTTTGATAGACAACTTAGCATGAAACACAAGTTGGCCTGGAATGTGTGGATTTATTTAAGCACATATTCTCAATGTTGGTACTATATTCCTGTGCTTACATACTCTGCTGTAATTTCTATCCTTTTAAAAATATTATAAATAAGTACACATTGTACATTACAATAGTCAAGGCTAACTAGTATTTTCCTATGAATGAGCATGTACTTACTACTCTAATTTTATGAAGCTGCTATGCTTTTCAAGTATCCTTTCAAAAGTTGTCAGAAGCTTATCATTATTTTCTGGAATATCCACCTGAGTTCTTCTCCT
This sequence comes from Phodopus roborovskii, assembly GCF_943737965.1. NCBI lineage: Eukaryota > Metazoa > Chordata > Mammalia > Rodentia > Cricetidae > Phodopus > Phodopus roborovskii. Next base: position 10,493,013 of record NW_026126418.1, read on the forward strand.
GCCCCCTGCTTTACTTGACCCTTTTTCTTCATTGTCTGTCTACATGTTACTCCATCGTAGGTATAAGTTGTCATAATACTGTTTCTGTAAATCTTTCCCTTCTGCCTATCACACCTTGGAGAATGTTTCTTCTAATGAGCAGTTATTATGTTCTAATTTACTTGGTCAAAGCATAAAACCTATTAATTTGTAATAGTCTCTTCAAATAAATAATAAATTCTATGAATCCACAAGGCATTACTGACATTCAATTTTTCATTTTCAATGATAATTTGATATAAGAATTCAATAAATGTGTAGATGAATCACACATTTTTCTTTTTGCTAGTTTCAGTGCTTTTATGGGCTCTAGGGTAAATGTTGATTTTATAGTCACAAAAACTAAAAAAACAAAGATGTTCTTTTATCTAAAATATATATTAATCATAAAAGTTCATTTATAATTTTGACTGATTTATGGGTAAGAATATTGACTTGAATAAACAAAAAATATGCTAGTTAAGACAATCATGTGCATAGGCTATTAGCAAGGAATTGTGAAATATTGTAAGCCCAGTTCTGAAGTTCTAGTCCCAGACATAAAAAGTCAAATGCTCTCCTCCTCCCTCTCTAAAAGCTAAATTTACACTTAATATTGGTGTGTCAAGGATATTGGCTGCATACATTCCTATGGGACTCCTTCACAAAGGCTTCTATGCCCTATTGTCCATCTATGTTTCCTTAAATGCTTTCAGAATTATGGTTGCTTTGCAACTTAAAGTTTATATAGGTATTAAAAAAATATGCTGTTGTCCCAATGCACATGGGATTTGATTTTTGTATCCTAAAAGGATGTATTATTGCACACACAACTAAGTAGTCAATGAGCAAGTGATGTGGGTTTGAGAAAGCACAGAATCTATTGCAGGAACTTGATCTTCACACACAGGTCACACAATAGCCTAAACATAGTGTTTCTCTGTGAGAGGACAAAGGTAATTTTCCAGTTGTCACCTTTTGTCCTTGAATAGATAGCTTGTTTTGATTGGTGAAGATTTGTGTATTCAGTTGTGGATTTCTTACTGCTGAACTCATTTTTCAGGATTATAGCGTTTCAATGCATGGATATCAAAGCAGTCTCCCTGGAAGTCCTCAGATTAACGAGGACCAGACAGTCACTCATTTTGATGAGGTTCCCTGATCTTCTGCTGGAATAAGAACAAATGTCGCAAATGAATTAAACTTAGAGAAAGCTGGGCTATGACACAGCAGAAATTAATTTAATCTTTTGGTATGGCTTCAACTACCTACATAATTCAAAAATCAATAACACAAAATTAATAGCTTAACATACTTTGACATTTAACCTTGAAATATGGTTGAACAATTTTAACCAAACTCAGAAAATAAGATTTAATCTGTATAAAAATTCACTAGTGATCCTTTGCTCTAGGTCTAAAATCCATATAAAGGATCATCAGCCTATAATATACACCAGCAGCAGAACTAGGATACAAGGTGTATTCTAAGAGATTCATATAAAGTCCCTCACAGAAGGGGAAAGGGACAAGTCCCCCAGAACACATGGGAAGTTGGGGGGCAGTGAATGGAGAGAGAAGCAGGAAAAAGAGAAGGGGAGGAGAGGAATGCACGCGCGACTTGGAAGATTGAGTCAGGGTAGGAATAGAAGACAGAAGAGAAAGACAGGAAGAGAGAGAGAGAGAGAGAGAGAGAGAGAGAGAGAGAGAGAGAGAGAGAGAGAGAGAGAGAGAGAGAGAGAGAGAACGTGAACGTAATAGAGGGAGCCATTATTGGTTTGAAGAGAAAACTGAACCTAAAAAAGTTCTAGAGACCTACAAGACTGCACCCAACTGACAATATGAACAACCGTGGAAAGGCTACCATAAATGCCCTTCCCAGATAGTGAGATCAACAACTAACCTATCCACTATCATGGAGCCTTATCTAGTACCTGTTGCAAACAGAAGCAAACACCCATACCTAAACACTGAGTCGAACTAGAATCCAGATGCAGAGGGAAAGGACCAAGACCAGGTTGCAGAAACACATAGAGACAGCTGACCTGAACAGGGAGGAGCTAACGGGCTCCCAGACTGATAGCTGGGAATCCAGCATGGGACTGACTCAGACCCCCTGAATATAGGTCTCAGCTAGAAGGCTTGAGCAGTCAAAGGGACCTCAGACTGTGGAACCAGGATGTATTCCTCGTGCACAAAAGGATCTTGTAGACACACCTCCCATGAAGGGATACTCCCTTAATCTAGAGACAGGAGAGAAGTCCTAGTCCCTACTTCAAATGACTTGACAGATTTACATGACCCCACTTGGAGGGCATTGCCCTACATGTGGAATTGGGGTGGGGGGATGGGAAGGGAGGGTGGTCATGGTGCATGTGAGGGGGAAGAGAGGGTAAAATGGAGGGAGGGAGAGGGAACTGGGATCGACATGTAAAATAATAATAATAATAAAAAAATTCACTAGTGAGTGAGAAAATTTATTAAAGAAATGAACATAATTACAGCACACATTCTATATCTATAAAATAGCTGAAGAGAATAAAGCGTCATGACAAGGTTAAAGAAAATTTTCAAGAATTACTTATAAAACTTCAAGTCTGATCATTGATGTCAACTGACTATGTACTTATATAGATAGCAGATGAAATTATTAGTATATTGATAGTCCAAGAAAGAAGCAAGTCAACCTACTTTACATAACATCTGTCATGATTATATCACCCAAGCAGGAAGAAATACAATCAATAAAATTTCATGTTTCTTCTAAGGTCCTCAGTTAAATTATGGTATTTAATAGAATAATCTCATTACATGAGAGAAGTCTAAAGCTGTTATCAGAAATACTGTGTTGAGGTTGCAACCGCAATTCAGCTAAAATATTTAAAATATAAAATATTTAGAATGTGAAAGCAATCTGTTATTTTGTAATTAATACCTAGTGTGTATTTTTTTTAAAAAAAAAAACACATATTCAGAATATACCCTGCATTTTCATACCTTCAGAATCAGGAAGCTTAATACTTTTAGTGACAGACTGTTTCTGCCTCATCCAGCTTCAGCTCTTAGTTATTTTGGTCAACCTATAAAGTTGATAACATACTACTACATTTAAAACTTAAAAAGCAGGGCATACCTCTAACAATACTGCACATCTCATGTTTTTCAAAGGTAGTTCTAAAGAAATTTTACTGATAACTAATGATCATCAATGCAGAATAAAATAGAATTAGAAAGTAGTTACATTGAACAGATTATTTTTAATGCAAAAGAACATCTGGTGTATTTTCAAATAATTGCAACAAAATTAAAAAAAATGGTATTTTGTGACATAAAAAAGATAACAGTCAAATCTCAGGATGCTCGTGATAATAAAATATTGGTGGCATTTAAAAAAAATAAGAAATAAAGATAATTTGTGATCCTGAATTGGAAGAAACTTTTGAAAGTATCTGTACTATTCAGAAGTGTCTCCAGATTCTACATATTCCATATAAATATTTTAGTGATATTGTGCCCCGAAATAGAATAAAATTACCCGAAAATTTTATTGTATTGGAAAGGATGTTAATAGACAGTGCAATATCACTAAGAAGAAAAACAAAACCAGAACTATTCTATGCTTGACTCTAAACAGTTCTATCAATATACAGAAAGGAAAAAGTTCAGTACTAGGGTAAAACCTGACATCTTTAAAAGGAAGGAAGAAATGATGTTCTACAAATAAGTTTAGTAATGTGATTTGACATTGGTGCCAAAAACACAGCATATAGAAGAATGAAGAATGAATATTCTCTTCAATTAACGGTGTTAGAATAGCTAGACACACACACACACACACACACACACACACACACACACACACACACACATATATATATATATATATATATATATATATATATATAAGAATTAAGAGGACTGTTCCCTGGCACTGTGCACAAATAACAATAAGAAAAAGGCAGAAGGTATTGGGCAGTCCAGAACTCCAGAGAATTGTTCTTGGCAGAAATAAATTGTTGGAAAAGATCTCTTAAATGCTGAGGTATGAAAAGGCAAGAAGGCAAGTAGGATTCTACAAAACTAAGAAACCAATGCAAAGATAACAATTGAACAGTCAATGATATGAAGAGACAACATGGAAAAAAAAGAGTATTTAATGACCATGAACATGGTGGGTTTGTAATTGTTGTTGCTTTTTCCTGTTGGGCGTACAGATGGACAGGAAACAGGAATACATGGTTGTGTTAGTGTGATGGCTGTTTATGGAATTGGTAGCAACATTTTGAAAATGAAAACCTACAGTTCCCAACTCTGAGCTAAATTCAGCTATGTAAGTGTTGTGTTTCCATTTCAGATCAAGGAGATATGTCACCTCTTTGGCTCTAGAGATAATTTTATTGTTAATTTAGTCTAAGTCTAATTAGTTTTTGTGGCAACCACATTTCACAGTTGATTCTTATTATACCCAGGAGAAAATATCACCTCTATGTCTCTTTGAAAGTGATGCAATTAAAGCGTAAGAGTGCACCTGATTCATGCAAGGCTTTCCCTTAGCTTTATTTGTGTCCTGTGGTTCAAAAGTTGCAATTACAAGCAACATTTAAGGCTGACAAGCAGGACTGTATTTTTCTGCTATAATAAAAATAAGTCACTATCCCCATTTTGTAGGGGTAGAAAAATTGATCATATTGACTTAAGTTTATATTATTTTATAAAATGTTTTTAATTTTTTATTGTTGAGCATCTTGCACATTAAGACATAATAAAATGTGAAGCAAAAATTGTTACTGGGGGAACTCACAAAAGTCACTGATGTTTATATTTTGTGGACTTGAATTCACAGGCTGTGATTTTAAAGCTTTTTCTAATTGCATAGCTGTTTTTCAATGTAATAAAATTGTTCCCAGATTTTAAGATGGAATTAAGCACATCAAAAAATGTCTGCCATTAAAAACATCCATTTGCATTTTCAACAACACCATCCCATTTCCATGGGATCAGATATCCAATCCCATTGAAGATGCTCTATGCATGACTCTTCTTTTTAAATACATTCTTATCATGTGTTTTTAAAAATTTAGTGTGTGTGTGTGTGTGTGTGTGTGTGTGTGTATGTGTGTGTTTGAGTGTGAAAACACAATCATGCCACAAATGTACAGAGCAAAGAAAAATGTACTGGAGTCATTTATTCCCTTCATATCTGAGAATTGAGAATTCAGGGAATAGAACCCAAATTTACCAAGTTCTAAGCAAGCACCCTTATCCTCAGAACCATCTCTCCAGCCTTGCTATTACACTATTTCTATTGTCTCTTCTTTAGCAATTTCTACTTTAAATCAGAGTGTCAAATGGATAGTGTGGTTCATAAATATTGAATATTAAACAAGCATACAAATTAGTTCCAATATTTCCATTACATGAAACTATAAGATAGAGCATTTGTAACTACTATAGATTTTCTAAAGGAATAATTTAAGTTCCCTGTGACTTTGGCTATAAAGCACAGCTTATATATCAACTATAATGAGCACTCACTACTCATTTGGTTATTTCTCCACTGAGGTAAAGATTATCAGCAGAGTCGGTAAAATTAAAATTAGCAATAATAATGGAATAGTAGTACCTAAAATTTGGGGCACAGCTTGTGGGCTAAAATCATATAAAATGTTTTATATAAGCACTTCATCTTTCCAACAATACTACAAAAGTGGTCAGAATAGTTATCTAGTTATACAGGTGAGGAAACAGATGTGTTGTGTAACTTTTTTGAGATCACAAATATATAAAGATTACTTATATTTAGAATATTTATTTTGATTATCTACTGGTAAGGTAAAAGCTATAGAAATCCTTTATTGCCACAAGGAGGAGCTAACAGGCCCCCAGACTGATAGCTGGGAATCCAGCATGGGATTAACTCAGGCCCCCCTGAATATTGGTCTCAGCCAGAAGGACTGAGCAGTCTAAGGAACCTCAGACAGTGGAACCAGGATATATCTCTGGTACACAAAAGGACCTTGTGGTCACATCTCCCATGGAGGGATACTGCCTTAACCTAGAGACAGGAGAGAAGTCCTAGTCCCCACTTCAAATGACCTGACAGATCTACATGACCCCACCTGGATGGCATTGTCCTACATGTGGAATTTGGGTGGGGGGATGGGAGGGTAGGGTGGTTAGGGTGCATGTGAGAGGGCAGAGAGGGTAAAAAGGAGGGAGGGAGGAAGGAAGGGAGGAAGGGAGAACTGGGATCGACATGTAAAATAATAAAAAAATTAAGTTAAAAAAGAAATCCTTTATTATGAAATTAATAGCTTATATATTTTTGATAGGAAATTCTTAGATTTTTGTAAACCATACAAAATGAATTTTTGAATGGGGTTTATTTTAAAAAATAAGCCATTTACCATACTATCTTACAAGCAACAAAAATAATACACTTGAAACACTTATTTGTAAATAATCATTTTTTTATAATGAATATAGACATAAGTGATGTCATGTTCATGGATCCAGCCATTTGTAAACAGTAATTACAGTATTGATCATAGGATAGCTACTATCCCTAGTAAACATCATTCTCTACCCAGTCATATGCTCTCAAAGGTTGTTATTCCTATATAATATAATTTGCCAATTCTTAGCTTTATTTGAGCAGCAAACACATCTTTGTGTCTTTGTTGTTGCCATACTTCCAAATTGTGGAATATGTCTTAGGTCTAACTTTTTGGATTTCCTTGGACTTTTCTGGCAATGTAAATATTTTGAAGTCTATTTCTTTGTAATTAAGAACACTGGTCTTGCCAGGACACTCCATGAAACAAGTGAACAATGTCCTCTTAATTCTGACATAAGATATGAGATTATAAAATGTGTTCATATCTGTCTTAGTCAGGTTTTCTATTGCCATGGATAGATACCATGACAATGGCAACTCTTGGAACTGAGGTGGCAACTTACAGATTCAGAGGTTTAGCCTATGTTCATTATGGCAGGGAGCATGGTGTCATGCATAAATACCTAGTACTGGCTATATCTTGATCAGATAGCAACAGGAAGAGTCCTACATCTTCCAGGCATCAGAAAATGGTCTGAGACACTGGGCAGTATCTTGAGTATATATGATGCCTCAAACCTACCTCCACAGTGACACACTTCCTTCAACAAGACCATACCTACTCCAACAAAGCCACACCTCTCAATAGCTCTTATCACTTTAGGGGTCATTTTCTTTTCAAACCACCAAAATATTTTATTTAGATATGAAGGTATCAGAAGATTCATTAGTTAATGTACTGGAGTACATGAGGGAAGGAGTCTTTTTTCAGTAACTATTATGAATATAATCATCTTAAAGTCTGGACTTAACTTATTATAGGGCAACATTGACTGCATTGGTTGGCTTACTATCAGTAAATTAGGAGATAAAAATATAATCTTAATGAGGAATTTGGAAATTCTTACAAATAATAATCCTGTATATAAATATTAATTCCTGTATATAATTTCATGTCATTTCTTTACACTTTGGTCATGAAAACTTCAGATTTGTATCCACTACATCATTTATCATTCTTCTTTTGACAAAATACCTAATAAAAGAAACTTATAGATGTTATTTTTGTCCATATCTTGTGGTTATAGTCTACCATGGAAAGGAAATCTTGTGAGAAAAACTTTTTCTGCAACTGGTCAGATTGCATCCACTCTGAAGAGGCAGTGATGGATAGTGCCCTCAGCAAACTAATATAGGTTTAATTAAAAATCATAAGCAAACAGAAGACACAGACTATTTTCTTTTTAACCAATATATTTTGATCAAAATATTTCTATTTTCTTGAATGTTTCTTCAAGTTTTTATACATTTTTAATTAAAATAGAATTACAACCCCTCCGTCTCCCTCCAGTTACCTCCTATTACAATTTCAGTATTCTAGGTATTACTCAGCACTAAATGAGCTCAAGTCATCAAATATCTCCTTTGTAACAAAAAAGAAAAACACAAAGCATGATGAATGCTGTTTTTAGCCTCAAGTTCTGATGAACTTGTCCATTTATTCATTCTTATGATAATCTTTTCTGAGAGGGGTACTATTGGTAGCCAGATATCTCTTGTTAAAATGATTATAATATCTCTACTTTGAGAAATGGGAAGATTTTGGTGACAGGAAACATGGAATAGAGGTTTTCTACTAATCAGAAATGGTAGAACACTACTATGATGCCACGGTGAAACATGACTGATGTATTTAGCTGTGCACTGGCTCCTGCCATGGGGAGCAGTAATGCCATCTCTCTTTAAGTAGAACCTGACCTGACCTGGACTCATTTGATGACTTTCCATATTTTGAATTTTTTTTCTGATGAAAGAATGAAGAGCAATCCTGGAAGTTCTATCCTTCCACTACAATCAAGTGTTGATGCACAGGAGTATGTGTGGTAAAGGAGAACAAGACATGCATAGTGATGGTCTCTGCTGAGTGACTTGAACTTTGCATAGGGAAAAAGGCAGTGTCTGTAAATGAGACAGATATAGTAGCTCTAGATTAGTAATTGACTTCATCAATGGTATATCTAGCATTCCTTCAAGAAAGTGGATATCTTGGAGAGTTGAAGAGTAAGATACCATGATTGATGTAGTTAGAATTCCTTATGCAAAGTGAGTTTCTCAGAGGATTGGAAAATGAGCCACAAGGACCAGATATTTGCTAAGTTTCTAACTATCAGCATATATGGAGAAGACAAGTAAATTACATGAAATGAATTTGACTTATTAACTGCTTAAAAATCATAGGAAACACCAGAATGATGCAATTAAATAAACAGTAAACACAAGTTAGAGCCATCTGTCACTTATGATGGACAGAGTTATTTTTTATTTAAATGATTTAGTGAATTAAATAAAATAGAAAAGACAATCACTTTATTTAAAGACAACAGACTGGTGGCCATGAAAATGCATCACAGATTTCCAACCATAGTGGCACCCAAGATTTTACTATACCTAACATAAAATAACTTTAGTGTGTCAGAGGACACAGCTGACAAAAGCTCTCTTACATGTTACCTTAAGTTTCTGCTACCCAATCTCTGGAGGAAGAGAGTTTCTTCTGACCACTAATGTTATTTAATAACTTCTTATTAGTCTTTCCATAGTTTTCTTTGAAAGGCAATTATTTTGGTGTCTAGAATGTCCAAATATCATGGCAGCAACTCCCTGGTGAGGGACTCTGGCTACATCGAAACACAAGAGTAAATGGGACTACTGCATAGAAAAGTAATGAGTGGTGTGTGTGTGTGTGTGTGTGTGTGTGTGTGTGTGTGTGTTTGAGTATTTGCATGTGTGTTTGTGCTTGTGTGTTTGTGAAGAAGCAAGAGACTTCAAGAAGGAGACTTTTTTTTTTCCATAGAACACTTTGCTTCTATATGAGCTTTAGTCCTTTTCTAGGCTATTTGAACAGACTACCTTCTCTGCCTTAAAAGATTCCTATATTAAGATCAATTATCTAGTACATGAAGTTCTGCAAGACAAACCATGTCAAAATTATTGGAGTTATTTACTTGAAAGCATTATAGACATTCTGAAATATATGAGCACTGAACTAAATGATTCTCATTTTAATAATTTCAACAAAACTATTTTGCAGGTACTTTCTTTCTATTACTTAACTATATTTATGAAGTGGTGAATATTGCGTGTGTATATATTTATAAGTTACAAGGGTAGCTAGGATCTTAACTTGGGCCTTTATGCTAGTCCATGTAGTGCTCTTATACATTGGGCCACCTTGCCAGCCCATGATGTGATTGATAATTCAATTCAATGAAGCTAATCAACACACTTAACATCTCAAGTGCTTAGTTTTATGATAAGCATACCACCAATTTACTTAGAAATAGTGGGATGTATAGAAAATATTTATTAGTTATATACATCATCCATGGAAATATTTTCTTCCAGTTATTGCTAAGCATCCTATTATTTGTACATCAACTCTTCATTCTCACAAATGCTAGCTCCTAGTCACACCACTATACTCCTTGAGTTCTATTGCTCACAGTTCAACTTATTTAAAACAGCATATATATTTGCCTTTCTGTCATTGGCTTGTTTCACTATTATTTCTTAAACTATGTATGTTATTAAAGATAAATATCATCACTCTAGAGAATGATTAGTATTCCATTATGTATAAATGCCATAGTTACTTTGAAATTGTTTCTTTATAAAGGAAATATGACTTTCCAGTTCAAGTATGTTAGAACCAAAATTCTAAGTCTACAATCTGTTTTTACTATATTTGTCAGTACTTTTAAATATAACATTTGCTAATAACGTCCTTGGTAACTCTTTTGGGCTTTAAGCATGCATTAATAATGTGATGTAGAACAAAGCACTTAACTTGCCACCATTATGCCATCATCATTGTTACTATTATCTTCCCAATCTTCATGAAGTTATGCAAACATTTAAACACATGTTCTGCCATTTAGTTCTCAGGATACCTAGTTAATTAGACAAATCCTGCTAGTGAAGCTCACAGTCAACTTGGAAACCTAAGCATAGTTATGATCAGCTTGTCACATTGAACTGTTATCATGGTATGACATTGCCCAAAATAAAATAAATATGTTTAAGATTTAAAACTACCAACATGACATTTGAAATCTTAGAGTAATAACTGGGTTCAGATGGGCAAGCATGGTGTTCTTATTTTAGAAATAGTTTTCTCTATAGTAACAGGAAGGTGGGGATAATCTAAGGGGTATTATAGGGAACATTGGCCTCTAGGTCAGTGTCACTGGGCCCCGGACCAAGGCAGTAATGATCAACTGTCAGTTTGTCTGACAGCTGTCTGGTGGCCTTTGTGATAATGCCTCCAGACACTCACTTGTCTGCAACATCCAAAGCTTTATTCTGTGCCTGCTGCAGTTTGTAATGACAGCCACAGCAGAAAGTGTGGCAGTTCAAATAGGCACAGGGACCCTTGGTGTCCATCATTCAAAGTGAGCACTTTAACCCTAATTTAATAACAGCCCTAAAAACAGTAGTAATTTCCTTACAAATAAAGGGCCATTCTCTGGTCCATCTGCCCTACTTATCGCCCCACAACGTTCCCATTTCCAATAGTGAGACTAAAATTTACCTTTGAATTAAACACAAGGTCTGATAAAATAAGTCACTGTGAACAGTCATTATATTTTCTGTCACTGGACCAATTAAGATAGATTTCCAGCTGTCACATTCCGATACTGCTACTCCATATATATATATATATATATATATATATATATATATATATATATATATAAGACCTAGAAGCGTTGATCTGTGTCAAAGTTACTTCAGAGGGAAAATTGAACCCAAAATAATGATAATTGTCATAGGATGTCACACCATTAAATGAAAATATAAAAAGCAAAATGCTGTGGAGAAACTGCAAAGTCACTCTCCTGTAGAGGTGAAACTAAGACACACCAAAGCAAGCACACTGCTTGAGTAGGGCCCTGGCTGTGTAGTGAAACCCCTCCCTGGTCGCCAGCAAGGTGACTGCTGCCCAGCTCATCTAATTTGATTTCAATTGGATATTCAGTCCAATCCCATAGCTTAGTTGATGAAGTTAGAGTAGAAGATAAGTATGACATTCATCAGGAAAGAAATGAGAAGTAAAGGAAGTTAGTATAAGTATACACTATTAAATACCACACACAAAAATTGAGTGCTCCAAGGACATCGAGGCCAAATGATGCACACTGTCACTACAGGAGACAGATGTTAATGAGCTAACATGCAGTACTGAGATGTGACTGACAATTCTCAAATGACCTTTAATGGTTTATTATTTCAGACTTCTTTTTAATAGCAAGGGGGAATTGATTACTTTTCTCTAAGCTTGGGATTAAAATTAAAAAAATAAAATAGACTTATTTCCTATAGGCATCATGTTCAGTGTTAATTTCTTATTAGAAGGCATAGCAGGTGTTATCCATACATAATTTCCTAAAACTAAGAAGTTGAACAATAGAATTTTGCTTGTATTCTAAGAATTATTAAAAGCAGATCATTCTTTTCTGTTATTTGAACATAGCAGCTATACAGCACTTTAGCCAAACAGAACTGTCTTACCAAACCATAAACCTAACCCAATGTAATGTGCTTCAGGCAAGTTTTGTCACCAAATGCAAGGACACTTCTTAGATGACATTTTGGAAATGATGAATTATATATCAATAGTGAGAAGTTGCTGCTTTTGCTGGACCACAGACTCAATTTAAATTCCCAAGAACTTCATGTGCCAGTTTTACATACAGCCATGATTGAAAATAAATTTATAAAACATAAATTAGTTATATAGGTAACTAAGTAATGCACATTGACAATTATATCTCTTAATTATTTGAATACTTTTGTTATTACTAGTTTCTTCTGGCTGTATTTGGGAAAACATTGCTCAGTTGTTCTTAGTTAAACACTATATGTAGTAATGTCATCTTGTTGACTTGAAGTCTACTATGCTATGAATATCACCAAATGCTAAAGTACTGGCCTATGTATTGTTTAATTCCTGTGTATATTATAAAAAAGTGACAAAGATGAGAGTCATGTAGATTCCACTTTAAAGTGAGTTATAACTTGGCATCACACTGTAAGCAGTACATCAAATCAAGGAAAAAAGTACTCCAGCTGATAATTGAATTAAGCAAGGGAATCAGACATTTGTGCCTGTGCCATTGACTAGAATTATAATGACATAGGTTTACAATCTGTAAATATATGTCAAAAATTAACAAGAATTTGGAGAGAAGTAATAATAACATTTAATGAAAAACAATTTATTTTTAATAAACTTTGTTAGATATGCCATTATAATATTTATTTAGTATTTTAGAAAATAAATATGAAGGTAGATTTATATTTTTATATGATAATCTCCATATTGTTTCTAACCATAAAATCTATTATAAGCATGTGTTCATGTTTTTGTATATACTTTACTTTGGCCCATAATCATAAATGTTAGTTATGTATCAGCAAACCACTACATAAAATTGATTATTACATTAACATCAGATTATAGAAGGCCTTACAACCAAGGAAGGTAAGTGAATCATAGAGGGTAAAAGAAATGACCTTAATTAACCTTTACATATATCCCTGAAATTTAAGTGGTCCTTATAGAAATTGGAGCAGAGAAACCTATAACCGCATTTTATTATCTCATTAAGGACTAGTGTTTGAGAGAATAATGGATTTGCAAAGTTCCCCTGATAGAACTAGCCATGTAAAAAGAGTTTCATTTCATAAGGAATTATTTTTCTACAACTTTTGCATTTAAGTCACTGAAAAAGAAACAACAACAACAAAAACAAAACAAAACAAACAAAAAAAAAAAAAAAAAAACCCTTGATCTAATATTATCTGCCTATCACAACAGACAAAAAAAAGTAATTGATGCCTCTTTGCCTCCCAGGTAGTGGTTAAATTTTTTTCATAGAGTATTTTCTTTCTTTTCTAACTAACTTAGATATAGTTAATTTGGGAAGGTTTATAAGTGGGGCAGAAAAATATAAACACTGGGACATTTTGTGTCATTTGAATTAATAAAAGAACATTAAAAAAAATACTAGCTAAGTTCTTTAGAGAAAACTCACCAAAAGCAATTCTATATTATAGAAGATCTCTGGGAAGAGGTATGGAAAGATATCAACAAGATATACATGACATGAATGCCAGGTTTTAAAAACTAAAAGTGAATATTTCACTCACCATAGAATTCTTTTTGAGAATTTACTTTGAATTGTTGATGCTGAAACTTTTCAAGAGATTTAATTCGGGGGACTTTATATTTTGCTTTCATCTTTTATATTGTGTCTATTTTTTTCCCAATGCACAAGAACTATTTGAAAAGAAAGAGAATGCCAAAAATGCATCATTCTAAATAAGTATTTCAAGAAGGATTGCAGTTGTGCTTCCTAAACATAGAAAGCAGAAGACCATTATAGTATTCATCTCTAAAATGTCATCAAGTTCAGTACTAAGATATGCAAAATCTGCAGCTTCTTACAAATACTGCCTTCAGAAGAAAAGTCACGACATTTCACCTTCCTGTGGGGGACTGGGGCTTAAACTGAGTTAGGGAAGTTCAATCATCTCAGAACGTAAATATCAAGTGGGGGTTAAAATTCAATATTTCCCTTCCCTTTTCGCAATGGTGAAAAGTTGAAAGCAAGAGTTCCATGTCAGATAAATCAGAAAACATAAAATGTTTCACCTATACATGAGTTTCAGTTTTTTCTTTTTAAATAATATTATTATTATTATTTTTTCTTATTTTACACATTGATCCCAGTTCCCTCTCCCTCCCACCCTCCCATCTCCTTTATCCGCTACCCTGTCCCATTCCTCACCCACTCCCCAGGGAGGATGAGGCCTTCCAGAAGGGATCATCAAAATCTGTCAAATCATTTGGGGTAGGACCATGCCCTCCCTCATTCTATAGGATAAGGAAATAAGCTCCTAAGTCATTTTGTGCACCAAAGATACATCCACTGTAACAGGTTCCATAGACTGTCCAGGCCATCTAAGATCCATGTTCTGGACATTTGGGTTGGTCCTATGCTGGTTTTCCAGCTGTCTGTCTGGGTTTCAACAGTAAAAGGAGGGATTTGCTTCTTCTACAGAAATTCATGGTTCTCAGGCTATTAGTTTTCCATAGATCTTTCCTGTCTCACATGGTCTCTGGAATTCCGTTAACCTTAATCTGAAACTCCACAATCCTGAATGAGACCTTACAAACATGGTTAGTTCTAAAAGCTCAGACAACCATGAGTTAAAAGGAAATGAAGTGAAGAGAACATTAGTTGGATAGAACAACAGGGGAGAGGAAAATCAAATATGCAAAAAAAATAACTATATCAGATTAGCTGTCATGACATTAATTATCTATGTTGTAATATACAATAATGGAACTGAACGATTGTCTTCTCCCTTCTGTCTCAGAAAAAATAAAAACTAATTCATTTCACTATCATAAATTAAACTTCTTCTTCCCAACTGCTTCATGAAATCATTAAAAGATGTGTTTTAAATATGGGAAGGAACACCACACTGAACCTCTTAGAAGAGAAAGTAGGAGGTACCCTTGAACACATTGGTATAAGAGACCACTTCCTGAACATAACTCCAGGAGCACAGACACTGAGATCAACAATTAATAAATGGGACCTCTTCAAACTTAGAAACTTCTGTAAGGCAAAGTACACAGAAGAAAAGACCAAACGGCAGCCCACAGACTGGGAAAAGATTTTCACCAATCCTACATCTGGCAAAGGGCTGACCTCCAAAATATACAAAGAACACAAGAAACTAGTCAACAAAACACCAAATAACAATATTAAAAAAAAGAATTCTCAATAGAGAAAATCAAAAAGGCTGAAAGACACTTAAGAAAGTGCTCAACATCCTTAGCTATCAGGGAAATGCAAATCAAAACAACTTTGAGATACTATCCTACTCCTGCCAGAATGGCTAAAATTAGAAACACCAATGACAACTTATGCTGAAGAGGATGTGGCGAAAGGGGAACACTGCTCCACTGCTGGTGGGAGTGCAAACTCGTATAGCCATTTTGGAGATCAGTATGGTGATTCCTCAGGAAAATGGGAATTAGTTTACCACAGGACCCGGCAATCCCCCTCTTAGGTATATACCCAAATGATCCCCATCCATGCAACAAAGACATGTGCTCAACTATGTTCATAGCAGCATTATTTGTAATAAAAGAACCTGGAAGCAACGTAGATGCCCCTCAACTGAAGAATGGATAAAGATGTGGCACATTTACACAATGGAATACTACTCTGCAGGAAAAAAAAATAATGGAATCTTGAAATTCGCAGACAAGTGGATGGCACTAGAAGAAACAATCCTGAATGAGGTAACCCAGTCACAAAAGAGGAACATGGCATGTACTTGCTCATATATGGATTTTAGACCTAGAGCAAAATATCACCAGTGTAGAGGGATGTTCACTTTGTCTCCTTCTATGACCACTCCCATTGGGGGATGGAGCCAGGGGCAGAAGTGCACTGTGGAAGGAGGACAACTCTATTGTAAACTCCATTACACCTTCACACCAGGCTATAATTTACACACACCACCAGAGGAACTAGGAATACAACAATGTATTAAAAGAGAAGTTTAATCATGAATTTTTAGAAAAAAAATGACTTGTTTCAAATTTGTATGATAAAAATCTTATCTCAAATATTTTGTAATTAGAGGGATCAGGCTGGGAGAGGATGGAGGGAGAGAATACTGGAGAGACAACTGGATTCTAGAGGCTTATCTGGGATGACTTTGAAATCCAGAGCAATGGATTTCTTTCAGGAATAATTGAGGGTGATCCTAGCTATGAAGCTTAGTCATAGGGGATATGAAACCAGAATTGACCCTCTCCTGTACCTAGGCAAAACTTCCATTGGAGGGTCTTGGACAACCAACCATAAACTCTTCTACCTTCAATTTGCCCTGCATAGAAAATGGGCTGGAGTAAAGTTGGAACAGAACTTGTATGACAGCCAACTGATAACTGGCAGAGCTAAGGCCCATAATCTGAGAAAGATCTCATTCCCAAGGGCCATAACCAAGAGCTGGGAAACTCCCAGAGATCTAGGACAGAACCAAACAGGATGACTGGCAAAAATAAATAAATAAATAAATAAATAAATAAATAAATAAATAAGAAGTAAAATAAAATAAAATCAGTGAAATGATTCCCATTGATATTCTGCAGTTCTCATAGATTGGTGCCTAGCCCAGTTGTCATCAGAAAGACTTCACCCAGAAACTGATAGAAACTTATTCACAGATCCATAGCTAAACATTAGGCAAAGCTCAAGAAATCCTGTGGAAAAGGAACCCAATGGGGTCAAGGTGACCACATACACACACACACACACACACACACACACAAAAAAAAAAAAAAAAAATTAATCTGTGTTCTTAAGAGTTCACAGTGACTGAACCTACAACCAGGAAGAATGCATGGGACTGACCTAGGCTTTCTGAATATGTGTTACAGTTGTGTAACTTGATCTTCCTATGGGACTCTTAACACAGAGAACACAGGTTATCTCTGACTCTGTTGATTCTTTTGAGGACCCATCTATCCTTCTGGATTGCCTCATCCAATCTTAGTTGAAGAAGGGATGCCTATTCTCACTGCAGCTAGATAAACCCTGGCTGGTTGATATCTATGGAGTGCCTACCTGTATCTGAAGAGAAGCAGTAGAGGAGGTGATAGGGGAATTGGGAGAGACTTGAAAGAGGGGATGGAGGGCAAGCTTTTGTTAGGATGTTAAAAAAAGTAATATAAAATACAACATTATTAAAAAGATTATTCAATTAAAAGAAAACCTAATACATATATTTTCCCCTCCAGTGGACTAGGTGCAGTGAGACGAGATCTAAAACTTAAAAGGGAAAGAAAATCTAACTGGAAGTGGAAGAAAAAATAGTTAAATGTAAATCAAGAAAAAGAACATCTCTACCTATGTATTATGGAGAGCTTGAAGGAAGGAATAGATGTCCTGCAGACAAGCTGCCCTCCTTAGTTAATAAATCTCTAATGACTGCAAAGTACCACTTTAAATATGAAGGTTTTTTAGAAGGTTCTTAGAACAGGAGTACTGCAGACCAAACCAGTGCAATTATGAAGGCACTTGCACGCCCTTTGCAGGAGGTTTTCTCTTGGAATTGAAGTTGAAAGTCCTCAGCAGGTGGTAATCATGCCTCCTCTGGCTTCCTAGTTGCTGAGTGCAGAGACTTGTAATGCTGAGAACTAAAGCAAGATCTGTTTTATATATAATCTTTTGTCTCAAAGCAAGAGAACTAAAGAGGACGTCCATTGCACTACAGCCAAGTTGACCTTGGGCAAGCACATTCATCTACCTGAAACTCCATGAAATAAAAATAGTTAGAACAGAGTTAGGATGATGTGACCTTTAAGAACCTGTTCCTGTTGCCACACTCTATGATTATACTAACTTTGAATCAGTTAATGCCATCTTTCTCTGGTGTGTCACTATTGATTTTGTTCACTCAAACAGGTTCTGAGAACACTGAGAACCATCACTTGCCTCGGCACCATTTCATCTCAGCTCTCTTTGCTCTACATCATGAAGAGAAATACTGAATCCCAGTGGTCACCACTATTCACAGAATATAAGTGAACCACTTTGGGCAGTAAAAGACAAAGAAACCAGTGAACTAGGATCCTTATGAAAATACCATGTCAAAATGAATGACATTGTAAGTGAGACAGAAATAATATAATGTAAGAAACAGATGAATTTATTCACCAGGAATTATACCAGAAAATATATTCCCAACGTAGCTACATAAAGGACTCCAGGGAATTCTATTACATTATAGGAAATAAAACTATGAAGTGTGGTATTTATTTTTTTTAAAGAAAAAAAAAAGGATACATCCTGGTGTGTCATATTCCATGGCAGCAACAATACTGAAGGTAAATTCTCATACTTTATCTGTGTTTTCAGGATTTTATCCATAATTTCCAGAAGAGATATAGAAAAACCAATAGCAGAGAGAAGAGGCAAAGAATAGTTCGGTAGTAAGACACAGTTGCAAAAATCTATTACCCAACAATGACATTCACTGGGCAATAGCGATTGGGAAGGTTAAGGAATTGGTAAAGAACAATACCTACTATTGTTTATGTATTAGATTATAGACCACAATTTTACCATGAACATATGGGCCAGAGGACAAAAAGGAAATCCAGAAGATAGCAGGATTCATTAAATAAAACCAAAACAATAAAAAAAACAAACAAACACAAATCTTATGTCAATAGTTCCATCCACTTGCCTGTGAATTTCAAGATTCCATTTTTTTCTGCAGAATAGTATGCTATTGTGTAGATGTGCCACATCTTCTTTATCCATTCTTCAGTTGAGGGGCAACTACGTTGCTCCAGGCCCTTGCTATTACAAATAATGCTGCTATGAACATAGTTGAGCACATGTCTGATAGGAAATGCCATTATGTATATATGTTTCTCATACTGGTTAATGAATAAAGCACTGTTGGCCAATAGGAAAGGATATAGGAGGGGCTAGGAGACAAAGAGGAAAGAGGAAGGAGGAAGGAGGAGCCGAGATGGAGAGTCTGGAGAAAGCAGTATGCCGGCCGGCTCCCCGGTAAGAGAAGACCATGTGAAAATATATAGATCAGCAGAAATGGGTTTATACTTAAGACAGAGGTAGCCGATAAGAAACTAGTAACGGGCCGACAGAATTATATCAAATACAGAGTCTCTTGTGTGTTAATTGGGGCAGGCGCGGCGGTGGGACAAGACCAGGTGGTGGGAGGAAAAACCATACTCCTTACACATATCTTTGTTGAATGGATGTGGATCGTTTGGGTATATGCCTAAGAGAGGGATTGCCGGGTCCTGTGGTAAACTAATTTCCATTTTCCTGAGGAATCACCATACTGATCTCCAAAATGGCTGTACGAGTTTGCACTCCCACCAGCAGTTGAGGAGTGTTCCCCTTTCTCCACATCCTCTCCATCTCCAGCATAAGTTGTCATTGGTGTTTCTAATTTTAGCCATTCTGGCATGAGTAGGATAGTATCTCAAAGTTGTTTTGATTTGCATTTCCCTGATAGCTAAGGATGTTGAGCACTTTCTTAAGTGTCTTTCAGCCTTTTTGATTTTCTCTATTGAGAATTCTTTCTTCAGTTCTGTACCCCATTTTTTAATAGGGTTATTTGGTGTTTTGTTGACTAGTTTCTTGTGTTCTTTGTATATTTTGGAGGTCAGCCCTTTGCCAGATGTAGGATTGGTGAAAATCTTTTCCCAGTCTGTGGACTGCTGTTTGGTCTTTTCCACTGTGTACTTTGCCTTACAGAAGCTTCTAAGATTGAGGAGGTCCCATTTATAATTGTTGATCTCAGTGTCTGTGCTCCTGGAATTATGTTCAGGAAGTGGTCTCTTATACCAATTTGTTCAAGGGTACCTCCTACTTTCTCTTTTAGGAGGTTCAGTGTGGCTGGATTGATGTTGAGTTTTTTGGTCCATTTGCACATGAGTTTTTTGCATGGCGATAGACATGGTTCTATCTGAAGTCTTTTACCACTATCATCCAATTGTGTCAGCACCATTAGTTGAAGATGCTTTCTTTTCCCCATTGTATTCTTTAACTGTTTTGTCAAAAATCAGGTGTTCATAAAGAAGATACCAGAAAAATGGAAAGATCCCCCATGTTCTTGGATAGGTAGGATAAATATAGTAAAAATGGCAATCTTGCCAAAAGCAATCTACAGATTCAATGCAATCCCCATTAAAATCCCAGCACAATTCTTCACTGACATTGAAAGGGTAATAATCAACTTTGTATGGAAAAACAAAAGTCTCAAGACAGCCAAAACAACCCTGTATGATAAAAGAACTTCAGGAGGCATCATCATCCCTGACTTTAAGCTCTACTACCAAGCTATAGTTCTGAAAACAGCCTGGTATTGGGACAAAAATAGAGTTAGAGCAATGGAATTGAATCAAAAACCTGATATAAACTTTTCTAAATTCTTAATTTCAACTTTAATGTGTACTCAGGAGTATTGAACTTGCTAATCAAGTACTCCCCCCTTAACTATAAAACTAGACAAAAGGTAATATTTCAACAAGAACCCTCTAATAAATATCTTCAAACTTTTCATTTTGACTAGATATGTACATCTACAAAAGCGTCTCTTCAGATAAATGTGCTTTCTGCATATACCTGGAATGAAGATTTAAAACCCCAAAAGCCTTATCAAAATTGAAGGAAAGAACCAACTCTGCAATATTTTCCTCTGGCCTCAAGATGTGTGCCACAGTAAGTGGACTGATAACAAACACATCACATAGATGACATAGATCAATTGGCTGGTCAACCTATGAATAAATTAAATTGAGTAAATAATCAAGCAAAATTAAAATCTTACTTGAGAATCCCACAATGGAGTTCAAAATGCCTTTTACAGAACACCTTAAGTTTATGATTTTGGCATTTAGGAGAATGGAATTTTATCTCCTAAACTTCAATTCCTTGACTGGTTGACTAAAACTCTCTGTATAAAATAATTGCCGTTGGGTTTTAATTATATAAAAATATTTCTCAGGCTGGAAAAATAACTCAGCAGGTAAAAATGAATGTTATAAAACCTGACAACCTAAGTTCCATCCGCAGGACCCTCGTAACTGAAAGAAAACAACTTGTCTATGTTCTCCATACACTCACAAACATCCCCTTATTAGATGAATGAATACAGAATACATGCAATAACATTAGCTTATATTAAGTGTTAAGTATTAATAAAATTTAAATGTTAATTTAAAATATATTTTCATACAATATATTCTGATCACACTTTCCCAACTTCTACCAAATTCTCTGCATTTCCTCAGGTACACATATCCATACCTTTTTTTCTTCTATCTCTAAAGGAAAAAAGTAAATGAGGCAAAGGCAAAAAACAATGGGTATATCTGGACATGGAGACACACATTGTCATTATTTTTTAATTAACTTATATCTGAACCTGAAAAAATTGTATGGATTATGATGAATAATACTTTCTAAATGTTAATTTTAAAGCAAATATAAAATATGATTTAGAAATGTAGCAAAATGATTTGTAAATTAATAAAATAAAATAATGAACATGCAAACACTGTTATGAAACTTTTAAATAACACAATTTCATTTCCTGAAATTGAAGTTTGTTTTGATCTTCAAATTGCTGTGATAACTACAACAGCAAATAATAATATTTATTGAGTTTTGTGTCCTGAGACAAACTATTAGTTTACTTTTCTTCATCAGATATTCACAATTATTTGAAGAGATGGACATTCTTGTTTTCACTCATATTTGAGTTCCTTTTACATCTCTTTGTTTTACAGTAGGATCTTTCACAATATGTGCATTGGGCTAGAACTCAATATGATGTCAGATCACCTTAGTATGATGTTTAAAACAGTATAAAGATATGGGAATTTCCCAAAATAAGAATATGCAGTACTGCTACTCTGCAGGAAAAAAACAATGGAATCTTGAAATTTGCAGGCAAGTGGACGGAACTTGAAGAAACCATACTGAATGAGATAACCCAGTCACAAAAAGAGGAACATGGTATGTACTCGCTCATATACTGATTTTAAACCTAGAGCAAAAGGATCACCAGCCTATAATTCACACTGCCAGAGGAACTAGGATACAAGGTGGATTCTAACAGATTCATATAAGGTCCCTCAGCGAAGGGGGAAGGGATAAGTTCTCCAGAGTACATGGGGAGTGAGGGGGCAGTGAGTGGAGAGGGATCTAGGAGAAAGAGAAGGGGAGGAGAGGAAAGCAAGTGTGACTAGAAAGATTGAGTCAGGGGACAAAGAAGGAATAGAAGACAGAAAAGAGAAAGAGGGAGAGAGAGAGACAGACAGAGAGACAGAGGGAGGGACAGAGAGAGAGAGAGAGAACATAAAAGAAGGAGCCATTATAGGATTTAAGAGAAAACTGAACCTAAAGAAATGTCCAGAGATCTACAAGACTGACTCCAACTAACAATTTGAGCAACAGTGGAAAGGCTACCGTAAATGCCCTTCTCTGATAATGAGATTAATGACTAATTTATCTATCATCATGGAGCCTTCATCTAGTATCTGTTCCAAACAGAAGCAAACACCCATAACTAAACACTGAGCTGAACTAGAATCTAGATTCAGAGAGGGGACATGACCAGGCAGCAGAAACACATAGAGAAAGCTGACCTGAGCAAGGAGGAGCTAATGGTTCTACTGTCCGAGGTCTCTTATATGACTCAGGCCTTCTTCTAGCTGAGACCAATGTTCATGGGGTATGAGTTAGTCCCATGCTCGATTCCCAGCTATCAGGCAGGGGGCCCATTAGCTCCTCCTTTTTCAGTAGCTGTGTCTATGTGTTTCTGCAGCCTGGTGTTGTCATCCTTCTAGGGGACATTTCTCTAGGTTCAGTTTTCTCTTCAAACCTTTAATGGCTCTCTCTTTTATAGTCTCTCTCTCTCTCTCTCTCTCTCTCTCTCTCTATATATATATATATATATATATATATATATATATATATATTTCTGTATTCCTCCCTTGAATTAATCTTCCTAGTCCCATATGCTTTCCTCTTCTCTTTCTCCTAGCTCCCTCTCCACTTACTGCCCCCCCACTCCCTATATGCTCAGGAGATCTTGTGCCTTTCTGCTTCTGTGAGGGACCTTATATGAATCATTCCAATTACCCTTATTTAGGTTTTCTGTTTTTCTCCTGTGGAACTAGAGAGACTTACTGCACCTGGACAAAGCAAAGGATAACCTTCAAAGAGTAGCTGACATGGAAAGCTAAGTGTTTCCCTCCCTCCTTTAGTAGTAATATTTGAAAGTGTGTGTGTGTGTGTGTGTGTGTGTGTGTGTGTTTGTTTTTGAGACAAGAGCTTTAGATAGCCCAGGCTGACCTTGAATGTTTTATCCTATTGCCAAATGCTGGTTATTACAGCTATATGTTACCACACCCAGGTTGTCTTATTATTTTCAGTAGAATACTTCTTCATCTTGTTCTCTTCATCATTATAAGTTAATGGAGATTTTCAATTAGTTGCTAAAGTGTGGTGATTTTTAACTCAATATTAGAAATTATTCAGTTAGTGACTTCCCTTTTGAGATGTTACAAAAGTCAGAATCTATACTTTACTATTTTATTTCCCATTTCTTTTTCCATTTTCTTCATTTACTTTGGTGATTTGTGTGTGCGTGCGAGTGCGTGTGCATGTGCGTGTGCGTGTGTGTGTGTGTGTTGCCATAGGTCCTCATACTGTCTACCTTTTTATGTCATCTTCCACAGTCCTGGGCTTCTGGATGTGTGGCTATAGTTCAGACTATTCTTATTATTTTTAATTTAATTCAAATTTTGTAGATCTCTTATACTTAAAATTATTTTCCATACATCTAATCATAGTTTTCTCTTTGCCACACTTCCCAGACTATCCTCACCTCTCTGTTCACTCAACTACATCCCTTATTTCCCTCATTTTTTTAGGAATCAGAGGAGAAACAAGAGCTACAAACAAATCAGAATTTTAGAAAGTTTTTTTTACATTGTATATTATAAATAAGATAATATATCTTTTCATAGCCTTTACTGTACTGGAATTGAGAAGAAATTTTTATTTTATTTTTAAGACAGGTATTAGTCACATTCTAAGAGAAATTGGATTTGAGAGATTGTTCACAATAAAGTTTCCAGAGAGAGTTTTTCAGAGCTTCTATCAGCATTCATGTAAAATATATAATAGTTCATACATTAAAACAGACAAGAAACAGATGAACACCAAGAAAACACTGATTGATTAAAAAGTAAGATGACTTTTACCTTTAGAATGAATTCACTTTGACATACTTCCTTCCCAAAATCTGTCTCTCAACAATTGACAACCCATAGAAAAGATAAGTGTATGTACATAATTGAACCCATATATATATATATATATATATATATATATATATATATATATATGCAGTATTGTAGCATGCTCATCCATAATATTTGACAACTAAAGAAATATGAAAAATATTGGTCAAAGTACACAAAGACTGAGTAAATATTGTAAGGAATATTTTGGAAATCAATAGTTTTCTTGGAAATTAGACAATTTCAAAGGAAAAGGAAAAATCACCTTTGTGAATTATCAAGTAAGTACAATGATTTATAAAATTTTGAAAACTTTAATGAACGAATTCTTTTTTACTTGAAAAGCAATTTTTATTTATTTGGAGGAACAGTTTCTTATTATAATAGTAAAAATGCTGAAGTTGAATGTTGTAAAATTGACATGGTACAGCAATGACCCGAGTGTCTGAACAGGAAGGGACAGGCCAGGGTGAGTCCTGGAGAAGTAAATCATCTAAAAGAATGAGTACTAAGAGAGCTCTTATGAGGCAGACACCCTCAGTGCACCTGACAAGAGCCCCACACAGAAGGGGGAGGCAGGGACTCTTCTATCACCAAGATTGAAACAACCTAAACAGCATTATATCACTGCTCCTCTGTTAACCTAGGTAAGCCCTGGACATCCCATCCATCCCTAGTCCTGAGGCTGTTCTGCTCTCGCCACCCCAGAGGGAGAGAGCCAGCTAGCATACCACAGTGAGGACTGTACATTGGCCCTTGACTGTAAAGACAGGTGGCATCCAGGGTATCCAGGTCAATGGGAACAGTGACAGGGCTCACCTAGACCCATGAGCCCACATTGCACATGGTTACACAGTCTTTAGTGTTTTCTACACAAATCTAATTGTTCTGGGCCCTGAGACAACATCTGGCGTCAAATTGGATGAAATAAATTAAGAAAAAAACCCAGGATAATGTATGAATTCTAAAAACTAAAGTCTCAAATGGAGAGAATAACAGTGGGCAAAATGAACAAAAGTGGAAGTTTAAACAACTTCTTTTCTCATTTCTTCATCTGTCCATACAGTTGGAAACTGAACATATCAATCATCTATGATCCTATTTGTTTGGACTGTGACTTGCCCAGCACTATCCTGGTTCTCCACCTACAAAATATTCATAATCATCCATGCCACTCAGGATTAGTGCAGAGAGAGTTGGCAAAGTGCCTCCGCATCATAGGATGAAAAGCTCCACATGGATACAGCACATTGCTATTATACTCAGCAATGCACCCTTTCCTATTAAAAGACTTATGGTTTCTCAGCCACCCTAGAGCTTTGACAGGGGCTACAGGGAGGGCACACTCTGTCGTCTTGCTATCTGGTAGAGTGTGATAACTGCTTACCTTGCCAATGAGGCAAAATAGCCAAATCCAAGACATATTTTCATATCCACAGAACAAGGAGTACAAGGCACATGGCTCCTCAGTACTGAACAAAGTAGAGGTCTATATAGTATTTCATGAAAGCCAACAATGAAGCAAAAAGTGCAAGGGAATCTAACAGGCAATGAGAATCCACAATCTTTAATACAGGTCTAAGAAACCCGTCCACTGAGGACAGAATTCCAGCCCCACACTTATCTGTTGTGCTCTTCTTACAGACTTCATACAGGTGTTATTTAAGATTGCCTCTGCTTATATATAATGGAACTCTGTATTCAACTGTATGCAGGTAAAGAAAATACTATGTAAATTTTTGGTAGCATTGGCAGAAATATTATATTTGATTTAACTTCATCTTTTCAAGGAAAACGAAGGCAAGTTTCACTTCATTTGATACTTAAATATTTCAAGAAGAAAGTGTAAAGAAAGAACTATGAATGGTAAATTATTAGAGATTTTCCTCTTTATTTAAAATGCATTTTTAAAAGGAAGTAGCATGTGTCTTATTAATTGACCATCACCTATTTTTTGAAGGCATTGAGAAAAATCCAACACATATTTCTCCCCAAATCCCAAGGGCATTCTCTACTACCTTGCCTGTGAGCTCAAACTGAGAATCAGGAGCTCTAAACATCTGGGTGGGAGAAGGATAAAAATATCTAGGATGCTAACAACATATGTTGCAACAAAATGGCCAGTTTCAGTAATCTAGGCTTTGTTTATGCTTTATATTAATGGAGCCAGTCAGGGTAACCAGGCAGCCAAGGAGCAGCATATGCTGCTCAGATTGTAACTGCCTAGGTTGCATTTTTAGAGGGAGTGCACAGCAGATATACCAACTACTGTGCCCAACCACCCAAACAATTACACTACCAAGTTTCTGATCAGGCTCACATATCTTGTGACACTCTGTTTATGTGCCTCACAAATAGGGAAAAGTGGGGATTACTATTGATGGCTTTTAAGGAATTTGAAAGAAAAGATAGGGGAGAAATGATGGAAGGATTGTGACTATTGCTCCATTTACATTAGTTTCTTTGAGAGTTTTTCCCATTGGCTGTCCATAATTTCAGAGGACAATGCCTTCTTTATGGTGAGGATATAATAAGGAATTTTTAAATTTATATTTCAAATGTAATTAAAAATAATTTAAGTGTTCTTAGTAAAGGAAACAGAGTCTGACTTTATGTTCACCAAAGCCACCATAGACATCAGGGAATAAATAGAACATGGAAGCTTTGAATGAAAATGTATATAGACACACAGGAGACACAGTTCCTTTTAAAAGGAACATCAATCTAAGGAGGTATAAGTGTGGCCAGAGGAAGAAAATAAGAAGGTTTTAGATAGAAAGAACTCAAAGCATCCTTCAAAACTATCCAATAAAACCATAAAGCGATAGCATGAGTTAGCAACACAAAGTATGTTGAATGATGTTCAAAGACCTCATTTAAGACTTGGTATATGGGCCCATGTTATAACCCCGAAGATCTGTACTTCCATTGACTTGTGATAATCTGAATGGAGGTAGATATGCCTTCACCTCTTTAAAGAAAAGAGGGTGACACTACCTGTTAGAGGTGACCCAAAGTTATAGCAGATAATTCAAGCTAGAAGGAATTTCATGAAGCAAGGACTATAAAGTGACTCCTGCCCCCACCCCCCAAAAAGATGTTCTGTATTGCCAGCTTTTTCTCTGTTGATTTCTCAGATTCTCAGGTATAAAATGAGTGTTTGATGATATAAAAGCATCACCTACAGCTGGATAGAACCATAATGGTAAGGGCAGCTTGACCTCTGGAGTAGAGTGATCCACTAGATTGAGACCTCAATTGAAGTCTTCCTACTTTCATTGGGGAACACAAGATATGAGCAGATGCTCTAGATGTAAAGCAGTGTTTCTATTGTTTTACTGTTGTTCAGGTTAATCATTCAGAGAGGATTATGTTGTTGTTTCTATTTGTGAGAACCATAACAAACCATGTCTTTCCAAGTAAAATGGAAGTAACATTGTTAAGTGGCTACTTACTACCCAGTGCTACTGCTTCTGTTTATCACAAATGAAGAGCCCAATTTTCTAGGTTTCCATCAAGCTACATAACTGTATCCAGATATTTACTTTGCATTTGTAGAGCTCACTGTTGTTTATTGTCTCAATACAATTTATTTTCCATGTGAATGCTTTAGTTATCTTTATAAAATGCAAGGTAGAGCCTACATTCCAGTCAGAATGTAAGAGTAATTGGCTCTCTTGTAAGGGCAGAAGGCATGACTCTGCAGCATCTCCCAGGATCCACACTACCTGGCTATTGAATGCTGGCATTATTTCTGCATGTTTTCCAGATTGCTTACTAGAGTCTTCTTGCAATGGCCTGATGTCTCTTCTAGTCATGGTAATGCTATATGCCTTGTCTTCACTTGATTTTCTGTTTCCCAGTTTTCCCTGAGTCTCCCTCTTTCATACTCTACAAGTACTCATCTACCACAATCCATCTTCTTAGCAACTCTTTGCCATTATTTAAAAAAAATGCATAACTACAAAAAATATCATCTACTCTCCTTGATGGTTCTCTTAGTTCTTTTCCTCTTCTTTATTATTCTCCAAGTGTGTATTTCATATTAACTCATACCTACTATTTACTACTGTCTCCCTTAAGAAGAATTCATATTCTAGTACTTCTGATTATTCATCTATTTTTATTTAATGTATCACTTCTAAGGTCTATATAAAAAACCGAGATAACTATGGATGCTTGGTAAATAAATACATAGATGCCTTGTCTATCTATTCAGATGGGGTATCTCTGGCAATTAAGGAGGGTGTGCTAAGTTTTTCTTTTTAATATTTTATAGTGTTTGCCTATAACAAATATAGAATGATCATGAATGCCTGATTATGTAAAGTTATGATTTTATAAAGTGTAATTTCCAAGTTTTCAAAATTTGGGGTTTTTATGTGTGTCTGTACACTATGTGCATGCAGTGCCTACAGCATCCAGAAGATCAGAGTCCCTGTAAATGATACTAAAGACAGTTGTGAATGGTAAGTGGGTATTAATAATTGAACTCTGGCACTCTGGAAAAGCAACCAGTGCTCTGAACATCTGACCTTTCCTCCAAATTTTAAAATAGAATTTGTATTAGTTTATATTTATTTTATAAGAGAATGGAATTGATTGTGACTTCTCTATTCTATATAAAATACTTAGATCATATTTAAGCTTCCCTTATTATCCATACTTGTTTCACTCCCTCTTTCTATATATGATTCCTTGTTACATGATAGTGGTCCCATTGCTGTGATATTTCTTTCCAGATTCTTTTTAAGCAGAGAAACATTTAATGCTTGCACATATTACTCTGGATTTCTGTTTTTAATGGTTTCCTGATCTCTAGTTCAATCAATTTTTCCTGAAAATGTCATACTTCGTAATAACCAAATAATGTTCCATTATATACATATATAACATGAAGAAACCAAATACCTCTGAATTGAGAGAACCATCAAAATGCATGCAAATAAGATGAACAGACATGTTTCCAATGAAGAAATACAAATGACCAACAAATATAAGTAAAACATATTCTTTGTCTTTAACCAGAAGGGAAATGCAAACCAAAAATATATTCAGATTCTTTTTTTGCTCACTCAAAATAATTACCATCAAGGAAACAAAACTACCCAGGTGTTGTAACTTCTACCTGTGATATTATCACTAGGGAAGCAAAAATGTGTGGTGGCAAACTATATAAAATCTTAAATATTTTAGTATAACCCTTTTGTAAATAAGTCTGAAGCTTCTTCAAAAGCTTAAAAAAAGATTTATAGTTATAGTGTGGTTCTCTTATTCATGGGAGTCAAAGGAAACATTCACTGCATAAACCCTGTATGCAAGGCTCATCATGCAATATCAAGTAGCCAAGTTATGACATCAGATTAGGTGTCTATCAGCATGTGACAGCAAAGTTGTGTCACTAAATACTTGTTTTGTCTACATACAGCTTACTTGACAAAGGCTCTTCTAATAATCTAAGCAAGCACATACTTATAGCTATTTCTTATAACGGAGAAATCAATTTGGGATCAAAGTGACCTTAGCTTTTGAAGTCTGCCAGGTAATCTTTAAAAATTAACTCTGTAATGGTGGCCCATAAGGAAGCGGAGAAACAAAAACAACAAATGAGTGAAGAAGCAATGATGGCCCAAATTGAGTGCTTTTATTTTCATTTATAAGGTGAGGAAAATAAGCTAAGATTTAAGTGATATTTCTTAAAATAAGACTGTTGTGTTATCTGTTCTATTTGTGTTCTTTCAACAATTTTAGAAGTAGTCACTACTAAACTGAAGTAAAACCAAAGGATCTGCAGTTTAAACTGTGTCCTACAAGTGGTAGTACAGAACTGTAAGGACCAGCCTGTTAAGTCAATTGAAAAGTTATGGCTATTGAACCACATACTATCTACTTAATTATTGCATATCTTACCACACCCATACGTATGTGTTTATCTGTAATTCATTGTACCCAGTGACACAATATAAATTTGAAGACACGCAGCAGAGATAATCTGACTGAAGTAAAAATTATTTTCTATGTGCCTTTTTGTTTTTTAGAAAACATTCTATTAGACATTTATGGAAGTGTAAGTTATATTAAGGGAGATTCTTGTTTTTTATATTTTCTAGAGTGTTATTGTTACATAGGAGGACTGCATAGAATATAATGGGCACTGAGAAAACTATACTTTAATAAATAAATAAATGACTCTCAATATAGGGTACCTAAATTACAGAGGTTTACTTCAAATTTTTAGTTTTATGTACATGTTTGTTACTATGTTCCAATTTTGTGTTCTAGAGACCTCCAAAACATAAAACTCCTAGCATTCAGGGGAGAAATTTAGCATTCCTAAACACTGAAATTTGAGGATGTGCATAGATGTTCCATATTCAAAATCAACTTTGACAATCACTATGAAAAGTCCTGGATCCTGTTCTGATGAAT
This sequence comes from Phodopus roborovskii, assembly GCF_943737965.1. Classification (NCBI taxonomy): domain Eukaryota; kingdom Metazoa; phylum Chordata; class Mammalia; order Rodentia; family Cricetidae; genus Phodopus; species Phodopus roborovskii. The sequence continues at coordinate 10,523,959 of NW_026126418.1, forward strand.
TGATTAGTTTCTCCCATGCTTTTATAATCCCTTGATCTTTTGAAAAGTGAAATGAAAAACAGGGTGAAGTTTCCATGCTCAGCACATATTGATGATGTCCTTAACCACTCACTTCACTTTTTAAGTGATAGAAAGCTTTATCTATTTATGAACATTATTTATTCATGAAGAGTTATAAAAATATTAATAAAGATAATAATTTTATACCTGCTGTGTGAACGGAGAATCCAGCTGTGTTCTCCCCACTTTATTAATAACAATAATGGATGCTCCACAGCTCAGCCTGAAGTTCTGCTGAGGATGCACCTGGCTGAAGGGAATTGAGTCCTCTTATGCACAGATGCAATCTCCTGGTAGTAGAGATGTCATTTTTAATGGATGGGGTTTTAAAATTCTTCATTATTGAAACAAATTGATAGTAGGTTTTCTCTTTTGTTTTCTTTTGAGGTTTCTTGTTTGAACAGTAAATCGATACTCATTATTTCTAAACAGTTATTGGAATGAATTCTCCACCAAAAGTAGGTCAAACATAATAAAGACTCCATTGATAACTTCTAAAGATAACAGCAATGCCATAGTGGAAGCTGTTGTTTCTAATAAGCTCACCTCTACCCTGGGTTCTCCTGGAAATAATGCATTATGTTGTTTGGTAAGGTTGCAAAAGTTATTTCCCCTACCCCTATCTGTTAGACAGGATGTACCAAGTGATATTTAGGAATGAGTCACTCATCCTGTTCTTATAAATCCACAATGCTACTCATAAACACATACACGAGTCATTCTTGAATATAAAATCCAAGTTGAGCCAAATTAACAAGCCTTATATCATTGTTTTATTGAATCTTTTGCATTATAAAAATACTGGTAACTGAAGCTCTTCATAGCCATTTGGTGAATGTGAATTATAGATTAGTTTTCGATATTGAAGCCAAATTAATGAGGGAGTAGATGTACAGATGTAAAGAAAGTATAGGGAAATAAAAAGAAAGTTACTTGATATCTAGCTTAAACTTTTGTAACTAAGTGTTGTAGAAGTTTTTTGTTGTTGTTTTGTTTAAGCCTACTGCTTTTTTTTTCAATTCAGTAACAGTGCATTGCCTTGCCCCTTCTGCCTTCTGACTTACATAAAATGCTTTGTCTGATACAGACATAGATTCATTTCAAGGTTTTTGTTTCTGAAGAGTTAACATAGTTTAATACATTGTCATTATAACAGAGTAAGAACTTAATTTGGTGATAAACTACATTCCCAATTTTATTCTTTAGGTTAGTTAACTTGGTTGAACTCTTCACTCAGAGGATATAATATCTGTGTCCACCTCGTTATATTTATGTGAAAATAAAAGTGAACAAAATGTAGACATTACCCAGGAGTTAAAAGTATTATGTAAGAGTAACTGTAGATAGATTAGAGATCCTTAAGAGTCAAAGACGAACACTGAGTTTTGTAAAAAGGTAATTTACCTAGGATCTTTGAATGGGAGGAAATTATGAAAGTATAAAATAACTCAGGATTGAGGTTTATGAATTTGACGGTCAAAAGTTCCTAGTGATGTTTTGATAAACAAAAGGGAAAGCTGAGAAGATTCTAAGATAGGTGCAATATATATACTAATCAACTACCAAGTCAGGCACAAAAAAGCAAGCAAGCAAGCTAACAAACAAACAAACAAGGAAGAAAAAAATTGCCCAAACACTTAAGGATTAAAATGTTTAAATAAAACTGAGGAGCTATTCCAGTTAATAAATTTTAAGATAAAAAATGTGTTAGAGGTAAGAATTAAATACCATAAAAAACCCAAAGAGTCCACTAACAGTACTTCAAAGTACTGGAGAAACTTAAAATTTCAGTGACATTTAAGTTGGCTTTGTTTGGAAGCATCAAAACAGGTTGTATGATAGATGTGAAATACATTCTTCAAAATCTTAGATCTTAAGACAGCATTAGAGATGAACCAATCTTTGATCAATACATGAGTATACTTTAATAAAATTTTCTTATTTTTGCAACTCATATTTCTATCCAAGAAGAGAGTATATTGGATGACCACTGCTTTTTATTCCATCTAAAATGCCTACACTCTGTGTCTGAATTTCAATTGAAATTTGGGAAGATAAGATGTCCAGTATAGGAATACAGCTATAGAAGACAAGACCAATTTCAATCATAACCCGCTATGAACTTACTGTACTCCTAAAGTTACTAAGCTTGGAGTTGTTGAATTACACACAGAGGTTTCCATGACTGATCAACTGAGACTCACAAGAAATATTGACTCAAGCAAATAACTATATAAATAACTTCAAATTCAAATCTTGAGAAGCTTTATATCTATGTGAAGCATTTAGCTCCACTTACACCAAACACTGAGACTTTCCTTTTAATGTTTGCTACTCATGATGGGAATTAACAGAAAGACCTACAATGGCCATGATACAGAAAATAATTGACTGTGGAGTGCTCAGACCTTAATGAGATATCTGTCCCATAACCTCTTCCTTTGAAATGTCAGTGATCACTGCAGAGGAGATGGATGGAAAGGTACATGGAATAGATAAAATCTTCAGATGACTATAAGGAAATAGTGTTTTCAAACACAATAGGCAGTTGCCCATATGAACTTATAGCAACTGTGGCAGCATTCATAAGACATGCACAAACATATTCCAGGCAAAATCCCAAGAAATGGGCAGGAAGTCCAACCTTTGCTGAATAACTATTTGTAATTGACAGCTGTTGTGAGAGGTTGCTTTGTTTAAGAGTGTGACTCCCAGTAGGCCTAATATACTGCAGTGGATGGCTACTGATTAACAGTACATGGCAATTAATATTTAATTTAATTTAATGAGTTTAAATATTTTAAGACATGGTATGGTTATTTGAATAAAAATGGGCCCCATAATCTTATATATTTGAAAAATTATTCATCAGGAATTGGTACCAATTGAGAAGCATTAGGATCTGTGGCTTTGTTGGAGGAAGTGTATCATTGTAGTTATGGCTTTGAGGTTTTAAAAGTGAAAGCCAGGCCCAGTTTCTTTTACTTCATGCTGACTACAGATCTGTATGTATAGCTTTCAAATACTTCCTCAGAACCATGTTTGCCTTCACACTGTCATGTGCCCTGCTATAATGACAGTAGCTTAAAAAATCTAAAATCGTAAGAAATCCCCAATTAAATACTTTCTTTTATAAGAATTACTATGGCCATCGTGTCCCTTCCCATTTTATAGAACACTGACTAGATTGGTGGGTATAGAATTGGGGCAGGATCTGTGAGATGAATATTATCAAAAATATAATGTATCAAATATTCAAAGGATTATCATAAATATTTTAAATGAGGAAAAAGAAACAAATGAAAGTAATCATAGACCTCTTTGTGGGAAGGTAAATGTCTTTCATAGCAGAATAAACAAGAGTACAGTTTCTCTCTACCCATTCCATTTGTAATACTAAGTTAAAAATAATTCTTAAAGATATTTTAGCAATTACTTATTCCAAGAATTTTATTCAAAAGTGTGGGAAATTGATGCCTCTCCAAATTAAATAAATTGTCCAAGGTCACTTGCATATTTGCCTGCAGAATCAAGTCTTGGCAATTAACCTCCTAACTATAGCTTATCATTTGTAATTATATCACTACTTTCATGAAGCAATGACCCACACTAGGCATAAATGTGGATGACTCTGCATATTTTATCATTTTCATGATACTATCCCTGAAGAAAAGAAAGCAGCAATATCTTGATATTACATGTTTGAATATAAATATAGTAAGGACTCTTTATATGAGAAAGAAAACAACAAAGTTTTGTATAAAGTTATTATCTGGAGAAATGTATTTCAATTTAAAGGGAATTCTCTGATAACTCCTGACAGAGAGAGTGTGAAATCCTAGTTTAATTACCTCTTTGGTAATTACCATGGATACCCAATAAAATCTAGTTAATTATATTTTAAGCATATTCCTTTTATGTAGGGCAGCATTTTTTAGAGCTTCCCCACTTGTATTTATCATGAGGAGTAAAATAATGGCTAATAATATATGATCATTATGCAATCATTCTTTACTATATGTGCAGATATGACACAAAGAACAATAGAAAAACCATTGAATTAACTATGTACTCCCTGCCCTATTTCCTATCTATAGCCACACTTGATTAATTTATGTCTATTTCCTTCATATACAGGAAATGTAATGTGCAAGCTATAGATTACAAACAAGTTTACCAGCTATGGCCTTTGTGTTTCTTTGCTAGAGTATTAATGATAGTTAAATAAAGTATCTATCTTGTTTTTATAAAACACAATGTAGAAATGTGTTGTGTATGTGTGTTATTATAGATATTCATATTCATACATAATAACTGTATCATATAATTATGTGTTTGTCTACAGCTGTGAATTATTATATTATGTATATAGTCAGTATTCTATTGTTCTGAAGAGATACCACTCTCCCAAGAAAACTTATAAAGAGATACATTTAACTGGAACTTGCTTATACTTTCAAAGGTTTAGTTCAGTATTATCAGCAGATAGAAGCACTGGATTTGACTTGAGCTTTTGAAAGACCAAATCCTCTCCCCAATTAAAGTATTTCCTCCCAAAAGGCCACACCTACTCCTACAAGCCACACTTCTTCTGAAGTAGTCTACTCCCTAATGATCAAGCACTCACATATATGAGCCTATTTAAGCCATTCATATTTAACCTCCATAACAGCTGAAAGAAACAAAAACCTAGTAATCTTATATGACTTTCTAAACTGTTTCAAAACTAATGCAAGAAATAAAACACTCTAATGTTTATACATGTGTTGATATAATTATAGACTTTGGTGCTATAATTTCCCAAATCCCAGATAAGGAGGCTATATTAAGGACTACAAAAATCAGCACTCCAAGGAATTATAATTATAAGCCTGTGAGTTAAATCATGTTTCAGTCTATGTCTGGAGGTTAATGGCATAGCATGCCTCTAAAATGTCCAGGGCCCAGGTTGGCACATCAGCATAATTCACACAAGGGCACATAGGAAGTATATTTAAAGATGTAAGATTTCTTGTAACTTGATCTCTCCAGACAATGAAAAATATGAACTCACTAGCAGAAGGAAATTTAAATATTTACAAATATTATGGGGGTGAATACTAAACTCTCAAATAACAGATGTGAACTGGAAAAATCTTAAATTACAGGAAAAAGGAAATCTGATGTACCAAAGTTTATGGAATGAGAAATAAACTATTCATACAATGAAGTTACCAGCTATAAATGGCTCTGTTTAAAAAAAATTCAAGTTAATGGCTTCAAATTAACCTAGGGAATCTAGAAAAAAAAAAAAGGAGCAATCTAAATTAAAAAAAAATACCTGTGGGATAGAATGCAGATTGGAACAAAAGTAAATGAAGTACAGCACTGCAAATGATATAAATATTACCACAGATTCAAAAGGGTATTGGTTGAAAGTATCAACAAATTTAGAAAAAATACTTTAAACAACCAAACCAAAGCATATAAAGCTCAGATGACAAAAATCAGAAATGAAAGGAAGAATCCCTTTTAATAGTACAATTTGAGGTTAAAAAATATACCAAAACAATATATGTCAACAATTGAAAATATTTAGAAGATCCAGACAAAATTATAGAAAACTGTGAATTAACAGACTAAAAAAAAAAAATCAGAAATGAATTAGGGAGATGTCTCAGTATCGAAGTGCATATAGTACTCTTCTAGTGGACCACAGTCCAGATCCTAGCACTTTCTTTAAACAACTCAAATCACCTGTAATAATGGCTTCAGGACTGAAAAATTTTGATATTCTGAAAATTTTTGGTCTCAATGGCTACAAACGTATACACCCAATTAAACACGCACAAATATATATTTAAAAATAAAATAATTATACCCAAAAAATAAATGTGTAATGAACAAAAGAACCCACAAATCTAATTAATAACTTAAAAATATTCAACCTGGTAAAATTGACCAGTTCCTGAAAGAAAAAATTATATTAACTCTTACATATTCACACCTCCATGTTTAATATAAAATTTTAAATGTACAGGATGAGATAATTTTATACTGAATATTTTGTTAAAGGTAGTAATCTTAATATCAAAATCCAGGGAAAAATTTTAAGCTATTCCAGAATGATTAAACAAAAGCTATATTCATTATGGATAAAGAATCAAGGCTTTTCCAAAAATGTCTATGAAAACAAATTCAATAACAAATAGTTTTATGTCTGTTTTTGTTTTTTGGCCTACAAGACAATGCAAGATCTAGACTATGAAAGGTACAGGGAAAGACTAATGATGTCTTGAGACTGAAATAATCAGTAAATTATTGATAGAGGAATGATAATTTGGTATGATAAAAAACTACTAAATATTAAAATGAATAATTTAAGGAGTTTTATGAATTATAAATTTTACCTTCCAAAAAAAGATAATGAATATCTTGTTTTCTCCATCTATAGTGATTCAAAGCTTTGCTGGGTATAGTAGTCTGGGCTGGCATTCATGGTCCCTTAGCATTTATAGAGCACCTTTCCAAGACCTTCTGGCTTTCAGAGTTTCCACTGAGAAGTCAGGAAGTCTGATAGGTCTGCCTTTATATGTTACTTGGTCTTGAAATTCACAGGCAAGTGGATAGAAATGTAAGAAACAATCCTGAATGAGGTAACCCAGTCACAGAAAGAGAAGCATGGTGTGTACTTACTCATATATGGATATTATACATAGAGCAAAGGACTACCAGCCTACAATTCACACATCCAGAGAAGACAAGAAACAAGAAGGACCCTAAGAAAGATATACATGATCACCTGGATAAGGAGAAAGGGACAAGAGCTTCTGAGCAAATTGGAAGTATGAGGGTGGGGAGGTAGGGAAAGAGAAGAGAAGTGGAGTGGGGAGGATTGAGGAATCAGGAAGACTGAGTTGATGAAAGAATAGAGGAGAGCAAGAAAAGAGATATCTTAGTAGAGGGAGCCATTGTAGTAAGAGAAATTTGCCACTAGGGAAATATCCAGAGATGCACAAGGATAACCCCAACTAAGAATCTATGCAGTGGTGGAGAGGCTACCTTAAATGCCTTTCCTTACTTTCTGGAACTTGAGTCTTAATTTTATTTCATAATCACATGTAAAAAAAGAAAAACTCCATTTTATTGCCTTTCTATGAGTACATACCATTTATGAAACACTGTTGCATTCATAATTTCTCAAAATTATCCATGTGTCACTTTTTTAAACAACCCATTATAGCCTTTTGTATTGATGACATTGGTACTCTTACCTCAGATCTGTCATTGAAATAAATAATGTAGAACTCTACCCTAGAGATGTTCTTTCTTCTTCATGCTGTCCTGTGCCCTTTTACTTTCAAAATTCAATCTGCATTTTGATGAATATTAAGTGTCATATTGAGTATACAAAGTTGGTATTGGTAGATGGTAAATTCTGCAACAAGGAAATATGGAAATATCTACTCTGATAATCTCATGTTTTCAGTAATTAAAAATTCTGGAAAACTATTTGCTTAGATTTTATCCCCCTGGCAAAAATTTCATCTCATCAATGGAAAAATGTCTACCCAAATGTCAGAACTAATATTCACTTGTGTGGATGACCTTACAACTTCAAGTCAGCATATTCCTCTATTCAAAATGATTTCCAACATGAGAAAACATTGAACACTAAAGAGGCCTATTAAGATCATCAGAAATAAATAACCCTGAAGAAAACATAATTACATTCATATTATAAATTGGCATGTTTAAAGCTAACAAAATTCAATTGTGCTACCATACAATGTTGGAACATCTATGAAGTCTTATTTTTGATATTTTAATGGAATCTCAAATGTGATTATTACATTAGAAGATCTACAAATAAACTGAAGAAATCTAGAATACCATAAAATTCTAAAATGGACAAAAATGGAGATTTTTATTTGACTGGTACAGGTCTAGGAATTTCTGTAGACACCTAAATTGGAACTGGAGACAAATAAGTAATTCACTTACTTAAAGAACAAACATGGGCAGTAAAGTTTGTACCCACAGGATCTAGGTAAGTGTAGGTGTGATGGCTACTTACAATCTCTCAGAGTGCTGAGAGCCAAGAGAGAGAATGCCCAGAGCAAGCTAGCTAGTCAAACTGGGGTGGGGGAGGAGAGATTCATGCTTAAGTAAGGGTCCTCCCCTATTACATAAGGTAGAGATCAGTACAGAATGACACCTGGTATTACCTATTCCTCTCCAAGCATCTGAATACATACACATCGACACACATGTATCCCTACACATGGGAATATGCATCCACACCCATACATACATACCTGCATGTACATTATGCACATGCACATTCTAAGCAATAGACATCTAAGTGGAGTTACAGAGTGAGAGAACAGATGACAAAAGAAATAATATAAGTCTTACTAAGAAGTCTTACCAATGTCTACATGCAATGCATATCTGTTCCTAGGATTGTGTACTGAGTTTTGCAAAGTAAAAAATTGAAAACATTTAAGAAAAGCATGTAAATATGTAGATAAAGGAAGAAATAGAGAAAGAAATCCCATTATCATAAAAAGTCACTTAAAAGTAACTATATATAAGACAATAGAACACCTTCTTGAAAGTTGAAAATATAATTTTTAACAAGCCTACCCAAGTCCAGTCAATTTCCAAAGTCACTGGATCAGAATATTTAGACTTCTTTTAATGCATTTTTTTTAAAAAAAAATGTTTACATGGGGCATATTATACAAAATGTAAATAAGGCACATGCCAGTAAACAAATTCAATTTTATGTGATTAAATGTTAAGCCAAAATATTTAGCAGGACAATTGCAAAACAATAGATTCTTAAGAAAGCTCAGACAATTCATCAGTAATGAAATTAAGAGTTGAGAATTTAACACTAAAATGCAGGTATGTGTTTCTACTAAAGAGAAAGATCTCTAACATTCATATATAAGAACTTCTCTAGTGCAAGGATCTTGTAATAAATATTCTGTTTTCATGTATCCCATTGTCATTTCTTAGTTTAATTTATGGGAGATGAAATTTGCCTCTGACCTCCCCTCCCTTAGGACATGTAAAGGATGTCTATCACAATAACAAATAGAAGTTCCACCTTAGTCCTTTCTAGGGAATCAGTGGTGCATTCAGCTTGTTTACAGAGAGTTAGGTGAGAGTTAGGGAATTGTTTGGTACAATGTGAAGCTGTGTCCCTGCCACAACACATTCTGATTGTTTTAATAAAGAGCTGAAGGCCCAATAGCTAGGCAAAAGAAAATAGGTGGCACTCCTGGGCAGAGAAAGGAACTTGGGGAAAGAATCTGATAGTCAGGGAATTCACCAGCAAGACACAGAGGAAGTCTTGGATGTACAGGACTGAAGAGTGGTGACAAACCACATGGCAGGATGTAGATTGATATACAGGTTAATTTAATTTATAAGAGCTAGTTGAGTAAAAGCCTAAGCTAAGAACAATCTTTTATAATTAGTAAGAAGTCCTTGTGTCATTATTTGGAAGCTGGAAGTCCAAAGAAAGTCCAAAGGTGAAGGTTAATGGGCATGATCATTGGTGTCCTTAAAGAATCTGCACTTAAAAGCCTGTATTAATGTAAGATAAAGACTCATTCATGACCTCATAGATGGAAACCTCTTTCTTGGCCCTGTCTAGCCTGTTCTTCCCTGAAGCCAGTTCTAATTAAGCCAGAATTAAAATAACTGTTTGGGAGGAGTTGTTAAACATTCTAGAGTCTCATTACCCAAACAACTTGTATGAGAAAATCTCAACAATCATGTCCAGCTATAGTGATTTTTGCAAGTGGGCACAGCCAAGTTTATGAAACTTGCATCTTTTGTGCTGAGAGTATAGACTTTTAAAACTGTATCACCATACCTCGGAAGTATTTTGAAAATTAATTTAGTTTATTCATATTCTGCCACCAAAGAATTAATATAGTTATCTGAACCTAGTCAATGAATGTGTTGTGCAGAGAGTCCTCTGTCTCACCACCACAGAGTGGACACAAATGACCCACCAAAGGATGTTCCCATGGCATCTTTACCAGTGTCCCCTTTTCTGATGGATCACCCACTAAGTGCCTCATATATATGAAGATTTGACCACATGAAGTCTAACCATTTTTATGGTGTCATACTGCAGAAACACTTAATTTTCTTAAAGAATCTATTTTCCTTTTCTTCTTGAACAATACAACATACATTATCATATGAAGAATAGGCTTGACTTAGATACAAACTATCTTCTTTTTTCCTTTGTGCAAATAAATGTAGCCATGTTCTTCATGAAAGAATGCAAATGGAGGTGGCCCACATAATTCCCAGATGTATTTAAAGGTCTGAGACAGCTGTATCTTCTTTTGTAATTTTCTGATTATAAAGGATGGGATATGTCACTCTGTAATGGAAATTGCTATACAAAGTATTTTTCACTTCTTATTTTGAACATGAGTGCATGAGGTCTTGATAATGATAGGATGCTCACTACTAGCCATGAATTGCATGTGTTTTTGTCTTATAAAATATATGGTAGTCTAATTCTGGACTAAACATTAAGACAAGCTACTAATATATTGGCCATTGGTGTTCTTAGCCATTGGCACCTGTCCTAGTATTACCTATACATTTTGTCTCTGTAACTATTCAAAATTTCTTCTCCCTTCCCTCATAAATTTTAGGTCTTCCTGTCATCTTCTCTGTCAACTTCCTGTTTCAGGTTTGTTTGCCTCATCATTCTTAGAATAGCATCTATAGGTTAAAAAAAATGTTTCATCTAAATTATATTTTGTGTGTGTGTAGGCACTGATTATGGCTATTTACCAAAATATAGTAAATTCTGGATTTCCAGTTCACTCTAAAAATGCCTAAATTGCTGAACTAACATTGTATAATAATATATCAACTTCAAGGATATAAATAGAATCATGAATGATAGTTGTTTATAGATTCTTTGGCAGTTTCTTTTGCTCCCATTGAATACAGTCAACCATTATTTGGAAAATTTAAAGGTACTTATGGAAAAACATGTAGATAATCATATATGTGTATATATATGTGTGTGTTTATTTGTTGATGAACATGTATAAAAACAGGTAGTAAGCACATTGTAAATGTATTCTGTGCTTTAATATAAATTATTAGATAATATAAATTATATAGATATTTTAGTTTATTCATATTATATAGATATTTAGTTCTTGCCATATGTACATACAGTCAGTGATCCCTATTTCACAAGTGTTCTCTAAGTAAGTGTTTCAGTGATAACTTCCTATTCCTTTTGAGTCTAAATCCAAAATATGATGAAAATGTTCCAATTATGTCCAATTTAGAAGCCTTGAACAGTTTATTTTGAAAAAATCTATTTCTTTCATTGGTAGTCATTGTGGCATGGTTATAGTATTTCTACTGGATCAGCGATTGTCAAGCACTCAGGAATTTGTCAGTCCTTTTAAGGGTGCCCATTGCAATCAGAAGAGAGATATGACAAAGGGAAACATTATGCTTCATTAAATTATATTATAGAAGCTGCTGTGCTCTAATCTATAATTGAAAATAATTTAAAATCACAAAAAATAGCCTTCTGTGAATTTTCTAACATCTTCAAATTCAGACTGTGTTTTTAAGACACTTAATGATTTTATTATACAGATAATCCAGTCAGCCAGAAAAGCAGCCTCTGTCCATTCTTCGAGGTAGAGGAGAAACATTAGCAATAAAGCTGAAGTGTCAGGAAAGAAAAAGCAAGCTACTCTTGAAGATCTGTTTCGGGATCTGAATTTGGGAAACATTTTGCTGTGTGATGTCTCTGGCCACAACCTGTATAGTGTTGTTGTTGGTGCTGCAGAGTGAGCACAGTTATCTGCAGACTTCCCTTTCAGTTCTGAAGTTTGTGTGTTTTTGTGCACGTGTGTGCACTGATGTGTGTGTGTGTGTGTGTGTGTGTGTGTGTGTGTGTGTGTGTGTGTGTGTATGCCAGGTGAACTTGAAACACATCCAGGACACAGCATTATCCCCATAAAGGTAGATTATAAGAATAATAGACAGAAAATAAGATCCTCTGAGTTTCTGAGCCTGGTGGAGGGCTGTGGAAAGAGCATGGGTTTCTAAACTCAGATTATGGCAGGATGGAAAGATGACTTTACCACACAGGGGCAGAATGGAGTCTAGCATAGTCCTTTGTTAGAGTTTCCTGCTCTGTATTTCAGCTCTTATATTCATTGGCTGTGCAAGACAGGACAGGTTGTGTTACTTCTGAAATGCCATGTTTATTAAACATAGAATGGGGATAATTGTAATTATTTCAGCAATTACTATGAGGATAAAGTGATTTAGTTCAACATCTACTATGTAGTAAGAGTTCAATAAATAACTAGACATGTGGGATTTCTCAGCATACTTAGAATACTAAATAAAGTAACACAATGCAGTAGCTAGAAAATATACTTGCTTCAATTTTTACCTGTTAACGATTATGTTAATAAATTTTTGCACTTCTCTGTTTATAATATACAAACTCCTTATATGTATGTGAAAGTTCTTTAGAACATGTAACAACACTAATCAATTGGAAACGGATTTATGAAATAAAATGAATCATAAGTGAAAATAAGACACATTTTTAGAATAAGCACATAGGCAAATGATTAAAAAAAAATGAGACACCAAATAAACAACCAAACCAAGAATTGAGAGTAAAGAAGAAGATGGGTAGAAGTGCACAACCTCTTCCAGAGGGTGTCCATTTAGTTTTATGTTCATAATATCACCTTAATAAGGAGTTTCCTGTTTTATTTTACTAGTATACTAGTAAATGGCCCTGAATGAATTAGGCTTAGCATTGAATTTTATTGAGCGAACAATTATATAAATTCTAATGATAAAATTCACATGATATTAATTTAGGATGAATTGCAGTCCTTATAGCAATAACTTGAGATTGTATTAAGATTTTTCTCTAGAAACATTCATATAAATAAGGTAACAACAATAAGGCATGAGAGGAAGCAAGTTGTGTTTGTCATTACTTCCTGGGTAAACTGAAAACACTGACTTGCTTTAAAATCCTGTAAAAATCCCAAAGTCCACATTATTATATGTTAACTAGATTAACATGAATGATTTAAAATCTTCATTTGGTGTGGACATCTCATTTACTGTAGTTTTTCATTAACAGGTAGAAATGAATTTTATTCTGATCACATTTTCCCTCTCTCAACCCTTTTCCATATTCCCCATCTTCACCTCCACTCAAATCCATGCTCATTTTTCCTGTTTAAACACAAAAAAGGAAAACAAAACAAAAAAAAAATAAAAAAACAAAAGTCAAAGAATATGCACACACACACACACACACACACACACACACACACACACACACACACAAACCCCACAAAACTGGAAAATAAAATATACAAGCAAAATAAAAATCCAAGAAGACAAAAAATGTTCAAACAAAGCTAAATGAGATTAAGAAAGAAAGTCTATAAAAATGACATTGAATTTGAATTTCTTTTGTGTTGGCCAACAACTCTATCATGAATTGTGGTGATATACCCAGTGAGACACCGTTGGAGAAAACTAATCTTTTCCACAGCAGTTATCAATTGCAGATAGCTTCTTGGTTAAGGGATGGAGCCTCTGTCCACTTCCCTGTCATACTTCTGGAACTGCATATGTTTTACACCTGATTTTGAAACAAGGTCTCACATTGTTACCTAAGCTGGCCTGGAGGATACTCTATACACATGCTGACCTTCAACTAATACAACCCTTCTGCTTCAGCAAAAGTGGGTATTAAGATTATAGTCATGAGCCATCATATTCAGTATATAATATAGTACTGAAAGTAACATAGATCTCTAATAAAGAGTAACCTAAAGATTATTAGCAAATTACATTCTATAAGATATTTGCAATCCTACATGTATGCCAGGTACTGTACTTTATAAATAGCTTGAAATAAGAAACACAGTAGGACTGTGGACTGTGGCTCTAAAATGTTATGCAAGTAAATATTGAAAATACACAGGAAAAGTAAGTATTTTATAGTAATAAAAGCATTTCCATTAGAAAAAACTCTACTTTATTAATAATCAGAAGAGTTCAAAAGGATATGAGCCAAAAGGATGATGGATTTGTGCTCTTACAAAACCCAGACATGGAGATGATCTCAGGTAGGAGTCATCCAATGGCAATACTTACTAGTACTATCTACTTTCAAAATTGAATTATTCTGAGCTCCAGAACCTCAGTTACACATGAAATCTTGTTTGACAAAAAAAAAAAAAAAAAAAAAAAAAAAAAGGATTCAAAGATTCAAAGGATTTACAATAAGGCTCACATAATCACATAATCTTTATCCAAGAAAATCTGGCAAAATAAACTGCTTCATATTATAGTTACTATTATGAAGTACTCTCTTATTGTCTTAATTAGCTCTTCGGGCCATTGCGAATCAATGAAGCATAATCAAAGTGATGACACAATTAGATAAAGCTCTGTAGCTGACTGAATTTTCCCAGCTCTTTGGATTATTCTGTGGGGTTGGTGTGCATCCAAATAGGGTGCATAAAATGCCTTCCCAACTTTTCTACATTATGACAGAAGTATGCATATTCATTTTAGATGTGAAAATGATTGGGAAGGTCCAGATACCCCCCTCTCTCTTGTGTGTGTGTGTGTGTGTGTGTGTGTGTGTGTGTGTGTGTGTGTGAGTGTGTGTAAGGGGCAAGAGAGAGAGAAAGATCTTGCAATGTCTCATAAAGGTTAGCAAGGCAACTGAAGAAGATGCATTTAGGTTACTTAATTTTTAAAGTGGGTCAAAAAAAAAAAAAAAACAGAAAATGGTTTTCATTGTCATAACTTCTGATAGTTGCGAAGAGTTTTAAGATGACATGTTTGATATTGTTCATGATTATCCACAAAGGGTTGAAAATAAATCAGAAGCACAGGAGTTTTGTTTTGTTTTCCACTCTGGCATTCTTTTCAAGAGAAGCTATAATTCTTCCTAACATATAAGTGAAGGAACATATAACTTCAAAATGTTCAATAGATGAAGGACTACTTGAAAAAATGCATTAGGACCATTGAATTCTCCATCTTCTTTTGGAGATTCACATTGAAATTTACCCTATTAAAAGCTTTCAATATTCTGATGGTAAGAAATGGGCTTAATCCACCATCCCTAAACTTATTTGACCACATAATCCCTTTGAAGAGTATCTGTAGCACTCCACAGGAGTTTTCTTGGCACTCCACCGAGTTCTATAATCTTTACCTTAGAGTATTAAGCAAGAAATATTCACAAAAAATTTTCTGGAAAATAAGTACAGACAGCTAATAATTACTGAATGCCTGCTATATTATAGACAGCCAGGCTGCGAGTCATGTTACCTGTGATTTTCACATCATTTTTGAAGTAATTTTGTGCACTTATCTTATTACCTTCACTTTTCATATTACATAGTCAAAGAGATGTAACTTAAATAGAGGAAGGTCACATTAAATTATGGAAGATGATTATGATCTGAATGCATTGATTAAGAAAAGGTAATCTCTGATATTGAATGATAGCATACCAGTTTACTGTTAAACAAAAGCACAAACTCAAAAGATATTGAAATGATGTTCTCAAAAAAGTTGTGTAAGTAATTTCTATTATGTGTATTATTCCTTAATTCTTCCCTTCTCTCCTAATCACGCTTTGTTCATTTTAGTTTAAATTGAAATTCTTTGAAGTCACAGATCTTGTGTGTTGTGTTTAATTTACCAAATGAATATATGATCATTTATATTTTCATAAACTGTCCTTTTGCCTGATGAGGCATGAATGTTTGAATTGATTTGTATGAGCTTCAATTTTCTTCAAAGAAAATAGATGCAGCCACAGAGCCATTACTGATGAAAAAAAATTATCTACATATTATTGGGATAGTGACTGAGAAATTCTTGCATCTTTTCAAGCTTTTCTTTGTTACTGATTTTGAATGATGGTGAAAGATTGGGGTGAGGTAGAGAGAAGTGGCATGCTTGCATAAGAGGTAAAAATTCCTAAGCAAACCTATTCTTTTCCCTGAAAGGTCTTAAAATTTTTACTGCTGTTCTTTCATTCTTTAGCATTTTGCTGTGTAACTTTAGAATTTACTTCCTTTTATTTGCCATTACTATTATTCTGAAGTAGACTGAAATGCAATACCAATCACTAAAGTGTACTGTTGTTCAGGAAGCTGTCCATCATCATTCATTTGTGCTAGTAAAATATTAGTATGAACTAGAGGCTCATATCATCTGAATAAGTACTTATGATGTAGACAAGAAGGACAACCAGCTTTGATACACTACAACTGGGGCGCAGTACCTTGATATTAACTGTGTTTTACCCCACAGTGGAGAACATGGTCACATTAGAGCTCATTTCATATCAAAATCTAAAACAGCACATATTTGATAACATACCTTAAGTACAAATGGACAATAACATGGAAATATATTTGTTATTTTTAAATTTCTATAAATTTTGAAGAGAAAAATGACACTAGAGAAATGTCCAGAGACCTACAAGAATGATCACAACTAACAATCTGACCAATAGTAGAGAGGCTACCTTAAATGTCCTTCCCTGATAATGAGATTGATAACTAACTTATATGCCATCATAGAACTGTCATCTAGTAACTGATGGAAACAGAAGCAGACACCCAAAGCTGAACACTGAGCCAAACTCCTGGAATTCAGTTACAGACAGGGAGGAGTGATAATAAAAGAGGTCAAGACCAGGCTACAGAAACCCACAGAGACAGCTGACATGAACAAGGGGGTTCTCATGGACCCCAGACTGATAGCTGAGAAACTAGCATTGGACAAGCCCATACCCACTGAACATGGATCTCAATTAGAAGGCCTAGGCAGTCTAACGTACATCTGACAGTGGAATCAGGATGTATATATACCTGGTGCACAAATGACTTTGGAAACACATTCTCCATGGAGGGATACTCCCTTAACCTAGAGTCAGGGGTGGGGGGGAGGCTAGGCCCTTCTTCAAAGGGCTTAACAGATTTGATGACCACTCCTGGAAGGCCTCACTCTCCCTATATAATGGGTGGGGAATGTGATGGGGACATCAGGGGGAATGGGAAGATGAGAGGAAAAGAATATATATATTTTCTTATTTTTACATATCAATACCAGTTCCTTCTCACTCCCTGCCATCCCATCCCCTCACTCCACAGGGAGGGTGATATCTTCCTGGAGGGATCATTAAAATCTGTAAAGTCATTTGGAGTAGGATCTAGGCCTCCCTCCTGCCTCTAGGCTAAGGGAGTATCCCTCCATGGGGAATGGGCTCCCAAATTCCTTTCATGTACCATGGATACATCATGCTTCCAGTGTCAGAGCTCCCTTAGATTGCCCAGGCCTTCTAGCTGAGACCCATGCTCAGGAGTTCTGAGTCGGTATAAGGCTAGTTTCCCAGCTATCAGTCTGGGGGTTTATGAGCTCCTCCTTGTTTAAGTCAGCTGTCTCTGTGGGTTTCTGTAGTCTGTTCTTGACCTCTTTTATTATCACTCCTCCCTGTCTGCAATTGGATTCCAGGAGTTCAGCTTAGTGTTTACCTGTGGGTGTCTCCTTCTGTTTCCATAATCTACTAGATGAGAGCTCTATGAAAGCATACAAGTTAGTTATCAATCTTATTATCAGGGAAGGGCATATAAGGTAGCCTTTCCATGGTTGCTCAGATTGTTAGTTGGGATCATTCTTGTAGATCTCTGGACATATCTCCAGAGTCAGTTTCTTTTTCTTTCTTCCTTTCTCCCTTCCTTCCTTCCTTTCTTTTTTTTCCCGTTATTGTCTATTTATCCCCTGACTCATGGTCCCATGTGTTCTCCTTTCCTCCCCTTTTCTTTCTCCTAACTCCTCCTCCACTCATTGCCCCCTACCCTCACCAATAGTTCTTGTTCCTTTCCCGTTTGCGAGGGACCTCCTTGAATCTCTTAGTTTCCTCCTTGTATCGTAGTTTCTCAGGCAGTGTGAATTATAGTTTGGCGATCCTTTGTTCCGTCTAAAATCCATATATGATTGAGTACATATCATGTTCCTCTTTATGTGACTGGGTTACATCACTCAGGATGGTTTCTTCAAGTTCCATCCATTTGCCTGTGAATTTAAAGATTCCATTTTTTTTCTGCTGAGTAGTATTCCATCTTCTTTATCCATTCTTCAGTTGAGGGGCATCTATGTTGCTTCCAGGTTCTTGCTATTAAAAATAATGCTGCTATGCTATAAGAAATCTAATTGTGCATGACCAGGCTTGGATATGGGCTGCTGATAGGTATTTTACTCTATATGTAATAAATAGGCAATATGTGCTTATCTTCATATCTGAAGCCTCGGTATATTTGGCAATGCAGATTGGAATGGGATAGAACATTTTGCTAATACTCTTTTGGAATGTTGAATAAGATAAGGCTTTGTGCCCCCATATATGCATGAATAACAATATACTGAGAAGAAAAACAGATTGATTAAATTGGTCATTTTCAAGGCTAAACAGTAGCTTGGAAATTCTGTTCATAAATTTACATTTTATTAGTATACATCTAATAAAACATCACTGTTTGTATAGGGATGCTTTGAATAAGTGTATAATTTCCTTTGATCAAATTCATACCTAACCCTCTATTCAGAATCTTCCTCAAACACGTGGTTCTCATTTATTCTGCCAAATTATTTTGCTTCCTATTTCTTTTTGAAAAAAATGTATGTGTTTGTGTGTGTGCATGTGTCATGAATGTATGGTGTATGGGTATGTCAGAACAGCGCA
This sequence comes from Phodopus roborovskii, assembly GCF_943737965.1. Lineage (NCBI taxonomy): Eukaryota > Metazoa > Chordata > Mammalia > Rodentia > Cricetidae > Phodopus > Phodopus roborovskii. Next base: position 10,542,836 of record NW_026126418.1, read on the forward strand.
TCAGAAACTTTGGAGCCAGAGTTAATAGGCAATTGTAAGCCACATGACATGGGAGCATGCAGCCAAATTCTAGTTATCTGGAAGAACAGCAAAGTTTCTTAACTGCCAAGTCATCTCTTCTACTCTTGCTTTCACTTTCACACTCTGTATATACTTTTCTGTTTCTATATAAAATCAAGACCCACAAATGACACTAGTCATGTGATATTTATCTTTGTCAGTCAGAATTATTTTACTACATATGATAATCTCCCATTGCATCCATTTTGTTACAAAGGACATGCTTTCATTATTTCCTGTAGTTAAATAAAACTACATATTTTATATATGTCACATTTTACATATCCATGTACCTGGTGATAGACATATAAGCTGATTCCATAACCTGGCTGTTGCAGATACTGCTGTTATAGCATATATTTGTATTTGTTGCTGTAATTTGTTGATTTAACATCTTTCAGATACATCCAAGAGTATGAAAGTTTCAATCATATTTTAGTTCTCATTTTAGTGTTTTGGAGAGGAAGCTGATTTCTGTGCTGTCTAGATTAATCTCAATTGGCCCAAGTAGTATTTAAGACTATCCTTTTTATTCCAAAAATATTTGTTGCTGTTATTCTTTTTTTCATGACAACAACCAGTCTATTTTAGTAAGAAGAAATGTCAATAGGATTTGTATTTCCTGATAGTAGGATGCTAAACATGTCTCATATCAACTGGACAATTTTATCTCATCCTTTAAGAACTATTTGATTATTTATTAATTGGATTGTGGTTTTGCTATTTAAGTCTTTTTAAAAATTCTCTTTATTTTTTACATTTTGTAAATTGAAGAGTAGAGATTGCTTTTTCTATTCCATAGGCTGTTTATTGACATGATTGCTTTCCTTGATGTTAAAAGTTTTTTAAATTCACACGAGTTCATTTGTTAATTCACGGTTGCCTTTCTTGAGCTAATAAAATCACTTAAAAAAACAGTCTTTTCTATGAATATAGTTTGAAATATTTTTCTTATACTTCCTTATAACAGTCTCAGACATTTAGATCTCATTGATCAAGGTGGATTTTACTTTTTAACACATAGAACAATATGGCTTTTTTCTCATTCTGTAACATATATATATTTCCAATACCATCTCCCTGATACCATTTTCTGAAAATACTGTCTTTTATTCATTTATTTTTGTTTGGTTTTTACATCTCAACCAAAGTTTCCCCTCCCTCCTCTCCTTCCATTCCCTCCCCTTCTGCCATTCACTGCTGTGTTTCTTTTCAGAAAAGGGTGTGCATACCATGGATAGCTTATGGAAATAGATGCAGAAGCACACAGCCAAACATGCTGAGCTATGAGAATCCAACAAACAGGTAGTGGTGGATTATAGGTGCCAGTGAAGTCAACATCATCATAAGAAAACCCACAGAATCAACTAAACTGGGCTAATAAGGGTCTCACAGAGACTGAAGTGACAAACCGGGCGCCAGCAACAGACTGACATAGGACATCTGAATATATGATATAGTTGTATAATTTAGTGTTCTTCTGAGTCAACTAAGAGTGGGCTGTCTCTGACTCTTTTGATTCTTTTTGGGACCCTATATTCCTACTGTATTGTGTCATCCAGCTTTAATAGAAAAGGAGGTGCTCAGTTTCCCTGAAAATGGTGTTTTAAAAAATGCTTCTCTATCTTTGACAAAAGTGAGGTGATGGTAAATGTGGTGTGTGTGTGTGTGTGTGTGTGTGTGTGTGTGTGTGTGTGTGTGTGTGTGTTTACTCAAGAGTGAGCTGTCAAGCTTGTGTTTATTTGTTTTTAAACAGCCTTTTACTGGCCTGGAGCTACTCAGGTAGACAGACTATCTGGCTAGAGAACACTATAGATCTTTTTGTCTCTGCCTTCCAGCACTGGGATTACCATCACACACTGGTTTTTACATCCTCTCTGGGTATTGAAATCAGAGCCTCTTCCTTGCTAGGCAAGACATTTAACAACTATATAGTCTCCTTAGTTCTATTTTGTCTCCTGGAAAAGATTGTAACATTATTACTAAATCCCAAACTAACACTAAGATAAGCATTATGAGAAGAAACATACTGTTTTATGCCAGAACAAACTGTGTCCTGGGACCATTGCCTGCCCCCTACAACTAAGGACTTCTGGCACTGATGTGGGATGGATATTTAGAGGAAAAGTGATGATGTGTGAAATAGTTGGGCAATATTTTTGAGCACATTCATGGTTCAATTTGTGTGGAACATCACTTTTTACAAAGTAATATAGATTCTTAAGATATAATCTAATAATGGAAGATTGAATTCACGAACTTATATTTAAAAATAGAAAATAGACAGTTTGAAACCTGTTCTTTCTGACCTACAATTTTTTATAGTATTAGAATAATGGTCCAATTTAAGGCAACCCACAAAGCAACAAAATGATAAAGACTATGAGAACATATTTAAAATGGAAAATGAGTCTGTAAATTATGTAATTTGTTTAAATGCCTTTCATCTTACAGACAAAACATTTTCTAACATATCCTATAGGTGACAACATAATTAACATGCCTCCAAGAACTTCAGTAATCCTTGCTACCAAGGCATAAAAGTATATATTGATGCTTTTTTAATAAAAGGAAAAAAATCTGTTAAATTTCAGCAATAATTCATTTTGGCTTGGCTTCTAAGACCACAGAAGTCTGATTTATCCAAATCAAAGTTGAACAGCCCATTCCACTCACACATTACTCTCCATCTTGTCCCATTGATTTTTTTTTTTTTTTTTTTGTGGTTTAGCCATGAAATGAGGAATTTGAATTGTGTCACTGAAGAGTTCATTTAACTCTGCTTCCAGCCTGAAATATGTAAGGTTTGTTTTTGAAAATTAAAGCTTGGGTCTACTGATTCCTCACCTTGACCTAGGCCAACCTTTCTTTTGAATTTTGTAACAAAAGAATTTTGATTGGCAAATATGACCTCCATCATTCTTTACAGATAACACAAATAAATATATAGTTGTTCTGTTCAAATTGTTTTTCCTTGAAGAGGAAGGTCTCTGTCTTTTTTGTTTGTTTGTTTCGAGACAGGGTTTCTCTGTATTGTTTTAGAGCATGGAATAAGCTCTGTAGACCAGGCTGGCCTGGAACTCAAAGAGATTTGGCTGCCTCTGCCTCCTGAACACTGGAATTAAAGGCACATGCCACCAATGCCCAGCTTAGGGTGTCTGTGTTAGTCAGGGCCACTATTGCTGTGGTAAATCACAATGACAAAAGCAACTTGGGGAAGAAAGTATTTTCAGTGTATGCATCTATATTACAGTTCATCATCAAAGGAAACCAGGACAGGAACTCAAGCAGGGCAGAATCTGGAGGCAGGACCCAGGCAGAGACTGAGATGTTCCAAATCAGATACAAATGAGTCAAAATCCTGAAATTGTAACTCACTGAGTGAGTAATAATGTGCATTGTTTTGTCTTTGATTTGTAAAGCTCCTGAAGCCTCAGTTTCCCTATGCTATGCCTATGGAATAGTATAGAAACAGATGAGATAGTGTTTTTAATATTGTCTACACAATGGAGCACCTCACAATTGAATTCGGAGATAGAAACCTGAGCTACATGTGATAGGGTAATGGTTTTTATTTTACTAGTAGCCAATATAAGTTAATTCTTCTGTACACTATCATGTTTAAATATAGCTATTCTCTCCCTTCTTTGTGAGTCATTCCACTAAGCACTTATTTATCTCTAGCTCCATAGTCATCTGTCATTTAATATTGTATCTTAAGGTTAATGGCCAGGAATATGAGAAAATATTTTGATGATTTTCCAGAGAATAAGCAAGCATAATACTATCTTACTGGCTAAAGCATATACTGCATATTAAGCTTCACTTATTTTACTTTTATGGACTCTTGAATATCGGGTCCAAGAAAATCTAACTCACAGTTTAGAAATGGCCACCACTGGGATAGTTTTAATGAATACTCAAAATATCCCAGAAATTAAACACCTTATCATTCCTGCTCAACATAAAAATCCATCTTATATAGAGATTACTTCTTACAGACTATAAAATACAGTTTTAACCAACAGTTTCAGTACCAGGACAATACTTCTAAGAAGAAGGAAGCAGAATGGTTACAATCTTTTGGTGGCTATTTACTTCTTTGTAGTATGTCTTCTACTTTGTCTATTTTGAAAGATTTAATATATCAGATGAATCAAAAGCAGGAAAAAAGATGAGAACTTTAACATTAGGTACTCAAGAGGGGTAGCTATTACATTAGTTGTATGACTTGGAAAATGTCAACACCTGTGTTTGTTGTAGGATAGTATTTACTACTCTACATAGAAGGAGTGATGTGGAAGTACAGCTAAATAATATTCATGAAAATGCTTATATATTAGGAAGCACCAGCCAAAATAATTCTTATTGTGCTCTCTTTCTTGCACCTGAAGTAGATAATGATGCTGGGGTTCTCTGTAAAATACCCTCTATTGTCTTATTAGAGAAGTAAATTTCACTTATTATCTGGATAATAATTTTATGTGAGGTTCTGCTTTGTTTTCTGAAAGAGTACTTTAGTGGAGCTTCAGCTGGCCTTGAATTCAAAGGAAACAGCCTGCTTCTGTCTCCCAAGCACTGAAATTAATGGCATGCACTACCCACAGTTTGAACATGTGGTTTGATGCAAGAATAGCCTTCTGTTACCAAGAACACCTATTGTAATGCCAGAGGAAAATAGCCAGGCATATTCACATGAATTCATTATAACAGCACCTATCACTCAAACCAGATTAGCCAAAGACCATAGGCCAGTAATCCAGTCAAAACATTAAATAAAAATCCATTAATACTTTTAGGTAAATATTGTATTATTGGTATAGGTGATTCTTTAAAATAAAATCTTTGGGCTTTCAGATTTAGTACCAATGAAGGGTGATAGGTTTTCCTTCTAACAACTGGAAAAGACAATGAATTAGAGAAAAATTTGATTATTTAAATTTGATCAGAAAAATTGGTTCTGAAAAAATTAAATAAACTAAATTCTGTAAAAGGATAAGAAAGAAAGTCCTATTTAAGCTGCCATTCCTAATATAACACAGACAAGAGGACATGGGAAGTAAAACAAACTTTTAGTAAAATTTTAATGTCAGTGCATTTGGCACTCCACTTACCCACATATTATTCCACTAGCACTTCAGTGAGTGCAGAGTGGGGACAAGCATACATTGTGTACAGGGGAGAGAGATGTTAAAACTGCCAAAACTTTATATGCACAGGAAGGTGGTCCACCTTGGGCTGGGCTAAGGAAAGAGACTATGTCCAGCTTGAAAGAAGTCTTGAGGGTCTCAAGGTATCATTTCCAGTAAGATAGCAGTTAGGTTGGGAAAAGCTTCAACAAGGAAAGTGTTATCTTGAGGAATGAAATGGGTAGTATGAATATGAGACTTACTAAGTATATCAAATGTCCAGCATTATGTGTTGGAGGTGAAGTGGGTTGAGAGTAGATGGGGTTGGGGGCTGTAGTGTAGGTGTGGAAGAGGGAAAGTAAGCAAGAAAGGAAGTGACAGAGATCTCTGCTTACATCTGGAATCCTGATGGATCAGCCAAAATGAACCAAAGTTCATTTGAGCCAAAGTTTCACTAGTCATTCTGTAACATAATTTGTATCTCAAGAATCAATGCAAATAAAACTAGAAGAAGTCACACCAGTCACATATAAAGTCTTAACAAAGGTGGACAGAATTCAGGAAGACAGGAAGTGTCACTGATTGCAAGAAAAAAATAGGAAAAAAAAGAAAGAAAAATTACTTACTTTATAATAAATTATTAAAATTATTAGTTAACTAAGGGAAAGTAATTCCACACAATGGCATGTTGAGACACAATTACCTAAATTTTTATTTATTTCATTTTATTTTTGTGAAACAAACTTTTTATTTTACACACTAATTCTAGTTCCCTCTCCCTTCCCTCCTCATGCTCCTTCCATGGGGAGTCAACAAAGTCTGCCAAATCACTTTGAGGTAGGACCAAGGACCTGTATCTAGGTTGAGCAAGGTAGACAACCATAAGGAATGTGTTCCAAATCCAGTTTATGCACTAGGAATAAATACTGGTCCAACAGCTAGAGGCCTCACAAACTGCCCAAGCTATACAAGTGTCACACAAATTCAGAGGGTCTGTTTCCATCCTATGTAGGTTCCCCAGCAGTCAGTCTTGAGTTGGTGAGTTCCCACTAGCTTGGGTCAGCTGCTCCTGTGTTTTTTCCCATGATGGTCTTCACCACACTGAACCTCATAGAAGAGAAATTGGGCAATAGCCTTGAATTCATGGGCACAAGAGACCACTTCTGAAATACAACACCAGTAACACAGACACTGAGAGAAACAATCATCCTCCTCCTTGTGCAGTGGTGGTGGGGGGATGGAATGAGAGGGGGTTCAGAGGGCATTGGCAGAGAGGGAGAGGTACTGGGATCAATATATAAAGAAAAAAAAAAGGGACCTCCTAAAACTGAGAAGCTTCTGTAAGGCTAAGACATGATCAACAAGACAAAACAGTAGCCTAGATGGAAAAAGATCATCACCAACTCCACATCTGACAGAGGCCTGATCTCCAAAACACAAAAAGAACACAAGAAACCAGACAGCAAAGTACCAAAAAATCCAATTATAAATGGTGTACATATCAAAATAGAAAATTCTCAACAGAAGAATGTCAAATGGCCAAAAGACACTTAAGGAAATGCTTGACATCATTAGCCATCAGGGAAATGCAAATAAAAACAACTCTGAGATAAAATCTTACTTGTCAGAATGCCCAAGACCAAAAACACTGATGTCAGCTTATGCTGGGGAGCATGTGGTGTAAGGGGAACACTCCTCCACTGCTGAGGGAAGTGCAAATTTGTACAGCTGCTGTAGAAATCAGTATGGTAATTTCTTAGAAAACTGGGAATCCATCTACATCAAAGCCAAGAAATACCACTCTTGGACATATATCTCAATGATATACACTCATACCACAAGGACATTTGCTCAACTATGTTCATAACAGAATTATTTGTAATAGCCAGAACCTGGAAACAACCTTGATGCCCCTCACCTGAAGAACGGATAAAGAAAATTTTACAGTGGAGCTAAATTTTCTTAAAGTTTACTTAATGAAGAAAATGAACAATAAATGTAAAATTTACCAATATCACGATTTCTTTATAAATCATATATTTTATGAGAACTTGCTACTAAAAATAAAAAACCCTTGAAATTTCCACAAATAAAATAGATTATTGATAAGAGTAAATAGGTCCAAAAGGAATATGAAAGCTGCTCAATTCCATAAGTATATGGAAATTAAGAAAATAGTCATATACTACATTTACAAATTTGTCAAAAACTTTTGTTTGACCAGGTACTAGTGTGAATGCTAGGAAGAAATAGCTGTTGTAGTCCATAAACTGATTGAAATATGATATATATATGAAAATATCTTCTTGAAACCCATTATATGTATTTGATAAGTGCTAACCCATAGTGTTTTAGGACATAAAATATAATAAAGTAAAATTCTTCACTGTAAACAAAAAAACTGGATATTAATGGTTGCATACCTTTAATCCCAACACTGGGGAGTCAGGGGAAGGTGGATCTCATTCAGTTTCAGGCCAGCGAGTTCCAGGACAGACTCCAAAGCAATATAGGGAAACTCTGTCTTGAAAAAAACAAAGGAGGCCTTCCATGAGGGATCATCAAAGTCTGGAAAGTCATTTGGGGTAGGGCATAGGCCCTCCTTGTGTCTCTAGGCTAATGTCCAAGGGGAATGGGCTCCTGAAGTCTGTTCCTGCACCAGGGATACATCTGGTTCCATCATCAGAGGTACCATAAAGATAAAGTAAAAATGAACCTAAGGATTTTACTATTGTGCCTGAGTTGAGGAAAGGCTCAATACCACTCAGGACTCAGGAGCCGTGTTGATCAGCCTTTGTATTCATGACAAAGGACCATCTGTATATAATATACAAGGAGGAAAATTTTAGTTAAACCCAAGATTTCAGAGGTTATGGTCCATTGTCAACTGTATCTTTTGTGTTCATAGGCACCATGGTGGCAGGAGCATGTATAAAGCAAGGCAACAAAGATTATTAAAGAAAGGAACCAATGTAAGCCCTATAAAAGCATGCCACAATGACCTACTTCCTCTACTCAGGTCCCTCTTAGTTTCCTCCACTTTCCAGTGTTGTCAAGAATTTGTGAATCCCTCTACAGATAATTTACTGATAAATCAGAGCCTTCATGATCCTATATCTTCCACAAATTCACCTTTGAATAAGTGTTGAAAGCCAAACAATGAACATGTAAGCCTTTTGGAGAAACAATTAGAACTCCTAGAACTGGAGGTGGGAGGGTGGAAGGAGGAAGAGGAGGAGAGAAGGGACAGGGAGAGGAGAACATGAGGGATCAGGAAGATCAAGTGGAAGGAAGAATGGAGAAGGAGAGCAAGAAAAGAAATACCTTAATAGAGGGAGCCATTATAGATTTAAAAGAAATCTGGCAAGAGGGAAATGTCTGGGGAACCACAAGGATGACCATAACTGAGAATCTAAGCGATAGTAGAGAGGCTACCTTAAATACCCTTCCCCGATAATGAGATTGATGACTACCTTAAATGTCATTCTAGAGCCTTCATCTAGTAGATGATGGAAGCAGAAGTATTTGGTTAAGCACTGAGCCAAACTCCCTATGGAGGGATACCTCTCAGTCTAGATTCACCGGGAAGGGCCAAGGTCCTGCCCCAATGATGTGTTTGACTTTGATGATCCTTCATGGGAGGCCTCACCCTCACGGAAGAGTGAATGGGAGGTGAGATGGGGGATTGGTGTGGGGAATGGCAGAACATAAGGGAAAGATATCTGGGACTGGTATATAAAACAAGTTTCTTTTGAAATTAAATAAAAATTTATATAAAATATCAAACTCCTAGAGCTATAGGAAATATTTCAATAAGATGCAGAAAACATCTTTAAAGGGCATTTCCTGGCTAAGTTTGATATAATTTAGCATAAAAAGGAAAGTCAAAAAAGTCTAGATTTGATTTTCAAACAATGAACTAAATAGAGATGACAATTAAAACAAAATATAGAAACACAAACACACCCACATATGTGCCACTAGTGGGTTATTTCAACAAGTCTTCATGTGAACATTATTATGAATAAGGAAATAAAGTACTCTCTCCATACTTTTCTGCTTCTCACTTTAGTAATGCATTTTTATGCTTAGGTTGTGTGTTATAAGTCCTTTTTCAGAAGAAACGGTATAGTATTTCAAGTCCCCATATGAACTCATAGTTTTAGCAAGGAAGTGAAGCTAAAGCCTTTGCTAATAACTAGCCAATCCTTTGTTAGATGTTCATCATTAGCATCTTCCAAAGTGATACAGCTCTCCTTAACAAAACAGTCAAGCTTACAACCACAAATACTGTTAGAACTTGACATTTGTGACTCTTGATAGGATGCAAACCAAACTACACATAGTGCTTTAAAGTCTATTGGGCAAAGAATGAAAACTAACACTATTTGTAGCTCATGATATAGAAATGCCCCTCAAATAACATTCATACTCCACTTTGTACATGAATAACAATTTCTTCAGGAAAAAAAGGAGCTTTGCAGATGTTATAAAGTCAAGGACAATGAAATGAGACTTTAGTCAGGACTGTCCTGGATTTTCTACATTCCTGTGTATTGTAGAGGAAGGCAGAGAAGTGATTAGGGAATCACTGGTCATTTTGATTACTGAGATGATGTGGAAGGATGCTCCACTAATAAAAAAAAAAAAACGCTTCAGTTACTGAAGTGGATGCTGATACAGACTAAGAGTGCACTCTTTCCAAATGGTAATTGATTTTGGTAGCCTTTGAAAAGACAGATATATTAGATACATTTCTTTACATTTCTGTTGTCTTAAGTCATGAAGTTTGTAGTATTTATTTGCTGTCCTTTGAGTGGGATTGTTTGTGTTTCTGTTTTGTTTGTTTGTGTGTGCATGTGTGTGTGTATGTTTCAGCACCCACAAGACTTATTTCCACATGTAAAAGAAAAATAAGAGAAATGACAATATTTCATTTGTATTTGTTTCATGTTTAAAGCATGTTAATATGATTAGGAGGCTCCACAATCAGCAGTTCAAATTTAGATTAATCACACATCATGTTCTCAAACGAAACTATTGTGTTGTTCATTTTGTGAATATACCAAAGTGACATCAACCATTAGTTTGCTAATACCATTAGTTTGCTCCATGCTGGCACTTACTAACAGATAATCAGAATAACTAATAATTTAAAGTGTTCTTTATTCAATGATGAGAAGACAATGTTCTTATAATTCAGAAACCCAGAAGCACAGAAATGATGGAGCCTATTTCAAAAATGGCTAGCTCTATGATTTTCTTTTATTACATTTTTCTTTAACAATTCCTTCCATATATGTATACAGTGCATTCCAATCATTGTCACTTCTCTCCTCTGTTTACTCACCTGTTTCAAAACTCCTCCACCGTACTCACTCTTTTCTATACTTATAACTTTTGATTTAGTTTCATGACTCTCATTTATAACATCTGCATACATATGTGTTGGCTGTACACATATGAGTATGTCTGCTCCTCATACACTGTTCACAGTGCATATTCCACCAACCAGATGTTTCCTGACAAATCTTTCAGCCATAGCATGTGCCATCTGAGGAAATGAGGAAATGGCCTTAGACTCTAGATTTGCTAGCATGTATTATAAATTCTAGTTATTTTTATAATTCTCTGGCATGCATAAGGCATTAAGCAGATAATTAGGTATAATGTAATCTTTATGTGGCACATTTCTGCACACAGTCTACCAAGTTATACTCCATGATGAAATCGGGGCTTTCCAAATCCCTTAAGTATAAATTGTACTGTTTATTATTGTTATTATTATTATTATTATTATTATTATTATTATTATTATTATAGATAAGACATACCATGAGCCACTTAATATCGATGTTTTCTAGAATCTGATACTTGAAGAGTCAGAAAAAAGAATTCTTTTAAGTTGTCAAAAAATGCATTTTATATCCATAGAGAATTTTGGAATGTTTATCAACTAGTTCATGATTAAAAAATCTGCCTCCTCCTTTGAGAGGGATTGGATTTCATTAGGAAAAAAAATGTAGTGACAGAACCCATTAAAATTACAAAAAGAATATATTGGATGATCAATTCATCTTTAACACTATTCATAAGATTAAAATTTCATATTTTCTTTCAGTTTGATGTTTATTTTACAACTGTATTGGGGCTCTGACTACAAACATTTCATCATAACTTACAAAAATTATATATATATATATATATGTATATATATATATAAATGTGTGTGTGTGTGTGTGTGTGTCTTAGTTGTTTATATTTTTCTATGCACTTTCACACATTTCATTATCTCTGAGTCATGGAATCATGATGCTGTAAAATGTGTATACTATTATCAGCACCCACATGAAGGATATGGAAAGTGAATTTAAAGATTTAAGGATTTAACTAGCTATCCAGTCACAGAGAAACTAAACAAATTGCTCCTTCAATTGAAGTTTTTTATTTTTATGTTTTTCCTTTTCAAATTTCAAATATATCCCACTTCTAAGGAGCTGAAAAAAATCCTTAGAAATAGGAAAAATATACACCATGTAGAAAATGACAAACATAATTGCCATATGTTTAAACACTTGAGAAAGCTAATTTCACTCCTACACTATCCAAAGTCATTTGAAGCAACAATTAAATAGAAGAAGGGAGATTTTCCCCATTTTCTAATTCCCTAATTAGCAGATAAAATGAACATGACTAAGTCCCCTATATGTTAACAATAAGATCCCAAATAATTCTGAAAATAATTTAGAGTGATTGACACTGTTATTTCATATTTGAATTATCCATGAGGATAGGTTTTATTAATATTCACTCCAGTTCATAACACTATGCCTGGGTCATAAAAATTAAGCCCCTAATACAAGAGTAAGATCTAATCCATACATCTGAAGAGACAGTTAAGTAATCACAATAAAAGTTATTTCTTCACATCCTTCAGGAAAAACTATTGATTCCATAATTTTTGTTTTTACTGATTTATAGCTCCAAGAGTTCAAAAATGTCAGTGTTTGTTTACTGTCTTATACTTTTCAGTATGTATCATTTCATATATAGTTGTGCACTTGCTCAGGTGCACATGACACAGAGTAACTTGTGGAAACCTATCTTATGCTTCTGACACACAGTATTTATGCTTCAAACTGAAGTTGTCATGATTAGCTTTCTTGGGAATCACTTGAACATGCATTTTAAGAAAGAGTGCTTGGATAGTTTTGAGAACTAGATTTTTGTTTCTGCTTTAATATTAAATCTGTGAATTGAACATATGTAATCCATGTTTATAAAGCACACACACTGTGTGGGACCTCTGACTAGAAGCCAAGGTTATATGTGTCAAATTTGTCTTATCGTCTTGTGGAAGGGCCTAGTGGACAGTGTTTAATGTGCAAGTGTGAAGTCTGCAGTTTGTGCTTTCCAAATCCCTGCAAACCTGTGACATTTCCCTTACAGTCCCCTTGCTTGCAAGTAGAGACAGAGTCACTGAAGCAAACTTATTAGCTAGATTATCTAACAAGGTAATTTGTAAGTTCAATTGAGAGATGCTGCCTCAATCAAAAGGTATGCAGGAGTTAAAAGATGTCTAAGTTTAGCATGGTACCTCTCCCAGCCCCAGACATGTACACTTATATAAGTACACACAAACATGAAAATACATAGGTACATACTACATACACAAATGAATGCCAAAAAAAATGTCCTGGGATATTTCCAATAAATACAGGTCGAATGGATTGAATGTATAAATATTTATAAATCAGGAAAATTAAATTTCAGCTTCTACAACAATTATGTAATTGCAGATGTGAAAGCTTATTTACAAAATTGTGCCTTTTAACTTAATTTTTGCTTCTTCCTTTCAGCAGTACTTTCTCAGACTTATGTTGATTTTTAGGTCATTATTAAATAACATGCTCAACTTTTTCAAATTTCTGCTCCTGAAGGCATCGTCTTATATTAGCAAACATTAGACATAATAGAGTATGAAGCTTGGCTTTTCTAACAATTTTTGTCTATGTGATAACCTTTAGTCTGATACTTCAAGGGATGTATGCATTTTCCCTTTATCTTTTTATTATTATTTAAAATATCTTCTCTTTTTTATTTTTAAAAATTATTTTACATAGCAATCCCAGCTCCCTCTCCCTCCTGCCCATACAGAATCGGCTCTAAAAAGACAGTTCATGCACTGTATGGAGAGATACCTTGCTCAGTCTAGATACAAAGCAGAGGGGTTTGGTTCTGCCCCAAATGATGTGAAAGACTTTGATGATTCTCCAGGGGAGATCTCCCAATATCTGAGGTGTGAATGGGGTGTAGAATGGGCAAATGTTGATGGAAGTGTCCAGGCAGTCTGCTGTTTCTGTCCTTGCTGCAGCATTTGGAAGTTGCCCATCCGCACCTCCTGCCTACCCTAGTATTATTATTTTCCTTCTCAGGTCTTTGATTAAACTATTCACAACTATTATTCTTTCTTCCTAGTTAGATATATTAGGTACTAGACTTAAGCTTTCCAGCTTAGTACAACTTTATAGTAAACCCATTATGCCTTCACCCTAGGACTAGATATGTACGTCTTAAGTTTGTATGTTCTCGATTTTCCTTTTCTTAGATCACACTTGTTATTCACTGTTTTGTATATAGATTTGTATCAAGCCTAAATCTTTTCTTTAGACTAAAAGGGGAAATGTAGTGAGATATTCACTTTGTGCACACCTATGGCACAGACCACACCCATTGTGGGTGGGGACAGGGGGAACTAATTCTGGGGAATGGGCTCTGGGAGATCTCTTGCTTACAGCTCTGGGACAGGAGAACATCTGGAGGCATTCTTGAGACCAGGAACCTGCTGGTGTTCATCTGTCAATGTTGTAAGTTATTTCTCCCTGAATAAGCATCTATTCAGCCTATTTGTTTCTCCTGATCCTTATTAAACCTCAATAAGTATATTTGTTAAAAGTATGAGATTTTTAAAGGAAAATAGGAATCAAATTTCTTATTTTGTGGTCCTATATGTCCTCAACTCTACAGTTCTTGGTCCTAAAAGGCAACTCACCCTTAAGATGAACAAACCAAGTAATCCAATTGAAAATGGGGTGCATTCTTATTTGGGGTCATCCTAGTATATCTCTGGACATTTCCCTAGTGACCTATAATGGCTCCCTCTATTATGGTATCCTTTTCTTGCGCTTTTCTATTCTTTCCTTTACTCAATCTTCCTGGTCCCTCATATCTCCCCCCCCCTTCTCCCCTTCCCTTTCTCCGACAAAGAATTTAAGCAATATGGGAGAGGTTATCATAAATGCTCTTTCACTATAATGATATTAATGGCTACCTTATATGCCATAATAGAGCCTTCATCCAGTAGCTGATGGAAATAGATGCAGAGTTCCACAGTTAAGCACTGAGTCAAATTCCTGAAATCTAGTTGTGGAGAGGGAGGATTGATGAGCAAACAGGTAATGACTATGCTGGAAAATCCCACAGAATTAGCTGAGTAGAACACGCAAGATCTCATGGACCCCAGACTGACAGCTTGAAAACCAACATATGATGGAACCAGGCCCCCTGATGTTGGTGAAAGTTTGGAGGCCTGGGAAGACTAAAGGGCCCCTGGTAATAGAGCATCATTTGTACCTAGTGTATGAATGGAAACTGGGAGTCCACTCCCCTTAGAGGGATATTCTCTCAGCCTAGTCACATGGGAGAGGGCCTTTGTTTTGCCCTAAATGATGTGACAGGCTTTTATGATTCCCTCATAGAAGGCCTCGCCATTTCTATGGAGCAGAAGAGGGATGGGATGGGAGTCAGTGGGGGCATGGGAGAATGGAAGGTAGAGGGAACTTGGATTGACACATAAAATAAGATTGTTTATAATTTAAAGAAAAAAGTGGGGTATATATATATATATAAATATATTTCTCAACAGAAGAATTTACAGAGCTGAGAAACACTTAAGGAGATGTTCAAGTTTTTTAGCCACCAGTGAAATAAAAATTGAATGATTAGAAGATTTCATATTATACCTGTCAGAATAGCTAAGATCAAAAATAGTGTGACAACTTGCTGGAGAGAATTTGGAACAAGGGTAACACAGCTCCTTTGTTGGTGGGTGTGTAAACTTATACAGCCACTTTGGAAGTCGATGTGGTAGTTTCTCATGAAAACTGGGAATCAATCTACCACAAGATGCAGCTATACCACTCTTGAGCATATACCCAAATGATGCTCAAATATACCACAAGGACACTTGATCAACTATGTTCATAGCAGCTTTGTTGTAATAGTCAGAACCTGGAAACAATCTACATGTCTATCTACCAAGAAATGGATAAACACCATGTGGTACATTTATACAACAAATAAAAGGGATTAGAAAAAGTCATCCTGAGTAAGGTAAGCCACACAAGGAAAGACAAAGATAGCATGTATTCACTCCTAAGTAGATATGATCTGTAAGATAAATGAACACTATACTACAATCCACACTCTCAGAGAGACTAGGTAATAAAAAGAGGTTCAGGAGGGGATGTGAAATTCTCCCTGGTGAGAGGAAGTAGAAGAGATTTTGTGAATGGACTGAGGGTGCATAGGGAATGAAAACATAAGATCAAATTGAGGGGGCCCTTAGGACAGAACACTGAAAGAGATTATTGGAAAGGGGGGATATTTTGGGGTCATGAAAAAACTGGCACAGAGGAATCTCCCAGGAATCTACAGGGTAAACCCCAGCTAAGACTCCTTGCAATAGGAAATAACATAGCCTGAACTGGCTATCTCCTATGACCAGATTGGTGTCTAGCACAATTTTCATCAGAGATGCTTCGTCCAGCAAGTGATAGAAACAGATGCAGACCCACAGCCAAACATTAAGCAGCGTTTGGGGACAGAGTGGATTGTAGCAACCAAAGGGGTCAAGAACAGCACAAGAAAATTCACAAAATCAACTAACTCATGGGATGCCTGCCTTTTCCTAAAAAGAAACAGAGGAATGTATTAGTGGGTGAGAACAGAAGGGCTTGAGGGGAAGAACTAAAAGGAGAGGAAGGAGGGGAAACCTCACCTGGGATATAAATAAATGAATTTACTAAA
Organism: Phodopus roborovskii; assembly: GCF_943737965.1. Classification (NCBI taxonomy): domain Eukaryota; kingdom Metazoa; phylum Chordata; class Mammalia; order Rodentia; family Cricetidae; genus Phodopus; species Phodopus roborovskii. The sequence goes on from NW_026126418.1 coordinate 10,559,113, forward strand.
AATTCTTGACTCAGTACTGTTCTTTAGTCTGAAAAAAAATCTTTTGTAATGAGGTGACTTCTAAAGATTGCATTTCAAAGGCCTGGTTTATGAAATGCAAAACTATTTTAAAGATATTGTTTGCTCAGACTCAGCTCATTTGTGTTTGGACACACAGATTACTCTTGAGTGAGTTCACTGCTTCTCTGAATAAAAACTACTTAAGGATGGGAAAAAAAATCACAACTGAAACACATCTGAAAAAAATGTTACACACACACACACACACACACACACACACACACACACACACACACACACATATATATATATATATATATATATATATATATATATATATATTTCCACAGGTCAGAATTAATTCTGAGCACCTCTTCACCTGTATTTTCTGTTCAGTGTGCTCAGGGTTTTATAAAATTGTAGTCAAGTGTAATCAAGGTGTTCTCTGTGTGCTTGAAACCCATGCTGTCTTGAATTATTACCCAATGTCACCTGGATTAGTTAATTTTGTGGCTGAGGAAAAAAAAATTCCTGGCCATGCCAACTTATTCGAAAAAAATGAATTTATTTGGTTGATGTGTCTAGAGGGCTGGAATCAATAATGGCAGTATCAGCAAGGTAGCAAGCAGCAGGCATGGTAGCAGTTACAGCAAATGGGGAGCTTACATCTTGACCCATGAGAGCAATGAAGAAAGAATTCGGGGGTGGTGGGGGTAGGGTGGATTTTTTAACTCAGTAGTTCAATTTCTTAAGCCATCTCAGACACCACCATCAAGTGAGTATCAAGTATTAAATCATATTCCTTGAAGTCATGTAAGACAATGGACTTTACCTGCTATCATTCCCTGTACTTAAGCTGCTTATGTTTAATCTTCATTTAAGTGAACAATGAAACTAGTTTTCCTATATCTTTCATTTCCTACATAATCAGATTTGTAACTTGGGATAAATATATAAGTCCAGGACTTAGAATGTTGTTTGTATAGCTGCTGTGGTGATCATTTACTTATAGCAGACAACAAATAGAAGCCTTAAACTCTTAAACAAAATAGATAATAAAATGATAGAAGCAACATGTGTATAATGTGTGCAAAGGATAGTAACATCTGTTTTTTTTTTTTTTTTTTTTTTAGTACTCTTCTGTGTTACTTTGGGTCAGTAAAATAATCTCCTCACTTGTAAAGATGTCTAGAGATAAATAATAATAAACTGGCACACAATGGCACAGAATATACACTATCATTCTAAAAGGGGGGTAAGAAGGCGAGATGGGGACATACTGGAGAAAAGCAAGGTTGAACCCATCAGACAAACTACAAATCCTAATCCCATAACAGCAAGTCTCATTTCCCAGGGCTTAAGTCACACTTGGCCTTCTAGCTTTGCTGAAAGGTCCACACTTATATATCTTGAGCTGGTTCCACTTGCTGTATGCAACTCCCCTTGGCAGATACCCCAGTGACCTGTCACCTCCAACACCATTGGGTCTTCAACACAATCCAGACTTGACCTACACAGTTTCACACAATGACCTCTCTACTTCCCTATACCTGGACACCCTTGTGGCTTTCCTTTTCAATGAGGAAGATGCCACAACACATTTGCTCTTGTATTCTTCATAATTCTAAAGCCATACCCAACTACCCAATGTTGCTAAGTTCTGTTGACTGTTTGGGGTAGAATCTGGTCATGGCTTTCATCACATGTTCATAAACTTTGATTTTTTTTAATTTCTCCTTAGAAACAGATAATTCATTAGGCCTTATATTTTCACAAGTTGAAAGTTGAGCAGATTGGCGTTTTATCCCAAGAGCACCACTACATTTATTGTAGTTATTCTTATCTCTTTTCAACACAAACTATGGTTCCAACATTATATTTACAATTTTCTGGTGATCATTTTCCCTTCCAAATGTACATTTTGTATTTCTTTATGTCATGCTTGGTCTTTTTCATTGTGCATCTGCATATGAGTGGTCAAGAGAAGGAGTCAATACTAGAGCCTTTTTTTTTTTTTAAAAAAAAAAATCTCTTAACAAAACTCCAATTTCACCTCAGGCAGATTTATAAAACAAAGTCCAAAAATCAAACAAACAAGCAAACAAAGAACAAAAAACATTAACAACAACAACAACAACAACAACAAAAAAAAAAAACCAGATAAATTCTTTGCCAAAATATCATTAGGATGATCTCTAAGCCAGTTGCCAATATTCTTCCTCTCCAAAACCTCCTGAGCTGGACCTCCAAGGTCCACATTGCTCTCAGCACAACTGTCTTCCAAGATCATAATAGGGAGGATGATTAAGTAGTACTTATAGCTTTCAGTGACTTTTCTAGTCCAAAGTAAAACAGTCTTCCAAGTTTCTCAACAAAAATAAAAAGAAAGAATTTCCATGCCGGTTAAAACAGTAGCTCACTCCCAATACCAGCTTCTTTCTTATGTCCTATTATATTGCTGTGACCCAAGCAATTTACCAAAGAAAGATCTTAATTTGAGGGCCCATGGCTCTAGAAGTTTAGAGTTGATGGCCATTATGGCAAGGAGCAAGGAAGTAAGTTGCTGGCCTAACTTTAGAAAAGTAGATGAGAACTTTCATCTAATCATCTAGAACAATTCAACTCAGGGAAAATAAGAAGGAAGAAGGAGAAGGAGAAGGAAGAAGAAGACAAAGGAGAAGGAGAAGAATAAGAGAAGAAGAGAAGGAAGAGGACTGACGAGGACGAGGAGGACAAAGACGACAACGATGATGACGAAATGACAAGAAAGAAATAACAAGAGAGCCCAAAGCAGACACACACTCACACATGCACAAATACACACATGCACACACACACACACACACACACACACACATACACACACATGCACGCACACACACACACACATACACACACACACACACACACAGAGAGAGAGAGAGAGAGAGAGAGAGAGAGAGAGAGGAAGAAAGGGAGAAAGAAGAATAGAAAGAGAACATAGACAGGTATATGCTTCTGAAACCCCAGAGCCCACCTGCAAGTGGCCTATCTCCTTTCATAAAGCAACACCTAATCCTTCCCAACTAGTTCTACCAACTACAAAAACACCATTCAAACATATGGACTGATTAGGACCATTTTCAGTCAATCCTCAACAACAGTAATAGCTACATAACTTACATAGAGATTTTAAAAATATTTTAGTGTGCCACAAGATAATAACATGCTAAATTCTGGGACTGATCTTCAGGAATCAAAGCTGAATTTTCAAGTGCATTTACATAGAATGTTGCTGTCCCAGGTAAGAACACATTATTATAAATATTGAACTACCTTCTATTAACCTGCATAAGTCTAGTCTTTTCCTTTGTCCAGTTCATTATAGGTCCTAGAAGGCTAGTATTCAATTTCTCCTATACCCAAGTCTTTTGATCTCTGATGCCTTTTGCAGTACTATCAATGAAAGGTATTAGAAGGAGTTTCAAGAAGTTGTAGCAGGATGAGATCAGGGACTTGATCCCTATCTTCCCAGCTGAAGAATTAGGGCTTACTTGGTTTCTGTTAATGAAGGTCAATACTTGTGCTGGATAACCTTTTTCACAAGCAACTCTCTCTGGGTTCTAGCAATTGTTCCTTGTACTTCTTCTAGTCCCAGGAATAGATAAGCTGCTGAGTTCCAATATAGGGCATATATGAACCTTCTGAATTGCTCTAAACCTTGCTAAATCACTTGGATTTACTATGCCATCAGTTTTCTGACAGCAGACAAATTGATATCCCAAGTTATTTTTACGTATTTCTATCTCATAATTTTCAAATTCTCTAAAATTACATATTTTCCTGAAAACCATAAAGCAGCAAATAATTTACAAAGCTTAGTGTTAAGGAAGTACTGTGTGAATAGTTGAGAGACTTGTAATAGAATAGCACAGGTATCTGAAGGAAAGAGATTCATGCCTGTTGATATTTCTATGTTCTGTATACCCTTGGGGGCTTAGTATAACTTATCTCATTTTTGCAAAGGTAATTTTCTATTTCCCTATTTTACTGGTGACATAAATCAGACTTTGTTATACACTGAGCAAGCAGAAGCAGCAATTCAAGATTGAACCACATAAATATAATCAGTTGCTAAATTATACGCATCAATAAAAAAGATAAATTCATTATACATGGGTAGGAGTCTCTGCTTCTTCTGGAAAAGGTGTAGTGTTCTTTTTCCTTTTAAAATAGGGAAGAATTTCTTAGAGGTATTACACATCTCACCACACAGAAAAGTACTACATGAAGCAGTTTAGTAGTAACAAATGCGGGTATTTGCAAACAGATCATACATGTAAATTTCTATTCTTTGAATGAATGTTTTCAAACTGTTACAGTTCCTATATGCCATTTATATATTACAAAACTAAGATCTCCATTTCAGTAGTATATCTGATATGATTGAAATATATACACAAATTTCATTGTAGTACCTAGAAGGCCCAATGGTCAAAATCATAACCTAATGATAACATTTGGATTAGAATAGTATTATGCCACTATCTCAAGCATTGTACACAATTTACCTGATCAAATACCATGGAATAATGGTGGTAGAAAAAACAAATTCTCCATGAAGAATACATCTTAAAATCTTAACAAAGAAAACTACAGACCAATATCCCTGATGAACATCGATGCAAAAATAATAAAATACTGGCAAACAGAATTCAAGAATACATCAGAGAAATCATCCACCATGATGAAGTAGGCTTCATCTCTGGAATGCAGAGATGGTTTAACATACGAAAATCTATCAACGTGATCCACCATATAAACAAACAGAAAAAGAAAAACCATATGATTATCTCCCTAGATGCGGAAAAAGCCTTCAACAAAATTCAACACCCTTTCATGATAAAGGTCTTGGAGAGGTCAGGGATAACAGGAACATACCTAAACATAATAAGAGCAATATACAACAAACCAACTGCCAGTATCAAACTGAATAGAGAGAAACTTAAGCCAATTCCTCTAAAATCAGGAACAATACAAGGCTGCCCTCTCTCTCCATATCTCTTCAATATCATACTGGAAGTTCTAGCTAAAGCTATAAGACAACAAATGGAGATCAACGGGATCTAAAATGGAAAGGAAGAAGTCAAACTGTCTGTATTTGAAGAAGATATGATAGTTTACATAAGCGATTCAATAAACTCTACCAGGGAACTCCTACAGCTGATAAACACCTTCAGCAAACTAGCAGGATACAAGATAAACTCAAAAAAATCAGTAGCCCTACTTTTTTCAGACAACAAAGAGACAGAGAAAGAAATCAGAGAAACATCACTCTTTATAATAACCACGATCAACATAAAGTATCTTGGTGTAACGCTTACCAAACAAGTAAAAGACCTATATAATAAGAATTTTGTGGCTCAAAAAGAAAGAAATTAAAGAAGATACCAGAAAATGGAAAGATCTCCCATGCTCTTGGATTGGTAGGATAAACATAGTAAAAAATGGCAGTTTTGCCAAAAGCAATCTACAGATTCAATGCAATCCCCATTATAATCCCACCACAATTCTTCACTGGCCTTGAAAGAATAATAATCAACTTTATACAGAAAAACAAAAGACCCAGGATAGCCAAAATACTCCTATACAATAAAAGAACTTCAGGAGGCATCACCATTCCTGACTTTAAGCTCTACAACAGAGCTATAGTTCTGAAAACAGCCTGGTATTGGCATAAAAATAGACAGGTAGACCAATGGAATAGAATTGAAAATCTTGATATTAACCCACACACCCATGAACACGTGATTTTTGACAAAGCAGCTAAAAGAATAAAATGGGAAGAGGACAGCATCTTCAACAAAAGGTGCTGGCACAATTGGATGAGGGTGTGTAGAAGACTGCAGATAGACCCATGTCTGTTGCCATGTGCAAAACTCAAGTCCAAATGGATCAAAGACCTCAACATCAATTCAGCCACATTGAACCTCTTAAAAGAGAAAGTGGGAGGTACCCTTGAACAATTTGGTATATGAGACCACTGCTTCCTGAACATAAATCCAGGGGCACAGACACTGAGAGCAACAATTCATAAATGGGACCACTTCAAACTTAGGAGATTCTATAAGACAAAGAACACAATCGACAAGACCAAACGGCATCCCACAGACTGGGAAAAGATTTTCACCAATCCTATATCCAACAAAGGGCTAATCTCCAAAATATACAAAGAACTCAAGAAACTAGTCAGCAAAACACCAAATAACCCTATTAAAAAATGGGGTACAGAACTGAAGAAAGAATTCTCAATAGAGAATATCAAAAAGGTTGAAAGAGACTTAAGAAAGTGCTCAACATCCTTAGCTATCAGTGTAATGAAATTCAAAACAACTTTGAAATACCATCTTACTCCTGCCAGAATGGCTAAAATTAGAAACACCAATGACGACTCATATTGGAGAGAATGTGGAGAAAGCAGAACACTCCTCCACTGCTGGTGGAGGTACAAACTCGTACAACCATTTTGGAGATAAGTATAAAATGGGAATTAGTTTACCACAGGACTGGGCAATCCCCCTCTTAGGCATATACCCAAATGATCCACATCCATGTAACAAAGACAGCTGTTCAACTATGTTCATAGCAGCACTATTTTTAATATCAAGAATCTGGAAGCAACCTAGATGCCCCTCAGTTGAAGAATGGATAATTAAGATGTGGCACATCTAAACAATGGACTACTACTCTGCAGAAAAAAAAAATAATGGTATCTTGAAATTCGCAGGCAAGTGGATGGCACTTAAAGAAACCATCCTGAATCAAGTAACCCAGTCACAAAAAGAGGAACATAGTATGTACTCACTCATATATGGATTTTAGACCTAGATCAAAGGATCACCAGCCTATAATTCATACCACCAGAGGAACTAGGATACAAGGTGTATTCTAAGAGATTCATATAAAGTCCCTCACAGAACTGGGAAGGGACAAGTCCCCCAGAGTACAGGGGAAGTGCAGGGGTGGGGGGAGAGAATGGAGACAGAAGTAGGAGAAAGTAAGGGGGAGGAAAGAAAAACACATGTGACTAGGAAGACTGAGCCTGGTTAGGAATAGAATACAAGAGAGACAGAGAGCGAGCAAGCGAGCAAGAGAAAGAGAGAGAGAGACAAGCGAGTGAGCAAGAGAAAGAGAGAGAGAGACAGAGAGAGAGAGAGAGAGTGAGAGAACATAAAAGAGGGAGACAATATTGGTTTGAAGATAAAATTGAACACAAAGAAAGGTTTAGAGAACTACAAGACTGCCGACAACTAACAATTTGAGCATCCGTGGAAAGGCTACAAAAAATGCCCTTCCCGGAGAGTGAGATCAACAACTAACTTATCCATGGAGCTCTCATCTAATACCTGTTGTTAACAGAAGCAAACACCCATACATAAACACTGAGTCGAAGTAGAACCCAGATGCAGATGGAGAGGACAAGAGCAGGCTGCAGATCACATAGAGACAGCTTACTTGAACATGGAGGAGCTAAAAGGTCCCCAGTCTGACAGCTGGGGAGCCAGCATGGAACTGACTCAGGCCCCCCAGAATATGGGTCTCAGCCAAAAGGACTGAGCAGTCTAAGGGACCTCAGACAGTGGAGCCAGGATGTATCCCTGGTGCACAAAAGGACCTTGCGAACACATCCCCCATGGAAGGATAACTGCCTTAACCTAGAGACAGGAGAAAAGCCCTTGTCCCTACTTTACATGACCTGTCAGATCTACATGACCCCAAATGGATGGCATTCCCCTACTTATGGAAGTGGGGGTTGGGAGGGGAGGGTGTTTAGGGTGCATGTGAGATGGCAGAGATGGTAAAAGTGATGGAGCGAGGTAGGGAGAGGGAACTGGGATCGACATGTAAAATACTAAATTAAATAAAAAAAAAATGAGTGTGCTTCAAGCTGACAAACATGTGCAGTGTAATAGGCTTGGATGTAACAAGATGTTGTGAGAATACTGACAGGTCAAAAACAAAAGCACCATACAGGACCACACCCATCCAGAAGATTCCTGCTTGTCATCATCCTATGATATTCAGCACAAGATTTAAGTTGAGCAGCAGAGTTTCTTAGACTCTCTGCCAGGAAGGAATCCAATACCTTCTAATGGAAATCGTATTACAATGCAAAAGAAAGACATTAGCATATCACTTGAATTACAATTTCCAATATGTGCACTTTAAATGATTATAAACATGGGTACATAGAGTATCAGAAATAAAGGAAATGATGACTATTTTTATTACTTTGGCAGGTAAAAATTAATTAGCATTGGCCGTTCAAATGTATAGACATGAATAACTTTTGTTTGAATTAGATTTCCTTGATCTAAAACTAAATTCCATAGCTCCAGCTTTGTGGAAGCAAAGTTTACATATAAAAGTGTTATATATTTTGGCCATCAAGGAGGATTAGAAAATAGTATTGCTGGGCATGCAACTCTATGAACTTGATTGTAGTCCCTGGAAACCATAGTGGAGGGAATTTAATAAACTGCAAAAAAATTGTTCTCTGACTTCCATACATGTTTCATGGTGCTTGTGTATACTAACACCCATAATACACAAAATATAAAAGTGTAATGTATGTATTTGAAGAATTTCCATATATATATATATATATATATATATATATATATATATCTCAAACTCATAAAAATTCATCTATGTCTGCCAGGAACAAATGACATTTTGGGGGATTTATTATAAAATTATTAATAAAACCAATTAGCAAATTGCATCTTACATTTTATTTCTGAATCACAATATAAATTATTTTTTAAACTGCACATTAATTTTCCTAGTTCTTTTTGTATTCTTATTTCACCAAACAACCATACCAATATGATGCAAATTTCAAAGCAGAGTAAATCATATATTTATGAATTATCTGGAAAGTGACTGTCATTGTCCTGGAGACAATAAGCTAAAATAAATCACCTTTATACCTACTGGAAACCAGTGTGTTCTTGAGTACTAGCAACTTCAAATGTCTTATTCTATAACAAATTACTTAAAGATTGACTTAGTAGCTGGAGATGAAGCACTAGTGAGATTTGGGTCTCTAGTCTATCAGAACCTTTGAGTTATACCCTTATGGAGAAAGTAAGCATCAATAAAAATTTTCGAGGTCATCTTTTCTCATGTTTTATTTCCTTTTTAAGATTTATTCTCCATGACTGCTCTTCTTTGTATGTGCATGCCTTTGTGTGTTTGTGTGCATGTGTGTGTGTGTGTATCTGTGGGTATGTATAAATATATATATATTTGTATATATATATGAGAAGAGTGGACCTCCATAGACCAATCTCAGGTCTTGTTCCTTAGACACAATGATGACTTCGTGTTTGCTAACCTAGTTACATCTGAAGTTAACCAAAACCCCACAAAACACAGAAACACAACTGTAAGGGATTTTTATTTAATTTCAAGTGGTAAGACCTATTTCAAATACATATCTTTGAGATATGTAGTCACATCTTTAATCCAGATATTTTAAGCTGGGGAAACACACCTCTACTTGGGCAATTTATATAAGGAGGTAGATGAAGGAAGCTCTTTCTCATTGAAGCTTTTCTGGACTCCCTAGTAAGTCCATTCCTTCACTGGCATTAGATTCCACTTCTTCCTGGTTCCAGTATACAGGGAAGACCAGATGAGATACACAACCTCATGGTCTAAACAACTGCTATATTCTTAGATCTTTTATTTACAAGAAGCCATTGTGGGGTTAGTTGGATGAGAGAACTTGTTCTATAAGTTCTCTTACTTTACAGAATCCCAACTAATACAGACAGTTTTCTATTTAACTGGGACAGGATCTTTTAAAGTCTTGGAATTCTCCAAGTAGGCTAGGATGTCTAGGTAATGAACTCTGGGTCCTGCTTGTCTCTAATTTTTAAGTGTTGACATTGAAATTATATGCTACCACACAAAAGGTTTTATTTCTCCTTCTTATGTATGTGGATCTTGAGGATCAGACTTTAATCTTAATGATTGCAAGGCAAACACTTAACTGTCTGAGCTCTCTCCTAATATTATCACTGGTATCACAAAATATCTGGAGTAATTTTTTCTGTCCAAGTGTAAAGTTGTATTAGGACCCAGCAAGATGGGTTGGTAATTAACAGCACGTGCCACTAATCCTGATGAGAATGTCTTTTAGAAATAAAAATGAGGGTGAGGAGGCCTTTTAAAAGTATATAACTTAAAAACAAAGTTTATAATGGTAAAAGAGTCCATGAAATTATATCATTGCTTTTATTGAGGTGAGGGTTCTATTTTGTCTTCCTTGAAGTTACATCTAAATCACGATGAATTGTCCAAGTCAAAATACAAATGTGGTAATAAATTATTTATGATTTAATAAAGTCACTGAAAATCAAATTACAAAGCTAACCACATCCAAGAGCCAGGTGGTGGTGGCATACACCTTTAATCCTAGGACTCGGAGACAACGGCAGATAGATCTGTGTGTATTCAATCCACCCAGGGTTACATTAGAGTGGATAAGTCTAAAAGAGAAACAGCTCATACAAAGGAGATTTCAGCACTAATGATACCACACATTTAATCCCAACTCTAGAGAGGTATGTAACATGGGAGTGGGACATTCAATATTGAATCTCAGAGATTTATTCTTGAGCTACATTAAGGAAGGGCAGGTCCTTCAGCTGCTTTGGTGCTCTGATCTTCAATCTCCCCAGTATCTGTCTCTGGGTTTATATTATTCATGCTAAAGGCAGATATGGGGATCTTACAGTTCCTCTCTCAACTTGTTTTGTTCTCCTGGCTCATAGCATTAAAAAAGTACATCTGATATTTGGTCCCTCTATTTCTCAAAAAATTTGTATAATAAATATCTGTGTGTCAGAAGATATGTACACACAGATGGGGCAGTTCTCCTTAAATCACTGGACCAGAAATTATAATTCTTACAAAAATTCAGTTCATAGATCTAAAAACCATTATAATTAAACTGCTAATTTATTGGCTGTTATTTAGAACTTCAAATAATATAATAAATTGTATATTGACTTTTAATGCATATAATTCACTTAAAAGTCACAACACAGATAAAAATAGATAAATATTGATTTATTTTTTTAAAATTCTAAGAGTGATGGAGTCACACAGCACAGCGTTTATAGTCAAAGTGTTTTCACACTGCTACTTTGTGCCATGATCAGAATAACTGGCTACTGATTCTACAGTTGCTACTTAAATAAGACATGGAGTCCTTCAGGAGTTTTGACATCTTTCCAATACAATATGAACTTACACTATAATGGAATTGAACTAGAAGTATTCTCGGGCACCTTCCAAATGCAGCATACAAATTAAAGATAGTTTTGCCATAACTGCCAAGTATGTCAGACAAAAAGTAAAAAAAGAAAGTTTTAGTTGACTTTCTGAACACATACTTGTATTTATTGAAAAAAGTAAATCCACAGTTTTTAGTATAATAGTGACATTAATATTATTATTACAATAAAATATTTATAGCCCCAGTGAACAACTCAAGTTGTAAAATAATAACCACCTATCCATATTGTGGTGAAATATGATTCAGAATAAATGCAAAAAATCTAAATAGGATAAGTGCTCCAACAATGATAGTGGTGTTTAAAATGCTGATGATTCTATATTTCAATTAAATAATTAAATATATATAATATATATATTATATATGTATATATACTTATATAATACACACACATCTATATATATATACATATATATATATGATGTATATAAAGATATTCTTGTGTGTGTGTACACACACTTGTATATGTTGTTAAGAACTTGATCAAAGTAAGATTTACAGGAAAATTCATGTTCAAATTAACCAAGATATTATGGATAAGGCCATCCACCACATACAGAATACTCAAACAACTGCCAGTAGTTTATAATTACAGGAAGGTTATGTTCCTCTTCCTGTCTGTACATGTTTTCAGTAGGTTTTTCTGTTATTTGGTATATTTCTACACTAGTTATTATGGTATAGTCATTAAAAATGAAGATTAAGACAATTCAGCCTGACTCAAAAGAGTGAACAAGTACAAAACATAACCACAGGTGCTATTTTAAGTAGCTTTGGCAAAGGAACTTCCTTACTGGAGTACAGAAAATGGTATGTCAGTCTCGGCAGAAGCTGTGCACATTGATGCCCAAACTGACAGCACTTAGGTAAACAGTATGTCCTGCTTCTAGCATACACTGAAATGCCCTGTCAAACCTTAAGACTGGGAATACACAAACTCCATATGTCCACTAGGAAAACAAGGAAGCAAAAATATCCCCAGACTGACAGCTGAAAAATGTGTCAGCATCATCAAGAACTCGGTGGGGCAGTTGTCACATGGAGAGCAAACCCACATATGGCTTTTGGAGTAAAGCTTTTCTAGGTAATTATTGAAATGAACAAATTTTGCCCGGTCCAAAAGTACTTCCTCAAGAAAGCTTGAGACCACAGACTTGCTTTTTAAGTAGTTTATGTCCACATGATCTCTCCAACTGATTTAAAAAGAATCCACAAAATGTATTTCTGTACCTGTCCCCATAATGGCGATAATGATGGAGAAAAAGTTTCTAATTCTGGTGGTAGGGAGGCTTACAAATTAGATAGAAATGTTTAATTTTTAGATACACTGAAAATTTACATTATTATCCTCTGAAACTTATAAGAACAGACCAGGTAAATAGCAGAATCTACTTCATGAGAGTAAATAGAGTCAAGCTAGTGAGTTATGTTCCAGAGATAATGGGAAGAGGTACTGCATTGTTGGCCCCTAATTACTCTGTGATTCTACCATAATTTTCAACTAATGAAACTCCCATTCTAAGTATTATAACAACAAAGAAGTAGTCAAAATATGAGCAGTGTATGTCAGTAAAAAAATTAAAGATTTGAGAATCAGAGTACTGGTACTGACATACATGAATCCTAAACACAATGAGAAGTGTAGAACACTTGGTAAGTAACATTTTTTTATGTATTATAAATCATCTAGGTCACACATCCTTTTGTCTTAAATGTACAATGTGACATTTCCAGTAAAAAGTATGATTACTTCTATCCATGCATATATCTGAAAATCCGGTGGTCCTGATTTGTGAAAATAATATGTACACTGCCTCTGGGATATTTCATTACATATTTATAATTTGGTTTATTTTTCTGCTTATATAAGAATTTTCTTCATCAAAATTATTTGTAATTAATTCCCAGTTAGCAAAGCAAATTTGCTATGTCTGATGAAAAGGAGTGTACTAGATGCCAGTGTTATTGTAGTCACATTCCCTTATGATTTGAACAGTATCAGGGTCAAAAACATTAGAACAGCACTTACCACAGTGACACTATATGACCTATTAGAAGGTGTGACAGCAGTGACCTTATAATTGAGGAGGCAGCAACCTAAACCGGGGGAAATACGTTTTATTCATAAACTTGGCTACACATGAGGAATCTAAGAGGTGTGGAAATGCACACACAGAAGCTAATGCAATCAGCAGCTATTCCTCTGCTAAGGTAACACTTAACATGTAAATTTAGATTCATTAATACATATTGTATCAGTTAATATTGCATAAAATATCTGCTTTCTCCCAAGATAACATGTTGATACTCAGCACATAGTCATTTCACAGTTTCAATTCCCTCTCCCTATTTTCCCCCTCTGTACATAATGTCTCTGCTGCCTAATATTCTCTACCTTGGACAACTTCCTTTTCCTATAAGACATATAAAACTTTACCTCTGTATTGCCTTCCTGTGTCCCTCAAGGATGAAACTAATTGTTCCTTAAATTTCCAAGTACTTTTTCTTAAAACTATACAAAGGCATCTAAAGTGATATCTGTGGCCTTATTCCCAGAACCTGGAATGATGCCTAGCATATATTGCAAGGTCAACAACATTTGTTGGGAAAATGAACTTCATTTTACTGATTTATATACAGCTATCCTCTATTTGTAGACACTGAGCTCCTTAAAAATATTGGATAACCAATTTTCCAGAAACCTATACCAGCTGCTGTGAATTCCTGAAAGATTTATTGCTTACTCCATTTTTAGGAATAAAAACACCAATGAGATCCGATATAATCTTTGATGTTTCAACCTCTATTTATACTCGCTGGCATGATTGAAAGTAATAAAAAACTTGTGGGAGTTGCCAACCAATAACTGATCCAGCTTGAGACTCATGCCACAAGTGGAAGTTCCATCTTGATACTCCCTGAAAAGCCAGGAACCACAATATGAAGAGCTAAGAGACCTCAGACAGAACCATTAGGACCAGGAAAAAAAAAGGCAATGAAATTACTCCACTATACTCATAGACAGGAGCTTAGAAAAATCATCATCAGAAAGACTTTAATCATCAATTGAAATATATCTTATGTGTATTTTGTGGGACTCCTAACAGTGGGAGCAGGTGTTGTCTCTGACTCTGTTGTCTGTTTGGGGGACCCTTTCCTTTTACTGAGTTGCCTCATATAGTCTTTTTGGTAGGGGAGGTACCTAGTCTTATTGTAACTTGATATGCCATGTTTTGTAGGTATCCCTGGGATGCATGACCTTTTCTGAAGACAAATGGAGGAGGGTATCTAGGGGAGAGGGAAAGTAGGGGGAGGGACTTGGAAGAGAAACAGAGAGGGGAAACTGTGATCAGGATGTAATGAATAATAGAATTATTAAAAAAAAAAAAAAAGCTGTACTGTGAGCTATTCCTACACTCTTACCTGGCTCTCTAATTTACCACTGCAGTGGTTTGGATACTAGTTGCCTGTGTTCCCTAAGACTTCAGGGTTGAAATACTATTGTCACTCTGAAGATATGCAATGTAACTACGTCTTTATAGGTGTGACTTAGACAGTTGATTAAGTTTGCATATGGTCATGAACTTGGAAATCTTGTGATTGAATTTTAGGGCCTGTCTAAAAGAGGGTGAGAGCCCAGAAAAGACATTTCTTTACCCAGGCTCCCTGTTTCTTTATATATGATAGCCTTCTTTGCCATAAAAAACTCTATAGCACAAAAGCCATTTTCATATGTAGCTCCTCAATCATCTACCTGCAGAGCTAGGATCCCTTTTCTTTATAATGTAATCAGTCTGTGGTGCAAGAACAAAAAAATTACATTATTCAGTTACAATATAACATTTTTAATTTCTGTCCACTTGAAGGGCAGATTATAGATAACTAAATTTAGTAGGTCTTATGTCATTGGATCATTGAAACAGTTGAGATATGAGTTTATTGACCATATTTGCTTTTCCTCACGATATCTGTTTGGAACCCTTGGTGGGCATGCGAACATTTTTGAACTATCACATAGTTTAACACATTCTGCCTAACATCCTATCAACTTTTATTTCAGACATTATTTTAAGCTGTAACCCTGATTTTAGCAGACAGGATAAGAAAGATATACAAGAGGCTTAGATCTCCCTCTCTGTAGAATCTGGCAACATTAATCTGATTCCCAGTCTATATACATATTAATGAAGATGGGTAAAAATTACCTGTTAGTATTGGTCATCCCATAAGAGCAGTCCATCATTGTCATCCTTTCATAACTGTGGTGATTTGAAAGACAATGGCCCCCAAAAGGAGTGACACTCTTAAGAGTTTTGCCCTTGTTGGAGAAAGTATACCACTGTGGGTGCAGACTTTGAGTTCATGTGTTCAGGAGACCACCCAGTATTTCAGTTGACTTCCTTTTGCTTGAAAGGTGTAACACTCACAGCACCAGTACCACATCTGCCTGCATGCTTCCATACTTATCTCCATGATAATAATGAACAGAACCTCTGAAACTGCTCATCTCACTTAAATGTTTTCTTTACCAGAGTTGCCATGAACATGGTATCTCTTCACAGCATAAAAACCTTAACATAAAAACTTTTGCCACTTATTTTCTTTTTAATGTGTTATTTTTGGGCAAGAAACAAAACCCTACAAATATTTAACTGTTTGATGTCAGAATGAAAATTATAGCTGGAGAGAGGGTCATCATTATCTTTCCTCAGTCCACTTTAAACAAGTCTGAGCGAACAGAATGTGCCAAAATGACCTGTCTTAGCACAGATCATCCAGGGGATTCATATCTCCTCCATCTAAGCATTGTAGACCTCCATATACCATTCCTTTGTCCTGCCAAATGACATTTAAAATACATCTTAATAAGCTTCATTCTTGTTGACTAATTTCTAATTACATTTTCAGTATGTTTCAGAGGTTGATCATCATCAAACCCAGGATCTTCCATACTAGTAAATCAGGCTATTACTAACTCAAGCCTATAATATTGTACTCAATATTATAAGGAGAACTTAAGGTCAGCTTAAGACCAAACATAAAATATAAGAGTGGAGGAGAAAGATTCTTTCTAAGAACATGGGGTGTTTCAGATCCATTTTGTACACAACTCACTATTAGGTGCTTAATCAATAACATTAAGTTAGCATTTTGGAATTTTACAATTCCCTGATCTTTCATGAAACTGAAAGAATGTTTTTGACTCACACTCTTACTTTTTATTTGAAGGCCAAAAAAATTGTACATTTTCCTGAAAAAAAATCTTGGCAAGGTTCAGGAATCTTTTGTCCTATACAACCCTAGGGTCATTTTAAGTGACACGTACAATCTTAGTATTTGTTTTCTGTAATATCTTAATCCAAACCACACATTAGAATTTGTTTGGACTGTTTTTCTAGTCTTTTATACATGGTGAGCAATACTGAGCTCAAATGTCTAACATAGGGTGTAGAAGAACAGGTGTTTGCTTTTTCTAGCCTTCCTTACTTCTCTTTCTATGTTATAACACCTGGTTTAATTATATGAGGTTCAGCAAGATTACCTGAGACTAAAACAAAATGCAAAATGGCTTGGCTGCTGACAGTTGGGTCAGGAGATAATCCTGGTATTTTGGGAGGAAAATTGGTATGTTGATGTACCCATTTGGCATGGCATATTGGTTCTTGGTGCAGTAGTTAATATATAGATAAGTGCAATGTAAATCTGTATGCTGAATTTGAGCCTTGGAGTTTCAAATTTATCTTATCTTAGTGATTCTCTCAAACTAATTTTCTCTCTTTCCTCTTCCTTCTCCTCTTCTTCTTTCCCCTCCTTTTCCTTCTCTTCCTTCTTAACTATAAATTTTTTTTATTGAAACAGATTCTCCAACTCTTTAAAGTCGGCTGCTCCTAAGCCTCTCAACTTTCTGCCTCAGCTTTCTAAGCACTGTTATTACAGGATTGTGACACCATGCTCTACAAAACATTTTTAACATGTGAGTAAAATTTTCCAACTGGAGACTTTTATTGTTATTATAAGCTCTAATCTCTACATAAAGCAGCAATGTTCTGTTTATTACAGGTAGCATTTTATTACCTAGTTTTATTAGAATTTTCTTGTTTTTAGATGTTACAATTTTAAGAAAAAAGCTTGTAACTAGTAATACAAATTATTTCAGTGAATTTGCAAGAATTAAGCTCCCAATGATGAGATGGAATGGCGAGCACTGTGTTCTGTGGCTCTGATTGTTTCGTAGGTAAATATAACTATTTTTCTTGTAGTCGTTGTTGTTGTTAGTAGTAGTAGTAGTAGTAGTCGTCGTCGTCGTCGTAGTCGTTTGTTTTCTTTGAGAATCCCAACATTAGAAAACTATACCAGCTGTGTAGTATTTAAAAAAAAAAAAAATAGAAAGCCTTAAAAGTAGCAAATGAAAATCTGTGTATTTTTACTCCCTCCATAGAATT
This sequence comes from Phodopus roborovskii, assembly GCF_943737965.1. NCBI lineage: Eukaryota > Metazoa > Chordata > Mammalia > Rodentia > Cricetidae > Phodopus > Phodopus roborovskii. Next base: position 10,576,906 of record NW_026126418.1, read on the forward strand.
CCAGTAAGTTGAATTAGCTTATTCATTAAAGGACCATTCCCTCTGATCAGCAAAAGAGCTACTAATGAATATAAATGTAAATAATTAGCAAAAGCAAGTTGCTGAAAATCTAAACTATTTATCTACCTCAGCAGCCAATGGGCATGTGGCCAAAGGAAATAGTACTGCTCTCTTCCTCTGTCATCCCAAGATTTAATTTAAAACATTTTAATTTAATTGCTGCCTTTTTCATTTTTGAAACAAAACATTTCTGTTTGTATGAAAAATAACATGAGAGTATCCATGAGTGTGGAGAGGAAATCATTTTTCTAGGTATAAAATACAAGAATAATGCATACAATGGAGACATTTAAAATTAAGTATAAAATATGGTGGCATTATAACGGAAATGAATATGGCTAGAACAATGTGTATAAATTTGCTAAGATATGTGTATATATTTAAACATATGAAGTGATGCCTAGCACACCTCTCATCAGAAAAGCTTCACTCAGCAACTAATGGAAATAGATGCAGTGACCCACAGTTAGACAGAGGCAGAAATTGGGGAGTCTTGTGGAAGAGGAAGAGTAAGGAATGTATGTTCCAGAAGGGTCAAGGACACCACAAGAAGATCCACAGAACTATCTCACTTGGGTTCATTGGGCCCACAGAGACTGAACTGAAAACTAGGGAGCCTGCATGGAACTAACCTAGGCCTAAGCATATATGTTGTAATTATGCAATTTGGTCTTCCTGTGGGATCAGGGGCTGTTTCCAACTCTGTTCCCTGGTTTCAGGATACTTTTCACCTGATAGATTGCCTCATCCAAACTTGGTGGAGGAAGAAGTTCCTGGTCTCATTGCAGCTTGATATACCAGGGCTGACTGATATCAAATAAGCATCTGATAAGAAACACTGGAGGAGGAGTGAATGGGGTTGGTGAGTGATAGGGATGGGAAGGAACTGGGAAAAGAGGAGGGTAGGGAAACTTTGGGAGGCAAAAAATATATTAAACAAACAATAAAAAACTAAATGTGCTATAAATCTCATTATCAGGGAAGGGCATTTAAGGTAGGCTCTCCACTGTTACTCAGTTGTTGGTTAGGGTCATCCTTGTAGGTCTCTGGACATTTCAATAGAGTCAGTTTTCTCTTCAAACCTACAATGGCTCCCTATATTATGGTATCTCTCTTCATGCTTTCATCTTGCCCCTACTCAATCTTCCTGGTCCCACCTGTTCTTCTCTCCTCCCCTTCTCTTTCTCTTAACTCCCTCTCCATTTACTTTCCCCCTTCCAAATATTCTCAGGAGATCTTTTCCCTTTCCTATTCTGTGAGAGACCTTGTATGAATCTCTTAGGTTCCTCCTTGTATCCTAGTGTCTCTGGCAGTGTGAATTGTAGGCTTATGATTTTTTTTTTTGTTTTATGTCTTAAATCCATATATGAGTGAGTACATACCATGTTTCTTTTTTGTGACTGGTTACCTTACTCAGGACAGTTTCTTCAAGTTCCATACATTTGTATAATGAGATTGATAACTAATTTATATGTCATCCTAGAACTTTCATCTAGGTGCTGTCAGAATCAAAACCAGACCCCACAGCTAAACACTGAGCTGAACTGAACTGCTGGAATCCAGTTGCAGAGAAGGAGTAGTGATAAGCAAAGGGGTCAAGACCAGGCTAAATAAACCCACAGAGAAAGGTGATATGAGCAAGGGGGAGCTCATGGACCCCAGACTGATAGCTGGGAAAGCAGCATTGGACTGGCACATACCCCCTGAACATTGGTCTCAATTAGAAGGCCTGGGCAGTCTATGGGACCTCTGACAGTGGAAGCAGGTTGTATTCCTGGTACACAAAATGACTTTGGGAACACATTCCCCATGGAGCTATACTCCTTTAACCTAGGGACAGGAAGGAGGGCCTAGACCCTACTCCAAATGACTTGACAGATTTTGATAATCCCTCCTGGAATCCTTCACCCTTGCTGTGGAATGGGTGGGGAATGGGATGGGAGGGGGGCTAGTGGGGGTGCATGGGACAATGTGAGGGAGTGGGAACTGTGATCGCTATGTAAAATAGGAACAAATAATAATAATAATAAATTCAAAAAATTTCAAAAATAATAAAAGAAGTGGGAGGTGAAGGGGGTGAGAGGAGGGGTGGGAAGCAGAGCTGTGGTTGGAATGAAAAATGAAATAAAAAATAAAACAATGAAAATAAAAAAGCTTAAAAAGAGAAATGTGCATTCAAAGGATTTTGCTTGACAAATTATACTTAAAATTAAAACAGGATGAAAAATAACAAACAACAGTAAAACAGAACATGAATAAAATTGGGCCAGTTTGATGGGACAAGAGAGGAAGGCAGCCCAGTACTATGACTTGAATTTTACCTCTTGAGCCTGCATGGTAAAAGAGAGAAGCAACTCCCGCAAGTTGACCTTGGTCTATATGCATGCATAAATACACACATAGAATGAATACCAAAACTAATAATACTGTTGGGAATAGTGACTTATTTGTAGGTTTGACAGAAAAAAAATCCATGATAAGTAAGTCTAAATTAACTATTGAAAATTTTCAACATCAAAAACTATTTCTAGCAGTGTGAATTGTAGGTTGGTAATTCTTTGCTTTATTTCTAAAATCTATATATGAGTGAGGACATACCATGTTTGTCTATATGTGAACAGGGTACCTCACTTAGGATAGATTCTTCTAGTTCTATTCATTTCTCTGTGAATTATAGGATTCCATTATGTTTTTCCATTGAGTAGTACTCCATTGTGTAAATGTACCACATTTTCTCCATCCATTCTTAAGTTGAGAGACATCTAGGTTGCTTCCAGTTTCTGGCTATAACAAATAATACTGCTATTAACATAGTTGAACAGATGCCCTTGTTGTATGAATGTGGGTATAAGCCTAAGGGTGGAATTACTGGCTCTTGAGGTAGACTAATTCCAGTTTTCCTGATAAACTGCCATAGTGATTTCCAAAGTGGCTGTGCAAGTTTGCACTCCCATCAGCAGTAGAGGATTGATCCCCTTTCTCCACATCCTTTCCAGCATAAACTGTCTTTGTTGTTTTTGATTTTAGCCATTCTGACAGGAGAAAGATGGTATCTCAGAGTTGTTTTGATTTGCTTTTCCCTGATGTGTAAGGATGTTGACCACTTAAGTGTCATTCTGTCATTTTAGATTCCTCCATTGAGAATTCTCTATTTAATTCTGTACCACCTTTTTTAATTGGATTATTTGGTGTTTGGTAACTAGCTCCTTGAGTTCTTTGTATATTTTGTAGATCAGCCCTCTATCAGATGTGTGGCTGGTGAAGATATTTTCTGATTCTGTGGGCTACCATTTTGTCTTATTGACTATATCCTTTACTTCACTGAAGCTTCTCAGTTTTATAGGTTTAATCCATTATGGTCATGATAGAAAGACTGGTGGCATTGGTGGCATGCAAGCAGACATCATGCTGGGAAAGAACGTGAGAGCTCTACATCTGTATCAACAGGCATAAGAAAGAGACAGTGAGCCACCGGGCTTGGCTTTAGCTTTTGAGGAATTAAAGCAAGCCCACAGTAACATACTTCCTATAAGAACACAACTCCTCCAATAAGGCCACACTTTCCAATAGTGACAGCACATAGGACTATTTTCATTCTAACTGCCACAGTTTTCATGAAACCAGTGACATGTGTCTCACTGACTTATTAGCACCTGTGTATATGAGGACAACAAACAGAGGATCTGTGATAATAACTATTTATCTCAACTTTTGATATGAAGGTGATTTAATATTACATCAAAGTAACTAATACCATTACCTGGAATTACTCACATGATTTCAAAGAAGGATGAACTGATGTTTCATTGGGCTAAGTGTGTTATCATTTCTCAAATTTAATGAAAACAAAATGGCCATTCTATTTCCCTATTCTTACTGTGAAGTTTCTCTCAGTAGCAGAATCACATTGTTATATGGGATTAGAGGGATAACCCCATAATTATAGACTTAGAAATCAATGCATCCACCTATCCTGTGATGACCCTTTAATATCCAAAGGACAATAAACTGAGGAAATGACAGCCAATTTTTCAGAAGTACTTCTGAAGCTAGTACCCAAGGAGTTTAGGAGAAAAAGCAAACATGTGAATATTTTCTAGAAAAATATTTCCAAAATAAATATGGCATCACGGAAAAGATAATATGTGTCAGAGGATGTAAACATATGTATTAAGTTGTAATAATATATTGGATGCACCTCTTAGCAATATCTCATAAATATTAAAGGTTCTAAGACATTCAAGGACATTTTACAGTGGCAATGTGTCAGACACACTATACTATGTCCAGTATAGAAATAGACATTGATACAGATAAAGTCCACAGACTTTGTATAGATATAATATTAGTTCCTACTAAGAATGAAAGAAGTAGTAAAAAATGAAAAGAAGCTTTGTATGTTAAAATTTTCAAAGTTGGCAAGTGAGCTGTAAAATCCATTCTGGTACATATTTGGGTTATGTAGTATAAAGAGGGAATAATGACACAAAAAAAATGAAATGAATACTCATGGGCCATGAGCCCTAGGGCATGCCAGAACTCTAATCAAGGAATGAAAATTGGTATGTACTAGTGTCTGCTCAATGCCTCTAGGTTGTATTGTGAGATAATTTTCTCCAAGTCTCTGCACAGAACAAGTGATATCAATGCAGTAAGCACAATGCTTGTCAACCATAAAAGAGTGACTTCTTTCCTAAGTGAATTTTTTGAATAGAGCAAAAGTACCCCAATCATATGACTGTCCATAGATAGATAACAATAATGTACAAGAATGACTGGGGTGAATGGATAAAGAGCTTACTGTACAAGGCTAAGGACAGTGTCAATGTTACTATTGTTGTGATGAAACACCCATGACAAAGGCAACTTGAGGAAGAAAGACTTTGTTTTACTCACAGTTACATATAAAAGTTTATCATCAAAAGCAATGATAGTAGGTCGAGAACCTGGAGGCATGAACTGACGCAGAGGCCATGAAGGAGTGTACCTTACTGGCTTGCTCATCAAGTTTTGCTCAACCTGTGTTCTTGTAGAACCCAGAACCACTAGAAGGGGATGGTATCACCCACAATGGGCTGAATTACCTCCAATCTATTTTTAATTAAAAAAATGCCCTACAGCTAAATCTTAGGAAGACATTTTCCCAGTTGAGGTTCCCTTCTTTCAGGTATCTCTAGCTTGTGTCAAGTTGATATAAAATTTGCCTGTACACAAACACATAAATTGTATCAAAAGATAAATTGGTATGATAGCATTCAGGGCTTGGGAATCTGAAACAGGGGATCTCAAGGGCAAGCTGCATAGCTATAATAGCACAATTTGGAAGCTCTAGTCCTTGAGAAACCCTGCATCTGAAAATGAAGAGAAGAATGGTGTACTAAGATATCTGACATGAACCACGGGCATCAACATGTATGAATCACCACCAGATATAAATTGACAGACATAAATAGATTATGGTGGTTTGAATGTAATTGGCGCCCATCATGTCATAGGGAGTGGCACTACTAGGTGGAGTGGCCTTGTGGGAATAGGTAGACTTTGTTGGAGGAAGTGTGTGACTTTGAGGTCTCTTTGCGCAAGCTTCACTCGGTGTCATACTCATTCTACTTCCCTTGCCTTCTGATCAAGATATAGCCAGTACCATGCCTACCTGCATGTCACCATGTTTCCTGACATGATGAAAATTGTCTGAACCTCTAAACTATAAGAAAACCTTCTCAATTAAATATTTTACTTTATAAGACTTACCATGATCATGGTGTCTCTTCATAGAAATAGAAACTATGACTAAGACAGAAGTTGGTATCAGAGACTAGAGTAGGCCTGCCCATGTTTTTGTATAAAGCTATTTGTATATTGATACTTTTGATTAGGAAAGCATTGGAATGCTTAAGCACTGCTTAATGGACCATAATAGTAGGAGTATAGAAGTCAGTTGTGCTTAGAGTTATTTGAGAAGAAATCATCTTCATAATAATCAGTAAGTAGTGCAGTAGAATGGGATATTTCCATTAGATAATCACCCTACACCAAAGGCAGCAGGGATCTCCCATACCCATTCATACCAAGCCAGATACCCAGAGGGAAAAAAAATGGCAGTAGCAAACATGTAAAGGCATACCAGTAGCAAGGAACATTCTGGAGCCAAAGTACTCTGGCCTTGCCTATCCAAGATTCACCTATAAGTACTTTTCATTCTAGTGGGCCAATCTCCCAAAGCTCAGTTGTCAACTGCTGCTCCTCTGACATGGCTTCCAACACTGAAAAGTTTTACAGCTTGTGGTAAACATATGTCATTTGAAGATGACCTAGTTGAAAGACTGTTCTTTATCTTTACTTCTCTTACTTAAGTGCATAGGGGTCCATTTAGTAGGAAAGGTCTGGAACTAGAAGCATAGACTAATTATAAGGCATAAAAGTTCAAAACAAATGAAGTCATCAGACAGAGAATGATTTTATACAATAATAGTATCAATTTATATAGACTTTTGTTAAGTAGGGGATTTTAATAACTATAGTAAGGGATTATGATAAAAGTTAGTTTAGTGGGAAAATTAATATAGGTAAAGGCAAGATACAGTGTTGCTCCCACCCCTGATAAAGCAGGAACTTCAGAGAATAGAAAATAAGAAGAAGAAAGTGTCACACAGCTAGGATTTATGAATTTCTCTTGAGGAGCACTTTAGAGTGTGGCTTAGGTTAAAAATAAGGAAAACAACTGTGCCCTAAAAGCTAAGCTAGCTCAAATACTTAAAATCTTAATGTTGGGATATGTGTCCACAATTTTGATGTGCATCGTAGCTAAAACAAAGCTTTAAATAATTACTTGACTACAAGATGCAGCTTGCCAGTAAAAAAAAAAAAAAAAAAAAAAAAAAAAAAAAAACTGGATAAGAATAATTCCTTGTTTGTTATTCTATAACACATTTCTTGGAGATGAATATATATGGTTTCTTGGGGATAATTTTTTTTCACTTGTAATACATAAAATGTTTAATCATGTAGGAGAAATGAAAAACATGTTTTATTTTACTTGTATTCATTGTAATCATTTACTTAAAAATAGAATGTAACCACACTGTAATTTTTATATTACAGGAAAGATTCTGCTGGGTTATATAATCCATAATTGAAAAAATAAAGATACAGAAGGAAATACTAGGAAAGATGTAGAAAGAAAGAAGACATCAGGATGTAGTGTAGAAGAAAGTCATCAGGAAAGCAGAAGAAGGAAACCTCAATGTAAAACTGAAAAAAAAAGTATAGTATAAAAAGCAACAGATAGAATAAGAACATGAAGAAGCTTTTAGCCCTCAGGGAAAAATATTATTTGTACTGTGGAGGGCTCCCTCAAGAAATTTCAGAGGAGAATAATGATGGGGGATGTCCTTCTGTACATATATTTCCCTTATTGCTTGCTGAGTAAAACACTAATTGTCCAATAGCCAGGCTGGAAGTATAGGCAGGCCTACTGGGTGAGCAGAATTCTGGGGCGATTATACAGACAGAGAATGATGCCAGTTTGCTGCTGAAGGGGTCTTATGCTGGAGCCTTCTCTGGTAAGATGAGACAACATGGAGGTACTTAGATTAATAGATATAGGTTGATAATTCAAAGATAGTTAGCCAGTAAGAAGGCTGAGCCATCAGACAAACAGCTTATAATTAATATAAGTCTTGTGTGTGTATTTGAGGATGAAGAGTGGCAGGACCAGGCTGGATAGAAACTGTGTCTACAGAATAATGTTAGTATTTTACCTAGCGATTGGGGAAGAATGTGGCTGTTTGTTGCCCTTATCTAGAGTCTGCCTGCGGCTAAAGTGAAGAATTTTATATTAATTATATTGGCAGAGAAAATTTCAAAACTTCCTAGTAAGAATCTGTTGTATGGTTATTAGTGGTAACTTCAATGAAAATTTATAATGAAAATGCTCAAGCCACCAAGAAAAAATCACAATGTACAGATAGAAACAAGGGTCACCAGAAAGTGGAATGGAGCTAAATCCTGTGTGGGAAGAAATAAATGGATCAAGAAATGGAATAAAGGGAATGAGGATCTCATGGAAAAGTCCCACCCAGCTACAAATTTCCAATTTGTAAAGAGGAATTAAAGAAATGCTTAGAACTGGGTTTGGTGGTGGACACCTTTAATACCAGCACTTGAAAGGCAGAGGCTATTGACTCTTTAAGCTTGAGGCCAGCCTTATCTAGAGATTCAGTTTCAGGGCAGCCAGTCTTAAGCAGTGAAGGACAAAATGCTGGTAAGGATTGAATTTAACAAGGGTCCATATTCCTGCCCCAGTATGCAGCAGAGCTTGGCAGATTCAACCACATGGTTCTGAAGTTAATGACAGAAGAAAGTTTGCCACCTAGACTAAGGAAAATCTCCAAGGCCAGGAATGTGTCAAGTGTGCCTCCTAAAGGAGGTCTAGAGAGGCCATCATGTGAAGCTATGAAGTTGAAACCTGGAGAGGTTAGAGATGCCAGAGATGTGGGATACCTACCAAGGAGAAATGTTGACAGGGAGTTGTATCAGCTCAGGAGCCCAGGAGAAATAAGTGTGTTGCAGTCAACAAAGATGAATGGGCATTCTGATGTGGAGTTTGGCATTTACACCACTGATTTTCTTGCTTTGCTCCAGTATTTCTTCACTATGTTCCTTTCCCCAAGTTTTAGAATAGTAATGTATATCCTATGCCATTATATGTTTGAAGTATGTGAACTTTTTTATTTTTGTTTTTAGGGAATTGCAATTAAGAGATTGGATGAATCACAGAAGAGACTTTGAGCTTTGGACTTTCAAACATTTTTAAGACTAGGGTAGACTATAGGGACTTCTGAAGTTGGAATAAATGTATTATACATTATGTTAGACGCTTATGGGAGCCAGGGAGTGGAATCTGATGGTTTGAGTGTAAGTGTCCCCCATAATCTCAGGGACTTCCGCTATGAGATGTGGCTTATTGGATTATGAGTAGTCTCATTGGAGGAAGTGAGTAAATGTGGGTTGGGCTTCGAAGTCTCTTCTGCTCAAATTTCCCCCCAGTGTGATATTCAGTTCATTTCCTGTTGCCTTCTGATCAAGACAGAGTAACTACCATATTGGTCTGCATGCCATCATGCTCCTAACCATAATGATAATGGACTGAATGAACCTCTGAACTGTAAGTGACCACCTCAATGAAATGCTTTCTTTATAAGAGTTGCCTTGATCATGGGGATGACTCCTCACAGCAATAGAAGGCATAACTAAGACATACACATATACAAGTGCATGCACATACACATACATCTGTAAATAACACATGAATACAATGAAAAGAATAATCTGTATGAGAGTAAGGGATGGAATATACACCGAAGCAAGCAGGCACTGCACACAAAGCAAAAACAATTGTTAGCTATTGCAAAGGATATTGAGGCTGTATCGAACCTAGCACAGAGTTGGAAAGCAGGCTGAATATACAGGATTCCTGCTTTATTTGCATATCAGCAAAGGAAGCCAACAACAACTGTCAAAAGGAGGAAGTGGCAGGATTTGCTTTGTAAAGATCCCTCTGGCTGCAGATGGAAATAGCTTAGAGGGAGTTTACAGAGATTTCCTCTTCCTTGAAAGAATATACTTCTTCCCCATGCAGTCTCTTAGGGATGGGGACTCATCATGAACAGGCTCTCATAGAATTGCATACATCTTTTGTAGCCATTATGGCTGTGATTTATTTTTCTTGTTCAGATATAAGAGGTTCTGGACCTCAGATCACTCTTGGAAAAGATGGCCTAAAACAATCTTGTGATGAGAATACTTCAAAGAGCTGACAAGAAAAGCAGACCACTTGTCTTTTTTTAAATTCTGAAGACCTTTCAAAGGATGGTTTCTATTATGGATCTTCTTGGAATGCCCAATGAGGGGTACAATGAACTCTTTGTTTTCCTTTTACTCTGTTATATTGAAAATCAACACCACAACACTGTTGTCAACTTATCTATTCCATCAAACTCAACTATTTATTGATGAAGAATGACACCAACAGAGGTTCAAACCCTCACACTTATCGGTGAACTGACCTAAGTCCATTGACTTTATTGAACTTCAGTCTTTTTATTTAATAAAATACAGAGGTTAAGAACTCATGACTAAAGTGCTACAATAAGTCAATGAGATGATACTTGGAAAGGCTTTGCCTGGTGTAATTCACCCTGTTGGTTAAGGGAGATAATTTGGAGCTAAATCAATCTTGGCTCAATTCCCAGCTCTGCCATTTATTAGATGTATGGCCCTCAGTAAGTTGTTTGCTGTGTTTGAAGCATCATTTTTTGTGGTTATTTGTAAAATTCACAAAAAAAAACATATCATGTTATGGTATTTTAATGAGGATTACTTGACAAAACAATATAACATATACTTGACCACCTGGAAAATAACAATTTTTAACAAATGGTTACTGCCAGAACTAACAAAATTATTAGCCCACAATTTATATAAATAAATGTTTCTTTTGTCCTTCATTAGACATTTTCTACTATAGGCTGTCTTCCTATTACTACAATAAGTTCCCTTTATATGTTCTACAGTCTTTCTTCTTTTTCCTTCCCTCTCTTCTTCCCCCATCTTCACATATCTCTTCCCATTCTCATCTTTTTCTCTCAAATTTATTCTGCAGACAAAGAAACAATATGGGCAATCTGATCATTTACAATTCAGAAAGTAAAATTTTGCTTTAATACTGATAAATGTTGACAGAAAAATGTTATGATGTCAATTTAAATCTCTACAAGTCTCTGACTTTGTAAATTCTCTTACCAAATATCTCTGTTGAGTACTTATTGCATTTAAAGTAGAAATTTTCCAAGTATTATGACATGATTAATATCTTTGAACTTAATTTTAGTTCATATTTCACTATTTTATTTTCCAAACTAACGTGTTTCATTTCTATGTTCTATTTTGGTTCAGAGTCTAAGTCCTTTAGTGAATAAAACTGTCATGTGAACTTTAATTAAGATGTAAAAAGAAATCTCATGCTTTCCTTCACCTTTACCCCGTACTGAAAACAGATGAGACACTTTGCATTGCTAAGCATATTTCCCCTTAGTTATGGAAACACATCTGTTCTGATACACAGTTTCCAGAAGGAAACCCTCAAAAGACTTTAGTCCTTTAGTAAAATCGGTAAAATCTCGGAGGATATGATAACATATTTTAAATGCACAGTCAGGAAATGATGACTTTCCATTTTATCTTAGAGTGAGCTATGAAACTTAATTAGCTCAGGCCTGATATGACAAAATAATGCTGTGTTCCTGTTACTATTTTTGTCTCAAGGAACATGCAGATTTAACTATTGTTTTACATAGTTAACTTTATGCATAAACTTGCTTGTTCTACTCAAAAGCAGAATTCTAAAGCTGATTAGCTGTAATATATGTACTCTATATTACACATATATATTACATAATTATATATACATATAATAAATTAAAAGACATTAAAGGTTAAAATACAAAATATTTGCTTACTATGCTTTAGCATATTTGTACACCATTTTAAAATGCAGCATTTCTATCATTGTTATTCATTATTCTAGGTCCCTTAAATATTGTTATCCAAGTGTAGAATGAGTTTATTAATTGTCTGACTTATTGAAATCAAGAAAGAGACTTTAACATGTGTGATATTTGAATGATACAAATTTGTTATTAAATACAATGGTAAATTTATGGAGCTCTGTGCCTGTAATCAAAATTCAGTTTATTTGTGCACTGAGCACAAAACAAAAACTATGTTCCTCTTAAATCTGAATGTGAAATGATTAGGCTGAAGAGTTGATTTATATTATATTCATGGTTTTCTGTGAAGAAAGTCCTGGTAGAGAAATGATTTTCTTTTAAAAATACTTGAGAAACCAAATTATTTCTAGAAGTAAATAAGAATTTACCTGAATTACAATATGAATTAATAATATTGACTATTGTCTCCATGATGAAAATGCTCATGTTTTATGTATATAATTATATTTTTCCTTGTGAAGTAAAGAAAATGAATTTTATCATATAGGTTAAGAAAGAGTTATAGTATCTACCAATTATAAGGTACACATATTTATCCAACATCACTCTATTTAATCCAGGAAGTCCTTTTTTTTCTAGATAATTGTCAAATGCATTGTTTTTCAACTGTAGAAACACTCTATAATATTGCTAATGTACTATAAACAGAATTATATTTAGGACAATGAACCTCTGTCTTGGTGTTTAGGGACATTTAAAATCCTCTATACATATCACTGATTTATATAATGTTTTTGTTTCTCCTGAGATGTAAAGAAAGGCATGGATAGATTCTGGAAAATTTTACAACATTAAAAGTAAACTATGCTCATGTCTGAAATTTTCCTTTGTGTTTCTAAATAATTTTGTATGAAATTGGGAACCTCATTGAAGCAAAGGAACAGATATTCAAATAAGTATACAAGCAACTCTGTCAAGCCAATTTCATTTTGCTTTTGCTTAAAATGGTCTCTGAAAATGCTGAAATATGAGTCTAGTATAAAAACTAACTGGAGTTGGCCTAGAACCCATTAGATTTAAAGTGTTTGCCCTGGAGCTCTCTGTGAAGTGCATCTTGTTTCTATGTCACAAGTGAATTTGTCAAAGGGTACTAGGCAGCTACTCTACACTACTGATGAAGAGCATACACTGATCAAAGCAGGGAAATGTCCTAAAAAAGAAAGAGTGGAAGTCTATTTAATTGTTACACATTAATTAGCAAAAGGGCACATTAATATACAAAAGTCAGTGACTGCTCATTCCTGCTTTGATTTGTATATGCACAAGATGAACATTTCAAATTCACTGAGAAGATGGATTACTTTTGGATGAGCTGGAATGCATCTCTAAAAAGCACAGTCACATAAGGCAATGGTATGAATAATTGACTGCCAGAAAGTACACTATTCTATTATGTCTGTAAAATAACTAGTGATCCATATCATGATACTATAGTGTTTGACTGTCAGATAGGAATGAAGATGTTGTCAAATTTGTAGTATTTAAAAAACAGTGACCATTTCACCAAGTTATCTACAAGTTTAGAGTGGCAAAGGAAAATAAGTGCTTTCCCACCTTCTCTAAAGATGGATGCTTTTAAACATAATTCTCACTATATATAATAAAATATTAGACCAAAATGACTCAAAACCACTGATAGAACATGGAGGTTCATCCATCTGAATACATAAGTTCTACCTGCAAGAGAAACTGATAAAATAGAAATTCTTTGGACAAGGAAGTCATACTGACCTGAAATTAACCTTGACTATGCTTTTATTACCATATGATCCCTAGGTATTTAAATTATTAGAAGTAGGTATAGTGTTCTGTTTTATTTTTGAGATGGGGCTGACTATGTATCTCAACTTGTATTGGAGCTCAGTGTGTAGTCTACACTATTCTCAAACTGGTAAACCTAACTCATCTTCCCAGTGCTGGGATTCTAAGTATGCTCTACTCTACATGGCAAGCATCAGTGAAATAGAATGATACAAGACATAATGATTATTTTGTAGCACATCATTGGTAGAAGAAACAGTGATGTATATAATTTGTCCAATTTATAGAGTAAGAAATAGTTGTAGTAATCATTTTCTGTATTCTTCTAATACCAACTTTAATAGATTTCAGTACATGGTGTGGGATATATATATATATATATATATATATATATATATATATATATATATATATATCCTTTAAAAGGGAAACTAGTCATGTGCCTCAGCAAAGGACGATAACACTCTAGTAAATGGTCTCACATCCAGAATATGTACGAATGGTGTTGTTATATAAATTGTAAAAAAGATGACATGATATTGGAAAGGTAGAGATATGGTAATAAATCTAGGATGTTGTAGGGATTCATTCTGCTAATAGCTTTTCAGTATCTTAGAGAGTAGCTTCTTGTCTGTGGACATGATAACTTACAAGGGGCCTGAAGTCATGTACTCTCTTGGATTGTCAGAGAGTGTGAGGCAGCCTGTGGTCAGTTCCAGCTCCCTTGGGCAGAATGGAAGGACTTTGTTATTCATTTAATTCATTGTTCAAAACCAAAAGTACTCATTACTTATATAAGTGCACATACTGATAAACAGAAAAGATACAAATTACCAGGAAATATTAACAAAATCTTGGAGTATGAAATAAATTTTGCCATTAGAGAATAAATAATGTAACTTTTGTTCAGTTTAGAACTAAAGGATGAGTCAATATCTGTAACTAATTATTTTGGCTCTGATAAAAGCAATAAAACAGAAAAGAAAAATCAACAAAATATTTGCATAGCATGCACTTCAGACATAATTTAATTTCAAAAGAAAGATCCATGAAATGAGAAATGTTATCACATAATAGTGAAATGATGAGTCATATAATATGTTTTAATAAAAATCAAGTGACAAACAATGTCTGTTTGGAACAGTCAGCTATTTTGAATATAATAATGTTAGAAAAAGTGGCTTTTAGTACTTGTTAATTCTGACATTCACCATAAGCTTTACATTAACTGTCCTTGTACCACTTATTGACTGTGAAATGAACTCTCGGCTATTTATATAAAGAATGTACAGGTATGGATTTAAACTTAAAATTGTAGTAAATAGTAGAAGAAGACAATCAATACATAAGCAAACCATTATAGTAATGTCACACTTTTATACCATTGTCAGTTTTTTATAGTAAATACAATAATTGCCTTATGGTAAGTAATGGAAGGAGTTAGGCTGAAAATGAAAATGGTGTTCTTACAAGGTTTCTTTGTGTTGGTTTCTTAAGGATACACAGAAGCAAGACATGTAAATACACAGATGTTAGATCCCTTCATTGGAAGAGAGGAGGTCATAGAGTCTGAGTTGGCATTGTTGGAGAGAAGAGTGCTATTAGATTAATACATTAGGTGGGAAATCCAGTGAGTTTTTGAAGTCATGGGCAAGTCTTTAGATACCTGTGAAGAAAGTAACTGTGAATGGATGCTGGGAAAGGAAAGAAGAAGCACTTGACATGCCAAATAAACAGATTATAGTGAGGTAAATTGGGGTAGAATAATGAAGGTGTGTGTGTGTGTGTGTGTGTGTGTGTGTGTGTGTGAATGTGTGTGTCTTAGAAGGCTGCATTTACATAATTGCTGTGCTTTGAATATACTTTAGTGTTTAAAAGAAAATTGTGGAGAACCTGCATAGGGCGAAACTAAGCACAATGAATGTGGATGACAGTTGTGTGGTTTGCGCAGTCTTTGGGGGCCACTGGCAGTGGGACAAGAATTTATCCCTAATGCTTGAACTGACTTCTTTGGATCACAATCTCTTTGTAGGGGTACCTTGCTCATCCTAGTTATAGGGGGAGATTATGAACAGTTAGTTATTAAAAATATGAATGTTCCTCCTCCAAACTCTTAACACAGAAGGAAAAATTCTTAGGATGTTTTTGTGACATTGAATGAAGAAGATGAACTATTCTAACTTTAGCCCTTTCATATGAACATCATGATATATTAAGAATATATTAAGCATAGGCATCAAAAATAAATCAGAATCAATAGTGCTGACATATTCTCAGTGTATTTGGTTTGCATATAAGATCAGTAGAATAATAGACATACTAATTCCCATTGGCTGGGGGTGAGTACAATCTACACTGTCAAATTGACTATATTTAGAATCACAATGGAAACACAATGAAAAACCTCTGGGGTTAACTGTGAAGATGTTTCAATCGAACTTTAACTGCAGTGAGAATATTAACTCTGGACATGGGCAGCACCATTCCATTGGATGAAAAAGAGCAAATAAACTGAGCATGACTCTCTCTGTCTTATGTAGCCAGATACGTTTCCTGACTTAATGCCTTCCCATGATGATGGGCTATACTTTCAAATAATATACTCCAAAAAGTGCTACCTTCTTCCAGTTTCTTTGCCCAGGTATTTTACCACAGGGAAAAAAAAACCGTAACAAATGAATCTAGCATTTTTGTGTAGCTTGTGTCTGCTGTCCATGCGATGGAAAACCCTATTGGATTGTGATCATATTAGTTGTTGCCCTGCTCTCCTCAACTTACATAATGCCTTCCTCACAGTGTTTTTCAGTGTTCTGGCCATGAAAGATCTCTCTCACTGGAGTCTTACACAGAGGTTATGTCTATGCATTAGATATTTTTATACCTCTTTTGAATTTAAAGCTTCCCTACTTAATTCTCCTTGACCACCCTATCTGAAGTAGATATCCCTCTGACTCTACATATGTCATTGACACCACCAATGTTGTAATTGTATGAAACAGTAGCTTATGTATCTGCTTTCTTTCTTTGCCTTGCATATCTTCCTCAGGAGAATCCAGCTCCAGGGAATTACCTCCTATTCTCACTTTACTCTCTTCGGCTTACTTTATTTAGCACTTTATTCCCCAAACCTGAAAAAAGTCCCCAATACATAAGTAATCATTCCATAAATGTTAAGATAGGAAAAGCAAGCAAGATAGTAGCACTCCATAGCATAGAGGCCTGCAGTGCTTAATCTAATAATATTCATAAGTTTACTTAAATTATATTTTATATTCTTACAGATTCTTGACACTCACATATTTTAAGTATATGCATATTGATATGAATTCCTTAGTATCATTAGAAAAATAACAGAGATATTATTTTTACATTCATAGTTAAGCACTAAATTTATAATGAATATCAGTTTTCTTTACAACTAGATTTTAAAATCTTAAGTAATTTAAAGGATTGACTATTGCAATTTCTTTCACTTCTCACTGTGGCAAAATGTAACATAAACTCTGTGTTATATGATCATTCTGAAATATACCACTCAGTAGAATTAACTATTTTCACACTGTAAAAGCAGCACCACCATATACCTATCTCCAGTATGTTTTCATCTTTTTTATTTGGAAGACCACCTACCAAAGAATAATTTTCCACTCCTTATATTGGAAAATCACAGAAAATAAATGTACTTTCTATCTGTGTCAAACGCCTACTCCGAGATCCTCACATGAGAATAATTTATAAGCACAGCCGAAATAGCTCAGTTAAAAGAGCGTTAGACTGAAGAATAGTTTATAATACTAATTTTGCTAATGAAACATGTCTTTGTCATGTAATCTAAGGCTAATACTTCATCTAGTTATACTACTTGCTAAAGTTCCTCAATTTTAATATTGAATGATATCCCCTTATGTCTACCAGTCTATGTCCCTTCACACTTCACATATATGTTATTTCTACTTTCTGAAAATTGTGACTACAGCACATGGAGATATAAATACATCTTCAAAACACACTTTCAATTATTTTAGCTTTATAACAAAAAGTGAGAGTCGTGGATTTATATAAATGGTACATGTAACTATAGAGAGGTCTTCTTACTATTTTCCACATGCATTAAATAATTTTACAACCAAATATCAATTGAGAAATGCTGTACATGCCATTTACATTTTTTTAATTATCTGCTTATTTTTCTTGTTTGGTCAGAACCATATTAATTTCAATATGCATGTCTCACTTTATTTTTTAATGTGTTCTTAATAAATGACCCATGCTGTTAAAAATGCTTTCCACATTCTTATTTGCTAGTGGCATCTTTTATTTGTAAAAATGATAATAGAATAAATTATTTATTTTAAAATCAGAGTGATTGTCCTTTATAGTGTGTTGTTGAATGTTAGGAATGTTTTATACATGGCAGATGTCAATGTCTTATTGCATACAATATTCCCAAATCTCTCTCTCATATAATGGTGTGATCTGTATTAAAATATATTTTTATTTATTCTTTGAGAATTTCATATTTGAGTTTTGATCGATCAAATCCCCATTCCTATTTCTTCCCTTCTAACTCCCATCAAAACTATCCCACCATGTATTCTTTCTAATTTCCTAACTCTTATTTTTAACCTAAAACTCCAAAGAGTTTTCCAGTTATGTGTATGGGTTATGAGTCATCCACTGCAGCATGACAACCGAGGAGGGCCAACATGCCTGAAAATAACTAGCTCTCTTTCCACTAAATGGATGTGAAAATACATTGATAGCTGCACATAGCATAAAATTATGAATATACTTTTAATTGTAACATAACAACACAGGTATGTAGAAGAAAACACCTACTTTATTTCCTTATTCAAATCTTCCTTGTGTTAACCTGACAGCATCTGGGTCTCCTTTTCGGTCATGTTTTAGTTCTCCCCTTGGAAAAAAGCACTGATTGTGTGACTGATGGGTTGTTGAGTAACAAACTCCCATTACTCTTTTGAAATGAATAATTTACAATCCTTGTGGACTTAAATCCTTACTCTATTCCTATATTCAACTATTCTCAAATTGGACAAAACAAAGCTCCCAATATTAATATTTTATCTTTATGTGAGTTTAGTCTTTGGTAAGTTCTAAGAAGATTCATTTTTCATCACATATAAGACAGTAACTTTGCACCTAGCTGTAACGGAATTGAAGTTGATATTTTGATCCCTAATGATGATGCTTTTTGTTTCTTGC
This sequence comes from Phodopus roborovskii, assembly GCF_943737965.1. Classification (NCBI taxonomy): domain Eukaryota; kingdom Metazoa; phylum Chordata; class Mammalia; order Rodentia; family Cricetidae; genus Phodopus; species Phodopus roborovskii. Next base: position 10,595,523 of record NW_026126418.1, read on the forward strand.
TTGATTCAGAATCCAGAAGGGAAAGGGGTTTGATTAATTATCACTATCAAAAGCCCAGCAAGTAGCACTGAAGTAAGGGTTTTTTCCTGTACTTCTCATTATCCTTGTCTCATTGTTGCTGATGCTTTTGCTATAAAGCTTTACTCATTCAGCTTCAATGTCATACTTTTTGGTCAGATCATAGCACATCATTCTTGCCATAGCAAAGGTTTAATGTCACTCTTTATGATGTCATTGCACAGAACCTCCTGGCATACGTACAATTACAGAACAATAGACCAAGAATAGAGATGAGTCTATAATAGAGTCAAACTTATTATAAACCTTACTAATAAACACAAGGCTATGCCTTCTCAATGTTTCTTAAAGAAACCATGAAAAAAAATGACAAACAAAAACCCTCAATAATGAAATCATATTCATCAGCTTACATTAAAAAGGTTTTGGTCCAGCAAGGGAGCTTGGCAGGTAAGGATGCTTCCTGCCAAGTACGTGTGTCCATTTCCCAGAACAACAAGGTGATAGAGAAAGAAATCTTGTAAGTTTCCCTGTGCCCTCCACAGGAATGCATTTATCCATACACACTCTGGAGCATATACACTAAATAAATAAATGTATAGATAGATGTCAAAATAAACTTGTATTCATCTAAATACACTAAAGATGAAAGTTACAAATGGAGTAAAGTTGTTTGTGATACATAGTTTCAACAAAGGATTTCCAACTATGATACATTTATCACATGTGTATATACTAAGGCCTCCCTTTCAATATAGTTGAAGTTACCAGTTTTGGAGTATTATTAACACCAGATAGGTGGTAGACACACAGTGGTCTATAATTAGGCACAAGTCTCTAAACTCCATTCTTAAGTGCAAATCAAAAGTCAATGAAATATGCCATTGAAATATGCAGGAAAATATCTAGTATTGGAGCACTGACTCATGTACAAAATGATGGCATAAGTGTGAAATATATTCAAAACAAAATATGGATGTTTTCTAGATATAAATCCTATAAATTATAACTACATGTGCATTCAAAGAGATATGTAGGCATAATCGTAGAGAAATTAAGTAAATGAATTAACAAAACCAAGATATTATTGAAATCTCCAGTGAAGATAAACCTGATTTTAAGTAAGTGTGCTGTTTATGAAAATGATAAAATATAGCAAGTGATTGCTAATTACAGCATTGTGTTTTTGGAATGCTAATAAACAAATAAGTGAGTGGAACAGATGTTTTAGTAGAGTAATAATTTCATACATGCATGTACACACACACACACACACACACAGCTTCATGTATGACAACAGGGATATTTCAGGATTCAAAAATTTCTATGGAATGAATTATGTGTTCCTTTTTTTAAAAAAATGTGTTAAGTATTATTAAATCTTCTACATGAAAATCAAGTTCAAACTAGAAATAAAATTCATAAAGTAGCTGTCTATAGAGATAAATGAAAATGCACATGGGGAATGTAGAAGGCAGAGGGCTAATTTCTTGGGTATGCCATAAGATTCACAAGCAGCAGAACAGAGAGAGACAGGGGAGGATTTATTTAAGTAAAGAGCTTCTGCACAGCCTAGCACAGAACTAACAAAATGTGAAGGAGACTCTGGAACCAGAGAATGTATTTACAAACTATAGGCCTGAAAAAGATTGATGTTCAAAATATGTTAACATTTTTATAACCGAATAACAAGTAAAGAGTGGGATAGACTTAAAATCACTGTGGTGAGTGATAATGCCCTGAGTTCCTGGAAACCATGGAGACCTAACATTTATTTTAGTATTTTGAATTGAATGTGTGTGTGTGTGTGTATGTATGTGTGCTTGTATGTGTGTCTATATGTAGGCATGTGCACATGGGTGCACAGGCACCAACAGAGTTCAAAAGAGTGAGTCAGAATTACTGGAACTTGAGTTATGGTGGTTAAGAGTTATCTCATGTGAGTTCTGGAAATGGAATTTGGGTCCTTTGCAAGAGCCATAGGGGCTTTTAACAAAGCTATTTCTGGCTCCCATAAGAGACTATATTTTAAGTGTCTCCTTGAATAAAATAATAAGTATGTGAAGTAATATCCCTATTAATTATTTAAGTTTAGCCATTATATCACATACACATATTTTAAAACAATATATTGTACATAATAGCATGTATAATATTCTAAAATTAAATATTAAAATAAACATTAAACCTGGAAAAACAAAAAAATGCAAAGGACTTCAATAGATATTTCTTTTTAAAAGCCATTAAATCTCCAACAGGCTAGATAGTTGTCCTAGTCAGGATTACTGTTGTATAACGAAACATCATGACCAAACATTGGGGAGAAGTAGTTTATTTACTTATACTTCCATATCATTGTCTATCATTGCAAGACATCAGGACAGGAATCTAGCAGGCAGAAACCTGGAGTCAGGAGCTAGTGAAGAGGCAATGAAAGGGTGTTGCTTATGGTATTGTTCCTCAAGGTTTGCTCAGCCTGGTTTCTTAGGGAAATCAGGACCACCTTCCCAGTGATGGCACCACCCATAATTGGTTTGTTCCTCTCCCATCATCACTACTTAAGAAAATAAAAATGATTTTGTACAGTCCAGTCTTATGGAAGCATTTTCTCAATTGAGGCTCCCTCTCCAATGACTATAATATTTTTCAGGCTGACATAAAATTAGTCATCAAAATAATCAACATCACTAATAAGGAAAATGCAATGCACAAACAACAATATGCTATGCTGCTTATCTGTCTAGACAGCTACTGCTGAAAACCAGCAAAAAGGGAAAAACCCAATAACTTATGAAGAATGTGAAGGAATTGGAATCTTTGCACACCATTGGTGAGAAGGAAAAACATTGTAAGAGCCATGGAAAATGGAGTAAAATCCTTCAAAATGTGTGTGTGTGTGTGTGTGTATGTGTGTGTGTGTGTGTGTGTGTGTTTTGTGTATCCCTATCCTTTGCTAGTAATTAAAATATGGATATGTCACTAAATGTATTGAAAAAGAAAGAGGAGCTTCTCAGTTGGTGTAATGCCTGGTCATTGAAGATGACCTAGTTTTAGAAGTCAGCTTCATAGTTTGGTCCTACAGCCTAGAGGATGGTTCCATAATCTGCATTTTGATGGATCCACTTCCTTGGCTGTCATTAGTACCCTATCTGGAATGGATAGATGCTTGTTCATGTCTCCCCAGAAAGAGTTACAAAACAATCATTTTACACACTTAAAAGCTACGAAGTCTAGGTTTTGTCATTAAAAATAAGGATTCCTTTGTTTGTTTGTTTGTTTTTCTGGGATTCTCCTCATTAAGAGTGAAAACAGTAAATGAGGTCTTATAAGTAAAGTAAACAGCATGGGTCTATAAACTAAGAACTACTTAGAAAACCTATCATCATCATTACAAACAAAGAGAGAATACCAGGAATACTAAATATGCTATGCATTGACATACACATTTGAATCTTGTTTCTAAATAATACCAAAATTCCAACTCCCCACAGTGGTATTCTTGGAAACACAATCACAAATAGTAAATAGCACAGACAGTGAAAAGTATTTTAGGGCAAACAATGTGTGACACAGAAGTAAAAATATTGATGTGTTCTAGAAGCCTTGGACTTCAGCAACTCAAGAAATCTTTGCGACGTATGCAGGCATTTGGAAGGCAGGTCACTGGTGTTTAGAGACAACTATCTTTTTTATTGTGTGATATTACTTCTTTGTATAATTTAGTGTTCCCATATATACTAAAGGGATCTAACAGTATACAGTGGATACACGAGTTGGACTATTAAAGCATTTACAAGTAAGCTTGTATATTGCTTATAAGAGCAAAATTTCTATGACTGTATTCATGGAGGACTGCCTGGGTTTTTTATACAATATCATTTTTTCCCTATACAACATGATTTTTCTCCTTTTGCTTGATTTTATTTACATTAAATAATTCATTAGACAAGTTTTTGTTTCATGATAAAGTAGAGAGCAGTCTGTACACCTCCCCTGACATCTGTACTCAGAAATTAGCATATACTGTTCCTTTTATACATTGATTTTATGATAGAGATATCTATCTGCTTCATGTCTACCACTGCCCAATCCTGAGGCAGACTGAGCAGAAACTGTGTATTGTGACAGAGAGAGTGCATCAAAACTAATTTAAGTTGTAAAAGAACTCTGTCCTCTAGGCCTGGGAGGTGTAGGAAGACTAACTTGTCTGACTTTTAATGTTTCAGATAAAAATGTCAGAGAAAAATCAGAATTAAGCAAAATCTAATGATTGTTTAAAATTGAGATATAGTTCTCTTCAAACAGCTTCACTTTTTCAATTAAATATTGTCTCTTTCTGCCTAAATAAAATAAGAATCATTTGTGACTAGTAACAATAATTGAAACAACTAATTCGAATCAGCATGTGAACTGTTTGGTGAATATGAGAATAGGTAGTACTGAGATCAAGCAATGATAGGGAAGGACACTTAAGCAATTAGCAACTCTGTCATCTTGATCAAAGGAAGTCCTTATACATAATAACTAATTTTGGTTTGGCTTTAGAACATGACAAGAAAAAGGAATATAGGGAGTAAAAAGAAGTTTAAAAAGTCGTTAGTTCACAAAGAGTCTAAAATAGCAGAGTTAAGCTTTTGTTTGATAAAAAGGGATTAAATACTGGGATTTGCATTTGTGTGCTGACTACAGGGAATAGACAGTATTTATAGAGTAGCTGGCGGGTGCCTGGACCACACTGATTTTTCTCTGTGCATTGAGGTTCTTAGTTATCCACAAGTTCATGAACTGGCAGCTGCCACTATCATTTTCTAGATAAAAAACCAGAAGGTTTGAGATTTCACAGGGTGAACCAGATGTCACAGTATTTATCAGAACTAAAATCCTCAGATTTTAACCATGAGCCCTTAAAAATTCTGCTAAATAATCATGCTATATGGGATGGATTAAGAAAATATGTAGCATCTACAGGAATCTGATGTGTTGTAAAACTGAGAGAAAGTGGTTAGACACAAAACATTAAATGATAAGGGACTGTTGAAGATTCTGTCTACATTCAATGGATATTAACTTCAAAGAGCATTCCAATTTTACCTCCTTTTTTTTTTTTAATTTTGACAATGAAACTATAGGTCTTATGTCATGTATGTACCAGGGATAACTACTTGAGAACACATTCTGAGGGTAGAAACAATAATTTTATCATGAGTATTGGTAAGGGTGAAAAGAAGCTAAGATTTGAGGCTGAGGTAAAAAAGGGTAGTGGACAATAAGAATGTGTAATTCAAAGACACTACATAAGGAGTACAAGGTGTGAGTCTTTTAAGTTCTCATTAACCCAACTTCATGATTTTTTTTCCAGATTAATCTCTGACTATAGAAGAACTCACCTATAGACTTAACTCATTATCAGTTTCCCAGAAAACCTCCAATGTTACCTTCCTTCTCTCCTATGTATTGCCTCTAGTCTTTGTATCAGGAGACATATCTATATGGGGATTATAGCTGGGTGTTTTACTTACACAAAGGCATAACACTCATCTCTGTACCCTGAGAGTCACAACCACAGAAACTATCTCAATCTTAATCATATGTGATCGTCTGGAACACAGCACAAGGGCACTGTGAGAAGACATATGGTTGGGAGGGCAGGAGTCTGAGTGTATACAGGATCTTTATGTTGAGATATCTGTCCATTGATATCCTCCTAACTTCACAATTAGAGAGAAGAACATCTTTCCCCTAAATTTACTACAAGTGATAAGTGAATATGTATGTGAGGAGTACTCTTCACTGTCCAACAACATGTTTCATTTCCTCAAGTTTTTCACCAATGTGTCATTATAATATGAATATGCAGTTTATGTGCTGTGATTAAATATAAACCATGGATCTACTCTTTATTAGGTAAATAAATTAAGGAATGATACAGTAAGCCTCAATATACTCACTTGTAAATATACTACAATGATTGAAAAAATGAGATGACATGATTCTTGCCACCATATCTGATATATATATATATATATATATATATATATATATATATATATGAGACATGTTCAGTAAATATTGCTTGTATTTATCAACATTGCTATAACTATCAAAATAAAATTACTTTAGTATGTCATGTTTCCTCCATTTTATTAATCTCCTGGCTTACAATTATATATACTTAAAATAATAACTATACTCTTTTGAAACATCAATGCTAATGCACTGTTTTTGCTCTTGCTGGTAATTTGTTATTATTAAATAATTAATTGAGTACACAGAAAATAAGAATATCAAATCAGGAGTCAAAATACAGAGATTCCCTTGTTTCTATTCTGCTTTGTTTCTGGATAGCTCTGTCTATGCACTATATGGTCTAAGTAGATAAATACAGAGGTCTCATAGGGATAAAATGTAATAATACCAGATATCCTGTACCTGAACCCAGTAAGCCCTTAATAAACATTATCTACTATTGACATCCCCTTTGATTTTAGGGAAAACTGTCAGTAGTTATTTGAATTTTAGAAAGCTAAGGAGATGGTGTTGCTGAGTTACCAGGAGAATGGTGTTTGGCTACAGTTAAATATCATCACACAAGCATTCTTAGTAGCAAAAATAAAACAGAGACAGCATGCTCAGACTAAAAGTGTTTTCTCTAATGTCAGAGCGACCCATGCTCTCAGTGTCTGTGTTTGGTATCTGTAGAAAATATTACATCAGTAAGTGTGAAGTATTATTGAAAAGGAAGTAAAACAACAAATAACTACAGGGAAAAAAATTGTCTCAGGAAGTTGAGGAGATTTGGTGTGTGGGTGCCAGTCTACTTCAGAACTAAATTTGTCTGTTTCGACTGATAACCATCTTCTCTAGACAACTCATTTTGAATGAAATCATTTTTCTAATTTAAATAACTTTCAAAAAGAAAGGAACAGACTTGAAAAATATTATTATGCACTGGATCTGATCAAGTCTCAAAGAGCCCAGCTTTCACTGTCTAGTTTTCCAGTTCCACAGCATTAACAGAATACTTATGACAGGTTAATCCTTGAGGGGGAGTGTTAGGGCATCGGAAGCACACTGCTGACCAGGATAGTTGAACCTTGGCCACTCAAACTCCTTCTTCTCACTTACCCGTGCATTACCATGTAATTAGCAGTTTTTCAACCATGTGTTATCACCATGCTACAGTGCTTTACTATATTTCCAAAAGAAGTGATCAATGGATAAAGCACCAAGCCTGAAAAAGCAATATCTCAAACTCTTTCTCTATTAAGTTGATTTATCCAGTGTATTGGTTGCAGTGTCAGAGTGTTTGCCAGCACAAAGAGTGTCTGCTGATAAACCAAAGGAATGACGAAAACGTCCAGTGAGCAAAGCATAGGATATTCAGTTCATAACCCAATGAAATATCCCTGTACAGAAACATTGGGAAAATGGAATACAATCTATCAGAGATGCACGAAACACAGAATAGCTTGAATCACATTCATGAACCTTTATAAAGCTTGCTTTCCACAAAGCCATGAATAAAAAAAAAAAAAAAAAAAAAAAAGGCTCCAGAAAATTTCTGTGGACAGTAAGCATCTCAAATCAAACAAAAGAAAGCACTGAATAGACCATTTCTATCTTACATATTTAGTCCTCTTGTTCATAAGATGACATCCCCTTGTAAATGTGTGCTACACTGAAGTATAGCAAACCAAGAGCAATCCTAGATTCAGCTGCATCACAGCAAGTTAATCTTTGAGAGATGAAGAAAGCAATTCATTGAACTTCTTTATAAAATATCCATACAACTAGTTGAAAATACTTTAAATTTTGTTTCTTTTTAACCAATTGCTTGTTCATAATTTGACTTGATTCCCCTGCTGCATAAAGAGATGAAGGGAGAGAGGAAATAAAGGAGAATTAGAGATAGGGGCAAGACAACGTCTTTCAAGTTTAGTTATTTAAAATAGCCCATAACCAGGCACCATTAGCTTCTAATGCCAAATCCCCAAAACCCATGTAATGTAGATGATCTCTCTCTTAGAAACAACAACAAAATGAACAGACACCATGTGTTTCATAGGTGGTCATTCCATCTTCTTCACTTCAACAGTTTGTGAAGATGGAATAATGGGAATAATTTTAACTGTTGAGTGTCATCCACTCTGCTGACACAAAACCCTATCATATGATCCTATCAGGAAAAAAATGTAATGTGAAACATCACTCAAGACTCCCTGAAGATAATCTGAATTACAGCAGTATTCCTAGTGACTTGAATCTTTTTTTCATGTTCAAGCAGTACTGAAGGCCGAAGAGATGCTAGGAGACTATAAGAATGGGACTGTAGAAAGGATTCCCAGCACCATTGAAAATATTCATTAAGATGATACATGACTGTAACTCCAGAGTTGGGGAAGTAGATGAAAGATGGAAGGATCTCTGGGGTTTGATGCCTGCATTCTAGCTGAACCAACTAGTTTCATGTTCAGGAAGCTAGACCCTTTCTCAAATATGATAGGGTTCAGCATTTCAAATTATTGGATGCACTTTTTGAGGGCCAGGTGTTGAGGATGGAACTCCAGTTCTAGAAGGATCTATATTACTCACAGTACTCTCCCGACCTCTGTGGGCATTAGGCATGAACTTGGTGCATAGACTTACCCATTAATTACATGCAGGTAAAACATACACTCTTGAACACACATAAATCTTTAAAATATAACACTGAAATGTGATAGAGAACAATATGTGACATTGCCCACTGGCATCCACATGTACACCCCCCCCACACACACACACGTGTGTGTGTTTGAACAAACTTAAATGTTACAGATTTTCCGTTTTGACTACCAAGTGGCTTCACAAGGGGAGCATATGAAAACCTAAGACAGTCCTCAGAGTCATTTTATTCACTGGAGATTCAGATGAGAATATGTTTAATACAGATAACTAGTGTACAATCAAATACAAAGATTATGACATTCATGACTCTGAGCATACCCTTAATCAGTAACATATGTTTTTAGAAATTATTTATTTTATGAGTATGAGTATTTGACTGCATGTTCTGTGTATATGCCTGTGTGTACATCTGTTCCCTCCTCTGAGGCCAGAACAGATACTCTGGGACTGGAGTTACATCTGGCAACTGAACCCAAATCCTCTTCAAGAGCAGCAAGCACTTTGAACCACTGGGTTATCCCTCCATTTCCTTTAATGTAATTATTTCATCCTTTCACAGATACTAATGTTTCCACCCAAGAGTAAGAAAAAGGATGCTTCTAATGGTAAACACATTAACCAAAACCTTTAGCAGCACATCATCTATATATATATATAGATTATATGGAATCTATATATTCTATCTTCTTGAGTATACTTGCAGACCATAAAATCAAACGATTTTCTCTCATTTGCTTCATTATCTTACTGTCTAATTTTACTTGCATTGTTTTAAATGTAGATATATCCTTACTATCTGTTGAAATTCTGAAAGACATACACTTATACGTGAGTCTGTTTCATCAAAGCCTACCACAGCTTCTTTTCCATGTCTGTTACTCAAGTGAGATTGAAACTCCTTCTTTCCTTACATTTTAAAAAAAATCCCCACCTATATGCTAATATACTACTCCATATGTATGATTTACTTTTTGTTCTTTATGTGCATGTGTTTCTGCATGTATAATTGTTAAAATTACTGGGTATGTGTTCATGTGCCTGTGCTTGGATAGGTCAGAAGATCACTCATAGCAGTTACTTCTTCCTGTTGTCCATGTAGATTTCAAAGATCAAACTCAGGTGTTTAGGCTTGCCAACTGGTGCTTTCAGACTCTGAGCTATTTCCGACATTTCCACCTTACTTTTTGAAACATGGATTGTTGCTGAACATGTAAATTGCCAATTTGCTTACACTGACCGACCAGTGAGCCTCCAAGATCTGTGTGCCTGTCTTTCACATAGGTGCTGTCAATCTGAACTCTGGTTATTATGTGTGTAAAGAAAGCACCGAGCCATCTCCAGAGCCCCTCTTTACTTAATTTGAATGGACAAACAAGTTAAAATGCAGATTAATTCATCCTGATGGTTAAAAAAATCCTTTAAGTTTGTGTAGCTGAAACATGAGATATCAAGTGTAAACACTACTTTAAAATGAATAAAAAAATAGATTACTATGTAACAGAAACTTAAAATCATATCATTAAAGTAGTATAGGCCTAAATCAAATACACTAGTTAATGTCCTCTAAGTGTATACTTCAAATTCTATTTTGTTTTTCTTGTTTTGAATTAAAAATAAACTATTGTATTTGTATGTGTGTGTGTTTGCATAGGTTTTTTTAGTTATGCAAGTGCAACAGCACATTTGTAAAGTTCAGTTGGTTCCTTTCTTCACCATGTGTGTTCTGCAGACCAACTGAGGTTCTTTGGTTTGACAGCAAGCACTTGTACGTACCAAGCCACCTCACCAACATTGTGCTGCAAACACTTGGAGTTGAGAAAAGTTTTCCTGCCTGACTCTTGTACCCATTGAGGCTCATTGAGACATCGTAGAAGATTTATAGAAAACTCTCTTCCGCATCAATTCCACTATTCATTGCATTGAAAACCACAATAAATAGAAAAGAAAAGAATTGAGTCTTTCTTTTCCATTTTAGCTTTCTAAGTGCTGGAGTGAATAGATGTCAACTTTCTGTTGTAGCCCTGGCAGTTCTAACTTTCAAAGGAACAATCAGAAGGTAACCCTTTCAGAAAATTGATCCACTGAAGTCTGAAACACTTAAAAATAAACTGTCAGTTCTGTCTGTTTCCTCCCTACATAACCTGTCAACCTCACCTCTGGCTTCTTATTTTCAAAACCCTAACAGCCTGGTATTCTATTTCAAAAGCCTCTTTGAGAGTCCTTCTTTGTAAGAGTATTGTAGACCCTGACCAAATATTTCATAAATTGTAGTGAGATCTGAATAGATATAAAAGCTTCCCAGTGCCCCTGCTGTACTGGCACCTCCACCCACAAGGTTCTGAGATTTGAGTCAGGAAAGAAAATCCCTTCTGTATTCAGTCAGTCAATTTCAAATCTTCACATCTGGAAAAAATGATATCAATAAATAGACTTTCCCTCTGCTTTTTGTTCATTCACTATCCAAGAGTCCCTCACTTAGAGCTCTCAAGACACATGTTCAGAATGCTCTATTTCATGAAAGTCTGTATTTTATGGCAATGCAAACAGTTCATTATAAAAGTGCATATGCACACAAGTAACTGTGTTACATATCATATCTGACCTGCTATCATTGATTGTTCCCAACACATATAATCTTCCTAGTGGAATGATTTTGATTATCACTTTCACTAATATTGATGTCTTCATCAAAAGACCTGTAGGTAAGAAGAAAATTCATAAACCTATGGCAGGTTTTAACTAAGAAATACATTCATTAAAGACTATTCTTTCACTTTTAGACAAAACTTACAGTTTGCAGAATGTCAGTATTTACAACCCAACATTAGCTAGTACATTGGTATTTTTCTTTCCATTTATTTTTAGGATAAGAACTTCTTAATAAAAAGGGGACAGTCAAGCTTTCTGTAATTTCAAAGTAGGAATGAAGAACAAATTTACTTTCAGAAATATATGTGTGTGTGTATGTGTATACATATATATATATATATATATATATATAATTTTTATTTAAATTAGACACAAGCTTATTTTACATATCAATCCCAGTTCATGTGCCCTCCCATCCCCCAAAATAGATCAAAGACCTCAACATAAATCCACTCACACTGAACCTCTTAGAAGAGAAAGTTGGAGGTACAACCCTTGAGGGAATTGGTGCAGGAGATCACTTTATGAACATAACTCCAGTAGCACAGACACTGATATCAACAATTAATAAATGTGACTTCCTGAAATTGAAAAGCTTCTATAAGGCAGAGGACATAGTCAACAAGACAAAATGGCAGCCCACAAAATGGGAAAAGATATTTACCAACTCCATGTCTGATAGAGAGCAGAAGTATGGTTTTACATATTATCATTTTAACACAGTAATGGTGCTCCCACTGGCCTGGGGTAGAATTCTCTCTCCATCACAACACTATTTTGGTGGAATGGAAGGCTATCTATCAGCACACCATGGGTTCACTGAGAAACATTCTTTACTACTTGATTAACTTCCTCCAACTTGTGAGCATATACTTAAGCTCTCTCCTGAACTCCATACCCTTTGTATATGCATATTATGCCCATTCTGTAATAACTGTGCTCTGCATTTGCCTTGTGTTGAAGTTTTGCACATGATACCCTTTTAGTAAAATCAATTGAGTAGATAAAACTCAGGAATGATATGGATAGGAAGGCCAGCACTGCAGTTTTTCCTGCCATTACTTCCATTCTATCATGAACAATACACCAGCTGTCAGAAATTTAAATCTGTTACCCATTTTATGTGATTCTTTTCCTTGTTAGCCCCAAAGATTCACCAAACATTAACTCTACCTTTCATTTCTCTTTCTTTCTTGCTACATGTCTTTATATAATGGCATGTGTGTTGTTCAAGTCGAATATTTAAATTCAACTTTTTCTTATATTTGAATAAAAATTGCATAGTTGTGAATAAATCCTTTAGTGTCTACACCCTTATTTCCATATGAAAAATTGCATCCCCATTGCAATGTATTTTTTTAAAAAAGGAATGGTTGTGAGCAACTTCTTTGGTTTGCATACTGCCCACTTCCATACAAAAAATGAGGACATCATTGCATTTCTGCATGTGACTTTGATTGGTCTCTAGAAGCAACAGACTCTTTGGAATTATATTCTTCAGTCTCTCTTCAGACTTTCCACTAGAATAATTCTGAAAACTCTTTTCACACTGCCTAACACATGAGTCTGAAGGTATTCTTCTGGATATGATTGGTATGTTTATACTGAGAGTGTATCTGACACTATTTAATATCTATAGGACTAGACTGTAGCTTCTGTTAGGTGTTTAACAGAGCTAATCATCAGTGAGATCAGTTTTTATAATTTTTTAGTTTGAAAAGTTTTCTCTAAAGCTGGTCTTATATTTAAAGAAGAATCAGTCAATTATTTCTTTCTTTCTGAATTTAAATACCTTTTATATTCTTTTATTGCAACACAAAACAGACTAAGGCAATATGAGAAGTCAATTTTGAAAGTTAAAGAAGGGAAAGAGAACTGTGTTTGGTATATAAAATGAATTTTAAAAAATGAAAAAAGAAAGTTAAAGCATGAATCCAGTAAAAATTATGCTGAAAAGGCCAAAGCATATGGTCTGTATACAGCACAATGAAATTGAGAGCTTTAGCAAACGTATGGGTTAAGACAACACAGATTTTGTACTTGAAATAAAAGACGGACATAACTTGGCTTACTTGTTTATTATACTCCCAGAAGGATAACTCCCAGGGTTGTTAAAACAAGTATATTAAAGAAAAACAATGGATATGCCTGAAAAACAGTGGTTCCTCTTGCACTCTCACCTACCAAAGCCATTTTTTATTGTCTGCTAACAGAGTGGAAGGTCCCCTCATCATGCAAATGGAAGTTTAGTAATTCCATATCGAAGCTGTTGGTTAACCTAATTGTGTTAAAAGGTTTCAGGGTTCATTTAGATGCTCGCTGTCCAGTTCTGTGAACTTAGGAACTTTGGCAATCAATTTAAGAACTGGTTATATTCATTTGTACAAGTGCACTGTAAACATGGCACATTACCAAAAGAAGCCATGATTGTTAAGAGGTTGGCACACTCCAAATTATCAGCTCTCAGGAAATTGTCAACAAATTAGAAAGATGATAACAGCTGTCTGTAAGAACAGTGTATGGGTTTTCTTCATGCATGTTCTGCAACTCCTCTTTCCTACCCATCTCTTTACCTTTTGCTTTGAGTACCTTTGTAGTATCATACTTGACAATAATGAACAGCATACTTGTGACATACTGATTATATTTTAAAAGATCTCACATTGGTAGAAAAAATATGAATGATGTAAGAACAAGGATCCAATGATATTTTAGTTTCACATGGTGGCAAGGATCTTCATATTGTGCTTTACCCATAGAACTAATATGCCTCCATGGTTGTTGATTTTATCATCATTGTCACTAGTCCCCAGTTAGATAGACAGGAAACTTGACAGAGCTGAACAAAATGCTCAAAATCAACCAACCTACAGAAACAAAAGCTGCAATGCATTTGTGCTGAAATTGCACACACACAAAAATAAAGAGCCAAAGTGATGAGACACAGGTGGTGGCAGACTTATAATATCAATAACCAGAATAGCAGAAACGGAACTGACTATGCATGCTCTCAAAGTAATTTCACTTTTGCATGTATATCTTGGGAGGATATTATCGGCTACATTCGAATATGGAAAGGGCAGATTTAGAAAGGCAGAGACATGACTAACATCAGGGAGTTAGTAAGTAACTGAACTACAGTGATTATACTTACAAATCCAACCTCTCCCCACCAGCATGCCACGAAGCTCACATTACAAAAATGCAATACTTTGAGTGAACGTATAGCCTTGGCAGTACTTGAGTCTGTTACAAATAGATGGCCTTGAAGTAATGGATTTTGCACAGCCTTCTTGGTAACATAGTTCTCAACTTTACATAGTCTTTCTAAATTTTTTTTGGGGGGGCCTAAATGCTGTTTTAATACAGCAGCTATGTGTGGATTTAGTCCCCTTTGAAATGTCTTTTGCCTAGAAGCATATCAGCCAATAATAACAGCAGCTAAATTCAGCTCAGTGCACCAGATAACTGATTTATTTTGTCACTGGCACCTTTATGAAGTTCATTTGCTGGGAAAGAGCTGAAAATAAAGCCTGCTTTTCATTTCTCACTAAAATAATGGCAGTGAACATCTAGAGTACTGAAAGTGATCTGGAAGCCAAATTCTGGGTAGAAAAACATAATTATTTTAATGAGTCCAATTGCTAAGTGAACCCAACATGGTGTTTAAGGCTCACTTAGAACTGAGCAGAGAGCTTCTCGAGTTCTCCAAGTGAATGTGTTAGAGCAGGGAAATGCCCTGTATTATTTCACCACCATCTGGAATCTGGCAACTTACATTTCTTTTTTTTTTTTTTTTTCTTTTTCTTTTTCCTTCTTTTTTTTTTTTTTTTTTTGCCTTTGTTGCTACCTAAATGGAGTTTTACCCCAATAGCAGAGACCTCATAGTATTTTTGAAAAGCTAAAATGTATGTGTAGGCTTAGATTCCTTATTGCAGTTCATTTCCGACTGAGAATTGTAAATGGATAATACAGTGAACTCAAATATAACCCAGGGAAGTGGATGTCATTTTCTAAAAGGATGTTCAGTTGAACTTTCATGAGCATGTAAAAATTCTGAGATTCAAGAGGGAAAATGATGTACAGCTTCTATCAGAACCAATGAGTGTTTATTCCCTCCCTTCTTTATATTTTCCACAGTGGCAAGGACATATGAGACAGAATCTTTGGCACCATTCAGCAAGCATTTGTAGCACAAACTTCCCAAAGATCACATCAGAGGTGCTGGATATCTTTGAGACTATTTATAGTCATGATCAAGTAAAATGGGATTTATTAAAAGGTGGATATTTTAATAAAATTGAAAATGATCAGTATTGCTGCAAAAAAAAAAAAGAGAGAGAAATTTGGATACAGAGACAGAATAAGAGAAGGACTGGATTGGAATGGCACAAAATGATAGTGACTTTATTTAAAATAGCAGAAAAGTAAACACAGATCTGTCCTTTGTTACCCTCAGAAGATATCTATGATGGTACACTTTAAACAGTTCATACCCTGAGGCACCTGTCCTTTTAGAACAGTGTATTTCTATACTTTAAGTTGGGAAGTTTTGTGGCACTTTGTTATGGACACGCTAGAAGACTACTTGTGGAGCAATGAGAAGAGCAAGGGAGAGTCTCACGTCTTACATTATTCCACAAGAGAAGGAAACAAAAACAAAAAACAAACAAAAAAACAAAACAAAACAAACAAACAAAGAAGAACCTACAAAAAAGGAGAGTAGTCAATTTCTTATGGTGTTTTATGGTTAGCATGGAAATTCTGGATTAGTGTTTCATTGTATTCCTTTCATCTTTAAAGTATATGTGTGTATTGTATATAAGTGTATTCATGTCTATGTTTGAAGGTATGAGGTCATACAGGAATGTGTGTGTTCATGCACAAGTGTGCATGTACATCTGGAGGCCCAGTAATAATATTGAGAATACTCTTTGAGAACTGAATACTCTTTGAGGACTCTTCTTTTTTAAATTATTATTATTATATTTTTATTTTACATGTCGATCCCAGTTCCCTCTCCCTCCCAACCTTCCTCTCTCCCTTCCTCTCTCCCTCCCTCCCTCTCTCCCTCCTTTCCTCCCCCTTACCCTTTTTTCCCCCTCACATACACCCTGACCACACTCCCCTCCCATCCTCCCACCCCCATTCCACATGTAGGGCTATGCCATCCAGGTGCAGTCATGTAAATATATCAAGTCATTTGAAGAAAGGACTAGGACTTCTCTCCTGTCTCTAGAAACCTGAACAAGGAGGAGCTAACAGGCCCCCCAGTCTGATAGCTGATAATCCAGCATGGGACTGACTCAGACCCCTTGAATATGGGTCTCAGCTAGAAGGACTGAGAAGTCTAAGGGACTTCAGACAGTGGAACCAGGCGGTATTCCTGGTGCACAAAAGGACCTTGCGAACACATCCCCCATGGAGGGATACTCCCTTAACCTAGAGGACTCTTCTTACTTATTCTTTAAAGTGGGGTATCAATGAGGATGTGGAGAAAGAGATAGGAGTGCACATTTGTACAGTCATTTTGGAAGTCACTATGGTAGAATCTCAGAAAATTGGGATTCAATCTACTTCAAGGCCTGGATATACCACTCTTGGGCGTTTACTAGAAAAATGCACACTAATGCCACTATGACATTTGTTCAGCTATGTTGACATCAGCATTATTTGTAATAGCCAGAAACTGGAAGCAACCTCAAAAGAAGTGTAAATAAAGAAATGTGGTACATTTGCACAATGGAGTAGCATTCAGCTATAAAAAAGCAAAACAAAACAAAAAACAACAAACAAACAAAGGAATAAAATGACATCTTTCAAATAGGAAACGAAAGGAACTAAAAGAAATCATCCTGAGTGACCTAACCCAGACACAGAAAGACAAACATGGTATGTACTCACTCATATGTGGATATTAGAAATAAAGCAAAGGATAACTAGCCTACAGTCTCCAACTCCAGAGAAGCTAGGAAACAATGAAGACCCTAAGAGAGACACACATGGAACCTGACAAAAAGGGGAAACAGACAAGATCTTCTTATTAAATCCAGAACATGGGGAGAGGGGAGAAGGGTAGTAGTAGAGTATGGAGGGGAGAAAGGCTGTGGAAAGGAGAACTTGAGGGATCAGGGAGGTCAAGTTGGACGAAGAACAGAGATGGAGAGCAAGAAAGGAGATATCTTGATAGAGGGAACCATGATGGAGTTAAGGGAAAACCTGGCACTAGGATTCCTAGGAATCCACAAAGATGACCCCAAATAAGAATCTAAGTAATAGTGGAGAAGGTACCTTAACTTCCCTTCACCTATAATCAAATTGATGACTACCCTAATTACCATCATAGAACCTTCATCCAGTAGCTGATGGGAGCAGATGCAAAGATCCACAACTAAGCACTGGGCTGAACTCCAGTAGTCCAGATTTTGAGAGGGAGGAGCAATAACATGAGAAAAGGGGTCAAAGCCAAGACCATGTTGGAGAAACCCACAGAAACATCTGACATGTTCACGCGGGAGCTCACTGACTACAGGCAGATAGCTGGGGAACCTGGATATGACAAACTATGCTCCCTGAATGTGGCTGATCTGACAGTTGGGGAACTTTAGCAGTTTATGGGGTTGCTAGCAGTGGAACCAGTAATTATTCCTAATGCATGAACTGGATTTTTGGAGCCCATACCCTATGGAGGGATGGGAAGCTAGTCCTGTCTCAAATAATGTGACAGACTTTGATGATTCCCCATGGGAGGCCTTACCCTCTCTGATGAATGGATAGGGGTTGGGGTGGGAACATGATGGGGAATTGGTAAGACTGGAGGGAGAGGGAACTGGAATTGGTTTGTAAAAGAATATTGTTCTTTTAATAATATATTTGTTCTTTTAAATTTCATTTTACATTCCCACCTCAGTTCTCCCTCCCACTGCCCCCCTTAGCTCCCCTCCAAAATTATATATATATGTATATATATATATAAAATCAGGATTTTACAGCAGTGTAGGAAATAATAAGGGTGTCATGGAGATAGCATAAAATGGCATATTAAATACTAGGGATTAAATGAACATAATACTATGAGAGGAAAAACTGGAAACGTGAAGATGAAGTGGGTGGGAAGAATTTTAAGGCTGTTGAATTGATGGTGCTATGTACTTGGTGCTCAGATTTCATCAGGTTGATACATAGATTGTATAAATATTGAAGCAGATCTTCTCAGCACTTAAACTCTCATTATTCTTTAATATTTGTTATATGAAACTGCTAGCTGACTAAATTAAAGAGACATGCTGTCTACTTGATAATGACAAAGCAATGGTCATGTTTTAAAACTAATTATTATCTTCCCCTTATGTCTCACCAAGATACCTAGAACTGTAATTGAATAATAATATGACATGCCTTTAAAATTAATAGGTTACAGATATCAAGAGATCTGATGTGAAAATTATAGAGAAAGAGGTCAACAAGCTTATTCACTCTAAATTAATATGCATTATTAAATAATATTAATCAGGTAATTAAATAATGACACTGAAGCAAATTTTATTACTTAGCAATTAATTTCCTGTCCTCCTTCTTTCATGTAAAGGCAATATTTTCTCTCTTTCTGGCTTACCCAGAATCCAACTCGAATAAGTTCTATCCCAGGATATTTTATATTTACTTTAGATGCAAAGATTATTTTATGTACTTAAAGACTATTTATATGTATACATTTAAGATTAAGTTTTATAGATATTTCCAATGAAAAGAAAACAAAATATCTATGCAGTACACATATATACTAACAAAGAATTTTTCAATGGCCTGCTTGTTTCCATACTGACAATATTATTTGAATAATTAGAAAAGCAGGACATATAGACAAACTTGCGGATGAATATTTATTGCTGTTTGTATGCCTGAACAATGCCTTTAACATTTTTCAATCCGGTTTCTTAAACAGCTAGTGCTACTTGCAATATGTTATAACTGAGCAGGGAGACACTTAATATATAGGCAGAGACTTGCTGGCACTGAACTTGAAATATTTATACTGTAGATACCACCATGAGATTATTTACACAAAAGAGCCTGTGCTGAGAAACTTTTAATTTTTTTTGTGGAAATGGAAAAATGTCTATGACTAGCTTAATATATATGTAGGTAGAATTTGAAAACATGCTGCTCAAGAATATATGGTTAGTGCTAAATGTCCTTGGTATGCATTCCTAGCCCTGAATTACAATTAATGCTAACTTCTTAAATTTAATGACTTTTACATTCTTAAAAAAATAAACACTGTACACTTGAACTGTAACCACTGAAATGTTATCACAGATGTTTTCATAGATAACATTTTCAAATTCAAAAATTAATTTATATTTTTTATACTTGATTCGAAATCCAGAAATGCAAAGAATGTCTACTATCTCATTTACACAAGTGTCTTCATTGTGAGTACTTCTGCCATGACTCACACACAAACATCTCCAAAGGAAAGTTATAAAGTCTCAGGATACCTGACATCTATCAGAAAATAAGTGAAGCATTTCACTCTTCTACCGAAAATTGAAATATACAAAAGTGACATTTTAATTGATTCTATGAGTATATATAAATTTGAATGAAAATATTCATAATGATAAAGAATAAAGTTTAAAATTTTTGATATTAATATTTTTTCATATCTTATTTTGTGACAACTGCAACAGGATCAAATAGAGCAAAATCAGTTATGAAAATAAGATCATAAGTTATTATTTCTCTTCTATTCTTACAAACGTCCCACCAATTTCCCAAAAAGAAATTTTATCTATGTATCTGTCTTATTATCCAAATGCAAACCAGATTTAATGCATCTTATAAAAATAACAATAAAACAAAAATTACCAGTTAGAGAAGAGCTCCCAGTCTGGCATATTTAAAATATAACAAGAAATGTTATTTCACACAAGAAATATCTGATGTTTTTCTGACACATCTATCATATTGGGATATGTAATCCTAACATTTAATTTATGAGAAGCATATGGGTCTATCTTTCTTAACAACTTCTGTTTATTCGTATGAATCTGATGCTGGCACTATTTCCCACTGAGTCTATAAACCTGGAGATAGCACATAGAGAGAGTTAGCTATAGGAATAGATTGCAAGACACTAAAAAAAAAAAAAAAAAAAAAAAAAAAAAAAAATGCGGTAGAAGTACATAGAGACAGCTTACCTGAACAAGGAGGAGCTAAGGGCCACTAGACTGATAGCTGGGAAGCCAACAGGGGTCTGACTCGGACTCCCCTGAATATGGGTCTCAGCCAGAAGGACTGAGCAGTCTAAGAGACCTCAGACAGTGGAGCCAGGATGTATCCCTGGTGCACAAAAGGACTTTGCAAACATATCCTCCATGGAGGGATAACTGCCTTATTCTAGAGATAGGAGAGAAGCCCTAGTCCCTACTTCACAGGACCTGTCAGATCTACATGACCCCAACTGGATGGCATTCCCCTACATATTGTATTGTGGTGGGGGGTTGGGAGGGGAGGGTGTTTAGAGTGCATGGGAGAGGGTAGAGAGGGTAAAAGGGAGGGAAGGAGGGAGGGAGGGCTTGGGGGGAGGGAGGGAGGGAGGGAGAGGGAACTGGGATCGACATGTAAAATAATAATAAAAAAAAAAAAAATAAAATCATATAGTCCACAGCCTCAGAGACTATCCGTTGTTTGCTCCAAACATTATAAATCATGAGTGAAAATAGGCTTTGTACATGTCTCCATAGGCTCATAGTACAGCTGATCCTCCTGTTGCTGTATTGGTTGTAGATGGTAAATCACTGATTTGTTCTGTCACTGGGATTAGTGTTTGATTCACCAGATAGATCTGGCTCTCTCAAGGGCTATACCACTGCAATAAAAAGTAAACCTAAGAGCCAAAGCCAAAGAGAAAGCACAATAGGACAACTCACAAAGAAGTGACATCCACTTTTAAGTGTTCAAAGCCAATGGCTACTTTCAAAAGAAAAGCAATCAAAACATGAATATTGCCCTAAAACAAACATGTAAAAGACATGTCACCTCTTAGGGAGAATTCTCTTGAATGAAATATTCTGACAACATATGAAGTTAAGAGTGATAGAAGTGGGTGGAAATGCATTTCCTATCTCATCTTGTTAGTTGTAGTATCAAATGGGTTATAATATTGCTGACTTCTGTGAGCCTTCATTTTCTCGTTCGTTAAGTCATAAAACACAAAATAGTTCCTATGATGTTGTATATTGGCATTAAAACAATATTGATTAAAACAAAATGGTTTCTATTGATAATACCAACTCCACAAATAACAAACAAAAAAGTAAACAAGTTATTTGGTTTACATGAGTCCCTTGTGTGAAAATTGGAGATAAAAGTTTGATAGGCAACAGTGAAATTCTTTCACATTCTCTGAAACACACGAGACAGTATTTGTGACACAGAATAATTCTGTAAGAAAAAATATTTTAGGGATAAAGAAAAATCAGTTTTTGACAATATTGAGCAACAAACATAACAGGTTGTATCATTCTTATGATTTGTCACTTTACTTTCATAAGCAGGCATGACCTATAGTATCCTGATCCCAAAGATAAGAAATGAGAATTTCTTATTATTTTCTTTCTATAGAGATGTGTATGCTTATGAGTATATGCATATGGGCAAATAAAAGACTTATTAGTGAATAATTATTATTTGATGAAGTGAGAAAATCTCCATGATGGATGCTATTGAAAATAGCTAAAAAGTGAAAAATGTTTTGAGTCTTTTGAGCCTTCAATGTGTCTGCTATTTTACTTCTCACATTTATGATTAAATCATTATGGTTTGATGAGCCATTTTATCCTAAGTGGCACTACGAAAGAGATTAATGAGCCAAAAAGCCTGGTATGTTCAATTAATGTTTTTTTTTAAATTTAAAAATTTATCCAGATTATTAATAATTAAATCTACATAATATACTAGGGTGACACCATGAAGATTAATCTTAGCTCACTGTAAAAATAATTTACTTTGTGTACTTGAATCACTCAGACAATGTCTCTGCCTTTGAACACCATTCTTATAATTGTTTAGCATTGTAATTATTGCTCAGAAATAAGAGTTTAAGGATTCAAAGAGAAAGAGATATTAAATGAAAACCCTATGCCTCTTAGAAGTAAGAGTTTAGTATTTTGAGTGAATAAAACATCACATTTGAAATAGTCACATTCTTCAATCTTTTAACACATTTAATTTACTATTCCAGAGACTACATAGGGCAGAATATGTTTATCACCTCTCTTACCATTTCATGAAATGTTTGCTTCATTTGGGTTTAAACATGTTATTTTATCTTTGTAAGCACCACTAATACACCACTCTTAAAAGAACTATTCAAGCATCTCTAATGTCTGCATTTGGCCATGACAATAAAATATTTCAAGATGGACAATAATCGGTTCACTAAGGAAGTTTTCCACTAATTCTCTAAGGAAACTGTCTCTTCTATTTCTAGCTTTGATTGATTTTGTCTTCACTATATATTACTGTCTCTGAATTAACTCTTCAACATTGTTTTGTTTTGGCCCACAGTTTCTGTTACCTTAGCTTCAACAGGCATGACAAATTGGTTGCATAAAGAGAAGCAAATAATTCAAACAAAAATATTGTCACAAATATGAATCTCTTTCCTTAATTTGCTTTAAACTGATAGAGTAATTTTGTTTTGGGTAATAGTCACATTAATGCAGATAGCCAGTTAAAAGCCTATATTAAGATCCTATAGTATGTTTGAGGGTTATCTACCTGGAGAAATTTTGGCTATAAGCTCTAGAACATTTTAGTATTCACCAATTTATTGCCACTCATCTAGAGGTGACAATGTTTAGAGTAATTATATATTAAATCATTGCATTAATAGATGAATAGAACCAGTGTTTGAAACAAATTTTTGCATAAAACACTTTGTCACCATACCTCCATGAAGATTTAAATTTAAAATCCGATAGTTCCTCAATAATTCCTGGAGACAGCAGCATGAACAGGATTAGTTAAGGTGGTCCACTAATCAAACCAACCAAAAGTATACGTGATATTCAAAGAAACAACCTCCCAATGAAAATATAATTTTATCCCTCTCTCATACTCTCTCATTCATTTTCCATACTAGCATATAGGATAGAAATAAGATAGGAGAGATTAAGGATGGAAACTTATTCTATATAGATACAAGGAGAAGTAATAATAAAGGTGTTTTGAGGGAAAGGGAAAAACATGGAGAGAGAAGACCTACACTGAGATCTGATACACTCTTTATCAAAAAATATAGTTGTATATAGCACCATTCACTTCAGAAGTTGAACAATTATTTCCTGATTTAACAGCTGTCAATTCAGTGAGCTTTTATAGAAATAATAATTTGTATTTGAAATTTATAAGTAATCTATATTTACTGACCATATATTTTTTGTACAAATATTGAGTTCTCTGATTCAATATGTTAAAAAGGTATACCTTAATTTATTGAATAGTTCTAATACAAAACCAATGTCTATAAACATGCTATCTAAAATTGTTTTAAAACTATATGGTCAGTTATTATATATACATATATATGATTTTAATAATATCATGTGAAGAAACATGAGGAATGGAAAAATTCACTGGAATTTTAGCCCTTCAAAGCCCAATTGTAAAACATGCCCATATCTTGCAAAGTAAGAAAGGAAATGATAAAATAGAACATAGTGGTAGAAATTCTGGAATGGATATTATTAGGAAGGTTTACATTGTGCCTCATATAATTATTTTTTATCTCTAGAAAGCCCCAGAGGCTGTAATCTCCTTATGTTATCAAGAATGAACAGGGAAGAAGAACATGAAATTACTGTATTCTCTATTGGGCAGTCTTTTTCATAGGCAATATAGTGATGAGGATTCTTATACTAGACACCAAATATGTCAAATCCAATAAAATATTTGACCATGTTACCTGGAAATTACAGATAAATATATTCAGTTCAAAAATTCCCTTGAATTATTAACATGGTTAATTATGCTAGTTTGGGGGCAAAGTGATTATAAATCAAACAGTGCAGATTTTAATTTAACTTTAAACAGTTAAAAATGTTCCCAGTCACAAAAAAAGGAACATGGTATGTACTCACTCATACATGGGTTTTAGAAATAGAGCAAAAATCACCAGCCTATAATTAATACCTCCAGAGAAACTAGAATACATGGGGAACCTAAGAGATACATGCAAGGTCCCTCAAAGAAGGGGAAAGGAACAAGATCTCCTGAGCATATTGGGAGTAGGAGGGGGGCAAGGAGTTAATAGAAAGAGAAGGGGAAGAGAAGAGACCATGTGGGATTAGGAAGATTGAGTCAGGGGAGGGAATAGACAAGAGCCAAAAAAAAAAAAAAAAAAAAAAAAAAAAAAAAGGAGAGAAAAAGAGAAAGCCATTTTAAGGTTGAAGATTGAAGATTGAAGAGAAAACTCTGACTATAGAGAAATGTTCAGAGACCTACAACGATGACGCCAACTAACAATCTTAGCAATAGTGGAAAGGCTACCTTAAATGCCCTTCCCTGATAATGAGATTGATGATTAATTTATCTACAATCATAGAGCCCTTATCTAGTAGCTGATGGAAACAGAAACAGACACCCACAGCTAAACACTGAGTCAAACTCCTGAAATTCAGATACAGAGAGGGAGGAGTGATAAGAAAATGTGGTCAAGACCAGGCTTCAGAAAACCACACAGACAGCTGACCTGAACAAGGGGGAGCCATTGGCCCCTCAGACTGATAGCTGGGAATCTAGCATTGGACCGACTCACCCCCATCCCATGAACTTGGGTCTCAGTTAGAAGGCCTGGGCATTCTAAGAGACATCTGACAGTGGAACCAGGATGTATCCCTGGTATATGAAAGAACTTTGGGAACACATTCCCCGTGGTGGGATACTCCCCTAACCTAGAGGCAGGAGAGAGGGTCTAGTCTCTATACCACATAATTTGACAGATTTTGTTGATACTTCCTGGAAGAAATCACCCTCCCTCTGCAGTGGGGGGGATAGGATAGTAGGGGGTTGGGGGTGGGAAGAAGGTAGGCAGTGAGGGAGAGGAACTGGGATCCATATGTAAAATAAGAAAAAAAATAATAATTTTTAAAAAGTTAAAAATGTTGAACACTAAATGTTAAAACATTTAAATTTCAGATTTATTGACCTAATTTTGAACTAGATGAAATTAGATCTTCTAAGTGGTACCAATATAAAATGAAACTATAATATTCTTGGAGATACACACACACACACACACACACATACACAATATATATACATATATATATATATACATATATGTATATATATATATGAGACAGGGTTTCTCTGTGGCTTTGGAGCCTGTCCTAGAACTAGCTAGCTGTTGTAAACTAGGTCGTCTCAAACTCACATAGATCTGCCTGCCTCTGCCTCCCAATTGCTGAGATTAAAAGCATGTGACACCACCACCAGGCAACTGGTTTTATGTTTTTAAGGATATTAATGTTATTTTTTCATTCAACTATAAGTAAGTTATACTTGATGAAAGTGAAGTAGAATTTAAGGAAAGGGTAGAGAGTTAACAGACATTGAAAACATTTTGTTACATGCAATCAATTCACCATGCTGTATATTTTTGCATATTTTGCATTAAATCTTTAAGGTCTAGGATATAGTTCTCTTATATTTGCATTATAAATGAAGAAAAACTTTCATATGTAACAAGAAGCTTTGAGATACCAGATCTACTGAAGATAAATTGGATCTCATCTTTCTTACCTAGAATGGAGGCTTTCTTTTATTATCCCAGTGCCTTGAATTTCGTGGAAGTTAGACGTTCCTGTGAAAGAAACCTCACCACAGAGGCTTCTCCTTTATATCACATCCAGTGTTCTCACTGACACTTCCAGGTCATCTTCAAGCCAATGACTCAGTAAAGGGGGAGTATCAGAACCTAGTCATGTGTATCTAGTTCACACCTCTCCTGACAGGCCAATTCTATGCCATTCCTTACCATCTGTCTTTCTTTTTTTAGTGTGACACTCTTTCTGAGACATTTTTCTACTTTGTAGTTATTCTTTCTCTTTCACCAATGTCAAATTCAGTTAGTAGCTTGAAGTTTCTCTCATGTAATTTTCCCTCTTTTATCACATAAAAGTTTTTTCCAGCAATGTGAAATTTCATTTTGATATTATCCTCTGGAAGGACAAAGAATTATATTCCTTGCACAAAAACTGGTTTGAGAAAACAGATAGGGACTTATAGTTTAGAGACCCTATTTTGACTCAATGAGAGTGCACTGGATTAATATATACAGGTGATAAAATATAGTAGTTAGTAATTAGAGGCAAAAGAAAAAAAATTATCTTGAAAATCAAAACGATCATGTCTGGCAGATTTGTTGTCATAAGGCATTCCAAATCTGAAATAGAAAAACACTAAACTCTTATACAAGGAATAAGAACCCATTATCAGAAAGTCCTTTGGGACTTCAGCTTTACAGACTATATTGAACCATCTGTAGTTGAGGCCTACCAGTCCCAACGAGGGCAATTGGGAAAAGCCCTGTACAGTTCTCAATCTCCCTAAGACCACAGGCATCAGGAACAGGAGATGTTGCTACTTCATGCCCATCTTCCAGTGCAATAACTACAGTAAATTTAGAGGCTGTGCTAAGCCAGAATACTAAGCATTGAGGTCTGACCTGTATTTCCTCTAAAGAAGCTTTAATATATAGTGTATAGTATCAAGAGCCAGAACAGAACAACTACAATGAGATTTTCAGGAATACTGGGAAAACATGGTTAGACTCTAAAACTCTATCCATTTGACAATACTTCCTAAGGATATGAATTACAATATCATAGGGAGTGTAGAGAACCACCGGTGCCACTCCCGAAGATGGCACCGGTTTCCTGTTCATGAGCCAGCAAGGCCCGGTTGTTTTCCACGGAAGGATAGCAATGCGCATGTGTAACACACGTCATGGGGTGTTTGTCACGAGTATCGTGGGCTGCACCAATCAGTAACAGACATGCCTCCTCTGAGCATATATAAGCAGAACCCTTTATCCTCCTCAGAGTCCTTCCTCATCTCGCGGTAAGAGCCGCACAATAAAGCTATGCTACAGAAGAATCCTGTTGTTGAGCATTGTTCTTGCAGGCGAGGCGACAGTGCTAGACAAGGGAGAACCAGGGGGAATGACCACAATGACTAGCAGGGAAACTCCTTACAGTGCAGACAAAGAACATACCTTCCAAAGTAGAAAATGAATGGATAAAATGTCATATAGGGATGAAGTTGATGGAATGGACATTATTATAGAAGTTTAAATGGTGCTCAGAAAACTATGTTTTATCACTAGGAAGCCTCTCAAGCTATGATACACTTTTGACATCAAGACTGCACTACAAAAATTACCAGTAAACACTTAAATAGTTCTCTATGGGACTGGGCACATTGAAAGGCATTAAAGTGATAAGGATACATGTACCAGAAACTAAATGTGTCAGATCCAATGATATCTTAAACTCTAGAACCTAGGAAATAACTAAGAAATATTCTGTGACCTTATTTTTTTCTTATTCAATACTTTGTCTTTTGCCTTTTCTTTTAGATATGTGTTCCTCTAGGTTCAAAGATATATTCAATGTACTATCTAAAAGAAAAAATAAACTTTTTTCTGGGACCACATAGAGATCTCAAAATACTGTCAACTGCCATAGACTCATTGTGTGGTTCAGAATCACTATTTTATTAGAATTCATTTGCCAAGGGTTTGCAAAATTAGGGCTGCTATTAATTTAATGCAAAAATGGATGACAATTTATGGCACCTAAGTAACATACCCTGTATTTCTACTTATTTCTTGCCTTCTTTTAAGTAGTGGATATATATATATATATATATATATATATATATATATATGACAAATATAGATTAAAATGTGTTTGATTTCTAGATCTTTCTAACATTCAGGTTAAAGGTTTGGTAAGCCACCAAGTCCTATAGCCAGGAGAAGTTAAAAGGACCAGCAAAAGATAGAAGTGATTAGACTATTGACTGCCTTGTGATGATAACTGCAGAGATGAGAAGAGTCATTCATTTAATTTGCCCAAAGTAATGGAAATGTGCAGCATGGGTGCTAGACTTTAGCTGCTGTGGCATACACTATAATCCTCCTTCATAGAAACACCCAGACTCAATCATCAGCATACTGATAATCTCGAAAACTGCAGGACTTTTGTTTGTTTGTTTGTTTTCATGTACTTCTGTCATTCTTAAGTCACATATCTCATGGATTTTCCCATCCAAGGACTAAAATTAAAAAAAGAATGGGAAATAATAAAAAGATGGGAAGATGGAGGAAGAAGTGGGAGGGTGGGAGGAAGAGGGACCTAGGACTAGATGTAAAATAAGATTGCTTTAAATTTAAATAAAAATTAATTTAAAAAAGAGTGGGAGAGTTGCTTCATTGAACAGAATGGGAGAGATGATTCATTCTGTCCAATAGCATTCTGACTAATGTCCTCCAAGGTTCTTCCTCCTGTGTGCTGCTTCCAGGACTGATGGAGTTGTTCCAGCAGCATTGCAGTGGAAAGTCTTCCCTTTTCACTGCTCCTTCATCTCTGTCTTCACAGATGCCAGATCTGCTTTGTGGGCAAACAAATCTCCTAAGATTATCCTGCTTCTTTTCTTTATGGCCCCTCAGAGGCATTTTCCCTTGACAAATTTCCTAAAAACCTAATTTTGTCTTGGCATCCACTTTTTATATGTTCTGAACAGATATACCACCTTAAGGGAAAAACAGTTTCTCAAGACTTACAAAATCAAGATGTATATGGAAAGCCCTTGTTTGGTAGTAAAACTTTTTGATCATATTGGTGATAGTGAAAACAATCTTTATAAATTAAGAAGCTTTGATCTTTAGTTACTCTGAAAATAATTTATCCTTTAAAACATGTTCAACATGATATATATATATATATATATATATATATATATATATATATATATATAATTTCCTTTCATTTATGTCTCTTTATTTCTCAATATACCTTTGAACTCTTTGTAGGAAGAACTGGGGAAGTGATGGTGGTAACAACTAAGACACTTCAGAGGCTTGCATATTAGATATGCATTGTACTCTCCTATTTCTACTTCTCCTCACACAATTTACACTAATTCTTCAGCAACCTGCAAAGATTCAAGTTTTCTGTAATTCTCCCACACTCTCCTCAAACTGCCCAACATTTTGAATTATTTGAAAATTGAGCTTATAAATATGTAATGACTCATTGCAAATTAAATAATCTGCACTATCTAAATATAGTGTGTTATACAAATATAGAAGGTAAAGCAATGTAAAATGCATTATTAGAAATAGATTGGATCCAGGACTTTTAAAAGTTCCCCTAATTTATCTTGTCAGTAAGCTCATTCCTGTATGTTAACTAGGAAGGTATTTTCTGTGTTGTAACGGGGTTAGCCATGGAGAATTTGGATCTGTTACACTCCATCATGCTAAATAGGCATATACCCTACCACATAGCCAGACCCTGGGCTCTTCAGTTACACTTCTGGATAGATCTTGCTTTCTCTTTTATTGCTAGCAGATCTTTAGTGCCTCTTCCTAAAGTTAGCATGTAACATTTTCAGATGTATAGACTATCTTATGCAATGGAACATACTTTCTAGTTTCCTTAAGTAAAGAAAAAAAATCAGAAAAGAAGTATAAATCATAATGTGCGAGGCAATGCTTCATCTGTAATTAACAAATGTAATACATGTCTTTCCTAAGGAAAAAAACAGGTTGGTAAATGATGTACATTAGCCATCTATTAGCTTGATGTTTACTACAGTTCTTTAGATATTTTTGGGAATCTTTGGTATTAGTTTTAATTTTTAAGGGATTTATATTACTTTTGATTAAATGGGAAAATCATCTAATTAAAATTCATTTATTGATAACTATCTGATTATATGCAACACATTAACTAAAATACTAGAATTTGAATGAAGTTAGTTTTATCGTGCCTCTATGGTCATTGTACTTCTGGGACAAAAAAGATGTCAAAGACTCAGATGATATAAAGTTGGCTAACTTCTCTCCCATGCATGAAAAACATCATATTGATCACTACATTGGTAGGATTTTAGAGAACTTCTAAATGTAAAAGGAAGGCTGCAAAGGTACAGGAAATTGAAGCATGGCAAGGCATATTGAATGTCTATTACATACCAGGCAATGAGACACATGTTTTCACAAATGCTCTTTTAATTCTTCCAACAGCAGTTTAACATAATGATAATTGTTCTCTTTTATAGCTATGGACACTTTGATTTAGCAAGGTTAAGTGACTTAAGCAAAGGACTGATAAGTAGCCCAAATGGAATTTAGGTGTTTCAGATATGGGGCCAATTCTATTTCAACAAAGTAAGATAAGCCACATGACTCTTCATAATATTCTCCAGACTCATGATCCTATAATGAAGTTTGACATGCAGTTATGGTCTGGAAAAATAATGTAACATCAGTTAATAGCAGTAAGAACATTGGGTTAATGGGTTTACTTCAGAATGCCAGATAAGACACAGATTTTTCCTGTGCTCCAGCCTGCCCAGATTGTAGCTCTGGCATATGGTACTTGGTAATATTCCAATGAATGAGTCTCTGGACTGTGAGTCCTTTGTATCTTCATTCAGGTTCATACATAGACTTAATGCTTATTTCTTGTGAAATCTTCCTTTAGTTCCAAGCCAAGTTGTTTAAGGTATTCTCCAAAGGGATTTAGAAGACCTTAGCCAAAATTATCACTTTCTTTCTATACTCAATTCTATGTAATAATCCTTGCTGTGACAGCTATACTTGACTGTCAATATATATCTTGAAGTAACTAAAGCCCAAACAGCCAGGTATAACTCAGAGGTATTTTTCCTGTTTACAAAATTTGGGGTGGGAAGACCACTTTCAATCTAGATTGAACCTCCTAGTGGCAGCCTACATAAAGACATGGAAGAAAGTATCTCCAGCTCTTTGTCTCCTTGCCCTTAGTCTGAAAAGTCCATTCCTTCACAGGCATTTGAGCCTACTTATTTAGAATTCTTGCAGTTACAAAAGACCAAAAAGCTGAGACATCCAGCTTCATTGAACAATTAATTGTAGGATATTTGACTCTCCAGCTCTGTCCAAAGGAGGCAGTGATTGTTGGGATATTCAGATCACAGCTTGTAAAGCACTCTAATACATCTCATTATTTATACGTGTATGTATCCCATCAGTTCTGTGGTTGTCCTGTTCCTCTAGAGAACTTTCACTACACTTGTTTTCCTTTGTCATTTCAATTTTTTGTTTGTTTCTTTGTTTGTTATTTTGAGACCAGGTCCTAAAATGTGCCTGAGACTGAACTCAAGCCCCATCTACCCATTTTGGCTTCCCTCCCCAATGCTAAGGATAAAAAGTGTACCACTTTGCCTAGTATCAAGGGTGTTTCTAAATTATCTCTTTTGTCTCCACTTCTTGGAAGTTTTATGCTAGGTTATTGCCTTTATTCCACTTGAGAAAAAAATTGGATCTAATGACTTTTTTCAGATGAATATACTAAAACTGAAGTTGCACATCACTTCTACAATTAAAATGAAAATAGATCAAGCCTTCCATGAAGTTTTTAGAGCTTTCTCTCATAGTCATCCTACGTAGTAGACACAATAGGAAGACCCTACTGAAGTCTTTCAATGCTATGTGCAACAGACATGCAAGTGAGCTCATGGGCTAATCCCTGAATAAACCTTGTTAAGTATAATGAGAACAGTTCCAGCAGACATTTTAATTGTGGGCTGGTATATTCCAGAGTCATAGAAGCCAAAAAGCATTATCAATGTTCCTAATTCACAGGAAGTATGAAGTAATAAATACAGTTATCACATATCACTGAGTTTTGCAAGTTTTTTTTTAACACAGAAGAAAATAATTTGTCCTCTATGTCATCATCACCAAAGATTAACTTGCATAATATTATTACACCATGTACTGAGATTGAAGGATTTGTTTGTTATCTGAAGACTCTGATTGAGTAACCAGTATCTAGTGCACAGGAGCAAAAAAAAAAAATAGTCCAAAACTAGCATTAAATTCCTAGAAGGCAATAATTCTACCAGTATTTATTGTACAGATATCCTAATGCATTGTGTAAGTTCACTAGGAGTCATTATTGCAAGTTGAAAGGAGGAAGTTGGGAGTAAATAATCAAATTATCTTGTCTGTGGAGAATGTAAATTGGAAATATATAGTGAGTAAAGAA
The DNA here is from genome assembly GCF_943737965.1 of Phodopus roborovskii. Classification (NCBI taxonomy): domain Eukaryota; kingdom Metazoa; phylum Chordata; class Mammalia; order Rodentia; family Cricetidae; genus Phodopus; species Phodopus roborovskii. The sequence goes on from NW_026126418.1 coordinate 10,628,189, forward strand.
TTGTCATTTCATGAATAAATAATAAAATGAATAATGCTACAATTCCATGTTTACTTGAGTATAGAAAAATATATGCTCTTGTTCCACACACAGGTAGTCTTCTTGAACTGAAGGTGGACATCAGGCATTGAGGTACAGTGTCTTTCTTCTCTAGGACCACATATAGTAGCCAGAGTGTGATATAAGTAAATGTAAAATTGTTCTATGTTTCAGATCTACCCATCATATAAGTTCCCAAAGGAGTCATCTCCAGATCAGCATTCCTTAGCACTTCAATGTATAACAAATGAAAACTGAATGAAAGAATGCTTGAATCTGAGCTATTATGGCTTCTGCAGCCCATTTTTAGATTACATGCTAAAACTGATACAAAAATGATTTTCTGAAGCCAATATTCTCATCTGAAAAAAGTGAGGTTATGTCTAAAAAATAAAAGAATTTATCACAAGAATTTGAAAGATTGTGACTATATATTTGTTACAGTCTTAAAAAAAAAACTATACCTAGCTTCTCTGACAGTGTGGAATGTAGGCTGGTGATTCTTGCTCTATGTCTAAAATCTATATATGAGTGAGTTCATACCATTTTTGTCTTTTTATGACAAGATTACTTCACTCAGGATGATTTCTTCTAGTTCCATCCATTTTCCTGCATTTCAAGATTCCATCTCCCCCCCCCCCCACCACTGAGTAGTACTCCATTGTGTAAATATACCACATTTTCTCTATCCTTTCTTCAGTTGAGGGGCATCTAGGTTGCTTACAGTTCTGACTATTATAAATAATGCTGCTATGAACATAATTGAACAGATGCCTTTGTTACATGAATGTGCCTCTTTTGGGTCTATGCCTAAGAGTATTTGCTGGATCTTGAGGTAGACTGATTTCTATTTTCCTGAGGAACCACCATACTGATTCCCAAAGAAGCTGTACAAGCTTGCTCTCCCACCAGCGGTGGGAGAGCATTCCCCTTTCTCCACATCTTCTCCTGCATAAACTGTCTTTGGTGTTTTTCATTTCAGCCATTCTGACAGGAGTAACATATCTCAGAGTTATATTGATTTGCATTTCCCTGGTGGCTAAGGAAGTTGACCACTTTCTTAAGTGTCTTGCAGCCATTTTAGATGCCTCTATTGAGAATTCTCTATTTAGTTCTGTACCCCAATTTTAAATTGGATTATTTGGTGTTTGGTGACTAGCTTCTTGAGTTCTTTGTATATTTTGGAGATCATCCCTCTGTCAGAAGTGAGATTGTGGAAGTTCTTTTCCCATTCTGTGGGCTGCTGTTTTGTCTTACAAGGAGAACCCTAAGAGAGATATACATGGTTTCTAACAGAAGAGGAAAGGAACAAGTTCTCCTGAGCAAAGTAGGAGCACTGGGGAGGGGAGTTAGGAGAAACAGAAGGGAAGAAGAGAAGGAGAGAGGAGAACATGAGAGAGCAGAAAGATTGAATAGAGGAGAACAAGAAATAGAGACACCATAGTAGAGGAAAACATTATAGGTTTAAAGAGAAATCTGGCACCAGGGAAATGTTCAGAGACCTATAAGGATGACCCAAGTTAACAAGTTCAGCAGTGGTGGAAAGGCTACTTTAAATGCTCTTCTCTGATAATGAGATTGATGACTACCCTGTATACCACCCTAGAGCTTTAGTGTAAGAGCTAACAGAAGCAGAAGACACTACAGCGAAACACTGAGCAGGACACCTGGAATCCAGTTAAGAGAGGAAGAAATAATGAGCAACAGAATCAAGAACAGGCTGCAGAAACCCACAGAAACAACTGACCTGAACAAAGGGGAGTTCATGGACCCCAAAATGATAGCTTGGAAACCAGCATAGAACCAACATAGACCACCTGAACATGAGTTTCAGTAGGAGGCCCAGGTGGTCTACGGGACCTTGAACAATGGAACCAGGATGTATTTGTAGTGCATGAACGGATTTCAGAGGCCCATTCCCCATGGAGGGATACTTCCTTAGCCCTGAGACAAGGTAGAGTGCTAGACCCTACCCCAAATGACTTGACATATTTTGACTATCCCTTACAGAAGGCCTCAACCTCCCTGGGGAGTGGATGGGGATGGGATGGGGGGTTGGTGGGGAATGGCAGGTTGGGTGGGAGAGGGAACTGGGATAGATATGTAAATTAAGAAAAAAATGTTAAATAAAAAGTTAATAAAACTATAACTATTATAATAGTTTAGAAATAATTCCCTTAGCTCATTGTTAAATTTCAAAGGAAAATACATATATATATATATGTATATATATATACATATATATATATATATGTGTGTGTGTGTGTTTATAATAGGATGAAAATTATACTATACAATTTCATATGATAAAAATTAAACATAATATGTAAAATAAACATGTATAACATGTATATATATATTTATAATGTGTGTAGTTATATTATACATGTGTGCTTAGTTCCTTTTTCATTTCCTCAAGACTATAATCTAGTTTTCTTGGATATCTAACTGGACAAGTACTGTCTATTCTACTTGATAATGGAAGATTTACTTTAAACTGCACATAGATCTTCCAGCACAATGTCTGTATAAAGCAATCATTGTGAGATAAATATTTCCTCTCTGAAGATTATCTAAAATCAGACTTATGTTTGTCATACTGAGTGAAGCAACGAAACTATTTAGAAACCAAACATTCATAATATTTTATGAAGCAGTGAAAATGAACAAATTAGACAAATTAAAAATTCTAAACACCAAATTACTGAACAACTTTGAAGTCATTTACTAAGGAATATTTATAGGCATAGAAAACAATTGCTCACTAAAAACAAATCAAACTAGTACAACATTTTACATAATTTAATAATTTACAAAAATCATTATTACATTATTACATTATTACATTAATAACAACATTCTGTATGAATAGATATGCACACTGAGACACACATCTGTATATGGGTATGTGTTATAAATCGGGTATCATATCTATGTTCATATAAAAATATTTAAAAATCCATGTGTAATAATAGTATAATGTGTGAACAGTATATTTTCTATGCACTGTTTCAGTTTCTAAATTTTATGTTGTATATACAGTAGTGTTTTGTTTACTAAAGACCAATATTCTCAAGTTAAAGTTAAATGAGATAGACTTCTGGGTAATAAGAACTAGTCCCTTCAATTAAGGACCTAATCATGTCCCAGGTAAGTTCAGTTGGTTCATAAATTTTACTGCCATGCTGAGGGTTGTAGTTATGGCTGCCAGATTGAGTGATGTGCCTTGGTTACTGTCAGAGGACTGATTTTGAGTATGGAAAAATACTGTTGTTTTTTTTCACACTTGAATGACTTTTAACTCTATAGCATATAACATCACTGCTACTTAAAGAATGCAGAAAATGCCTGACAAATATGGCTGTTGTTAGAGGAAACTGCATCTTTGTCCAGGACACACAGGTACTACTCATCCTTCAGCTGGATTTATATAATGTACATATTTGGCTTCTCTTCATGACTTCAGGGTATAATCCTTTATCTTTGTAACATCTGCCCTAAAGACACATCCTCTTTCATCTTGTAAGACACCAAGGGTTTAATTAGATTCTTCTGTGTATTATCAGCTATTGAGAATACTAAATATAATAGACTAAGGTACTTTGTATTCATCTCTAATATACCAAAGAGAAGAAAGAAAAACAGGTATTAAATCGAATCAAATTTTGCTTTTAAAGTTGAGATGCCTTTGCATATGCTAAAATGCCATTTTTCATAAAATTTAATTTAATGTCATTTTTACTGTTGTATAACTATATGCCTTAGAACTATCATTATAAATTCTTATTCACCATATGTCTGTACTGTTTCTAAAGTTCTTTCATTTGTATTGATGAGCCTTATGAATATATAAGGAGATTATAATGAAATTACATTAATTGTTAAAACACAGGATATTTAATAAAATTTAATTTTAGCTTGCATAAGTTGGATCAGTTCTAATAAATAAGAGTGTAAACTGGCTGGACAGTGGTGGCACAGACCTTTAATCCTAGCTCTCTGGAGGCAGAGGCAGGCAGATCTCTGAGTTTGAGGCTCACCAGGTCTACAAAACTACACAGAGAAATCCTGTCTAAAAAAGAAAGAAAGAAGACTATAAACTGATGTTCATGGTTGATCATGCTTATGTAATTAATGTTCTGAGACTTTTCATTATGCTCAAGACTCATTCCCACTGGAAATAACTCAGTGCTCAAGGTGAAGCATTGATCAGAGCAAGGACTAGATTCTTGGTTGGGAAAATAGGTAAATACAAAATCACAAGCCAAAATTAACACATGAGCTAGGCAGTACATATCAAGAAAATACAGAGTTGGTATTTGGAGGATTCCATAATGGCATTACATAAGCTATGATGTCTGAATAATAGTTCCTTATGATGAAATGGATGGTGTTAATGTCCTGAAGATGAAAAACAAACACCAGAAAAAAAAATCTCCTTAAACAAAAAGACTAATCAAACAAGCACATCAAATATATCTGGAGGATAAAATGAATTTGGGGTGTTTGAATGTAAGAAGGTTGCTACCTGATCAATAAAATGGACTTGTGAAAACTGGCTTTTCCCACCAAGACTGACAACCTGTGTTTGTTTACCAGCAACCATATTATCAAAGGAAAAAAGAAAAAATAAACAATAATCAGACATCTTCAGACTCTGACCACAGAATTTGTTGTAGTAAACATAATAAAAATAAACACCTCACCTGCTTACAGTAGCTGTTAGTGAGAAGGTGAGTATTTGTAGGCAATGAGACAAAGGACAGTAGCAAGACCATTGACCACAAATGCCTTAACAAAGCATTAGGATATCCTAAAAGAAACAGGTTTTATTAGACGGCAGTTGATTTTTGTGTAAGATGATTGTACTATCCATCTCAGGTATTAAATAAAGTTATACTGGTTTATAAAAATAACAATGTTTATAAGTATGTAAACAAGGCAAGTCGCAAAGATACTGTGAGGTTCAACTATATTGAACCACACAATGAAATGCTAAAATGTCCACCAGTCAAGGTATATCTCTTTTAGTACTTTTAGTTTTATGTTATTTTGTGTGTTCTAACTTTCATTATTCACCAGTAGAGTTCACAAAGAATGTGAACCTCACAAAAGCTTCGAGTTGAATGGGAATTGAAAAACAAAACAACCTAGTCCCTTCAACATAACTGGACAAGGCTGAGGTTACAAAACTGAAATGACTTAGTCAAAGGCACCTTCTTAGAATATTAAAATAGAAATGTCACTACAACTCAGGACTCCTGGATTCTTCCTAATGAAATATTCTGACTTATCTATAATTAGAGTAGCTAAGAGGCTTGTTCTCATTAAAACAGTATCTGATTAGAACTATTATATTGTGTTTCCATCTGTTGTTCCTGATAATGGTAGATCTTTAAATATTTCCTGTGGCTCACAATGCTTTACCCAGGTGAAGTCTTCAAGTTCCTTTGCATTTTGTTCCCATGAATACTAACAGATGTGTAGATTTACAAGCCTAGCTTTAACAGGAAAACAGAGAGACTAGCAGGCTCTCCAAGTTAGTGGGCAAGCTGCCTTTTTTCTGTAACTATGAACACTTGTGCTCTTTAGATAGGTGAATGGTCTCTGATATAACTTAATATTTCAATAGAAAATCAGCTCCTGTGACCCACACTCCCTCATTCAAACTCTAAATCTGTCTTCTGAAGACAGTTTGCCATGTAATTTTCTTGTATGCTGATTAAATATATGACCTCTACACTATAGGAATGGTGTTACCCGCTATTAATCATTCAATACAAGGTAGGCTCAAAAAGTCACAGTTTTACTACTATTAGGAATACAACCATTTAAAACTGTTCCTACAAAGCCTCCAGTGGTAGAGCTGGGTTTCATCCAGTTTTGTACTCTATGAAAGGGACCTATGAAAATCCAGAAACAACCCAGGCTGTTGCCAAGACAAACTGACAGCATGTCCCAGTGCTGAAGACAAAATGCACACAATTCAGTCAACATGGAAAGATCAAACTGGTGTCTGCATAGAACTTTCACCCCATGTTATAGTATCTATGACATTTAAGTTACTCTGTAGACTACCAAAAGAAAAAAGTAAAACACCTTCAATCTATATATTTTGCCTGCAAAATATGCTAAAACAAGGGTGGCATAAAGTTTGTGTGAGTAATCAACTGATATCTGATTTTACTTAGGACCCACTCCATGATATGGAACCGATACCTAATATTATCTGTGTGGCTAAGAACCAGAGTATAGATAGCCCCAGAAACCTAGGGTAAAACCAAATCCTACTTGTCTTAAAAATATAAATAAAAAGAAAATGACTACTAATGATTATCTGCTATACTCTTAGATTGGGACCCTATCCCAATCTGATGATGATCAGAAAGGCTTCCTACTGCAGCAAATATGAGCATATGCAGAGAGGCTCAGCTAGAAGTTAAACACAGACACATAGACGCACACACACGCACACACACACAGAGTGAGAGAGAGAGGGGGGACCTTTAAAGAACAGATTACTCTAAACAAGAATGTATCCATTAAATCTGTCCCCTGAAAGTTCAGAGAACCCCCAAAGAGGAGGCAAAAGGAGTTTGGGAGACAAAGGGGATGGAGAGGATAATAGGGAACAAGGCCTGCTAAAACAACTGAGTAAGGCTTATATGAAATCACAGAGACTAAAGCATCAATAACAGGGCATACACAGATCTGCCCTAGGTCCTCTGGACATATAGTATAGCATTCAGTCTGCTTAATAGTTTTGTATGACTCCTGAATGTGTAAATGAGTGTGTCTCTGATCCTTGTGTCTTCTCTTGAGGCTTTTTTACTTTTCTGTTTGCTCATCTTGTCCAACTTCAATATGATTTTTTGTTTGTTTTACCTTATTATATTCTACTTTGTTTAAAAAAAATGAAAATAAAAAGTAAGGCATGGGCTCCCTCTCCTGGCCTGGACCTCATGTTAAACCAAACATTGGTTGGCCATTCCCACAGCTTATATTCCAATATTGTCCCAGAACATGATGCAGGCAGGGCAGATTGTAGGTCAAAGGCCTTTTTGAGGCTGGGTTTGTTTCCAGGTTTCTCTTTCTGTAAGCTGCAGAGAGCCTTCTCATGCCAAAAAGGCTAGAACATAGGAGTGAAAGCTTCATGCAGGAACCAGCTTAAACTCTCTAAGTTCAATGAGCAGTGTGGATATTGTCCACATCAATGGGACCCTGCTGTCAGTTTTCAGAGAAAAGCTTCTGTCCTAACATCAGCCTGAATGGCTTAAAAAACTCCAGAGGAACCCTAAACAATGAACTCAGGAATTGGATATCAAGACCTGGGGAATAACCAAACACAACTAGGAAAAAATAAATGACCAACAAAAATCAATGAAATGAACCAATGCTATTCTGTTAGTCTTGTCCACTTGACATCAGAGAGAATTCCTCCAGCAGCAGGACGGAGGGCATGACGAGTCCAACAGACATTATGCAGTGAGAGTCTAAATTGGAGGTCTCCATCAGGCCTTTCCTCCTTAGAGCCAAGAGAAGATTATAAAAGTCAGAGGATGAAGGACACCAGGAGAATATGAGCCATTGAAACAACTAAGCAGTCCTCACTTACATGGGCTCACAGAGACTGAGACAGCAAACACTAGATCCTTTGCATGTATTTTATGGCTGTTAGATATGGGTTTTTTCTGGGACTCCTAAAAGTGAGGAGCGCCAGTGGATCTCTGCCAGTGGCCATGTCAGAGGAGCAGCAGGTGCCAATTAAATTTCAAGATGTCAGCCCAGCAGGAGGCAACTCTCTGATGGAACAATCTTGGACAGACATGGCCCCCAGATCCCAGACCCCAGAATGTCTTTTGCTTCTGATATGCCTTCATATGTTTGCTGCTGCTACCTTTCTCTGGTATCTGGCATGGTATGAATGGGTGTGGGAAGATCCACACTGTCTATAATGTAGTGTGTTTATCTCATGAAGACATATTGTCCTACTGGGTATTTCCATCTGTGTATTATTATGATGATGGTTCCTCCCTAAGCTGTATAATCTAATTAATAATAATAATTTTAGACTATACAGAGTTTTGATGAATACAAATAAATACAAGGAAATGCTACACAGCTAGGGCCCATTAGTTTCACATAAGGAACTGGAGAGATCACAGTTCAAGTTAATGGTTAAGAAAAAATAATTGAGTCCTGGTAGTCCTGCTCGCTTAAATTCTTTTAGGCTTAATGTGTTGGGAGATGTATTTATAGGTTTTAGAGTAAAAAATGCTGAAACAATGCTTTAAAAATAATTTAAAGTTAGACCAAGATGTTTTCATTAAATAGTGTTGAGCTAAAACACACAAGGAGATAATCTAAAGTTTTAGAAATGCACATAGTTGAATATGGAAATGTTAAGGTCAGGGAATAAGACCAAAGAAGCCTAATTATCATTGGCTGACATACTTTTCTTTCTAGGATTGGTTGATGACCACAGGTGATGAATAATTCCTCATAGCAATTTCTGCCGTCAATCTCCCGATTAAAAAAACAAACAAACAAAACAAAACAAAACAAAAAACAATCAAACAAAAAAACATTGATGAGTGGGTATGTACCCTAAAGATTTAAAGTAGAGCTGACTGACTCATTTTCATATATAAAAGTTTAGGTTTGTGATTCCTTTAAGGTTCCTTATAAGGTTATCTTTCAAGATAAGTAATAAAGTAATTGGTCCTTTCTTTCTAACTACAAAACACAGCCTGCCAGAAAAAGACCTGACTGAGAAGAATATGTTGCTTGTCCACATGGTTAATCTATAACAAATTCCTTGGGTATAAATGTCCGTGAGATCTTGGGACAATTTGTATTTCCCCTGTAATAGATGAAATGTTTAATCATGTAAGGGATATGAAAAACATGGTTTTTTTTATTATTATTTAACTGTCTTGTATTCACTTTAATGATTCATTTGAAAAAATAGAATGTAACCACATTACAATATCACCTAATATGCCTTGTAGAGATATGTATGCTGTAGAGAAAAGGTATACAATAGAGAAAAAAATAAAAAATATTAGAGAAGAATAAAGAAGGAAATCACCAAGAGAGAGTGTGAATGCCTTTTTCACTAACTTTCTCAAATAGAAAAGTCTAGTACATGCCTATGCTGTGGCTTTCCATTTGAGCCCTGTGTTACTTGAAGGCTGGCCCCACAAGCAGCAATAAGTATCTGACTCTTGCCTGCTTCTGAGATTCTTCTTCTCCTACTGGATTGCTTTATCCAGTCTTCATGTGGGCGCTTTGACTTGTCTTGTTATAACTTTATTTTTTGTCCTGTTTGGCTCTTGTCTTTTGAAGGTCTTCTCTTTTCTCAAGAGGAAAGTAGATCTGGGAGAGAGGAGATTTGGGGTGATGGTGGAGATATGAAAGGAGATGAGGGAGGGGAAACTGCGGTTGGGATGTATTGTAAGAGAAAAATTTATTTTCAATAAAAAATTAAAAAGCTGTTTCTAAAACAAAATCACACTATTACACATTGAAAGTGTAAATTATAATATGGAAAATCATAGGAGTTCACCCCTATACCTGGGGTGTAGGTAGATGCTTGTACTTATAATACAGATGTAGAAGAGATAGAACTTCTCCAGTTGTAAAATTGTCAGTAGTATCAGTGATTTGGGTTCTTGTATATTGATGGATAACTGAAAAATATAACACTGTAAGAAAAATATCTATGTTCTTACTATTCCACAAGACATATGAACAATGAAGTAATAGACATGACATCCAAGAGAAAGAGTAATAGTAGGTAATTCCTCAGTGTCTTATTAGGACAGGAAGAGAATAGATGGAGTGTGGTATTCAGAAAGTTCTTGTCTATGAATTCATGTGTTTAGGAATATGAGATCAAACTAATACTGTCCATAGAAAATTTAAAAATTCAATTATGAGCCAGGGTATCCAAATAAATGCATCTCACAAAAAGAACAGACTGAAGCTTTAAGCTCTTTAATGACAAGGGAGGCAGTTTATCAGAAATGGTACATAGAACAGAAAATTAGATAAAGGCCTGGATAATTGCATAACAAAGTCAATCCTAAATATTAGCACTAAGTCCCCTCATTTTTGAGTCAGACTTGGTCCTAGATTTCAGAATCACCATAGACAGTGTGATGATGCCAAAGAGGAAATCAAAGAGACACTGACTGGCACAAGAGTTCAAACACTTACCTAAAAACACACTACCTGTGTGTATATTAGATTAACTGTCAGCTTATTATGTTTAGGTTTATTTTATCTTCTACAACAATGTATTCCTTAAAATTCAGTCTTTGAATAGTAAATATCCATTTATTTGAATTTAAATGTATGTATTCCAGTCTTTAAAGTAAAATAATATTGGTCTGAAAACAGATTCATACAGCCATGAGAACCAAAACCTAATTTTTCACTTCCCAGCATGCAATGTCTATCTCTTTATTGTTCAGATGTCATAAGGAATAGTAAAACCCACATGCTCTTTTCATGATAACTTTTAGTTCCATGGATCTATGATACTAAGCTCAGTTGGGGTAGCTGGCATTTCTTAGATCATGTGTATTTTCTCTATCTTCTTTTAATTTAACTTTACTTGTCCCTGATTTTTACATACTCTGACCATGTATTATTCTATTTATCTCTTAGGAACACTGATACTTTTGTGTTATTGCCCATGTATAGCCCTTGCCTAAGTCTTAGGTAATACCTTTTAATTTTTACAGACCATGTTCCAGAATTAACTTTGTATGCAAAGATTCCAAAACACTATTCCCCTTGTTAAATTCAATGAAAATCATCAGATAAAAAAAATGAAAAATCAAAAAAATAATAAAAACAACAACACAGCAAATTCAACTTTACAACTAACTGGAATTACATAGCACAGAATACATAACATGAAAAGTTTGCAGTAAATATGTGTGGGGCGAATAAGTCAATATTTTGATAGAAGACATATTGCCACACATTATTTATATGACTTGAGAAAAATGTATACTAAAGCTTCATTTACTTATTTATTTAATGAATTTCCACAGTCTTGGGTTGTTAAAATAACAAAGCTAATCAAGTAGCACAATGCATCATAAATGGCTTAAAACAGAGTTGGCACATTATAAATGCTTAAGGAAGGCAAGTTGTTGTCATTTATTGCATTATTTTTGCACATGTCCATGTCTGAATTTATAGGGTTTGGCTGGGAAAGATACAGCCGTTCCACAACTTGCTGACATATCTATATGTAGAGTTGAAGCTTATGCATATGTATGTAAGAAGAAATGTGTGTTATGTATGCATGAAATCTCTTTGTTGCTTCTTAGCTATGTTGAAAAAAGTCTACCTCCTTTGAAGTATGAAGTTTCCCTGATTCTGCTATATCAGTTTCAAGGAAGTGATTTAACCTAGTGTATGACTGCTTTATTTTTATATTTACTTACTTTTTTGAATCAAATAACCAAGGAGCAAACTCAACCATCCTCCAATTGGAGAAGTTTGGAGCAACTGACCAGTTAGAATAAGGGAGTCAAGGTTCAAAGGAAACAAAAACAAAAACAAAAAACCAAAAAAACAAAACAAAACCAACCAACCAAACAAACAAAAATAAACAACTAGCTAAACAAACAAACAAAAAGCTGGATGTGGTGGCACATGACTTTAATTCCAAAATTTTGGAAGCAGACACAAATGATCATCTGTGACTTTGTAGCCAGCCTGGTCTATATAGTGAGTGGTAGATAATCCATAAATACATAATGTGAGCTTTCTTTAAAAATTTCTTTAAAAATTATAAAAGAGAAAAAGGAATCTTAACAGACCTTGGATCCTCGATAGCAAAGCTGACTTAAATAGCATCCGTATTACCTGTGATGGTCAGAAATCTTCATTTCTAAGTACATCTAGAGGTAAAAAGTGGCCTAAGAGAAGAGAATGATTAGGTCCTCTCATAAGAATTGCAGATTCTGGAACAATAGTACCTATGCAGACCAGAACACCATATGGTGAGTATTTTTAAAAAATATCAAGCTAACCAACTATGAAATAAAATTAGTTCAAGTCTCGTATTTTGAAAAATGTCCCTCCATCTTAATTTGGAATGTCAGTGTAAATACGGAAGTTCTTAGAAATCAAGGTATGAACTGGAGGTTAAGGTGAATGTAGCCTAGGCTGCATTTCTGTTGCCTTCCCATAGCATCAAGAGATGTTACATTGGAATTTAGACATTCCACCTCATTTTTGTGAGTTCTTCTTACATCTTCCTCCCTGGCTACTATAATCAGCTACTGTGAGTGTGGTGTGGTGCTGATGCTTGTTGTAAAACATACATGTCTTCTCTTGATACTCTGATGGTTAGAGTTATTGTCCAGAAATATGACATAATCTCTAGGTAGTCATGTCATATTGGGTTCAAACACTCTTACTTCTTAAACCAAGATATAGAAAAGAAATGCCTACCCCAAAGTTGAATTAAGGGATCTAAAGCTATCTTGGCAACAGATCATAAAAATAGCCATTACTTGTCAACACAAATTATTGTAAAAAGAGATAAGTACAATAAAATTTAAGAAAATCTCAGGTCACTGTACCTCAAGTACATATGTAAAAAATGAAATAATAATTACGAAAAGACCAGTAAACAAAGTCATTGTGAAAGAATGAACAAGTATATTACAACAAGTCTGTGCAGAGCCTCATTATCATTAAATTCATGTTATTCTGTTACATTAAAGCAGTGAAAAGTTCCTATACCATCTTTCTTTGATATGACCATGGAAAGGGCACACAATAGAACCATGAATTTCCTTAGCAAGGTTGGGTCCTTCTCGTGATTCTATTCCCTCAAAGTTGCCCCAGAGGCTAAAACTCCAGTGGCCCCTGCAGGAAGGCCTCTGCAGCCTAAGGATCTTGAGTTTAGAAATTTGTTTGGTGATTGCTTCTCTGGAAAACTATGCTCCCCTATCAAGAATTGGCTTATCTGTTACAGTAGGCAGTAGATATGAGGACTCCAACAAGTTAGGTACCTCTCATTTACTATGTCTTGCATCTAGTTTGACCACCAAAAGAGCATTGTCTTTCAAGATAACCTGTGGAATTGAAGCAGTTGATTATAAATTAAGTGTGACAGCAAGAAGGGAAAAAAGGCTTATACTATAGAAGGCATATGAAATGATACTGAAATCCTGATAGAGTTCCTGCTCGATGTCACCACAGCACTAAAATTTCGCCATGGTGAATGAATTGCCCTTCAGTCTCAACTAAAGACTGACGAAGCTGTTGCCTTTCATAATTCACAGACTCCTGTCATTGAGAACTTGCATAATGCTGCCTACAAGAATACCTTGGCTAATTCCTTGCATTGTCTTGACTATAGGGTGGGGAAAGTAACATCACAGGAATTACATTACTTTGCTAAGAACCACTTCACAAGTGCAAGAATGGTTTCGGTTGGACTTGGTGTGAGTCATTTTGTACTGAAAGAGGTTGCTGAGCAGTTTCTGAACATGATGGGTGGCTTTGGTTTAGTTGGTGCAAAAACCAAATACTGTAGAAGGAAAATTCAGGAGCAAAATGGAGACAACCTGGTCCATGCTTCTATTGTAGCAGAAAGTGCTACCATTGGAAATACAGAAGCAACTGCATTTAGTGTACTTCAGCATCTCCTTGGTGCTGGACCTCATATCAAGAGGGGCAACAATACCACCTGCCTCCTGAGCCAGAGTGTTGCTAAAGGAGGTAACTAGCCTTTTGATGTTCTTGCATTTAATGCCAGCTTCCCAAATTCTGTGCGCCTTGGAATTTATACTATCTCTGCTGCTGGTGATGTTATCAAGGCTGCCTACAACCAAGTAAAAACAGTTAGACAAGGAAACCTTTCCAGTGCAGATGTGCAAGCTGCCAAGAACAAGGTCAAAGCTTGGTACATTATGTCTGTGAAGACTTCAGAGGTTTTCCTGAGTGAGATTTGGTCTCAGGCTCTAGATACTGGCTCTTACATGGGCACCTTGGCTGACACTGATGTCATAAAGGCTGCAAAATATTTGTTTCTGACAAGAAATCAATAGCAGCAGTGGAAACTTGGGACACACACCTTTTCTTCATGAGTTGTAACAAGTATGTTCAGGTGAAGATGGCTAAGCTTCCACTCAGCCCAGACCAGTATCTGTTTCCATCAGCTACTAGATAAGGACTCTATGATGGTAGAATCCAGATGCAGAGAGGGAGGACAAGACCAGGCTAAAGAAACCCACAGAGACAGCTGACCTGAATAAGGAGGAGCTAATGGTCCCCCAGACTGATAGCTGGGAAACCAGCATTGGACAGACTCAGATCCCCTGAACATGGGTCTCAGTTAGAAGGCCTGGGCAGTCTAAGGGACCTCTGACAGTGGAACCAGGACATATCTCTGGTCCACGAAAGGGCTTTGGGAGCACATTCCCCTGAGGGATACTCCCTTAACCTAGAGGCAGGAGGGAGGGCCTAGTCCCTACTCCAAATGACTTGACAGATTTTGTTGACCCCTCCTGGAAGGCACCACCCTCTCTGTGAAGTGGTGGGGGGAATGGTTTGGGAGGGTGTATGGGGGGCATGGGAGGGAGGGAGAGAGGGAAAGAAAGAGAGGGAACTTGGGTCGGTATGTAAAATAAGAAATAAATAAAAATTAAAGAAAAAAACGAATTCCCCCTTTAAGAATTCTCAATTATTTTAACAAATTTGCTGATGGTAGACCATGAGGAAGCAGCTGCTGTAGTATTTCTTAGCAAAGAACACAAGTGGTGCACAGTCTGGCTGAAAGCTGCAGCTGCTAGTGTGTAGCTATGAGCTGAAAATGTATGGCATTTGCAACAACAGTAGATGCCAGAGTGGGTATCAAGGTAGCTACCTAGTGTGGCAGCAGGGGGTTGAGAGGAAGCCCACAACCCATGGGAGAGAGGGAGACAGCTTTCTGAAGAAAATATACATGGGTTATGCTGAGAAGCACGTGTGGCAGAAGCCCCCTGAAGGCAGATCCAGCTAGTTTAGTGCAGGTAATTCCTGTGGTGTTTGGAGCCCAAGTGCTTCTGGATTTAGGGCCGCAGCTGTAAAGACTCTTCTAGTTAGGCTACAACAAGAAAATCCCAAGCTTCCTCAGAGGTTTGCAGAAAAACAAAAAACAAAAAACAAAAACGAAAACAAAACAAAACAAAACAAAAAAACACAAAAGAATACAACAAAAACAGAAAACCAACAAAAAACCTAAATTGTTGGGGCAGTAACTCTGGTTATGGCCCTTAAAATCTGTCTACTGCCTGAATTGGAAAAAATATAGGGTAAACTAAACCAAGAAAAATGATCTACAGTATAGGAATAAGGGAGGAGAAAATAGCTCTTTGGACAAATGACTACCTACTTAGCCAAAGACTTCTTAATAAATGAATACTAAACATAACAGACTTGAGTACTGATATGATATTTCTGAATCATACAGCCAAGCTTAGTTTAGTAGCTATTATTTTAAAAATATGACCTTTAGTAAAATCCATTTTCCGTTCTAAAACAAAATATTAAAATATGGTTAGGAGCACAAAATAATTGACCTTGAAAGTGGTTCCACTCATGTTATTATATACTCTTAGGCTCCCTAAAATTTTGTGACACTTCATCATCCATATGTATAAAAGCCAAGAAGTGTAAGTATGTTCACATTTATATATGGTAATCCATTACGAACCTTTCCTCTCTGTTGGTAGAATTCCTGTTCTTCATAGGAATCCAGTTGTACTTGTTACTCAAGTTTACTAAGGACAAAGTTATATGGTATTATGAATACTTGTTTTTTCCACAATCTCGTTTGTCACAAATATAGAAAATTCTTCATAGTATAGGTCATAAGTTTTCAGCTATGTAGATACAGCACCCTACTTCAATGCCCAATACTCTGTAGATGTTCATTACATATCAGGAATGAATGCTCCAACATATGACTGCAACTGAGAGTCATAAGTAAGCTATATTGGAAGAGGTCTGGGAAGATTAAAAGCAGACATTTTAAATTGCTATATTGAATGGTATAGATTGAACTCTGAAATGTAAACATGAGTTCATCTGCTTTTTGTCATTAAAATGGTAAGGCATGAAAAAGTCATTGTTGCTGCATTTGCCTGCATGAAACATGTAGAAAATCAGGACAGTCAGTGCTTTACCGTGAGTAGGGGAAGTACACATGAAGCTATGTCTAGCTGAGGAACTTTTTTTAAGTGAGGATTACTAAAGGTGGAAAAGTCACCTTTCTTCAGAGTTTGTTTCATGTTAGCTTGTCTATGTTCCAATAGTTGATCCTATGCATAGAAAGTTAGTACAGTACTAATTGGATTCAATGAGTAATAATAATAATAATAATAAATGATAATGGTGATGAAGATGTTGAAGACAACAACAATGTTAAGTTGGGAGAAGATGGGGATAAGTATTCAGGAGGAGTTGGAGTGGGGAAGTAGGAGAAAAATATGATATAAATATATTATATTAATGTATCACATTAAGAAGATTAAAACAAAGATATGGTATTATAGAACATCTTTGAAAAATATAAAGTGAATTGGTTTTATTATTATGGTTCAAGACACATGATTTTTATACAAAGAGAGAAGGTTATTTAGACTTTTAGAATAAGAGATACCTAAAATGAATGCTCCTGAACTAAACCTAACAAAGTGAATTCCTGCTTAACCTAATGAAAAATAAAGGTCAGCAAAGACCAAGCTCTCTCATCATTGTTCTACAAACACCTTTGTAATGTGCAATAAAATCATACTGCAGATTAGAGACAGGCAATTTATGGATAGAATGATCATAGAGTGTAGCCTGTATTTAGGGAGGATTTTGAAATGGAATACTCAGTAAAACTAAAAGGTAAATGTAATAGCAATAATTGAGATTTTTCTCAGATAATCCTACAGTCATACCCTGTAATCTGTTATAGCTCTTTATTATATATTGGAAGTGCATTATGGGATAAAGAATGGAGCAGGACAAGTAGTTTTCCCTCTAAGCAATCATCTGTAAATATCTGGAGACACTTTTGTCCATCACAAATGTAAGTAAATATTTTTGTTGTAAAGTCAGAGTCCAAGGAGAGTTTTGAAAATCCTAGAGGATTCAGCACTACCACCAGAAAACCAACCTGAGGAAGTCATCAGAGAGCCATTCTAAGCTGAGATGACAGCGTTCTTGCTAAAAACCATATTATTATATTCATATCCACCAAAATATTTTAAGTACAATATCCTTTATTTATTATTGCTTTCTAATAATTTAAATATTGGATCTTGAAATTATTCTGACTCTACCTCATATCTTTCCTGAAAAAAAAAAAAAAGTGCAATATGCAGCCACCAGCAAGCAACTGAGCCCTAAAAGAAACACCATGTTTTACATAGATAAAAGAAAGTATATTTGATTGGGAAATACACCTACAGAATGAGGGGAACTTTAGAATTTCAAGTTCATTTTAAAATCCTGTGTTTTTTGTTCACAGCAGATGAAATTACAAACATTTATTATCCATATAGTTGAAAATAGGTTCTGATTCTAATGACAATTTTATTCTCATAAAGAGAAATACTTGAATCTTTTATAAACAAATACCACTATTTGAGTTGGTTGTTATAACAGCATGTTCCAAAACACATTCTTTTGAGAAAAAAGATATAGAGAAATTTTTATTTTTAAAATAGGCACAATTCAAAACTAATATTCCCTCCCTCTATTCTTTCTCCCCAAATCTGTCTCTCTGTTGCATATACATAAACTCCATCCAAAGAAAAGTTCCAATATAATGAAAATTATTGCTATAGGTCCCATTAGTAGTAGGTATACTAAGCAGGACACAGCATTAAAAAGGCTTTCTTGCATTTTGTATTTATAGACTAATGAACATATATTTTTCATATGAGAACAAGTATTTGTGTCAGCGTTACTTATCAATGAAAGAAAATGTACCTAGAAAATAATCTTACCAAGGGTCAATTCATGGCATACATTTCTTTGACAGTGTTGTTCTTTGTTACCTCAAATTTAGGTAAAATTTCTTGTAGAAATTAGCTATTTATGAAAAAAAAAACTATAGCTCAGATTACTTTTATGAAAAAAAAAACTATACCTGGAATGCACAAGCTAGTTGAAAGTATTCTAAGCAATCTAAATTGGCATCAGGGTTATGCTCACAGATATTTTTACACATTAAAGTAAATACCAATATTTATAGTGGTCTATGTACATTTTCTCCCTTACAATTTTATTAAGGCATAATTACACATCAAAATCTTCCTCTACTGAAAGTATTAAAATTCTTATTTTATAAATAAGACTTTATTGTTTTGCATCCATTACAAAATTTAATTTTACAGGATTGTTTGTCATTCTAAATGTTGCCTGTTATTCACTTTTAGCTAATTTTTTCTTGCATCTCTAAATTTTGAATCTTTTAAGCCTTATCTTTCTTATGTCTTGGAAATAACTAGTTAATAAGCAAATACAGAGTAATTTTGCACATAAATCTACCACACTAGAATAAAAGAAATGAGAAAACTGTATGTAGCAATCCCAGAAACTGAGTCGTGGCTAGCAGAAACAGAATTAAGTAGAAGATAAAACAAGTTTTACAGGCACATGAGAGACTGAGGAGAAATAAGATAACAATCTGTTTACTCACAAATGCTTTCATTGTGTGTGTGGGGGGGGAAGGGTAAGAGAGGGCCATAGCCAGGGAATGGGAGAAAATCTTAACAGGGTTCCTGGAAACTGCCTCTAAAGTAGAGAAATATGTCACAAAGCATTCTGGACTCTACAACTAATTACTTTCAGATCCATTCAATTCTCTCTTTTTATTATACCTCTACTTTTCCTCTATCAATATTTTTTTCATCTCTAGTACTTCTAACATAATCCATGAAAATCAATACCTCTGGTTACTGTCATGAACTTTCAAGTCAAGTGACAAAACCTCTGGGATTTCTGCTTGCCAGTCACCTTGTGGCATAAACAAGACAAAAAATGAGCAATGCTGCAATAAGTCTGATTTGAACATGTCAGACTCTTCAGAGTAAGTGTATGCTCTAGCAATCACCTCATTGAATAAAACATAATCGTTCTGTTTCCACTGGTGAGAGAATCTCATCAAAATTTCTGTCCACTGTCACTCAACTTTCAATAATGGCAAATTTTCATTTCTGATATCTGTATTATAACTTTTATCCACATTTTAAATTTATGCTTTTAGTGTTTTCTCAAACCTAATTTCAAATACTTAAGACCAATGAAAAAGAACATTTTTACTCTCTAAAATGTATTTAAATTTAAATTTTCATTCATTTCTTCCTACTTGCTGTTCCTACTATCAAAGAAACAGTACTTCCCCAGGTGGTGGTGGTATAGGCCTTTAATGCCAGCACTTGGGATGCAGAGTTAGGGCGATCTATGTGAGTTCAAGGCCAACCTAGTTTACAGAGCAAGTTTCAGGAAAGGCTCCAGTGCTACACAGAGAATCCCTTTCTCAAACAAACAAACAAGCAAACAAACAACCAAAAACAGTGCTTCACATAGTTCATTTTTAATCATTTTAATTGTTAAATTCTTTCAGTATTCATTATAATTAGTCATTTGGTAAAGAGACCCTTTATTGCTATCTAAGTTTGTATAAGTTACAATGTTTAGTTCTATTTACTGTTTTTATGTAACATGTTCTCATACTAACAGAAGAATGAAACTCTAGTGCATGAGTGAGCAAGACTAAGCATAATTCAGTTCAGTTTACTTCCTTTGTCACAGATTGTCAGGTAGATAAATGTTTATTTTCACTTATAACACTTGCTGAGATTCTTATCTGTGAAGTAATAATGAGTTGAGCTTGCAGGGCCAAGGCTGCATTTTATGACAGAGGAGTTCCTGTCTTTGGAACAGAATCAGGATCTATAGTCAGTATTAATTCAGTCATATATCCCCAAGAAATAGAGATCTTGAGCAAGAATAGGACAGTATCTGAGAACAGGATAAAATGTTAAAGGCACCATACAACCACTGATAATTATAACACTGATGGCTAATACATAATGTTTCTTGCTGTGGTTCATAGGATTATGCAGTGAGAATTTAGATGATATATCATGAAACAAATCCACTGGGATCACACATTCTGATGGAGGAGACCCATATGCAGATCAGGGTAGTGGGAGTATTTGCTTTTTGAATAGTCATTGAATTGTCCTTGCTGTAAATTCCCTATGAAGCCATAGCACTCCCTTTCTATGGTGAGATTTGTCACATAAACCCCAGCAGTGTGTTACTCAACTACTTAGCACATGTATCTGTGGGTGGATAGAAGATGACTTTTCATTTAGTTATATAATTTTGATATATAGAATATATACTGGACCATGCTTCATAACTGGATTTCTTTGTCTCACAAGGACTGCTCTTATCAGACTGTCTTGTACTTTTGCTGAAACAGATTTCACACAACTCACATTTACCTCAGAGTAAGTACAAACTAGACTAAAGATGTTTTATCCTTTTTTATTTAAATTTGAAACAAGGTTATTTTACATGTCAATCCCAGTTCCCTCACCCTCCCATCCTCCCCAATCACACCCACCAAACACCAGCCTATCCCCTTTCTGCTACCCAGGAAGGGTGAGGACTTCCATGGGGAGTCTTCAAAGTTTGTTTAATCATTTGGGGAAGGACCTAGGCCCTCCCCAATGTGTCTAGTCTGAGAAAGTATCCCTCTTTATAGGATTGGCTCCCAAAATGCATTCCTATACTATGGATAAAAACTGATCCATTCCTAGAAGTCCCATAGACTGCCCAGTCCTTTTAACTAACACCCACATTCAGGGGCCTGGGTAAGTCCTATGCTGGTTTCCTAGTTATCAGACTGGGGACCATGAACTCCCTCTTATTCAGGTAAGCTTATTCTGTGAGTTTCTCCAGCCTGGTCTTGATCCCTTTGCTCATCACCCCTCCCTCTTTGTAACTGGATTGCAGGAGTTCAGTTAGTGACTAGCTATTGGTGTCTGCTTCTTCTTCCCTTCAGCTACTAGGTGAAGGCTCTAGGATGGAATGTAAGGTAGTTGTCAATCTCATTATCGTAGAAGGGCATTAAAGGTAGCCTCTCAACTATTGTTTAGATTGTTAGTTGGGTTCATCCTTGTAGATCTCTGGGCATTTCCCTACAGGGAGAGATGATCATTAGGGAACAGGAAGATTGAAACAGGGAAGAAGAGAAGAGAATAAGAAAAGACATACCATAATAGAGGGGGACCATTATAGATTTAAGGAGAAGTCTGGCACTAGGGAAATACCCATAGACTAAAGGCCTTTGTAAATAGATCATAAGTTTGACACCTTACAGCTATGTACATGGTCACACCCACAAATGTCCAACCGGGGTTACTAAGTAAAGCATGTCAGTTTTCCCTTGCCAGTTTACTAACATTGGATATGTGTCTCAAAGTTGTTAGTTAGCACTCTGTTCCCCAGTCTGGTTGAAGTTTTGCTCCTACGACATTGGGATCTTGTGTTACTATGGCAATGGCTTGGCGCCCTAATCACTTATCCTGGGAATATTATCTTTACCAATGAAAATTCAAGTCTTATAATTTCCTTATTAGTTCAAGGCACCTAGAGAAGTGTTTTTAGAATAGAAGAAGCTAAGAGAAGTTAAAGGTATTATAGCAGAATCAGAGCAGTAAAGAGACATGAGGAGAGGAAGATGTGTGTGAGCTGACTCATGTCTTTTAACCTCATATCTGTTTTAGTTAGTCTCCTTGTAGGCTGGATCATAAAGAGGTCTCAATGCCTAGTACCTGAATGACCCTGTTAGTTTCTACTATAGGATATCACTTTTAAACCGTGCTGGAATAGAATTATATTGTCATTGGCATCATATTCCACTGTTAAGATCTCAGAATGAATGCATGGAAAGACTAAGTCTAGGATTCTTCATAGTATATGGTTGGTCATGCCATCTTCTCACAGCCATTAGATACCTGGGGCTCTTTTGAAAACCTATGACTCCCAACTGTAAAACCTGTCCTGAAATGGACAAAGAAAGGCAGCAATGTACAAAGCCAACTCTTAAGAATATTATGACATTTTTCCTGTTTTTTTTGGGGGGGGGCAGGTGGGGGTGGGAGATTTCCTGCATAGAGGCAAGTAGGCAATGAGGAAATCAGTGTCCAACTTAAGTTTTAAATAATAGACAGGCTTTTCCCCATTTTGGTAAATATAAAATGGTATCTAATTGCATACAGTGTATCTGGCAACACATCCGAACAAATTTAGAAAATTGGCATTATAGCTGATGTTGGAATAATTTCTTCATCAGTCACATACTTAACTCTTAAAGAATGCTAGCATTTTCTTACTAAGTAATAAAATAACAAGTAATACCCACATTTAGTGCCACTACTTTTGTATTGCTGTATCTCTACTTTTGAAGGGTGGAATGAAGATTAAGAAAATAAAAGTGTAGCTCTCTCCAGTGTACTGATTCCTTTCACTATATTGTGAGAATTGAACTATGTATTCTTTCCATAAATTTATGTTTGATGATTCCCACTGAAGAAGTCAGCAATAATGTTTATTTTTTTCTATTTTTCAAGTATCAACAAACACAATAAGCAAATAAATACGTCAACCTTTTTTACAGAATATGTCAGTGATGATATGATTTGCTTTATAAATGCAGATGAACATTCCCCATTAAAAAGCAAATCCTCAATTTTCCAATCTTGAATAGTTTAGTAATTCCAAAAGAATTACTGTTGATGAAATTTCTGGCACTGATGAGAATGTAATCAAAAATCCTAACTTGGATAAAAAAGATTTTGTTTGACAAAGAAATGGATAAATGTGCATTCACAATAAACCCTTGCCTCTCAATATTTGCTATGAAGTAGTTAAACAAGATTGATAGCTACCTTAGACTCAGAAATACTGTTCCTTTTTGTGAAAGGAACTATTTCAGAAGTGTTACTACCACTTAAATATAACCTTGCCTCCCAGATACTGTTACTTTGCATAATTGCACAAGTAAGCAATATTGCTATTTTTCTACACTATTTAGCTCCTTCTTAAATCTAACCTAGCCTTTTGCTTTCATTCCTTTGAATATTTTCCTTTTCTCTCCCCTGAAACCATTATCTTTGGGGCATGAAAAAAATGTGCTTTCATACTGCTAAGGAGGCTAATTACACTAAAAGCATATTGGCTCATCAAATGTCAATGGCTGCAACTACTGACATTAGAGTGGAAACTATAACTCAGTGCAGTTCTGTGGCAAGTTGTTTACTGTTCTACTGAAGTTTTTTGTCTTGCAACATTGATGATTAAAACAACATCAGGGCACAGGATCTTTGAACCATATTGTTTCATCAGAAGTGTTCCTAATAGTATTACTGCATTTCATTATTAATACAATTTTCCTCTAATGTAGCTACCAATAGAGTTGACTGTGTTTTAAACCTTGCTGATGTTCTTGGCCACATTTCTGTGTATTTAATTGTGTTTTTTTTTTTTTTCTGTATTGTCAACATCAGTTTTTTTCTGTCTCTGCACTGATGGGAGATGTCATTCTGTTAATATGTTTCTTATACTAGTTAATGAATAAAGTACTGTTGGCCAATAAAAAAAGATAGATAGGCAGGACTAGGAAATAAGGAGGAAAGAAGAAGTAGGAGGGAGGAGTCAACATGGAGAGGCTGGGGAGACGAGATGCCTGCCTGCCCCATTCATTCCCCAGAAAGATGAAAGCAC
The DNA here is from genome assembly GCF_943737965.1 of Phodopus roborovskii. Classification (NCBI taxonomy): domain Eukaryota; kingdom Metazoa; phylum Chordata; class Mammalia; order Rodentia; family Cricetidae; genus Phodopus; species Phodopus roborovskii. The sequence goes on from NW_026126418.1 coordinate 10,652,045, forward strand.
GACCAAATACATAGATCAACAGAAATGGGTTAAAAATTAAGACAGAGCTAGCCGATAAGAAATTAGTACCTGGCCAACAGCATTATATCAAATACAGAGTCTCTGTGCATTAATTGGGGCTGGTGCGGCAGCGGGACAAGACTGGTGGCGGAAGGAAAAACCCCACTACTTACACTGCACTGGTTGTGTTTTATAGGAATATTGCTTTACCATCACTTAACAAAGTTTTTTAATTAAAAATTACAACTATTAAGTGTGATAAGATTGATTTTCCTGAAATTTTATATATTCCCAGGAAGGTGATGAATAAAGCTGAAATCTTCCAACAAATATAATGACTTTAGTAAAATAATATATCCTGGGTAAGAGATATGGCTTAACAGAATAAAACTTTTGCAGTCAATCATGATAACCAGAATTTGAATCCCAGGACCCACATTGTGAAGGATAAGAACCAACCTTTACAAACTGTTTTTCTGACCCCCCTATTCCCATGAACAGCACAGTATAGCCATATCACAATAGATACATAAATGAATAAATAAGTACATAAATACAATTTACATTCTTAAAATTATATATCTCCTAGACACTAGAATGTATTGTAACAATTGAAATGGCAATGCTACAGGACAAATCAGAAAAGTCACAAAAAATATTAAGTTACAAAATGGGAGTAAATATACTACTATCTACAGGCAGAAAAATTAACTCAAAGGGAAAAGAGGGACATGTGGGTTGGTTAAAAAAAAAAAAAAAAAGAGGCGTATATATAACTGTACAATTTGAACACAAAACATCACTATTAATAGAAGTATAATAAAGCAAATAATAAAAGCAATATTTTTATCTAGTAAAGATCACAATAAAGTTTTAGAAAATTTCACAAATTACTTTGCATGTGGTAGTTTTGTACATATGTGTGCCTGTGGTACATTTATATGTGTGGGGTGACTGTACATATTTGAGCCTCTGTGTATATCAGCCAGAGGTAGATATTCAGTACCTTCTTCCATCATTCTTTACCTTATATATTTAAGTAACTATTTGAACCCAAAGTTAACTAATTCAGTGAGGCCAGCTGGGCAATGTACTCCATAGATACCTATCACTTCCACTCGTGCTGGGATTGCAAGCTGGACAACAGGAATACCCAACATGTATGTATGTTTTGAGCATTCCAGCTGATTCTAAAGCTTGCTGAAAAAGTATGTCTTGCTCTAAGAAACGTCCCCACCTCTTAAGAATTCACTTTACTGCCTTCCTTTTTTTGTTCGTTCCTTCCTTCCTTCCTTCCTTCCTTCCTTCCTTCCTTCCTTCCTTCCTTTCTTCCTTCCTTCTTTTCTTTAGCACACTACTTTAAACAAAGGCGGGGTGATTTCATTTAAATGCTTCATAAAATTCTTATATGTTTTACTTGAAACAGAATAACATTACTTTCTTCCCTCTTTTGCTTCCCTAAACCCTTCACCAGCTATGCTTTCTGGAATCCCTCCCCTGCCCTTTTCATTCCCTGGCAAATTGAGTCTTTTTCTTTCATTATGATTTGGCATACATGTATATGCATAAATATATAAATTCTATTTACTAAATCTGTTTACATACTTGTGTGTATGTGGTCTCAAGACTGACCACTTTGTATTAGGTCAGTTAAGATTTTCATGCCTGGGAGAAGCTAATTCTTCCATTATCATCAATAATTAATTGATTTATAGTTCTTTATATAGTGGAGGGATTCTTTGAATTCCCCCCTTCTTCAGTAGCACATTTATTTATGTTGTCCTTGTTCAGCTCTTATTCAAGGAGACATATTTTTGATATATCATGTTTGCCTTTTCCATGATATTTTAAGGAGACACAATCTCATAGCATGATTCCTAGTATTATGGGTTCTTACACGTTCTTGCCCCCTCTTCTGCAATATTACCTATGCCCTAAGAGCCAAAGAAAGGCTAAATTTCATTTTTTTCCACTTTTTAATTGGTTAAAAAAATTGAACTTCTTTCTAATGAACCTAAGATCTGACACAGCTTAAAAAGTGATTCTAAACAGACAAAAACAGAATCAAGCATGGTTTCTAGGTAACTGTCTTTTCTCAGTAGTCTCTGTTTGCAAGTAGAGGCAAAACTCCTTTAAGAGATAGCTTCCTGGCTCAGGTCTAGCAGCAAAAACTTTGCCACTCTTAAGAGACACTGATACCAAACACTTGAATGAGGTTTATGAGCAACAGGTGGTGCACTATTAGGGAACAGCACAGACCCAAAACTTCCCAGTACATCTGCCATGAAGCCCAGCTCCCAGAGAACCAAGGAGTGGAGAATAGCAAGCTGACAAAACTGAGGTACTGCTTACCAGTTTAAAAGCTCACACAGTCAGAAAAAGATTACAGATCTCCAATTAAGGCAGATTCAGATGGAAAAACAACCTCTAATCATGTTACAGTTTGTTTAAAAATATACATAAGCTTGGGAGGGAAAAGAGAAGATAAAGTTACAAAAGAGAAATATATAGCTTTAAAATATAGCTGAGTCCTTAAAAAGGGAGTAAAGTTATTTAAAAGAAAAAAAGCTACAGAAAGGTGGGAAATATTCAGAGAGTTTGGATCCTATGTTATTGTGCTGTCTTTAAATTTTTTGGCTGCTTAGAGACACTTGATTAAAGCTGCGAAATTAAACCAATCTATATGTTTCAAAAATTTCTTACTTCAAAACTGAAGTCAAAAGATATGTTACTTTGGAAAAGAAGTTCTGTTATTATTTCTTCAGAAAATAAAAGGCAGTAGATTTGGTTAAAGTTAAAGATGATCATATTTGGTTCAGGAAGATGTCTAGCTTCACAAACTATTCCAACCAAGACCTAACAATAACCCAGATTTTCTCAAAATTTCCCCTCATGGGGGATGTCCTTCTGTATGTATGTTTCTCTTATTGGTTGATGAATAAAACACTGCCTGTCCAATAGCCAAGAAGAAAGCATAGGTGGGGCTACCAGACCATGAGAAGGCTGGAGAAAGGAAAGAAAAAGAGGCCTCTAAGAGACACCATGTAGTGACCAGGAACATAGGATGCACCAAGTGTTCTCTGGATAAGATAAGGCCATAAAAAATACATAGTTTAGTAGTTATGGGTTAATTGCTAAGTTAGAGCTAGCAAATAAGAAGCTCCAATCATTGGCCAACAGTTTTAATTAATATGTGTCTGTGTGCTTATTTGGAGGTGAAGGGTAGCAGGACATAGTGGGGCAAAAACCTTCACAAACAACAGAAAATATTCTAGAGAATAGCACCCACATTCCCAGAACATGGCTTATACATATTTATTATCATTTAAGGGAATTTGGTCCACAAGTTTTTATTGGTAATGGTAAAAAAGAAAAATCTGCACAAAGGGATATTTGATTCAAGCATCTCATTCTGAAAAGAAAAAGTGGAGATAGAAATAATAGTATAAAAAGACAATACAAGAAAGCAATTATTTATCTCAAAGCCTTTTACACTGGTAAGTGTAAAATTTAATTTTGTTATACTGTAAATACATTTCTACTCTTGCTTAGGGTATTATATTCATACATCCCATTTAAAATACATAATTAAGAGATACATATTAATAGTCATCTATAATAATCAAAATTATAATCATATTAGGTATGTTTCCAATGTCTATACAGATACATGTTTATATAGAGATGGTCTCCATTCACTTCAAAGACCTACAGAATATGCCATTTAATATATTTAATAACCTAAAGCTTTTCGTGACAGTGAGACACATCTGCCTCTAACAGTAGCTGGAGCGTTAGTCTCAGAAATACACTTTGAAAATGACTGAGTAGTCCAAGCAAAGCAAGCCCTATAGTGAGGGCATCTTTGCTCATATTGTACCATAATAGAAATGCACTATATGCTTACAGGTGAACATTTAGTACCTTTTACTGGTTAATTTACACAGGTCTTTCAGTCATACATTTTCTCTCCAGGTCAGGCTAACTTCCCAGACTTCATGCCAAAGTATACACAGAATGTTTGTATGGTTGTTATATAGTGAAAGTACGTAGCAATTCTGCTACATAAAAATAGGTGAGCCAGTTTTGCCTATTATACCTTGCCTTTGAATGAAAGAAGGCTACCTATTTTAAGCAATGCTCCAGGATATTCTTCCTATTCTTTGAGATGGAGAACTTAATCTTACTGAAAACACATTCCTCTCTCAAGAGTGCTCTTGAATTAATACAGCAGAAATTCTGACTCTAGTTGGGCTTTCTGACATTCCTTTGAAGAGGGAAAATTTATTAATCAATACAAATTACAGTATCTCAACAGGCAAAATTCAAGCCAAATATACTTTCTGCAGAATTAGTATTCAGGATCTGAGCTCTGGCGACTGAATGAATGCAGGAACTGCAGATAGAGAGATGGTGCAAACACATTACACAAAGGAATGGTTTAGGGAGATTAGACAGAGAAAAGTTTATATCACCAAGAATGAATTATATATTCTTAAGGGCTAGTTTGACTTAAAGAGCCTTAAGAGATTATAAACAGATATATTGTATAATGTATAGTGTGTGTGTGAGAGTGCACATGCACACACAAATAGGGCATGGAGAACATTTTTTTATGTCCTTACAAACTCCATTTACATGTACATAGACAACACAATTTGTACACATAAAAAGGCAGATAGCTTCTAATTTTATATAAACACATTTTATATAAATATACTCATGCACCAATTTTATATATACTTGCACAACAGATACTAGGAAAATTAGAGGAAAACATCCCAAGCATAGTCATGTGGTGATATAGTGAAAATTGTGTTGCCCTGAGAGTTTACTGTTAAGTTCTTGAACATAGTTGTTGTGTATGCTGGGATAAAACAATTATCTTTATAGAATTCAGTATGTATTTCCACATAAGATAGCTGTATTTGATGTTTAAGGGATTTTGTAAACATGTATTACCTATGTATAAAAGACTTAAAGTAGCATGGAGATACATTATCACTTGTGAATGTTTCATCTAATGCATATTGACATTGAAAACTATTCAAACTGATTAAAACCACATACCACTTTTGAATTAAAACTGAAACCTAATATCCTTCAGATGTATTTCAATCTTTAAAATAATTTAACTGAGATGAACCAAAGATAAATTTAGAACAAAATCCTATTTTTATTATGCAGATGAGTTTTTTCTAATTACATAACCTAAGCAAAGATGTGCAGCAAGGTGTTTGTCAAAGCTTTGGGAGCTCAGATACTATGTAGTCCACTTTCAACCTCATGACTGGATCTGTTCTTCAACCCTTCACCACCACATTAGCACTTTTATCACTGCTGTGTCTATGGTCCACTATAAAATTTTCCATTTAAATGTCACTGCTTTAATGGCTGAGTGAGATAGAAGGTGCTAATATTTCTCAACTCATTCCCAATTCTCCATTCTGCTGGGCTCATTACATATACTATCTTACATAATCCGTATTACTGCCCTAGGAAGGAGGTAAAAAAGTCATTCTTGTTTCATAGATGAGGAAACAAGAGCTCAGAGATACCGGGGACCTTGCCTTTGGGCACCATTAATACCTACATGGATTCAGTTGGAGTCTTGTTTTCTTGGACAGGGCTCCTGTGCCAACTCCTCTATACTATGATGCTTCCACTAATAGTGTTCAAAAGGAGGAGCAGAAAGCAAAGGCTTATTGCTCACCTACAAGGTGGCTAGTTCTGGGCACACATCTTTCATGTTTTACCTTACTTAATTCTTATAACGTGAGGTAGATAGCAGCATACTTTCAGATACACAGAAGTGAAGGAATGCAAATATAGTGGGAAAAAAAATGACCAGATTTCAGACACAGGGAAACTTCTGGTATATTCAATCATGCAAATTTTCACAGTGACAAGTAATTTTGTTCTCATTGTCAATATCTGTATTTCTATAGCTACATTAGGAAATAAATAAAACAAAGCCAATATACTTTGAACTGCCCAAAAATACTTAATTATATAATAGTAACTAAACATGCAATTCATACATATAGAATAAAACAACTCAGCTTTTTATAATATTGAACTGATACTTACATAGTAAGGTTTATGAATGTATGATTATTTTCTGATAAGTTTATTAGAATTTCTTAATGTATATTTAAGCTGCCATACAACATTGTTCTTAACCTTCCCCTGTAACAATGATGAATCAAATGTTGACATTTGAAGAATCTTGCTTATAGTGCTATGGAAGGAGGAAGATTAAACCAAGTATAAATATAATTTAGTAAAATTGTATTAATTTAGAGATCCATTAGTCATGCTAACTAACCATTAGGATGCTAGTCTTATCAAGAAGGTAGAACTGGCTCAATAGAATATGCAAATATTATAGTGGTACTAAAAGGCTCAACATAGATTTTCAATATCTAAAGGAAAGTCTGATGTAAGAATTGTACCTAGCAATATATTGAAAGCCAGATAAGTCATCTAAAATACATCAGTGCTCTTTATGGAAGCCCATAGTGTTTGTCACAGGGTATGAATGTGCCTTCAACCTCCTTGTTCTGTTACTCTTCTTCTCTTTCTCCTCCCTTCAACTCCCCACTGCTTCTTCTTTCCGATTCACCATTGCCTCTCGTCATTACTCACAGAAAAGTTCTTTGGTAAAACATCTACATGGTATTAAAGTACTAAAAGTGGCCAGTACCATGATTTTTTCTTCTTCTTCTTTTTCCTTTTTAATTTTTTTCTCTTTCTCCCAGTTCTATCAGCTGCCTTTGTACTTGGCTAACTTGCTGGAGGTAAAGGAATGATAAGAAGGAGAAACAGACTTTGTGCATTCTTGTTATTCTGAAAAGAGAAAAGCTCTCAGAGGGCTGTTAAGAGCTTCCAGTTAAGTTAGAGGGAGAGGTAGTGTGTTTTGTCAAAAGAAATAGTGGTGCTGAGAACAGCTATAGTGGGGAAAGCACTGCTCTGGAGTGGAATACAAACAGTTAAGACCCCAGAGGCATGTGGGGATGCTTATGAGATGCATTCAAATCCAGAAGTTAGATGGATGCTCCTTGGCACTTGTGTCTGGTAATACCAGTACAGTAGGGAAGCTGCCATTAGGCAGGAAATGACCACAAATGCAGGGAAAATCCTATCTCAGCTCTTGAGATGCATAAACAATGACATCAAAGTGTTAAAGAACAACCATTCAATGTGAAACCTCTGAGCTCATTTCACACACCTGGAAAATAGTCCAAAGTCAGAGAAAGTACAATTTACCTATCCCCCTTAAATAGATGGAAATAAAACTTAACATTCTTTCAAAATCATGAAAATCTGAAAGTTCTTATTCAGTGCTTATTTTAAGCATGACAAAATGGGGTATGTCTAAAAAATAACCGATATATTTAAAAAATGAAAATGCCAATATGATATGGCTTAATGAACTTGGAGAATAAGATTCACAGTGCTAAGTATATTCACATTAAAAATCATCAGCTCAGGAATCACACTTGTTTGAATTATACTTACATTTGGGCAAGGGCTGAGATTGGAACAAGGCTATTTAAAGGAATAATTAGCATTTGGTTGTGGCATTTAGTCTGGTTAGCATTTAATGTACTTGGCTTCATTGACACTCTTCAGAGCTGTGTACCATAATAATCACAAACAATGTTAAACAAAAGATAAATGAATCAATTCATCAAAGACTACATGGCTTAGAGGTACTGTCTGGGTTACTGTACAAAAAATGCTTGTGCTTAAACTCAGTTCTAAAATATTGAAGATCTGCATCCTTGTTTTGTTCAAGTTTGTCTTCATATTTTGACAATATATATTGTCTTAATCATGAATCCACTATGACTGTATACACAACCTACTATCATTTAAACTAGAAATACTGAATTTCTGTGAATTATGGCAAATGTGGTGTACAAGAAATATGAAGAATATACAGGGTAAAGGAAGTAACACATAGCTATCTTGAAATTCAACTATTCAAAGTTATTCCATAAAAGAGCACAGTACCCGGAACTGGGATCAACATGTAAAATAATAAATTAAATTTCAAAAAAAAAAGCACAGTATACTAAGAAGAGGGGCAGTAAGAAAGAGTCACATTGATAATTAGTTATTTATCTTTCTGCCTTCACCATAGTTGAATTGTCAAAGCTGTACATTTTGCCTTGGCTACTAAAACTTTTACATATATATGTAGCAGTGAAAAGGGGGGGGGGGGTCAGTCAGTAGATGAAGGCCCAGAACCGTGAGAAAAGTAGGCAAGTGATGGGAGATGCCATTATGTATATATGTTTCTGATACTGGTTAATGAATAAAGCACTGTTGGCCAATAGGAAAGGAGATAGGAGGGACTAGGAGAGAAGGAGGAAAGAGGAAGTAGAAAGGAGGAGTCAAGATGGAGAGTCTGGAGAAAACAGAATGCCAGCCGGCTCCCCAGTAAGATAAGACCACATGGAAATACATAGAAATGGGTTAATAATTAAGACAGAGCTAGCTGATAAGAAACTAGCACCTGGTCAACAGCATTATATCAAATACAGAGTTATTTGAGGCTGGTGTGGCAGCGGGACAATACCAGCGGCAGGCAGAAAAACCCTACTACTTACAGGCAAGTGTCCATATTTTTATCTGTGATTTTTCTAAATTTTCCTCTCAAATAGGAGAACTCAAAAAGAACAGGCCACATTAAATAGATGAGAATGTTGGGCAGTGGTGGCACACACATTTACTCTCAGCTCTTGCAATGGGGCAGAGACAGGCAGGCGGATCTCAGTGAGTTCTCAGCCAGCCTGGACTACAGAGCAAGTGCCAGCATAGGCTTCAAAACTACACAATGAAACCCTGTCTTAAAAATCCATAAATAAATAAATAAACAAATAAAACTCATAAGACTAGTTATTTAAAGTGATGATCTGATGCTGTGTTACTTTCGACTTCTTCCCATGAACCAGAGGAGATTGAGAATTATCATTGAGTGTCCTACTGTTGGCATAGTTTCGTTTTCAGTAACACTGAATTCCATGTCAACCATGAAAAGACTGAATCATGACTCTTGTTCCCATACAAGATTAACTAACATTACAAAGAAGCAAACAAACAGGAACAAAACAAATCAAAATCAACCACTTGCCCTTATCAATGGTTGATTTGATGTAGGGAAAAAGATTCTAATTTGAAAATACATGTCAGAAAACAGACTGCTACTTTGCACTCACTGACAAATACTGAGGTTCTGTGTGGCACATAATAAACCTAAAACATATCAGGTATTAAACACTAGATCAAAAATGACAGGTCCCGATGATCCTTACTATTGTTATCAAATCCAGCTGTCTTGTTTTACCCTGTCTCTTTAGTGAGTCAAATCCAATATCTCTGCCAAAGTTCATTTTATGAATCTTATCTTAATTAATTGCATATCTAATGATAATTGTTTAATTTAATATATTAAAAATTCAGAGTGATTTTCATATATTTACATGCAATTTTTCTTTACACTAAGTTCGGTAGTTAATTTTGCACTTGTATGTAAACAGCATTATTTCTAATAGACGTGTATTTTCTTTGTAGCTTTATTTGAGTTTGAACAAAAAAGTTGCTAGGGTGCTGGTGGTTCCAGCATGGAAAAAGGTACATGCAGTGAAAATGACTATACGATGGTTCTTCAGCATCCACTTAGCTCTGAATTTGTGAAGTTGGGATGCTGAGCAGGTATTGACAAGAAAATGAACACAGGATGGAGTCTCATCTGTATAAGATGAGACCACATTGAGGAGAAATCAGAATGAAGATGGTACTGGATCTGATCCAGACTCCACAGTAAAATTCAAACCTTTTATAACACATATATGAATGACTGTGTATATTCCTAACATTGCCTATGATGTCCTCTTTATTTTATTTTAATGGCAGTGCTGGATATTCCTATGTATATTGAAGTCTCAGGGCTAACGGCATCAATTTGTAAAACTTTTGCCTTGACACCCACAGCTCTTCACTTTGACAGAAGCTACAGCTTAAATGTCCCTTCGGAGAAGTCTTCAAATGAGCATTTTTTTCCTCTCTACTTCTGTCTTGCTGCTATCCACAAAAGTATCTTATCTTATTTCTTACAATGTTTCTGATTCTCTGAAGAAGTTTTATACTGTCTATTTACATGATAAGTTGTTCATTATCTGCTTTCTACATTAATGAATACTGACTGGATGGTGACAGGTATTTTGTAGTGCTATGTCCTTGATTTCTACAATGATAAATATTTGTTGGAATGAATGGTATATAAATGAGTGATGTTATATGGATAGAAGAGGTAGAAAAGATTGGCATTAAAGCAAGATAAATTGATTAGAGTATAACAACTCATGAGGATTTAGCACAGAAATATATGTAATAAAATACCAGTGGCTTAGTGTGGTCTATGTCAAAGTCTTTGCTCACAAAGGTAACAATATTAGATAAATAAATAATATATATGTTAAGTAGAGATGAGACAGGAACTTATCAGTCCTTATTATAAGGTTCTAGAAGAATACTTTTGATGATAAGTCAAAAATGACAGGGTCATTGTACTAACCAAGTAGAAGATGTTCATCAATTAGCTTGTAAGAGCCCTGTCATTGTACCTAATATCAGATAGGAACAAGAAATTTCAAATAATCCAAGCTTAAGAATTTGTGAATAATGTGATGGACTTTGATGATCCCACATGGAATGCCTCGCCCTCCTTGGGGAGCAGAAAGGGAATGAGGTGGGGGATGGGTGGGAGGGATGGGGAACTGGGATTGATATGTAAAATAAGAGTGTTTTTAATTTAAATAATAATAAAAAATAATTTTGAAGTGGTTGGATTCAATGTTGGTGCTTTCTAGTCATTTAGTGACCACAATGTTAATTATTTTCTTTGTCATTATTACGAAATATCTGATCAAAAGTTTTGGCCAACAACACAGTGTCTGGCAGTCTCTTTTGGAATGGGAGATGTGGTAACTGAGATGGTTTTGTTCATAGCAGCAAGAGCTGGCAGCAGGTCTAGTTCACATCATGGTAGATCTAGAAACAAAGAATTGGGCCAGAAGCAAAATCTTACAGTACTTTCAAAACTCACATTTCTTACAGTTTCTAACATGTCTCTGTTACCTAAGACATTTTCTTCAAGGTCCACACCCACCTGAGATAGCACCATTAGCTTTAGATAATGTATTTAAAGACATGAACTTGATGGAGACATTATTCCTGAAACCTATTCTGATTTTTTTTCTTAAAAATTACTGTATCCAGGGCACTGTACTAAATACATAGAATAATTACCTTATTGTTTGATCTTCACAAAACTTCTATTTGAAGGAACCTTTTCACTTTAATATTAACTGAGACATACAGGATGTATCAATAATCAAAGATAACATAAAAAATTTATTGTTCCTTGAATTTAACATTGGGTCTGCTTCATGCCCAACCTACCTCTAATTAGTAAGTGTTTCACAGCAAGATAAAGCTAAAATTTTAGTTACCAATGGTTTGGCTCACATCTTACAAGCACAGTATGATGTTTCTAAGAGGATTATGACTATATTGAAGAAAGTTATAAGGTCTATGGAGAAATACCTTCACTACATGACTTCTTAATATTTCCAACTTCCAAAATCCATAAAAAGGTGTGTCCTTTATTCCATCTCAGGACCCATGATATTTTGAAAGAATGTTAACAGTTTGTGTCACTTGTAATTAAATGACAAAGCTGAAGAAAACAAAACAAAACAAACAAACAAACAAAAACCTTATTTGGTCTTCATTGTACTGCACTTTCATATGTACTATCATCTTGATAGGCCAGCCCCCCCAAAATACTTTAAGTTAACAATAAAACTATGTATATTCTGGTATAGAAGTGCAGGTTGGATTTCCTTTGCTATCCTCACTTGAGGAGGACTATTAGCTATATTATGCTTCCATTGGCAGTTGTATTCCGATGTCACTTCACCACTCTCAGAGATGAATATTTCTAAAATGCTGTCTTCAAAAGTTAAGCCTAGCAAAGAACATTTGGTAGTGTCCATCTAAATCAATTCTTCATTGCTTCACTAGCCTTAAGCTCTCCAACATCTAGTAGATTTCACCTCGTTTACAAAAGTTTTATCCTTTTTTCTTCTTTGAGAATCATCCATTCCTATCCATCTCGTATCCACCTCTGTGCACCTACTGTTTTTCAATTTCCTGCTGACTGTTCCCATCCTAACACTCCAATAATCGAAGAGATACCAACTTGTCATTGGCCTGCATGGTCCCTGCTTTGTGGCCATGTATACAGAAAGTCATTTTTCTCTACTTCTTCTGTCCTTATCATTAAATCTCTTGTGGAATTGGTTTATGTGTGGACTTTTTTGAAAACACAGCACTTAAGTGTGCATTTCAGAGGGTTCAATTCAAACAGTCTGCAGTGATGTATACGTAAGACTTGGTAGGAAAACAAAAATAGACCAGGTGATTACTGATAATCAACTACAGTCAGAAACCACTCACTGGCACATTGACTTATTTTGCTTTAATGGCTTCATTTTCACCTTATCATCATCATCATTTCATCATTTTATGCATCACCAAAAAAAGTCCCTTGATTTTAATCCATCAAAAAAATGTAGTCACTTAGTGATTTTCTTTCATGACTATGAGCTGACTTACTTAAAATGATGTTATAATACATCTCCTGGTAAAGGTTTATAATCCCAGTTGATTGAGAGACTGAGCCAAATCAGGGTCTTCTTCTACAAAGTGAAGTCAAAGACAGTCTGGGAATCTTAGTGAGACTGTTGTCATCAAACAAAAAGGGAAAAATTGAGGGTTAGGAATATAATTCAATGGTAGTGTTCTTGGTTAGTGGTGGAAGGCTCTCAGTTCTGTCACAGTAAATTCTACCAAATAATGCATATTGCCTTTCATTGTAAAATGTACACATAATATACTTTATGCCCAAACAGGTACAAATATTGTATTTGGCAATGGCTAATTCTAGAGTGAAATGCAAAATTGCACATAGCTAAGAATGAACAAACAAACTTTGGGGAACTTTTAAATGACCTTTATTTCTCTTTCTTGCTGTTCTCAGAAAATACTTTAACAGGTACAAATATTATGGGTTCCTTCTTGATAAATTCATTTAAAATCCCAGTTGGAGACATATGTTCTGGAGAGCCTTGATACAGGTGAGGATCCATGCGTGCAAATTGTGTTCATGAGAAAACAACCAATGTGAAAATGAGTGAGAATCTCCAAAAGACCTAGTATTTTTAACCAAATAGTAAGTACACTGATAGCAACTATGGGAATTTTGCCATTTTATTCAGTCTTAAATTACTGTAAGATATAAAAGGAAGGGAAAGAGCCAAGGGAATACAAAGAAAGAGAGTGAGGTGGGGGAGGGGTAGAATTTCAACAGATAATTCTGAAAGCACAAAGATTGAAAATCTAGTATAGACATAGAGTTGGAATCTTGATGAGAATGATTCTTAACATAGTACTCACATTGATGCTTGTATGGATGGACCTAACCTTCCATTACAGTAATGCAAGAGGAAGGTTGTTCCACACCTCCAGAGGACGTGCTACGGGGACTCTATTAAATGTGCTTAGCTATATGTACACAAAGGTGTTCTTTACATATACAAAATGTGTTAATTCATAAATATCACCCCAACACAGGAAACTACTTTCATTATTGCTCTCCTTTTTCAGCTTCTATTAGTTCATTAAAAATACAGTTCCTGTATAAGTAGCTCACTGATTTCCTAAAATGAAAAGAAAAATGGACAGAGAATAAAATATATATGAGATAAGAAGGAGATTTCTTGTTAAAAGACTCCTATGCTACAAAATTAGCCAGGAGAGACTGTGGCTTGTCACTTTCCCTGAGTCCTCTAGGAGAACGGAACTTCTTTACAAGTTAGTCATGAGTTATATGTTATTCTGGATATATGCTTGATATTTCTTAAATTATCCTTGCCCAATCACTCCTTTGATCTATAACTTCCCATGAAAACAATAATCATACAAAAGTCAAACTAAAAAAGAAACCTATGAAGGAACCATGGCAACAAAAAGCAACTGAAGATTTCAAGATGGAACAGTGTGGATTCTTGTTGCAAATTCCTATGATCTGAGTTCAATCTAAAGGATGCTCATGGTAGAACAAGAGAATCTACTCAAGTAAGTTGTCCTCTAAGCTCCTCACATATGCCTTGGTACATAAGCCTTTATTCCCCATATAATACACATATACATACATAATACAATCTTGTATATATTGATTAGAAGGCACTGAATTTGCTCAAAATAACATATATAACCTGCCACGTGAGTGTCAGTTGGGGGACTTGGGCAGTCTATGGGACATTTGGGAGAAGAACCAGGATTTATCCCTAACTCATGAATGGGGTTTTAGAGCCCATTCCCTATGGAGGGATACTCTCTCAGTCTAGATACAGGGGAGGCCCTAAGTCCTGCCACAAATGATGTGATAGATTTGATGACCCTCCATGGGAAGCCTCACCATCCCTGAGGAGTAGATGATGGATGAGATGGGGAGATAGTTAGGGGGGAAGGAAGGAAGGGAGGGAGAGGGAACTGTGATTGGTATGAAAATTAAGATTAAAAAAAATTGTAAAATGAATGAAAGAAAATAAGTATCGTAACTCCCTACTGATGAATAATGTAATATTGAGAAGTAAAGCTGGAGCTCAGATTGAAGCTACTTAATTAGAAGCTAGCTTTCATATTGCCATAAGGTACTATAGAATCTATTAGTGGAGAAGAATCATCAACTGTATTACCAAATTTTCTGTACTGGGATAAAAATCTGACCTTGTAGGAAACATGTGCTCTTATTCCAATAGTGGAATGTTGGTTGTGGATGTAACCATTTTCTTTCTGGTTGTATTTGAGACCTTCTCTTTAAGAGATCTAAAAACCAGCCTTTACTATAGAAGCTATTTACTGCAGAAAAACAAAATTACCTAAAGTACCAGGAATAAGTGGTGACCAATTGTTTAGTCCTGAATAGTATCACTATATACATCAGGTCCTCCCAAGCTTTGCAAATATCATTGAAAATGAGAGAAAATTTATGTAAGAAAATGTGCATGCAGATTTCAGGAAAAAGAAAAACATATGTCTTACTGGCATAATGTGACCACTGCACCCAGAAACTCTATGCAGCTAGGATTATCAACACAAGACATATATAAGATTGAGTTTGTTCTATCCACTATCCATCATCAGTGGAGGAGTGTCCTTGAGGTCCCCTCTTTCTCTAGGGGACAACCGACAGTTGTTGGGGTGTGAGTGTTGCATTCTCCAGTAATGTAGCCATTGATAAACTGTCTTTGCACCAATAAGTAACACACATATTTATGCACCAACCCTAATTATACTCAGTAGATCAGTAGAAAAAAAATCAAAATAAAAAGGGGATTAGTTGAGAAGAAAGTTTCTAGAAAGGGGAATGGGGAGACCACAAGAACTAAAATTAGTTACCTATGTACATGAAACTGTATAACATTAAAAAAATAAAGACTAAAAGGAAGAAAAAATAAAAAGAACACAGCTTTGGAATAGAAAGAAAGCAAATGTGTTTTAGGACAATTACTTGCAGCGCTGATACAATGTGTTAGCATCAAGTGTGTCATTACAGTAACAAAAAGCCACTGGTGCACAAGCTTTCTTCTAAAGCAGTGCACCCAAATCTTCTGATAATAATCAAGGAAATTATCATTTCCAGATTGATGTGTGAGTTGAAGTGCATTGCTGAGCACCTGCCAAAGCAGGCATTAGAAGAATCTCATTCTGCCAAAACTTTCTTCCTGTACTTCACTCACATCTGAGGTCCAACTGTTTTGGCACCTATCTTAACAGTCAAGTGCATTTAATTCCTGGAAACACTTCATGTAAGACATGTAGACACAAACTGGGGGTGCTAATATAGAAAATACAGTTTAGATACTGTAGGGCTTATAGAAAAAGCGAGGCTTCTGGGCTGAGGAGACTTGGTTAAATATCATCACAGACTAGTGAGCACTTATGGATTGGGGGAATCTTGTGTACAATCCCAATTATGTAACACATTATTAAAAAACAAGATAAGTTGCTTCATTGTATAGCACCAAATAAATGTTTATTAATCATCAATTTACTTATAATTTCAGTATAAATTTCACATATGATTAGCAGAATCTCAAGCAAAACTTAAGGTGAATTAGTTCAAGTGGGATGGTCAGGGCTACCAGACAAAGACACAGACCTTACAGATAAAAATAAAACTAAATAATAATTCTGAAAAATGGCAGAATAAATTATTTTGCAAGAAGTTCATATATATGTAAAAATAGTGCTAAAATGCATACAGGTTTTTTGACTGACACATGTCTGAATCATTGGTGTATTGACACTGGCAATATAGGGAATTTAATATTTCTATGCATATTTGTTCACATTTCTTTACTCTCATGCATACATAGAAATAGAAATAAAGATTTAAAAAAAAAGATCCAGTCATGAATAACTAACCAGAAACCAAAATTGCAATACTAAATGGAAAGTTAAAATAGACATTTACCAAAAGGATTTTTAAAAATCTAGTTTTAAAAACATATGTACAAAGTATTAATATTCATACATAGACCCCTCACTATTCTCAGCTCACAATTTGTAAATAACGATATCATATTTTTAGCAGTTGTGGTTAAACAGATATACTGTCAACTTATATATCCTTTCTATTCTGTCTTTCTAGAAAGCCATAAATTAGATATCATTAAAACTATAATATTTTATAAACTCATTTTACATGGCAGTACATGTTAATTGCTTTTTTGAAATCAGTATGGCACTTCCTTAGAAAAATGGGAATCAGTCTACCATAGCACGCAGCAATTCCACTTTTAGGCATATAACCAAATGATCCACATATATGCAACAAAGATACGTGCTCAACTATGTTCATAGCAGCATTATTTGTAATAGCAACAACCTGGAAGCAACCTAGATGCCCCTCAACTGAAGAATGGATAAAGAAGATGTGGCACATGTACAAAATGGAATACTATTAAGTGGGGGGAGAAATGGAAGCTTGATATTCACAGGCAAATGGATTGAACTTGAAGAAATCATCCTAAGTGAGGTAACACAGTCACAAAAAGAGGAACATGGTATGTACTCACTCATATATGGATTTTAGACATAGAGCAAAGATCACCAGCCTATAATTCATACTGCCAGGGAAACTAGGATACAAGGAGGACCTAAGACATTCATACAAGTTCCCCCACAGAAGGAGAAAGTAATAAGATCATATTGGGAACAGGGTAGTGAGTGGAGAGGGAGTTAGGAGAAAGAGAAGGGGAGGATATGGAAACATGTGGGCCCAGGAAGACTGAGTCATGGGACAAATAGATGAGAGCAAAAAATGGGATACCATAATAGAGGGAGCCATTATAGGTTTGAAGAGACAACTGACTCTAAAGAAATCTCCAGAGACCTACAAGGATGACCCCAAGTAACACTCTGAGCAACAGTGGAGAGGCTACCTTAAATACCCTTCCCTGACAATGAGGTTGATAACTATCTATATGTCATTATAGAGCCCTCATCTAGTTGCTGATGGAAATAGAACAGATACCCACAGCTAAATACTGAACAGAACTCCTGGAATCCAGTTGCAGAGAGGGAGAAGTGATAACAATAGGGGTCAAGACCGGGCTACAAAAATGTACAAGAGACAGCTGACCTGAATAAGGGGGATGTAATGAGCCCCCAGACTGATAGCTGGGAATCCAGCATTGGATTGACTCAGACCCCCTGAACATGGGTCTTAGTTAAAAGACCTGGGCAGTCTAAGGGACCTCTAACCATGGTACCAGGATGTATCCCTGGTGCACAAAAGGACTTTGGGAGCACATTTCCCATGGAGGGATACTCCCTTAACCTAGAGACAGGAGGGAGGGTCTAGTCCCTACTCCAAATGACTTGACAGATTTAGGTGACCCCTCCTGGAAGGCCTTTCATGTGGAGTGGGGTGGGATGGAAGGGGAGTGCCTTTGGGGGGCATAGGAGGGTGGAAGAAAGAGAAGAAGGGAGGGAGGGAAAACTGGTATCGATAAGTAAAATAAGTAAAGTAAATTTAAAAAATATTACATGAAAAAATCTTTAAAAATCACAATAATGATAGCAGCAAAACCAAAAAACTAAAATAAGTATAAATAACTGAATCTTGGTAGCTGTCTTAGTTGTAAAGAAAAACCATGACTAATACAAATTATAACAGAAAACATTTTGTTTGGGCTTGCTTAGAATTTCAAGAAAGGAAGTCCATGACCATTATAATGGAAAACATAGCAGGAACAAGCAGGCATGTACTGCATCAGTAGCTTACATTAGATGCTCAGGAATGAGGCAAAGACACCAAGACTGGTCTTGGAATAGACTTGGGAAACTTAAAGCACATCACTAGTAGTAGCAGAACTCCTCCAGTAAGGCCACATCTCCTAATTCTTTCCAAACATTTTTACCAACTTGTGACCAAACTTTAAAACATATTTACCTATGGAGGCCAACTTCATTAAAACAATCACACTAGCCAAGATTGGAACTCTGAAAAGATCAAACTGCAGTGAAAGAAGCTGAAGGGGTCTTTTCTATTTGTTTGTAGACTGGAAGATATGCCATTGAGCAAATATTCACGGTACTTAAAGACACCTACAGTCAGTGCAATCCTAACCCAAATATCAAAGGCATTACTTGGGAAATATTTAAAAACTCTAACATATTTATCAAACTACAAAAAGGTTCATGATGGTAGAAATAAATTTGAGTAAGGAAGAAAATTGGGAGGCTCAAATTTCTGACTTTAAACTGTGTTACAAAATTAGAGTGATCGAAGGAATATGAAATTGACATAAAGGAAACAGTGAATTAATTTTCAGCACAGGGAGTAAAACTACACAATGGAGAAAGGATAGCCTCTTCAACATTGTTTTAGGGAAACTGTGTGTATGCATGAGAAAGGGGGGACTGGGTCTAGGGTACTGGACCCAAACTGTCTTTTGCTTCCTAGTCAGAGACAGAGGCATTCTTGGGATGGGAACATGCGGACTGTCATCTGTTTCTGGTGTGATTTCTCCATGAAAAAACATCCATCAGCCTATTAGTTTTCCCAGATTTTTATTTATCCATGATAGATCTTAGCAATGATATTTTAGGTATAACAGCAGAAAAATTGGCAACAAAATAAAAATAAGAAAAATGGAGGTGTTTGAAACTAAAGTGACTTTGCATAGCAATGGAAACAGCCAACACAGTATAAAGGCAAGCTACAGAATGGGAGAAAATATTTGCAAAGTTACATCTGATAATTTGTTACTATACAAAATTCATAAGAAACTCATACAAAGGTATAACAATTCAATGCAATGAAAGTCATGGCTAGAATGCAAAATGCTATTTCTCAAATAAGCACACATACCGCTAAAAGTGAATAAAATATGGTGACCAGCATGAATCATAAAAGACTTGCAAACTACAAGGTGACACTTCATCTGATTTAGAGTCGCTATTATTTTTCAAAATAACAAAATACACACGCAAAAAATAAATGTGTTATTGAGAAAATAGAGAAAAGGACTGGAGAGATGGTTCAGCCCTTAAAGACTAGGCTCACAACCAAATATATAAGAGAATACAGAGAAATTACTCCTTTTGCATTTTTCAGAATGCAAAATAGTGCAGCAAGTATAAAAATTATGGCAGAGGCTCTCCATAAGATAAATAAATAAAATGGGATCTGTATATGTATATACTGACTGT
Organism: Phodopus roborovskii; assembly: GCF_943737965.1. Lineage (NCBI taxonomy): Eukaryota > Metazoa > Chordata > Mammalia > Rodentia > Cricetidae > Phodopus > Phodopus roborovskii. Next base: position 10,671,905 of record NW_026126418.1, read on the forward strand.
GTCTTATTCCTAAACATTTTCAAAGTATTTGATATTTGATTCTAAATAGATGTTTACATTATACAGTGGTCCAAATGAGAATGAGAATAATCCCCAATGTCTCATATGCTTTAGTACCTGAAGCCCATTCGGTGGAACTGTTTGGGAAGAATTCGATGTGGCTGTGTTGGAGGCAGCTTTATCACTGGCGGTAGGTTCTTGACATTCCCTGTGTGTTTGATCTTGCTTTTTCGATAAAGATGTGAGTTCTCTGCTGTTTCCACTGCCATTCCTTTGCTCCACCATCAATGACTTAACCCTCTGAAACCAGAAGACCAACTAAATGCTCCCTTTAAAAAGTTGCCTTGGTTTGGGTTTTTAGCACAGCAATAGGAAAGTAACTGAGTCACACTATTGCAGCTTCATTTGCAATATACAAGAGTAGCAAACAAGATAAATGTCTACCCATTCATGAATGGATGACACAATCAGAAATATAGTTTGAAAGGAAAGGCAATGTTCTCAAATACTACAATATGCATAAAACTTGAGGATGTCATCTGATACTACCTCTGGGAAGCAGGTTAAGTATAGTAGGTATTCACTCTATCTATCACCTTGGGATATCTGGATTGATGGAGATGGTGCTTCTCACCTGAGGACATGACCTATTAAAGAGGAAGGAGGGAGGGAGTCATGCTCTCTTGGGTGGCAAAGACAGGGTCAGGTGGCATGAATCAGAGTGTGATCAGTCCCCAGATTTCCAAGGACTCTGCATCTGGATTTACAATATTCTGGATTCATGATTGTATTTCCCCCTTTTCATATCTTAATAAATCTTTATTACCCCTTAAACAGATGCATATATATTTCTCACTACAGCTAAGCAATTCGAGATTTCCTGTTCTTAGAAAGCTGAATAGTGGTTGTCTAATGCTAATGATACATGGAAAGTAGAGGGTTGATTTATAGTTAGTCCAAAGCATAGGTAGGGCAATTCTAGAAGTTTTCCCTACACAGTGTGTATGTAACAAACAGCCCTCTATTTTATACATAAACATCAGAGTAGAAATTTCCTATTTTATGCTTGTTGACTACCACACCTTAATACAGATTAATAGAAATATGTACTTGAAAACAAAATTTAGTATCTATTAATAAAATAATGTGAATTTGAGAATGTGAAACCATTTAACTAGTCTTCATATATATAAAAATCTGTCTTCATGCAGGTTTATATAAACATGTAAATAGATGTATGCATAAGTTGTCTTTTATCATTTGTTACTCTTTTTCCTTGTTATGTTAAAATTTCTTAAAACAAATGACTTAGAAAAAAATGATAATAGTCAGTGCCTCATGGGAACAAGGAATTATCTAGATATACAGTAGTAAAATGCCTTAGTTGATGAGAGAATGGGATTTCTGGACTAGTCCTCAGATATGGGATTACATTAGAACTACTGGAATCCAGATGCAGAGAGGGAGGAGTGATAAGAAAATGGGGACGAGACCAGGCTATGGAATCCCACAGAGACAGCTGACTTGAACAAGGGGGAGCTCATGGACCCTCAGACTGATAGACCCTCAGACTGATAGCTGGGAAACCAGCATTTTACTGACTCAGACCCCCTAAACATGTTTCTCAGTTAGAAGGCCTGGGCTGTCTAAGGGACCTCTGACAGTGGAACCAGGATGTATCTGGTACACAAAAGGATTTTGGGAGCACATTACCTAATGGAGGGATACCCCCTTTACGTAGAGGCAGGAGGGATGGCCTAGTCCCTACTCCAAAGGACTTGACAGATTTTGTTGACCCCTCCTGAAAGGCATCACCCTCCCTGTGAAGTGTGAGGTGGGGGGGGAATGGGGTGGGAGGATGATTGGGGGGCATGGAAGAGAGGGATGGAGGGGGGAGAGGAAAGGAGGGAGAAGAAAATGCGGTCAATATGTAAAATAAGAAAAATAAATAAGTAATAATAAAAAAAGTAAAACTGACTTTAAATTTGGAAATTTATAATTACAGATTCTCATGGATCTCAGAGACATTTTGAACATTTTCAGAATCCTTGGTTATGTTACAATTTTGGGTATATACATGTACTATCTGATACTTAAATATTTCCTAATGTATGTTACAATAATCCCAACCTGAAAAACTCAAAAGAGAAGCTGGGTGTAGTGATATACTATATAACCTTAGCATTTGGGAATTTTGGGCAGTACGATAATGCATTTGGGTCTAAGCTAGTCTATATATATATATATAAATAGTCAGTTGTAGTCCTGGGCAAGATAGTAAGACCCTGTGTCAATCAAAATACAAATAAATTAAAAACAAGAACCAAAAAAAAAACAAAAAACAAAAAAAACAAAAAAAAAACTTCCTATGTAGTCTAAATCTGATAGCTTTGCTTTTCATACATATAAACATTTAAGTACTTCTCCCCCTCTCTCCTGTGTGTGTGTGTGTGTATGTGTGCATGTGTGCATTGTGCGTGTGTGTGTGTATGTCTGCCTATCTTTTTCCATTTTCACCATACAACATACTATACTTCCAGTAGTCTATAGTCATAAAGACCACACAAGGCCACAGATTTCTTTGATATGTAATATTACAAGAGGCACAGCAGAGGTTTCTGTCATGAATGTAAGCCCATGGGTTTGGACAACCTTTAAGAATGCTTTTGGCATGATCACCGCCTGAAACATAGTACAAGGTGATCTTACATTCAAAACAGCTGGACAAAACAGCCCTACAGACTACAGCCAGGATATCTGAATCTTCTTCGAATCCCCCATGACAGCGCCCCTTACCAGCAGGAAGTAGTTTGGAAAGAACGACGCCCAAATTCCCAAATATTGTGTATAAATGTTTGTTTTCATTTAATTGGACTTTGTTATATAAAATTAAATAAAATAATAATTAAAAAAGAATGCTTTTGGCTTCTCCACGGACAAGCTAATCTATATATCTATGAAGACTATTCTATATTGTTCAGAAATCTACAAATAGCTGTTCATCATTTACAAGATTATCTTCTAAGTGATGTTCTCCTTACTCAAGGCTTTTCAGACAACAGTGACATCAAAGGGACCTGCATTTGTAGTTTTCTTAATCATAGCAACTTTTGTGGAGGTGGAGGCATCTGGGGGCTCTATTATGCTTTCTACTGGAGAATGACTTGGTGATTTGCATTTCAATACACCTTTAAAATTACTTTCCTTTTATTGCAGTTAAGTGGTTATGCTCATTTCTAATTGTCAATAGTTTGTGTATGAGGCTGATAACATTAATTATGTGTTATTTCAAGTCAGCGAAGGATGGGTTTTGCAAACACTTGTATGAAGGCAGTGTTAATGTTGAGGACTCCAGAGATCTAGCTTGCATTGTTCCATGGCTGTGCTAAAATCAGGCACATCTTCAAAAGCACTCAAATATCCTAGTCAAATAACTAGTCACTGCACTATTATTTTTGGATTCTCCATAAGTTGTTCCCTCTCTTACTCTAAAGGGAACTGAGTTATACCTGTGTCCAGTTCACTACCTAAATCCCAATTCTTATAATTGTAGTATTTTTTAATCTGTCAATTTTTTTTCCCCAGAGAGCCTATTTTCTGCTGTTTATATACTGTGTCCACCCTGCCAATCCAGTATCAGAAAGGAGGAATTCTTTAAATATTGCCTATCTGCCTAACATATCCTTGATTTTTTTTTTCTTAACTCTGATTTTTTTGACTGATTAGAGAAGTAATCTTTTTTTTTTCTAATTAGAAAGTGCATGACTTGGTAGATAAATAACACTTGTTAATATTTTGGTACATATCTTCTACAGTCAAAAGAGTCCATATTTGAACAATAAATATTATAACTACCTTTTATTTTCAGAAATCTAATTATAGAGTTGAACCACCCAAAGAATCCACATGCTCTTGTAAAGTCCCTTTCTCCCTGTTTGATGTGTGGAGGGGTCCAGCCTTTAAATTTCCATCACAATTCTATTTCCTTCATGCATTGACCTAATCATTAAGAAATTCTATAAGTTTGCTTGTTTTTTTTTAACTTGTCTAAGTTTTTTTATTATTTAATTTTATATAACAAAGTCCAATTAAATGAAAACAAACATTTATACACAATATTTGGGAATTTAAGCGTCGTTCTTTCCAAACTACTTCCTGCTGGTAAGGGGCATAATAAATTAAAAAAAAAAAACAAAAACAAAAAAAAAAAAAAAAAACCGCATTGACTCCAAAATTTAAGTTGAAGAACAAGTTACTGGTGAAAAGGATTTCTATTTTTGTTTCCACAGAAAATGAAAAGATGTGGATTCCTTCCAGACTAATGTGGTTTGATCACGCCAGACCGCCTGAAACAGAGTACAAGCTGATCCTACATTCCAAACAGCTGGACAAAACAACCCTACAGACTACAGCTAGGATATCTGAATCTTCTTCGAATCCCCCAAGACAGTGCCCTTAAGTTTGCTTGTTTTGTAGGAATTTCCCATCACTTTCACTGTGTGGAAGAATGATCATTAAAAACTTTAGGATATGATCATAGATGAAAATATGCAATTTGCAGGGCAATTAGCTAACTTGAAATGTTGATACAAAATCAGACATGATGGGGGATTCATCAGTGGAGGAGATTTTGCACAGACATCTCAAGCAACAAAGGGCATATGAGGATTACAGCAGAGGTTGCAACAATGCAGCTTCCAGACAAGTAGTTCCAAAGGTTGCTGATAAACACAGAAAAAATCAAGAGAGAGGCCAGTCATAGCTTGTCTCCTAGAAATAGGCTAATAAAAATAACACTTTGAAATCATGATTTTAGACATTCAAACTCTAGCATCATGAGACAAATGGCTAGACCTGCTTAAAGCCTCTTTCTCTGTCATAATTTCTAAGGCTTCCCTATAAAATCTACAAACCACGTAATCCTAGGCTGCTGCAAGAGAATGCTAACATCATTTATCCATAACCACATAAAACCTAAAACTACTGATGGCATGACTTTTGCCTCAAGTCCATGTTGGGCAAGTTGGAAAGCTAAACTGGAACAACTAGAAAATCTTACTGCATAAGTAAACAGTTCTCTATGGTCCCCAGTACCTATGGAACACATTATTTTCCATATGGGAACAGTTTATGGATTGAAGGTCCATGTGTTTCCATGGAAATGGCTACATTCTATGTCAGGATCTGCCACTGAATTACTATATAAATTTTCAGAAAGTTGGTAGCATTTTGAAGCAAATATATCCATCTTTAAGTAAATCAAATGAGTTATAAGACTGATTTATCATTCCCCTTCCCATATCCATGGCCAGTATCTCTATTAGATCACTGAAATCTGGGTAAGTAACTACCCTGTCATGCTCCCAAACCATGCACTCTAGGAACCATGTCTCAGCAATTCTTTTATTCCTGTAACCTTTAAGAGTATGTGTACATATCAAGTGCCATTTTTTAAAAAAAATTCTGTCCTTGGATTTTTTTGCCTTCCACTACTCTTTCTACCTTAATGTGGGTCACTGAATATTTAACTTTGTCTCTTTAAGCATTACTTTACCTTTTAAGATGCAAGCTACTTAATGGAAATACACATTTATACATCTCTCAGCAAAGAAAATTTTCTTGTTCTGTGACTGTTGACTGATTCTCTTTAACCTATTTCTTCCACAGGTTTCATCAGTGTTCTGGGTGAAGTATGGGAGGATGTTAAGGAGGTGTCAGGATGTGTTTATTCAATTTTTCAGATGCTGCATATATTCACTGCAAGTAATTTATGTTTTCCACAAAAGGAGCACTGTTGCAGGCATATTAGATAACAAATGAAAAACTCCATTATATACATACCATCTTCAGATGTAAGAAAATAAAGTTTAAAGGAAAATATGCATAAAAGGAAAGAAAATAGCCAGTCTACTCAGAGATCCAATTCTGTTGGGCTCTGTGTCTCATGACTGAGTTGCCCTTCCAACTCCTGTAATCTGCTTCTACATTTAAAATGAAATAAAACATGTTTCTCAGTGTGACCTCCTCTATGTCTTCCATCCAATTTATGTGTTAGTAAAAAATTGCCCCAACTTGACTGCATGACTATGTAGTAGTGTGGAATAATTTTATAAAATGGAATAAACAGAAACAGAAGGTTGGGCTCTCTCTATTTCTTCTGACCAGTAGACTTAGTTATAACTACCATTAAACATCTCTGAGACATTAGTGACTCTTGTGAAGCATAAAGAAGATAGACTGTGAAGGGTACTAAAAACTATTTACAGTTTTCTGGAAATATTTAGTTTAATTGGTACAACATTAGAATCATTAACAGATCACGTTCAGTGAAAAGAAAAATTCTGTTCATAATGATCTTCATTTTTGAGAATGAACAGTAAATTACAACTATTAATTACATGATAAAGAAATATGGGTGTATTCTTGACAATAATTCTAGAATAAAATGATTGTCTTAAATAAGCTCCTTGAGTGCTGCTACTTTGGATACACCCAGCTACCAGTGTGATTTAACAAGCAGAAAGGTTGCCATCCCTTATTATACATTGATAATTGAAGAAACATGGTTACAGTAATCATGGAGGTTCTTATAGTACTTCCCCTTCCCTGTGACTGAGTCATAGATATCACTAATATCCAAGACTTTGCTTTAGAACATGAGGGGGCGGCGTAAGGTAACATGGCCTCAATTTTCAACTATTTGTGAGAGAATTGAGTATCAGGAAGGAAATTTTTGCTTCCCGTGCTTCGCATGTTTGTGTTTGGCACTCAAGTATATGGTGCTTTGAAAATATAATTACCACAAAATTTAACCAACCAAATCAAAGCCCTAATCTCAAACCTTTACCTATCGCCTCCCGTCTTTCAGTTTCTCTTCTTACTCTGGGAATCATAGTATTACATTCTTTTTTTTAATTTATTATTTTATATGTCGATCCCAGTTCCCTCTCCCTCCCTCTCTCCCACTTTTCCTCTCTCACCTCTCTCACGTTTACCCTTTCTGCCCTCCCACAGGTACCCTGACCACCCTCCCATCCCCCCACCCCAACTCCATATGTAGGGCAATGCCATCCAGGTGGGGTCATGTACATCTGACACGTCATTTGAAGTAGGGACTAGGGCTTCTCTCCTGTTTCTAGGTTAAGGCAGTCATCCCTCCATGGGGTATGTGTTCACAAGGTCCTTTTGTGCAACAGCGATACATCCTGGCTCCACTGTCTGAGGTCCCTTAGTGTGCTCAGCCCTTCTGGCTGAAACCCATATTCAGGGGGGCCTGAGTCAGTCCCATGCTGGCTTCCAAGCTATCAGTCTTTTGGCCGGTTAGCTCCTCCTTGTTCAGGTAATCTGTCTCTAGGTGTTTCTGCCACCTGGTCTTGTCCTCTCCATCTGCATCTGGGTTCTACATCAACTCAGTGATTATGTATGGGTGTTTGCTCCTGTTTCCAACAGGCATTGGATGAGGGCTCCATGGATAAGTTAGTTGTTGATCTCACTCTCTGGGAAGGGCATTTATGGAAGCCTTTCCATGGATGCTCAAATTGTTAGTTGGCTACAATCTTGTAGTTCTCTAGACCTTTCTTTGTGTTCAATTTTATCTTCAAACCAATAATGGCTCCCTCTTTTATGTTCTCTCTCTTTCTCTCTCTCACTCACTCTCTTTCCTGTGTTCTATTCCTAACTGGGCTCAATCTTCCTGGTTGCATGTGTTTTCCTTTCCTCCCCCTCTTTTTCTCCTACTTCTCTCTCATTTCGCTGTCCACCCACTTCCCCTGCGCTCTGGGGGACTTGTCCCTTCCCGGTTCTGTGAGAGACTTTATATGAATCTCTTAGAATACACCTTGTATTCTAAGTTCCTCTGGTGGTGTGAATTATAGGCAGGTGATCCTTTGATCTAGTTCTAAAATCCATATATATGTGAGTACATACTATGTTCCTCTTTTTGTGACTGGGTTACCTCATTCAGGATGGTTTCTTCAAGTGCCATCTTCTTGCCTATGAATTTCAAGATACCATTATCTTGTATTCCATTGTGTAGATATGCCACATCTTCATATCTGTTCTTCAATTGAGGGGCATCTAGGTTGCTTCCAGGTTCTTGCTAATACAAATAGTGCTGCTATGAACATAGTGGAACAGATGTCTTTGTAGCATGGATGTGGATCATTTGGGTATATATCTAAGAGGGGGATTTCCAGGTCCTGTGGTAAACTAATTCCCATTTTTCATGAGGAACCGCCATACTGATCTCCAAAATGGCTGTACGAGTTGGCATTCTGACCATCAAGGGAGCAGTGTTTACCTTTCTCCACATCCTCTCCAGCATGAGTTATCATTGGTGTTTCTAATTTTAGCCATTCTGGCAGGAGTAAGATGGTATCTCAAAGTTGTTTTGATTTGCATTTCTCTGATAGCTAAGGATGTGGAGCACTTTCTTAAGTGTCTTTCAGCCTTTTTGATTTCCGCTATTGAGAATTCTTTCTTCACTTCTGTACCCCATTTTTTAATAGGGTTATTTGGTGTTTTGTTGACTAGTTTCTTGAGTTCTTTGTATATTTTGGAGATCAGCCCTTTGTCGGATATAGAATTGGTGAAAATCTTTTCCCAGTCTGTGGGCTGCCGTTTGGTCTTTCCACTGTGTCCTTTGCCTTACAGAAGCTTCTATTTTTGAAGAGGTCCCATTTATTAATTGTTACTCTCAGTGTCTGTGCCCCTGGAGTTATGTTCAGGAAGCATTCTCCTATACCAATTTGTTCAAGGGTACCTCCTACTTTCTCTTCTAAGAGGTTCAGTGTGGCTGGATTGATGTTGAGTTCTTTTGTCCATTTTGACTTGAGTTTTGTGTGTGGCAACAGACATGGGTCTTTCTGCAGTCTTCTACATACCCTCATCCAATTGTGCCAGCACCATTTGTTAAAAATGCTGTCCTAACCCTTTTGTATTCTTTTAACTGTTTTGTCAAAAATTAGGTGTTAATCGGTGTGTGGGTTAATGTCAGGATTTTCAATTCTTAATCAATCTTTGATTTACTTTATTTTTCTTTCAATTGGAAATCCAGTGCAGAAATTTGATCATTTATTATATGTACTATATCCCTTTAAAGAATTTTTTCCCCATCCCAAAGATACAGGAACATTTCAAAGAGTGACATAATGGCTATTTATATGGGGTCCTTCCAGACATTCTATTTATGCTACAATATGTATTTAATATCAAAAATCATTCTTTAAATAATTTATTTACTGATATTTCATGGAAGTGGAGATATTAGAAAAAGACAATGAAGAAAAGAGGAATTGTGTATTTGTCACTATTTTATGTTCAATTATTAGCTTAATATTTTTTTCATCAGTAGGCCGATTTCTTTGATCATCTTTTCTGCACTTAATGACTAATCAATAAAAATAATTTTCTCAGTTTGTACTCATTTGATTTCTTGTCTTTAGATCTTAACACCTTCTTTAATGACTTGAGTCCCTCCAGTGACTCATTAGGTAATATTATCTTGAGTTGGTCATCTTTAGTCACCATTGTTACAACCTTAGTTTGTAATAAACAATATTATTTCCTTTTCCTTTGAAAGCTACATGAATGTTTGGTGACTCACAAAGCCCCTGAAGTGCCTGAAACTCTTTCCTGTACTGTTCGATTCAGAGTATCAACAGACAATAGGTGATGAAAATATAAGCAAATTCATTCAAAATTCAAGAGCATCTGTGGAAAATTGTCCTAGCTATCTCACCATTGAACACAATGTTACAGACCAATGCTCTGATTACACACATTCAAAACTCCTACTTGACAATCACCCTGAAGTCTTTGTTTTATGTGTGCTTGTTTTGATGTTGCTGTTGTTATTATCTTAGATGATTTTGATGATATAAAAGTTGTAATATGCTAACAAGTTTCCTTAAATGCCTATATTTTATTCATTCTTTAATTTCCTTGATTCCTTGTAACTAATATCATCTATTACCTACTAGATTAAATCCTTTATTCTATTGTTTCTAATGACCCACAGCCCACCAAAAATCCCCAGATTTGATAAGGAATATTTGGTTGAAATACATCTTAAACAAACCATATTTGCAACTTTTTGCACTAGTTGTCAATAACAGTAAGTTCAAACCATTTTCCAATTGGTAATTTCTAACAATATTCCAGTAAGATGAAAAAAATTCTAATTGTATGGCAATAGATGAGAGTGATGGTTTCTTTTTTAAAAAATACTCCAGTTCCTTGACCAATGAAGAATAAACTTGACTTACAGTTGCTATAAACTGAACTTTTGTAGATCTACAAAATGTCTGTTTTCTGGGAAGTAAATAGCAAATAATTTCAGGAAAGTGAAATCATGAGCCCTAAACTAGACCTGGCATCCACAAACAATAAGGCTGAGTAAATGACCACCACAATTGACCTTAAGTCTTTAAATCTAAATCTCTAGTTTTCTTGTTTTAACATAAGCTCTTTAAAGTCACACATTACTACCAACAGTCATAAGAACAGTAATGCTAGTAACTACGTTTAATCAGCATTTAATGTGATCTGAGTATCACAAAAGAAACTCTTTTCATGTATAATTGTGGGTGAGTAATGAAACTGCTTCATATAATGTATAGAAGGTCACATTGTCATAGCGAAGAATATTTTACATGACATGCATGTTGTGCCTTCATGACCCAAGCTCTTAACAGCTGACTTATAGTATAACCAGTTCTAGGAAAAATGGCTGTTGCAGCTTTGTCCCATGTTACTTGAAAGTACTCTAAAATAGTTGTATTACTATATGGCACATAATTTAAATTTACCAATTTTCTCATTTCCTGGATTTCCTTGAACATTGTATTCTAAACACCTAAAGTAAATGAAGAGAAGAAACATATCATCCTTTCAAGCACTCTCTGTAGTAAGCTTGTTCTCACTGTCTCCACCATAGCCATCTTCTTAATCCCATCTTCTCTTTACATGGGCAGTTACACTATTCTCCCACATGGCCTTCTAAAGAAGACCTTGTTCTCACCCAACTTAACATCAAAATAGCAGCCATTTGGATCCTATCATAATACAATTGGATTGTTTCTGTCCTCTACTTCAAATTTTCCATAGTCTTTAATTTTCACTTACAGTAAAAAGTCTTAAACCATTTTCAGTGAAATCTGTTGTCTGTTGTCATCCGCATTATGTTTCTAAACACTGTTTCAGACACACACTTGATTTTACACATTCTCAAGTAAAGACCTCTTTAATTCCTAGAAATTCTCATACTAGAATGTTAATTTTTACTATGTACTATTGGCTTGCTTCCCAGCTTTTCTCTCCCTTGGATGCCATCTCAGACATGTATTTCCTGATCATCCCATCGAAATTGCAATCTTGAGAATCTTTTCGACTTCCTTTATTTGAGTTCTTAGTCAAATCAAAATGTTATGCTATATTACTAAGAAACCTGTGTATGGCACCTACTTGAAGATAAGCTTAATAAGAAATATCATGGCTACTTAATTCCTAGTACTTGTTCATTGACTTACATTACTTACCTGAAATAAAAAATTAATAAACAAATGAATACAGGAATAAATAAATGACTTGCTCTTTACCCAAAATCCTTGTTCCAGGCATTGGATATTTTATAGGTCTAAAAATATAATGCTTGTGTTTATACATTTTTTCAACATTCTTTGAGATCTAAATCTCTTCCTCAGATCCATCATCCCTACCCATTTGTGTAATTTTTCCTCTCTCTCATTGATTACTAGTTTCTAGAAATCATTATGTTCAATGTCAGCAATCTAGGTTCAATTTTTACTTAAGTCTCGTTAAGGACATTTTCTATGTACTCTCCATCAAAATAACATATCTATTAATGATACTTTTCAACTTGAAAATATATATTCCAGACAGCCTGTATTTTCTTTCATATGTGAACAATGTTACTTTTCTTTCTCTTTCTTTGTTCAGTTATTGACTCAGTTCTTGCTTTTGTTTGTTTTGCCATATACTATGGTGGGCCTGCAAAATACTGAACAAGGGTAAACATTTACCCATTCACTTTTGGTGTACATAGTTGTTTAGAGTTAGCCCTTGGATGAATGCTGTTCTGAGGATAAGAGTGAGAGTCAAGGGCATATACCTTCTCCTTTTCCTGTTTTTCCATTTCTGCAATTGAATCTAGAATGCACAAACATTCTTCTAAATACCAATTCTTCAGATTTTTATACCACAGTCTATTACTTTTCTCATAAAAAAAATGTACAGTTCTATTTCAAATTACAAAATTTGTAATGAAAAAAGAAGCATACACCAAGCTAATGATCTTCTAAACTACTTAGTAAGATATATATATATATATATATATATATATATATATATATATATATATCACCTTCTTTGTGGAGTGGGTGGGGAATGGGACAGGAAGGGTGGTTGGTCAGGGGGCATGAAATGGAGGGAGGAAGAAGGAACTGGGATTTATATGTAAAATAATAAGAAATAATATGTGTGTGTGTATACATATACACACACACACATATATATATATGTGTGTGTGTATTTATAATGTATAGGTAACATACTGTCAACTGTACATTACAGATTTCATATTAGTAACATCATTAATACTACCAGAAAGCAATGGGAAATACCCCTGAGAGTTTCAGGGGGAAAAATTTTGTTTCTACTAGTACTGTCATCATTTTTCATAGAGGATACCTGGAAATATTTGAGATACTTTTATTGAATTTGCAAGATTTAGAACTTGCACATTCATACAACAGGGACATCTGTTCAACTATGTTCATAGAGGCATTATTTGTAATAGCCAGAAACTTTAAGTAACTTAGATGCCCCTCAACTGAAGAATGGATGGAGAAAATGTGGTATATTTACACAATGGAGTACTACTTAGCGGGAAAACACAACAGAATCCTGAAATTTCCATGGAAATGGATGGAATAGAAGAGACCATCCTGAGTGAAGTAACCCAAAAAAGAAAAAAAAAAAAAAAAAAAAAAAAAAAAAAAAAAAAGACAAACACATTATGTACTCACTCATATATGGATTATAGATATAGATCAAAAAGGATTACCAGCCTACAATTCACACTGCTAGAGAAGCTGGGAAGCAAGGAGGACCCTAATAGAGACATGCATGGTCCCCTGGAGAGGGGGAAAGTGGCAGGATCTCCTGAGCAAATTGGGACCATGCAGAGAGAAGATAGGGAATTAGGAGAAAGCTGGGGGGTTGTGAAGGGAGAGGTGGGCATGAGAGAACAGGAAGATTGACACAGGGAAAGAACAGAGGAGATCAAAAGAGATAACATAATTGAGGGAGCCATTGTATATTTAAGGAAAAACCCAGCACTAGGGAAATGCCCCGAAATCTACGAAGATGAATGCAACTAACAACATAACCAATAGAAGAGAGGCTACCTTTAATACCCTTCCACAATAATGAGATTGACGACTACTTTAGATACCATCTTAGAGCCTTCATCTAGTAGCTTATGGAAGCAGAAACAAATACCCGCAGCTAAACACTAGCAGAACCCCTGGAATCCAGTCAAAGAGAGAGAGGAGTGATGAGCAGAGGAGTTAAGACCTGGCTGGAGAAACCTACAAAATTGGCTGATTGAACAAGGTGGAGCTCATGCACCCAACAACTCTGGCTTCTGAGGGCATTTGTATTCACATGTACATAAACTCATAAAGACATATGCACCCCCCCACACACTATAGATAATTGAAAATGTAATAAAATCTTTAAAAATTGCATCTTCAGTGAAGGTTGGATGATTTCTTAAATAATTGCATTTATATAAAGCAGAAAACCATGTACTTTATTATGAGTAGATGTAAAATTTCATTTATACTTTACTTGTGACTTGGTTAAAAATTGTCCTACCAAAGCAATAATATAAACTGACAAGAAGAAACTGAAATCTGAATTCTCATCTTAAATATTTGACCAACTAATAATATGCCTCTTATTAAATAATAAACCAAATCTGTTATTTCATTTTAACATGTGAAATAAGAATAATAAGAGTTGATTTTAATAACACTGTAAAATCAGTTCTTAAATTTGTGCATTATAATCTGTCATTCAAATGTCATTGCTAATAATCAACATGCATTCTGTGAAACATAAATTGCTTTCAGTTAGTTATTCCCACTCCTCATAGATAATACTGTCAAGGAACTGCTGTAATGCCTCATAGTCACAGCCACCAAGTGCTTATAAGGATGCTTCGATGATACAAAATTTTTCATGTTTTGCTGCAGTTTTCACTAAACTTATTTCTTTTCATAGCCTCTCTAATTTAACACTTTGTTTACCCTAATGAACTATGTTTCATAGAGATCAAATTCACTTCTGAAAAGATAAATCCAGGTACCCAAAGACATGTGCCTCCAGAGACACAGGACGTAAATCAATTCTTTCTGTGAGTCAAGTTGCTTGCTTGCATCACCATAACTTAAATTAAGAAAATAAAACTCCAGAGTCCATGACCTGACACTAGCACCTGAACTGACATCTGGGGAACCTGCATGGGACCTAACTAGTCCCTCTGAGTGTGGGGGACAGTTGTGTGTCTTGGTCTGATTGTGGGTCCCCTGGCAGTGGGACCAGGGTACTTGAGCTGGCTTTTTAGAGCCTAATCCTTTATGGTGGGGTACCTTTCTCAGCCTTGATATAGGAGGGAAGGCCTTGGTCCTGCCTCAACTGAATGTGCCAGGCTTTGTTGACTTCTCATGGGAGGCCTTACCAATTCTGGGGAGTGAATTGGGTAGGGGGTGAGGGAAGGTAGGGGGAAACAGAAGGAGGATAAGGAGGGGCAACTGTGGGTGGCATGTAAAATAAATTTAACAAAAGAAAAAGAAAACTCAGGTTAAATAGAAGTAGAGAAATCCAGCATGTTTCCTCATTGTCAATGCTTTTCTGTTTTCTCTTTCTTTATTCTTCCACCTCTCCATCCCCTGACCCATTGGTTACTTTCTTCTTGCTTTCTCTCCCTCCATTCTTTAATTTTTACATTTCTCCTTCATTCCTTCCTTTCCTCCTATCTTTTTTCCTTCCAACCTTTCTTCCTTTACCTACTTAATCCCACTCTCTCTTCTTTTACTCCTTCCCTCTTTCCCTCCCTTCTTCCCTCCCTCTTTTCTTTTCTTCCAACCTTCTTCCTCATTTGTTGCTGTCACAAATTACTCCTACCACACAGCCTCAATATGATATTCCTTGTGAGCTTATTGGGCAGTAAAGATGACATTAAGCATGTTCTCTACCATTTGGCATTTTTTTCAATACTGAACACTAGATAGGTTAAATATATTGCCCAAGGTCAGGCAAATTTGGTTATAACTAACCTGAGATTCTAACTCCAGAGCTACTTACACTAAGGCTTAATATACTCAGTCTTGAGAGAGCTCCCATCAGACTTGCTGAAACAGAGCCAAGTTCAGTACAATTTATTATTGCACATACACTATACTGGACTCTGGCTCTAATGACCAAAATGATCTCAGTGTTCCACCTGTGTTCTCCACTCCAAAACTACTTCATTTTGTAACAGACTTTAAGTCTTTCTTGATAGGAAGAAGCACTTTCAACAGTTGTAGTACGCTCATGAATACACTCATTTTTCTTGGAGGCACAGATTCTGTGCATTTCGAGGAAGGGAAATAGAAAAAAAAATCCATTTCTGTGAATAATTTTTCACTGTGAAGTAATATTGGCATAAAATGTTAAATGTAACCCCTTGAAAAAGGAGAGAAATGAACAGGAGAATTACATGACTTCCTTAATCCATTTTCTAAATGTTTGACATGGATGCTCCACTGTGGAGAGAAAGCAGCTTTTAGCTTCCTCTCTGAAATGAGCCAAGACATCTCACCCCTATCACATGTACATTTCTGGACTCTTAACTCAGTTTAAAATAGAACTGAATCTATGGGCTTAAATATGTGTGAAGTATGGCTGATGCACACAAAGAGTTATGTTGAGCATGTCAAGGCACAAATTCTCTTAGGCTGCCAGTGAGGGAAGCAATATTCCCTAGTAAATGCTGAATGGCTGTGAGCAGGAATCAGTTTAAAATGAATCAAGATGCCACAGTAGTGTCCTTAATATGTGGTAGATCATTATTGTGATGTCATATGTTGCAAAATTGGATAATCTATCGCTTTTTCTGAGAATTTTTACTATGGCTCTCCCTCTACTACACTGCTGATTTCATGTGTGAAGGCTCAGAACATCTTTGAATTTGTTCTGTTCTTTCCACTCTAACCCAACTTTTCTCTAACATATGATAAGCTATTTGAGTATTATATGAGGACAGCAAAGGTCCAGTTACTAAAAGCATTTAACATGTGTTACTGAGAATAGAAGCAAATTAATTTTCATGGTGTTACTTAATGTTTTTTATTTTTCAGCTATTGCTTACAATCCTGTCCTGCACATGAAGTATATTTATTCCTAAATGCAATGTATTTGAAATTTAGAGGTCCATAGAAAATTATCAGATATAGTAAGATTATTAAAACTTGTAACTTGTATTTAATGCAAGTCCCTAATAAAATTATTTTATTTAACGTAATGACATCTATTTGAGTTTGTTATTACTATCATTGTTTAAAAACTAAAACTTAAGTCATGTATACTATGTGATTTGACCAAGGTTTATTACTTAGCCAATGGCAGTCTTAAACCTATACTTCAGAAGCGTGGGTTTTAACTTGTTCTCTGCTCATATAAAAATGGCACTGAATTCCTTTAGCTGATTTGCCCTAACAAGAAATAGAGTTGGTATTGAAGAAAGCATTCAAATTAAGTTTATGTTTTGATAATTCTGACCCATACTTACAAGAAGAATATTTATTTTATGCTCTCTCTCTCTCTCTCTCTCTCTCTCTCTCTATATATATATATATATATATATATATATATATATACTGTTTAATCAACAAAGTTAACATCTTAAAAATTACATATATAGGACTGAGAATTCAGTTAAGTTGAAGAATGCTTCTGTAGCATATGTTCTGTCAGGATTTGAGTTCTTTCCTCTGTAGGGGAAAATAATAGATGCATGTATAAAGTTACATGATTTGGAATCATCAGTGACAACTCTTGAATTACTTCTGAGGTCAAGATAAAATACATTTATACATTTGATAGGAGATGTCATTATGGTTATATGTTTCTCATACTGGTTAATGAATAAAGCACTGTTGGCCAATAGGAAAGGGAGATAGGAGGGACTAGGAGACAAGGAGGAGATAGGAAGTAGGAAGGAGGGGCCTAGATGGGAAGACTAGGGAGAAGAGACACTGGCCCCTTTCCCCAGTAAGAAGACCACATGAAAATACATAGAAATGGGTTAATACTTAAGATAGAGCTAGCCGATAAGAAACTAGTACCTGGACAACAGAATTATATCAAATACAGAGTCTCGGTGTGTTAATTGGGGCTGGCGCAGCAGCGAGAGAAGACCAGGGGCGGGAGGAAAAACTGTACTCCTTACAAATGACACCCACGTGGCTAATAAGAACTTACACTTAAAATTTAACAAAAGCTTAAAAATGGGTTTTAGAAACAAAAGAACAGAGACAAGCAAGGTTTCTTGGTAACAGCATTTTTCTTGGTTGGACTTGCAAGAGACAAGCAGATATTTGCGCAGCTCCTTTAAAAGAGGTTTCCTGAATCAGCACGAGCGGCAAAAAACCGCAAGGCTTTTAAGAAGCACTGCTAACAATTTATTGGTGTGTATGAGAGATGGCAATGGCAGCACAGACCAAGGCCATGGGCACAGCTTTCAGTGCTGGTGGAAAAAGTACCTGCTGCCATCTTTGGTAAACCACAGCAGGAACAATTATGACTTTCATTTTAGCAATGTTGTTGTTTACCAGATAAAAGACTCGTGGCCAGAAAAAGTTAGAGATTTACAGTAAAGACAGATTCATATTAAGAAAAACCTCTAAAGGTTTACAGTGTGTTTTAAAAAATACGTAGGCTTGAAAAAAAATGGTTTTAAAAAGACAGAGAAAAGCTGGGCATGGCAGCACAGGCCTTTAATCCCAGCACTTGAGAGACAGAGGCAAGCAGATCTTGTGATTTCAAAGTAAACCTGTTTTGCAGAGTAAATCCAGGACAGATAAAAGTTACACTGAGATACTCTGTTTTAAAAAATGAAAAAATAGAAGAGAGTAATAATAAAGCCACTTAAAGATGGAAAGCTCAGAGAGAATCTGGATACTGTACGATATTGTATTGTCTTTGTATTGTTTGACTGCTGAGGAAACAACTGTTAAAGGAAATGCTGCTGAATTAATTCAAGTTCTATATTACAAAAATGCTTTGACTCAAAAATTTAAGTCTAAGGACAAGTTACTGGGGAAAAGAATTTCTATTTTTGTTTCCACAGAAAATAAAAAGCTGTGGATTCCTTCCAGACTAATGTGGTTTGATCAAGCCAGACCCCGTGAAACAGAGTTCCTGGTGATCCAAAATTCAAAACAGCTTGAACAAGGCAGCCTTGCAGACTACAGCCAGGACTTCTGCATCTTCTTATGATCCCCAATGACAGTGCCCCCTATCAGCAGGAAGTAGTTTGAAAAGAACTACGTCCAAATTCCCAAATATTGCCTGCAAATGTTTTTCATTTAAATGGACTTGGTTATAAATGGTTAATGATCACAGCCAAATCTTTTTAAAGGTAAAAAGGGGATTATGGTATAGATATGAATACTTTGTTTTGGAATGGATTTTCATTTATTTTACAAATTTAAGGTCAATTTTGTAATTAAGTATATTTCTCCTCTTGTTTAGGTATTGTTTTTATATAACTCATTTAGAAATGTAATGTATAATGTAGTACAGATTATAGATAATTACCTATGATAGTCAAAGCTTAAGAGATAAGTTAGTTTGGTTTTTCAAGATACATAGAGATGTATTTGAGATAGATAGGCATTGTTCAAACCTTTTAAAGACCTACAGAATATGGCATTTAAAATTGTTTAGGGTTTTTCTTGATAGTGAGACATAATTGTTCCTGGCAACACCACTTGCATCAGAAAGGAAGATGGGCATTGAAGAAACTCATTATAGAGTTTGCTTCAATATGTCAAGACTAGCCATTTGGACAAGAAACTGCTCTTGTCTGGACTGTGTGACTTTATGCTGTATATAATGGACATGCAGGATCCACAGAAAAGTGACTGGTGATTCAAGATAGACATTGCTACAGAGTTCCTGCTTCATGGAAGAGTCTGCCAGACAGTGTGCAGGACACAGAGAAAAATGACTGACAAACTGCCAATACAAGAAGACAGTTTAAAGTTTCCTGCTTCACTGAAGAGTTTGCCAGACACACTATGGCCTATTGGCTGAAGATGGAAGATTACAGAAGAACTTTGGTTGACAAAACAGGCAATGAGTTGTCTCTGTCATTTCTAGAGTTTATATAATATCCTTCTGTGGTCTTTGAAGGAGTTTAAGACAGATAGTTATGGTTATAGTTTTCCTTAGTTAGGCTTAAAGATAAGTTACATATAGGACTTTAGACTCACAAAGATAGGATAGATGATGGACTATTTTCTTAAATCTTACTAAATGTTAATGGACTAAATATTAACTGTGATTCATATTGGATAACTGTTGTGTTATATATTTTGCTATGTTATGGTTAAAACTCTTGTTTTTATTTAGAAGGAAAAGAGGAGATGATGGGAGATGTCATTATGTATATATGTTTCTCATACTGGTTAATTAATAAAGAACTATTGGCCAATAGGAAAGGAAGATAGGAGGGACTAGGAGACAAGGAGGAGATAGGAAGTCGGAAGGAGGGGCCAAGAAGGGGAGATTGGGGAGACGAGATGCTGGCCCCTTTCCCTGGTAAGAAGACCATGTGGAAATACATAGAAATGGGTTAATACTAAGATAGAGCTAGCCGATAAGAAACTAGTACCTGGACAACAGAAATATATCAAATACAGAGTCTCAGTGTGTTAATTGGGGCTGGTGCGGCGGTGGGACAAGACCGGCGGCGGGAGGAAAAACCGTACACCTTACATACAGTTATTCCCTGATATTTTCTTTGTTTAAAGACATTTTTTACATTTAATGATTTATTTATTTGTGTATGTACATTGAGAGAGAGAGAGAGACTGAATATGTGTGGAGGTCTAAGAAAAACCTGTGAAAGTTGCTTTTATTCTACCAATTGAGTACTGGCAATAGAACTCTGCTAATCAGTCTCGGCAGCAAGCTGAGTCAGCTCACCAGCTCCCTTCTCTACACTTTTCATGAAGAGATAATTCTATTTCCGTTGACTTTTTCATATTAGAATTTAGAGAATACAGTAGCATCTCCATACCCTTGTGGTAGTTATATTTTAAGAAATATAGTCATTGTGTGAAAATGTGAATTATGCAAAACTCTGCATATATGATGTTGTTCCTACATATAAATACCAAGGAAAAAGTTGAACATAGAAATTAGGCATAGTCAGAGACTAAAAGTTAGAATGGCAATGGTGAAATAACACAGTAATAGTTATTCAGATGCTTTTTTCCCATTTACTTAGAGTTTTGTTTGTTTATTGTTTGTACCTTTTTCTTTACAATCACAATATATCAAACCGTGATTTGGTTTATCTCATTTGCAAACAATATCATTGTTTAGATTCGGATCATTATTATATAAAAGAAGGGTTACTTCACCTCAAGCAATCAAAGATTTAACAGTTGTTCTAATTGCTACTAAAGACTAAAAGGTATATGACATATAAAGGATGGATACATTTGCTAAATAGATGACTTGCTGGGAGCAAGTTCTGGTAGGACACCATGAGATTTCATCATGCTAGTTAGAATGGTATGCAATGCAAGACATGAATTGTTCAATACTAATTTACAATTTTCTTTTACAACAATATTGGAACATTAATAAAAGTGAGTGTTGCACCAGAATTAGCTCATGCTATATAGAATAAAAATGAAAAAATTATATAAATGGGGTAACAAAATGAGCATATAGATAGCAACATTTTAAATTTATGTTTAAATGTTGTAGAAATCAAATGCATAGTGAAGATAATACAAAAGCCTTATCGAAAAATAGGAGGGAAGACTTCAATTATAGGACTCAGATACCTCTGTTGAAAATTCCTTGTTTCACTTTATATATCTTTGAACCAAATAATGCAGAATACCATGGAGTACTTAGAAAATTCTTTTTCCCCACTCTTGTGGGGGCAGTGTCATGGAAGTGTGTGAGCAGTGAAGGTATTTTTGCACAGAAAACCTTCAGGAAAACGTATATACATACATGCACATGCTAAGAATCTTTAATTCTGTTGTTTCTCAAAGTATTTTTCCACACTTACAGATTTTAATAAGTATATTGTTTTCTCAAATTCTTCAGGAAACATCAATTGAATTATTTACTGATCTCAGAGCTGGCATTTCCCTGTAGGAATAAAGTGTGAGCGTTTGACACATGTAAGGGTAAAATGTTTTCAGCAGCATCTGTACATAGATTTTTTTTAAGAAGTAAAAATCTTATTTTTATGGACTTAGCTCACCCAATCCTGTATTTTGTTACTTCAGATTCAAATATGAGTCCTTTTTTTTTTAATTCATGTAACCCAATTGTAGCAAAATTAGAGTAAAAATATGTAGGTGTAATTTCTTGGGCAAATTTTGTGATTTGGTCTCAATCTGTTGGCCATGTGAAGTCGATATTTTTTTTTCTCTCAGACATTTTGCTATTGCCCAATTTAGTTTTGTAAAAATATTTTTAATATTCTTGCCCCAACAAATTAATAATAACAATAAAATAATAATAATGATAATAATAATGATAATGATAATCAAGGTTCATTAGGTTTAATGCTGGTTATTTTCTCTGTTTGCGTTTCAGTCTGGTCATCTAGAAATAAATTATATGCTGGAGTACTAGCAACTTAAGTGGGTATGCATTAGTGAAGAGAATTTAAATCTCAGTTATGATTAAAGCTACTCATCTACAAAGAGATATTTCGTAAGCCTTTAGTAATATACCCCTTCTCCCACTGTACAGTCCTCATTAAATTCCTTAGCTACCCTAGGAATGCTTAGGATTTGGAGAGCTGAGGGATATTTACCATTCAAGACTCCTGGTAGGAGCTCTGCCTTAGTAGGAGAGCAAGCTCATAATCAGAAGGCACACATAATGTTGTCTGTTTGAGAAATTGCAACACAGTGATATGTCAAAGGATCATAATAGAAAGGGAAGGTTAGAAGCAGCAACGTGAAGAACTGATGACCAGGGTCTCTCAGGAGGAGGCTGAATTCTATAAATTTATATGGGATTTAAAAAGGAATAATATAGTAAAACATAGACAGGTTGCATGAGTAGATTCCGTCCACGCTAGTCTGATGTTTATCAGGGTAAAGCACAGGGAGTAATTTTTGAAATCAATTTTAAGTATGGTTTTAAGTACTTGCCCACTCATAGTCTGTTTCAGTGCACAGCTACTAACCCATATCTACTCGCAGGGGGAAGAGTATCTGAAACATATTGTATTGATAACAATGAGAAGGACAGTGCACTAAGCCCATGATGTGTGGTTTGTATGTGAAGGAGGAAGGAGATATAGAGGAAAGTACTAGTTACTAGTTTTTGAAGGGGCCATGAAATGAGAAATGACAAAGCTTTTGTAACATGAATCACTTGTGGAATAGAACATTTGTTTAAACAAAGATGTGTTACATTTGTTTGCATTTCAGAATAATTGTTTATGCAAAGGTTTGATGTATTTGCTTATGCTGCATTTGTTTAATTATATAAAGATATGTTGCTCTTTTACTTTGCCTGCCTAATGCACCTGATTGATCTAGTAAAAAGCTGAAAAGTTGATACCTAAGCAGAGGATGGATGGGGCTGTTGGGCAAAGAGAAAAGGGGAGCCAACCAACCAGCCAGGGGCCAGGCAGTCAGGGACCAGCCAATGAGACACAGAAGAAGCAGGAAAAGAGGATGGACAGTATGTAGAAGAAGTAAACCAGCCAAGGGGAAGCACATAGATTATTAGAAATGGTTAAATTAAGTTAAAGAAATGAAAACATAGTTAGAACAAGCCTCAGCTTAAGGCATAGCATTCATAATTAATAATATCTCTCATGTCATTATTTGGGGGTTGATGATCCAAGAAACCCTACCACATTTGGCAACCATTTCCATGTTGCTCCAAAGAAAGCTGTGGAGGGGGAAGGAAAGAAATAAAGAAAAAAAGCAACAACAAAACCAAGACCCAGATGGCATTTTAGTAGCCCAGTGCTCATAGCATAGAGATGTGGCTCTTCCTTATATATTAATATTAAGTAGAAATAGCAAGCAAAGTAAATTATGCCTACAGCAGATGAGCACCAACTTGCTAGAGCTGGGGCTATTAAATGCAGCTTCCAATTAATCCCAGCTCCCATTTAAATACAGCTATTGACCAAGCCAGATGGGTTTAAAGCTCTGCTCTCTGGTTGACATGAGCTGGGTAGAGTCAAGGCCAGCACAAAGAGTGCAAACTCAAGGATTTGCTCACATAGTTAGAGAAAGCTACCAGGTATACAGTAGAGCACATCCAGATGGTGGAGGGAAAACCCCTCTAAACAGGTACAGTGTGTTTAAAAATATATGTAAGCATTTAAGAAACAAAAGAAAATGGGTACAGACAGTTAAAGAAAATAAACGAAAAACAAATACTTAAAAAAAATAAAGCCTTTAAAGAGAGACCAAAATACAGACATAAAATATAAACGAAGAAGGAATATCAGATAGGTGAAGTATATGCTGATCCCTCTGCATGGGGACAATTTTGAAACTGGATAACATATATTACAAGTAGTTTTCCCAGGACTTGAACACAGTCTCAAATTTCTCAGGGTCTCTTGGAGTTGCTGTTGCCCCAGAAAGCAGTAAGTACTATAGAGAACGTAAAACGCACATTCCTAAAAGGTGGTAATGTTGGTGTTTGTCATCATTTGGGGGGGGGGTAATAGGGATATAGGATAAAAAGACAATGATTAACATAATATATTTTACCTTAGTATAGGCTTTATTATATTGATACACATTTGAAGTTATTTTGTTATGCTGTATATAAGTTTCTACTCTTGTTTGAGGTATTATATCTATGCAGTTCCTTTAAAATGTATTGTATAAATAAGTAATACAGGTTAGTAGTTAGTCTTTATAATAATAACACTTGTGGTTATGTTAGCTATATTTTCAAGGTTAAACAGATATATTTCAGACAGATATGTGGTATTCAAATGCTTCAGAAACCTACACAATCTGGCATTTAACATGTTTAATAACCTATGGCTTTTCATGACAGTGAGATACATCTGCCCCTGGCAGCATGAGTCTCTGTCATAAAAGGATGATGAGCATTAAAGAACCTCCATTTGGAGTATGCTTTCATTGTGGCAAACTATCCATTTGTTCAAGAAACTGTTCTTGCCTTGACTGCTGATAGTATGCTATGTACACTGGATAATCAGGACACAAAGGAAAAAAGACTGCTGAACTTTTCCAATACAAAATTCCCGATTCATAGAAAAGTCTGCCACATATTCTGCAGAACACAAAGGAAAAAGAAATCCAAATTTTGCCAAGACAAAGTAAGATAGTCCTTCAAAGTTCCTGCTCCAAAGAAAAATATGCCATATAAGATTCTAGGCCTGTAGGCTGAAGATGCATGTCCCAGTGTTACAGAGGAATCTTGGGTGACTCTCCAGACAGCTAGATAATGTCTCTGTCCTTTTCATAGTTTGGAAGTTGTTTGCACTGCACATCCTTTTTACTTAGGTAATAGTATATCTTTCTGGGTGTTTGATGGAGTTTAAAACTAGATACTTATAGTTACAATTTTCCTTAGCTATGATAGAAATAAATTTGTTACAAAACTTGGGATAGGATAAATAATATTTTCTCTGAAATTGGTAAAATCAAATGATCTGTCAAATATTGTAAATGTAAATTCTTACTAGATAATCATTCTATTGTGCATAGTCTTTCTATGTTAAATCTAAAACTTTTGTTTCTATTTAGACAAAAATTATAAAATGTCGTGGAAAAGAATATTTGTTTAAGTAAGTAAAGATGTATTACATTAGCTTGTGTTACACAATTATTGTTTTACTGTGTAAAAAATGTGTTGCATTTCTTTATGCTGCATTTGTTTAATCATATAAAGGTATGTTGCTGGTTTACCTTGCTTACCTAAGGCACCTGCTTGGTATAATATGAATCTGAACAGTCAATAGCTAGGCAGAGGAGCAACAGGTGGGCTGGCAGGCACAGAGAAAAAGCAAGCCAGCCAATCAGCCAGGGACTAGCCCTCTAGTCGCCACTCAACCTGGGAGGGCTGGGGTGGGGGGGAGCCAGACATGGAGGAAGCTGGAAAACAGGATGAACAGTACATAGATGAGGTAAATGAACCTCAAGCCAGAACATAGATTAATAGAAATGCATTAATTTGAGTTAAAGATTTAAAAAAAGCTAGTTAGAAAAAAGCCTAAACTAAGAACGGGCATTCATAATTAATAATAAGTGTCTTGTATCATGATTTTGTGGCTGGAAGTCCAAGAAATCCTGCTGCAATAAATCATGAGTACAAATACAATGCTAATGGCATTTCAGAAAAAAAAAATAAAAATAGGAAATCACCTAAAATTTTAAAGCATCTGAAAGGCATAAAATGGTGTACAAGGAGTACATTAAATCTAGATATTTAGTTTACAATATGTCCATAAAATCCTGAGTACCTTCAAATGGGCAGGTATTGATGTGCCTTTATTTCCAACCAGAGAGTTGAAATAAAGGAACACCAATGAGTAAATATTACTAAACCTAGGAGTCACCATCTTTTATTTACTTTTATAAACAGATAAACGTTGGATATCTTTGACAATAGAGTGTAGTGTCTTACTATATTTATACATAGTATTAAGAGTGATTAAGTTGCTCATCATCTCAAATAGTTGGCAGTTACTTCCATTTCTGGTCATAAAATTGCCATAATTATTTTTTGGGAATCTTGGGCATGTTTCACATATTTGCTTACTGTTTTTCTGTTAGTGTGAGATGACATAGATTTCATTGACAGACTGCCCACAAAACTCATAGTCATCTTCAGTTTATGCAAGTCTGTAGTATGTGCAACATTCCCTCTAACAGTGTACTTGATTTTAGAATTTTGCCCCTCAGAGCAGCACATGATACATATTTAAACTTGATGATTTTCAAGGCTCTGAGATTTTTGTAATTGCCACTCTAAGCCACTCTCTAGATGTTAACAATTTTCTCTTCTCTAGGACCATAGTCTTAGGAGCATCTTTCCTTCTCTTCTTTATTCCAAGGAACGCATTTCCTTAAGTGTATTCATATAGCCTCCTTTGATTCATTAAATAATTTTTAAAAACTACCTCCCTTCTGTTTATGAACAAGTTGGTCACAGCGCCGAACACTTTTATTTATTTATTTTTAAGTTAGGGAGAAACATGTGTGTGCCACAGTACATAACATAAGGAAGTACAAATGCAGCATTCTTGGGGTGTGGGTCCTTGCCTGCCATCTCCTTTGAGTCAGGGTCTCTTTTCTTGTTTACCTCTGCATTTTAAAGGCTAGCCAGTTGAAGAGCTCCTGAGAAATCTGTCTGCTTTGCATCTCATCATAGGAATACTAGGATTGCAGATGTGCACATCTGGCTTTTGGTGGGTTCATAGATTAAAACATCAGGTCCTCACACTTGTATACTAAGTGGTTTACCCATAGAGCCACTGTCCCAAACCTAAGAAAGTGAGATAAGCAATTTCTATATCTCTGTCTTGACACATTAGTTCTTCTCTACTGAAAACAGAATGCTTGAACCAGGATGGTCTTATTCAAATTTTAAATAATACTTGAAATTAGACAAGACCATTTTCTCCACATCTTCCTCCTTTTTTCTATTTTCTTTATTTTAATTTGATTTTGCATTCCAATTACAGGTATCTCTCACACCCCTCCTCTGACTCCTCCTCATCTACCCGAACTTACTCCCATTCACTCCTCTGAAAAGGGCTCCCATGGAAAGTCAACAAAACCTGGCCCATTAAGTTGAGACAAGACCAAGCCCTTGTATTAAGTTGGAGTATGGCATCCTACCAGAGTAAATGGGCTCCCAAAGCTAGTTCATGTACCAGGGATAAATTCTGGTCCTACTGTCAGGGGCCCACTAAAAAGACCAAGCTGTACAATTGTCTCCCGCCTATAGGGGGCCTAGCTAGGTCCCATGGAGATTCCACAGCTGTCTGTCTAGAGTTCATGAGTTTCCACTGAACTTGGTTCAGCTGTCTCTATAAATAGATTTCCCCTTCATGATCCTGACCTCCTTTGCGCTTGGCTGTAGATCTCTGCATCTGGTTCTATTAATTATTGGATGAAGTCTCTATGATGACTTGGAGTATCATCTTTCAAGTGGGTTGCTACAATAGCTGCTAATCATCTCCTTTTCCCGCTCTTAAGTACCATAGTTTATACTGGTCAAGAACACAGAAGTTACAAACACTCTTAGATGTCCTGCTTCAGGACTAACTAGTCTATAGACCTTTCTGTTCCTCAAATGCATAAATCAGAATATTGCCTCAGGTTCTATTATATTTGTTTAACTGAAGAAGATGCTTTACAATATATTTGTGTGGATCACCTTATCATCATGTTCAGACTTTCTTAATTTTACCCCCCCATTTATGCCCTTGACTGATACTCTCCTGTATAATGTGCCATAATGCTCCCTACTATATTTGCATATTATTTTGTTTGTTTACTTATTGTTCTTGCCTACTAAGATATGGGGTGGAGGGCTGGTATTTGTTTTGGCCCCTGTGACTCTTTCCAAAACTAAAAGTAACTGATAATAGTGGATGCTCAGTAAACATTTACGAAATGATTGGATTAATCAACTAATGAATCTGAGAAAAATTTAAGAGAAGTGATCTATTTCATGTACATAAATTATAAAATAGAAATAATTTTAAGGACTAATAATTAAATGTCAGGTTTGGAAGGGCTAGTGTATAACAAAGAGAAGAAAAAATCAATTGCAATTGCTGTCAGAATATTTTAGATAGCTTTTTCTAAATAGTCATTAAATTTAAGTATTTCTATTACCATTATAAGGAATAAAGGCATATGAATAAATGCAGTAGGCTAAAGTATTCAGATGAAAAGTTGTAGTTTGCAAAATAGAATATAGAACGGAGGTTTATTTCAATTGTAGCTAAACTATCCTCAATATTTTGTTTGGGGGCCACTCCATGCTCTAAATTTCCTCAAAAAACAGTGCAGGATAATGTAGGAATGGGAGGATTTGAGAAGTTCTAAGATTTAGAATACCATGTTGCAAAAGTAGATCTTTGCCTATGGTCTTCCTATTCAATTTTAGAGCTTTCAGTGGCTGAGAATAAGAACCCCTTATGGCATTCTTATAAAGATCCAAGCCTGGAAGCTGGATATCACTTGTTAAAGAAATTTTTCTTTTTCAGTTTCGGGAAAAGCCTTTGGTGGGGTTTTATTTCCTATCCAAAGCATGCCAACTCCTGGGGCAAAAGCCTTTGCTACCTGCAGTTTACCTCAAAAGTAACACATTTTATTATTACTGTGTGGGCACCTCATCTATAGCTTCCTTTTAAATAAAATCAGCTAATCAGCCAAAAAGAAATTATATGCCTTGGTTTTCTTTGGCAGAGCCTTTTACCAAGTCCAAGTCTTTTACCAGGAGTTAGTAGAGGCGGCTTGCACCAGACACTGAGAGAACACACAGACTATTGTTTTCCAATTCTGCCTTCAATGATCTCATGTTGGTGGTTTAAATGGTCACATCAAATGTATTTATATTACACAGTGAGGCAAGCAACACAAATTAGAGATTTATTTTCTTAGATACCTGTTTTACCTAGGAAACCACTGGTTTTACTTCTTATTTCCAAGTGTGCCATATAAAACATCTATTCATCCCATAATTTATGATTGCTGCACCTCTTCTATATAAGGCACTCACTTTGGGAGTCAATCTCCATAATAGATGCATACCATTCAATTGAATAGATCGCTTGTATCAAATAGTTTTTATTGCCTTGATATTTGTTCTTTATGGTTTGGTTTCTTGAGCAGTAAATGTGTGCCATGAAATATTTTTGCTTTAAAACAGTTATATTTCATTGTGCTTACAGTATATGTATGAAGGTTAAAAGATACAAAATGTGAGAAATCAAGCATTATAAATTCCCATGATATTCAGTAACTTTGTCTCCGACAAATATAGTTGAGAGAAAAGTGACATATTGTCATTGATTGGAGTGTTTTCGCCAGTGCAGGTATGCAAGATGGGAACCTCTACTATACAAGCTGATTTTTATTTTAGATGGTATATTGTTTACACATAGAAACTTCTGAAATTAGCCATGATAAGCTGGGCTGTGGCAAGGGAATGCATTTTTTTCTGATATCTCAGAAGTATCTATCTCTCACCTCCCAGAACTAAACTAATCCTGGTGAATGTGGACTAATCATAAATTACATCATTGCAAAAACTCCCGTCCACAATCAAAATGATGCTAATCAAAAGATCTCTTCTTCTTATATTTATCTTTTGATTCATTACATCTTTCATAGATTATACATTTATTTTAGAAATTAACTCAGTACTTTCTGAAGTATACTCCGTATCCCAATGAATTCATATAAGGTCCTCATTCCTAATTGCCTGTTCTTTTCTAATGTGAGAAGGCTATTGTAGTGATCATTATTATTCAAGCAGAAAGAGTTATGCCACAAATAGTGAAATAAAGATAAAATGTAACCTCTCTATCTCATTTCCTAAAAACAAATTTAACATGATATTTCAAATAGCTTATTACATATAGCAATTTCTTTTTCTAGTAAAATGCTTTCTGTCTGATTGCTTTGACTTTTGAATGCCATTTTATTTTACAATAATACTATAATATGTCTTTTAAAGATATTTTGTTTTAAATACAGTAATATTTTAAAGTTACTATAAATATATAAGACAACTATTTTAAACTGATAAGCCATAGAACCTTAAATTTTAGTTATGATATGGGATCATTTTCTGTTGAAATTAATTATTGTATACTCCACTAATCTGCCCCTGTGATTAAGAAAATGTGTGACAACTGCAGTTAGAATGAAAGATAAAATACTTCTGTTAGACTTCAGATTCTTTAATGTTTGTGGTTCTCCACCCAACTTTTATAAAGAGAGCCTGTTAAAATCAGTTTCCATAAAAATATGGCTTGCTGTGTGTAAACAGTCCCTAAATATAAACATAAATATATATGTAAAATAAAAAAATGAATATAAAGTTGTTATGAACATCAACCATCTTAAATCTACACTGTTTATGTTTATTTTGCAGCCTGGGATATCCGTGGGAGGCTTTTTATCACAGAGTTAAGTTTTCTATTTACTTTTTTTTATTTTTTTTTTTTTATGAAACCAAGAACAAATAGGAAATCTTTATCCTTGTATCAGTCCTAAAAATATTCACTATTTCATAAATTTGCTAACTGTGCCATGATTTATGAAATGTGCATAGGGTTTCCCTGGAGTTCACAACACAGGTCAAAAAGACTGCTGGATTCACCTGCCTCTGGCAAGCATAACACTCCTGCTTCTGCTGCTCTCCCTTTGTAGTGATTAACCAGGGCTTGCCTTTTGTTTCACTAGAGTTTCAAGCTACTGGGTTCATGCTGTTTTACATCAAGGGTTCTTGCTGATTGCCCAAGCTACAGGTATCCCCCTGACCAATGACTGAAGTACAGCAAATGATTTGCTGTGATTCTTTGTGGCAAGAGATTTTTATTCCTATATAAAACCCTTGCTTTAAGTAACTATAAAGTCATTATTTATGTGATTCCCCAACTAGATGGGCTTGATAAGTTAATAAAATTCAGAATTCCTCTTTGAGCTATGTTTAAAGGAGAATTAATTGCAGTCTTAAAGAGCAACCATGATAAATAATCTAAGGACTTTGTGAGCACATTCCCCATAGAGGGATACACCCTTAGTCTACAGGTAGGAGGTAAGGTACCTACTCAAATGACTTGACAGATTTTGTTGACCCCTGCAGGAAGACATCACCCTCCCTGTGGAGTGTGGCTGGGAATGGGATTGGAGGGGTGGGGGAATGGGAGGGTGGGAGAGAGGGAGGGAGTGACAGGGAACTGGGATTGATATGTAAATAATAAAAATAAATAAATAAAATGCTTCATTCAGTTAGAAGGCATGGGCAATCTAAGGGACCTCTGACAGTGGAACCAAGATGTATCCCTGGTACATGAAAGGACTTTCGGAGCACATTCTCCATGGAGGGATACTCCCTTAGTCTATAGACAGGAGGGAGGGCCTAGACACTACTCCAAATGACATGACAGATTTTGTTGATCCCTCCTCAAAGGCATTGCCCTCCCTGTGGAGTGGGAGGGTGATGGGACAGGAGGGGTTTAGGGGAGCATGGAAAGGAGGGAGAGAGAGGGAACTGGGATCTATATGTAAAATAAGAAAAAAATAATAAATATATAAATACTACTTTCATTTAGGATTGTGTAAGTTGGATACACAAGATTAATGTGTGACCAACAGTCTATTATTCTAAATACATGATACAAAGAGAGGCTATGGTAGATGATATTTGGTGACAGTTTAAGGCAAGATGGTACATTTGATAGGAAAAGCTATAGATGCAAGTTAAGTATGATGTTACATTTGAAATCCTAGCAATTAGAAGATAAAGGAAGGGCAGATAAAACCTTTAAAGCCTGTCATAGATGGCTATGTAGTAAATCTGAGATCAGCAACATGGGCTAAATGAGATTCTACCTCAAACACATAAACAAACACACACACACAGAGAATAGATTATATATATATATATATATATATATATATATATATATATATAATGATAGAGAAAGAGAAAAGGGGACAGAGACATTTGATTTTTAGACAACTGACAAGAAAATGAAAGATTATTAAGAAAGAGAGTTTCCAGGCAGATGATATTGCTCAATAAGAAAATAAATCCCTTACTCCAAAGGTTGAGAACCTGAGTTAAATCCCTGTTATCTACATGATGGAAGGAAAGAACCAGTTCCATAAATTGTTCTTTGAAGACATACCCCCCACATACATACACACAGAAATGCATACACACAGAAATGAAGAAACCAACCAATTGAATACATAAATGCAAAGAAACTAGAGACAGAAAGCTTTCACACAAGTTTATCTAGTAATACATAGCAAACAAAAATGTCACATTAACTCAACTCTCCTAAGGACAGCAGACTCTTAATGAGAAACACAGATTCTTTTTTCAGCAGACGGTAGATAGCAAAACCCTTTGAACCCTTACAACAAGGATGGCATCAGAGAAGATCACAGAGGACTAGAACTTTCAACACTTCTAAGCAGATAACAGATAAACTATGTGCCACCCTTACAGCATCCCAGGAGGTGACATGGGGAGTTTGAAATTCTCTCTCTTCAGCAGTAATAAGATACACATCTCCAAAAGAGAACAAAATATCAACAACAACAAAAGTGGAAGTTAATCAAACAACCAAGGACAAAAAGAAAAGCATGAGAGAATATTTGTTTTGTTCTGTATTTGATTTTGTTGATTCTTAGGTTTTTATGGTTTTCACTCTTGTTTGTTTTGTCTTATTCCTGTTTGTTTTCCAAACAAGAAAGAAAACATGAAGTTGGATGGGGAAATGGGGAGAATATGGAAGTAACTGATGAAGGGAAGAGTTTCATTAGATTGCATTTTATGGCAGAAATCCATTTCAAAAATAATTAAATAATAAACATCTCCTTAAGATTCAATACCACCTAGCTATAAAGATCCTTTTAACCATTTATTCACTGAGTCACTAGTGGCCTAATGACTAAAATTGCATTGTTGCTACAGTATCAGTAAGATTCTAAATGTAATGCAATGCAGAAGGCCAATTGATTTCTATTCCTAAAGGACATCAGAGGTCATAAAATGAATGTTTGATATCAAAATTAACTTCAAAGGAGTCATTTATTTGCTTATAACATATCAATTATAAAATATTCTGAAAGAGGTATAGGAATAATTTCTTAGAGATGTAAGAGTAGACAAAGATAGTAACAGATGATGATTCATGATGGGAAAATCTGATAAAATGTGTATCATTTAAAAAAGCATACTGTATAAATGGTTCAGTTCATAAGCTTACCAGAGATTATAGAAAGCATTCACCTATGACATATTTGATAATGACTACTACAGAATATATTTTTAAAAAATCACAAAAGTGCAAAGCCAATCAAATCTACTTGAAAATAGGTAAAAGAAGGCTATATATTAGTAAATATCCACAATGAGAGACTACTACCTTCCTTTCATTATGTTTAAAACATGTCCTGCTGAGCTTCAAAGTTTCCTTGAATTTCTCCACAGAGTTGTAGCTAGGACACCTTGATTTCAGCTATGTAAACTTCTCTAGTAACTCAACTCTTGGTATTGTTCCTGTATCTAGGTTGTATGCTCCTGCATTTATTATCATGTCTCTCCTTGGAGTTAATTTTTTGTATTGTCAGTTTTCCAATATGCTTCACAGAGCTCAAAGAAGTCCACTAAATTACCTATCATACAATATTCTTCTTGTAAGGAAAGTGACACACTAGTAAGAGTGGAACATTAAATAGACTGGAGAGAGTGCATAGGATGTCAATTCAATGCAGAGCTACCAATGTAGAGAAGTCCAAGGAAAATAATCCACAGAGAACAAACAAGCAAATAAACAAATCCACAACAGAGTCTAAGTCATTGCAGAAAACTGTTACATCTAAAAAGAAGACAAAGCACTGTGTTGCAAGTTAAAACTCTTTTCCACTCTTGCTGCTTTCCCATTGTTTCATGTTTCAGCTCTAGCCCATATCTGTTTCTAGAGTAATATCTGTTCTCATGCTACTTAAGGGTGAAAAGCAAAGTAAAAAAAAAAAAAACAAAAAAAACACTCCTCAAGCATTTTCTCTCCTTTTGTCCATGTTCCCTTTAACATATTGCTTGTTATCTTTACAACACTCTTTATTTTCAGCAATGCTTAGCACTCACAAAGTCCTGTATACCTGCATGCGTATGTGATTTCTTAAACAATTTGTTTCCCTAAATATCTGTTAATATATTTTCTGCTGAGCTTCATCTACAGAACATGGTATCACTGATGAACATTGCCTTCAAGGGAAGACGACATCAGTATTATTGCAGGACAGTAATTACACTACAACTCAGAGACAGCTAAATACTGACAGAAAATGACATGAGAAACTCCTATTTGTTTTCAGTTTCACCCCCCACACACACACACACACACTCCAAATTTCTCTGCACACTGTTAAAACAGCATTGGGTATTCAAGTATTTGTCAGGTGAAATGGCAACTGCTTGCTGATTGGCAACATAACATGAACTTTTTCTTTTGTTATATCACAGTGAAAATTGCAGCTGACCAAGAAGCATGTTTGCATTTCCCAGAGCTGGATGGATTGGCTTGCTTTGAGTCGAAATAGAATATTTAGCAAGAGAGTAGACTGCAACCCCTGCCCTTAAGTCACACAAGGTATTTGTGTTGGGTCTTTTGCAGTTTCATTCTTCCTTATTGGTTCATTCAAGCAAGAACAGCTTTCCCAATAATCCAACAGAAAATATATTCATGCTGTCACTGCATCAAGTTTTCAAATCAGCAACCTTCCACAGGGGGAATGAAGACAGTTACCTTCCCCAAATGCTTTGTTCCATGTTAATGATCCAAATGCTGCCCCAGCAAATAAAAAGGTGTCACATCAACATTTGTTGCTTATTTCATTCTGAATTCTGGGCATATCCATTTATCACCCTTTTAAACTCCCAGGGCAGCGAGTGGAAACATCTGTTTGAGTAATAGTTTGACTTCTGTCATTTAGTATAATCTCTAGAAGAAAAAAAAATTTATGTGATGGGTATGGTTCCCTTTCATCCTTTTGTAACTGACTGAAGGCACAAGTAAGCCAGATGAAATGGCTTGACTTTGAGTCATATGCTAACACACACATGTGTATATATGGGAGGGAAAAAAAGCTGTCAGTTGTACCAATGAAACATTATAATTATCTGAAAAGTAATGAACAACCCCATGGTCAATGGATCTTTGATGGATTCTGGCAGTGTAAATTATAGCTCTCACATACCTGCAGCAAGTAGTCTATGAACCAGTTTTCCTGATGCCAAGCTTGAATCCGGGTTATTTACTGAGATTCTGAAGAGGGTTCAGGATGTCTCCATAGTGTCAAAACATATACATTATGTTTGTTCCTTCAGTAACTCCTATATCAAGTAAAATTAAAGTATATAATTAGACCTACAATCCAGTCAATGCTACATTTTTATCATCTGTGACTTTGCTAGACATAATTTGGCCACTGATGTTTTTATTATAGTCATACAGAGAATTTTAAAAATGAGTGTATTATATGTCATCATGATTTTGTATCTGTAATGATATTACATAGGAATCTGTCTATGTCATTGAAGGATAAGATGCTTTTAAAAGTTATTGATCAATAACAATTTTATTAAAATGTGCTTTTTAATTCAAATACATCTGAAAAGATTTTGATAGTGTATAGTTAAGTTTGATATGGTTCTGTGTTGGTTGTAGTCTAAGCATTATTTATTGAGTACATTTTTCCAAGCACCTGTTATCCCTGTTCTCCATGGCAGGTATCTCTATTGGTGGAACACTTAAATGAAGGGAAGATCTGCTTTAATGTCAGTTAATCCAAATCTATGGCTCTCTTTCTATACTCAAGTAAGGGAGACAAGCATAGATTATGATTTTATTTTATTTAACTAATCAAAATATAGTGTAAATATTGTCTAAGATAAAAACAAAACTTAAAACACTTTTTCTTTGGATTATAGCGAATCCTAGTTAAAACGTATATATGAAATTTATGTCATGATTAATTATATGTCTTTAGTAGTAGACATTTTATTGCTGCTAAATAAAATTAAATAAATGGACATAATTTTAGTTACTGACAAATAAAATTAGTGGTAGAGCATGGATTTCAGGGTACCAGAAATCAGTAGATGATCAAATCAAGATGAAATCACCCATGTTAAGCATCATATAATCAGATTAATACTTTATGAAACTGAAAAATTCCAAAATAAACTAGTTATTGACCAAAGTACAGGAGATATAGATCTAGTTCCAAAATGCCCCATCACATGGAGTCACTTCTTATTCCATTATTGCCAGGAAATAGACACGGTGCCAAACACTGATAATTAGCTCTCTTGAATTCTACCTTATGCTTTCATCTCCCTGTCTAAGCTGTGTCATGAAAACCCACTGATTTCCATGCCCAAAGTACACCTTTCTACTTTAGTAGATGTAATGTTCTCCAAAAGTTAAACTTATTATTTGAAAACCCAAACAAAGAAAAGCAAATCTTTAAACTGAATTTGTTGAAATCTTCTTTTTTCAACGCTATTGTGGTTTTATTGTGATAAAACCCTGAGAAAAAGCAACTTAGAAAGGGAAGGGAATCTTTCACCTAATATTTTCATAGGAACTTAAGGAATGAAGCTACAGTTATGAATTCGGAGAAAAGTTTGCTAAGAACTTACTCTCTGGCTTTTTTTCTCAGGGTCAATATATATATTAGCCCAGACTTCTTGCCTAGTGATGGTACAGTCTGTAGAAGCCTAGCTCCTTCTGAATTAATTAATAATCAAGTCAATTGCACATAGATACGTTCACATGCCAATCAAAGCAATTAGATATCTAGGCAGTTTTTTAGCCCAAACTTTACTGTCAGATGACTTGAAGCTGTTTCATGTTCACAATTGATGCCAACAAGGACTGACACTTATTATTTTGAGGTTCTCCATTACTTTTGTTTTGCCCTTCAAAATATTCCTTCATTTTGGACTCATAGGACTTATCTAAATAAATTCAATAACAACAGCAAAATTACACCACTTAAATCTTTATACATTTAATCTAACATTCTTATATGAACTAGTTTTCATTAAGACCATCAACTATATTGCTCTTTGCCCTTTTTTCCTAAAGATTATTTTACTGAAGAAAAATCTTCTATCTTTTTTTATTTAAGAAATCACTAAGCCTGGGTTGGAGAGACAACTCACCATTAAGATGACTGTTTCCTTTTTCAAAAGACCCATGTTTGAATACCAGTACTCACATGGTTGCTTATGCACACCTGAAACTCCCATTCCAGGGATTTTCTGACCTCTACAGGCACAAAATATACTTGCAGTTTGTAGACATGCATGAAAACAAAACACTTCAACACCTGAAATTAAATAAATGTATACCAAACCAGAAAAAAAATTTCCCTTTAACACAGTAATTTCCATATTCTACATCGACAAACAACTCCATTTCTTTTTAAATAGTAATAATTAGTGACTCTCTCACTGGTAGTTAAGAAAACTTTATTGTCTGTTGTTATTTTCTCTGTTTTGAAAAATCATCTTTGATAAGTTTAAAATTCCATGGGTCTAGAGAGTCCGGCATGCTTTTAAAAGACAATATTTAGCAAGACTCCAGGTCTTGCCTAATATCCACAGACATCTCCTTCATACTTTTTCATTATTAGATGCTGTACTAGAGCCTTGGACTGCACAGTAGAAGCAGGCACCCTTCTAACTTCAAAGTCAAGGCGCTAGGTTAAATCTTCACTAAAAGTTGCCTGTAAGGTCTTCCATGGATAACCCGGAACTAAAAGCATTTAAGAAATCCTTATTTTCTCAAAACCATTTAGAGCATGAAATACTGAATTCAAATAATTTCAAACCATGCTACTATTTGCTATCAGAACTCACTCCTCAAGCTCATGCTAGGTAAATCCAGAAACTAAATAGATCTCTATGAGAAGAGATACAGGATTACTATCTTTTAATCCTTAAAGTCACCTTGTGATGTAGGGATTCTTCCCTATTTATAGATAAGAAAAATGAGGCTCAAAGAAAGTAATATTAAAAGAAAAAAGAATCATGGCACTTTAGGATAGGAAAGGGATAACTGTGTCTCAGAACAAAGTATCCACATTTACAGAAGGAAGCAGAGCTTAGGGAGATATAGTGGTTCTCCAAATCTCCACCCATTGCTTCTAACTCTGATTTCATCTTTCAACTTAACTGGTACAAATAATAAAGGAAAACTTATTCTGTCAGCATAATCAGAAAAAAAACAAACAAACACAAAAACAGAGGGACTGAAGTTGCAAAGAGCCCCAAATGTTCCCTTTGTAGCTTCATTAGCCAGAGTAGTTTTACCTGTCCTGCTGATCTGAAGACTAGTGTGAATAAATTTTCCTTCTACTATAATATTATATGTGTTTTCTCTTTTCATACTTAAAAGATGGCATGCATACATTTCAATATTTCAGAAAGGTAGCAACTATAATGACCCACAGTGAAATAAAGGGTATGAAGTAGAGAGAAATAAGTATTAGAGGTTCTAGGAGGAGTGAGGGGAAGGATGTGAGTGAAGACGATCAAAATACATTTTACACATGTATGAAAATCACACAATTAATTAAAATAATATGTTAAAAATATTATAGCTATATTGAAATATTGAAACTAACACAAAGCTGGAACAATCTTTTGTGCTATCCACAAAAAAAAGAGAGAGAAAGAGAGAGAGAAAAGAAAAGAGAAAGAAAAAGAAACAAAACCTTAAAAAGTATATATTTTATTAACAAAAATGTGGAATACATAG
Organism: Phodopus roborovskii; assembly: GCF_943737965.1. Classification (NCBI taxonomy): domain Eukaryota; kingdom Metazoa; phylum Chordata; class Mammalia; order Rodentia; family Cricetidae; genus Phodopus; species Phodopus roborovskii. Next base: position 10,710,780 of record NW_026126418.1, read on the forward strand.
CACATATTATCAGAACCATGGACTCGGGTAAGAATACACAAAAACTAACTGACAGAATTCATATTCATATGATAAAAAGGGATATTAGAATTGAGAATCATGGTGCTCTCCTCTGCTTATTGAATAGTGATGACCTCTACAGATATGGATGTACTGGATACCTTTGTGTTTCTTCTGGGTCCAGAAATACTGGTTTAAGTGCCTCATAGGACAATAAGAGTGGAAGTTCACTATATCCCTTTCAGTGTGGTTGACATTCTGGGTAGGATTCACAGCCTGACACAGTAAGCTACCTATAAGTTGGTTACAGTCTTCCCTTTTATATTTTTATTTTCTTAAATAATCTTTTTTTATTTTACATTCTAATCCCTGTTCCCTATCCCTCCTCTCCTCCCACTTCCCCTGCCTTCCTCCAACTCCATCCCCATCGACTCATCAGAGAGGGTGAAGCTTCCCATGGGAAGTCAAAAAAATCTGTAATATCACATTGCAACAGGACTGAGGCTTTACTCCCGGTATCTAGACTGAACAAAGTATTCCTCCATAGGGAATAGGCTCCAGAAAGCCAGTTCATGCACAAGAGATAAATCCAGTTCCCACAGCCAGTGGTCCCATAAACAGCTGACCTGAACTGATGGGAGCTCACTGACTCAGGACTGACAGACTAGAAATCTGCAAAGGGACAAACTGGAGTCCAGATGCAGAGAAGAAGGACAAGACCAGGCTACAGAAACCCACAGGGACAGCTGACCTGAACAAGGAGGAACCAATGCGTCCCCAGACTGATAGCTGGGAAACCAGCATTGGACTGATTCAGACTCCCTGAAAATGGGTCTCAGTTAGAAGTCTTGGGCAATCTAAGACCTCTGACAGTGGACCAGGATGTATACGTGGCGTACAAAAGAAATTTGGGAGCACATTCCCCATGGAGGGATATTCCTTTAACCTAGAGGCAAGAGGGAGGGCCTAGTTCCTATTCCAAATGACTTGACAGATTTTGTTGACCCATCCTGGAAGGCATCACCCTCCCTGTGGAATAGGGGGCATAATGGGATGGGAGGGTGGTCAGGGGGCATGGGAGGGAGAGAGATTTAGACTGAGGGAAGGAGATTTAGAGGGAGGGAAGGAGAGGGAACTGAGATCAATATGTAAAAGAAGAAAAAAATAAATACATACATAAATAAAAAGAATTGAATGTTTAGTTTTAGATTGTATTAGCATTCAATAAGCTCAGCAGAAAGAGAAACTATTTGTTACTAGTTTTCTTTGAAAGGTAGAACTATTTCCTTCACAGAAGGAACTATAAGAAGTTTTTAAAAGCAACACTGCTTTGCCTTGAAGAACTCTACCTTAATGTCTACTCAACCATGCAGTTCCTTCCTCTTATTCTCCAGTCCTTTGGATTCAGAACTTCAGACCCTTCATAGACTTCCCCATAGGAAATTTATAGCCTTCTGTTCCTTTCAAAGGCATCTAAATTCTAAAGCAATTGTGTACTGTGTAAACCTATGCTAATTTCAGTCATTATGCAGATGGCCAAGAATATTGCAGGTTTGTACCTAAAGGGGTTAGTTTTCTCCTGAGTCAAAGGTATTTGGATAAGCTATTTGTTGATCTCTTTGTTAGAATAGAGTCCATATATCATGAAAGTTCAAATTTGTCAAGCTTCTCACAGGAAAATTGAATCCCCTGCAGAGCCTGGTGATTGAGCAATGTTGAAATGCAGCTTGTATTTGAATATGAATGACAGAAGAACACTCCTAAGAAACTTAACTTTCTAATTAATCACAATCTGCCACCTTTGCGAATCTTAAATATTTCTGCATTTGCTTTCATTTTATAGGCTCAATTTGCCTATTCCTCATAATTCAGGAAAACAAAACACTAAGGTATTTTTTAAAACTACCATTTAATTCTCAACACAATTTGAAACAGAGTCTAACCTGAATCAATTACAGGAGTACACTAATGTTTTATTATTATACATAATGTGACCAAGACAAGATAACTAATATCATGTCTCTCAAAAGTTAAAACCTCAACATTGCATCAAGCTTCATGTTCTCTTCCTATTATATCACAGAATTTAGCGCTTTAGAAACAGTAAAACTGGCCTTACCTCTGCTTTTCTTTTGTAAATATTTCTGTGAATGAACACATGCTCTGTAGAATAAAATGCTTCAAGAGATTACTGTTTCCTTTCAGAGAAGTGAAAAGACCTCCAGTTAGCAGTGTAGCCAATTATAACTAAATTAAATCGAATAACTGAGACAAGTCATATTCAAGGCCAAAGACAACATTTTCAGATGTGTGGGTAGATTTTCAGATGTGCTAAATCATAGGTATGAGCCAAGAGTCAATATTTTTTCCTTTTTTTTTTGACAACTTCCAAAGAAAGGAAAACATCTAACTTTTCTTTGCATGTGTAATACAAATCTACAAATAATGCAAAAATTGGAGTTGTTGGTGTCCCACAGTAGACATATATAACATCAGATCTTTACAGAGCATTCACAGCATTCTTTACCGAGGCCTACCACCTAGCACACTTTGTGAGTTCAAGGATCTTTGTTTTGAACAATAGCCTAATATTTATGAGCCATCATTCAAAGCTATAGATCTTCTCCTCACCTTTAACTGCAAACTGTCTTAGGGTTATATTATAACAGCAGACTTAGCTCAATCTTCAGGTGGATGTTTTGCCCCACAGCACTCCTGATTCTCTTAGGAGGTTGGTCATATATCACAATTTATTGAAACATTGCTTTCTGACTCTGAGGATCTAGGGTAAACTGGCACTCAAACAGGACCCACACTCTTTTGCTAATAAATCCTGGCACTTCTAGTCTGCTTTGTCTAGTTCCTTTCCAATTTTATAGTTATTATATTCCCATTTACTATGATTATTTCCACATAACTATATCTTTATAGATGCATAATTTGTAATATAGGGCATTGCAAGAATATTAATGGTGAAGAGAAGGTCTGTGCAAATTATATCTCAACAAACTAGAGATTTATGAGACCCAATTCACTAACCAATAGGAAGATGGAATGTATCATCTTCTAATATTGTTTTACTGGCTATAAATGAATGAAGGGATTTTATCTCATTTGTGTCATCAGCATCCCCATTTCAGTAGGACTTTTGACATAACCATACAATCATGAAAAGAAATATTATATTTATAATGACAGCATTATATCTGGTGTCTTCACCTAGAAGTATGATAAACATTTGTAACTTGTATAACTCAATAAAAATATGCTACTGTATTGATTTCAAAACAAGAACTGATGACAGTGTGTGCCTTGCTTCCATTTCATCCACACCACCTCTTTCATAAAAAAACAAAAACACTAAGTATAAATGTATTTATGTTATTTCTGGCAACAATTTAAGGTCTACCTTCCTAGAAAAATACCTAGAAGAAAGATATGTAATCATTATTCAATTGTTCAACATGGAGAGTTCATGGTATCTCACTGTTAAAACTGTTTCCAGGACTGCCAAGGATAACCATGGCTACTCTTAATTGTTTTTTATATTAGTTCTGTATGAAGAATACCACATGGCCTTCTGCATTCCTCATACACTCATGATTAGCTTTTCTAGATCATCAATTGTTATCTTCCTCATTTTGAGTTAGTATTCTCTGAGATTGACTAGTAGACCTCACAAGATGAGAATAGTAAGGCATTTAGCTAAAACGTAAGTGATCAATATTAAATGAGACATCCAATAGGAAGCAATGCATATTTTAACTGATACTTGATAAATGCTCTACTTATTCTGGTTATGACTTTTCACCTAATGAATACACATCTTTGAATGTACTAAATAAGAAAGAATGAATTATCTGGAATCATGCAGGTTAAATTAACAATCCTGTGAGTTTATTCTGTAACATGTAGTGTCAACTCTGCCATCTTCATGAGACACATAGCTCCAACTCCAAATCCAAACGAAGAAATGGAAAGAATATTAAGAACAATTAGAAAATAAGCCATATTTCAGACTCTTCTACTTAAACCTCATTGAAACCAGGAATGATAAAGTAACCAATTTTTAGGAATGGTGAAACAAGTATGTGTCCTGCAGATGCTTGCCCTTAACACTTACAAGATGCCCAGCAAATAAAAATGCAAGCAAATATTTAAATAGAAGAAACACCATCTACTGAGATGACAAGTTGTCTTTCAAAATACCTTCTTGGTAATTATAAACAAAGCCATACTCAACATTTGAGTTATTGGCTTTCTGAACTTCCATAATAAGCTGAAGGGCCAGAGAAAGAAAGTCTCCTCTGGGAAGTCCAATTCTCATGTGGTTGAGTTTAGTTTTGTACAAAGACCTTATATGATTTCAAAGAGAAACTACAGGCTGCAACTCCAATTTCAATTCACATACTCTAGACAAAAAACTATCTTTGGGCTTAGAGTAAATCACTGAAGGCTGCCTTCAGAGGACAAGCCAAAAGATAGATTCACAAAAGTTCTGAAAGTCTAATGAGGACACAGAGTATTTATAATAAAGTCTGGTGTAGAAGTAGATCCAATCCTATTAGCAAGTACATCTTCTAGGCCCATTAAGTCCATGTTTATGAAAAGAAGAGTTGCTCAGAGAAATCTAGACTTTGTTCTCTTAAAGGACTTAAACCTAGCCAAGAGCATCTTTTCCTGGAATCTTAATGGAGTAGTTACATTGTGGCAAAGATTAAAGTTCTAACATTGGACTGCTTGTGCTTAAATTCATTTATTTAACAATTAAGCGAACTTGTTAAAATTTTTAAGGGTGATGCCAAAATCTTCACATGTTCAATTGAAATATAATAAAAATTAATTCTGAAAAAAGTGGTTGTGTTTTAAAATTTTAGCAAACATAAGTTCATTTTTCTACTAGGATGCTTTCCATATTGTTTAGTAACAGGCCTGCAAATAGGTCAGACAAAATATTGAAGTCAAATAGAATCAGTGTGTCAGAAACACATCTGCATTCCTGTGTCCTTCAAAAGGATCATTTCCAATAATAAAGGAATCGGAAAGAAAAAAAAGCAAGTGTCTATCAACTTTTGAATGAGGACAATATGTTTCACACATGCATTAGGATATTATTTAGTTAAGAATTTATTCTGCAATTTATAATAACATGAAAGTACTTGAAGATGATTATGTTAAAGGGATATTTCAGACACAAAAAGAAAAGTACTGTTTAAACTCACTCCATTATGAAGCCTGAAAGATACATAGTTCTGAAAGTTCAGAATGACATGATGCTTACCTGAAAAGAAAACAGAATACTAAAGCATAAGCTTACTTATCTGATAGATATAGATAAATGAGCTCCTTATCTCATCAATTTGACAATGTATCTGAAAAAAAATCAGCCTGATAAGGAAAAAAATGAGGTATTATTTGACTCATGGTTGAAGATGTAGTCCATCATGACAGGGAATCTCAATTGGTAAGGACTTGTTGAAACTATGAACATGGAGTCTACAGGCAGAGGGCAGTGAGGAATAGTTCTGCTGCTCACTCCATTTCCTCTTTTATTCAAGCCAGGGCCTCTGCCCATTAAATGGTTCCAACTAAACTCAAGGTGCATCTTGTGATCTCAGTTAATTAAACTAGAGACTTCCTCTTGGATATAAACAATGGTTCATTTTTCCTGAGTCTATATCTTGTGAAACTGAAAATCAATATTTTCCCAACACATAAGTGAGATAAGTTTTTAAAAATATATTTACTCTTATAACATAAATTAATAATTCTCTAAATATTAGAGCCAGGGGTTAATTAATTAATTAATTCTATAGTGTTTCTTTACAGATATGTATTTATGTACATGATAATGGGGTACTGAACAATGTAGAGAATTGGTGTTTTAATATACTAGCCTAATATGACTAGCCTGATTAAAAGACAGAAGATGCTCAATGCTTCAATACAATGACTGATTCTCTAATTTTGCTTTGTTTTGTTCCCATAGATAGGGATTGTATCCAGGGCCATGAGAAATGTAGGCAAGCATTCTAACACTTAGCTTTGTTCTCAGTCAGTTAAAGACTATTTAATATGATAAAATTGTAAATCATTTATTAGGCTTGTATATTAAAGTGATCAACTGATATAATTTAATCCATCTTTTTGTGTATATGCATAGCCTGTGTATGCATTCTGCCTAGTAGTTAACTATTAGAACATAGGGAAGGAGAAAGACAGTCTCTCTGTGGTTGGACTATATTACATATTACTACAACTTAGCAGACTACCAATAAGTCCTCTTTCTGGGAGTGAAAAAGCAAATTACTATATTATAAAATAGTAGCTAGAGTCACCATTAGCTGATAGCCAGTTAAAAATGGAACATCCATCCTATAATTACATGAAACTATTACATCGATAACAAGGATATATTGAAAGAAGCTCTGAGAAGGTGGCATTGTCAATCTCTTAATTGTATTGTACTTTGAGGCAGAGGAACCTGTTAACCTATCATTATACTCTGAATTCACAGAACTGTGAGATAAGGAATGTAAGTTATAACAAAGTTTAGTTAATTCACTGTGCAGAAAGACAAACAGCCCAACATGTGAAAAGTATGAGCTATTATTTTTTCTAACACTCGAGAGTACATCATCACCACCCAAGTGATCTCTCTCTCTCTCTCTCTCTCTCTCTCTCTCTCTCTCTCTCTCTCTCTCTCTCTCTCTGTGTGTGTGTGTGTGTGTGTGTGTGTAATGGTTAACCAGAATTTTGAGATTAAAAATATATTAATTTTTAACTGATGTGAAGGTAAGTCTGGTTATTTGGGTAATAAGCCAGGTCCTTTGTATTTATAAATATATTTGGACCCAGCATTTGATAACCCAAGAGTACTGAACCTACTTTTTCCAATTCCACAGAAAGTAAATCACACATGTTATGTTTGCTCTAGCTTCAAGGGACAATTTTTAAGCCAGGGAAACAGCCATGTTTAAAGAATGTAACTATTTTTGCCAATTTCTAAAGCAAGGTTTCCACAACTGGTCTATCAGTCTGTGATTGTGGAGAAGGAAAGGGCAATTTTGAATTACCGACATACAAATAGCAAATTAAGATGCTGTGATTCATGATACAGCAAAGTCATTTCCGGAATTTTCCCACCAAATTCTTCTAGACAAAAGACTCATAATTTCTCCTGACATTTGTTTCATACCAATCCCCAAGCAAAGCTCTGTTGCTCACTGTCATTAATCTATAATGAGAGATGAAAAAATAGGTATGAAGAAGAAAATGTAAGCCTCAGAGAACTCCCAGCTATAAATTATAGTTCGATCTTGACTGTATTTAAAAAGTAATGACCCAGTGGAATAGCAAGAAAGATCTTTCACCCTCCATTCACATCTAACACTTATATATGTCCAAAAGGTGAGGTATTTTTAAAAAAAACATATTGTAGAGAAAGCATGGCTGGGTGAATTGATTTGGGAGCTTTTTGTTTGTTTGTTTGTCTTCATGACAAAACAACAACAGTGGCAGACAGAGCAGCAGCTGTAACTTTTAAGGGCATTTAGCACACTTTTGCTTCTAGGTGTTGTTTAATACTGTTTGTTGGAATGCTTTTGAAGGCAAATATAAATCATGAATAGGTTTTTCATTCTGAGTTGTCCTCTTATCAAATGAGGTAAGTCCTAGATCTTGGCAGTTTTCCTGTAAGCTGACCTATTATATGAATATAAAATGAATGAATGAATGGATGGATGAATGACAGAAAAAATGAGTGTATGAGGAAAGTTATTAATGGAGCTCTCCTCTTCTTTCCTTGAAATCCTTTTCCATACAGGAATTTTGAAATCCATTATCCTAGTGCTGTTGGAATGAACTTAATACATAAAATCTTGATAGACATTCAAGATGAGTTTCTTTTTATTAAATCAAAAACACATTTCATGAAAACTACAAAGGGGAAGGATTTTTTTGCCGCCGAATTTTTAACAAGGAATTTTCAGACTGGTTTTAGATTTCAAGTCCTGAGCTCAGGGCCTTGTAAGCTTTTATTTCCACTTTTGTACATATTTTGCAGCATCCTCCTTCCCATACCAAGAATGTTTCCAGAATGTTGCTTTGGTTGTTTCCTGTCCTTGATGCCATTATTAAAGAAAAGGTACCGGTAGAAACGTATTCTCTCTTGTTGAAAGATTTTCAAAACATTCAACAACATGTATGACAAACACTAATTGTTACAGTACTGCCTTAATGGATATGGAGAGCAAATAGCTAAAGGCTTCCATATGAATAACAGTTCTGCCAGGAAGAAGGGTGTGATATCAGATGTGATAGCTTAAGGTGCTTTTGCAGCTAAAGATCTACCTAGATAATATATTGAATAATGCTATACTTCCTAAGTTTTGTACACTCTTGCATAGTTACCCTTGAGTCTACAGCAAAAACATTACAATGAAACAGTGAGGAGGGGAATGAAGGTGATATCTAATATGTACAGAATATGGGGGGCTGTTTTACTAAAAATTTTATACAATCACATCTCTAATTCTCACCAGAAGTTTAAATAGTGGATGTCATCAACATCACTATTTTGTAGACAAAAAGAAGTCCCACAGATATCCACAAGCCCAAGCCTGTGCAGCTAATCACTAGCCAGATCAAAATTAAAACTCAGTGTATCAAAGCTAGGGCCTCCATCACATGACTCACTGCCATCCAGTTTTTACATGAAAGATCTGCATTGTTCAAATCTACAGAATAGAAAAAAAAGAAGGTTTTATTTATATACTTTTTAATTTGCTTCTCTAACTGTATACATTTTAGTTTATACTCTGAAATTCATATTGGACCAGCCTGATGAGAAGACTAAGTTAGAACTGCAGTGTCAAGGTGGGACATTTGTTAAGTGGGAAATGTTAAGTTACCCTCTAGGAGAAGATCTTTGTGTCATTTAGGGAAGATGCCCTAACATAATTAAGGCCAAAGAATTACATTCCATAATTTTCTACTGATTGCTTGGCTTTCTCATTTGAAATATATACATAATTTTCAACTAATTATAATGAATTATTTTAAAAAATGGCTTTAACCTCTTAATTGCCAAATGAAATGGCATATGTGCTCCTTATACAGTAAGCTATTTTGATATGAATTTTGGAAAGTCTTTTTCAAGCTAATGAAAACAATATTGCCCTACAGTTATGCCACAAAGTTACATGCATACTTGGTGCAGAGTCCCTATTTCCTTTTATAAGGACATGTAGGCTGCAGAGATGGCTTATTAGATACAGCATGTGCCACACAAGTATGAGCACCCTAGTTCATATACTAAATAAACATAAACACACGTGTGATAGTTCACTTTTATAATAAAAAAGCTTCTAAGAAAGATGGAAGGGAGAAAGAAAACAAACTTCCAGAAATTTAACAAGTTGTTATTAAATGTAATTACCATGAAAAAAGGTTCTTGAAGTTTTTTTTCTTGTCAAATTGAAATTTTACCCTGACCAACAGCTCCCCAATCTGTATTTGCAAACTCCTATTGCAACACCATTAACCATTATTCTACATTCTATGACCAGAGATCAATAATTTTAGATCCTACAAGTAAGTAATCTCATGTGCATAAATCTTTCCATGTCTGGCTTATGATACTTAATGCAATGTATCACAGGTTCTTTTACATTGTTGCAAAAGTCAAAATGCTTTTGATATTAATGGTTGATGAGCGGTATTCTATTGGGCCATATTTACCTTTCCATTGTGGTTTTATAGATATGGTTTTCCTTTATTTTTGCACACAGGATCTAACAACTTCTATTTTTAGTGCTCATAAAACTTGGATTATGGATGTAGATTTGTGACAAAAACAAAACAAAACAAAACAAAAAACATAGATCTCCTGGGAAATGAGTTCACAAGAGGTAGACTACTTTTACTGTATCTGTCTATACTTGAGGCATCAATATTAATCTGTTTCTGTTATAGATAGTCTATCTAGGTGAGTTTTCATATATGCCATCTTTCTGTTTTCAAAGACTCCCATATCACAGCATCCATAGTGATTGTACGCTACTCACATGCTACTGAACCACAAGACTCTTGGTATTGGCTACATTTAATACTTTTGAGCATATGCCTTCACTGCAAATTCAATAAATCATGTGTAGGCATATCAAATCATAATGAATATTTAAGGTATGGTCAGGTGTCATTATCTTCTTAATGTCATATACAGTTTTTGAATATCATACACATGCTGAAAAATAATAGAATTTATAATGGAATAATAATTTTGACTAAATAACTCAATCAGAGTACCTGAATTTGAAAAAAAGTCATATTTCAAACTGGGTAATTTGCTCATGTTAACAGTTAAATGCAGTGGGAATAGAAAACATTTAATAGAGGAGACTAGATTTTTGAATATAAATAAAATTCAGTGAGTCTTCATAGTTCCCACTAAATAAACATTGAAAGTCACTAACAATGTAATATTTAGTAAAAATAAGCCTACTACTTATTTATTGAATAACATTTTCTAAAGAACAAAGTATAAATAATAAAGACCTGTTGTCTACTGACATCTCAGAAATTCTAGTATATGATCAAAAGGCCAACCAGAAGGCAGAGATGGAAGACTCAACTTTTTGTCCACTAATACAGGAGAAGGAAGCAGCATAAATCTTTTGTGACAGCTTGCAAGTCAGCTTGATATGTTTCTGTAGCTGCTTCATACCTCTCTGGGTTCTTGTAAATCAATACCTGTCCAATCCTGTCTATGGATTTATAGAATCATAGAAACATATAAAGAGCCTGGAGATTACCTACTTCAACCTCCCATACGGAAGGAATTCCCTGTTTAACAGCTTTGAAAACTAGTGAATATCATTAGGAAGAGTTTTCAATTTCAGGTACCTATAGTTACCACAAAAGGCATTTATGGTTTCTCAGTTTCTTTAAAGTTTTATCAGTATGTTCCTCCCTATTTTTTACACCTATTAAATAAGGTTTTGTCCCCTAAACAAAGGATACAATTCACCCTTTGCCTGAGAGATAATTAGAATAAGACCATGGTTATAATATCCCTTTTAAATCTGTTTAGGCCATATTCATTCAGTTTTGTTGAGGCCTCATACTATTTCTATAATTAGCCAGGATCTTTTGACCAGGATTTTGGAGTGTGATTCCTTGCACATAGGCATGAAAAAAGGCAGTGTGGTCATTAACAAATGACCACTTATAAATACCCATACTGAAAATATACTGTGGTCTCTCAGTCTTCCCTAAAAGGTATAACACCTCAAAATCTGAATGATTTACATGTTCTAAAAAGAAAATACAGTGTATAAAACCACAAAAATTTGTAAGTCTCCAGTTCTGCATTAGAGATTAGTGGCAAAGAAATTCCAGCCCAACGATTTAATCACTATGAGTAAGTAGTTCATAAGTAATTCCTGTATTTCACATTTTTGTTTTTGTTATTTTGCTGAAATGACACTTTAGTTTTTATTTTCTTGAATTTTTAGATGATACATGTGTGGGTATCTGGTAGATGCCACTGCTAACCTACATGCATATACCTACATTATTTGACCTTGTATAGATAGTGACTAAGAAACATTTTGTGCTTTAGTTAGCCATGTTGTACATACACACACAAAAACAAAACTGTATATTTATCAATATCTAATTTCTCATATTTCTGAGTACTAAACATCAATGTACATCAGCATGTTTTTAAAATATTTATTTATAGTTATGTATTTATATTTGCATATATTTATTTTTAACATGATTCCATATATTTCAGGTTACCATAAATGATGAAGGCACTCACATTCTAATATATCTTCCTACATCTCCTGTGTGTTGGAATTATTGGTCTATAATATCATGTCTGGTTTACCTGGTGCTGGGGATTAAACTCAGAGTTTGGTACATGCTAGGCATGTACACTAGAGTTTCACTGTATCCCCAGATACTCAGAGATGTTTTAGATACACAGTACAAAATGCATTATAAAATAAATAAGTCTACAAACAAACAAACAAAAATAACAAAAACCCCACTTCCTAGCCTGAACTGAACTGTGGCCAAAGGCAGTGAATTGTTTTAGAGAATATAATGAACATCTATATTTTTAAAAGATGATCTATTTCCTTAAATTGTCTCATTCTCCACTCTGAATCAGTCTCAATATCTAGGGTCTCATATACTATTTTGGATTGTAAGCACAAGTTTCATAACTCAAGAACTGTAGAAGATTGGGAACAACTATGTTATTGATGACATCACATGGCATTAATGACAATAGTGGAGTACCTTATGTAAAGAAAACAATAATGAGGTACATACCATCCTCCTCACAGAATTCTATTCAATTATTAGTCCACAAAGTTCCTGAGGGACATTGATTTGGCCCTTTGAGGTCATTATTGATTTAAATAATGTTTTGATTTGAGTTCAAATATTTTGATGTCATTATTGATTTTAAAAATGTCATAAGCAGTTTATCTTACTTAATTTTAACAGGCATATTATAAACAGATCTTTAATTGTCCTTGAACTTGCTTAGTATCCCAGGCTGGCTTCAAACAAACAGATCCACCGGCCCTCTGCCTCCTAAGTATATGCCACCATGGCTCGGGTGAGACCTACCTTTAAAAACAATCCTGAACATGGGTAAAGACATAAATACAAAAACTCTGCCCACTGTCTTATTTCTAGTATCATCTTATGTTAGGTTCTTGGATACCTAACTCCCCATTCACATACTTTAAATAATTAAAAAATTAAGGATATTAATGTTGTTGCATCAAACTGTCCTAAATTCCAATTTTAAAATGTAAATATTATTTCTTTCACACATATAATTTTAACTATTCTACTAGTTAAAATTATTAAAGATATTGATAAATATTAAGCCATATATCCAGAATTGTATAACTTAAAGACACAAGATATATGAATGCAACCAGATAACATAAATTCCAAGACTTCAAAATAGCTCTCCATGTCACTTTGAAGAGATGCATTTCCAGATTTCAAGTTTTTGATGATGACATGCAGCTAGTGGCTACTGTCATAGAAACCACAATGCTAACACAATTAGAAAACTGTCTTGTAGATCTAAAATAGAAATCACTGAGCTTTTTTAATTGAGTGAAGAGAGGTTAAAGAAGAAGGAGTGGTTGGAAACCTTGTGATATTTGCCTAGATCTTCATAGGAATATAAGGTGTGTAATAACTATTTAATGTGCAGCACAAGATTGTCACTGGCAAATAAAAGGAGATTCAGTATTCCTCAAAACTCACATGAGCACATCAATACCTGGCCAAATACTCTATTCCCTTGTATGTTTTCACAGAAACAAATGATAAAAATGTTGATAATTAATGTTTTGATAACTGTGTACAAAATAGCTAGCTTCTGGTAATACACATTTCACATTTTAAAATAAAATTTAATAAATGTTATAGTGAATAATATAAATTCTGCAATACTTTTACTAGATTTTCTATATAAGAACATCTTTGAGGTGATAGATTGGGAATGAGAAAGAACATTTTGACATTTTACTTACATGGTGTTTAAAATACATGTGAAAAAATATTTTTTTTTAGATTTAAGGAATGATAACATTTCATTCAATAGAGAAGTTTAGTATAAAATCACTTACTTAAAGGGATGTGAAATAATGTGTGTTATAAAATTATTTTTTTAGGGAGACAGAGATGAGATTCTTTGAATAAAATGCTGGCTATTCAAGGATAAGTACATTATATCTGATACTCAGAACCCTGGTTGAACCTTAATGGTGTCACACTCACTTGCAATTCCAGGACTCTTACAAAGAAATAGCCAAGGACATAAAATTTCCTGGAAGATCATGGGCTGTGTAAGTCCAGTATATGCAGTGGAGAACAAGAACCATTATCTTAAAGAAGTTGAAGTTAATGATGGACACCCATGGCTTTTATCTACATGCATACTAAATCATACACACACACACACACACACACACACACACACACACATATTTCTTCATAAAAATATGTTGAGTTTGACTCTTACTGGGTACCTCAGCAAACTCGTGGTCTGTAAGAACTACTTCCCTTTATGTAACATAATTCCCCAAAAGCTGTCTTTGCTTAGATACTTTTTCAAAATCAAATCCTGATAAATTCACTAACCTATCTTCTGATCTCATTCTGTTTAGTAAATATTTGCCTGTGATGTTCTATGCAGATGATAGGAAAACAATTGGGTTGCTGGCTGTTTATCATCTCAAAAATACATAATATTATATAAAGATGCAGCCACACTATGGAAACATTGATGAAAATGGCATAAAGAAAATGGCTGGATACAAGTGAGAGAAAGCACAATGACAAAGAACACAACAACATCTGATGAAAAATAAAGGATGACACAGAAAAGGACCACACCATCCATTCTCTTCTTCCTTCTCATACTGTCTGCTTCAGTGTGATGCAGGAATGCTTAAAGCGTTCTATAGAAAGAACAAATCAGGGCAACACTGCTCTCTTTATGTAGGCACTACCAGACAAAACGAGAAACAGGTAGGATTGGCATCACTTGAAACTTTACAGTAACCTTACCTCTTCTGATTCACGAAATTGTCATCAAAATCATCAAGAGAGCAAACACTCCTACCACCTACAAATGATTATTTTCTAAATATAGGAAACAGCAAGAGTTGCCTAGGATACCCTCAATATTACTACAACCTTGGAGCAATTACTTATAAAAATTTCTTTATATTTGGCAAAATGCCTGACAAAGTAAATTGAAAATTGTCTTACAGATGATTGAAGATGCTAGGAAAAATAGTGCCATTTTCAAAATAAATAAGTGACATAAAAAGAATCAGAACAATTTTAGTATGGTAGGAGAAAAAAGATTATTTCAATCCATGCTGTGACATTCTCAGAAAAAGAGGAGGAAGTAGATATGCATTACTTAATGACTAAAAGGGAAAATAGTGATGTAATGAATACTGAACAGGGACTCATCTATAGTTCCGGATGCAAGTACTATACACATCAGATTCAAAAGAAGCATAAATATAGGTTTAATATCAATATATGCATATCTGTAGGATTTCAGAGAAAAAGAAGCAAAGGAGATAAGCAAAATGATGAGGTAACAAAGAGACATGGAGAGAGACAGAGAAGGACAGAGAGACAGAAAACATAATGTTCAAGCTTCTTTTATGCTATATATTAAAGCTGATGTTTCATGTTGTTTTAAAATATCCTTACTTTAAATACATTGAACATTACTTTAGATGAAAAAGAAAAATAAGAAGGAACCAAAAATTAGTATGGCAAATGGTGAAAAAGGATTCTAAGAGTAAAACTACTTTTACCTTTTTGTGACCAACTTCCCAATTGCCTGTGTCAGTTTCATTACATGCTGTGCAACAATCTTCTTGAGAGAATAAAGTCAGGTGATGGAGAGCTTGAATTCTGAATTACTACTCACTTTATATGGGACCTTGGACTGATTTCATGGCTTTTCTGAGTCACTTCCTTCATGCAAAATATAACAATAATAATGTGTCACATTTCTTGAATAGAAGTAATACAATAAATACTATCAAGAGCTTGTTATTTTTCACTGGAATTTCTATTAGTTCCACCATAAGGCTGGCACAGACTAGACAATCAGGACAGTCTAAAATTCATGGAAAGCCTATGTCAATGCAATCTAGAGAATTATAGGGTGAGGATATATGCTGAAGTCACAGGGATAGGCCAGACTGTGCCCAATGACTCAAATGTGTAGTCTAAAGGGCTACCTGCCTTTAGAAATGGGGAAGAAATGAGGAATAACCTGAAGGGGATGTAGAAGTTAAAATGCCACAACTATTATATAAAAAGAAAATAAGAATTTAAAATATTTCCATGACTTATATTATTTTAATTGTGGATATGTGTATGTTTGTGCAAGAGTGTGTGTAGGGTACCTTTGGAGGCCAGAGGTGTTGGATGCTTCTAGAACTAAAGTTATAGGCATTCATGAGTGACATTAGTGATGGAAACCAAACTTAAAATCTCTGCAGAGCAGTGCAAATATAAGCTCTTAACTGATGAGATTTCTCTATAGCCCATAGTACTTTAGAATTTTAAGACATGATTTCAAGATGTAGCCTGGCAGATGTAGAACTCAATTTGCAAATGAAAACATTAGCCTTGAAATCACAGAGAACCACCTGGATATGAATTAAAGAGATCAAAGGCAAGGCAGATATACTAATTGTTGTAAGATTTGAGTCTCCATAGGGACCCAAAAAGTTTCATGGAATTTTAGCTGATGTCATTCTTACAACTATAACTATTATAAACTGAGTTTTTATGTGATTAGTTTAGTCCCTGATATCCAGTATTTATAGAAGTGTTGTAGAAGATTAAACCTTGCCACTAAAAGTGTGGGCACTTGGAAGCCAGTTGGATAACTAGGAAGTTCAACCTCTCAGCTGAATGCTTGTGTAAAAATTTGCACTTGCCCTGGCTAAGGAGGTACTTTATAACCACTTTGCAGATTGAGAACAGAGAATTGTACCAATCTCTATTAATCTTGCATGCTTATTGAAAACGACTTGAAGGTAAGCTTAAAAAAACTATTGCCTGGAAGTTTTATTTTCAACTATTTTATAAGCTACCTGTATTTTGATGTGTGTGTGTGTGTGTGTGTGTGTGTGTGTGTGTGTGTGTGTGTGTGTGTGTGTGCCACAGTGTGCCTTTAGAGGTTGGAAGGTGTCCATTCTCTCTTTCCACCACATAGGTACTAGGGATGGAATTCAAGTTGTCAGGCTTCAGGGAAAGTGACATTACTAACTGAGCCATCATACTGGCCCCAAATATTAGCATTTGAAGTGCTTCCTCACCAGCAGCAGTTGGAGGGAAATCACTGGGTGAGAGGGTTTATAAAACATGTCTATGGTTACATGCCTGCCAGACCATAGAGTTGAGATTCAGAGTAGGACTCTATACCCATGGTATCCTCCTTACATGTTAGCTTCATAACAATGCTTTTTCAAGTCAAGAAATCTTCTAATTCAAATGTCAAGACATGATGTTTAGTGTATATAAGTTCTCCACTGTCATTGAGAATGTTATGGTTCTGATGTCCCCATATTCTAAAACATTTTACAAGTTCCAAAGCTCCAACATTCTTCACAGTGGTTAGTAAATATTGTTGCTAAAATAAATACTGTTCGATTAAAAATGCAACACTATTCAAGCACTAAGATACTGAACTGACTAACTGTACCAAGAAACAGTACTTTACCCTTTCAAGCTAAAATGCAAATTGCCCATCAGTATTAATATGTAAGAAATGTGAAACTTATTCTTTCTTGCTGTGATTGATTCATGCAAATTATTTCACTTATCAGAACAAAGCCTGTCTGTAATTATATTGAATCTGATACAATAATGAAGGCTAAAACCTAATTCGTAAATGAATCGAAAATAAGCTTCAAATCTATTCATTAGCTGTCACAGTGGCAAAACCCTGAGATTATTTTTTGCTATAGAATTAAACTTTACAAACAATTAGAACATCTCACTCAATTGCTAATTCACAGTGAAGTCATTATCTTATTACAACAAATACCTGGATAAACAAAAATTTAAATAAGAACAGTCCTGCTTTATAGATTTTTTTCATCTGCTGATATGTAATCACTATTGTTCCTCTATAATGCCTGGCAATAATTGGAATTGCCATTTATGAAAAGAATTTGAATTATTTTTGTTAGTCATCCAGTAGCCGACTTCACATAGCAAGAGAATTTCATAGATTTTTCTCATCTTATAGAAAGAAGAAAAAAAAATATCAGGGTTAGAACATGTAGAGCTAAGGAGCCAATGATAGCTGTTCTCAGAGGGGAGCAGAACTAAATGTTTGAGCAGATCATGATAATGCAACTGATTTTGACACAGGCATGTCAAGATCTCTTCTTGTTATCTATACTTGAAAATATAGATGAGAACATGGTGAGGAATACCACTACCTCCTGCCTGAGTAGGAAAAGTATCTTTTTACTTTTGTAATTTGTGACCTGAAAGCATTTGCTTACTCATCTTTGATTAATTACAGCTGCACTTGTTGAAGCTAAGGACTTGGGAAGGCATGGGATATTGAAAGCCTTGCACCAGAATTCTCAAGTAGTCCACAAAGCAGAGCTTAAGTCAGATGGGATGATGGCCATAAGAGAGGTTGCCAAGAGTTTCCTTTGCCACAGGCAGGATTCTCTGCGACTAGAAGAACCAGTTGGAGATGTGAGGGGCGAAAAATTCTGTGGGAAATTTCTATGTGAGTCCACAGAAGGCTCTATAGAAGGTCAATCTGCACAGGACAGATACTTAGGAGATGTGTCTGACTGGAAAAAGACCAATTTACAGCTTCACACATAATGAACCATAATGACTTCAACTATTTCCATAAGGAACCAAATAAACAGAGGCAATTTAGACCTGCACCCCAGGTGGTGGGACAAGAAAAACATCCTCCTGCTGAAGATTGCCATTTGGTAGAGGTTCCAACATGTCTTTAGAAAGGTGCAGGCAAGACAAAGAAACAGAATCATATTTAGTTGGGGTTTTTCTCTTATAGTCCTTCCCTTGGAAAAGTAAAGGATGTTATTTTGTTTGTTCATATTTAAGACTGTGTCTTAATGACAACATTTCTCCCTTTACCATCTTCTCTTCAAACCCTCTCAAACACTCTTTCAAATCCACAGCCTCTCTTTTAACCAATTTTTATATCATGCATATATGCATTTATACACACACACATACACACGTGCGTGTGTGTGTACATATATATATATGTATATATATATATATTCTAAAATATATGTATATATATATATATATATATATATTCTAAAATATAACCTGATATTTTCATCAAAAAGTCTTTTATTAGCTGGGCATTGGTGGCACATGCCTTTAATCCCAGCACTCTAGAGGCAGAGGTTGGACCTCTGTGACTTCGAATTCAGCCTGATCTACAGAGCTAGTTCCAGGACAGGCTCCAAAGCAATACAGACAAACTCTGTCTTGACAAACCAAAACCAAACCAAAGCAAAACAAAACACAAATCTTTTATTAATCTCAAACTAAAAAGCAACAAGATAGAGCAACAATACTGTAAATACAATATTCTCTTCCCAAATCCCTTGGCCTGGTTATGCATTAGGTTGACAGTGAGTTAAACCTGGAATGAGTACTTTTGTAAACAATTCATGTACACAAAAGTCCTGAAAGTATCTGCTGGGATCTATTCAGTAGGTCATCAATGGCAGGGAGATGAGAACTAGGAGGAGAAGGGATAAGGAAGATAAATGTAACAAAAGAAATATAGGCTCCTTCAGCTGGCCATTCCAGCTTTACCGTGTCCTTTCAGAAACGTCTTACAAAAGGCAGTTCAGGAGTGATTGAAGACTTTAATTTATACTCACTTTACCTTCTTATAATCTCAATCCCACTATTTACTAGCTCTGTGGCCCTCAGCGTGGTACTAAATTTAGGTCTCATTGGTCTCAGATGATTCATCAGTTAAAAAGAGAATGTTCAGAATAGTTTCTCATAGGGTTGTAGAGAAGAATGCATAAATTAACATGCATGGGAATTACACAGGTAGACAAAGGCTGGCCTTAGCCCACTGCTAGCTAAAGCATTCAACTAGATTTTTGTAATGCACTAGGTTCAGTCCCTATGAATCTTATTTGCACTGTGTATGTTTGGCATGGAACTGTATCTTTCAATGAAAATTAATATCACATGTGCTATTTTAAACTACATATATATAGATGGACTATGCAGTGTTTGAAAGTGTTAATGATGCTGAAGAGAAACATGTATTTACCTAGTATATATTTTCAAAACAAAGCAACAGAATCAAATACAGTAAAACACATGAAAGCCTGTGACACAGAGAGGAATATTGTTTTCAACAAGCCATGTTCACCAACATTATGTAAAACTCTCTGTAACTGCACCTTAATAGTGAAGGTAAGAATTTGCATTAATAGATAATTAATATACCAACAGAAACAATTTCAGGTTTTTTTCAATCATCTTGCATGTTAGGATAAACCTCTCTTCTTTATAACTTATGTAAAAATAAAATAATATGAATTTTTTATTAAAAAATTAAAGCTAAAAGAGGTATCCTAAACTACATGTTTAGCCTCTGTGTAGCCTTTACATTCAGTCCTGCTCACCTTTTGATGGTCACTAGAGAATAGCTGTCAGGAACCCATATGACTTCCTGCTCTCTGTGAATAGAGACATGCTCTTACCATCAAAGACTCTGTTCTGTAAAAGAGTATACATAAGTTGTCATCCTTCAACTTGAATGTTGGGAAAAGTCTGCACACTACACTAGCAAAAGTTGGACCAGCTTGAGTCCCCATTGCTCATTGCAGAAATGTATTTATGAATACAGTTTCTCTTAGTTCCTCTGAAGTATCTTTAGCTAACCTATTGATTGTATGGAATTGTGAAATATAACCCCCCCAAAAAAACCACAGAAATAATTCTATAAACTTCTGTTTTCTGTGACCATTTTAGGTAGAATGCAAACTGAAATGAGTTTTGTCAAAATACTGTAGTAGATTCGATTCTCAATTTTGCCCTTGGTTTATCCACCCTCCAAAAACTACACTTTAAGTGCATAATGATTCTTCACAAATCATATTGGTAGAAAGAGCTAAGACCTAGAATGAAATGTTTCTCTTTCCTTTACCATTTAAGAAAATCTATTATTAGACGTTAGTTTAAATTCAGTTTGTTGGTATCACTGTTGAAACTTTCTGTTCGGAATTTCTATCACAGTGTAGTTCAAAACATTTGAAAATCACTGAACTAAAAGATCCCTAACATATTTTCCAGCTCTGAATTCATTTTTCCTACTTACACAATTTAACACAGTTCTGGAGACACATACATTATTTGGTTGACTGAATGATCCCTTCATGTAGCCATAGTTACAATTGCAACTTATATAACAAATTTATATCTTCACTAATTTACTTATTCTTTCATGCATTCATTTAGAAAACATTTGCTGATTATGTTCTACATACATAGGAAAGGCTACTTAAAGTGAGAAAGGGTGAGGAGGGACTTGGACATAGAAAAAAGTCTACACTGACCTCAAATAGTGATTTCCTATGAATATTAAGTTATTGTTACTTCAAGCTCTTATTATTTCCTATCAAAAATACAGAGTAATGAATAAAGCTTAGAACTCATAAGTATTGAGAATGGAACAAACATATTTTGGGGGTTATCTGTTCAATATTAAGTTATGGATACTATTAGGATCTCCATTTTTCAATGAATAAATTAACATTCAAAGAAACTAAGAAATATATTCAAAATGATAAAATGGGCAATATACAAGATAGTATTTCAGCTGCAAACACTAATGGAGACTTCCTAAATGGGACTAGGTAAAGTCTGTTTATTCAGCTTATTAGAGAGACTTTTGACCATCACACAAATTTATCAGACTCTAAAAGGCAGAAAGGAGAACTAGAAACCTTTATGTAGGAACAAGTGGAAGGCTTCAAATCAGTTCTGATTGTGGAATACAGAAATGGAGTTCCTGGACATAGAATTATTAGAGGAACATTGATGCTATTGGCAAGAAATGCATGTTAGGTGCTCTGTGATCAGCATTGAGCTGAATTGGGGACAAATGTTAGGTGTATTCACAGGCATCAGGTCCTAACTGGTGCCCATTGATGACTGTTTGCAGTTTTGCTTCCTGGGCTGTTACAAGTAGTTTTGCCCACCGGCCTCGTCCCACAGCCATGCCAGCCCCAAATAACACTCAGAGACACTGTAGTAGATATAATTCTGTTGGCCTGTTACTAGCATTTCTTATTGGATAGCTCTGTCTTAAATATTAACCCATTTCTATCAATCTAAGTATTTTCATGTGGTCTTATTTTAACGAAGAGGGGGGTCAGAATTCTGCTCTCTCTTTCCTAAATCTTGAATCTTCTCCCTACTTCTTTCTCTCTCTTCCTATTCTCCTAGTTCTGCTTATCTTGCCTTTATATTGGCCAACAGGACTTTATTCATTAACCCATAAGAGAAACATATTTACAGAAATGACATCTCCCATCATCTCCTCTTTTCTGTCTAAAATAAAAAGGGTTTTAATTTAACATAACAAAATATATAACAAAACAGTTATCAAATAGGAACCACAGTTAACAATATTTAGTCCAATAACATTTATCAAGAATTAAAGAAAATATTTTATCATCTATCCTATTTTTGTGAGTCTAAAGTCCTATAAGTAACTTATCTTTAATCCTAACTAAGGAAAGCTATAACCATAACTATCTGTCTTCATCTCCACCAAAGACCACAGAAGGATAATATATAAACTCTAGAATTGACAGAGACAACTCCCCTGGTTTGTCACTGTAAGTTTTTCCATAATGTTCCATCTTTAGCCCATAGGCTATAGTGTGTCTGGCAGACTCCTTGGCAAAGCAAGAAACTTTAAACTGTCCCACCTGTGTTGGCAGTTTATCAGTCACTTTTCTTTGTGTCCTGCAGAATGTCTGGTAGACTCTTCCATGAATCAGGAACCCTGTAGCAAATTCCATAATCTGTAGGTCTTTGAAAGGTTTGAAGAATGCCTATTTATCTCAAATATGTCTCTGTATATCTAGAAAACCTAACTTACCTAACTGTTAGTTTTGATTATAATAGGTAACTTTCAATAATCTGTACTAAATTATACATTACATTTTTAAATGATCTACATAAACACAATACATAAGCAAGAGGAGAAATATACATATCATAAAATTGACCTTAAATTGTAACAATAAATAAAATCCATTCCAAAGCAAATGTTATTTTCTATACCATAATTACCTTTTTTACCTTTAAAGAGATTGGTTGTGGTCATTAACCAATTATAACCAACCCAATATAAATGAAAACAAGCTTTTATAAACAATATTTGGGAATTTTTGGGGTCATTCTTTCCAAACTGCTTCCTGTTGGTAGGGAGGGGGACTGTCATGGGGATCCAAAGAAGAAGCAGAAATCCTGGCTATAGTGGTCTGAAAGGCTGCCTTGCTCCAGCTGTTTTGAATGAGGGAATCATCTGGGACAAGGCTTCAGGGAGTCTTGCTTGAACACACCATGATAATCTAGAAGGAATCTACAGCTAATCATTTGCTGTGTAAACAAAATTAGAAATCCTTTTCCCCAATAACCTGTCCTTGTACTTAAATTTTGAAGTCAAAGCATTTTTAAAATATATAAATTGGATTGTTCCAGCAGCATTTGTTTTAACAGCTATTGCTATTTCCTCAGCAGTCAAATAATTTAAAGATGATACAATAGCATACAGTATCCAGAATCTTTTTGTATTTCCCATCTTTACATGGCTTTATTTTCATTTTTTTTTATTTTTTGAGCAGGGTTTCTCTGTCTAACTTTGCCTGCCTTTGAATTCAATCCGTACACTAGATTTACTTTGAAATCACAGAGTTCTGCTTGCCTCTGCCTCCCGAGTGCTGGTATTAAGTGTTGGCCACCTTATCCAGCTCTTCTCTTTAGCTTCCCATGCACAACATTGAATTGTTAGCAGCACTTCTTAAAAGCTATATGTTTTTTGTGCTGCTTATGCTGAGTCAGGAAACCTCCCTTAAAGGAGCCCCTCAAATGTCTGCTTGTCTGTAGCAAAACAGAGCCCAACTGAAAAAAATGCTACTACCAAAAACCCTTGCTTGTCTTTGATGTTTTGTTTCTAATACCCTTTTTTAAGATTTTGTTAGTTTTAAGTGGAAGTTCTCGGGTCCACGTTCAGCACCATTTTGTTACAAGGAGTTTTTCCCCTCTAGCCTGGTCCCACAGCCGCGCCAGCCCCAAATAACACACAGAGACACTGTATTAGATATAATTCTGTTGTCCTATTAATAGCATTTCTCATTGGCTAGTTCTGTCTTAAATATTAACCCATTTCTATTAATCTAAGTACTTCCATGTGTTCTTATCTTACCGGAGAGAGGGGCTGGTGTTCTTCTCTCTCAGTCTTCCACCTTGTATCTCCTCCCTATGACTTCCTCTCTCCTCCTAGTCTCCTAGTCCCACCTATCTTGCTTTCCTATTGGCCAACAGAACTTTATTCATTCACCAATAAGAGAAATATATTTATAGAATAAATCTCACATCACTGGGCTGCTGTTGGTTGTGATTCAGTGTGCCTTCCCCAACTTATGTGGTCATTTTACAACAATCTGTGTATTATGAGTGCTGCTTATCCCAGAAAGGCCTGTTTGTTAGAAGTTAGTACTCCGGCTCATGGTTTGCAGATTCGTGGACCTTTCAGGGGACAGCATAGTCCTTAGATCTTTGTGGGATCTTTTAGCAGGGCATGGGGGAAGTAAGGAGCCAATTCTCCTCCTTTTGCCTTTAAACATGAACAGCTACATTTCACTATTCGATTCCTCCATGATATTTACCTTGTCAACAGTCAATTTGCTACACATTGGAGCTTCCTAACCTAAAGGAACCTCTTATCTTTAGAAACTGATTATTTCTTTTATAGTGATAGAAATATTACTAACATAAAGTGGTACACTCACTGTCTTGGGATGAAGTAAGTTTTACTTCAACTATATTCATTAAACTATATTTTTTATAGAGGGATATTTCTTCATGTAATTTGTAACTCCAAATGAGACATTATAAAATTACAGTGATAACTACAACAGTTTAATGAACTACAAATGTTTAATGAAAGACAAAAGAAAACTCTTTCCATTGTTTATATAGTTCAATTTAGGAGGAAAATAAATCATCCTAAGAGGGAAGTAAAAGAAGGATGTGGGTATTAGAGTGAGTTTTTTAGTATGCTAATATTGTAATCTATGAAACCTTTGTAAAAGTAGAGATTTGAGAAAAGATCCTCACATTCAGACTCCACAAAGCCATGCAGAAATCCCTAATAACAACACAAGAAGGAAGAAGCACATCTTGAAACTATGAGCAGCAAGAAATTTATTTGTTATCTGTTTCCTCAATGAGCTGTTGTCTTACGGGTCTGCAGATCCATTAATGTCATTACAAGACAAAGCATATCCATGGCAAACAAAGCAATATCAAAACTTGAGAATAACCAAAGAAACTGTGTGTTTGGATCTCATACATTCCTTTGGCTACAGCTATGAGCCAGCATTAGAACAATGCTTCAGAGAGCTGATTCAAGACCCTGGTTGAATGTCTTCTTTACTACCACTAGGAGTACCCAAGCTTTTCCCTTTTCAAGTGTTTGATTTCCTTTGCATCCTTAGAACTATAAGGAGACCAGGACATAAGAAGCAACATATGTTCTACATAAACCCCTCAGGAACTCAGTGAGTACTGTTTTGCCTCCAGGCATTTGGGAAAACTAGAAACAAAATACTGAAAAATTTCACAAGGGGGTACAAAAATAACTACAAACTAATGTGCCAAAGAAACACACAGGAGCACAGCAATCAGTGTGTTATGTGGGTAATCACACTGCAAGGTGTTTTGCTGAGGGCAATGCCTTCAAAACCACTGACAAAACTGAGAAAGCTTAAGGCTTTCCTTTGCTTAGTAGTCTAGAGAAAAACACAACACATTATATAATGTGGTTTATATACAAAGATAAACTAAATATATTAAGATCAAGCATTATCATTTTAGAAAAAATAATTTAATTGTATATTTGAAGGCTCCATCCAAGTTCTCAAATATTTCAAATATATTTTAAAAAATCAATGAAGAGTTTATTAGGTACCCATAGTTTAGAGAGCTTTTGTGCCTGTCCAATAAGTGCAATTTTGCACACAAATGTGGCATATGTGCATTTTTTTATGCCCTGTATCTCTGGGAAGACAGATGTTTTCTCAAAAAGAAAGGCTTCACATTTCCATTTCTAGAGACTGAACTATCCCCTTATCCCCTTTCTTCTCAGAAAACAGCTGCCAGTCATTTCTACATGCTTTTGTATCTGGGCTTTCGTGAAGGTGAATGATGATTCAACTCTTTGATAATCAAGGTTATGCATAATGCAGATTAACTGCTACTGTTCCTGAGAAAATGAACCTAAGACACAGATCAGCATATAATGCTTCAATTCTGCCAGAAAAATGAACATGTATTGACCAATGGGTGGAATAATAGCTTTGTTGACAGTGTAAGTAGAGGTATTCAATCGTCAGTTGTCAGATAGAAGGGTTAGAAAAAGAAGGGGAGGGATATAATGGGCATTCCACTGCTTTCTGTTTCTTCCACTGTTCCTCCCACAGACAATGGGAAATTTCTAGCGCTGGTCACATTATTTTGAAGGTCAGATCATTGCAGTTCTATGATTTTTTCCCCTCAAGAATTTCAGTGAATAGTGAAAAGTACTTAAAATGTGAACAGTTAATAGTGAGGAAGTGTAAAAGATCACAAAAAAAAAAAAGATAGCACAAATGAAAGCTCTCTAGAAAATCAATGATTTGAAAGGAAACTCTGCATGGCAGGAAGGAGCTCTAAAGAGTAGGCTTTGAAGGATTTATTTTTCAATGCTGGGATGATAGTAAATTTTCAGGAGTGAAGAATATTTGCTTCTTATAATATCCCCCAAGAAAAGCCTGCTACATCAATTATATTTTTTATTTATCATACAAAGTTTCTTAAATGTCTTATATATACCACAAGTATAAGAACAAGAAAACTGACAATCTATGAGAGGATAGATAATAAAATTGCTGAATTGTATCTCAGATGTTCTATAGATTTTCATGGAATCGGTCGTGGATGCTGTTGCTTTCTACTGAGGAGCCAGAGAGAAATAGGGGGTGGATTTCTGAAAATACATGTCAAACTATACTGGAAAAGATAAAGAAGTGGCTGAGTGATGGCTCAGCTGGTAGGAGAACTTGCTGGGCAAGAAGGAGGAGGACTTGTTTCTGGGCCCCTGATACTCAGGATAAAATCCTTTAACACTAGCTGTGCGAGGTGCAGAGACAGAAGATTTTTAGAGCATTGCTTGTTGCTAGCATAGCCCCAAGTCAGTGAACCTGTAGTTCCAGGAGAAATCCTATATCAAAGTCTAAATCCAAGAGTCCTCATCTGGTTTCGACAAATGCACAATTGAGCATATAGGACTGCCCATGCAGATTTACACACACAAAAACACATATAAAGTCAAAGAAGATGATTGTGGGATATTGAAAAAAGCTAGTTATTGTGTGTGTGTGTGTGTGTGTGTTTGTGTTTGGTTTATAAGTGAGTAAAATTTAGATATGTATGGAAACTTACTTTCTTGCAAATATTAGGATTTGAGAAGAGACAACAATTTTAAAGTAGATGCATAATTTTGAAAAGAACAGACACTGATCTTACAAAAGTAGAAATTGCTTAGAAAACGATGTGTTATTGACTTTCCAGTACACATAAAGATAAATGGAGCCATACATTATTTGGAGGAAGTATAGCTACAGGGCATGGGTACATATTGACACATATTTTTCACATTTCTACTCACTTTCAGTCTTAAGAATATACAGTCTATTGAGTCTGTCTGTTACTAAATACACTTAGGAAGTTTTCATAAATTTTTTTCAAAGATAACCATATCAGACAAACATGTAAACCTTCTGATAAAATATTGATAAGAGGAAACTATCCTTAAGCTACTTGGAGAGAGATAGTGGGAGAGAGCAAACTAGAGAATCACAATGTATCCATGGCAGAGGAGGAGATAATTCATCTTAGAAAGAATTCACTAGGTCAGAAAAGAGGAGGGAAAACAAAATGTGAGTTGAACAGACAATGACACACTCTGTTCTCCACCATGGAGTGAGCAATTGACATAGCCAAAAGCCCCATTGTGCCCAGAAACACTCTGCTATTACTGTTCTGCTAGCAATGCCAACAGAGCAATTCTAAACACTTTATGTAGCATTCTGATTTGCCCTGCAGGATGTTAGCTGCTGGTATCTAGTCATTTTGATAGCATGAAAAACAAAACAATTGTATTTACTACCTGGGACAGACGGCAATACTTGCTAGTTCTATTACTTTCTGCAGCTCTCATTTGCCCTGTAAACGGAAGTAACTGAACTAGAAGTTCAGTATAAAGTGAACCCCATGTAAACTTTAATACTGATAGATTGTCATCAAATGAAATAAAAGAAAAATTAGGTAATTTGAGTATTTCACTAGGTATAGAATTGCTGGTGAGAAGCCTCCAACCAAGATGGGGATACCACTTGACACAACATGCAGTGGATGCTGAGACTTCTTTTTTCCCATAACTCTTTGATTCTTATCCTCTGTAAAAATTATCTGGCACAATTTACTTACTTTGTTTTAATGACTTTGATATAATAAATAATTTGATACTTGCAAACATTTGCAGTCTGCCAATGAGAATAAATCAGAAAAACATGGTCACCATCTGACAGACGTAACTTCAGCTAAATGATCCTATTGTATTTATACAGTCAAAATGTATATTCTTTGGAGTTAGAGACATGGGTGTTTGTTTCCTTTTATCAATCTGATAGCTATTTAGAAACATAATAAAATTCAATTTCTAAGTACCAGTAGGCAATGGCAAAGAGACTTTGGCTGATGGATTGATGAGCTTTCTATTTATAGATCTAATAAGGAGACAACATGTTTCCAACAACAAATAAAGCACACTTTACATTGCATCTGTGTACTGCAACATGTAAGGGTTGCAACATAAATTTCTTGTGTGATTATCTAGACTATGGAAAGATAATATATCAAATTCTTATCAAACATCTTTTATATAGCTTGGTCTTTTAACTTTTACTCTATCATCTTAGCTTTATAATCTTCCTACTCTTACTCCAGTCTTAATAACTGTTGCTACATCTTTTGCATTTTGTTTTAAATTTTATTTCCTCCCCTTCTAACCCTTCCATTACTCTTTCTTAATGTTTAAAGTGAAAATCTCATTTTCAATAAAAGGAAATAGTACCTGTGTTATCTGCATTTTAATACATCATAAACTATTTAATGCAAGCACAAAAGACAACATGAATCTGAATAAAGAAACCCATACTCTTTGTGATTAGGAATCGTCTTGTGATACATCATGTAAAAGGAAATATATATAATATATATATATATAGATAGATAGATATAGATATAGATAGATAGATAGATATGATTCCATGTACTCATTTAACATCCTAATATTGCATTCAGCCTAATTTGATCACTTGTTACCCCACCATAATGCTCATTTCCCTGTTATATTCATGCAAATTTGTGCTAGAACATAAGTTTCAGGGAGGTAGGACTCACATATCTTGATAGTCAATCTGTTACCACGACTAGTTTATAAATCCTTGACAGGAGAAAGAGGGGAGGGGGGAACTTATCAAACTTAGTAAAAGAAAAAAATCTATATGATTCTCAATAGCAAAATCTTAGTGGATCATCCTACATTCCAGAGGTCAGAAACTTAAAAGGATCTTGAAGGAATAACATCATAGTGTTCACAGTGGCTCTATTCTTTTTTGGAGGCTGAAAGGGAGAATTGATTCTCCTTGACTAATCTATTTTCTTTGCATTTTACTTTTAAGAAGAAATTGCAAGACAAAGCAAAGATGAAAAGAAAGGGCAAGTCACTGGCAAGATACAAAGAAAAGAACATGCAAAGACTAATTGGAAAGCTGGTGAGATTCTATCGGAGGCCTTTTTCATGGGTGCCTTCCTACTCTTCATCACCTCCACACACAGACAAAACTGCAACAATACCAATGTCTTAGTTTCTGTACCATTCCTAACAACATTCATAGAAAACATTAATTTTGGAGAATATTAAATTAACTACAAGAGAATCATACACGAAAGACCTTAGAAAATACAGAACAAATCATCCTTCTCTTCAAAACTGGAGCTGTCAAAATTTTCTTAAAAGGGATTCAGAGTCACATGGTCCCCCAAAGAAAGCGAAAGGGACACGATCTTCTGAGCAAATTGGACACATGGAAGGAGGGGAGAGGAAATTAAGAGAAAGAGAAGGGGAGAAAAGTAGGGGAGAGGACGACATGAGGGTGCAGGAAAAAATACAGGGAAGGGAAAAATAAAGGAGAGCAAGTAAAGAGATACCATAATAGAGGGAGTCATTATAGGTCTAAAAAGAAGTCTGGCACTAGGAAAATGTCCAGAAATCTACAAGCATAATGCCAACTAAGACTCTAAGCAATAGTGCAGAAGCTACCCTAAATGCCATACCCCAGTAGCTGATAGAAACAGAAGCAGACATCCACAACTAACCACTGAGCCAAATTCCTGGAATCCAATGGTAGAGAGGGAAGAATGATGAGCAAAGGGGTCAAGATCAGGCTGGAGAAACCCACAGACACAGCTGACCTGAACAAGTGGAAGCTCATGGATCCCAGACTAATAGCTGGGACTGACACAGGCCTCCTAAAAGTGGATGTCAGTTAGCAAGACTGGGCTTCTAGTAGTGGGTCGATATTTACCCCTAGTGTACAAATCGACTTTGGGAGCCAATTCCACAAAGAGAAATACTCTCTCACCATAGCACATGGGGGAGGGCCTATGCCCTGTGGCACATGATATGACAGACTTTGAAGGCCTCACCCTTCCTGGGGAGTGGAAAGGGGATGGGATAGGGGTTGGTTGGGGGGGGGCAGGGACGGACAGGAATGTGCAAGAACTGGGATTAACATGTAAAACAAGATTGTTTCTAATTTAAACATTAAAAAAATCATAAAAAAGAAAGGGATTGAGATTTAACTGTATCAAGTAATTCTGATTAAAAAAATAGCTAAACAACTTTCTGCTTATTGTAGCAGCAGGTATGTTATCAATAAGAAATAAAAATCCAATTATTTCATATCTTACTATTATTTAAATAAAAAGAAAACTCAAAGTTCAGCATGTTCCGGCTGCTTAAATACAAGGTCAGGAACACTAGGATCTCATGCTGAAAAATTAAGGGCATTTGCATCCCAACCAAAAGCATGCATATATTTAAATCAACAGAAATATGAAAAGATTTCTACAAATATATCTACTCCATTACCAAGCAATTACACTTGAACATGCAATTGGATATTTATTAAAATAATTACATGATCATTTCTAGTGATCCAAGAAGCATAGACATAAATGCACACACATGTATTAGTTGCAAAAAAAAAAAAAAAAAAAAAACATGTCTCAAAGGATATTTTGGACTAATTATGTACAAGGTTAACAGACTGATAAAGGATCCAAATATTTTAATCTGTATAACATTAAAGCACACATACCATTATCACAAAAAATATCTTATCAAGGTTGCAAAGGAAGAATCAGTCATAAATGTTCAGGGGAAAAATTCTTCCTAAATTACTATGAATGATTTTTAGGTTTTAATGAAACAGCTATTTAGAAAAGTAGAACATTTGTTTAATGTCTTGAAAATCCAAAGATGGCAAAACTTTCATATAGTTGAGAGGAGGAATAATTTCTGAATGTTTCAATTTCTTAGAAATAATTGAACATCGTAGATGACTGAAGATAAACTATAGAAAATTTACAACTTATATAATAGCAAACATTAAGTCTGAAGAAATCTATGGAGACACATATTTCAATGTCACACCATTTTGCTTAAACATGAGGCAGGCTTTGGATAGTTAATGTTTGGGAAAACATCAAGTAAGGAAACACTCTGGTTTTTATTGTTTTTCCCTTTATTGTCTTACTCACCTCCATGAGTGCAAATATATATATATATATGTATATATGTATATATATATATACATATATATATACATATATACATATATATATACATATATATATATTTCTTTAAAGATACTAAAATTCTTAGCTCAATGCAGCAGAAATTTTACAATTACAGTATTATTACTATTTATATGCTATAACTGAGTAAGTTTCTAAAGTTTATAATGTAACTACATGCTCATATCCCACACAAACTGTCAGAGTAACTGTGAGCTCCAGAGTGTTATTCTTACCCAAAAGGCAATGAAATGTCACCCCAAGAGATAAAGTTATTTACACAAAATGAAGCTTCCAAATTACATAATTAGTGTGTAAATTGTCTAAAGTCTCCAATTATGAAACACTTTTCACTGAAACAAGACCTTTATAGTGATGGTTTCAATAAGTACTAAGTTACTCAATTTAATGATACTTCCTGCTATCTCCATATTTGTAGATAGTCACAGAATAGACAATAAGATGAATACAGGTGTTGTTTATCCATCCATGCACATGCAGTATGAATGATGCAATCACTGGTATTGCCCAATCTGACTCTTCCTTGGAAGGAAACATGAGAATATGTACTTTTGTTTAGCTTAAAAGGAAAATCATAGTTTTTTTAATTATTTACGTTATGACAATCTCACTATG
The DNA here is from genome assembly GCF_943737965.1 of Phodopus roborovskii. Lineage (NCBI taxonomy): Eukaryota > Metazoa > Chordata > Mammalia > Rodentia > Cricetidae > Phodopus > Phodopus roborovskii. The sequence continues at coordinate 10,743,243 of NW_026126418.1, forward strand.
TGATCAAGAAAATATAAATCATGTGGCTTCACCTTCCCATAAAAGTGTCTAATTAAGATTAAACTTGTCCCTGTGGTAAATGTAAAATGATTTAATTATCATCAAAATGCTCTCAATTGAATAGCTTCTGTTTCAAAGAGTCACTCTCCTAGTGCTAAGAAGCTCATTAAATTCAATTTGCTGTAATGTACTGCTGTCATGTTTCTTTTCTGAACCACAGTATTACATTAAAGTTCTTTGATTATTTCCCTGTAGGGTAGCATTAATGTGACACACCGTGTGAAAGAAAAGCTCAAAAGAGACTCAAAGATGCACACTTTATTTTAAAATTTTTCTCAATAAATGTTAATGTTTACCAGCATGAAAAATATGCAATAAAGAGCCAGCTGTCTTAGAAACACAGGAAAAAATAAATTTTATTATTGTTTGTCCTGAAACACTGGGAGTCTGTATTTGTGGTGACTGCAATATCCTCATGTTATCATACAGTATAGAGCATCCATTTTAATTGTTTTATATGTATCTCAGATACTTGTCTTATTCTTTTTTTTCACTTTTACTATCTTAAAATATGTGAGATTATTGTTTGCAAGATATAAATAAAAATAAGAGAAAATTGAAGGCAGGAAAAAAAATCAAGAATCAAAGGAGAGAATTATGTTTCTAACTTGGTTATTTTATTGAATTAATGTACTCATAGAGCATTTCAAAACACCTTGTCTTAGAGTTTTATTGCTGTGAGGAGACAACATGATCATGGAAATTAATAAAAGACATTAAATTGGTGCTCGCTTGCAAATTCTGATGCTTTTCCATTTTCATGATGGTTGGAAATTTGTTGGTATGCAGACAGACAAGGTAGAAGAGAAGATACTGACAGTTTTGAATCCAGATGGACAGGAAGTAGGAAGGAAGATATCTACACTGTGGATCTCTCCTAAGTTTAGCTTTGTATCTGTGTATACCTACTTGGAATTTCTTTCATTTTTAAGTTTCTACTGATAATATATATATATATATATATATATATATATATATATATATATATATCCCAACTAGTAAGCATTGGGCTTATTATCATTAGGAATTATCTCATATAGAAAGAATTTTAAAATTCTTTTAAAATAGTAAGAAACTAAATAGTATGTTTTCTAGCAAATTGTGTGTAACCGATCAAATAATCTTACAATAATCTTACTGACTGATCTAGTTAAGAGTATGAATTGATTTAAGAGTTCATCTCATTGGTTATCAATAAATATAATTACATACTTGAGGGTAATTGTCCATACCTAGAGACATTTGTATTGTAACTGCTAAAGACTGGAGAATCAAACATGTTGATAGCAGCTAAAGACTCATTAAAACATCCTATAAAATTTATGGCATGATGATTGGGTCAAAGGTACTGATCACAAAGTTGAAAAACCTGGTCTAGTGGTTACAATAAAGTGAATCAAAATGAATAGTAAATAATAAACTAGTTGTTTTCAGATTTTCTCTGTTTAGAGAATACATAGAATCAAGCAATTCTAGTAAGCAATTATATGATAAATGAATCCATTGAATTATTCCATTTTCTTCTATCTGTTCATTGATTTGCATATACATGAAATGGGTACATACCAGAAAATATTCATACAGAAATAAGAAAATGGAACAAGATAAGTTAGGTAAGAATGAGCAGTATGAATGTCAAACAATAATATATAAAATAAAGAATAGAGGAAGAAAAGGCATTTAAGTCTTTCACTAAAGTACTATAGAGCTGTTCAGTCTTTGCTTCTTGAGGAGTAGCTTAGAAAAACATGGAATTTAACTAATTAAGAGACAAAGGATGTAATTTAGGGTGAGCTAAAATTTAGCAGCCAGTTGAGGCACAAACATGTCCTCCCTGAGTCATTATGACTTGGAATGTATGTTCCGTCCTTGTGGAGGAGTCTAAATTAAGCAGTGATTACTAAATTAATCATCAGTATAAAGATTCCTAATTATTCCTTATTATTGACATATTTTTCTTTAAATATGTTAATGTATGTTAGCATTATTTTGTAAATATTACCTGCATAATAAAGAGCATGAACCATAATTGTATAGAAAATGCATCTAATATTAAATTCTCAACTGTTGTTATTTTCACATTTAAGATAAATGGAAAATTCTTCCTTCATTTATCTCTTCTACCTCTATCACTTCTTTCCTTCCTTCCCTATTTCCTCCCTTCTCCCTTTTTTTGACAGTGTTTCTGTTTTTCTTATGTTGACCTTGAATTCATGATCCTCTACTTCAACCTCTAGAGAAGCAGGTATTACTACATGCACCAACAGATCTGCCTATATTTAGATATTTGAACAAAAATTTGCAAAACTAATATTCACCCAATGAAAAGAATGTAAACTAAACTGTAATTTATTGCATATCTCATCTGGCTAATGTATGAGTTTCAAAAGCATTGAGTCTGTTGGAAATCTTCTCACAGGCTAAGGCTTACACATTAGCTATGTCTGTAACTAAACCAGTGGTTGTAGAGTTGTAGAGTTAAGGACACTGAGCAGAAAACCCAAATGGCCTCAGGGAAATGTCTCTCTGAAACATTGTCCTTGTTAAGATGGAAATTTTTCAGTTGCCCTAGGTCCTAGAATAGCCTGAGAACATGCACTCCTGACTAGGAAGGACCCCAGGGGATGGGCTTGCAAAATAATTCATAGAAACACAGATGCAGGTGCCAGATAACGAACATGAGCCCAGCCAATAACCGGCCAACAATGGGCCATGATTAGGCCACCTGGGCCCAACCAATCAGGAACTTGCTAGCCCCTAACCCCAAACTCCCTTCCAAGCTTGGGAGGGCTGTCTTTATAAACTCATGTAAAATTGGGCCCAGGGCTCTCTCTCCTCCTCCTTTGTGTGGTAAGAGTTGAGCCCCAGCTGACTAGAACCCAAATAAACCCTCTTGCTCTTGTGCATCAAGTGCCGATTTCTGTGGTTTCTGGGTCGATCCCAGTGTGGGGATCCAACAGTCTATCCTTTAAAAATGAAACATAATAATTTCTACACTGTAAACATAGTAAAGGTTATCTGAAATAATCCTTTTTTTCTTTTTTGATAATGTTGTTTATTTAAGTGTCAATCCCAGTTCCTGCACTTTCTCATCTTCCTCTCTTCTCCCCACCAACTCCCATTCCATTCCCTTTTTACTCCCCAGGGAGGGTGAGTTCTTACATGGGCAGTCTTTAAAGACTGTAATATCATTTGGAGCAGGGCCTAGGCTCTCCCACATATCCCAAAGGCCATTCCTATACTAGGGATAAATACTGACCCATTAACAGAGGCCCCATAGACCACCTAGTCCTCTTAACTAACACCACATTCAGGGAATCTGGGTCAGTCCTATGATGCTTTCCCAGCTATCAGACTGGAGATCATGAGGCCCCCACCACCTCCCCTTGTTCAGGTTAGCATTTCTATGGGTTTCTCCAGTCTGGTCTTGATCACGTTGCTCATCACTCCTCCCTCTCTGGAACTGAATTCCAAGAGTTTGGCTCGGTGTTTAGCTGTGTCAGCTTCTGCTTCCATCAGCTACTATATGAAGTCTCTAGGAAGGCATATAATGAGTAATCAATCTCATTATTGGGGAAGGGCATTTAAGGTAGCCTCTCCACTATTGCTTAGATTCTTAGTTGGGGTGATCATTGTAGATCTCTGGATATTTCCCCAGTCCCAGATTTCTCTTAAAAACTATAATGGCTACTCTATTGTGGTGTCTCTATTTTTTCTCTCTTCTATTCTTTCCCTGATCCAATATTCCTGCTTCATCATCACCACCTCTCCCTTCCTTTTTCTTCTAACTCCCTCTCCCCTCCTCCAATGTTCCCAAATTGCTTGAGAGATCTTGTCCCTTTCCCCTTCACCAGTGGACCATGTATAACTGACATAATCTAATCCAGCTCTAAAGCTCAGGATCATGACATTTGCATAGTAAATACTTTAAATATTAGTTATGCTGATAATTGCCTTAATACATATTCATGGGAAATTTCAAAAGCTAAAAGTTATTTTCTTTTGAAATGTAGATCTGTATGTCTGTATATGCACAAATATGCAATTTCTGGAAATCATTGTAGAATTGTATTTTAAAGACCATTTTCTTTTATTTAATCAATTATTGAATTTAATTTTCATTACCAATGCTAGCATTTGGAGACAGTTTCATTTATGTAGCTCAGGTTGGCCTTTATTTCATGATCCTTTCACCTCAGTTGGCTGAGTGATTGATTATAGGTTCACATCACTAAGCCTAGATAAACAAAATCATTATCTTGTGAATTTAAATGGATCTACAATCAGGTATACATCAAATTACAGCAAGTTTTGAAAAATATTTATTGGCAAAAATAATAAAATAGAAAACCTGAAATGATCTTAAGTGAAATTTATATACTATAATATCAAAAAAGAAAACATGGTAAAATATAATACATAAATTCTGAATGACCTTTAAATCTTATAGGAATTTGGAAATATATTCATGTGAAGGTTAGTATTAATATATATGTGTGTGTATGTATGTATAATGCCTTTTCATAAGACAGCTATTTACCTAAAACGATTTATTCCTCATGATAATTTAATAAGGTAAGTTACACAGTGATTCCACTTAACTTGAAATAAAGCCCAAATAAGACAACTTTCTCAGGGTCTTTGGTAGCTTGAATGTAATTGGCACCCATAATCTCATAGGGAGTGGAACTATTAGACATGGCTTTCTTGGAGTTGGGAAGGCTTTGTTGAAGGAACTGTGTCACTGTGGAATGGGCTTGAATTTTCCTATGCTCAGGATACCATCCAGTGTGTCAATTGACTTCCTACTTCTGGAAAATGTAGGAATCTCAGCTACTCTTCTGGCACCACAACTGTCTGCATGCTACCACTATTATGCCATGATAATAATGAACTGAACCTCTGAAACTGTATGTTAGCTGCTTCACCTAAATGTTTTCATTTATAAGAGTTTCCATCCATGGTCATGGTACCTCTTCATAGCAACAGAAACCCAAATTAAGACATTGTTTCTCAATGGACTCATGAGTCAGGATGAAGTTAAACGTCAAATATGTTTAATTAAATTAAATATAGGTTAGTCATAGTCATACTCAAAACAAGCGTAATCATATAACAATTATTCATCAAAATTCAGAATGAGGAATATTTTCAGAGTATCTTTTAACCATTTAAAATAATAATGCATATTATAGTACAAAGATATTTTACATAACAATATCAGAATTTCTGATGAATATATGGGTTTCTTATGCAAAAAATATAGGAAAAGTTTCTTTATCTTAACAATGTTATACTATTTTGTAGATATTTCATTTGTACTAATTTCTAATTTGGTCAATAGTGTCAGACACAACTTGAATCATGGGTGATGCTCATGAGCATATGTACACACACACACACACACACACACACACACACACACACACACTCACGTGCATACATACACGCACAAGCTTGAGGTTATAGCTTAAGAATCAAGACTTGCCACAGAAGTTTGAGAACTTAAATTCAAATCTTCACAAACCACATAAAACCCAGACTAGTTGTAGCTCTCTGCCATCCAGTACTCCAACTGTGAGGTGGGGCACAAAGAGAGGAGAACCACAGAATCTCATGGGGCAGCTAGCTTGGCTTTGTAGCACAGAGTCGAAACAACAATGAAGAAAGGGAGCTGTTGATAATGGACTCCCTAGAGTGCCCCCTGTCTCCCACTTAAGGGGGTACATGCAAACACATGTCAGAGGACCAAAGTGATCTCAGAGTAGGAATAGAATATGACCACTTCATGTATTTAAGGAAGAAAACAATGCTTATTTCATAACATAGGGAACAACTGCAGATTATCAACCCTTTGAGAAAAATGATAAAAAAATTTTCTGGCTTAATATTTTCAAATGTATAAGTTAAAATTTTAAATGTGTGTCTAATGAGAAGTCTAAGCTAGAATAACACATTAATCACATTATATTAGGAAAAGCATACACTTTGCATTTCCTTGCTCCTGGGAAGTTAGTGCTGAATTTTAATTTTACATTAACATTTGCAATAAAAGTTAAAAACCCTAAAACTAAGATGCAGACTTGTTTGTTTAATAATGTGGTGATCATATAAAAATAGAAACATCAAATAATTCAGGAAGACTACAGGGAAGGATTAATTGTTGCCATTTGCAATTACTTAGGCATTTTTAGAGTGGTTAGATTACGTTAGTGACTTAATTAAAGTTTAGTTGTGACATCAAGAACAAATAATACACATTTGTCTTGTTACTTAACAGACATTTTCAGAAAAGACTTATAACTCAAGCCATGTCTAATATTTCCTCAAGTGACAATATTTTGTTCAAAGGTATATTGCAAATTCTATTTTATTTGAGCTAACACATTTTTTTTTTTATTTTGTTGTTGTTTAGAATACTTCATAGTAACTGTACTTCTAACTTGGTGTATAACCAGCAGACTTTTCTTAGTATATAGCTCAGACTGGGCTTGATCTCATGACCCTCACACTTCAGTCATTGAGTGCTGGAATTATAGGTATATGTACCTAAGCCTAGCATCAAAATCATTATATGTGAATTTAAATTCACCTAGAATAGTGGTTTTCAAAGTGTCAGTCTCAAACTCTTTGTGGGTCACATAGTAGATATTTACATTATGATTAATAACAGTAGCAAAACTACAGTTATGAAGTAGCAACAAAATATTTTTGTAGTTGGGGTTCACCACAGCATGAGGGACAGTATTAAAAGCCCACAATATTAGAACAATAGAAATGTTGAGAACCACTGATCTAGAAGTATGTGTGTGTGTGTATGTATGTATGTATGTATGTATGTACAAATATATATATATATCATGTCCTGAACAGATATTTATAGATAAAAATGAAACTAAAATGCAAAATCTATTCAATATTTTGATACTGTAGACAGAAGCTATTTTATTCATTTACATTTTCAAAGTAAATATTTTAATTATCTTATTACACACTCATTTATATTCATGTACAATATTGTATGTGGGTATCTATGCATAACTATTATAAAGTATATATCATATATATATATATATATATATAGTTTAAAAGGTAAAAGTCAAAATATGTGATATCATATGTTATTAGCATATTGGGTGATATTCTATTATTTTGTAACAGACTCAACAACATATTACTGATGGGAGATGTGATTCTGTAAATATGTTTTTCATACTGGCTTAATGAATAAAGCATTGTTGGCCAATAGGAAAGCAAGATAGGCGGGACTAGGAGATGAGGATGAAATAGGAAGGAGTAAGGAGGAGTCAACATGAAGAGTCTGGAGAGAGCAGGACGCCGGCTCTCGGTAAGATGAGACCACGTGGAAATACATAGATTAATAGGAATGGATTAATAATTAAGACAAAGCTAGCCCATAAGAAACTAGTATCTGGCCAACAGCATTATATCAAATACAGTGTCTCAGTGTGTTAATTGAGGCTGGCGCAGCAGCGGGACAAGACCGGTGGCAGGCAGAAAAACACTACTTCTTACATATTACTCCAGAGAGGATTATTTTCATACAGAATCTTATATAAATGAATTGGTTCAATATCCTTTAGTAGGAATACATCACAGTTCAGCAATATATCTTTGTGCAATCAGAGCAAATGTGCACTCTGAATACCTGAAAATAGAATTTTTGAGACTTAGTACTCTCACTAAAAATGATCCTCATTTTAAGTGATGAATGACTTAGGCCCAGACCTCAGACTGTTCAGCATATTCTGAGACACATGGCCATTAACAACAGAATGTACTTGATCTCATCTGACAGGCTATCTTAGAGAGCTCAGTGGGAAAGATAGACTCTTTGAAGTATCTTTGCATAAGGTAAGTATTCAAAATGAACTTCTTTATCCAAATATACTTGTGAGAAGGATAAGCAAAACTGACACACTGACAGGGAGTCAGAAGAGATAGTAAAATTAAGACCATGTCTCATGGCCTATTTAAGAAAGATATTCTAGTAGTACCCTAAGCATAAAACCAGAAGCATATGTGTTCAACATGTTGAAGTTGTCGATGGGAAACAAAACGAGTTACATCCTGACATTGCCATTTCACCTGACTCTTTACTATTTTAATTTCTCATCTAAGTTATCTACTCTGAGAATTTTAATGAATAGAATGTATTCTTAACTAGATAATCTCACAACTTTATTCAAAATGTGGACAAAGTAGCAGGCACAGCAGCTAAAACATTGGTCTTGACAGAGATGCTAATATATACTCTCACATAGGTACTGGGAAATATTTCAGCTGCAAAGAAGAGGGAATTTGAAGACTTTTCTACCACAGTTGGAAACCTATCTCTGACACTCTTATGCTTAATAACTTTCATGAAATGCCTAAATATTCTGAGTTAAGAATAGCAACACTTTTTAAAAGGGATTTATTGTGATTGGTATATATCCTGTTGATAATTCTTCATGGAAAAACCACTAAATAATAGAGACAATATTATAATTCCATTCTGAATGAGACATTTGGTAATATACACTAGTGTTTCCTTTCACTTTATCAAATAAATCGATACATATATATTAAATATATCTTCATATTTTAATACAATTGCTTTTAGTTTGCAATAATATGCAAAATTACTGAAATGCATGCTTCAGACAAAGCAAAAAGACTAGAGAATACAGCCTCCAAGGTTGTTCTTAATGACTCACCCACACATTCATTGTACTATTTTTCCACCAAGTTCCCCACAGAATAAACCTGAGAATATTACAGAAGTGACAACAGTATAAATTCAAGGGTCATTCATAAATAATAAACATTTAAACATCTAACTTGTAATTTCATGTATTCTTGAGAGAAGCCAGATGGCTCATGGACAGCAAAGACACTCTAGAACTTGGGTGTCAACAGCCTGTATCACGCACACCCCAGGCATAGTAGTGAACTCTTGGGAGTCTATACCCTAAATTTGTGAAGCTTTCAACTGGAAATATTTTTATACCAGATTCATGGTCCATCTTGTGCCAGATCTATTTACCTACACCAATTTAAATTTAAAATCACAATATGAGAAATTAGTATTCTTTACAATTTTACACACATTGATAGCATTCATTCTAACTTTCTATATAAGTCTTTAGATGTTATGCACTTCCAAGATGAAAAATTTCCCAGAGAATGTGTAAAATAAGTGCATGAACATTCCCAAATGTTATATAGTTTTAGCTAAAGAACTACAAATTTTGTAAAGACATTCTCATTTGATCTGTTCAAATTTCAAAGAAATGGAAGAATTTTATTTATTGCTTCAAATTGTTTAGGTAAGGACTCATTCTTTCAATAAAGATTCAAGTTATTATTTTTACATGACAATATTAAAGATTTAATACTGGTTTTATATATATATATATATTCACATGCATGTCTCAACTATCTGAAAACAGCCAGACCCATACTGGTATAGAAACCTCTTCCAGTACCCTCAATATATTTGGAAGACTTAGGGGATTGCAAATAAAAGCATGTTTTATTAATATAAATCAATTTTAGATAATTAGTTACATGAATAAAGTCTATTATATCTAGTCTTCTAAAATAATGTATTTATTTTATAATTTCATACACTGATACAATATATTTTTGTCATATTTATGCATTGCTAAGTCCCTCTAACTTCACCTAATGTCTCTACCATGGCTCACTCCCCACTTCATTTCCTCCTTTTTCATTGTTAATATTAACCTCTTAAGTCCCTTATTTCTTATTGCTGCTCACATATGTCTGAGTGTACATCCATTCACTTACATATGAGTAGCCTACCAGAGACCATATCTCTGAAAAGAGAATGACTCTCCTTCCCTCAGAAGATGTGAACTGACAACATCTCCTCAGCCAAAGGTGGGACCTCAGGAACTCTACTGCAGTTCCTGCTGGATCTTGTGCTGATAACTATAGTTCTTGCATGTTGAGGTGTTCAACAGTCATGCTGTGTTCACAAGTCACCTTTTAATAGCTCTCTACCTAGGATGCCAGGACTTACATTCTTGGAAATAGAATGGGGAGAGATTGGTGTGTGTGTGTGTGTGTGTGTGTGTGTGTGTGTGTGTGTGTGTGTGTCAGAGAGTGTGAGAGAGGGAGAAATAGACAGACAGACAGGCAGACAGACAGACAGATAGATAGATAGATAGATCCCCAATGGAGCATTTAGTTATTTATCGTTGACACTTTGAGCACTAATTAGCCCATACCTTATACACTACAAATGGTCTTATAATCTTTGCTGTTGTTTTACCTTATAGAATTTGCCAGGATTTCTAGACGGTCCCTATTTATAGCCTCACTTTGCAGTTCTAAACACTTGCCCAGAAAACACTTCCAATGTGAGCTGCACGTGTGTCCTTAAAACAAACATTCCTGAGCAGAATTTGTAGTACAAGAATGGGAAAAACAACATAGCCACCATGAAGAATACAACAGAAAACCATAGTGCAGGCAATTCAAGTGAATGCAACATGATATATCAATTTAAGGAGTATTTTGTAAAATTAAAAAAAAAAAAGACTCCAGAAAAATGATATAGTACATATCAAGTTTAGAAATTGTAAAAAAAAAAAAAATGCAAAAGTTCAAATGACATTGAAATAAATGCAATAACATCCTAAAAATGTAGAAAGTTAATGTTTTAAATAATCTGTTCTCAATTGTTTTACATACTGACCAGTTTTTCCTCCCTTCCTTCCTCTTCACGCCCTCCCCTACTCCTTCATGGACTATGAACCAACAGTTAGAGGGCTTGCATGGGAATGACCAAGGACTTCTGCATGTGCGTGACAGTTGTGTAGCTTGGTCACTTTGTAAATCTCCTAGCAGAGAGATCAGGACCTGAAGCAGAGCTTACCTGGCCTTTAGGAAACTGTTCTCATCTGACTGAGCCTTGACACAAGGGGAGAAGTTTGGTACTTCTTCAACTTGATGTACTGTGCTTTGTTCAAGCCAGGGAGAGGTCTACCTTTGCTCAATGGAGAACTGATTTTTTAATGTAGCTCTTATTTGTGTGAGGATGAAAAGGAAAACGCCTATAAATTCTTTGGTGATGACATGGCAAATACATGTATTTTTATAAAGCCATAATTCTGTATATTTTCTATACTATAAATGATTTTGCATTTATTTAATTGATGTAAAAGAACAATGTTAACTTAAAAAACCTTCCACCATCTGTTTCATATTGGGAATGAACATCGAGGAAACAATTTTCAATGCCAGCAATACGTTCTATGTTCAGAAACACACACACACACACACACACACACACACTTTTGCTTCACATATGGAGCCCTGGGCATGCCTTCAAAGCAGATGTCCGCTATGAGTTGGAAGGACATTGGATAGTTACCAAGAGCAGAGCTTATAGAATTTCTCCTTTGGTACTAAGGTCTGCAAATGAAGAAAGGCAGTGAAGTGTCTAAGAGATCACAGATTCCTGAAACTCTCAGAATCTCATTTCACAACTTCTTCAGTATATTGAAAGAACATTCTTCCTATGCTGTATCCTCCTGTGAAATTCACTAGACTTTTATCTAAAGGGAAGAGCTTTTGACAGGTCTAGAAGAATCAAGGGGTATGTCTGCCTGGTAGGGACTGAATTTCATAGTAGAAGAAAGACAACCTCACAACAGTGATGGAGATTTAGATATGTGACAGTGCTTACACAAAAGCAAAAACCTGATTGTGCAATTCACACTGGAATCTTGCTGTTAATCAGCATAAGAATTGAACTATTATCCTGACCTTTTTCTGTAGAGCTGACCACTTTAGTAGCATTATTCTGGCCATAGAAGATTCCAACACATTTTAGGGACATTTTATTTTGATTGTACCTAACATTCAACTCTCTTTCTTCATGGCCTTACAGGCTTTAGAAATTACCCCGAGCTCTAAGATATTCTTTTGTGTGTTTTTTAATAACATCTCTAATAAAAAAAAAAAAATCAGGGCTATTCATTTTGGTCATGCTTAAGAAATTAATAGAACTTAAAGTTGAATTTTACTTTTTCTTCAACTGAAGCATATTTTTAAGTTTTTAACTTTTTTGACATTTCAAAAATTACTTCTTTGAGAGTTTAGTAAACAGTGTTTTGAAATTTTTCAGTATCCTAAGCTCTTCCAAGATTCATCCATTTCCTATCCACTCAAATCTGGGTTCATTCTTTTTCCGTTTTTCATTTAAATTCCATTTTGTGCTATTCAAGTAGATTTAGATGTGTGATCTTTCATAGGAGTGCTGATTGCTCGCTGAGGATTACACTCTTACAGCAAACTGACCCTTCTCTTTCCAGCAGCTAATCACCAATCATTCCACAGCTAAGGGTGGGACATGTGCCTAAGTACCCTGTCCATGCTGGTTTGGGTTTATACAGGTATTAGTAAGTTTTAGGGTATTTACACAAAATTAAAATAATATTTGGAAGTCAGGCCCAGGTGTCAAAAATATTTGCAGTCTCAAATCTTCGAGCACTTTGCTAGTTACACAACAAAGAATCTCCCATGAGTCTTTGAGACAGTATTCTTATTATATGAATTATATAATTTAAAGTAGTGTCTAAAACAAACCACACTCACAAAAGTGTGCTCTGATTTTTAAATGAAAAGCCTTCTGAGGATGGTGGTTAGGTGTTATTCAATATGACCAAACATCCCTTACTGTCTTTTGTTTCTGTGAAGATAAAGAAGAAACTAACTGGACATAGAGAACTGATGTGGAAAGTAAATAAATAAATAAATAAATAAATAAATAAGGGAAAATGTCTCTACCCTCTCATTTATTTTCCTTTCCTTGATCCAAGTTTTGCATTAATAAAGCATAGAAGAGGAGAGGAGACCAGAACGAGAGACATTTAAATGCATCTTCCTTCCCATATAAAAACCTATAATTTGCAGAAATTTTCACAAACACATTACTTCTTTTCCCTTTTGACTGCTTGTGTTGAAATTCACAGAAACCAACAAAAGACATCATGAAGTCTCCAGCATGAATCATTTATTTGGACAAAATAGGGAGGCTATTTAAAAAAGGGCAGTAATTCCTTCTTGCTGTCAAAATATAAAGGCTTACAATTCCCCACTGAAATGTGTACAATACCTTGTAAATTGTGAACATGTAATCATCTTCTGATATAGAGAAGAAAAGTACCAATTGACAGCATTTTGCCATGGAAGTGAATGCATTACTGCAAACCATAAATATTTTTAATTCTAGTGTTCTAAGGGAAAAGATAAAGGTCAATCTTTCTGTGCCAGAAAATAGTGAAAGTCAACTAAAATAAAAGGTGGCTCAAGTTAGAAAGTGACTGTAATAATACTAGTACTTTTCAAGTAAATTTTGTGCCCAATAGATCTTGAAGTCATAGCTACCTGCTTTCATGGTAGAGCTGCTGTGCTACAGAGACAGAAGATGGGCAATGTAATTCCATCTGTCCAGAATAGAAGTCACAGCTTCTCTGGTGAGATGAAAATTCTTCTACTGAGGATACTCCAGGACTGGTGGCAGTAATTACAGTGAATGAGGTTATGTTTATATAGGTAATGCCATGCTTCCATACTGCTCCCCATTCCACACAGAGAATTATAAAGGGATATTTGGAGTGAGACATGATATCTATCCATCCTCTTTTGGGAATCATTGCCACACTTTAAAATACAATTATTGGTGTCAGTGATAGAAGTTCATGGATACTCTGCTGCCTTTAAAATCTTTTCCTGAGGTAGTGGAAGTTGTTCTATTCAAGATGGTGATGGCTAGTCTCACATGAAAATTTTATGGGAGGAATGCAATTTTCTTGGTGCAAGGAAATGACTTCACATCCTTTAGTGACAAAAGAACAACCAATCTAAATTCTCCATTTGAAAAGGATCTATCTATCATCTACTGGGCATAAGTGGTTTGTTTTTATGAATAACCACCACTGATTTTACTCCTTTCTACACTCTTATCTACTTATCCTCATCATTCATTTATTAGGTTGGGACTCAGTCTCAATGGCTCCCCATTTTTATTTTAAGTTTTCCTTTACATTTGTTTTTGTTTTTGTTTTTTCCAGACATGGTTTCTCTGTATTGTTTTGGAGCCTGTCCTGGAACTAGCTCTGTAGAACAAGCTGGCTTCAAACTCGCAGAGATTCTTCTGCCTCTGTCTCCTGAGTTCTGGGATTAAAGGTGTGTGCCACCAATACCCGGCTTCCTTTACATTTTTAATACATGTTTTTAATTAAGAAATGGTAATTCTATATATTAGTGACACAAGTGAGGTACTTCAAGCTGTGTTTATAGTATGCAATGCTCAGACCAGGGTAATTGACATAGCAGTCCCCTCAGACATACATTATATTCCTATGCTGAGAACATTCAAAATGCTTCCCACTAAATCGAAATGTGACACTACTGCTGTCAACCATGGTTACCTTGAAACCCCATATAACACAAATTATTTCTCCTACCCACTGTTCCCTTTTATTAGATATCCATTTATATTTCCTCCCCTAACTAACTGCAAAGATATTTATCTCCTCATTTCATAAAATATGTATCTGAATTACAAAATTCAGGCTCTCTTCATTGTGCGGCAATCACAACGATAACCACTGTTTGGCATTCTCAAACACAGACATCTTTCCTTTTAGTCATTTTTAGGAAATCAACTTCAAAAAATCAGAAATGACTGTGAATTGCTATTACTTGCTGAAATTATGAAGGAGATCAAAGAATGGCAAAATTAAAGCCGAATTGGTGTGATTTTCTTTTGATTAATCATCATTATCTTCTGAAAATATTTGAAAAATTAATGGAGCTGATCTTTGCTTCTCAGTTAAGAGATATATGTTCATGAAAAAGTTGGCAGCTGCTTCAAAAGAATGATTAAAAGGTCAATTGAAACACACAATTTAATAATTCTGGGAATCAAACAGTAGACAGATGGTACAGTACTTTGGAATTAGGAATCACTGTAACTTCATCTTCCAGGTAGCTGAAAGTTGCTCAGAACTTTTGCTTATAGCTAAATAAGGCATTATTTTATGTCAATTGCTAGATATCTCCTTCCAGTCTCTCAATCATGAAAGATAAGCCTCATGTTTAATTCATAAAATAAAATCTCTGTGATGTATATTGCTGTGATGTATAGGTGCTATTCTTGGGCAAAGGAGCATAATTACATTTTCACCACTGAGCTCTCAAGTGATTCAAGGGTTTCATTTCTGTTGAAATGAAGTGAAAGCATACATATCTGCTGCTCCTGGTGCATGTAAGCTTCACTTGGAAACCATTAATGAGATGAGAAGATTAATTGGGTGAAGGTGATTAATTGGGTATTTGACTTTATAGAAAAATGTTTCTTTTACTTTTCTTTTTTCTTTTTCCATGGTTAGAGTTGAGCTGTAATGGATTCCTCTCTTTGAAAGAGATTCTGTGAACACTTTAGAACTCATGGCATCCTCAAAGTCATGGCAGTTATACCAAATACTAAGATTGGAGACCTGAGCTACCACTCCAGGATTTTACTAAGATTTGTTGTTGTTTATTTTATTTTGCTTTGTTTGCATGTTCTCTGGTTTATATATAACTGCTATGATTGGTTTTGTTTGTGAGATATGGTCTCTCTATGCAGTCCTAGCTACCCAGCAGATCTATGTAGATGAGTCTTGCCTCAAATTCACAGAAATTCTCCCCCTCTGCCTCTCTAGTGCTGGGATTAAAGATTTATACCACCATGTCCAGTTTTTTACATAAATCTTAAGGTTGTGATTCAGAAACGTATAAGAATAGTATTTGTCGTCTGTGTCTCTCAAATTTCATGTTACATTAATGCTGTGGGTTGGAAGATAGCCTTGTTGGGATAGATAAGTCATGAGGGTGGGGCCATCCTCATGGGATTAGGAATCATGTTAGACAGAATATGATAAAGTTGATTTACTCTTTCTAGCCTACTATTTCACAGTCAAGAAAAACTGAACTATTTGCAACTTCACAAGCAGACCCACACTAAACCCTGGATATGCATCTTATCTTTGGACCCAACAGACCTCAGGCTGAAATAAGCATTTATTTACATTTTCCAGCCTATGGTAATTTACATGTGAATATATGCGCATATGAATATAGTACAGACTGACTGAAATGGTATTCAGGATTTCAAAGAGTTTGATGTTATTTAACTCTTGCCCAAATTTTATCACTTGCAGTTTCCCTTAGTTATTCATTGTGGGCACATAAGGCACATGATTTTTATAACAAGTAAATAAATAAATAATATCACTAGATAATGTCAATTGGATTCCTACACATTTGAGCTCTGAGCTTACCAGACAAGGCATAGGGAAGCTTGAAACACTACTGCTTAAAAGGTGCAAAAGTAGCTCTTTCTAATAAGTATACACAAAAGTACATATAATAAAATCATTATTGATTTTTATTTTGTTATTATGGTCCTGTATACTAACCATATATCTATAATAATTTGTAATGTAAAGAATGATTTTGAAAATTAATGTGTAATTGCTTCTAAAGTAACTTTATGAAATATTTTAGTCCAATGAGTCCACCTTGGTACAAGCTAGAACATGTTGTAGTATATAATGGCATTGTTAGTATTTCATATATTCACACAGATTCACTAGTTTAACATAAAATTTCTAAGCATTATAAAAAATACAAAGTAGAAGTTAACTGGCATCTTGTGGGAGAAAGAGACTATTTCATATAGTCCTTTCTATTTTACTAGAGAAGAACAAAAGCATCAAACCTCATTCGAAACACTCTGTGATACACTTTCTTTTCTAATTAATGTCTTCTCAGGTTCAGATTCTAAATAATGCCTGAATATTTTTCTATACCTGCTTTGCAGAGCATGATGCACCCTGAAGAGCCCATGTTAAATCTGTCACACAGGGCTTTCCAGGTCTATGGTCAATGCCCAAGAATGGATACTGTTGGTGTTTGTTTTTTTTTTTTTTTTTCCTAATCTGTCTAACTGCATTATCTCTTTAAAGTCAAAACAGTACTACTTCATGGACTCTTTAAAACTTTCTAATATTGGGGATGATCCTGGCCATCATATTCCTCCATTAGACCATTATCTCTAAAGCCTTGACAATAAATTTATCCATATTCTCAACCACCTATGATAAAAAACAGGTATATTTAACAAGTTATAAGCTATGGTTTATGAATCAAAACAAATTAAGTAATTCCTGGAAACTTTCTTTTTTCAACTTCAGGAATTTTAGAATAATTCCCTTGAACTGAACTTTCTTTTTCTAAATAATGAAATATAGCTAAATTTCATTTTCCTGCTTTATACCTATTTTTAATAATTTTTGAAATAATCTTATTTCATATACCAATCCCAGTTCCCTCTCCCGATCTTCCTTTTACTCCCCTGATCCTCTCCCCATCCTACAGCCCATCTATTCCTTAGAGAATGAGGCCTCCCATAGGGAATCATCAAAGTCTATCACACCATTTGGAGCAGAACCAAGGCCCTCCCCACCCTGTATCTAGGCTGAGCAAAGTTTCTCCCCATAGTAAATGGGCTCCAATCATCCAGTTCATGCACCAGGTATAAATACTGGTTCCACTGCCAGAGACACCATAAACTGACCAAGCTATCTTTCTAAACAGGAAGGTTGATCAAACTGTTGGTTTGTTCTTTGATACCTTCAAAACAGCGGGGCAATATGACACCCTATTCCCTCCCTTTCTCCCATTTTACTTCCTCTCTAAGAGTGTGTGTAACTGTGTATAGAAGAGGAACTATTGGGAAAGAGGAAGAAGAGAACTATTGGTATGGGGAATAGACAGAGCAGGGAAATGGAAGATGACCAGGAACATGAAAAAAAAATTACATGATATAAACATATATGACAGTACTCTTAGGAATGATACCCATAATTTTGTCTGAAGAATATATGATAAAATTAAGAAAGTAAGAAAGGGGGAAGGAAGTAAAAAACACTGTGGAGAACTGAAAACAATAACCACAGCACCCAGTTTGAACATGTTGTGGATACAATAGCCTTAGAAAAGAAAGTTGTGTTGTACTGTAAGCAATCAGTGTTGTGAAAAAACTGAATCAAAATTTGGCTCAATTATTAAAAAAAAGAGACCTCCACCTTCCCCCCTCCATTCTCTCTTCATCACATTCTTCCTTCCTATTCTTCTCTTGTTTCTTTTAATTAAAGAGTTCAAAAATAAATTAGTAGTTCCTGAATTGAGCCATTCAATCTTCTATCCACAATTACAATCAACATTTGATAGTGTAAGTTGTTTGTGTGGATCCTTTATAAAGAAAGTTAGTAAAACCCCAGTCATTCCTGCCCTGTCTCTCCACCCTCCACTAGAGAGGCAAGTGCCAGGGGCTCCCCTAGCCTCCCAGCCCCACCGCCCCCCTTTGAGTCCCTTGACCTGTGGCTGCCAGACCCTTCCTGCCACCAAATTCGGCAAAGGGACCTGGAGGCAGAACTAAGGACACAACATCTGTTGCCATTCCTGCCCTGCCCCTCCACACACTGTTAGAGAAGAGAGGGAGAGACCCCACCTGAACCCACTAGAAGAAGAGATGGGAAGACTACAGCATAAGAACATATCCAAAAACAGAAATACTTATATGACGCCACCAGAATCTAGGGTTTCTATGCCAGCAGATCTGAACAACCCAACACAGAAGAAGCAGAAGTGAATGACCTATAAAACAACTTCATAAAAATAATAGAGGCCCTGAAAAATGATATGAGAAAATCACTTAAAGAAATGGAAGAAAAAAAAAAAAAAGAAACAAAAATGCAAGAAATCAACAAAGTTGTTAAAGAAAGCCAAGAAAAAAAAAATCAATAAAGAAAACACAAACCTAGGGGATGCTGGAAATAAAAAAGCTAGGTAAACAATTAGGGACTACAGGTACAAGTATAGTCAACAGAATACAAGAGATGGAAGAATGAATCTCAGGTGATGAAGATAAACTAGAGGAAATAGATTTACCAACCAAAGAAAATAATAAATCCAAAAACCCTTAACACCCAAAACTCCAGGAAATGTGGGACACCATGAAAAGACCAAACCTAAGAATAATAGGACTAAAAGTGGTAAAGAAGCCCAGATTAAAGTATAGAAAATATAGTCAACAAAATCATAGAAGAAAACTTCCCCAACCTGAAGAAGGACATGCACATTAAAGTACAAGATTCTTACTGAACACCAAACAAACTGGACCACAAAAAGTCCCCTCACCACATAATAATCAAAATACCAAACATAAAGATTAAAGAAGTAATATTAAGAACAGCAAAGGAAATAGGACAAGAAACACATAAAGGCAGACTTATCAGAATTACACCTAATTTCTATGTAGAAACTCTGACAGCCAGAAGGTCTTGGACAGATGTTTTACAAACATTAAGAGACCTTGGAAGCCAGCCCAGACTACTATACCCAGCAAACTCTCAATCATTATCCATGCAGAAAACAAGATATTCCATGATAAAACCAGATTTACACAATGTATATCCACAAATCCTGCCTTATAGAAAATTCTGGAAGGAAAACTCCAATCAAGAGAAGTTAACTATGCTCACAAAAACATAGGGAATAGATAACCCCACTTTACCAGAAGCCAAAAGAAAAAGCAGAGTCAATCTACTCACAGAACCACCACCACCAAAAAATCAAAAACAAACAATTATTAAAAATCAATGGATCTCAATATTAATGGTCTTAACTAACCTATAAAAAACACAGGGTAGCAGAATGGATAAGAAGATAGAATCCATCCTTCTGCTGAACATAAGAAACATACCTCAACTTCAAAGGCAGACACTACCTCAGAGTAAGGGTAGGGAAAAGACCTTCCAATCAAATGTACGCGAGAAACAAGCTGGTGTACTATTCTATATCTAATTAATCATACTTCAAACTAAAATCAATCAAAAGAGATCAAGAAGGTCATTTCAAATTCCACACAGGAAAAATCAAGCAGGACAAAGTCTCAATTCTGAGCATCTATGCACCAAATAGAAAGGCACCCACATTTGTAAAAGAAACATTACTAATACTCAAATCTCACATAAAACCTTACACACTTATAGTGGGAGACTGCAAAACACCACTCTCACTACTAACAGGACCAAAAGACACAAGCATAACAAAGAAACAAAAGAACTAGCAGAAGTTATGACCCATTTGCGAATAACAGACATCTTTACAACATTCCATCCAAACACAAAAGAATATACGTTCTTTTCAGCTCCACATGGACCTTCTCTAAAATCACTCACATACTCTGCAACATAGCAAATCTCAATAGATATGAAAAAATTGAATAGCCCCTTGGATCTTATCAGACCACCATGCTTTAAATTTAGAATTCAACAACACAAATTGCATACCCTCTTCAAACTCATGGAAACTGAACAATGCGCAATTGTACCATTCCTGGGATAAAGAGGAAATAAAGAAATTGAAGACTTCCTAGAATTCAATGAGAAGGAAGACAAAACATACCCAAACTTATGGGACACTTTGAAAGCAGTACTAACAAGAAAATTCATAGCACTAAGTGCCCACATGAAGAACTTGGAGGATAGTCACATTAGAGAACTAAAGATACAACTGAAAACTTTAGAACAAAAAGAAACAAACTCACCCTAGAGGTGTAGACAACAGGAAATAATCAAATGGAGGCCAGAAATCAATAAAGTAGAAACCAGGAAAACAATACAAAGACTCAATGTAACAAAGAGCTGGTACTTTGAGAAAATCTACAATATAGACAAACCTTTATCCAAATTAACTAAAAAAAGCAGAGAGAGAGAACATGCCATTTAACGAAATCAGAAATGAAAAGAGAGACATAACAATGGATACTGAGGAAATCCAGGGAATCTTCAAGTCATGCTTTGATAATCCGTACTTCACAAAATTCAAAACTTTAAAAAAATGGACAATTTTCTGGATACATATCACTTACCAAATTAAATCAAGGACAGACACGCAATTTAAATACTTGTATACCACCTAATGAAACAGAGGCAGTCATCAAAAGTCTACAAAAAAAAAAAAAAAAAAAAAAAAAAAGCCCAGGGCCAGATGGTTTCAGAGCAGAATTCTACCAGAAATTCAAAGAAGAGCTAATAACAATGTTCCTCAAAGTGTTCCACACAGTAAACGCAGAAGAGTCATTGCCAAACTCTTTTTACACGGCTACAATTACCTTGGTACCAAAAGCACACAAAAACACAACTAAGAAAGACAACTACAGAACAATATCCCTCATGAACATTGATGCAAAAACACTCAATAATGTACTGGCAAATAGAATCCAAGAACACATCAGAGAAGTCATCCGCCATGACCAAACAGGCTTCATTCCAGGAATGCAGGGATGGTTCAACATATTAAAATCCATCAATGTAATCCACCATATAAACAAACTGAAAAACAAAACAAAAAAAAACAAAAAACAAAAAACAAAAAAACAAACAAAAAAAACCAAAAAACATAAAAAAAAAAAAAAACCACGGTTATCTCACTAGATACTGAAAAAGCCTTTGACAGATACCAACACCTCTTCATGATAAAGAGGTTGTAGAGATCCGGGATAACAGGAACATATCTACACATAATAAAAGCAATATACTGAAAACCAACAGTCAACATCAAACTGAATAGAGAGAAACTCAATGAAATGGCTCTAAGATCAGGAACAAGACAAAGATATCCACTCTCCCTATCCAATATTATACTTAAATTTCTAGCTAGAGCAACAAGAAAACAAAAGGATATGAATGGGATACAAATTGGAAAGTAAGAAGTCAAACTTCACTATTTGCAGATGATATTATAGTTTACATAAGTGACCTGGACAAACTCTACCAGGAAAATCCTACAGGTAATAAACACCTTCAGCAAAGTGGCAAGATACAAGATTAACTCAAAAAAAAAAAAAAAAAAAAACAGCAGGAGCCTTATTATTCACAGATGTTAAAGAGGCTAAGAAAGAAATCAGGAAACATCACCGTTCACAACAGCCACAAACAACATGAAATATCTTTGGGTAACCCTAATCAAGAAAGTGAAAGACCTATATAGCAAGAACTTTGTGATTTTAAAAAAAGAAATTTAAGAAGATACCAGAAAATGGAAAGATCTCCTATGCTCTTGGAGAGGTGGGATCAACATAATAAAAATGGCAATCTTGCCAGAAGAAATCTAGAAATTCAATGCAATCCCCATTAAAATCCCAGCACATTCTTCACAATTGTGAAAGGACAATACTCAACTTCATATGAAAAAAAAAAAAAAAAAAGACCCAGGGAATCCAAAACTTTCCTATACAAAACAGGAAATTCCAGAGGCAAATCACCCCTTACTTCAAGCTCTACTATAGAGGTATAATCCTGAAAACAGCTTGGTATTGGCTCAAAAATAGACATGTAGGCCAATGAAATCTAATTGAAAATCCTAATGCTATCTCACAAACCTATGAACAACTGATATTTGACAAAACAGCTAGAATTATACAATGGAAACATGAAAATATCTTCAACAAATGGTGCTAGCATAAATGGATGCTGGTATGTAGAAGACTAAAGATAGATTCATGTCTACTGCCATGTACAAATCTTAAGTCCAATTGAATCAAAGACCTCAACATAAATACAGCCACACTGAACCTCTTAGAAGAGAAAGTGGGAGGTACTTTTGAGGTACAGGAGATCACTTTATGAACATAACTTGAGTAGCACAGACATTGAGATCAACAATTAATAAGTGAGACGTCCTGAAACTGAGAAGCCTTTTCTGTAAGGCAAAGGACACAATCAAAAAGACAAAACAGCAGCCCAAAAAAGGGAAAAGATATTCACCAACCCCACATCTATCAGAGGGCTGATCTCCAAAATATACATGAAACTCAAGAAGCTAGTCACCAAAACACCAAATAATCCAATTAAAAAGTGGGGGACAGAATTCTCAATAGAGGAATCCAAAATGGCTGAAAGACATTTAAGAGTGTTCAACATCCTTAACCATCAGGGAAATGCTAATCAAGGCAACTCTGAGATACCAGCTTACTCCTGTCAGGATGGTTAAAATTGGAAACACCAATCATAATTCTTTCTGGATAGGATGCAGAGAGAGGGTAACACTCCTCCACTGCTGGTAAGAGTACAAATTTGTACAGTCATTTTGTAAATCAGTATGGTGGTTCCTCAGGAAAATGGGAATGAGTCTATCACAGAATCCAACAATTCCACTCTTAGGTATAAACCCAAAAGATCCATATTCATGCAACAAAGACAACTGTTCAACTATGTTCATAGCAGCATTATTTGTAATAGCTAGAATTTACCAACAATCTAGACTGCCTTCTAGTGTACAATGGATTAAGAAACTGTGGTTCTCCACCTTTACACAATGGAGTACCATGCAGCAGAAAAATAAAATGGAATCTTGAAATTTGTAGACAAATGGATGGAACTAGAATAAAGCATCCTGAGTGTGGTATCACATTCCCAAAAAGATGAAAATGGTATGTACTCACTCATATGGATTTTAGACATAGAACAAAGTATCACCAGCTTACACTTCACACTGACAGAGAAGCTAGGAAACAAGGAGGACGCTAAGAAATGAATTCATGGTGCCCCACAGAAGGGGAAAGGGAAAAGATCTCCTGAGCATATTGGGAGCACACAGGGGCAGTGAGTGAAGAGGGGGTTAGGAGAAAGAGAAGGGGAGAGGGGAGGTGAGAGGAGAACATGAGGGAGCAGGAAGATTGAGTTCAGGGAGGAATACAGAAGAGCAAGAAAAGAGATACAATGATAGAGGGAGCCATTATAGGTTTGAAGAGAATTCTGGCACTAGGGAAATGTCCAGAGACCTACAAGGCTGACCCAAACTTACAATCTGAACAATAGTGGGGAGGTTACCTTAAATGCACTACCCTGATAAAGACATTGTTAACTATCTTATATGCCACCCTAGAGCCTTTATCTTGTACCTGAAGGAAACAGAAGCAGACACCCACAGCTAAGCACTGAGCCAAACTCCTGGAATCCAGTTGCAGAGAGGGAGAAGTGGTGAGCAAAGTGTTCAAGACCAGGCTACAGAAACCCAGAGACAGGTGACCTGAATAAGGGAGATCTGTAAACCCTAGACTGATAGCTGCGAAACCAACATAGGACAGAACAAGACCCCCTGAATGTGGGTATCAGTTAAGAGTCCTAGGCAGTCTATGGGACATCTGACAGTGGAACCAGGGTGTGTCCCTGGTGCACGGAAGGACTTAGGGAACAAGTTCCCTGTGAAGGGATACTCCCTTAGCCTACAGATACTAGGAAGTGCCTAGGCCCTACCCCAAATGACTTGACAGATTTTGATGATCCCTCCTCAAAGGCCTCATTATCCCTGGGGAGTGGATGGGTATGAGGCTTGGAGGAAGAGGGAACTGGGATTGATAAGTAAAATAAGAAAAAAATTATAAAATAATAGAAAAGAAAAATTACCATGTGCATTTTCAACACACAATTCTATAGCTAAATGTATAGTCAATTTGTTTTCCAATATCAAAGGTCATCCTTAAAATAATACATAAAAGTAACTGAGCATATTATACTTAATGTTGATGTCTGTATCTATATATCTGTATCTCTCCATATATCTAGATGGATAGATAGATTGGTGGCAATAGCAAGTTAATGGGGAAGAGGAAAAATTAAGCAGGATTCTAACACTAGACAAAGTTTAAAATCCCAATAATGTAGCTACAATGTATATACATAATTATAATTAATGAAACAGGAGGCTTAAAAACTGGAAGGAGTATATGTGAGAGTTTAATGGGAGGAAGACAAGAGGAAATGCTGTATTTGTAATCTCATAAGATAAAACATAAATTTGAAAAGAACATAATAGTACATTGGTTATACAAAAATTATTTAAAATATTCTTAAACTCCCCAATAAACATCATTTAGCACCAATAGTACTACAATGTTCACTGAATCATTTTCAGAAGTATATACCTGGTACATCTGACATAAGAATAGTGTTTTTATTTTCCTGTTGTTGTTTTATTTTTCCAGCCACTTAAAGTTGTAGCTTACTCATGGAGTTACAATTTTAGGATGAACTTCTTCCTTGGGTAAATATTGGCATCTGAAACACAAACATCTGCCAAAATTTTCAATGCTGTCCCTGGGTTTACTTCACTGAATGATGGTCTACAGTTAGTTTTTTGTTATTTGATTTCTGATTCAGTTTCTGTCTCTCCAAGTTAAAGTGACACTAAATACAAACTCAGATAGCTATTATTGACTTTGTTCATTTGGCATGCTTAATCTGAGCTCTGTGGGAGATTACACATCCAGTCATGGCATACTACACAAGGCAGAAATTACACATAATAAAGGGCTTTATTTGACTGATATCCTTATTGTCTGCCTTGGTCTATAATATCATAATTATAATCACTATCATAACTTTTATTTTCACTGTCTTCATCATTATCACCATGATGACTTCTTTGTGTCAATAACCAGATTTGTACACTGGAAACAATATGACAATTTAAGAAACATTTAAATATCTCACTCCCTGGTTGTTGTTTATTACTAATTGAGTTGTCACCAAGTACATACAGTTTTATCTTGTTTTACTATCATTGTTTGTGGGTTATTTTGACACCTTGATGAATAGTTGTTCCATTGAGGCATTCTGATTCTAATTAACTCTCTAGTATAGATTAAATATGTTGACCCCTCTCTTAAAGATGAATTTTCTGAGGGAGTATGCTTACTTGCTGAAGCACATATGCTGGTAAAAGTTGATAAAATATTCATTTGGGTCCAAAACAGTTATAATAGAGCTATACATATTTTATCATATTCACCATTTTTGTGCAATTTAAATGATATTTTTTAAAGTTACTCATTTTGTAATTTACTATTAGATTTGAACCCATTGGTGTGTGCATGATAATCAAACAATTGTACTGGGCTACATTCTCAGTTTTTATCATTTCTTTAAATTTTTTGATTGTATAAACATATTGAGATTGAACATAACTGCTGCAACACATCCTACCAACCAGATATTGGGGGTTAGCAGAATCTGAGTTTCCTGAGTCATGTAATATATCTAAATAAAAATGAGGACATGTCCACTCAGATATATGGTGGAAAAGAAGGTTTTATTGTAGATATGAGGACAGGTACTACCAGAGGCATCTGGGAGAGTCCAAACTGGGAGAGAATTGAGCATGGCTAGCAGACTGAATCAGACAGACCTCGAGAGAAAAGAGAGATGAAGAGAGTGAAAGTGGATAAGAAAGAGCCAGAGAAGGGACCAAGAGTCAAAAGTAGAGGAGCAAGATCACCCATGCCTGAAATGTCAAGGTTATATGGAAAAGAGAAGACAGGAGAAAAGAAGCAAAGCTCTAGGGCAACAGAGGTTTAGGGGAAGTGTATATGTGTGAATAGCAAAGAGGAGGAATATGTAATAAGTGAGCCTGGTATTCTAATAGGCTTATCAGTTAGCTTATATCTTTTCTGGGTTACTTTGGACCTGAGAGTGTCTTCTCATGTATGAAATAGGATGATAGATGATCATCTTTTAAACTATTTCATACATAGATGATAAAACTTAAATCTGTATCCTATTTTATCTCTTGGTCATCTATCCATTTAACAAAATACATTATATAAGCAACTTGGAGATATTGAGAGTTATTTCAGCTCATGATTTTTGAGTTTTTAATGCACCAGTGTCTGGCCCCCTGCATGAGAGAAGATCATGGTAAGAGGAGCTTATGACATAGACACTTGTTTATCTCCAAGCTAATCTGAAGCAGAGAGGCAGGAACCACAGGAAGCCCATGTTTAACCTTTGAAAATATGCTCCAGGAAGCTACTTCTTCTAAGTAGGTCCACCTCAGAAAGTGTCTACCAATCCACTAAGTATCACCATCAGCTATAGGCAAGTCTTGAACATAGATCATGGGGAAAACTTCATATAACAATAATCCCCACCAGCATTAATATTGATTGTGAAACAAAACCATGGCTTCATTTACTTCAGGTAAAAAGATAAAATTATCTCTGACATAGTATAAGCCTAAGGGTGGAGAATTTAGGACCAAACCCCTTCAGATATCCAAACTGAAACCATATTGTGATACACAGTTGTGAGCTTTATTCAGAATGTAGCGAAGAGTCTTTTCACAACTTATCAGAAGTATAAGAAATGTATTATGACTGGAATCTTGAGATATCTCATATATTAAATTTCTCCCAACTACCCAAATATTAAGAATTTAGTCCTCAGATTAATGTAGTTGTAAGGTGGTGAATCTATGTGGCAAGTCTTAAAAGAAGAAACAGATCATTTGGGGCTAAATCTGCAGAGATTATGAAATTGTCATCCTTTTCTTTTTATCATTTACTCTCTGATAGTGGTAACAGCAGTTTACTCTGCCATGTATCCTTACTATTTATATTGGGAGTCTTCATCAAAATCTTGGAAAGGTAAAATATTTCTTTTTTACAAAAACAGAAGTCAAAATAAATATTTTCTTTTTATAAATGTATTATTTAAGATAGTTTATTTAACGATAGAGAGCAAACTGACAGAGATCTTCAACAAATTTTAAGGAACAAATAGAACCCCATCAATGTTTTCATTAAGATTTCCTTGCATTTCTATAGCACATAATATCTGAAACACAGAAAATATAATTTTGAATTTCAAGTAACCGTATTTGTAAGAAAACTGAATTCTTCTCAAAAGTTAGATACTAATACAAAAGAAGTCAAAAATTAGTTTTATAAAACAAGTTCTAAAAATTGATGCTTGTAAAAATATAGGAGGATAAGTCAAATTTTTGAACATTTCATCCAATCTTAAAATCTGAAATGCAGGTACCTAGTCATTGTTATATGCTACATAAGCCGAACAAAATGATACTTGGTGACAGAAGTACATCATTGGATGGTAACAGGCACAGTAATTTAAATTCTAGAATTTATGTTCTAACATATTTTATGTTGTTTATTTTTAAAATTATTTTTAATGGAAATAGTATTAAAATATTTTCATCCCATCACTGTCTTCCCTACAGACCTTCATGATTATCCTCCCTCAAACCCCTACCTAGTCCTCTCCCACTTATACAGACCATCACAGAAAACTACTACTGATACAATGAAGAGAGCAATATAACATGGAGAACATACTCCTAATAGATATATCTACATTATAGTTTCTGCTAATAGGGCTCAAGGAACATCAGATATCTTTCTCAGCAATTTTCCAATTATGTGGTTCTCAAGTCTCTGACAATACAATCAATTTATTGTCTGTAGTCCTTGAGTCAGTGAACAATTGAACATCTGGGTATTTATCTTTCCAAACAAACTGTATAACAGTGTGTCCTGCTCCAAGTTCTGCCTACGATGAACATTTACCTTCACCAAAATTGTTCAGGGTTTCCCAACAAAGAGATTGTAATATCACAGCTACCACTTCTGGACATGCAGAACCACCGATAACACTCTCTATTGTTCTCTTTCTCAGCCAAGCAATCATAAGGCACACCTCGGAGCCTATGTGGGCATGCTTGGGACCAGATGCTTTCTTTGTAACAGGAATAGAAATGACATGCATTTTGAGCAAATTCTTCATGTAACACGTTTGGGCCTTCAGACCTGCTTTAGACAATTTCCATTTCCAATTGATAATGGATTGCTGCCATGCACATACTACTTTATGGCTTTGTAGATCAGATAATACTCATGTCATGATGGGAAGCTCATGTCACCTGGTAACTCAATAGTGACCAATTTTCAAATGTCCAATGTCCCCCAAAGCCCAATAGCAGGTAAACAGGTAAAAGCTATCTCTCAAGAGGGAGAATAGTTGTCTACATGAGGTGGTAAACTGTGAATTCAGGACTCTTGCCAGTTTTAAGAATTGAAAGAGAGAGGGGGGAGGGAAAGAGATAGGGGAGTTCATAAAAGAGAGAGCCATTTTAGTTTTGAAGAGAAAACTGAACCTAGAGAAATGTCCAGAGACCTACAATACTTGGCAGAGTATTTGGTTAATGTAATCTGGATTTTCCTATAAATCCACTATTGAAGGCTAGACTTTTGTTGAGAGAATTTCAGAGTGTATTATACATAAGATGAGAAGGTGGGCATCTTTGAAGGGAGAAGTCAAAACACCAGAAACTCAGAACATGTTTGCAGGAAACATGTTTCATTGTGAGACCTTCCAGAATGCTGAAACATGAAAGGCTTTAGATGTTCTTCATGACTGGTGTTAGTAGTCAGTGAGCAATCTTTATAATATCATTACAGACAACATTAACCATATCCATATGACTTAGCCTGTGGCAAATCTGCATGGCAATTTCCCAAAAGACTCTCAAGAGTAGATAGTAAAAGCTGTTCTTTACTGCTGAAGCTCCTATACTAGCAGAAGATAGTCTTTATAATTATAGTTGAAGTCATCTTTCAGAAATTTTACCATATAATGAGAAATTGCTACTCTTCTAAACTGAGCTGTTTCCTGGTGGAAAGGCCAAGGATATGGTACTTGTTCAGTCCACAGCCTGGATATTTCAGCCCTCTCCATTATGTTTTGGAGTTCCAGGGAGGTCCTATATAGGTCTTAGTTTTCAGCCCCAATTTGAGTCCTGAAGAATTAGATTTTAACACCAGCAAAGGAACTGCTTAGAAACAAGAGGTATCAGTGTGCCAGTGATAGTGAAGGCAAGCAGGCAAAAAACAAAGGCTTCCTTTTTCTTGTCTTTTCATGTGGGCTGATACCAGAAATCATAGGTCAGATTTAGTGTGGATCTGATGATCTAAAATGATCTAGATTCAGAATGCATCTCTCACTTCATCTGACCCAACCAAGAAAAATTCCTCACAGGTGTGACAAGCTGCTTGGATTTTAGTTCCACATGTAGTCAAGTTGACCACCCCAAAGAGCCATCACATTCACATACTGGAACACTATCATTTATGTGTTTAATGTACAAATGAGAATAAAAGTGGAGTGATAGCTATTTAAGTGCACAATATGATATTTTGATATGTGGATATATTGTAAAATGGTCAAAACAATCAATCTAACTAACAAAATCATAACATACATTTTATCCTGTGTTATTTAAACATATTTTAGCATGGACCTCAATATTTGCAGTATGGCATAGAATTAATATTTTTTTAACTGTGTTCACACTTGCAGCAGATCTACAGAATTTATATCTTCTGTAGAACCGAAGACATTTCCTTGGACTACCACTCATTACTTTCAACTCCAATACTAGAAACCAGCATTCTACTTGAATATGCTATTTTTAGATAATATGTAAAATTGAGGTCTTATAGTATTTGCCTTTTTGTGTATGGCTAATTTCTGTCCTCCATTATATAAAAGACAAACATCATAAATTTTTAAAGATTAGAGCTGTCCTATTGTTTCATTCCATGTGTTGACCACTAAGAAATGATGGGAGATGTCATTCTGTATATGTTTCTCATACTGGTTAATTATACAGCACTGTTGGCCAATAGGAAAGGAAGATAGGAGGGACTAGGAGACAAGGAGGAAATAGGAAGTAGTAAGGAAGAGTCAGCATGGAGAGACCGGGGAGACCAGATGCCTGCCTCATTCCCCAGTAAGGAGACCATGTGGAAATACATAGAAATGGTTTAATACTTAAGACAGAGCTAGCCTATAAGAAACAAATAATGGGCCAACAGCATAATATCAAATACAGAGTCTCTGTGTATTGTTTGGGGCTGGCGTGGCGGCTGGACAAGACCGGGCAGCGGGTGGAAAAACTGCACTCATTACAAAGAAATCTGCTGTGAATATGGGAATGCACATAAGTGTCCAACATAATAACTTCCTTCCTTTGCATATGTACACAGAAGTGGGGTTGTTGACCATGTAGTAGTTGTAATGTATGGATCAATGCAATACTTCTCCTAATAGCTATACCAAGCTGCAAGTATTTATAGCATACACATACCTTTTATCCACATCGTCACCAAAACCTTATCTATGTCTTATTGATAACCAACATTCTGACAAGTGTTAGATAATAGCTAAATGTGGTTTTGATTTGTATTTCCTGATAATTAGTGGAGCTGAACATTTTAATATATATGTTATTTAGTTGTATGCTTTTTAAAATTGAATAATACATAAAAAATGGCTGGAAGATAGCTCTGTCAGTAAGTGCTACCAAGCCTTAAACATTCACATGAAAAGTTGAGTGTAGGCACATGTTGGTGAAGTATACACAGGCCTTCTTATATAACCATAGTCAGTCACCCACCTATATCATGGCTCATGAACCTATGACTTCTACTTGGACAGAGCAAATATTGGCTCGTAAAGCTATCAATATATAATGATATGCACAGAAAGGAAACCTTTAGAACAAATGATTTTTAAGGGCTTTTAATAATCATATAACATGGGTTTGTTGTTTCATCAGAGTTTGGGATAATCTGATGATCATCTTAAAACACTACTGATTGACAATTGTAGCTTTATAAAATGAATGTTTGCTTTAGTGCAAATAATGGTGTTATTAGTTTTCCAGACAAATGAGGAATTTCAAATGAAATTAAAAGAATGTTTTACCCTCTAGGAATGTGCAGTCTTTATGACCTAGTTCAGGATTCCATCTATCCTTGTTACTGCTTGCTAGAGTCACCATATTTTATTCCTGACAATGCATTTTCTTAAAGCATGAGAAAAAAAATAGAAGAAGTCATCATAAAGGGACATTATCACTTCACAAGGAGGGGATGAGCTGCAGGAACAGATGAATTTCAAATCAGCTAGGATCTTGTTTCCATGATAATGCATCTCTCCTGCTTTGAAATCACATCAGAATGGCTACTATACTTACTGAGTGCCTTTCAAAGTTGTCTTTGAGGCATCATTGAGTTTTTTTTTTTTTTTTTTTTTTTGGATATCTAGTAGACTCCTAAGAAAAGAGACTTTTTCATCTGAGAACAAGATTAGGTCTTTCCATTTCCTTAGGGATGTAAAACATGGCCGGTAGTATGTCTTAGTATGTCTTGAATTATTTTCTTTCTTGCTTCAAATTCACTTTAACTTCCTAATTAAAGCCCAGAGCCTCGGTATTTAAGGCAGATTCTTTTTCTAAAGCTTTCAATGGGTCTTTAGTCAGTAAATATTTTATACTACATTTGTTAAATAATGATTACAAGTAGCACCTAATATTATCACAGAGAGAGACAGAGACAGACAGAGAGACAGAGAAACTGCATTGTAGATAGATGGTGCATCTTAATAGTCTGGGTAGTTTCAGGGATGCAGGGAAATGAGGAACGGTACACACACACACACACTCGAACAATCATACAGAAGCAAATTCCAGTATTTTTTTTTTTAAATTCCCAAACAAATCAATCAATATAAGACACAAAATAGCATTGACTTCATTTTCTGTTTTCTAGAAAATACTGGTCATGGACCTACTGTAAGTCTGGTTTATATACCAAATGAGACTTTATTGAGTGAAAATAATTTTCCTTTGCAAGTGATTGTCAATTAGTGATAGATTCTTGGTTAGGGTTCTTGGTGAGGGGTAGGACTTCTTGTCTATTTATAACTCTCAGTTCTAGGACTCTATCAGGCTTGAACATGTTCAGGCCCTGTCTCTGTGAGTTCATAGGCATATCTGTTTTGTCATGACTACAAGGCTTCTTTTTCTTGGTGTCTTCAATTTCCTCTGATTTTCCTAATCTTTCCATGTCCTTTTCCACATTATTCCATGATCAATGGAAGGGGGTTGCTAGAGACATCCCATTTAGTACTGAGTGTTCCACGGTATCTCACTCTCTGCATGTTGTCCAGTTATGAGCCTCTGTATTAGTTCCCATCTACTGCAAAAGAAAGTTCATGTGATGATGGCTAATAGAGACACTATTTACAAATATAGTGGTATGTCACTAAGAGTCATTTTACTGTTTTCTTCCTTTATCCACACCATATTATTTTGTTTCCTCCAGGCCCAGAACTTGTTTGGTCTCAGGTTCTTGGCTACTCATGCAGTGTCAAACATGAGGTTAATGTTTTTGAGTAGCCTTAAATCTCAATTACCAAGCCTGGTGGTTGGTTACTCCCACAATATTTTTCCTGCTATTGCACCAGCCTATTAAGAAGGCAAGTCACCATTGTAGATCACAGTTTGAGGATGGTTTGGTTTTTATCTTTCTTCTCTAGTAGGGTACAAAGACATATCCAGTACCACAAGCAGTAGGGGTGTAGGCTTTTGTTAAACACGAGCATGACTAAGATATATAAGATATTTAAATACAATATCCAATCTATCATTTTCTCATAGTATATATTTTGCTGTTTCAAACCTTTCATGTACCATGTTCTAGAATGGAAACAGCGTGCTTGAACATGACTTCAAATTCCACTAGGAACTAATTTTCACATTTCTCATGCCACCCTTGAGTATATATGCTCATAATGATAATTTTGCATCAAAACTTTCTAGAGATATGCCGTCAGACATGCATACTGTTTCCATAGCCTTGATACACACTGTATTTCACTTGGGATGCAACTGAAACACAAGAGTTACAGTGGATTTCCCTTTTTTATTTTTTTCTTTTTCTTTTCTTTTTTTTTTTTTTTTTTTTTTTTTTTTATTTTGCCACACCCAAGAGACATTTGCTAAGGAAAGGCTCCATTAAATAAAAATATCCTTACTAGTAGTTAGTTAGTCAAGTTATTTATTGTAAAAGTTGTTATTTTTATGTGTATATCTCTCTAGTGCATACCTTATTACAGCTTATTTCTCAGTGCCAAGGGTACCGTAGGGATCAACCAGGCACTCTGACTTTCATGAAGCTTACTTCCTGCTGATAAGAGACAGATGCTCCTTAATAAAAAAGTATTCGACATGTCATGCAGAATAAATGCTTCTAGAAAAATAAACGAGGAATAGAGGAGGGTTAAGTGTAGAAGGTTTTTTAAAAGAAAGGGCAAGCAAAAACAATATGTCAAGAAATATTACTTGAAGGGATAATAATGGGGAGAAAATGATTTGTGTATATATTTAAGAAAAGAACACTCCAGACAGTATCCAAAGGAAGTGCCAAGGCCCTGAGTTGAAATTAAATGGATTTGACACTAGAACTGTACCTTGCTTTAATTTTTAATTGTTCCAGTTTTGCATGACATTTTCTTTTTTTCATTTTTTTTGTTTGAAAACATTTTTATTTAAATTCAAAACAAGCTTGTTTTACATGTCAGTCCCAATTCCCTCACCCTCTCTTCCCCTGCCCCCCCCCACAAACCTCCTTTGACAATAGAGGGGCTGAGAAATAAATCAGAGAAACATTGCCCTTTACAATAGCCACAGACAAGATAAAATATCTTGGGATAATGCTAACCAAACAAGAGAAAGACCCATATAGCAAGAATTTTGTGTCTTTAAAGAAAGAAAATGGAAAGATCTCCTATGCTCTTGGATAGGAAGAATAAACATAGTAATAATGTCAATCTTGCCAAAAGCAATCTACATATTCAATTCAATCTCCATCAAGATCACAGCACAATTCTTCACTGACTTTGAACAAATAATAGTCAACTTTATATGGAAAAACAAAAGACCCAGGATTGCATGATATTTTCATCAGTTGCATGATATTTTCATCTGTTTTCTTTGGTAGATTTTAAAATCAGATAGAGAAGCCCCTTTCTCTATTTTCACTTACAGTTTGCCTATGTTGTCTGTTACATCATCAGCCACACCTCCACACCTATCATTGCCTGTAATTATAGGGTTAAGGAATAAGCAGATTATGTGTACTGGGAGTTATGATCGTCATCTTTGTATAAGCAAACAGAAGGCAGCAGTCCTAAATAATACCACATAAGTAAAACACAGCTAAATCAAGCCATGAATTCAAGACTATAACAGCACAGCTTGCCTTCTTTACCACTTTAGTCATGGTCTCTGCTAATTTCTTCATTGATGTATGATGTCAAATTACTGGCTTGAGAAAATAAAAAGCTCCACCACAACTGATTAATAACTACAGCAGTCCACTAAGTCAGCAGAGGCATAAACTAGATTATTTTATTCTTTCATAAATAAACCCTGGATTTTGCTAATGATGATATTGCATTTAATAGTAAGCACGTAGGCTCTATGCAGTTGATAAGGCACTGCTGCTGATGCCAAAATGCCATAAATACATGAAATAAGAGTTAGAATTGCCCACATACAAATGGTTAAAACTTTACCCACATGGTGTTATATTTACACAAGGCACATAATATCACTATTTTTCAGTTCAAGTCCTTGTCAGGAAAGTTATTTTCCTCAAAAATGAAAGTTTCTTACCCTTTGCTTTATTTTTATTTTTTTTATATAAATTTGAAACAAACTTGTTTCACATGTCAATCCCTGTTCCAGCACCCTGCTGTCCTTCCCTGTTCCTCCTATCAACCTCCATATATCCATTTCTGTTCCCCAGGGAGGGTGAGGCCTTGAGAGTCTTCAAAGACTGTCATATCATTTAGAGTATGGTCCAGGCCCTCCCCCATGTTTCTAGGCTGGGGGAGTATCCCTCTATGTGGAATGGGTTCCCAAAGTCCATTCTCATACTAGAGTTACAAACTGATCCATTATCAGAAGCCCCATAGATTGCCCAGTCCTCCCATCTAACACCACATTCAGGGAATCTGGTTCTGTCCTATGCTATCAGACTGGGCAGTCCCATGAGGTCCCCCTTGTTCAGTTCAGCAGTTTCTGTAGGTTTCTCCAGCTTGGTCTTGACCCCTTTGCTCATCCTTCCTCGTTTTTAAAAAGAAAAAAAGAAGTAGACGTTAAAAAAAAGAAAGAAAAAAAAAAGAAAAGAAAAATATAAAAAAGAAAAAAATAGCTGTGGTTTCAGTGTGTCACCTCAAAATATGTAGGAACTTAGTGGCACATTCCTATGTGAAACCTTTGGGTAGCTAAGGCTCTACCATCCCGTACAGATTAGTTTTCTAAAGGAATTAAGTGTGTATGTCTATTACCTTGACTTGCCCTGTGCTTTTAACCTTTCCTGATAGGATACCAAAGTAAGATTGCTTTCTTCAAATTCATCAAAACCTTAAGTCAAATAAAGTTAAATTACCCAGGCTCAGGCATTCCACTAGGACAGGGAGAAATCAACTAAGACACTATGAATAGCTTTCAAATCTGTTGTGACTTAAAGAAAGCCTTAACATAAATTGAGGATTGTCTTAAACCTAGCTATAAGTGTTGTGATTTACATAGGGAGTACAGTAGCACAAAGTTCTGTTTGGAAGCAGATGATAATTTGAATAAAATAAAAAGGAAGATTTCAGTCAACAAAAACCTTCCAGTGTATACCTTTGGAAAAAATTTTGCATAAACTTTATTACTATGGATATTTTTGTTACAAGATAAATAAAATGACTACCATCTATTGTCTTCAAATAAAATATTGTTAACATATGGAACATTTAAATTGTACAAGAATATTATTCAGTTTTAATTATTTAAATTAAACGAAAGTTTACTTCAGGATATTATGAATGTGATGTTATTAATCAAAAGAAAGGATTATTTAAAAAGAAAATTTAGTTGTACAACTTAAAAAGATAATATGGTGGGGAATAATAAATGAAAATACATTGTGTGAAAAGTTTTTAATTAGAAAATAAAGGTAACATGTATTCATGTTATAAAATTAAAAAATTAATTATATAATTTAAGGAAATATTATGTAAATATATATCTTTATATGCACATATTAGATTTTATGTTCTATTTTGAACCCAACCCTACTTATTTTCCTTTTAGATAACATTTCATTATGTTTTCATTATGCCTTCAAATTTTTATATAGTCTTTCTGAGTCAAACTCACAAGATTTGGGATCATTATCTTTTATCATTATGCCTTGTGCAGTATTTTACTTTATTTAATTATTACTTGGTGATTTGGAATTGTGAAAGGGCTCTACACTTGTTCTGGGTAAAATTACTGAATAATCACTAACAAAGTATGTCAGTTGGTTTTATTTGAGGTTCTGACATTTGATATAGAATTTTATTCCCTTTCCCTCTCCAGTTTTCATAAATTATTATTGTTCTCTAATTTTTTGTCTAAAATTCAAAAAGTATGTTAAATATCATTTTTGACAAAAGGCATGACAAAAGGCACTTTAATACTTAAGGGACAATTCTTTTAGAACATCCCACAAAGTATAATGTTATCCTTAACTGATACGCAGTTTTGTTTGTTTCAGGAAGGCATTCATAAATTTCTTTCTCTTAAGAAGAAAGGCAAATTTCAGGAGATAGATGACAAAAAGATGGACAATTCTTGTCATTCACATTAACAAGTACTTGACTATACTGCTGAAACTGTTCTTAGGAAGGGATCTTTCCAGTCATAATCTGCTAGGTGGCCGTAGAATCTCTCATTGAGAGGATGTAGCTGTTTGTGACATATGGGGACTTCCATGCTGCAGTCACAGGATAACAGGCCAGCTTTCACAATAGTGTCAGTGGTATGGAGAAGAAGAACCAAAGACATCATGCTCCCTCTAATTATAAGTCTATAATTATAAGATTTATTAGTACATAGTGATCAGTATAGCATTATCATATATTCAATAGTATATATGTTAATAAAGCAAACTCTTAGGAGGTAGTTTTTGTATTGCTTTTTATATAATTACCTTGATGTATTTGTTTATATTACATATCTACATTTCAGTCCCTTTCTTAGTCCTAAGCTTATCAGGTACACATTTCCCCTACAAAAGACCTGCTTTTGGATTTTACATTCTGATGTCCCCTTGCTCATTGATATTTGTGAAGTGTTGCTTCTATTGTTTTTGTTGTTGTTGTTGTTTTTGTTTTTTGTTTTTGTTTTTGTTTTTTTAGGTTATGAGTCCCTTGGGCAGTATGGTTCAAAATATGATTCTTAGGAAAGAATGAATGTTTTTTTCATCCTTATAATGTTGCAAATAGTTTGGGGGTACTTGTTCAGCAGCCTCACTTCCATTCCATTAAAGCATTGTGCTCAAGGGTCCTTGAATTCTTCAGGGTAGAATTTGCTCAGCTCATCACCTTCACCAGTCGTCCAATTTGAGACATTTCCATGACAATTTTAGGACTTTACTACTATTTAAAGCACTGTTACCTTTATTATAAAAATAAAAATACCCCATTACATCTACTGAATCAAGTATGTCACTATTATTGTGAATTGTTTACTTATTATAAAATATTTAAGGACAGTCTTCTTGGTATTTCCAGGTGTTAAAAGCAAGCCATATGAAACTGAAGAAACCTGTGTAGACCCACACAATAATAGAGACAGAATGCAAAATACAAACAGCCTAAAGTTATATATCATTGGTTTTAACAAAATCATGATAGACCCCATTCTCAAGACCCTTATTACCTTAACATAAGATTTTTCTGGCATAACAGAGTGTTACTTGCAATGTTCATGGGCATTTTAAGGTGGAAATATGTAGGCCACTACTCACCTTCAGTGAGTTCAGGCCAAGAGTCTTTACCTGATTACAAAGCCTTATCTAGCCTCCATGTCCATTGGGTTAGCTTCTAGAAAACTCTTTCTTAGAGTCTAGCCAGGCAGGTTCCAGAAACCTATGTTCATAGCTGTTATGATGGTAATAGAATCAATATGCAAAATCAAAATCAGAATTTGAGGAACAATTTTTAAAAATCTTACTTTGTGCTAAATTGCAAACCATCAACCGTCCCTGAGTTTTTAGTTCCAAGCAAGTATTTCAGGATGTGACTGTTTGGACACAGATCATGTAAAGAGGCAATTAACTTAAAAGGTGGCCATTAGAGTGGTTCCTAATCCAATCTTAGTGGTTTCCAGATAAGAAGAAAATATTTGTAGATGAAATTGAGAGATCTTGTGGTCCTTAGAGAACTGTTCCTGAGACCTGGACTTCAAAATCCAGACTGTGTCTAAATCACCCTTTTGGAATTTAAAGGTTCATAGTCTACAGAATTTTACTGTCCCATCCATAAAAATAAACACATCCTTAAGGTTGTACATGACCTTCAATAACCTGCAATACATCTGAAGGCACACTTTCATGGAATCTATTGTTACTGTAATTAAATGGATTATTAGTAAAGCACATGCTTTGGTCCAACTAAAATGAAAGACTTTGTTAGCTTAACCCCATTTTGAAGTAAAATTTTTATTTAGCTTTTTCTGTTTGGTTTCAAAAGTCTTTAAAACCTGTGTCCCAGTAGCTGCTTGTACAGAGGGAAAACCTATAAACACAGCTTTGAGGAGCTGTTGCATGACTAGAAAAATCACTGGTTTGAGAGGCTATACAGGCATGAGCTACCTTATTATCTCATGTGTTTGTTGTAGCTAACATCTGTGTCATGGGGGTCCTGATTGGAGCTCTACCTTTGTGAAAGTGTCACTTCTCTCTTAAAGTGGCAGGTGTCCAATGTGGGACAGAAAAGAGATGAAAATGCTCAAATTTCAGTCTCCATACTGTGCCTATCTTCTTTACTCTGAATAGCAACATAATATCACTTGAGAATTATTTTTACCGAAAAATGTGTTGTAGGCTTAATTTGGCCTCAATTAACCTATTGCACCACTATTATATCACTATATCATGCATGTAGGTCATTTATGTAGGTTACAAGATTTAGAGATGGGAGAGATAAATGATTAATTTTCTCCTCCAGTAGGGTTGCAGGACCTTCTAGAACTAAGAACACTATTTGGGAAGGGTATAAGTTCTAGTTAGGTACCAGTTCAATTTCTCCATGTTTAATGTAGTAATAAGTGGTGTTTTTTAGCATTAAGTTCTTAAGCATCAGCCTGTGGAAGGCAACCAGTAGCTTTGGCAATAACCTGTGATATTTAGAGGACTCTATAGGAGAAATATGGATAAAAACTCAGCAATAATATAAGTCTAACCTACTAAGTTAAAACCAGTTACAGTCAGGCTGGAGGACTCTGGGTATTACATCCCTCCACAGCATCTCAGCTTGGATCCAGTTTTCCAGACAGATTAATTAATTACAGGGATAAACCCTCACCTAGCCACCTATGTGTTTAAGGCAAGTAACTAAAGACAAATGTTGTATACTAAAGTATGATAAACAGACAGCCCTCAAATGCTCAGAGATCTAGAGAATACTGCATTTAAAATGTTTCACTAAAAACCTTTAATAACAGAGAGACAGGACAGCTGCTGGCACCACCCATTTCCTCCAAGAAGACGGATGGACACTGAAGAAGCTCCACCCACAAAAGTGGCAATGCTAGCCACTGAGCAATCCTGCCTTTCATCTCATCTGCTGCAAAGGGCTTTAAGGATCGTGGACAAAAGGGCAGTGGAATCAACTTTCTCCACGTTTCTTGGGCCAACGTTAGGTAAGTCTTCCAAAAGCTCCTAATCCACAGGTCTCATGCCATCAGCAGAAGGCAGATGTCCATAAAGTCTCTGACTCAACAACTGTGGAGGACCTGGGGGTAGATGTCCATGCTGCCAGCTAGTAAGTCTCTGTTACTCTCTAATCATTCAGGTAAAATTTTATCCTTCTCAAGTACTCTGAAGCTTTTGACGAGTAGTAGCTTTGTCAGCTTAAAGCAGCAGCCAAGGCTCCAATTATTACAAAACAGATTTCACAAACAAGTATTTTAAGGTTGCTAAAGTTTATAGTCTTAACATTAATCAATAAAGTTTTAATTAGTCACTAATCCAATTCTGACAGAGTATTAACACAATACTATGCCACGATATGAGCATAACTGTAACTATAAGTTCAAAATTAAGGTGCTTTTCATTGTGCAAAAAATCTGCCTGTTTTATGTGTTCTTTCAGCCAAATCATTTCTAACATGAGTATGCTGCTAATGTGTCTTAATATTTATGTTTTCACAAACTCAAAGGATTCTTGTAAGTTCCAAGGAGCCAAATTGGACCCATCCAAACAGGTCAGATTCACTCCAAAAAAATATTCAACCTTTTCCTGGTCCCAGGACTCCCTTCCCTCACCTCGGGAACCCCTCCCTCATCTTACAATTCTCCCTTCAAGTACCAGGACCTAGAAAAAAAAACTTTGTTTTCTAAAGTTAACCTTGTCCTCTGTTCTTCTAATATCTTGACAGGTCTCACCCAGAGTTCCATACAGTCAGGACTGTAATGAAACAACCAGCTACCTG
Organism: Phodopus roborovskii; assembly: GCF_943737965.1. NCBI lineage: Eukaryota > Metazoa > Chordata > Mammalia > Rodentia > Cricetidae > Phodopus > Phodopus roborovskii. The sequence goes on from NW_026126418.1 coordinate 10,784,633, forward strand.
GACATGGTAGCACCCTTCCCCAGCTTTCCCATTCCCCCAAAGCTGATCACCTCCCCAAGTCAGCAGAAAGCAGTCTTGAGAACTCAATGTCCTTATTCCCAAACCTGCCAAGCCCAACCCCCACCTTTTTAATAACAATAAGAGGTGGGGACTTTTGGAACCAGCAGTCTGCTGACCCCAATGAACAGCAGGTCGCTCATGGCCATGTCTTCTTTATGATATGACTTGGCTGCTCAAGCTTTACCTGGCTGCCACAGGACTCAGTTATGCATGCACAAGTTTCCCTTTTTAAAGCAAGTGCCTTTCCACGGAAGCTGAGATTGTTAGTTGGGAGCAGTCTTGTAGTTATCTCGACCTTTCTTTGTGTTCAATTTTATCTTCAAACCAATATAGGCTCCTTCTTTTATGTTCTCTCTCTCTGTCTCTGTCTCTCTCTCTCTCTCTTTCCTGTCTTCTATTCCTAACCAGGCTCAATCTTCCTGGTCGCACAGGTTTTCCTTTCCTCCCCCTCATTTTCTCCTACTTCTCTCTCCATTCGCTGTCCTCCCCCACTTCACCTGAGCTCTGGGGGACTTGTCCCTTCCCAGTTCTGTGAGGGACTTTATATGAATCTCTTAGAATACACCTTGTATCCTAGTTCATCTGGTGATATGAATTATAGGCTGGTGATCATTTGATCTGGGTCTAAAATCCATATATGAGTGAGTACATACTGTGTTCCTCTTTTTGTGACTGGGTTACTTCATTCAGGATGGTTTCTTCAAGTGCCATCCACTTGCCTGCGAATTTCAAGATACCATTATTTTTTTCTGCAGAGTAGTATTCTATTGTGTAGGTGTACCACATCTTCATTAACCATTCTTCAATTGAGGGGCATCTAGGTTGCTTCCAGGTTCTTGCTATTACAAATAGTGCTGCTATGAACATAGTTGAACAGATGTCTTTGTTGCATGGATGTGAATCCTTTGGGTATATGCCTAAGAGGGGGATTGCCGGGTCCTGTGGTAAACTAATTCCTATTTTCCTGAGGAACCGCCATACTGATCTCCAAAATGGATGTATGAGTTTGCACTCCCACCAGCAGTGGAGGAGTGTTCCACTTTCTCCACACCCTCTCCAACATAAGTCATCACTGGTGTTTCTAATTTTAGCCATTCTGGCAGGGGTAAGATGGTATCTCAAAGTTGTTTTGATTTGCATTTCCCTGATAGCTAAGGATGTGGAGCATTTTCTTAAGTGTCTTTCAGCCTTTTTGATTTCCTCCATTGAGAATTCTTTCTTCAGTTCTGTACCCCATTTTTAATAGGGTTATTTGGTGTTTTTTTGACTATTCTCTTGAGTTCTTTGTGTATTTTGGAGATCAGCCCTTTGTCGCATATAGGATTGGTGAAAATCTTTTCCAGTCTGTGGGCTACCATTTGGTCTTGTCGATTGTGTCCTTTGCCTTACAGAAGCTTCTAAGTTTGAAGAGGGCCCATTTACTAATTGTTTCTTTCAGTGTCTGTGCCCCTGGAGTTATGTTCAAGAAGCAGTCTCCTATACCAATTTTTTCAAGGGTACCTCCTACTTTCTCTTCTAAGAGGTTCAATGTGGCTGCATTGATGTTGAGGTCTTTGATCCATTTGGACTTGAGTTTTGTGCATGGCGACAGACATGGGTCTATCTGCAGTCTTCTAAATACCCTCATCCAATTGTGCCAGCACCATTTGTTGAAGATGCTGTCCTTGCCCCATTGTATAATTTTAGCTGTTTTGTCAAAAATCAGATGTTCATAGGTGCGTGGATTAATATTCGATTCCATTGGTCTACCTGTCTATTTTTATGCCAATACCAGGCTGTTTCCAGAACTATAGCTCTGTAGTAGAGCTTAAAGTCAGGAATTGTGATGCCTCCTGAAGTTCTTTTATTGTATAGGGTTGTTTTGGCTATCCTGGATCTTTTGTTTTTCCATATAAAGTTGATTATTATCCTTTCAAGGTCGGTGAAGAATTGTGGTGGGATTTTAATGGGGATTGCATTGAATTGAAACAAGACCACGTGGCAGAAGCACATAGAGACAGCTTACCTGAACAAGGAGGAACTAACGGCCACTAGACTGATAGCTGGGAAGCCAGCATAGGACTGACACAGGCCTCCCTGAATATGGGTCTCAGACAGAAGGAATGAGCATTCTAAGAGACCTCAGACAGTGGAGCCAGGATGTATCCCTGGTGCACAAATGGACTTTGCGAACATATCCCCCATGGAGGGATAACTGCCTTAATCTAGGGACAGGAGAGAAGCCCTAGTCCCTATTTCACATGACCTGTCAGATCTACATGACCCCAACTGGATGGCATTCCCCTACATATGGAATTGGGGTGGGGGAATGGGAGGGGAGGGTGTTTATAGTGCATGTGAGAGGGCAGAGAGGATAAAAGGGAGGGAAGGAGGGAGAGAGAGGGAACTGGGATCGACATGTAAAATAATAAATGAAATGAAAAAAATGCTTTGACTCCAAAATTTAAGTTAAAGGATAAGTTACTGGGGAAAAGGATTTCTATTTCTGTTTCCACAGAAAATGAAAAGATGTGGATTCCTTCCAGACTAATGTGGTTTGATCATGCCAGACCGCCTGAAACAGAGTACAAGCTAACCCTACATTCAAAACAGCTGGACAAAGCAGCCCTACAGACTACAGCCAGGATATCCTAATCTTCTTCGAATCCCCCCATGACAGCGCCCCTTACCAGCAGGAAGTAGTTTGGAAAGAACGACACCCAAATTCCCAAATATTGTGTATAAATGTTTGTTTTCATTTAATTGGACTTTGTTATATAAAATTAAATAAAGTAAAAAAAAAAAGGAGAAAAAAAAATAAAGCAAGTGCACCAAACGCGCTCCCCTCTCTGTCTCCTCTCTCTCTTTTTCCTTCTCTCTTGCTCTTGCTCCTTCTTCCTCTCTCTTGCTCTCTTGCTCTTTCTCTTCTCTCTCTCTACCCTGCTTTCCGTTTGCCACCAGCTACCCCCCTTTCTCTCCAATCCCTCAATAAACTCCACATGGGCACTGAAAAAAAAAATGTAACTAGTTTCTGGTGCTGGCAGAATTATTTCGTAGCATGTGTTGTCTATTTACAGCCTTGCCTCACTATTCTTTAGCTTTTATGTTTTTCTCTTGGTCATTGGCTTTTCGGTGAGAAATGATTCCAAGTTGGACATAGTGAACTGCTCTAATGGACCTGCAATTGATGAGACCTGAGCTGGTAATTTTATCTCAAAGTAAAGCAGGAAGCAAGGGGTAAGAGGGTGGAGGGGGGATGTCAAGATCATGATGGGGAAACCCACAGGGAGAGTTAACTGAACTTTCAGGAACTCCTGGACTCCAGGCCAACTGCTGGGGAGTCTGCATGGGACAGAACCAGGACCTCTGATTGTGAGCAACAGTTTTGTAATATGGTCTGTGTATGGGACCCCTAGCCGTGGGACAAGAATCTATCTCTAGTTCATGAACTGGCTTTTTGAAACCCATTCCATACGGTGGGAAGCTTTGCTCAGTCTTGATTGGGGGGGGGTGGTTGAGGTGAGGAGATAGAGGGATATTGGTCCTGCCTCAACTGAATGTGCCAGGCTTTGTTGATTCCCCATTTGGAGGCCTCACCTTTCTGGAAAGTAGACAAGGGTGAGTGGGTTTGGGGAGGTGGAAGGGAAGCAAGGGGGAACTGTGGTTGTTATGTAAAATGAAGAAAAACTAAAGAATTTTATTTTGGCCATATTCCAATTGTATTGAATGAACTGTTTTTAATAAATGCTAAATTTATATTTTCCTAATATTAGTTTTGAAAACTAAAAGAAATGTGGAATTATCTATTTATGGTAGATTTCAAATAAATTTTCAAAATACCTTCCTGTTCTAACAAACTTTGTTTCTCAATGCAAACCTTTTTCATATGTAATATGAACGCATTAAAGTCTATTATCATATATATATATATATATATATATATATATACACACACACACACACACACACACATATATATATATATATATATATATATATATATATATATATATTAGCCTTTTGAATAAATTTAATGACAGCTCTGTTTTTGTTTTGGTTTCTGTTTTATTTTTTGATTTTTGAGACAGGTTTTCTCTGTATTTTATTGAAGCCAGACCTGGAACTTGCTCTGTAAACCAAGCTGACCTCGAACTCACAGAGATTCATTTGCCTCTGCCTCGTGAGTGCTAGGATTAAAGGAGTGCAACACCAATGCCCAGAAATAGCTACCATTTTTAATTTATTATTTAATTATTATTGTTATTTTTTTGTATTTTGCATCCTGACCTCAGTTTCCTACTCACCCCAATGGTTACTATTCTTAAAAGAATGACAAATAAATTTCCTCAAAAGTTAAGTTATTCAAATGAAATAATTTAAAATGAAAACTGTTAGCTTTGTTTGTAGGGGATTTAATTAAACCCCATTAGTGAAGCACTGTTTTTACTTAACTGTTTAATCCACACCATTCTAAAACATAAAAAAAAAAAAAAAAACTTTTCTATGTGAAGTATTTGCAAATGAATGAATATAATGCAAAATAAAAATATATCCTCGGTCTTCCTAACCAACCATCCTTCTGGCTATTTTAAATGGCTGTGGCCCATTATGGCTTAGAACTTCATAATAGTTGATTCACAAAAGTGGAAACCCACTCAAGTGATATCTTTCTCTGTAAATGTAGTAACATTTTTCTTAAATTATAAACTCATGAATTTTGTACATACGTGCTGTTTATTCTCAGCCCTGTGCAGAGAAATCACTTTTCCCATATCAGGTCAACCTGACAGCATAGAGCTATTGTCTCTCATTAATTTTGCTTTATCTAGTCATTTTGGAAATACCCTCTTAGATGTGTTAGGTTTAACTTAAAGCCTTAGCTAGAGTCAAAACCAGGAAGAAGTCAACACTACTATGCTATATTACTTAATATCTAGGAGTAAGAGTGGAGAATGGATGGATGGATACCCTTTTTATATTATTACCCTCACATTTACTCTTAACTTAGCTGCATTAAACATGACATGGGTTATAAGAAAAACAGGCCTCTGGCAATGTTAGCAAACATAGTTCAAGAGTGAATAAAAAGAAGTTCAAAGACATATTTTTAATATGGGTAGCATCATTTCATTGGCTATTTACCCCAGACACAATCAAAGGGGAGAGAAGGAGCAGATCAGGTAAGTACCATCTTCCCCCTCTCTCTGCTTCACTCCCACCATAATGTGAGAAGATCTGCCATATTCTCCCTGCCATGCTGAACTGAATCTTTTGAAGCCATGACCCCAAATTAGTATTTCTTCCCTTCATTTTTGCCATGGCAATGCGTAAGTAACTACCATTGAATCATCCATAACACTAAGACCTTTTTCAGTAGCCACTGCTGAACATCTGAAGATAAATTAATACATTTCTCACAACAGTGATTTCTGTTGATTATGCAACTGGCAGAGTTCCCGTGGCTTTTACACGCAAAGAAAAGTACTAAATCATTATTCCTTGGCTATTTATGTTTGCCCTTTTAAGATCTTCAAATTAGGCAGCTGAGTCAGAATGATTTTTTTTTGTACATGCACATTTCCTGTACTTTTGTCCAGAAGGTTATTTTCATTTGCTAGAAATTTTGTTTTATTTCAGGTTAAAATTTTGATTTGTTTCTCACAATAGCATGTATAAGACATGTTAAAAGCACTAGAAGACAGGGTCAAAGTTTGATAAATATTCTGTAATCTGCAAATCTGTTCCAAAAGAATATCATGTTCCAAGTGGTAATACAACTTTGTAGAACATCAGCAGATTACAACACTCCTTGTGCTATCTATTAGATTCAGAAGCTTAAAACAGAAATATCTGCTTTCTGGAAGATAAAGCATCCCCTGCTATATTTTTGTTGTTGCTTTTTTTTTCCACTCTGAAGCATTAAATGTTTTATACCCCAGTCCTCTGAGAGTGAGATGCATTGAATACTGACAATGACATCTGGAGAATGACAATGAATTCCGTTTTAATGTTGTGATGTTTCAGAGGTTTATGTAGGATACTATATTTCCTACAAACTGCTACTGTGAGCTGAGAAAGCAAGCAACATTCACTATTTTCTGGGGATCATTTCTATTCTATCCTATGCTAAGGTTTGCTGGAGCTGAAGATAAATTACACTGCATCCTTGCCTCCAAGGAGCTATGTTCTATTGAGTTACTGGCTTTTAAAAATTATGTCTCCTACCAATAGTTGACCTTATCAATGACTTGGAGACTTTGAGAGTCTTCGGATTTATACATTAACAAATCAGAAGATGACTTGAGGTCTTGTACTCTTGCCATTTGGAAGGCAATTAGGGTCTGGAACAATTAGATTTTTTGTTTAGGGCTTTGGAGAATTTAATACCCTCATTTGCTGAGGAAATAATTTATACAATTTAAAACAGGCAAATTAAGAGCCAAAGGAGGCAGGGAAAGGCTGATATTTTTCTGCTTTGTTTTACATGGATTAATGTATTAGTGATTGATATGTTGCAAATAGTGCATTTAAAATTAGAGGCCTCTGGTATGCATTAAATGATTTCAGTGGCTCGCTAAGATGTACTAAAACATCTGAGGGGAAGCAACATAAATATGAGGATACAGTGATGAGTCAAGAGATGGTGACTCAGAGAAAAGAAAATGCTTATGGTAGAAGGAAAACTAAAGATGAGTCTACTATATTTGTGTAATTTTGGTAATTTTTTATTTATGTGGTTTATTTTAACCATATCTTGAGTCAAAGAATACTGTTAATTCTTCTCAGAAGATGTCATTCAACCTGACAAGGGATAAAAGCAGTCAGTAGTATTACTCACCATGAAAGCCTATGAACTACAAGGCATAGGATCTTGCATAGTGTGAAAGTAGATCTTGAGTCTTGTGATAACCAATGGCTCCATAGTTGGAAATAAGAACTGCTCAAGAGGACGTAATTTGTTCCTGATCCTAAAAACATATAAACTACTTGTACCAGGAAACAAAATAGACCCTAGAGGAGAATCTACTTCTGCAATTTCCTAAACCCATATAAATTCTGATTGTATTATAAATACTTATCCATGTATCACAGAGAATATATCTCACTCCTCATTAAAACAGCTTCTTATTTTTCAAAGATAGAGACTACTGCAGAGATTCATATATGGTCATGGAAAGAACAAGTAGCTCTGGGGTCCCCTAAACAAAGTGCCATAACTACAGTGCAATCCCTACACCTAACTAAGGAAAATTTGTGTAGTAACCTGAGGAAGTATCGTAAGAATCAGAAGACCATGATGTCTGTTGCTGGGTAATTTCTTCTGCATAAGACAAGAAAGCTGAACAAATGATACCTCAATACATGGTTACCTACATGACCTCAGTAGTAATGCCAATTGACATTCCAGTGAGGGCCAGGAAAATTTCACAGGGTCCTACCCCTGGATGAAGAGTCAATGAACTCTTTCCCAGGGATTGTAAAAAGTGCCTTGCTTCCCATGATCATAACTATTAGGTATACACTAACATGAATTATAAGGTACTACATGACTTGTATAGCTTATAAACTGTTTTTATTGCTTATTTTTATTAATCATTGCAAAAAGCAAAATAAGATACATTCCTGAAAGTGAAACATTCATGATATTTAAACTTAGTATCCATGGAAAATACTTGTCATTATCGTATGTATTTATGTGTGTTCATGTACACATGGTCTATAAGAGCTTATTTCTGTGAAAATTCTATAACAATAGAACTCTACATGAAATAGACACATGTGTCCCAGATTCTAAATACTGTCTGGCCCTTAACAAAACAAAGTTTACTAGCCATGCAGAAGACATAAGCTACATGTTTGTTACAGAACTAATTCATTGACTGGAGCTTAAAATTCATTACTGCTTAATGCTATAGCTATCAGTGCTTTTGAAAACTAAGTGTTTTTCAATCATTTACTGTTTTGAATTATCGATGCCATTTATTTTCCCTTCAGTGACAGAGATGACCAGGATAAGATAGAGGTATTTCATAACACAAAACTCAGAGAATTCTTAGTCCATAGAGATAGCAACATGCTGGACATGACTCTTGTACTCACACTTGCTATAGTAGGAAGCATCTTATATAAATTTGATAAGTATACATGACAAAATATGACATGATGTGACATTTGTCATCTTTACAAAAGCAGTGATGACAGTGAATAGTATTCCCTTTTAATACATTACAATCATTTGGCACACTTGCTATAACATAACACAAGCTTATGAGTACATGTTTTTTCACCTTGAGAAAGATGGGTGATCTTTTTTTTTTTATGTGATATATTAAGGGGTTGTGCTGAATGTCTCACTTATGACAACAACATTCCTGTTACTAAAGCAGGACGTCTAAAACCATGTTGAAATTGGTTACATACAAACTTCTAAAAGCAACTACAGTTGCCCATCTCTTTATCAAAACAAATAACAAACTGACCAGATTTTATAGAGCCTGTTGGAGACATATGGCATTGAAACTGGCATACAGAAAAAAACACTTGTTATTTTTCATGTCAAAACCTTTTACGTTTTCATAACAGCTTGAGTCTAGTGAACATCTTCAACTCCAGTGTGCCTGACAGCCAGTCATCTGTCAGCTGCAACATTTCAAGGTGAAGTATCACAAAAGAGTATCATGTTATTATATTTTGTATAGTTTTTCACACTGACACAGTTCTACATTGAAACATTATTCTGAGGATTAAGAGGATTCTTGGAGAAACATATCACTGGTTTTGAAGAACCTTCTTAAAGACTGAAAATGTACCATTATGGTCTATTTTTGACACTTGAAAACTTCACTAAGGTTTTAGGTATGTTAGAATAAGGTACTCAGGAGATTAAAGTAGTGAGATTAACTGAGGTGGACATTCATTAGGAGTATCTGCAATTCATGTCCTCTAGGACATTTGACAGAGTATTATTCTGAGTTAATCTATTCTCTAAGCAGTAATGGGAAGGGGAACAGAAATGATCAAATAATCCTACTCCTATTAGAAACTTCCTCTGATACATCTTGACAATGTGAGGTTGTCAAATCTTGCATCATACCCACAATGGTCTACATTTGGAAATAAACACCTAATAGAATCTAGATGTAGCAGAAACATTTGTAAGTATAAACCATTTCTTCCTTGCAATGGCTGATTCAGAGAGAAAGAACCTGGCAATCACAGTAATCTGGCAAACCAGACAGATATGACCCAAAACACTGATTTCCCATTCACAACCCTCAGAATTATATTGATTTGTGGTAACGTGCAAATAACTTGTAAAGATCTTAACCCTCCTGTTGATGGTGACTGGACATTTACTCAGTATAGCAGATCTTTCTCTGGATTCCCTTTTTGATCTGTAATATGAGGAAATAGAATTAAGGAAGACATGGTTCAGAGACTAAGTCACCAGAAAATTGTATCACTCCTGCTTCTCTTCTCCATTCTGTAATTATCACTGGAGAATATGGTTTTGTGATTTAGCATGTGTTGGCAGAGCAGACCTTTGCTTTGGTAGTACAGTTTTTACTGGAGGAGAAAATCCTGTTTTCTATTTCAAACAACAATTAAAATTATGGGGACTGCTAATCTAAGTCACTACATATTTATTGGCAAAGTATTGCTTCATTGACGAGTGAATAAATTTTATTTGATTTTTTTCATTGACTTGATTTTAAACATACATTATTTAAATCATGTTTGTTGAGATGTGACTTTTGCAGCACTAAAATATACCATTTGTACATACAAACTGACAAAGCTTGATATTTGCATACATTCACATAACTCTTACCACAATGAAGATGTAGATTGTTTTCCTTATTCATAAAATAAGCTAAAATAATTTTGTTTCATAAATTTTGCAGAAAATTACCTACTCACCTTTGACAACTACTGACCTGCTGATTTTTGTCAGAAAGGATAAATTTGCATTTTCTTTAATTCCACATGCATAAAATTATAAGGCTTATTTCGTTTTATATTCACTTATTTTCCTTCAGCAAAAGAATTTTAAAATTCATTTGCATTACTGTATGCAGCAGAGACTTGTTCTCCTTACTGATAAATACTCCATACTTTAGAAACTGTGCAATGAAGCACTTTAGAAACAAAAATATCTACTGGAGTATTTAATACAATTGGCTTTTCCATTTATCTCTGAATGACTTTTTGAGATGGTTATAGGATAAGCATCTCAAGAAGATGTTATGAACATATACATAAATCCATGTGTGCATATCCAATTTTTTTTCTGAAAATACCTAGGTCTGATTTATACATATAATGTTAGCAGACATTCCACATTGCAAAAAAGTGCTGGACTTATTTTCAAAAACAGCAATAATTTGTGTTTTCATTAACATTGTTTCACATTTGCATAAGTACATGATATTATCAAGTCTTATTTTTATAATTGTGTTATTCTAGTATAATGGTATGTTTTTTACTTTGAATTTGTATATACCTGGTGGAAAATAATGCTATTTTCACAAATAACTTGACTATCTTGTCTAGTGAGGTACACATACACAGATATAGAACTGTATGTATATGACACACACACACACACACACACACACACACATATATATATATATATATAGTAAACTATATATGCACTGACAAACATAAATACATTCAGTGGTTTAGCATTTTGCTTTTTAGTTGAAAGTGTCCTGTGTATATACTAGATACAAGTCTTTTGGACTTTATAGAGCAATTTTATTCTCTCACATTTTTTTTTAATGAATTTAGCCCTACAGATGAACATACCTTTTAATGTTTGAAAGCCTAACATTTTTATGTCTAGGTAGAACACTGTGATTGTTCATAGAGAAAGTCCTTTCTGGCTATTAGAATGCAAAGTTCTGTTAACATGTTGTTCTCTGGGAACTATCACATTTATCACACTTTTTCAAGCTTTGTGATATGTCAGCCTAAAGTTCTGGACCCTTCTGTGACTAACACAGACACTCCACAGAACATTGCTGGTATGGTTTTCTCTGCACAATCTCCTGTCTTAATATCTCTCCAGTCTTCCATCCTTCCACAGTCATGCCCTCTCTCACAATTGCTCATACTCTCTATTTCCTAGTGTTCAATATTTGTAAATGTTTAAAACATCATTTTGTTAATTTTGCAGTTGTTTTTCGAGTAAGATAGTCAGTACATCCAATTTCTTCATTATGGCCAGGAGCGAATCTCAATATTAGAATTGAATCAATAATAGAATCTCTCTGTGTATCATGGCACACCTAAGTAGGTTAGAGAACAACTTCAGTGTTGCTCCTTCCCTTCCCTCCTGCTTGAGATAGGGTCCCTTATTGTTTGTTCCTATATATGCCAAGTCAGCTTAGGAATGAGCTTCCAGGGACTCTCTTTTCTCTGCTTCCCATCTCAGTGCAGGAGCATTGGATTTCCATGTGCCAATGTCATGGGATTGACATGAATCCTAGGATCTGAATTAAGATTGTTATGCTTGTACTTTGAGCACTGTACCCATGGAGCAGTCTTCCAAGGATGGAAAGGGATGTCTTAGTACACTATACTCTGTACTATGTATCGATCATGACAATGTTAAAATGTTTAACAATAAATGGTCCCAAGCATGTCTGTTGAATATTCAATAGTTTGAACTTGTAATTAAAGGCCTCAAGCATGTCTTTTGAGCAATCACTAGTTTGATCTTGTAATTTACTATGATGAAAAGAAAGCACATTACACTGTAAACTTGCTCCCTCAGACAAGTGTGATTCATAAGATTATTTACCTTTATGAGGGATCATCTAAGACAGATATAGTTCATTTTAGTATGTTTGTCTGCATACTATGTAAAGAGTATAAATACAAGTCTAATTCATATTAATGAAAACTGAGATACTTTTTTATATGGGGTATATAATTCAGTCCCTGCAAAACACAGAAATACAACCAGCAGGATAACACTACCAGTATGTATATACTTGTTGCCTACTTGTAGATTAAACTATGAATATTTTCTCTGGCATGGCTTAATTTACATTTTGTTATTTTTTTCACCACATGTTGCCCAATTGTTAGAGATTTGTGAGATTCTCTACAGAATCCCTTCTAGTCTTGAAACTTTTCAATGAGTTTGTTTCTATGGATATTTTAATATAACGTAAGTATATTTAATGTCATGTTTGGATAGGTTATATGCCAGAATAACTTGTCCCCAAAATATAAAGGTACTCACTAGAAAATTATAACATTAATTTTTTCTCTTACTCCAAATATATATATTTTGTTCATATAGAACCATATATGTGAGGACTTTTATTATTTAAAAGAGCATGAGTATATATTCTGTGGTTAGGTATTGATTTTTGTTGAGTTTCTTCCAAGTGGCACTGCAAGGAGGTAATGTGAGGCTACTGTTGCTTATATTTAAACTCACCCCATCTGTTCCAAAGCTCTTAGAATGATCTCAGCAAATCATGTTACATAAAGAGCCAATCTCACAAAATGTATGTTAATTATATAAGAATAGTAGTAATGTAAAAGAAAATATTAAAATATACAAGTTAAAACAGTGTCTACTGTCTATCAGCTGTCTATATATCCATCCATCTATCTAATTCTCCATCCATCTATTTATCCATCCATCCATCCATCCATCCATCCAACCAACAGCTACCTAAAAATATGAAGCATCCACATAAAATTTTAAAATATCTTTAAAGGAACATAAGAGCATGTGCCAATAAAGAGACCATTACACTGAACACTATTGTTGCAGTGTTAGCAAGGAAATTAATGAAAACAGAATATGTTATAAACATATAACATAATTCTATTGTTACACAAAGATGAGCAATAAATTGACCTTCCTTAAATATATCTTGAACATAACAGTAATGAAGGGAGTATGTACAAGTGTTAAAGTTGGTATTCTCATTTTGTCCAGAGAAATTTTAATGGAACAAATTAAATTTAATGGAACAAATTAAAAGAAATTTTAATGGAACCATTTTTAAGGTGAAAATTCAGGATTATCTGGTACGGTAACTATATTAAGCAAACTTCATATCGGTCTGGTTCAAACCACTGTTGTTTCTCCAAAGCAAAATCCTTCTCAAGTCTGTCCTATTTTCTCCTTTTAGGATCCTGAAATCCCAGCAGGCTGACTGGCATGGAGCTTTTTGAGGCATCTTACTGTGAGTAAGCCTCCTCTCTATTGGATGATGCATCATACTCTACTTACTTCTTTTATTTCCCCTTTTGTTGTTTTCATCATTTCTAATTATATATTTTTTGATAATTGATTTTTCTCTGACATATTTAACCATGAAGTGGTGTACAGTTGAGATTTCTTGGAGAATATTTTGATAAATGCATGTACTTCATAATGCTTAAGTCAGGATAATCATTTCAAAAATATTTATGCTCTTTTACAGAGGGAAAACACTCAGTCCTTTAATCTAGCCTTTTCACATAGATGGCATCATCCTTATCTGTTTTTCTGCTTCTGTATAATGCCAGGTCAGAATTCCTGTACATCTCCAAGTATTAGTACATACTGAGAAATTCCTTCCACTACCACTTCCTCGTCTTCAGGTAAAACACCATATAATCTTTTTCACTGGTGGTTCTTCCTTCCTTCCTTCCTTCCTTCCTTCCTTCCTTCCTTTCTTTCTTTCTTTGTTTCTTTCATAATTTCTTCATTCTTTTCTTCCATTTATTTTTGGGTTCTCTCTCTCTCTCTCTCTCTCTCTCTCTCTCTCTCTCTCTCTCTGTGTGTGTGTGTGTGTGTGTGTGTGTTTGAGACAGGATTTCTCTGTGTAGCCTTTGCTGTTCAGGTACATGCTCTAAAGATCAGGCTGGCCTAAAACTCACCGATATCTGCTGGCCTCTTCCTCCCACCAGGAGTTAAGTTGTTTTTAGTAAGTATCATAAAACAAGAAAATGTTTCATTCTTCAGTCTGTTGATATGCAATTGTTTAAAGCACTGTTCAAAAAAAAGATATGTTTTTATCAAGGAGTCTTCCTGGAAAACATACTATAAATAAATTGTTCTAAGAAGTGGTATGACTCTTGGAGCTCTGTTATACTCCCACCCACCCCTACCTCATGCCTGCCCTCCCCCAACCCTGTACCCTACCCTGTCCAATGTCTGACTGCTCTGGTAGAGCACTGGGACAGAGGATGGAGACAACAGTCCACACAACTTTGGGAAACTTCTCGGAGCAGCTCTGAACACAGGAGACCTGCCTATCCATAGGGGACCACCCATAATTTCCACCTGCTTTGACCTCTACTGGTGTCCCAGGCCCCTCCAAGAGATCCACCTATCTCTGCAGGACCATGCTGAGTACATCCAGCAGGATCACTGACCCCCATAGCAGGGCCTCTGATAAAGAAACATCAGCTGGAGAGTACCAGGACCAGGCTAGATATGCCTATAGGCACAAGTAACATCCAGAGTCCTGGCATTCAGGATCTTTGAACCCCATCTTGTCTTCTACTAGAGGCTGATCACTGATGCCATCTGCAGGCCCCTGCCTGTGGAGAGAACTCTCAGAGAAATTGAACCACCCTGAGCTACAGATATCAAACCTATGACCCACATAAGCCCACCAGGGAAGTACCAATAATCTTTGTACCTACACCTACTGGAAGAAGCTATGCGAAAATGGCACTACAAGAAAACACCTAACAACAGAAAGACAAACATGACACCACCAGAATATAGGGAATCTACACCAACTAGACTGAAACACAACAACAAAGCAGTCATAAAAATGATAGAGGTCCTCAAAGAAGATGTGAGAAAACCCCTTAAAGAAATGGAAGAAAAAACAAACACAAAAGTGGAAGAAATGAAAAAAGTCCATAAGGAAAGTAAAGAAAGTACAGAAAGCCAAGAAAAAACAATAAAGAAGGTGAAGGAAACGGTTCAAGACTTGAAAACTGAAACAGAGGAAATAAAGGCAACACAAACCAAAGGAAGGGAGGAAATAGAAAAACAGGGCAAAAGACTGGGAACTACAGACACAAGCATAACAACAGAATTCAAGAGATGGAAGAGTGAATCTCATGCGCAGAAGATAAACTAGAAGAAATAGATGCATCGACCAAAGAAAATCATAAATCCAACAAATCCTTAACATAAAACATCCAGGAAATGTGGGACACCATGAAAAGGCCAAACCTAAGAATAATAGGCATAGAGGAAGGTGAGGAAGCCCAGCTCAAAGGTGCTGAAAACATATTCAAGAAAATCATTGAGGAAAACTTTCCCAACCTGAAGAAGGACATGCCCATGAAAGTACAAGAAGCATACACAACCCCAAATAGTCTGGACCAAAGGAAAAAGATGTCTCGAAATATAATAATCAAAATACTTAGCATACAAAATAAAAAAGAATATTAAGAGCAGCAAAGGAAGTAGGATAGGTAACATATAAAGGCAGACCTATCAAAATTACACCTGATTTTTCCATGGAAACCCTCAAGGTCAGAAGTTCCGGGATAGATGTTCTACAGTACTAAGAGACCACAAATACCAGGCCAGGCTATTATACGCAGCAAAACTATCAATCACTATAGATAGAGAAAACCAGATATTTAATAACAAAACCAGATTTTCCCAATACCTATCTACAATTGCAGCCCTACAGAAAGTATTGGAAGAAAAACTCCAACCCAAGGAAATTAACTATGCCCACAAAAATGTAAGCAACAGATAATCTATCTACATCAGAAAGCAAGGGTAATACAGGACAAATATATTAACAATACCACTGCCAACAACAAATATAAAACAAACAAGCATCAACAATCAACGGTCCTTACTCACCCTCAAAATTAATGGTCTTGACTCACCTATAAAAAGACACACGCTAACAGAATGGATACAAAGACAGAATCCTTCTGCTGCATACAAGAAACACATCTAAGCTTCAAAAATAGACATTACCTCAGGGTAAAGTGTTGGGAAAAGATCTTCCAATCAAATGGAACCAAGAAGCAAGCAGGTGTGGCCATCCTAATATCTAACAAGTTAGACTTCAAACCAAAATTAATCAAGAGAGATGAAAACGGTCATTTTGTATTCATCGCAGGAGAAATCCATCAACACAAAATCTCAGTTTTGAACATCTATGCCACAATTACAAAGGTACCCACATTCATAAAAGAAACACTACTAAATCTCAAAGCTCACATAAAATCTCACACACTTATAGTGGGAGATTTCAACACACCACTCTCAACACTAGACAGGACCACCAATCAGAAACTCAACAAAGTAACAAATGAACTAACAGAAGGTTTGTCTCATTTGGGTTTAACAGACATCTATAGAACTTTCTTCTCTGCTCCACATGGAACCTTCTCTAAAATCGACCACATACTAGGTGGCATAAAAAAAACCTCAACAGATTCAAGAGAATTAGAATAGTCCCCTGTATCTTATAGGACCACCATGCTTTAAAATTGGAATTCAACTACAACACAAATAGCAGAAAACCTGCAAACTCATGGAAACTGAACAATGTGCAATTGCACCACTCCTGGGTCAAAGAAGAAATAAAGAAAGTAATTAAGGACTTTCTATTATTCAATGAGAATGAGCTCACAACATACCCGAACTCATGGGATACCTCATAAGCAGTGCTACGAGGAAAGTTTGTTGCACTAAGTGCCCATATGAAGAAAATAGAGGATAGTCACATAAGAGAATTAATGGCACAATTAAAAGGCTTAGAACAAAAAGAACCAAACTCACCCTGGAGGAGTAGACTCCAGGAAATAATGAACATGAGGGCTGAAATCAACAAAATATAAACCAGGAAAACAATACAAAATTTCAATGCAACGAAGAGTTGGTTTTTGGAGAAAATCAACAGGATAGACAAACCTTTATCTAAACTAACTAAAAAGCAGAGACAGAACATGCAAATTAACAAAATCATAAACAAAAAGGGGAACATAACAATGGACACATAGGAAATCCAGACAATTTTCAGGTCATAATTTATAAACCTGTATTCCACAAAAATTGAAAATTCAAAGGAAGTGGACAAATTTCTGGATAACTATCACTTACCAAAATTAAATTAAGAACAAACAAATAACTTAAATATATCTATAACC
Source organism: Phodopus roborovskii (assembly GCF_943737965.1). Classification (NCBI taxonomy): domain Eukaryota; kingdom Metazoa; phylum Chordata; class Mammalia; order Rodentia; family Cricetidae; genus Phodopus; species Phodopus roborovskii. The sequence goes on from NW_026126418.1 coordinate 10,801,829, forward strand.
TAAAATGAAATAGAAGCAGTCATGGAAAGCCTTCCAAACAAAAAAAGCCCAGGGTCAATTGGGTTCAGGGCAGAATTCTACCATACATTCAAGGAAGACCTAATGCCAATACTGCTCAAAATGTTCCACAATATAGAAATGGAAGGTTCATTGTCAAACTCATTTCATGAGGCTATAACAACCTTCGCACCCAAGCCTCACAAAGACATAACTAAGAAATAAATCTACACATCAATATCCCTGATGAACATCGATGCAAAAATACTCAATAAAATACTGGCAAACCAAATTCAGAGAAATCATATACCATGACCAAGTAGGCTTCATCCCTGGAATGCAGGGATGGTTTAACATACGAAAATCTATCAACGTGATCCACCATATAAACAAACTGAAAAAGATTATATCCCTAGATGCTGAAAAAGCCTTCGACAAAATTACACACCCTTTTATGATAAAGGTCTTGGAGAGACCAGGGATAACAGGAATATACATAAACATAATAAGAGCAATTACAGCAAACCAACTGTCAACATCAAACTGAATGGAGAGAAACAAAGGAGATCAAGTGGATCCAAATTGGAAAGGAAGATGTCAAACTGTCTCTATTTGCAGATGATAAGATAAGCGAACCAATAAACTCTACTGGGGAACTTGTACATATGATAAACACCTTCAGCAAACTAGCAGGGTACAAGATAAACTAAAAAAAAAAAAAAAAAAAAAAAACAGTAGCCCTACTGTTTTCAGATGACAAAGAGACAGAGGAAGAAATCAGAGAAACATCAACCTTTACAATAGCCACAAGCAACATAAAGTATCTTGGGGTAACACTTACCAAACAAGTGAAATACCTATATAATAAGAACTTTGTGGTTCTAAAGAAAGAAATTAAAGAAGATACCTGAAAATGGAAAGATCTCCCATGCTCTTGGATAGGTAAGATAAACATACTAAAAATGGCAATCTTGCCAAAAGCAATCTACAAATTCAATGCAACTCCCATTAAAATCCCAGCACAATTCTTCACTGACCTTGAAAGGATAATAATCAACTTTATATGGAAAAACAAAAGACCCAGGATAGCCAAAACAACCCTGTACAATAAAAGAACTTCTGGAGGATAACCATTACTGATTTAAGCTCTACTACAGAACTATAGTTCTGAAAACAGCCTGGTATTGGCATAAAAATAGACAGGTAGACCAATGGAATCGAATTGAAATCCCTGATATTAACCCACACACCTATGAACACCTGATTTTTGACAAAAGAGCTAAAAGAATACCATGGGGCAAGGACAACATCTTCAACAAATGGTGCTGGCACAATTGGATGAGGGTATTTAGAAGACTGCAGATAGACCCATGTCTGTCACCATGCACAAAACTTAATTCCAAATGGATCAAAGACCTCAACATCAATGCAGCCACACTGAACCTCTTAGAAGAGAAAGTAGGAGGTACCCTTGGAAAAATTGGTATAGGAGACTGCTTCCTGAATATAACTCCTGGGGCACAGGTACTGAGAGCAATTATTAATAAATAGGACCTCTTCAAACTTAGAAGCTTTTGTAAGGCAAAAGACACAGTGGGCGAGACCAAATGGTAGCCCACAGACTGGGAAAAGATTTTCACCAATCCTATATCTGACAAAGGGCTGATCTCCAAAATATACAAATAACTCAAGAAACTAGTCAATAAAACATCAAATTACCCTATTAAAAATGGGGTACAGAACTGACGAAAGAATTGTCAATAGAGGAAATCAAAATGGCTGAAAGACACTTTAGAAAGTGCACAACATCCTTAGCTATCAGGGAAATGCAAATCAAAACAACTTTGAGAGACCATCTTACTCCTCCTGCCAGAATGGCTAAACTTAGAAACACCAATTACAGTTCATGCTGGAGAGGATGTGGGGAAAGGGGAACACTCCTCCACTGCTGGTGGGAGTGTAAACTCATACATCCATTTTGGAGATCAGTATGGTCATTCCTCAGGAAAATGGGAATTAGTTTTCCACAGGACCCAGCAATCCCTCTCTTAGACATATACCCAAATGATCCACATCCAGGCAACAAAGACATCTGTTCAAATATGTTCATAGCACCATTATTTGTAATAGCAAGAAACTGGAAGCAACTTAGATGCCCCTCCATTGAAGAATGGATGAAGAAGATGTTGTACATCTACACAATGGGATACTACTCTGCAGAAAAAGATAATGGTATCTTGAAATTTGCAGGCAAGAGGATGGCACTTGAAGAAACTATCCTGAATGATGTAATCCAGTAACAAAAAGAGGAACATAGTATGTACTCTCTCATATTTGGACTTTAGACCTAGAGCAAAGGTTCACTAGCCTGTAATTCACACCACCAGAGGAACTAGGATAAAAGCTGTATCTTAGAGATTCATATAAAATCCCTCACAGAAGTGTGAAGGGACAAGTCACCCAGAGCCCAGGGGATGCGGCGGGGTATTGAATGTATTGAGAAATAGGTGAAAGTGAGAGGGATGAAAGGAAAACTTGTGCAACTAGGAAGATTTAGTCTGGGTAGGAATAGAAGACAGGCAAGAGACAGACAGACAGACAGAGAGAGAGAGAGAGAGAGAGAGAGAGAGAGAGAGAGAGGACATAAAAGAGGGAGCCAATATTGGTTTGTCGAGAAAACTGAATCCAAAGAAAGTTCTAGAGACCTAACAATTTGAGCATCCGTGGAAAGGCTACCATAAATGCCCTTCCCGGATAGTGAGATCAACAACTACCTTATCCATGGCGCCCCCAGCTAATACCTGTTGGAAACAGAAGCATACACCCATACCTAAACTTTGAGTCAAACTAGAACCCAGATGCAGATGGAGAGGACAAGACCAGGTTGCAGAAACACATTGAGACAGCTGACTGAACAAGGATAAGGTAATGGGCCCCCAGACTGATAGTAGAGAATCCAGTATGGGTCTGACTCAGTCCCCCCTGAATATCTTTCTCAGCCAGAAGGACTGAACTGAGTAAGTGACCTCAGACAGTGAAACCAGGATGTATCCCTGGTGCACAAAAGGACTTTGCCCACACATACCCCATGGAGGGATACTGCCTTAACCTAGAGACAGGAAGGAAGTCCTAGTCCCTACTTCACATGACCTGTCAGATCTACATGACCCCACCTGGATGTCATTGCCCTATAGTAGAATTGGGGTGGGGGGATGGAAGGGGAGTGTGGTCAGCGTGCATGTGAAGGGGCAGAGAGGATAAAAGTGAGGGAGGAATTGAGGGAGAGAGGGAGGGAGAGGGAAATAGGATGCATGTAAAATAAGAAATCAAATAATAAAAAAAGTGATATGACTCATAGTCTCTTTATTTTGTGCTATTCTTACCAGATCTGCCAAAATTATGAGCTTTAGTTATCAAATATAAAACATAATTTATGTTTCTTTCCAATTTGATCTAATGCTAAAATTGCTTAGTTTTTTTTTTTTAATCAAAGGTGTGGTGGTTTCATACAAATTTTAAGATTGTAAAAACAATTTTCAATTATTAATCCCAATTTTCATTGGTATTTAGATGGAGATTTATCTCAATTTATGGATTCCTTTTTAGTTTTTTTAGTTGCAAAAACATTTACAAATATTTATTTTTCCATGAATATGTGTCTTTGTGTTTAAAAAGTATTTTGTCATTCTATTTAACAAGAATCTTCTGTCTTCATTTTAGTGATCTTTCATACCTTAAGTTCAATTTATTCTCAGGTCAGGATCCTTGGAGTATGGTAAATGGAACTATTACACACACACACACACACACACACACACACACACACACACACACACACACACACACCACAAGTATCATCTAGCTAGATAGCTAATCTACTGTATATATATACATATTTATATATGTGTGTGTACATGTATACATATATGTGCAATTTCTAAATGTGTTTCTTTGTTTGCAACACATTTAGAAAAATCTTAAAAGAAGAAATAATGAGATGGTTACAATTATCCTTAGTTTATGGTATCATTCAAATAATATTATAAATATGGGAATGACACATGCTTTCTAAATGTTATCAGCTGTTATTATATACCAATTTATTACTCAGGATGTTCAAAGGCTTTAAAAATTTAAAGCTAAGGTTTATACATTAAATGACAATCAAATAGGATGTATCGAACAGAGAAGAATCAAGGTGATCAACTAGTCAATGTGTAGAAGAAACAAAAGGCTGCTGACCATTTCTTCCTCATTGGTTTACCTCCTAACTTAGCTATGATTTCTTTAGCCACTTATATAACTCATCATTGTTGAAAATAGCAAAAGCATCCATTGTTTCTCCAGTCTTTCATGGCTATGCTACAACCTCAATATTTTGTTGTTGGAAGTGGTATAGACTTCTGAGCTTAACATTGCAGTCTTTCTCTTTAAGAGTAGATTGTCCTAGTTTTATCTTCCTTTAAAATAAGGCTTAAGTAGGATCTCCTTCCTAAGACTACATCTCGTTCTAATCTGCTGACACTAAGAAAAATTTAAAAGATCCATCCATCTTATAAAAGATACCTTGAAAGTTCTTGTCTAGATTTGTGAATTACTTTCCACTTCTTTACAACTTCTAATACTTTACACATTTTGAAATTATCTTCTTAAAGATGACATTACTTTGCATCATTTATGACACTGCAGACTTCCTTTGCATATGCATGCATTAGAGAAAATACAGAAATATGTAATGTAAATGTGTGCCTTCTTTTTGCATACTGCATTCCATTTTTCTTATCCAATTTCTGAGATGACAAAGGCAGAATGAAGCAGAAAGATGCAGAGATATTCAGGAGCATAAGAGATGTGATTATCATAAAGCAATTTCCTAACAGAAGACTTTCAGAGGACAAGGGATACTTAATATGAAAAGGAGAAGATACCAAGAAGAGAGTAGAGCCACATTAATGATGAATTGAATATGAGAGGGTAAGTGGTTCTGTTTGACCTACTTTATATGTATAAAATAGATATAGAGGGTCATCACCAAAGCCTTGTTCCTAAACACCATTATAACTAATGGCATTTAGAGACTCTTCTTGGAAATTGACTCTCATACAGAGTACTTATGACACGTAATGGAGTATAAGAACACTCGATGAAATCAGGAAGCTAGCAAACTAAAACCTGATTATAGTCTTATTTTATTTTTTTAATGTAAGGAAGCTAAATGAATATTTAGACTGCCAGTAAAATTTCATGAAGGCAAAAGGATAAATAATGTGCAGAATGTAAAGGAACAAGATGTGTAGTTAATAGTTGTAAGATTAGAATCTATCGGCCGGGAAGTGGTGGTGCATGCCTTTCCCTCAGCACTGGGGAGGCAGAGACAGGCGGATCTCTGTGAGTTTGAGACCATCTTGGTCTACATGAGTTAGTTCCAGGACAGCCTCCTAAACCACAGAGAAACCTTGACTCAAAAAACCAAAAAAGATTAAAATCTATCTCTTTATACATTTAAGACACCAAAGTTCAAAACACCATCAAACAGCTGACTTTTATTTTTTCAATTTTACATTCATTTATTCATTCATTCATTCATTTGTGTGTGTGTGTGTGTGTGTGTGTGTGTGTGTGTGTGTGTGTGTGTGTGTTGTGCACAGGCAGGGGTGCATTCATTATGCCACATTACAAACATTGAAATCAGAAAATGATCAACAGGAGTTGGTTTTCTTATCTCACCATAAAGGTCCCTTGGATTGAAACCAAGTCTTTGTTTGGGCTTACCTGCAAGTAACTTTACCAGCAAAGCTGTCTCACCATCCTGCCTGTCAACATTTTGTTAAGTATTGGGAAAGTGACAGTGTATAAAGAATAGCCCATTGAAATGAGAAAGTCTGCCCTGCAGTTGGATTTGGGCCACTGGACATTTATCTAGAATTCTCACACACATTCTAAGAACTATTCTCAGAGATGTTACTAAAATACATGTTTTCAGAGTTGGTATTTTCTGAACCTAGACAGAGGAAGGATAAATCATCAGGGTCTGACTTCTCAGTACATCCATTTTTTCCTTGTACAATCATTTCCATTTACTAACTTTACCCATCTGGTTCTTTTCCACTCTTCACCTATATTAAAATCTTCTGAGTTGAAAACATTGTTTTTTATAAACTGGTCCTCCCCATACTTGGCTAGATATAACTCACATCCAGCACCCAAATGAACCTAAATGCAGACGTCATATAATGATGGCTTAGTACAGCAGAACTCTTTGTGATCAGAAGGGTGAAATGGCATGCTTTGTGTGCTGTGATTAACAAAGCCATCACTTAAGGTTTACAGTCAGACACAAAAATGCCATTTCCACTTTGAAACAAGAGAACCATTAGCCTTCTGTCCCCTTTATTGCATTATTGATCTGCAGTCCTTTACTCTCACTTAACATCCAGCCAGAAGCCTACATGTCTAACTGCTTTTTCTTCATACCTCCAATAGACTTCACCGATTGCTTTCCTAACAGCAGCCTGCAATGCCTCTTTCTCTATATCAGCTTCTCACTTTGTTTGTTAATAAGTACTTTCATTTCCCTTAATTAGACTTTTGGCATAAATGCTTTCAGACACCCTTTCTCAGAGCACACTAACATTTCATCAGGTTCCATTTAAAGACTGAATTTCTGAGCATGGAATTTCATAAGCCTGTACATTAGTAACTTCTTCATGCTCCATTAAAACTGACGTCACTTTCAGGGAAATAGGTAGATGTGGATGAACAAGAAAATTCCTCCTGCTTTTTTTTATTTCTGCCCCATAGTACATATTGCTTAAGTGTGCATGCCTACTAATCTACAAATATAAAATTATTTTAATAACTATTTAGTAGTAGTAAAAGTACTTGAACATGACCAATGCTCAGTTTAATCAGAACATTCCAAATTAAGCCCTTAAATTCAGTCAAAGTCAGTTGATGTTATCTGTAAGTATGGCACAAAATAAACCCATAAACAGTTAAGATGCTACAGTATCTTTTGCTTTTTTTATTTATTTTTTTTTTTTTGTAACATAAATGTATGGGTTCTCCAGCAGGAACTTTATGTGAAGTTGCATTGCCAAAAGGTTTAGCTTCCTTTTTAGGGTTGTCTCCTTCATCAGTAATTGATATATATTAATTTAAGAAGTCTAAGTTTGGGCAGTCACATTGTAATGGTCTCTTGGGCAAAATGTCTGTAACTTGTGTTTCCAATGATAGAAATTAATTGAATGCACAAATATAACTGGAAAATTTTATCTCTTCCTTGTATATGATTCATAATAATATGATTTCAGTATAGTTAACAATTATAATAGAGGGTGGATATTTTATGCCCTGTTTTTCTATAACAAGGGATAACTTTTAGGTAAAAGCATAACAATTTTCTCAAAATGAAGACCATTATCTTAATTTGCTTCTCTACTGCTGTGTTAAAAACACTCATGTTGCCAGGTGGTGTACACCTTTAATCCTAGCACTTGGGAGGCAGAGGCAGGATAATCTCTGTAAGGGAATCCAAGTCATGAATTTCAGTTAATAAATACAGAGAAATCAGAATGCTATGTTAAATGGGAAGAGAGTGAGACATCAGGACCTTCTGTCTTTGGAGAATTATGCCATGAACAGGTCGATAAAGTAAGATGAGGGAATGGTAATATAATGTCTGTGCCCCAGAAGTCTTTTTCCCAACTTCAGACATTTGGAAAAATGTCTCTATTCCCTTGGGGTCTGGAGGAAAGTTCCTGCTTTATAAAGCAGTCATTTTCTTTATCTATAGAAAGAGTAATTTGTGGCCCTTCCATTAATATATGACTGTTGTCTATTGCCAAAGTCAATGTGAGACTCCTCAAGCCCTGATCTCAAGCCACAGACCAGCTCACTTGACCCTTGTCTCCAGTTTAATCCTATGACCAACCATAATGTATAAAAATGGCAGATTTTTTTTTCAATTAAAGTTTTCTGGCAGCCATCCTGATTCACCCTAAGAGTTTATCCCCCTACCTCTACCGCTGCCACCACCTATACCCACCTCATCCCCATCCTCACCCTGAGACTCCACACATTCTCTTTGGGACCTGAATACCATCCCAGGTCTTTGGCACTTTCTTCCTTTCAAACTCCCCATGTATCACCAAAAACTCTTTTTGTCCTTCAAATTCTTGGCCTCAATACATGTTTGTGCATGTGTATGCCTTTGTATGTATATTTATAGAAACATAGACACACCTTTCTCAGTCTGTATATTGTTACTTTTATGTATAGGTATCCAGGATTACTATTTAATCCTGCACCAGTTTGGCAGATTATAATAATCTAAAACACTAATTGTTACTGAGAAAGTTCCACTCAAGCATCCCTCTCCTATCTCCCTCCCAAACCTGCTGCATCTCAAAATTTCAAAAAGTTCACCAAATGATGACCCCTCCCCCAGAAATGCTGAAGACCATTCTCATAGGGTTTTTAAACTGCACCCCAGAAAATAGACATGTGGTTTTCCCATCTCTCCTGTCTCTTCTCTGGGGGACTGGAAGGCCATTTAGGAGCACTGTATCCATTAAACTGGGGCTTTTTCTAATACGGTTTGATTTGGTCTTATTCAGATTGCTGCATTGTCGGAGAGGCCTATCACTAATAATATAAGAAAATAAGGAGCATAAATATTCAAATCAGGGAAATTCACATAATTTTTTGTAACTCATTTATAGAGGCAATTTGAAAGAATGTGCCTAGAAATATTTGCAAGCTGTAGTTGTCCTATGGCAGCATTGATAAACGAGCCATACAATACAACAAAAGCACATGGGAGTTTATTAAGGAGTGGGGGTAAGAAGAAGCTGTCAAGATCGGCCAAGAAAAGAAGTAGTGAAGAGAGAACAAGCCGCAGCAGAACTTGCTTAAAAGGTAAGTTTTGAGCATGTAGGCAGACTTACATTGCCCTGCAATGCATGATGTAGCCTCGCAGCACATGATGTAGTGACATAAGACCATAGGGGCCTCTGGAATGGCTAAGTGTTTTCCTAAATGCCATCTGACAGGGGACGGGCCAGCATTATGCCAGAATCCTAACATTAATGTTATAACACAATGGAAGACAGAGCTTAGTGGGTGGGTCCTAACCACAGAGGGTGAGGGAAAAACACATTATTGAGGTTATTTGGGAAATTAGATTGGAGGGAAGGGAAGGGAGTGGTAAAGCAAAGAGTGAGATAGGAGAGAGAAAGAGAAAAAGAATACAGACTACTTAGTGATTTAGCAGCACAAAACTCTGGGTTGGCAAGGGTACTGCCTGAGTGCCTCCTGCTAGGTGACAGGAGACAAGCCAGCATAATGCCTGAATCCTAACACATACTCTGAAGATAGCAAATTAAAAGCAACGTAGAACATTCATTGAAGAAACAATGAAGTGAAAACGTTGTTTTGTGGATATATATAGAAATGTTTAGATGTAAGTTTTTACTCAAATAAAAACCTGCTTGCTTTTTCATCAGTTAAGCATATTCAATACAGAATAATGTTACCCTCAAAGTCTACATATTCTTGTCTGCAGTTGCTACTTCACTTAATCCACAGTCTCTGCCTTAATGACTTCCTGAAAATTCGGGAACACTGATATTTCTTCAAACCTCATCCCTAATATGTGAGCATCTGGCAAGTGGTCACTATGTAACTATCCCAGTTTGCCCTAGAGGAAGTTGAAGTCTTGAACCCTGCTATAAAATTAGTCAAGGTACCAAGAAAATACAAGTCTCTAACAACAAACTGGCAAACCTCTACCATCAATTTGCTGCAGTACTCCGCTGCAATTGTAAATGAGAAATGTGCTTGGAAAAACAGAAACAAACAAACAACTGGATATGGGGCTGTTGATCTTCTGAGATAAATTCCATTTTGTGTGAAATGAGCCAAGTGCTAATGGTAGTGTACTGGAGATCATGTTAAGGTTTTGTTTGTCTTTTTTTTTTTTTTTAATGGAGACAGGCTTTCTCTGTATTGCTTTGGAGCCTGTCCTGAAACTCACTCTGTAGACTAGGCTACAGTTCTCACAGAGATACACCTGCCTCTGGATCCCCAAGTGCTGGGATTAAAAGCATTCACCACCACTGCCTGGCAGATTTTTAAGACAGCAACTCCTCCCAATATCAGATTTCCTTTATACTTGTTTAAAATTTTTTTTGACAATATACATATTATCTCAAATAAAGGGATTTAGCTCAAAGGTGCCCATGCGCAATAATATATATTGTCTGTATCAAGAATATAGACAGAGATTAAGTAAAGATACTTGAGAAGTTTGTAAATAACTTTGGCAAATGAAACAACAATATATGAGTTTTTAGTCATGATTTTAGAATTTAATCAAATACATAGATTAAAAAAAAAGAGAAGAAAAACATCCAGGATTATAAGAAAAAAGGGAATGAAAGTTAGGAGACAGGAAGGAATTTGACTATTGGGGATATTTTTAAGGAAAGGTTCCTTCACCTGATAGAAAAGGGACATTAAAAAAATACCTAACAAGTTTGAAAATGACAAGGGACTTCCCACTCATTGCAATGACAATATATGGATAGATTTAGTCAAATCAGCTACAATTTTATAATTATCACATAGCTGTACATCTATGTTGTTATGCTAATTAACACATTTCTGTCTGAGTAAGATGAGCAATGGTGCCCAGAAATGAATATAAGTCTGTGATCTCAACAGCTGAATTCTACTAGTGTCAGGCAAGATTTATGAGCAATGACAGATCTTTTATGTGAATTTCAGTATCATTATCATCCTATGGTATGCCCTTCAACTTTTAAACCCCTAGTCTCATCACTTGGAAAAGATTTTAATTAGATTCAAACTACCATAGATAATGTAGCAGCTAATTCAATTCTTTAAGTGAAGTCACATCCCTAAAGTGTGTTATTAGACACATTAAGAAATAGATTTGCACTCCAGACACAGATTCCACAAGCAATTTTCATTGTATTGGAAAGTTCACTGGGGATGGAAAACTCTATGCTCCAGATATATATATATATATATATATATATATATATATATATATATATATATGAATATAATGGCTGGGGCTAGTAGGATGAAAGAGGAAATTGTTACCTTCTCAAAAATGTATAATAGTGTAATTTTAACTATTTCTCAGAAAACACCTTCAGGGTCAGCTCAGATACTTGTCATTTAATCATAGGTGACTTAGGGGGTTCAATAAAGAGTTTACTGGCAACTTTAACATATTATAAACTTCATCTCCACCTTTATGAAAATCTCTCCATATGTGTTACTATCCTCTTGCATGGTCTAAAAGAAAGAAAAGGACCTACTGGGAAAACATAAGAAAGGAAATCAGTTTATTTTTCTTTGCTTTTCTTATATTAAAATCTTACAACTTCACCAACTATATGGCAAAAAATAATCTATATTTTCTTCCTAGTAGTTTTTTTTCCTTAATTGCTTATTTTCAAATGAATATTTTAAAGAAAAATAGAGAGGCAAACTGATTGGTTCTAAAAGATAACATGTTTTTGCTCTAATTTGACCTTTTTGTCTTTAACAAATTAAATTGCAAATCCAGCATAGGCATTGACCTGTAAGATATTGAGGTAGTTCCTCCTTTCACATGGCATTCTGATACTAAGTATACACTTCCCTATCGTTTTACTTAGAGTTTGTTCATATGGTTTCCTTTCTCATTTAGATGGTGGGCAGGAATGAACAGATGATGAAAATTCATTTGAGTTGTTGGGCCCTGCCATCTTTGCCTTTGTATTTATTGCAAAAGAAGATGTCCCAAAGAGTTGTAGTCCTCCAGGAACAAGAAAAAGAAAAAAAAAAAAAGAAAAGAAAAGAAAAATAAATAAACTCAGAGCTATTTATGTGTTTGAAGTATTGAAGGCTTTAAACATTAAACAGGAGTCACTGACACTGAGAACAGAATGGACAGGAAGATTTAAAAGGATTCATTGAGGGCCTGAAATTTTAAACAACACATAACAAGTTTGGAAGAAAATGAGAAAGCACAAGGAATTAAAATATCTATGAGTAGTAATTATATTGTCATGATTTTATTCCTTGATAAGGAGAGAAATCATTTCTGACAGGGTCCATGCTGAGCACTGCCAAAATTATTTTTTTTCCCACACAGAAAAAGGCATTAAAGAAGTATATTTTAGATTGGGACAAATTTGTTGTATTAACTCTTGTCTAATAAATTAGTCAGTGCTAGAAATTTCAAGTGGAAAGTTTTACAAATGATTTAATTCTTATAATTTTAGGTAGATCACAGTCACATATGCCACAGATTTATGTACACTGCTAATGTAGATGACAATTTCTCAGTATCCCTCATAAAAAATTGAGCTTTTTGTCAGTTCTGTTTGGCTGAGGTCATTCCAAAATTTCATATAGAACTGTCTTAAAAACTGGACATCAGAATTTGACTAATAATTCCTCAATTGGCTACATTAATTTCATAATTTTCCCTGTGATGTGCCTGAACAGGACACTCAAGTCCTGCTACTGTATATATCACCTTAGCTGAAAAGAAGATGCAAAGATTTTCTTATGACCATTTCAACTAAGAATAATTGAAGGATATATCATCCAGAAAGCACATTGTATTGTCCTCAAATATCTGTAAAGCATGTCCTTTATATGTTCGTTTCTATATACTGAAGCCTCACATCAATAAAGCTTTCTATTTAATTGTCTCTGTTGGAAAAATCATTATTGCTTATTATCTGCTAATTATAAAGAAGAAGATTAGTAATTCCCTCCGTAAGGTTTCAAGATATCTTGTGAACGTTAACATAATAAGTCTCATTATCTTTTAACTCTTTTTTTTCTCTCCAAAGGCTAATGGACTATGAGTCTAAAAACTATGCCATAGTCTATATATTTATGCTCACTTATGATGGCATACGGATAAAAGCCTAAGTCATTTAATCAGTTTTCTTAATATTTGAGAGAAAAGCATAGACACTATGAGCTACATTTCTCACTCATGTTCCAGTTCATTGAAAGTTGTGTGCTCTTCTGATTTCTTTGCTCCAGACAGGAGAATTCTAAGTCCTCCATTTCTAGAGCTGTTGCTGCACAGACGTTTTGTCATATGACAATAAAGTACAAGTGAATACTTGGTGTAATAAACCCAAATCACTTACTCTATGCGGGAACTACATGATGCTGATAAATATCTACAGAGTTTTTACAACAATACTTCATTCTAAGTACATGACATTTTTCACATTTTGAAAACATTGTTTTACTGTTGAGCCTGTTTTCCCTGGTGTTTTATATCTATGAAGTTCAAGAAGTATTGCATTTTAAGAAGAAAAGAATATAATGGAAATGGATATTGCAGCTGAGGATGGAGCTTTGGATTTTTATTCAATACAGTGAGACTATGTCAAAACAAAGGAAAAATGAGTATGTGAACTGGAGTGTTCAAGAAGCAACTTTACTCCAATATCCATATATATATATATATATATATATATATATATATATATATATATGGTAATCACTATCAGAGACATGATACAAAAATATACAGTGTTTTCAAAAAGTTCAGTGAAAAGGGGGAAAACTGCATTAATAATTGAATAGTGAGGTAATTAATTTATCTATAAAACAGCATTAATTTCACATAAGCTACATTTATTAAGTCATTGAGACCTATAAATAAATGGGGTTAAAAAGAAGAATAATGGGGAATGGTTATGTGAACCAGTTATCTTGTGTTCTCTGCCCTTCTTTTCCCCCTAGGAAAAAGAACAAACCTGCTCACTTGGGAATTAACCTGGACAGAACATTATGATGATAATCACCTGTTTTGGTTAATGGAAAATACGTTTATATGAATGCACCTTTCTCCTCTCTCAAGCAAGAAGGCTCTTACATCTTTTCTTTCACTGTCAATGATTTGTCACTGAGTACAAAGTCAAAACAAAACAATACCACCAGCATGTTTTCACCTCTCACATATGTGACCAAAATTATCAGAGACCTCAGCCCTAGCATGCATTAAATGGACTATGCATTTCATTACTTTTTTATTTTAAATAATTGTAAATGTGACTAACTCTGCTAGGGAGTAGTGTAGCTCCTCATCTCTGAGTACTTATAGGAAGGCATTTCTATAGATAATCAGGACAGGATGGGCCTCACTCAACAGATTAATGTCTTTATAGATTCATACATATGATAACATTTTAGGTGGTAGCAAAAATTAGCTTTGTCCTTAGCAAAACTACATACCTGGAAGAATATCCCTGTGGATATATTTTGTCCTGTTCCCTTTTTTTTTTTTTTTTTAATTTTCTCACTGTGTTCCTTTTCTGCATGAGATAAAAGTCTCCTTTGCCATGCATTCCTGCCACATGATGTCCTGCCCAACTACATGGAGTAAAAAAAAAAAAAAAAAAAAAAAAACCCACAGACTAAATGATCTGAAACCACAAGAAAAGGAAAAAAGAAACAAAACAACAACAACAACAAAAAAAACCTTTCCTTAGGAACTTTGATAAGGCATGCAACAGTAGCTAAAATATTCTTGGTGATGTCACAAAGGCAGCAGTGCACATATCATACTGCTGTGAAGTCAGAATGCTTTAAACTGGGTGCATTGTCTATTGGGCCACAACAGTTATTTAAGTTGTAATAGAGTGACTTCAATATGTTTTAGAAGTAGTCACCACAGGCCAGGAAGTGGTGGTGCAGTTTGAGGCCAGCATGATCTACAGAGTAAATTCCAGGACAGGCTCCAAAGCTACATAGAGCAAACCCTTCTCAAAACACCAAGAAAAGTTGTAAAGATCAGCTCTCTGGTGCATTGCCCTGAGCATGGGTGAGTCTCCATGTCCTGTTCAGTGTGATAGAAAAGGGTAGGTGGAGAGGGAGAGGGAAAAATGCCCTGTCCCCTCCCCACTCACCTTCTCCACACTCAGCAGGTGAGAAAGTTGAACTTTTCCTTTACCAGCTGGAGCACTCTAAGAAAGAGGGCCCTGCACTCTCTACCCCCACAATGTGCAGCACAGCAGAGCTGAATCTATTGACAGGGGTGTGTATGAACAGTACTAGAGTGTAGACGATCTGGTCCTGCCCCTCATCTGCTTTACGATGGCACTGGCTAGGGAAAGATCTTTCTCTCCCAGGCCCCTTGCTTCCTGGGACAATTGAGAGAGGCTAGCCCTGAGTTCATAAGAGCAAGAGAGATGTCCCTGCCTTACATCAGCTGCAGCTCTCAAGAGAGTGGCCCTTGTAAAACAACAAAGGTGGCCCTGATTGAATAGGTGTGGGTGACACAACCCTGAGGACATGAAAGCAACAGAAGGGGTTCAGCCCCTTGCTCATTCCTGTATACTGTGAACTGTATAATATGTTCCACACATTAAGAACATTGACAGTATAAAGTAAAATGAAATTATAAATTAAAATAAGGTGGTAGATAGATACCATCCCAAAAGTTACTTACAGAAAGTTACTGTCCTGGACCAGTGTATGAAGAATGAATGAGGCACATGATATTAAAGCTCTGGTTTTCCTTTTAAAGTCACAAATGAACAACAGCTTTTTACCTGGTGAAATATCCTTCCACAAGGCAGGATAGATGGTAGGCAATAAATAATTTTGTTAAAGGCATTTCCAAATAATTAGACTTCTATCCTAAAAACATTAAAAGTACTAATGCCTCAGGTCTTGTGGTATCTTAGGAAAATTTGTGAGTACTTCTCTCTTCAGAAATGTTAAAAAAAAATTGATGTTTCTAAGAGTGAAGTTCATACCACTATGAGTGGAGCTCAAAACCCAAGGAAGCAAGCATAGCATTGTAGACAAACAGATCATAACAGAAAGTCTACAGCTAGCCTTTAGTGTCAACCCCTCCTAAGCCCAGTGTCACTCATGGGGTTTGCTACTTTTCTAGGGACACAGTTTTGGACTCGTGACATAAACATACCACTAACTGGTTTTCATTTATTTTCTCTTGAGGTAAGTCTTCATTTTCTACCCCATTTTTCCTCAGTCTTTGTTAAACATCCTTCTCTTCTACTGGTGATTCCTCTACCTCGAACCTATTCATCTCATTATACACCAGTTACTTTTCTCATTGCAGCAAAAAAACTACCTTCAAAAAGCACTTAAGCCAGCATAGGTGTATGCTGGTTCACATTCGAGCACACAGTCCATCACAATTGAAAAACAATGGCAAAGGAACATGAAGCAGCTGGACCAATTGTATCTAACCCAGAAAATAGAGAGCACTGAATGCTGCAACTCAGCTCCAATCCCCATTTTATGTCACCCTGGCATCCAATTTATGAAACGAGGACACCTTCATTTAGAAGGGTTTCTTCTACTTCCTTCAACCCAATCAAGAAATTAGCAAGGACATTCCCAGAGGTCAGTTTCTATGGTAACTCTAAATTTTATTAACTTGACAATCAGCATTTATAATCGCATATCCATCCAGGATTTTACCAATCTGCTAAGTCCACTCCTGGTATCCACTCATTGTTAAATAAAGCTGTTACTGAACTTAAAACTCTGGACCAGATAACAGAAAACAGACAGTAATCTCTGGTGTAGAGTCTTCTTAGTGTCTATATTTATTTCTCAGATGACAAAGAAAAATAGAAATAACAATTATAGAGGAAATCACAGAAGTGCTATGTGTCAGGTAGAAATTTTGACATATGCAGTTTAAAAAAGAAACCCATCTGTCTTCATACTATAAACATGCTTGTGTTGAAGGGATGTTTACAACACAGCCTTAATTTACAGAAGGAAAGAATATGATTGCCCAAAATTTCTCATGAGGTTCTAACTTTCTTCTTCAGTTAACAAAAGACTAATTTTAACATTTAATATGTAAATTAAACTTCTCAGTGATTCAACACATCACTTTATCAATGTCTGAACCTTCATTTAGAAAAAAATGGAAGAAAGGTGGAACCAATATAAATTACCAAAGAAAACTGACAGTAGAGAGCAACATGTATTCCTAGTTCTTAACATTAATACAAAAACAGCATGTTGTATATTATCTTCAAAGCTTGATCTGATCACAAATAGAGAATGAATCACTGCCTAGGATGGTATACTGCTTTAAATATTAATGACACATGGACATTAACCTATTTTGCATAATAATAAAACTTTGGGAATCTACATGGCAAATGACTCTACTAACTATAAACACTCAGATTTGAAAACAAGATAATTTTAATGGAGTATAAAAAAGAAATGTAAAAAGTGGTCTCCAAGTGAAAAAAAAAATCTTAGAATGAATGAGATAGTAGCTTTGTGCATGTTCAAATTTTCAGAGACATATATTTTGTTCAGTTATTTGTAAAAAAAAAAAAGAAAGTATGTGATTTAAACTGAATCTACAAATTTCCACAAGTTCACTAAAGAAAATATAGGAGTTAGAATAATAAAGTGAGAAAAATTATCTAATAAGTAGGAAAAAGTCACTTTAGTCAAATTTTTAAAGAACAAAAAAAAATATTTGTTTATTGAGTTCAAGAGTACGGCTAATCAAACTGATAAGAAAAAAAGAAAAGAAAAGAAAGAAAGAAAGAAAGAAAAGAATACTTCAGAGCTTTAAAATGTACAGAAATCAGGATAGGACAGGCAAAGACAAGGATATTGTGAGATGAATATCTCTAGAGCAGTGATGCTAGTATGATAAAAGAAATGGAAAATTAAGAAGATGTTTTTGATCCAGCATGAATATCACACATGTCTGAGCAGGATGGAACAGTCAGCTAGTCAATAGAGAACAATTTGAATACTGACTACAGGTTAATTTTTAGAAAAGGAGAATTGACTCAGTGTTTAGCTGTGGGTTCCTGCTTCTGTTTCCATCATCTACTAGATGAAGGCTTTATGATGGCCTATAATTTAGTTATCAATCTCATTATCAGGGAAGGGCATATAAGGTAGCCTTTCCACCCTTATTCAGAATGTTACTTGAGGTCAGTCTTGTAGGTCTCTAGACATTTCTCTAGAGTCAGTTTTCTCTTCAAACCTATAATGGCTCCCTCTATTATGGTATCTCTTTTTTTTTTCTCTCTCATTTATTTGTTCCCTGACTCAATCTTCCCGGTCCCACATGTCTTTTCCTGCCCTTCTCTTTCTCCAACTCCCTCTACACTCACTATCCACCCCCACTCCCAATGTGCTCAGGAGCTATTGTTCTTTTCCCAATCTGTGAGGGAACTTGTATGACTCTCTCAGGTTCCTCCTGTTGCAGAGAGGGAAGAGGGATAAGAAAAGGGGTCAAAAAGGCGTCAAGACCAGGCTATAGAAAGACACAAAAACAGCTGAACAAGGGGAAGTGCATGGACCTGATAACTGGGAATCAGCATATACCAACTAGATCCTCTGAACATGGGTCTCAGTTAGAAGGCCTGGGCAGTCTAAGGGACCTCTGACAGTTGAACCAGCATGTCTCCCTGGTGCAAGAAAGGACTTTGGGAGCACCTTCCCCATGGAGGGATACTCCCTTAGCCTAGAGTCAGGGGGGAAGCCTAGTCCCTACACAAAATGACTTGACAGATTTTGATGATCCCTCCTGGAAGGCATCACCCTCCCTGTGAAGTGGGGCTGGGAGATAGGATGTGTAGTCAGGGGCATGGGAGGGAGGGAAAGGAACTAGGATCAATATGTAAGATAAGAAAAAAATAAATAAAGAAAAAAAGAAAAAATGAGAATTGAAACAATGGCAGCAGATATTGGAGAAAAGTAATTAGAAGCCTAGAAAAAAAAAAAACTAAGGAATAACAACAATTGGGATTTACAGAAAACAAACAAACAACAACATAAAAAAAGACAGCTCCAGGTTTCTGAGTAAGGACTCTGATATTCCTTTTCTGCTGGGAAGAGGAAACAGAAACACAGACCACAGGCTAGTCATTTTTCATTATGTGCTTATTATTACAAATAGAGTTCAAACTAATCAAGGCACAAGCCTTAAAGGGATTAGAAAAAAATCACTTTATGCATAAGAATCTTTATGGGAATGCAGATATGAAGATCAGAAGGATTTGGGCTACCAATGAAACCAATATAGAGACTGAAAGATTGGGTGAGTGTTTGAAGGATTGACTATAATTGTTGGGAAAGGAAGAAAATATAGATTATGCTATTTAAAAAATATGTAACAGTTTTGATGTAAAATCAAACATATTTTCTATAATTTGCTATAATTTGGTGCTCAAGTTCATATAAAATACTAGTTGAGTTGGAATCGATAAACTAAAAGTTACCTTATACTACTCTAAGATCATTCCACTATATTGAGATTTTCTTTTCTTTCTTTAGCTAACATTAATCTGTTCTATTGATGTAGTTTACATATAGTGTGAGCTATAGAATCCTTGTTGAAAGTTGTCTTCATGGAAGTATTGTGAAGTGAATTTGAACAGGCAGTGATGGCACACAACTTCCAGCAGTAGGGTATGACTAGGGTAAAAATGGATTAGTAAAAATCCAGGTTTAAGAGGGTAGCTAGGAAACATTTTATTCTGGACATGGCATGGTGGATGCACAAGTCAACTTCCAGCGGCAGGGATTATCTGCACTAGACCTGCACAAGATCAAGTCATTTTAATCCTTCCAGTATAGATGTGGAGGTACTTATGAGGCCATTCCATACCTAAAGAGCTATTGACAGTTGATGGCAACTGAGAGATGGAGAGTAACCTTTCAGTAACTTGCTACTGGTAGGTTTTTCATTCCCAGTAAATGACCCCGATATACATTATCACATAGCAATAATTAACTCACCTGATAATTATTGATAATGCATGATAAGAATATCAAAAATAAATACATAAAGTTAAGATGGAGATGGGTTGATGGATCCCTAGGGTAGTTGGGAGAGGTAATGATTGTAGATGAGATGGATAATACATTGTGTAATATATTTTCTAAGAATAAAGTATTACATTAATATATATTAGCATATGTCTCCAGAGATTGGATTCTTTCAGACAAGAGTATTTAGCTTGTCTAGGGTTGGGTTGAAACAAGGTTGATATAAAGTGATGTTATCATTTTTGGATACACCTTTTCTACTCCTGTCTTCCACTCTGAGGTGAAGTAAGGCTTAAGCATTGTGTAAGAGCTTAAAATAATTAGTCTCTTGCACTTCCTTGTCTCAAAAGTTATAAGTAACAACAACAAAAGTTTAAAAAAAAAAGCCTTTCCTATATAATTCAAATAATTAAAAAAAATTTCCTAATAAAATGTCTAGTATGGTATATCAACAGAAAATAAACTAAGGCACAGTAGATACTTTTTTTTTTTCAGATATAAAGCAGTTGGTCAGTTACTAGTGTTTTTTATTAGCTAGCTCTGTCTTAAATATCAACCCCTTTCTATTAATCTAAGTGTTTTCACATGGTCTTTTCTTATCAAATAGAGGGTCTAGACCTCATCCTATGAAGTCCCTACATCTTGACTCCCCTTCACTACATCTCCCAGAATCTTCCTTGTCTCCTAGTCCTGCCTATCTTGCCTTCCTCATAGCCAACAGTGCTTTATTCATTAACCAGTAAGAGAAACATATTTACAGGGTGACATCTCCCATCATCTCCTCTTTTCTGTGTCAATAAAAGGAAGTGTTTTAACTTTGACATAGTAAAATATAAAACAAAGTAGTTTTCAAATAAGAACTATAACAATATTTAGGCCATTAATATTTAGCAAGATTTAAAGAAAATATTCTATAATCTATCCTATCTTTGAGAGTCTAAAGTCTTATATGTAATGAAGAAAAACTATAACCATAATTATCTGTCTTCAACTCCATCAAAGACCACAGAAGGAAAATATATAAACTCTAGAAATGACAGAGACAACTCACTGACTGGTTAGTCACCCGAAGTTCTTCTGTTATGTTCCATCTTCAGTCTATAGGCCATAGTGTGTCTGTCAGACTCCTCAGCAAAGCAGGAAACTTTAAACTGTCTACCTGTATTGGCAGTTTGTCAGTCACTTTTCTTTATGTCCTGAAGAATGTCTGGCAGACTCTTCCATGAAGCATGAACATTGTAGTACTGTCCATTTTGTTTTAGCAGTCACTTTTCTGTGGGTCCCACATGTCCAGTTTATTCAGCATAAAGTCAAACAGTCCAGACAGTAGCAGTATCTTGCCCAAATGGCTAGTCTTGCATATTGGAAGTAAACTTCACATAATGAGTTTCTTCAATGTCCATTTTCCTTTCTGACACAGGTGGTGTTTCTAAGAGCAGTTGTACCTCACTATTAAGAAAAACCATAAACCATTTTAAATGCCATATTCTATAGGTCTTTGAAAGGTTTGAAGAATGGCTACCATTTGAAATATATCTCTGTATATCTAGAAAAACTAACTTAAGTATAAGTTTTGACTATCATAGGTAACTATCTACAATCTATTCTTAATTATACATTCCATTTTTAAATGATCTATATAAATACAATATCTAAACAAGAGGAGAAATACACATAGCACAAAATTGACCTTAAATTTTTATTAATAAGTAAAAATCCATCTGAAAACAAAATTTACATTTCTATACCATAACCCCCTTTTTAACCTTTAGAAAGAGATTGGTTGTGATCATTAACCATTTATAACCAATTCCATTGAAATGAAAACAACCTTTTGCAAACAGTGTTTGGGAATTTGGGTGTCATTCTTTCCAAACTGCTTCCTGCTGGTAGGGGGCGCTGTCATGGGAAATCCAAAGATGACAAGGAAATTCTTGCTGTAGTGATATGCATGGGTGCATTATCCCAGTTGTTCTGAATGTTGGATCACCTGGGACACCACTTCAGGGGGTCTTGTTTGATAAACCATGTTAGTCTGGGAGAAATCCATACCTTTTCATTTTCTGTGGAAACAAGAATAGAAATTCTTTTCCCCAGTAACCTGTCCTTAGATTTCAATTTGGAAATCAAAGCATTGTAAACATATACAAATTGGATTAATTCAGCAGCATTGATAATCAAGTGTATTTTAATGCTTATTGTTCCTAACTTAGCAATTAAGCAATTCATAGAAAACACGATTTCATACAGTATCCACACTCTCTGTGTATTTTCCATTTTTATGTGGCTTTTTTATTACTCTATTTCTGTTATTTCTATTTTTTTCATTTATTGAGACAGGGTTTCTCTGTGTAACTTTGGCTGCCCTGGAATTCACTCTGTACACCAGGTTCACTTAGAAATCAGGCCTCCCGAGTGCTGTAATTAAAGGCATGTGCCACCACACCCTGTTACTCTCTTTCTATTTTTTTTAAACCACTTTATCCTGTTGTTTTATCTCTCTCAAGCCTATGTATATTTTAAAACACACTGTAACCTTTTAGAGGTTTTTCTTTGTCTGAATTTGTTTTTACTGTAAATCTTTATCTCCTTCTGGCCACCAGTCTTTTATCTGCTAAAGAGCATTGCTAAAATGAAAGCACTGAGAGCTGTGCACACTGCCTTGGTCTATGTCATTGAGCAGCATGCTGTCAGCTTGGAGATGTGGTCACTGCCATTGCCAGCTCTTGTACACACAATTGAATTGTTAGCAAGGCTTCTTAAAAGAGCCCTGGGGATTTTTGTTTGTTTGTTTGTTTTGTTTTGTTTTTTGCCATTTATGCTGAGTCAGGAAACCTCCCTTAAAGGAGCTGCACAAATCTCTGATTGTCTCTAGCAAAACAGAGACCAATCGAGAAAAATACTGCTATCAAGAAGACTTGCTTGTCTCTGTTCTTTTGTTTTTAAAATCCTGGCTTATGCTTTTGTCAGGTGTAAAATGGAAGTTCTTGGTACCCACAATGAAGGTCCATTTTATACATACATACATATATACAAATACATTTTTCTTATTTTACATATCAATCCCAGTTCCCTCTCCCTCTCTTCCTCCAATGCCCCCCAACAACCCCTCCCCTATCCCATTCCCCACCTACTCCACAGGGAGGCTGAAGCCTTCCAGTAGGGATCATCAAAATCTGTCAAGTCATTTGAGTAGGGTCTAGGCCCTCCCTCCTGTCTCTAGGCTATGTGTGTATTCCTCCATTGGGGAATGTGCTCCCTTTCATGCACAAGGGATACATCCTTGTTCCACTGTCAGAGGTCCCTTAGATAACCCAGACCTTCTAACTTAGACCCATGTTCAGGGAGTCTGGGTCGGTCCAATGCTGCTTTCCCAGCTATCAGTCTGGGGGCCAATTAGCTCCTCCTTGTTCAGGTCAGCTGTCTCTGTGGGTTTCTGTAGCCTGGTCTTGACCCCTTTTCTTATCACTCCTCCCTCTCTCAAGTCTATACATCTTGAATCTCTACTTTACTACATTTCCCAGAATCCTCCTTATCTCCTAGCCCTGTCTATCCTTTATTCATTAACCAATAAGAGAAACATGTTTACAGAATGACATCTGCCATCACAAAGCTGCTTTGAAATCACTGAATCATAGCAATTCAAAAAGTAGAAATATTGGTATCCAGGCCAAATAATGAGCAGCAAACATAAGATAGTTGACTGAAATTATAAAACAACTGTCTGTGTGGTGATGAACTCTCATAAGACTAGGACCTTGTTTTCCACTGCATGGAAAGGAATCTCTTTTCAAAACAGAAATTCCAAAACACAGCAACTACATGTTCATCTTCAGCAAGTTTACATTTGCCGAAATGTGTTGAAAATAGTGTTTGTTTTTGTGTCGCATGTTCTCTCTTGTTGGAGGCTTCTATCTGCATATCTTCAAATGTAAGCATGTACCCTTTGCCTACTACAGATACCAGAGCAATTTGGGACCATGGCCAGGATGGGAGTGGTGGTGTGCAGAATGTTACTGAGGAGAATAATAGGGTACAAGTGATCTCCTCAGGGATTGGGGAGGACACGGGTAAATAGAGAAGATGAGAGGAAAATATAATGAAGTAGAATACAATTAATCTGATAGGGGAAATTGAATAATGTGGGGGGGTTCTTATTTGAGGTGGCAGGAGATAAATACAGAAGAAGGTAGATAAAATAACAGTACAGATGACTGAAAAGTTCTAAGGTTAAAAAAAAACGTTATAAGGAATCATACTATTAATGATTTACACACGACTCCAAAATAAAATGAAAAGAAACAGTGTTTTTTTGTTTTTTTTTTTTTTTTTATGGATAGCTTGGAGTTACTTCTTTAGACCTGAAGTGGAGTGTTCCAAAAGATTATGGAGTGGGAACTAGAGTGAGAGATATCTAGGATCATTTATAACCATAGTTAATAGATATACAATTAACAGGGTGTGGAAAGTGTAATAATGGTCTCCAACTGTATGGCTTTAATTCTGGATTCTGGGGATGGAAGACTTAATAGAAAAAAGGAACATATGAATTGTAATATTTTGTGTATTAATATAGTGGGGTTGTCATGAATTACCACTGTGAATTCAATAGATTTATCAGTTAAAACATTGATAGTTGGAAAATAGAGCATATTAAAATTATAGAACATGAGAATGTCTCACCTTGCTATTTTGGGTTTCTTTTGTGTGTATTTTAAAGATCAACATAAAGTGTACTTGGTTTTAAAAATGTGATTAATATTCTATGATCGTCAGTACCGTTTTAGGTGTCAATTATAAAATGAGGCAATGTAAATCAATAGGATCCTAAGGCAAGACCCCTAGGTGCAATACAGGCACACAAACTGTGCATTATGTATAGGATGTGACTGTAAATGCTATATATACAAGTAGATATATGGAATATATAGAAATTGGAAAAAGCCCCAACATAGAAGATCTGGTTGCTATTGAATAACAAGTTGAGAAACCAAATGTAGAAGAAACCATGGATTGTGTATTTTTTTAGTTTATGTTTAAATTTTGCCAGCAAAGAGGCACTTGGACTGATGGTGACAGCCTGGAACACACTCAGGAGGCAGATGATGCAGATGGAGAGGCCTTTCATCATTCTGTTTATGTAAACAGTTGCCTTACATTCGAAGTCATTATCAATGTTCAGTGACTCAAATATGTCTATAAGCCCAATATCCCCTCCAGTGAGGACCAGAAATGTGTGGATGAGTGTCAGTTGACAGGAGATCAGATCCATCAGCTTAGATTTATGAACTAGGATTATGAAAGTGTAGAAAAAAAGGAGAAATAAATTGGCTAGGACTCCAAGTCCAGCTTGGGAATAAAGGACATTCTTCAATGAGAACATATGTGGAAAGTGTATTCATTTAGCATCATAGTAGAATCATATATCATATATCTGAGAAATAAGAGTATAAATCAAACTTGTGATTCAGTGACCAGTATTTCTACATCACTCTGTTTTACCTACTTATTCTTGATTAATGTAAATCTTTAACTTTTGATGCTATATACTGGATATCATAGATACTTTTTTTTAAGTTGAATTGCTTAGTGGAAATAGAAATATTTTCTTGATGTAGATAAAATGTTATGTAACACAACACTCAATCTGAAAGACAAATAACAAATTTTGACATTAACAATGGTGCTGCTTAAACACAGTCTATGTAGGAGTAAATGCAGAATTAGAAATATTAATATTAATTATAAAATCTTTCTCTAAAAATTATGAAATTGGAACAAACACTTTCCTGGTGAGTGTACAATCTGTAGGCTCAGCTCTTTGCCCCTGCATATGTAGATTTTCATCTTCTTCCTTGGAATAATTTTGTTCTATGTGGGCTGGGGAATAGCTTGGCATGCACAAGATGCTGAATTGTGGCACACATCTAGGGCACATCAACCACAAAAGCTTAATGAATCAATTTCTGTTCCACCCTTGATCTTACCAAGAATGTGTTGTGTATGCATACCAAGAAACCTATAAGGCCAAATGCTAGGGGTTAGCTTTTGAACAGATTCCTCCCTCTAGCTGTCACACTGTAAAAATATCCCACACATGTACACTTTATAAACACGTACTGTTGTGCTGACATTTTTAGTCACAGCATAGCCTTGTTGAGAAGAAGCGCATCTGAGTTAAAAACAGTTTCGCTTTTTTTCTAATTTCAAATATAAGATTTGGAAGATGTAAATAATCTTATATACTATTAAGTATGGTCTACCTTTAATCCAAAAGAACACAAACTGTCAGTATGCAATACAATCTGTAATAAAATCATTATAAAATAAATATAAAATAATTTAAAATAAATAAATATAAAACCTCTGTCCCCCTTTTCTTATTTCCCTCCCACCCTACTTTCCCAAAGTCAGTTATCAATACTGGCAGTTTTCATTGTCTACATTTGCAGAGACTTCCCGGTGCTTAAAACCATAGTAAATTGTATTTGTAAACCAAAATTACATTGTGATTTGGGAAAATATTGCATTCTAGATATCTTTAGAAAGGAACAAATATAGTCTTATTTCAATGTTTTGAGGGCCTTTAATATTATATTTTGTATAATATATTTTATTAATTAATCTTCTATTACTCTGTTTTTTGCTTTCTTTTCGATAGGTTTTGTTCATCACAAGCATTCAGCACTGTTTATTTTCTTAACCTTTGCATTTGTTTACTGAGTGTGTAGTTTATATTAATGGGTAGGGAAGCATTGATAATCATTTGTATTAAAGATAAGGGGCAACATGACAGTGTCTAAACTTATTGAAGCAGCACTCTAACATTGATATGAACTCTGATCTTTCTTCTCAGGGTGTCTTCAGGCAAAATAATTAAACCCTCTGAAACTGTGGTGTCTTCTCTTGATGTGACAATAAGTTCTGCACAAATACAATATGAATTTAAACTGTATGCAGTGATGGGGTTAGTATTCTAGCAGTCATTGTTCACAGAAGACAGGGAAGAAGAAAAAAGAAGCAAGTTCAGATACAGAACACTAAAGTCAGGTTGGACTAATTCTCCTTCCTAGATGGGTCTCCTAGCTACATTTCTGAATCCTTCCAGTCTTCTTTCATTTCTCTGCTGGTTAATCTAATACTGTCCTCTCTGGCTTCTGCCTGATGAGCTGCCACGACTGAATCCTAACAGGCAAATTAAAGAAGAGACAGCAAGAAATAAATGACAGGTCTGTTTCTGAGACCCTGGACCCTTCTAAGTTGAGGAAATTGTGGAGAAATTTCTCAGCCAACAGAGCAAGCAATGTTCCAGACAGAGATGACAGTGTGCCCATGGATAGTTCACTTTTCACTGGTGCCTGAACTTTGTAAATCTGTGTCTTGTGTGTCTCTTTAATGAGAGATACTCACTCTCATGACATTCATGACTGTCTAGATTTACACCTTTAAATCACAATAAGACTTCAATAATTTACTGGAAGATTATCATTATCATGCTGCATATAAACTTGACAGTGGCTTTATGAACTACACCAGGGCAGGAATCATTAGCTCACTGTTATAAGGTATGATGAAATAAAACCCTACAGTCACTAATAATCCATTACCTTTTTCATTTTCCTGCATTGAAAATAGATTTTATTCTCTAATATACTTGATTACAGTTTCCCCTCCCACTACTCTTCCCAGTTCTGCCCCATCTACTCTCCCATCCATATCGACTCCTTTACTGTCTGTCAATAGAAAACAAACAGGATTGTATGGGATACTAAGATAAAACATAATAAGAGAAACGAAACATTGTACTAGGACAAAATAAAGAAACAGGAAAAGAGACAAGGCACAAGAAATGGATATAGATCAGACGAGATCGGGCGCATTCAAGGTGGTATGGAAAGACTACCATAAATGCCCTTCCCGGATAGTAAGATCAACAATTAACTTATCCATGGAGCCCTCAACTAATGCCTGTTGAAAACAGGATCAAAAACCCATACATAAACACTGAGTCGAAGTAGAACCCAGATGCAGATGGAGAGGACAAGATTAGGCTGCAGAAACACATAGAGACAGTTTACCTGAACAAGGAGGAGCTAACGGGCCACCAGACTGATAGTTGGGAAGCCAGCATGGGACCGACTCAGGCCCCCCTGAATATGGGTCTCAGGGACCTGAGCAGTCTCAGGGACCTCAGACAGTGGAGCCAGGATGTATCCCTAGTGCACAAAAGGACTTTGTGAACACATTCCCCATGGAGGGATAACTGCCTTAATCTAGAGACAGGAGAGAAGCCCTAGTCAGTCCCTACTTCACATGACCTGTCAGATGTGCTGGATGGCATTCCCCTACATATGGAATTGGGGTGGGGGATGGGAGGGGTGGGTTTTTAGAGTATATGTGAGAGGGCAGAGAGGGTAAAAGGGAGGGAAGGAGGCAAGAAGGGAAGGAGGGAGGGAGGGAGAGAGAACTGAGATCGACATGTAAAATAATAAATTAAATAATAAAAAAGGCTTTAACTCAAAAATTTAAGTTCAAGGACAAGTTACTGGGGAAAGGATTTCTATTTTTGTGTCCACAGAAAATGAAAAGATGTGGATTCCTTCCAGACTAATTTTATGGTTTGATCAAGCCAGACCGCCTGAAACAGAGTACCAGGTGATCCTACATTCAAAACAGCTGGACAAAGCATCCTTACAGACTACAGCCAGGATTTCTGCATCTTCTTAGAATCCACCATGACAGCGCTCCTTACCAGCAGGAAGTAGTTTGGAAAGAATGACGCCCAAATTCCCAAATATTGTCTATAAATGTTTGTTTTCATTTAAATGGACTTGGTTATATAAAATAAAAAAAAAGAAAGAAATGGATATATATGCAGATACCTACTTATTAGGACACCCATAAATCCCATTAGAACACTAAACTGGTAGCCAAAAAAGACACACAAATGACTTGTAAGGTAAAAGGATAGAAACTATACATGAGTAAAAATTAAATAAAAATAGGATATATATTTTATAACACAATAATATATAATTATATATAATATTACATATAATATATAATGTGTAATTAAATTAACATTATAATAATATATTAATATTATGATATATAATTATACATTATGTACACAATTTTTTAAAAGCAGAGATAGAACATTGTAAGACAACTAACCTCCAAATGTGCCATTGAGTTTGTTTTCTGTTGGCCATCTATTGCTTGGCATGCTGCCTACCCTAAGAATAGTTTGTTTCCCCATTGAGACTCCCTTGAAGAAAACTAAATTTTCATTTGCAAGTGGTTATCAACTGGCAATTACTTATGGGTTAGAGATGGCAGCATGTGTCCCTTCTCTTTTCACCTCTAAGACCCCATCTGATACAAATCTGTGAAGGCCCTGATGATTCTACCTCAGATTATATGAGTTCATATGTGCACTGATCCTGTTGACTTCCAGGGTCTTGTGTGTGTGTGTGTGTCCTTCTTTTTCTCTGGCTCTTACAGTCTTTCTGCCTCCTCTTCTTCGGGTTCCCCTGAACCCCAAGGGATGGAAATTGATGGAGACATCCAATTTAAGGATGAGTGTTCCAATGCCTCTCATTCTTTACATATTATGTGCCTGTAGGTCTCTGTATTTATTCCCATCTGCTGCAGGAGGAAGTTTCTTTGATGATGAATGAGCAAAACACTGATCTATAAGTATAGCAAAATGTTATTAGGAGTCATTTATTGCTTCATTATTTTAGTAGTAGTAGTTGGTTTTAACCTAGATACCTGAATTATTTAGTCTTAGATTCTTGGTGAACCAGCAGTTTCATGTATGGGTTCTATCTTGTGGAGTGGGCCTTAATCCAAATCAAATATTGGTTGGTTACTCAAACAAAGCTTGTGCCACCATTGCATTAGCTTATCTTTCCGGCATGACACCATTATAGATTAAAAGTTTTGTTACTGAGTTGATGTTTATAATTCTTTTTTGTTAGCATGCAGAGTGCTTTTCAGTACCCAGAGACACTAAAATGTAAGGGTAAAGGCTATATGTACATAACAGCTCAACTGCTTCAGAGTCTATGAGTTGTACATTGTCTTCAGCAATAGAATCTTGTAATTAGTTTGTGGAGAGCAATCTATAGTCTTGGCAACAGCCTAAGTTGTTGAGGCATTTTCATGGAACCTTTGGCAAACAATTCAGTTAGATACAACCTGTTCTCAGTACTGGAAGCTTCGTTTGGTGGAGCTCTATTTTTCATATGTATTGGTTGATAACATTTATATTGCCTTCATATATGTATATATTATGTTTTCTTTCCATACTACCACTCAAATGGCTCTAAATTTTCTTGCTCTAACTTTTTAGCATCCAATTGTACTTCTGTGTTTACTATATTTACTCAAGTGCTACTCTACTGGAAATCAAGGAAGGAATAATCTCACCAATAAATTTTCCTCTAGTTCTGTGTTGGAGATCTTTCAGGAAAAAAAAAAAACAAAATAAAACAAAGAAAAGCCTCCAAAATATTTCACTTATATCCCTGAATACAACCAGACACCTTTTATAGCACATCAGGCATTCTCTTTATCAATCCCAGCATTTGTTAAAAGTTATCTCTATGGTGTATGAATTGTCACAACAATTTGCAATGATCTTTTTTTCTTAAGCATGTCCGTATTTTTAATGTCTAATAATAAACACACTTGTTGTACAATATTATTTTAAGAAGTGTTACATTTGTTTATACTGTGGAACATTTATTTAATGATGAAAAGATGTGTTTCTTTTATTTAGCTCTGTGAAGCTGTGTTACTTTATATGTCTAAAAAACCTGATTGGTCTAATAAAAAGCTGAATAGTCAATGGCTATGAAGGAGAGGGATAGGTGGGGCTGTCAGGCAGAGAAAATAAATAGAAGAAATCTGGGAAGAAGAGGATCTAGTAATGAGAAAATGATTTCAGGGGTCAGCCACCCAGCTGCAAGCAAGCCATGGAGTAAGAAAAGTCAGGTATTTAAAGTAGAGAAAGATAAAAGGCCAGAGGCAAAAGGTAGTTGGGATGAATTAAGAGAAGCTGACTAGACACAAGCCAAACTAAAGCCAGGCATTTTTAAGTAATAATAAGACTCTGTGTATATTTATATGGAGCTGGGATGCAGACCCCCGAAAGCCCAAAGAGTAAAGAGAAAATAAAACCGACAACACATGCTATTTTGTTACCTACTGATTTAAATTATGTGAGTTATTTGAAGTAAAACATATAGAATGTTGACTGACTCTTTCTGATTTCTTTGATTGAAATAGATTACTCCTCTTGCACAAAGAAAACAAACATCCATGGCAGTCATCAGCTCATATATTATAAGTAGTTGATGTTTTTTGCCTTTTGGATTGTTAAAAATGATATGCTGTGTTAGATATTATTTTAACTATGTGAAGTTGAGTAATGTTTGTTTCTTCCCTGTTTGTTAATGATGTAAAGAAATGTTACATTTGTTTATGTTGTTTATTTAATTATGAAAGGATGTGTTGCTATTAAACCTTGTCTACCTAAGACACCCAATTGCTCTAGTAAAAAGCTGAATGTCCAATAGCTGTACAGAAGAAGGACAGGTGGGTATGTCAGGCAGAAAGAATAAATAGGAGGAGGAGTCTAGGCTCAAAAATAAAATGAGGAATGAGAAATGGAGGAGGAAACAGGGATAGGCAAAGGGCCAGAAGCCAGGAGCCAGCTACCCACAGTCAGCCACCGAGAAAAAAGGAAAAAATGACAAGCAGAATAAAGATAGCTAAACAGCTCAGAGACAAAACATAGAAGAGAAAACCTACAATTTAAGTTAGGCTTGCTAGAAACAAGCTAAAATAAGTCCAAGCATTTGTAACTAAGAATAAGTTCCTGTGTCTTTATTTGGGAGCTGAGTAGAGGCACCCCCAAAAGAGAAAAAGTGAACTACAATACACAAAACTTATAACTGTATCCATGACTCCAGAAACCACATAGGCATATTGATAGTGCTTTCTACATACTGTGCTCTCCCCAAAATAATAAAAAGGAAGACTATGCTTTCCACCCAACATTCTATAACCTGCAAAGCTATAAGGTTTAGTGTTTAATATTCTTGTGGCATTTAAATGTCTCTGGCACTGTTGAATAAAATAATGCATTGCTAGCGTATTAACAATTTAGTAATCCTAAAATAAGAGTAATTTTATCTGATTTTGTACATGAAGAAATGGGGCATTGAAAGGTTAAAAAATGTTCACCTTATTTTACACCCCACTGAATGAGAGCTCCAAGAATTAGAATTGATGATCTACATTCAAACATGTCAGGTTGCCTCTTTGGCAAACATCAACAACCAACTAAAGAAATTGCATTTTGATCACTGCAACTCTTGTCTTGCTAAACATGAAAGCCATATACACCAACATCAAAGTACTGTATTCTCATCAATAATTCTGAGACAACTGTACATTGCTTGCATCACTATTTTCTTATGTTACTTAAAATAGCATCAGTTAATCAAATCATTATTTTTTATGGATTCCCATACATTTCTTCTTCATATGGTTTTCTTCTTAATATTTCCTAAAGAGCAAATCTTCTCCAGACTCATTTGCTTATAAATATAATTATTATCTATATATACTTTGTGCTCATTCTTACCCTGAATTAAAATGCAAACATATTCTGTAGAATATGATATATTTCAGTAGAATAAAAATATCTTTCAAGTTGGTTTAAAAATATACTTCCAAGAAATTTGGCTTTCCCAGTGACCCAGATTTCTTCAAACTACTTACTTTCCTGAGATGTGCACCACCTAATTGAAATAGTTTCATAACTACCTTTGATTTGCAGATGTTTAATGACACCCCTCAAATTGGTACATCAGTCACTTGACTAATAAGCATCCTTTGAAGCCCAAAGAAGCAGAGGGAATACCCTTCTTATCCTCCCACTGAGTTCTACCTAAGCATGCATCATCATTATTGTTATTACCCAGTTGAATCATTCTATTTATAAGCTGGATAAATCATAAGCCAGGTAATTCTCAAAACTTCCCAAGTTATTACCTTAATTTATCCACAGATATAGCACAGCATAGAACTCAGGAATATTCCCAGTGATTCAAGGTTTTGTTTTGTTTTGATTTTGATTTCTGAAAAGGCCGTCTAAGTATTAAAAAAATGCATCTCTTGCATATATTTTTCAATTATTTTTGGAAATAATTTTCTTCATAAAATATAACTGATTATGTTTTCATCTCCTTCTACTAATAGTTCCTCCTCAATCCCCTCCCATCTGGATCCATCCCTTTTTATCTCTCATTAGAAACAAGCAAACATCTAAGGAGTAATAATAAAAAGTCAGTGAAGATGAAACAAAAACAAAAACAGCAGAATAGGACAAAACAACCCAACATAAGGAAAAGAAACCAAGAAATGGGAAAAAATAAATATATAAATAGGAATAGATTCAGAGATCTACTTTTCATGTATTCAGGAATCCTGTAAGAACACAAAACCAGAGGCTAAAATATAACACATTAAGGAAAAAAAAAATCTCTTCTTACAGTGCAATAGCTCCATACATAATGTCACATTATATTGATCCAAGAAATACCCAAAGCAGTCGCTATAAAGGTGTAATTATTGAAATATGTTGGCTCCATTTGGAGTTAACATTTCAATGTTTGGTCACTTGAAATTCAAAACTTCTTTTTGAAGTAGTATCTGCTGTGGGTATCCCGGCTGATCACATCAGGAATGCAGTGCATGGGAAGACACAATGAAGCCATAGTTCCCAACTTGACTCTCCTGAAAGATAGATCTGGGGACTATGTCTTTGTAGTAGTTAGATCATTTTGAAATTTCCTTTAAAACAGCCTCTCCAATTTCACTTTGTCTTTTCATTTTCATTTCCCAGGTACAGGCTAGGTGTTTTGCTCTGCAATATTATCCCTTGCGGATGTGCCACCACAGAGCCATATCATTGAGGCTAGATGAGAATCATGATATGCTTCTTGGAAAATGGTGAGCCAATTAAGACTATTCTCTGTGTAAATTGTTATCTCAGGTATCTGACATATATCTGAAAAGTTGATGACACTTTCCTAAATGAACAAGGGATATATAACACATCAGTTGTGACAGAAGTCAAACATACTAGACTCATTTCATGATTTAGAATGCGGATTCATTTTCATGCTTCCCCCCATTCTTGTATGATCTGTCTGAGGACAGGCTACAGGGTGACTTTTGCTTCCCAGGTTGTAACATCACTGGAAATCCTGTGATCACAAGTCTATATACAAAGGTAGAGGCATACAAATGACCTGAATACATTGATGATTACTTTAGGTTTTCTTCACTGATGCCTGTCTGTAGTGATGTCATTGCCTCCAGGGAGACATCTCCAACACTGACTTTGCTCTGCAAACAAAAAACTAACTTGTATTTTCCCTATGTTTCCCTGACAGAACAGAGGTTTTGAAGATTGTGCCATCCCTTTTCTGTGACATAAGTAAGTTCTGTTTACAGTACAAAGAAATGTGTTTTGAGTTGTGTGATGTAATGCAGATCTTGGCCCTGGGCGTAGTGGTTTCTTCTTTTTCTTCTTTTTTTTTTTTTTTCTTTCTTTCTTTCTTTCTTTCTTTCTTTCTTTCTTACTTTCTTACTTTCTTCCCTTTATGTGCTTCTCAGATAGAGGAGCACATGACTACAATAATCCAATAGACAGTTCTCAACTTGAGAGTGCCAGAACATGGTAAGGTAGAGTATTTGTTATCTTAATTAAATAGTAACTTCAGATAAAGCTGAAAAGTTTTGGTTAAAAAATTCATTCCCGATTATGCCAGGGAAGAAGCAACTGCCAGCTCTTTGCCTGAGGGCCAATGTTTTTCATTCAATGGAATAACATGGGCACCAAATACCTCTGGACCAGTATTTTATTTCTACTAATTGATAGTTATGTGATCTTAAGTGACTTCATGACTTGTCTTGGCTTCCTTATTTCTTAAGCAGGAAACAACAGCAACTGTGACAATTTGTTTCTGTGAAGTAGAGGTAATAATTAATGAAACCCATCAAAATATCGCATGGATAATGAAATATAATAGTAATAAATTTATAAACTATTTGGGCATCTTATATAAATGTAGCTATTAATAGTATAATATATATTTACAATAGCAATATTATTATTGAAACTAATAACAAGGATACTTTTGTGAAACAATAATGACAATTACAATTTTTGATGAAATTAACTTCAGCAAAGCAATTTAGACTTCCATAAAAATTGACTTAAGTTTAAGAATTTTTGGTTTCCAATAATGTAGTTGGAGACCAGTAGAGTGATAGTCTATAAACACAGTTTGTAATTTTAGAAATATGAAAACAGAAAACTTTTTTTTAACACCAAGTCTTTCCTTTCATGTGGATGGTAGGATCTATAGGATGAATGGCTCCAAGGTTCCAGTAGCAGACATAAAATGCAGGATGCACTTTGATGTTCATTAACCATAAAAGATGCTTCTATCTAAATTGGGAAACTATACCCCAACATTAGAACAAGAAAATAAGGCATCAGTATGGACAGATGATTCTGTGGGTAAATGAACTTCCAACCTATCTGGCAAACTTAATTCTATCCCTAGGACTGCGTAGAAAAAAAGATAGTACCAATGTCCACAAGATGTTCTTTGGCCTTTGCATATAATCTATACACATGTGTGTACACACACATACAGAAATAATAAGTAAATATATGAAATTTTAGAAAAGGTATAATATCCAAAACTCTGTCCTTTAAACACACATGTTGAAAATGAAGGGCAAGCAAAGACTTGAAGTTGGAGAAAATCCAGGTATATGGGGAATCGGTAAATTGTATGGAAATTGGAGGAGCAACATGGGTTCAAGGAGAGGGAAACTGAAAGAGTAAGAGTGGGAATAAAATGAAAACAATAGGAAGGAAATAAAGTGATCTTTATTTTATTTCCTCCTGTAAACCTCTGAAAATACATAATATATATGTAAAGTTATTATACTCTCAATTTTATCAAGAATTCAAAATTCATTATTATTCCTTATCTTTTTTTTTGTCAAGTTGAAACTTTGCTGATTAAGAAAATGAAGCAGGAATAAAATGGTCCTGCCATCTATCTACTCAGATAAGTCAAACTCCAGTTTGGAATGTACAGCACACTGATTGCTTTTTACTTTATATCATATAACCACATTTCCTAATCACATTGACCATTGATGGATTCATTCCCCTTTGGGTTTGGTATTTCCTGCCCTGGATGTTCTCAAATGTTTTCAGGAAGAGCTCCACCAATGCCTCGGCATGAAAGACCATCTATTTTCTCACCATAATTTAATCCTTGCCTGTCTTCTATTCTGTGTTTTCTCCCCAGATCTTAACAGTCAT
Source organism: Phodopus roborovskii (assembly GCF_943737965.1). Classification (NCBI taxonomy): domain Eukaryota; kingdom Metazoa; phylum Chordata; class Mammalia; order Rodentia; family Cricetidae; genus Phodopus; species Phodopus roborovskii. Next base: position 10,838,103 of record NW_026126418.1, read on the forward strand.
TATGGTTCAAATACCATTCAAGGACAACCAAACTGATACACATTATAAGAATTTAGTCAAATTTTGTGGAATGCCATTATCATCATATTACTTGATGTCCAGGATCTTTTAGACTATATTCCAATTGATATTCAGATAATCATCAGGAAAAGGGCTGAATGCACAAGCATGACTCTTACCACTCTGTTTGCTTACATGTTTTAATTAAAACCAGACCATAAAAGATGGAGCCATTATAGGTTTGAAGAAAAAACTGTTACAAGTAGGTTTTTCTTCCACACTCTAGAGAAATGTCCAAAGACCTACAAGGATGACCCCAACTGACAATCTGAGCAACAGTCACTATAAAAGTCCTTCCCTGATAATGAGATTGATGACTATAGAGCCCTCATTTAGTAGCTGATGGAAACAGAAGCAGACACTCACAGCTAAACACTGAGCCGAATGAAATCCAGATGTAGAGAGGGAGGAGTGATAAGAAAATGGGGACAAGACCAGGCTACAGAAAACCACAGAGACAGCTGACCTGAACCAGAAGGAGCTAATGGACCCCCCCTTCGACTGATAGCTGGGAAACCAGCATTGGACCCATTCAGACCCCCTGAACATGGGTCTCAGTTATAAGGGACCTCTGACAGTGGAACCAGGATGTATCCCTTGTGCACAAAAGGACTTAGGGGAGCACATTCCCCATGGAGGGATACTTGTCTAACCTAGATACAGGAGGGTGGTCCTAGTCCCTACTCCAAATGACTTGACAGATTTTGTTGATTCATCCTGGTAAGCATTACCTTCCCTGTGGAATGTGTGGTGGTGGGGGGACGGGAGGGGAGTGTGGTCTGGGGGCATGGGAGGGAGAGGGAACTGGGATTAATATGTAAAATAAGAAGAAAAAATAAAAAATAAAGACAAACAAAGAAAAAACATGGCATGAAACTAATATGAAAAAGCAAAAATAGCACACATGTATAGGAGCAAAAAACAAGTAAATGTAACTAACATTTTACTTAACGTGAGTGGTGTAAATATCCTGTTTAAAATGTCTGAATTGCTTGATCAGATGTAAAATTATCATATCCAGGAAGGTGTAAGGAACTACACAAACTACACATGTAATCTCAACAGACAAGAAGAAAGGGCAGGCGGAACACAAATTCAAAGCTAGCCTAGCTTTCATTGTGGGAACTGCCACAGAAAGTATTCAGATATATGCCTGTTACAGATACACACTTTTTATTTTTTAAAGAAGGCCATGGGTTGTGATTTTAAAGACAGAAAAACATTCCATGATGTAAATAGGTGAGGTAGATTTCAGACAGAACTTAGAAAAGAAATATTTTAGAGAAAATGAAAACATTTCACAGTACTTCTAGGAAGTGTGCCAATTTAAGACCTGTGAGTATTTCAGGAAGGTGGACAAGTTCATATGAATTTGTATAGTTTGGAGAGATAGCTTATCAGTAAAGATCACTTATTGCTTTTACAGACAACCAGAGTTTGGCTTCCAGCACCATATCAAACAGCTTGGAAGCATTTTATTTGCAGCTTCAGTTGGTCTGACACCCACTTTGGTCTCTTAAAGCACACACACATACTGTTGAACACAAACATGCATGCATACACACATACATATATATGGTCCTTACTCACCCTCACCATACAATCAATGGTCCTTACTCACCCTCAACATTAATGGTCTGAATTTATCTACAAAAAGACACAGGCTAACAGAATGGATGCAAAAGACAGAATCCATCCTTCTGCTGCACACAAGAAACTCATCTAAGCTTCAAAGATAGATATTAAACCAGGATAAAGGGTTGGGAAAACATTTTCCAATCAAATGGAACCAAGAAGCAAGCAGGCATGGCTATCCTAATAGCTAACAAATTAGACTTCAAACCAAGATTAATCAAAAGAGATGAAGACAGTCATTTCGTATTCATCGTGGGAGAAAACCATCAACACAAAGTCTCAGTTATAAACATCTATGCCCCTAATACAAAGACACGCACATTCATAAAAGAGACACTACTAAAACTCAAAGTTCATATGAAACCTCACACACTTATAGTGGAAGACTTCAATACACCACTCTCAACACTAGACAGGACCACAAATCAGAAACTCAACAAAGAAACAAAAGAACTAACAGAAGTTATGTCTCAACTGGAGTTAACAGACATCTATAGAACATTTGATCCAAATACAGAATAATATACCTTCTTCTGTGCTCCACATGGAACAGTCTCTAAAATCGACCACATACTAGGTGGCATAACAAACCTCAACAATTATAAGAGACTAGGAATATTCCTCTGTATCTTATCAGACCACCTTGCATTAAAATTAGAATTCAACAACAACACAAATAGCAGAAAACCTGACAACTCATGGAAACTTAACAATATGCATTTGCACCACACCTGGGTCAAAGAAGAAATAAAGAAAGAAATTAAGGCCTTTCTATTATTCAACGAGAATGAGGATACAACATACCTGAAGTAATGGGACACCTTGAAAGCAGTGCTACGAGGGAAGTTCATTGCACTAAGTGTCTATATGAAGAAAACAGAGGATAGTCACATAAGATAATTAACAGCACAAATGAATGCCTTAGAACAGAGAGATGTGAACTCACCCCATAGGAGTAGACACCAGGAAATAATCAACTTGAGGGCAAAAATACTCAATTAAATACTGGCAAACAGAATTCAAGAATACATCAGAGAAATCATCCACCATGACCAAGTAGGCTTCATACCTGGAATGCAGGGATGGTTTAACATACGGAAATCTATCAACGTGATCCACCATATAAATAAACAGAAAAAGAAAAACCATATGATTATCTCCCTAGATGCAGAAAAAGACTTCGACAACATTCAACACCCTTTCATGATAAAAGTCTTGGAGAGGTCAGGGATAACAGGAACATAATAAAAGCAATATACAGCATACCAACTGCCAACATCAAACTGAATGGAGAGAAAATTAAGCCAATTCCTCTAAAATCAGGCACAAGACAAGGCTGACCTCTCTCTCCATATCTCTTCAATATCATACTAGAAGTTCTAGGTGATGCTATAAGACAACAAAAGGAGATCAAGGGGATCCAAATTGGAAAGGAAGAAGTCAAACTGTCTCCATTTGCAGATGACATGCTAGTTTACAAAAGCGACTCAATAAGCTCTACCAGGTAACTCCTACAGCTGATAAACACCTTCATCAAACTAGCAAGATACAAGATACATTCAAAAAAATCAGTAGCCCTAATTTTTTTCAGATGACAAAGAGACAGAGAACGGTATCAGAGAAATATTAACCTTTACAATAACCACAAGCAACATAAAGTATCTTGGGGTAACACTTACCAAGCAAGTGAAATACCTATATAATAAGAACTTTGTGGCTCTATAGAAAGAAATTAGATACCAGAAAATGGAAAGATCTCCCATGCTCTTGGATAGGTAGGATGAACATAGTAAAAATTGCAATCTTCTAAAAGAAATCTACAAATTAAGTGCAATTCCCATTAAAATCCAAGCACAATTCTTCACCGACCTTGAAAGGCTAATAGTCAACTTTATATGGAAAAACAGAAGACCCAGGGTAGCCTAAACAACCCTTTACAATAAAAGAACTTCAGGAGGCATCACCATTCCTGACGTTAAGCTCTACTATAGAGCTATAGTTCTGAAAACAGCCTGGTATTGGCATAAAAATAGACAGTTAGACCAATGGAATTGAATTGAAAATCCTGATATGAACCCACACAGCTATGAACACCTGATTTTCGACAAAACACCTATAATTATACAATGGGGCAAAGACAGCATCTTCAACAAATGGTGCTGGCACAATTGGATGAGGATGTGTAGAAGTCTGCAGATAGACCCATGTCTTTCGCCATGCACAAAACTCAAGTCCAAATGGATCAAAGACCTCAACATCAATCCAGAAACATTGAACCTCATAAAAGAGAAAGTTGGAGGTACCCTGGAACAAGTTGTTATAGGAGACCGCTTCCTGAACATAACTCCAGGGACACAGACACTGAGAGAAATAATTAATAAATGGGACCTCTTCAAACTTAGAATCTTCTGTAAGGCAAAGGACACAGTTGACAAGACCAAATGGCAGCCCACAGACTGGAAAAAGATTTTCACCAATCCTATATCCAACAAAGGGATGATCTCCAAAATATACAAAGAACTCAAGAAACTAGTCAACAAAAACCAAATAAGCCTATTATAAAATGGCATACTTAACTGAAGAAAGAATTCTCAATAGAGGAAATCAAAAATGATAAAACAGAGTTAAGAAAGTGTTCCATATCCTTAGCCATCATGGAAATGCAAATAAAAACAACTTTGAAATACCATCTTACTCCTGCCAGAATGGCTAAAATTAGAAACACCAATGATGACTCATGTTGGAGAGGATGTGGAGAAAGGGGAACTCTCCTCCACTGCTGGTGGGAGTGCAAACTTATACAGCCATTTTGGAGATCAGTATGGCAGTTCCTCAGGAAAATTGGAATTAGTTTACCACAGGACCCTTCAATCTCCCTATTAGGCATATACCTAAATGATCCACATCCATGCAACAAAGACATCTATTCCACTATGATCATAGCAGCACTATTTGTATTAGCAAGAACCTGGAAGCAACCTAGATCCCCCTCAATTGAAGAATGGATAATGAAGATGTGGCACATCTACACAATGGAATACAAGATAATGGTATCTTGAAATTTGTAGGCAAGTGGATGGCACTTGAAGAAACCATCCTGAATAAGGTAACCCAGTCACAAAAAGATGAACATAGTACGTACTCACTCATATATAGATTTTAGACCTAGATCAAAGGATCACCAGCCTATAATTCATACCACCAGAGGAACTAGGATACAAGGTATATTCTAAGAGATTCATATAAAGTCCCTCACAGAACCAGGAAGTGACATGTCCCCCAGAGCACAGGGGAAGTGGGGTGGGGGGGCACAGTGAATGGAGAGAGAAGTAGGAGAATATGAGGAAGAAGAAAGGAAAACATGTGCGTCCAGGAAGATTGAGCCCGGTTAGGAATAAAAGACAGGAGAGAGAGAGAGAGAGAGAGAGAGAGAGAGAGAGAGAGAGAGAGAGAGAACATAAAAGAGGGAGCCAATATTGGTTTGAAGATAAAATTTAACACAAAGAAATGTCTATAATACTACACGACTGCCTCCAACTAACAATTTAGCTTCCATTGAAAGGCTAGTATAAATGCCTTTCCTGGATATTGAGATCAATAACTAACTTATCTATGAAGCCCTCAACTAATGCCTGTTGGAAAGAGGAACAAACACCCATACATAAACACTGAGTCGAAGTAGAACCCAGATGCAGATGGAGAGGACAAGACCAGGAGACAGAAGCACATAGAGACAGCTTACCTGAACAAGGAGGAGCTAACAGACAACCAGACTGATAGCTGGGAAGCCAGCATGGGACCAACTCAGGCCCCCCTGAATATGGGTCTCAGCCAGAAGGACTGAGCAGTCTAATGGACCTCAGACAGTGGAGCCAGGATGTATACCTGGTGCACAAAAGGACCTTGCTAACACATCCCCCAAGGAGGTATAACTGCCTTAACCTAGAGACAGGAGAGAAGCCCTAGTCCGTACTTCACATGACCTTTCAGATCTACATGACCCCAACTGGATGGTATTCCCCTACATATGGAATTGGGGTGGGGAGATGGGAGGGGAAGATGGTTAGGGTGTATGTGAGAGGGTAGAGAGGGTAAAAGGGAGGGAAGGAGGCAAGAAGGGAAGGAGGGAGGGAGGGAGAGGGAACTGGGATCGACATGTAAAATAATAAATTAAATAAAAAAAGTGCTTTGACTCCAAAATTTAAGTTCAAGGACAAGTTACTGCGGAAAAGGGTTTCTATTTTTTTTTCCACAGTGATGGTTATTATCATTATGTATATATGTTTCTAAAACTGGTTAATGAATAAAGCACTATTGGCTAATAGAAAAGGAAGATAGGAGGGACTAGGAGACAAGGAGGAAAGGGGAAGGATTAAATAGGAGTCACCATGGAGAGACCAGGAAGATGAGATGCCTTCTCCACTCCCTGGGAGGTGAAACCACGTGAAAATACATATAAATGGGTCAATACTTAAGACAGAACTAGCCAATAAGAAACAAGTAACTGGCCAACAGCATGATATCACATACAGAATCTGTGCGTTATTTGGTGCTGGTGCAGGGGTGGTACAAGACCAGGTGGTGGGAGGAGAAAACATACTCCTTACATATGGCACCCATGTGGTTAATAGGAACATCCATTTAAAATTTAACAAAAGTTTATAAGCGTTTCAGAAACAAAAGAACAGAGACTAGCAAGGTTTCTTGGTAGCAGCATTTTTCTAGGTAGGACTCTGCTTTGTGAGAGACCAGCAGATAAGTGCACGGCTCCTTTAAGAAAAGTTTCCTGACTCAGCATAATTGGCAAAAAACTGCAAGGCTTTTAAGAAACTCTGCTAATAATTTATTGGTGTGTATTAGAGATGGCAACGGCAGTGACCACATCTCCAAGCTGGCAGCATGATTACTGGATGGTAGCGCAGACGAAGGCAGTGACCACAGCTCTCAGTGCTGGTGGTAAAATAGCCACAGCCATTTTTGATAAACTGGGGCTAACACAGTTATAAATTTCATTTTAGCAATGTTTTTCTTTACCAGATAAAAGACTCCTGGCCAGAAAAAGATAAAGATTTACAGTAAAGCAGATTCACATTAAGAAAAATCGCTAAATGTTTACAGTGTGGTCTAAAATATACATAGATTTGGGAGAGAAAAAGAACACAATGGTTTTAAAAACTCAGTGAGGCTCTGGGTGTGATGGCACGTGCCTTTAATCCCAGTACTGGAGAGACAGAGGCAAGCAGATCTCTTGTGATTACAAAGTAAACATTGTATGCAGAGTGAATTCCAGGACAGACAAAAGTTACACAGAGAAACCCTGTCTAAAAAATAAAAAATAAAAAGTAAAAGAAACAGTAATAAAGCCACTTAAAGATGAAAAGCTCAGCGGGAATCTTGTTCCTGTATGGTGTTATATTGTCTTTGTATCTTTTGACTGCTGAGGAAACAACAACAACTGTTAAAGCAAATGGTGCTGGATCAATCCAGTTTATATATTTTAAAAATGCTTTGACTCCAAAATTTAAGTCTAAGGACAAGTTACTGGGGAAAAGGATTTCTATTTTTGTTTCCACAGAAAATGAAAAGCTGTGGTTTGAGCAAGCCAGACCCCCTGAAACAGAGTACCAGGTGATCCTACATTCAAAACAGCTGGACAAAGCAGCCTTGCAGACTACAGCCAGGATTTCTGTTTCTTCTTAGGATTCCCCATAACAGCGCCCCCTATCAACAGGAAGTAGTTTGGAAAGAATGACACCCAAATTCCCAAATAGTGTTTATAAATGTTTGTTTTCATTTAAATGGACTTGTTTATATATAGTTAATGATCACAGCCACTTCTTTTTAAAGGTAAAAAGGGAATTATGGTATAGATATGAATACTTTGTTTTGGAATGGATTTTCATTTATTGATACAATTTAAGATCAATTGTGTGCTATCTATATTTCTCTTGTTTAGATATTGTGTTTGCATAGCTCATTTAGAAATGTAATGTTTAATTTAGTAGAGATTTCAGATAGTTAGCTACAATAGTCAAAACTTATAGTTAGATGTGTTAGGTTTTCTAGATATACAGAGATGTATTTGAGATGAATAGGCATTCTTTAAAACTTTCAAAGACCTACAGAATATGGCATTTAAAATGGTTTAGGGTTTTCCTGACAATGAGATATAACTGCTCCTGCCAATACCACTTATGTCAGAAAGGAAGATGGACATTGAAGAAACTTGTTATGAAGTTTACTTCCAATATGGCAAGAGAAGTCATTTGGACAAGATACTGATCTTGACTGGAATGTTTGACTTTATGCAGGACCCATAGAAAAGTGACTGCTGATTCAAGATGGACATTGCTACAGAGTTCCTGCTTCATGGAAGAGTCTGCCAGACAGTCTACAGGACACAGAGAAAAATAATTGACAAACTGTCAATACAAGAATACAGTTTAAGGTTTCCTACTTTTCTGAAGAGTCTGCTAGACACATTATTGCCTATAGGATGAAGATGGAAGATTACAGAAGAACTTCAGATGACTGAAAAGGCAAGATGTCTCTGTCATTTCTAGAGTCTATATACTATCCTTCTGTGGTCTTTGATGGAGTTGAAGACAAATAGTTATGGTTATAGTTTTCCTTAGGATTAAAGATAAGTTACTTAGACTTTAGACACACAAAGATAGGATAGATGATGGAATATTTTCTTCAAATCTTACTAAATGTTAATGGACTAAATATTATTAACTGCAATTCTTACTTGATAACTGTTGTGTGATACATTTTGCTATGTTGAGGTTAAAACCCTTCTTTTTATTTAGACAGAAAAGAGGAGATAATGGGAGATGTCAATAAGTATATATGTTTCTCATACTGGTTAATGAATAAAGCACTGTTGGCCAATAGGAAAGGAAGATAGGAGGGACTAGGAGACAAGGAGGAAAGGGGAAGAAGTAAGGAGGAGTCAGCATGGAGAGACCAGGGAGACGAGATGCCTGCCCCAATCCCTGGTAGGTGAAACCACATGGAAATACATATAAATGGGTTAATACTTAAGACAGAGCTAGCTGATAAGAAACTACTACCACGCCAATAGCATTGTATCAAATACAGAGTCTCGGTGTGTTCACTGGGGCTAGGGCGGCAGGGGACAAGACCAGCGGTGGGCGGAAAAATCCTACTCCTTACACCACAGAAAATGAAAAGCTGTGGATTCCTTCCAGACTAATGTGGTTTGATCAAGCCAGACCACCTGAAACAGAGTACCAGGTGATCCTACATTCAAAACAGCTAGATAAAGCAGCTTTACAGACTACAGCCAGGATTTCTGCATCTTCTTAGAATCCCCCATGACAGTGCCCCTTACCAGCAGGAAGTAGTTTGGAAAAAACGACGCCCAAATTCCCAAATATTGTCTATAAATGTTTGTTTTCATTTAAATGGACTTGGTTATATAAAATAAATAAGTAAATGAATACATAATAGAAAAAAATATTTACATTTGTGACCAAGTTACTATGAAGGAAAGCCACAATGAAGTGTCACAATACATTTTCTTACAAAAAAGATATAAAGTCGATAAAAATAGAAGGTTGGCAAAAAATGTACAGGAATTGAAATGTATTTAAATATATAATAATATACATAGTAAATTACTAATGGCCAAATAAAACAATCCAGATTGTATAAAAAATTCGGTAGTGATAAAATATAAACTTCTGCCTTAAGTTTATCCAAAGAAAATGTTAATATGTGTACAGAAAAACATGTACACTGTGTAGTGTTTATTGCAGGGGCATTTATAGTACTAAAGAAGTTAGTAATCTGAAGGAAAGCACTTTAAAAATGTACAAACAACATGGAACAGCTAAGATTTAAAATACTCAGCAAGTAAAATAAATAAGTTATCAGTGCCTTCAACTGGGGTCTCAAAATTATTACAGTAATATTCAGAACTATATGCAAAACAATGAGTGCTACATGATGATTCAATTCATCTTAAGTGTTCAGAAAACACTAATTTATAGATACAAAACACAACAGTGGCACCTTCTAACTAGGGCAGGAATGAAGAGAGATTAATGCCTTTTAAGACTGAGTAGTGGTAAGAATGTTTGTAGAACACTACTATTCATTATAAATAAAATTGTAATAGCTACATGATAGTTTTAGTACATGTCACTAAAACTGCTGAAAAATTAGATAGAACATTTGTATAAAATTAAAGTTAATATGAGCTAAAGTAAAAACAATTTATTAGAAAGTAAAGTGGAAAAACAAATATAGAAAAGCCTTTATACTTTTTCCTCAGATGGTACCCAGATTTAAAATAGATATTAGAGTAATTTCTAGTGTCATATATGATAATGCCTAGTAACTAAACAACTGCCTAATCACCCTGAGGAATGGTATCATACTGGGGAACTTACTCTGTCTGCTAACACTATGTACTCAATACCATTAAAACCAAGTCTACTTTGATGAGAAGAGGGCCTGTTATTCAGCCAAGCATAACCTCATGGTTCAAGTACAGTTTTTCCTGCTCAGATCTATATTGAAATGTGGTTGTCACTATAACTGTATTGGGATATGAGGTTTCAGGTGAATTAACTATCTTACTCTGAGCCTGGGTTAGCTTTCACATGTAGATGATGTTATAATGCATTAGGGTTCTATCATCTTCTCTATGCACACACTTAGCCTTCCTTCTTTGTTTTCATTTTACATAGAGCAGTACACAGCCACCATTAGAGCCAAAGCAGAAGCATCCAACTAATCTTGAGAAAAACATAACAAAATAAAATAGCAAGCACATCACATTGTGAAGACCAAATCTCTTGATTTATGTTACTAACATGTCTTCTCCAAGTTTAAATATTCACTCCAAACAAGCCCCCTTTTTCTAACCACTCTACTAACACTCATCAAAATTCATAATGTTAGAGGCATGATTCATCATGTTAATAGTCTTCATAAGCAAATAATTCAATGCATATTCCTAAGGAGGCCTGCAATTCAAAGTGTTACATTATTAGAAGCATCAACATATCTCCATGGGTGGAGAAGTACAGTTAAACAGTTTCAAATCTTAACTGGAAATACAGCCACAAGTATTTGTTGTAGTTGTCCATCTACTTGTCTGGAAAGACATATGCAGCCTGGCCATTATTAGCACATTGCCACAGGGAAGACAAGTAAAAGTTCATTTCCCAACACAGGTGATAGTACAAATGCTTCTATGATGTCTGCTACTTTAATTCAGCAGGTCACTGCTGCTTCACAGCAAATTGGTCCTTGCTTTTAAATGACCATTATGGGTACTATAATGACATTTCATGCTGCAAAAGAAGGGATCTGATATTCATCAAGTACCTGATAACCACATTATGGAGGTGATTCCACATGTATTAGCTCACATAATCTGAAGAACAAACCTGAGCTAGATATTAAGGTTCCCTTTTTATATGTAGAGAAAATGAGACATGGAAGTTAACTAAATTCAACTTCTCCCCAGGGTTTGTTGTATGACTCAAGTAAAGCCTCAGGCAAAAATTCTACCTAAAACTCTATAGAAAACAATAAAATTTACTATGCCTTTTGCCAAAATGTAGATGGCAAAGACATAATGGGTGAATGTAAACATATCCCATCATCTCATCTGATGGAGCCCACCACTACTGTTTTATTATAGTTGCCCACCCATTCTGAGAGTGGCCTTACTACACCAAAGAGCTGTATGGTTCCCTTCTCATTGTCAAATTACCATCTGCCACTTCAAGTTGATGTCCAAACTGACTTCTTTCTCTCTAAGACAGAGAAACTTGGCATCACCGGAAAAATTCAATCATGCACTGGCTGTTACAATAAAGGAAATTTCTTTAAATAATTAAGTGCTATAAAGGGCAATGTGCAATCACCCAAAAGTGCACAAGAGCTGAGGCATGTGTCACAATACGGAGATGGCTTTGACCCGGCCTCCATTCTCTTCACATCCATTTCCTTTAGTGAACTAGAGAGTAATGTAGAGGAGGGCTTTCTTTTCTCTCCTGACAAAAAGACACGTCATATCCCTATGAAAGAATCTGCCAGAGTCCACTTAGCATTGACACACTGTGAATGGATGCTGTGAAGCCAGAAAGGACTAAAGGATTCCTGGAATGAAATAAGCCAGTAGTATATTCTCTTTGTGAGTAGGAAAAGGAAAAAAAAATTAAAACATCCTCTCTTTTCTCTGATTTTCTCCATCTCCTCATACTATTTTACTTTCACTAGGCCTCACGTAGGTGAAATAGTGTAGGATAGTAAGACAAGAACATTATGGAGTCCTGGAGTCCGTAAGGCTTCTTTTCTATGTGGTAAACTGTTATGAAGTCCAGGGAGCACAAAACAAGGAGCAGATTTATAAAAAGGAGATAGAGAGTTATTTTCCTTTCCAGGTAGAAATAACTGCTTGTTAAAGAGCAAATCATTCCTTTCAATTTAGCCAGATTGCTGTCTCTATTGCTCACTAAATCATGGAAATTGAACTTTCTTCTTGCAGATGCAACTCTTCTTTGCAGTCAATATGCAGTCAATGCATGTTAATACAGTAAGCTCCATCTTTCTCCTCCCTCTCCACCCAACATCCCATTAATAAAGGCAATAGCAGTGCATTTGACATTTATAGAGCCTAAAGGATTCCCAGAAGCTTTCTCCAGTTATTCTGAATAGGGTCCTGATGAGCAGCCACCACTTAGGAGGCAAGAAGAGAATAACAGTGAGCACACAGTTAAAAGGAAAAGATCCTACACAAGGCCAGGTAATACTATCCTGTCTTAAAAATTTCAAAATATTATCTACATTCATGTTAAAAAAAATAGGGCCTTTACTTTATAAATTCAAAGCATGTCATCAAAAGTCAATGATGTGGAGCTGGCCAACTGAAATACGACATTTGAAAGGGAAAAGAAAAAACACTATGGAGGGATTCTTTTTTTTTTTTTTTTTAAAGGATTATTTACAACTTGTCTGGTTTCCTAACAACTGTAAGAACAAAGACACAATGAGAACTCAAGCTGTAATAATGCTATTTGGAGTGCACCCTACTCCATATTACAAGGAGATGGTTAGGATCAGGAATGCATTTGAACTAGGAGGGTATCAATAAATCAGATAAACACTGTCTTATGCACAAACACTAAGCATGTTCAAGATTTAAATTCTTACATTTAAATTCTCTTTTACAGAAAACATAATACAAACATCAGAATAAAATTCTTTTTTAAATAAGAATGAAAGATTTATTATTGAATTATATCAAAATATTATATACAAATTCAATGCTTTTAATTTAAATGATTACTATGTATCTTCACATATGTATAAATGTGTATATGAAAATTTTATTATTGATCTATCAAATTACACATAACCCTACATTATCTCTGTTATTTAATTACATTTTATTAAATTGACTGAGCTTTCTAGAGAGTACTGACACTTCTGTGTGTAACTAATACATTTCCTTCTGCTTTGGTTTGGCCCTTACAGGAGCACATTCCACAGTATCCCCTCCTTAGTGAGGTTTCTGTACTGGCTGATGCTAAACTCCCTTCATGAAGAGTCTTTCAATAGATCAAACTTTGGACCTTCAAGATAAGCTTGTTTGATTCTTCGTCCTTTCTGATAGGAAACTTGAGTGCCCTAAATTCTCTCATAGATGACTTGGGAAAGTACTAACCCCAGTTTACCCTCATCCTAACCATAGAAAGGATATTAATTCTCTACATCTACCCTTACTTCATTTTATTAGATATAAGGTTTTTAAATATTTATTTATTTATTTATTGTGTGTACCTTGTTTCGTCTTTATATATGCCTTCAGGCCAAAAGAGGGTTTCTCATAATCTGTAACTCAAGTTCCAGGACATCTGATTCCCTCTTCTGGCATCAATGGGGGCTGTGCTTACATATACAAATCCACACACATACATGTCCATTTAATTAAAAATAGTAAAATCAATTCAAACTTTATTTTATTGAAGTCAATGCAGCATCTTAAGAAATCTTGATAACTCTGAGACAATCTACTGATCTCACTCTCTTTTTGCAATGTGTATCCATGACAGTTAATAGCTCTTGAAATCCAATATCATAAGCAAATTATAATCTGTGAACCACAACAGTTTTTATACATAACACAAGTATTTCACAGAGAGTGCACTATGGATATTTAGTTAAATAAATTTAGAACTTTGCTACAATTATAATGATAAAGTGCATTCAAAGCTAATAAATAAATTCATTTTATTTTTTAATTTCCTTTTATTATATATGAACAAGCATTTGTCAGCATGTGCACCATATATGATGCCTCTTGCCCATGTATCCAGAAGAGAACAATAATTCTCCTGGAACACCATGCAGCTGCTGGAAAAGGAAGCCTGGGTCATTTGTAAGAGCAAAGAGTTAATAACTCATAACTGCTGAGCTACCTTTCCTTCATCTTAGACTGCAAACAATGGGCTGTACTAATTTATATTTTCTCAATAAGCCAAAGACCTGCTGCACCAAGGGAATATTATGTGCAGTTCTGTGATAAATACCATCATCTGTTATTTGATTCATGTGTGAATTTCAAGCATAGTCCCCTGAAAGAGCCTAGTCTAGGCAGTTTCTGAAAGGAAAGATTAAAGTTTCTCATAGGCCCAGAAGTAAAGCCACTCATATTAATGCAAAATCATAAAATGTCTGTGAGATTAACTAAGAGCTAGTATAGCATTATAACATGAAAATGCAGTTATACATTTGTAGCTACACACAGCTTATACTTTGTAGCTAAGCAGAAGGAAATCAGAATGCTCAAGTATAAGATTCTTTTAAACTGGAAAAAAATACTGCTTTTCTATTTGCTTTGCTGGTACTATTAGGATTGCTATACCTAAACATATATAAATATCAAAATATTAATTGTCCTTGTTTTAAATTGTATACTATATCAATTTCCACATATCACATTTGTTACTGAGTAAAGTGGCTTCCAAAGGACTGAAAGGTGAGACACATAACCTCAGTGATAAAGAGGCATGACCTTTGCAGGAAAGATGTATTCATGCTCATCTAACAGAAAAGAGCATTTCTGCCCTTTGCAGAAAAAAATTAGTCTTCTCTGGAGATGTAAATCTATCAATATAACAGATTTGTATGATTCTTTTATTTGATCAATGTTTCCAAACTGTACTTGAATCAAGATTGAGAAAATAGCAAGCTTAAGCAAAGTAGTATATATCCATTTCCTCATTTCCTAAGAAATGGGTATAAAATAATATATATATATATATATGTATATATATATATATATGGTTATATATAAATAAACATATATAACTAAATTTTTTTCTTGGTTTGACTATTTTAATTAAATTATTTAAGTTACCTTTCTATGCTAATGACAAAAATTGAATTAAAATGAGATGTATATAATTAGAATATAAAACTATTTAAATTATTTTTTTGATTCCAACAAAGAAATTTTTTTCTGGTTTGTTAACATCAAAGGTGTTCCAAAGTCTAAAGGAACCAAATGTTTGCTGTATTTTAGGGATGACTCACAAATCTACTACAAAACTTTGGCTTGTAGTTTAATATTATATTTGTATTTTCATCTTAACTCTAAAATATAGAGATTTGGGAACTTGATCATTAAAACATTTTTAGAAATATTGTATACAAATTTTTAGCTACATTATAAACTCAAAATTAATAGAAAAAAAAAGCCTAGGCACATGCCTTTAATCTCAGCATTCAGGAAACAGAGAAAGACAGATCTCTGAGTTCAAGGCCAGCATGGTCAACAGAGCAAGTTCAAGGACAGTTAGAGCTATACAGAGAATTCTTCTCAAAAACAACAGCAGTAACAACAAAATTCTAGTAAAAGTTGACTTTTTTCTGTGGTTCTGCCATTATGACAGTGTTTGGTACAGATAACGCTGCCTATATTTGACACAATTTCATTGCTCCATTTGGAAAATGAATAGCTTGGCCTAAAAAAAAAAAAAAAAAAAAAAAAAAAAAAATTGGTCTGCAAATACATTTCAAAATCGCAATAAATGTTTTAAGAAGACAAAGAGTTTGCAAACAGTACATATGAGAATCACTGGACTCAGCAGGAGAACAAGATGGATGAATAAGTTTTGGTCTGAGAATGGAGAGGTTGTGGGCAATGTAGAATTAGGCAGATTTACCAGCTAGGCCATAGCACAGGATCCCCAGGCTGGGATGGATCTGCAGGTTGGATATGGTATTCTTAGGACAAGGTCAGGTAGATACATGAGCCTAAGCTGGCAGGCAGAATATATAACCCTGACCATCGCATTTATAGTTACCACTTTAACTTGACAGCATCCAACAACTGTTTAATTGGACTTAAGTTCCACTTAATAGGGTGGAAACCATGCCTGATACTCTAAATTCAATCATATACTGATTATTAATGTTTTGAGTCTTAGAAGAGCCTACTACTGTTACCTTTCTTAGCCAGTATAATTCCTAACTGCATTTTAAACCCTTATCCTTATACTCTTTGCAGTTTCTATTTTCAGCAAATGCAGAGCATTTCAGAAAGCCACAACTGAACAAATACAAACAGGTCACTGTAGGCTTCTTAGCCTCAGTTGGTACATATAACATACAACTCATCCAACTAAAGCTTAGGAATTAGCACAGAGTAAAGGAAGACAGTAAGAGCCAGAGGAATGAGAAGTCTGATTGTTTCTTTTGTGTATGACAGGGAGTCTGCATCCTTAGAATGTTAACAATATAGCTACCGAAAGAAGAAATGAACAATGACATCAATTGGCAAGCCAATGTACATGGGGCAAATCTCACAGAGCCCACCCATAGAGGAAGAAGTAGTCTTCCCCAGAGATGAGCCTTCTTTAATTGGCTATTCAATACTAGTTTAGGCAAGAAACAACAAATGAACTTAGCAATATATATGGGAAAAAGCAATGAATTTGAAATGTGGATATGGAAAGAATTAGGAAGAAGGATGGTGAAAATATAGTACATGTAATGAAATTTAAAAATATATGTAATGTAATTGAGCAAAGAAAGAAAGAAGAGAAAAAAAGACAAAGTCCTCTCTCTTTCTCCCTTTTGGCGGTGGATGCACTGCCATAACTACCTAAGGCATCAGTCTGTTTGCTGATCTGTAAACTATAATATTCACAGAATTATTATTTTGGAGGCTGCAGCAATATCTCAGTGTTTAAGAGCATTTTTTCTGCTCTAGCACAAAACTGAAATTCCTTACCACCCACATAAAAACTCACTACATGTAACTTTTGTTCTAGGTTATATGACACCCTCTACTGGCTATCATTGACATGCCATGCTTGCTGTGCTCAAGCATAAATGTAAACAAAATGCTTATACACATAAAATGAAATCAATCTTACATTTTATATTAGTTTTCTACCTTATAAAGAGCCTTATTCAATGCACTGGATCTTTCTGGTTTTATCATTGTTTCTAAAAACATGCAGGCACAAACAAAAAATTCTGTTTGGAATTCAACATTGCATTCTCTGCATTTGGCTACCCTATTACAATCTTTTTTATATCCTAATATGTTTCTATGGTGATTATTAAATCATCATAACCAATATATCTTAATTCGATGTTGATGCTAATATCTTTTCATTAAGAACAAGAATGGAGATAAGTACAGAACAGGACATATTTAGACACTATTCCCTATTAGTGGAAAAGGAAATAAAAACAAACACTTTTAAAGCCCTATATGATCGTAGATCCTATCAATATTAAAGAATATGGACATAGCCAGAGCATAAACTTCAGATCAGCTTGATTTCTTATTCTTTTGTTCTTGTAGATGGAAAGGTTTGTAGCTCCTGGAAGGGTAGAGTAGAACATTCTGGAAAGCTTACATGCAACCATATGGTGATGGAACTGCTTGGTATGATTAGCAGTTTCTAAAGCAATGCATTAAGTCTGAGACTTTTGCCACAAATCCCTCTTGAATATAGTAAGAAACAATTTCAAAGCTATTTTATTGCACGATACTTAACTTCAACCATTTAAGAATATTTGAAAATTATGTAACAGATACAAAGAAAATAAATTTTAACAAAGCTGTTTTAACTAAGACCATTTGAAAAAATATTGTTCAGTAGAAAGAGGTTTAATAAACCCTAGTGTTATAACTGTAATTATTCATTCATCAAATAATTTTATATACATTTTAAGAAGAGGTACACTGTTTTAAAAATCTATTAGCCACTATGCAGAGTCCTATGACCACAACTCATAACTTTTCAAGATTACCTTTGTATTTAAGCTGTCATTATTAAAATAACCTGATGGGAGATGCCATTATTTATATATGTTTCTCATACTGGTTAATAATAAAGCACTGTTGGCCAATAGGAAAGGAAGTTAGGAGGGACTAGGAGACAAGGAGGAAATAGGAAGTAGTAAGGAGGAGTCAAGATGGAGAGTCTGGAGAGAGCAGTATGCGGAAGCCGGCTCCCAGGTAAGAAGAACACGTGGACATACATAGATTAACACAAATGGGTTAATAACTAAGGCAGAGCTAGCCAATAAGAAACTAGTACCTGGCCAATAGCATTGTATCAAATACAGAGTCTCTGTGCATTATTTGGGGCTGGCGCAGTGGCAGGACAAGACCGGGTGGCGGCAGGCGTGGAAAAACCCTACTCCCTACAGATGGCGCCCACGTGGTTAATAAGAACTTCCACTTAAAATTTAACAAAAGCTTAAAAAAGGGTTTTACAAACAAAAGAACAGAGACAAGCAAGGTTTCTTGGCAGCAGCATTTTTCTCGGTTGGAATCTGTTTTGCAAGAGACAAGCAGATATTTGTGCTGCTCCTTTAAGGGAAGGTTCTTGACTCAGTATAGGGGCAAAAAACGCACGGCTTTTAAAAAGCACTGCTAACAATTTATTGGTGTGTATCAGAGTTGGCAATGACAGTGACCACATCTCCAAGCCAGCAGCATGCTTGCTAGACGGCAGCACAAAGACAGTGAGCACACCTTTCAGTACTGGCGGTAAAATAGCCGCAGCCATCTTTTATAAACTGCCTCAGAAACAACAGAGACTTTCATTTTAGCAATGTTGTTGTTTACCAGATAAATGACTTGTGGCCAGACGAAGATAAAGATTTACAGTAAAGACAGATTCACATTAAGAAAAAGCACTAAAGGTTTACAGTGTGTTCTAAAATATATGTAGGCTTGGGAGAGAAAAAGAAATAAGATGGTTTTAAAAAGACAAACAGGAACTGGGTGTGGTTGCACACGCCTTTAATCCCAACACTCGGGAGACAGAGGCAAGCAGATCTCTGTGATTTTAAAGTAAACCTGATTTGCAGAGTAAATTCCAGGACAGATAAGAGTTACACAATGAAACCCTATGTCAAAAAATAAAAAAATAAAAGTAAAATAAACAGAGTAATAATAAAGGCACGTAAAGATGAAAAGCTCAGAGAGAATCTGGTTAATGTATGCTATTGTGTTGTCTCTACATTGTTTGACTGCTGAGAAAATAACAACAACTGATAAAGGAAATGCTGCTGGATTAATTCAATTTATATATTTTAAAAATGCTTTGACTCCAACATTTAAGTTCAAGGACAAGTTACTGGGGAAAAGGATTTCTATTTTTGTTTCCACAGAAAATGAAAAGCTGTGGATTCCTTCCAGACTAATGTGGTTTGATCAAGCCAGGCCCCCTGAAACAGAGTCGCTGGTGATCCAACATTCAAAGCAGCTTGGACAAAGCAGCCTTGCAGACTACAGCCAAGATTTCTGCAACTTCTTAGGATCCCCATGACAGTGCCCCCTATCAGCAGGAAGTAGTTTGGAAAGAACGACGCCCAAATTCCCAAATATTGTTTATAAATGTTTGTTTTCATTTAAATGGACTTGGTTATAAATGGTTAAGGATCACAACCAATATCTTTTTAAAGATAAAAAGGGAATTATGGTATAGATATGCATAGTTTGTTTTGGAATGGATTTTCATTTATTGATACAATTTAAGGTCAATTTTGTCATATGTATATTTCTCCTCTTGTTTGTATAGCTCATTTAGAAATGTAATGTATAATGTAGTACAGATTATAGATAATTACCTATGATAGTCAAAGCTTAGAGTTTAGTTAGGGTTTTCAAGATACACAGAGATGTATTTAAGGTAGATAGGAATTCTTCAAACCTTTCAAAGAACTACAGAATATGGCATTTAAAATGGTTTAGGGTTTTACTTGATAATGAGACATAAATGCTCCTGGTAACACCAAAAAGGAAGATGGACATTAAAGAAACACATTATGGAGTTTACTTCCAATATGGCAAGACTAGCCATTTGGACAAGATACTGCTCTTGTCTGGACTGTTTGACTTTATGCTGTATAAACTGGACATGCAGGACCCACAGAAAAGTGACTGGTAATTCAAGATCGACATTGCTACAGAGTTCCTGCTTCATGGAAGAGTCTGCAAGACAGTATGCAGGACACAGAGAAAAGTGACTGATAAACTGCCAATACAAGAAGACAGTTTAAAGTTTCCTGCGTTGCTGAAGAGTCTGCTAGACACACTATGGCCTATGGGCTGAAGATGGAAGATTACAAAAGAACTTCGCGTGACCAGGCAGTGAGTTGTCTCTGTCATTTCTAGAGCTTATATATTATCCTTCTGTGGTCTTTGAAGGAGTTGAAGACAGATAGTTATGGTTATAGTTTTCATTAGTTAGGATTAAAGATAAGTTACTTAGACTTTAGACACACAAAGAATAAATGATGATGAAATATTTTCTTCAAATCTTGCTAAATGTTAATGGACTAAATATTGTTAACTGTCTGCTCCTGTCTTTTGATTCCTAATACCAAATTCCTGACTTAGGCAACTGGAAATGGTGGAGTATATTTCAGAAGGAAGTTTTCCCATTCTGTTGAAATTATACCCAAAATTCAGTGGCTAGTAAATACTGCAGATAAGGAACACTTGAACAAAAATGCCATAAAAGAGATAGGTTACCTCATATGCAAAACATATGAAGTCTGGGAAAGAATTCTACTCACTTGGTAGAAATTTTTCTCCAACCTTCATCTTCACATTTAGCCTACAATGTCAAGCCATCCTGGTTTGTGGTTGAGCACCAATCTATATCATATCTATACCTTCTTCAGTTACATGACTGACTTGCTGAGTACTAATAGCAGACAAAGACTCACTTTCATTTTCAGTATCAGACAAAACATTGCAGATGAGAGATGGGTATTACTTTTTATAGTATGTTTTATACTTTACCCAAATTCAAATCATGGTTTGGGAGCAAATTGGGCATCATGTGGGTCAATTACATGATATGCCCCAATATTATTTTATAATCAAAAATAAATAATTTATGAAAGAAACTAGCAAGATTGAGTGTGTCTACTCTGGTGGACATCAAAAACTCTTTTGAAGATGGCTTTAAGTTCTCCTATGTAGGTCACTTTCTCTCAGTAAGAGAAAAATCTATTCAATATTTCTATGAAATAACATTTTATATATAAAAAAAAGACCTTCCAAAAACCTTCAACAGGAAATGGCTCTGTTGCATAGTTCAAAAGCAAAGTGTTCACTTAAATCAGGACCGATGTTTTGCTCTCAGCTTTTTGTGTTCAATTCTATCAGCTAAAAACACAAGGAAAATGTAGAACAGTTACTATATAAATTGTGTGTGAAGATTAAGTTTAATAAAGAGTATAGCATTATCATAACATTTAAAAAAAGGATGGAGAATTTCCATTACTGTTTTTGTCCCTTCCTCCACCCACATTGCTTTGTCTGTCACATAGACACATGTACAAAGGTTTATACAGTTTCACATCACCATAGAACAATCATGGCTTTCATAATTTAAACTCAAATGAATGCAACACAAGCAATAAATCCTTACCATTGCCAACTTCCTTTTCTTAAATATTTAGTTGGAATAGATTTATTTTAATTATATATTAAGTATTACATTTTTCTCTTATTCTTGCCATAATGACTGTGGTACTACTTAGTACAATTTATCCAATTATTTAACAAATTTAAAGTCTTTTTACTTATTTACTTTAATTTTTTCAAATTTAAATGTAATTATGCAATTTTACTTTTCCATTTCTTCCTTGTATAAATCATGCATTCTGATATACTATTTCTTATTCTCCCTTAAATTCTTATCCTCTATTTCCTTAATTTTTATGAAATATATGTGTACATATATATGTACACATATATATATACACAAATAAAATCTGCTTAGTCATTATAATGTGTATATATATTATATATGTATGTATATATATATATATATACACATGATGTCAGTGTTGACATTTATTAAACAAAATTCTAAATATTTATGCTTATAAACTGGAGTAAGTATAGGTTTTTCATCTCATCAAAGAATCATCTCTTTCAACAGATAGAGACCACTATAGAAAACTGATTAAAAAGCAGAAAATAAGAAACTGTGTGGTACTCAGGCCCAAGTGGCACATAAACAATACAACTACTTCCCTCATCTTCAAGGATCACAGCAGAAGACAGTAAAAAATTAGTAAGAACAAGAGGCATAGGACATTTGTTGTGAGATTGTATCTTCTAGAATTTTCAGAGAAGCTATTCCATAAAGTTTCATCAATTTCAATGCTTAATCAGGCCTGAATGAGGACCATTTTAAATATTCAGGTAACCAAAAAGGCCAGCACAATATAAATATGGTAAGGAATACTGAGATTTCTACTATTTAAGAGAGACGAGATTACCAATGATTGCAAAACATAGACATCCCCACATACATAACAACTTCATCTGTGGTTTTAGAGAATATGAACTTTAGATTTGCAAACAAACCAAGTACCTGTTTGAGAAAATACATTTAATTATACATACCCACTAATGCCAATATAGCCCAACATTAGCTTTTGTTATGCCTTGTCTGTAAGGAAACTGGGTGGACTCTATTAGATGTTTGTAGGTCTCTTAATGTAGTTGAAACTCTGCTTTCATTTGCCACTTGAGTCTTTGTCACTAATTAGTAGTTACAGAATTCTAAAACAGGATAAAGAGTATTGTTTCCACATTTTTATTTTGTTGTTTGCAAATAACTTTTCATATGATTTTGGATAATTGAAACAACTGTTGAAAACGTACTTAGGACTTTTAATTTTTTACTCAATATTTTCAATCCTGAGAAAAAATGTTTTGTCTCTGAGAATAGCTCCTCCTGGGATCTAGGCACTCAGCTCATGAAAAATGTGCATCCAAAATGTCATTCGTTCTACCTATTCATCTCAGTAGTCAGAACTTGGAAGCTGTAAACTACTGAGGTTTAATAAGGATCAGGAGAAACAAATAGGCTGAAGAAACGTTTATTCAGGGAGAGGAGAAATAAATTAAAACATAGACAGATGAAAACCAGCAGGCTACTGGTCCCAAGGATGCCTCCGGATGGTCTCCTGTCCCTGTGCTATTAGCAAGAGAGTTCCTGGAACACCCTACTCAGACTTAGTTCCCCCATGTAACACCTGCCCCTGTCCCCACTAGTGATCTGTGCCAAAGGTGCAGACAAAATGAATATCTCACTACAATTACCCCTTTTACTCTAAAGAAAAGATTTAGGCTTGATACAAAACTATATACAAAACAGTCAATAACAAGTGTACTCTAAGACAAAGAAAATTGAGACCATACAAAGACCTACATATCTAGTCCTAGGGTGAAGGTTTACAATAGAGTTGTCCTAAGCTGGAAAGCTTAAGTCTAATACCTAATATATCTAACTAAGAAGAGAGAATAATAGTTGTGATAGTTTAATCTTCAACCTCATCAAAGACCTGAGAAAATAACATTACTAGGGTAGGCAGGAAGTTTGGAAATATTTCACTACAATAAACAACCTCAATATCTCTCATCTGAATTTCTTAGTGAGAAATAAGAATTGCTTTCTCTATGCTGTATGTTTGAAGGCCATTCCACAAGGTGCCATTTTTATGTATCTAAGTTTCATATTTATAACTTTGTATTTGAAAATAAATCACGAATTTCTCAGATCAAATATCTCTTTCTTCAGTTAGAAGAGGAGCTACTTTTTGAAGTAGATGTACCAAACAACTGGACAATGTACAGAGTGAGATACTTTGGAGCATCCAGTGGAAAACTGGATATCTTCATCAATGCCTCCTCTTAGGGTTCAGGGATCCATGTAGAAGTTGAGGCAGAAACATTGTAAAAGCCAGAGATGATGGATGACCTCAAAGAAAAAGTATACATAGAAATGATCCACATATGAACCCAAAGAGATTGCCAGAACACAAGTACACAAGCACAGATCCAAGCAGATGAAATCTCAGCACTCAAAGAGGGAGGTATACAGGCCTATCAAGAAGTTATCTGCAATTAATACCTATTAGTGAAGATGAAAATCAGTTTTTTTCAATAGAGTCAATGAGTATATCAAGGACCACTGGACAGACCCTAGAGTTGTTGTCTAACCCCAAATGATCTGAACTGTATTCGTGCAGATGATTTGTATCATTTTGCATTGTATTGACTCCTCTTGTTTTATTGGGTCGTTGCCATTTTGTTTTGATTTTCAAATATTTGGAGGCAGAGGGGCTTGTATGTGTTTCTCTATATGTGTGTATTTCTCCTTTTGTTTTCTTGCTTGAAATAGAAAGAGAAGCAAACAAAGTTTGATGAAAAGGGAGGTGGGGAAGATGGGGAGGATGTGGGAGAGGAAAAAATGGTGAAAATAGATTGTCTTTAAAAACTGTTCAATAAAAATAATAAAAGAAACAATATTTGAAAGTCACTTTACAATCTGCTGCAGTGCAACTCTAAAAAAAGTAACACATACACACACACATACATATATATATATACATATATATGTATATATATGTCTAATATATATGTGTATATATATGGGATTTACTAGACATTTTCCATCCTGTGGTCTAAGCAGTTGATGATGGCTGCCTTATGAGAGAAGACTCAAGTCTGGCAGTTGTTCAGTTCATGTAGTTGGCTGCCTCTGCAGTTTCTGCTGGTACCAGCTGATCATCAGTCTACATTGTAGTCATGAATAAGTTGGAATTCACTCTCATTGCATCAACAGGATAGCTAGTCATGTGAGCAACAGTGAGGGAATACAGCCAAAAAGCATTGCTTCCTCTTCCTATTTTCTTTTATCTGGACTGTCACCAGAAGCTGTGGCCCAGAATTAGCTTTTGTCTTCCTACCTTAAACACTACAATTAAGAAAATTTCTCATAAGTGTACCAATCACCTGTGGACTCAGTCAGATTTAGTCAAGCTGACAAACAGGATTAAGCACTAGTTTACATTGTGACTATTATAATTGACTTATCCCTTTTTGCTTTTGTTTATTGATTTTTTGTGTCACATCTTGATTTTGTAAAAATAGGATTTCTTCATGCTTTTCTAGTTTTTCATATAATTTTTATTAAACTTCATTTCCTGTCTTTCATAAGATAGAAGATATCATCTTCTATAAATACTCTTCACATGTTTCAAATCACTTCACATGGAAGTTATGATCTGCCTAGCTGTCCAATACATAGAAAACACCTAGGTGTCCTCAGAAGGAAACTCACTGTTCCTGGGAGTGGGAGACATGAAAGTCTCTTGTAATTAATGGATCTTCAAATATGTTAAACTCCAAATCCATGAGTCCTGCATTACAAAATAGGACACTGTAAGGATGAAGACATTCCCACTCTGGAAGAACTCTATTTCTATCATCTATTTTATAATGCTGCAAAAATAAATTGAAACCATGGACACAAGGACTGAAGCAGGTTGAAAATCAGAGTGAATTCTGAAGTGGTTGATGAATTAGGTATATATTCTACATATGCTAAAATGTATGGTGTATTTAAATTTTCATTTTGAAACTGATAGACCACATTTCTGTAAATGGAAATCATTTTTTCTTCATTTTATACACCAAATAAAATTCTTCAACAAGTCTTTTCATCTTCCATATGCAAAGCGTATCAAGAGATAGACACCTTTCTCTGGGGTACTAAAATGAGCAACTATATAGTTATAAACAAATATAAATGATATGAAGATATTTATATGGAGCAATGATATTCATAGATGAACCAGGTCACTTTGATGACCAACATTTCCTATTTCATTCAAAATCTTATCCTTGTATTCACAGAGAATATGGCTTCCAACTCATGAAAAAAGCCTCTCTTTAAAGAAAATGGAGACCACCACAGATGCCAAAACTGGAGACAATTCAGAAACACACACATCTTGGAGAGTGCAGGCTTAACAGAAAAATTTATGTCATAGCTGCTGTATATGTGGTTCAGGAAACATCACTGAAGAAGTTGTAGAAAAATTGCAAGAACCAGAATACTGAGAAGTGTGCTGTGTACTGTCTCTCATAGAAATGTCAGCATAAAAAAAGAATAATAACAAAGTCAATGGGCAGTATCAAGGACAAAGGAAAATTTGCAGGGTTCCAGTACTAGACTTAACTGTAAGTAGTGGGAGAAAGAGAATTAGACCCCCCAGTAATAAGCTCCCTTATTGGTTATTCTATGGAGAATGGTCAGCACTAAACAATATAAATTCAAGCAGCAAATCATAGGGTGTGTGTGTGTGTGTGTGTGTGTATTACATATACTTATATAATAATAAAGAAAAAGTAGCTATCAACTTAAGAATGAGAAGGCACATGGGATCTTCAAGAAAGTATAGCTGGGAGAAGTTGGAAAAAAGAAAAGGAGTGGGTATGTGATATAATTCAATTAAAATGTATTCAAAATAAAACAAGAATTAAAAGCAATTAAAATTAAATAATCTATGAGAAAAACTTTCATACACACACACACAGTGCCATTTTCACTATAAGAAATGGGGCACTTGTACTACAGTGTGAAATTCTAGGCATACACAGCAGCAATAACCAGTGAAACAATACTCAGACTACAAACTCCTATATAAGCAAAATTCTTAAATTGAAAGCAACAGAATGGTTCTCAAAGACATCATGTTTACATTTATTATCCAGAGCATGTCAAAACACTACCTTTCATCCAATGAAAATTATTTAAATTTCTCCTATTACTACCTGAAACTTAATTGTATAACTTGCTCCAATATACTCTACTTTAATTATAATACTGATTCTTCATCCATCTTGAAAATCTGCCTTGAAAGTTTGATTATTAAAAAAAACACTTTAGAGTTATACCTACTATTTTTTTTGTAATGAATTAAAAAGTTGGAAGCCAAATAACATAAAATTCACAATGAAAATTGAGCTGACAACTGGTAAACCTCATTAGGGTTAACACTAATCTATTTTCCATCTGATGATAGATCACTGTTCTCTGTCACCTAGTTGGTAAATAAATTTTGATTGGTTGCCTTTACTTTTCCTAGTCAAATCAAATTTCTAATCTCTTGAGCTTTAAAAGCTCAACATTAAAAATCAAAAAGGGTAAGATAATTTTATAAAAGAACTAATTTCCAAGTTCTAAGGGCTTACAAATAAAATGCAGAGAAAGTAAAGGGGAAAAGTCAGAAATTCTATCTTGATGCTACTTTTAATACTCCTGAATATTATTTCTTTGAATAACATGTTTGTGAAACAAATGGACTATTTAAACTCTTCTTTTTATTTGCCATATATCATTCAGATTTCCTTCTTAACTTTTGGAAATGGGGAGTAAGAAAGTTCTTCCAATGGCATTCCAACTTTAATAGGAACACTGATTAAAAAGTGAAGTTACTTAAATTTGCAAGATACAACATGATACAAAATTAAACAACACATGTTCAAAATGAATAGCTATTTTATCTATATCCCCTTACATATTTAAGTAGTATTATTAAATTTAAAAATACATTACTTGAGTCATTTAGTTATTTTTTTTTTCCTCAATATACTTTTGAATCACTAACTCGATATCTGGATAGCAAACTGTGAAACCATTTGGTATGTGACTCAATTAAATAATTTCTTAGCCTGCATCTTCTACTAAGCTTCAAAGCTTTCCTAGTGTCTTCACTGGGTCTTTATTATTGACCATTTTTATTCCACCAAGTTCATACACTGAAGACACTGACCAAAGTGTGTCTGTATTTGGGGGAGGAGGTCACAAAAGAAAACAAAAAAACAAAATGTCTTTAATTAAGATCAGTTGAAGTGAAAATGATAGGCCCTAATTCAATTAGATTTATGTCTTTAATGATAGAATCACTAATGTCTAGTTCATTTTTCTTGCTCAAGACTTTATAAATGTAAAGGCCCTGGTAGGTAGTAAAATGAAAGCCAAGAAGAAATTCCTTCTAAAGAATTAAATCCATAAGCAGCCTGCTTATGAACTACTCTCCAGAACTCTGAGAAATACATTTCTGTTTAAATTACCCAGTCAGTGGCATTTTCTCAGCATGGTGTAAATAAAATAGACTGGGGGTTACTAAAAACGCTAGAGATGACAACGTTGTGAAAAAATATGTTTTTCTTTTGGGGGTAACTCTAAGACAGCTACAATTTCCAAATGGGAGCATGTGCATAGCAAATACGAGGCAACATATTATAGGAAAAATGATGACAATGAACTTGGATTCTAGCAGGTACACTTGAGCCTCTCACTAACTTCTGTACATTGCACACTGCATCTACACCTTTTGTCTTGGCATATGCTTGTTCTTGCTCCACTTCTCTGAATTTGCATGCATGATGTGGCCAAGAAAACAGGCACATGTCTCCTGTACTTCTTTAGGCTTGGATTATAAATCGCTTCCCGACTCCCTGTGCTACAGTCTGCAGGGTCACTACGTGGTTGAAGTCCAATGCTTGATCATATTACTTCATTATCTATATAAACCAAATCCTCTTCGCAGAAAGATGAATGTTTGAATACTACAGATCTATCCAGATTTGTTTATATGCCTTGCACCTCTGGGATTGTAACACAGAAGTCCTTACCCTACCTAGCACTTGTACTATTTCACAGAATCCCCTTCACACAGCAGTAAATTAACAATAAGCTCTAGCTTCTATGTTATAGTAAGGATAGGTTTAAAGTTTTTACTTATTTTTAGTGGACAAATAGGAAAATTGAAGATACATGTATCATTGACAACATGGTATTTTAGAAAATATATGAATTTTGTGAACAGGAAAAATTTTGCTAATTAATACGAGCATTTAAAATATTTTGTGAGAAATTTGTAAATGTAAAATAAACTATTGATTACTATGCTCACCATCTTGTGCCATAGATATTTGGAAAATTTCTGCTAAAGGAACATTAATTTTTTTCTTTATGATAACTTCTCCAGCTCCTCTCCAGTGAGAGTTAAGAGATTCACTGCATGCCTTACACTGAGATTCAGTGTGAATGGCATGAATGGCAGAACAGAGGCCTCCATGATCTTAAAGACCAGCAACATTTTGGAATTCATTAGGAGTCTGAATTTGTGGATCTTACCAGATTTCCCAATTCCATTTTGCCATATGTAGCCCGATGCCATCTTTTAACCATTACTCTGAGCAATCTGAATCCACAGTGCAATCTGAAACTCACTTATGGACTGTGAAACTATGCCTCTGTTGAAAAATGCAACACTGGAGGAGGATTTCAAACCCCCTTTGCTCTAATCAAGGACACTGATAGGTAATCTGCCTTGTCAACTTGATTTGCTACAATCTCACCAAAGAAAGAAAAAAATTAACCTGTCACATATATGTGTGTGAAGATATTCTCTAAAAATTCCAAGGTGGGAACACTAAACCTCTGCAAGGATGATGTCATCCCACAGACTGAGCTTCCAAGTGGAATATAAAGAATAAATGGAGAGGATTACCAACACCAATCTCTATTTCCTGACTACAGATACAATGTGACCCAAACAGCCTCACATTCCTGCCAGCCAACTTTTGAAGGTTGAGCCTCCAAATTTTGAGTGAAGATAAGTCAGTACTTAAGTTACTTTTGTCAGGTCTTTTGTATCAGTGAAGAGAAATATAAACAATATTTTTTTAAAAAAAAAAAGAGGAAGTGTTAAGAGTGGGGCTCTTATGGTCATCCTATGTGGCTCAGAGAATTTGGATTCTTTTATTTCCTAAAAGTAGAAACATTTAGAGTTGAGGGATAGAGAATGTCTTAGGTCTGTTTAAACAGAGATGAATGGACTGTTCTGGTAGGAGTTTGAAAGATGACAATGCTGACTGAAGTCAAGATACTTCAACTATATAGCTCATGAGTTTTCAGAGATCATGGACTCCAATTTAGCTAGGCTAGAGGTTATTCATGACATGTTATGGGGGGATAGTCTGGCTACATTGTACCTGTGTCTCCTGAACTTCAATGAAGCTGAATTCAAAAGTAATGAAATATTTTGTTTGGTATAAAGAAATGTCCAATAAGACAACATTTAGGCTGTGTGGTGGTTGCTGCTCAGGGATCTAACCCAGGTTTACATGAGGAAAGCACAGGAAATAGAGAAGACAGAACTGGAAAATGAGCTACTTAGTAAGGATAGGAGGAAGTAACTTTACATTTTTGGACAAGGAGTTATAAATGCACCTGTAATTTTTAGAGTGACACCCTTAGGAAAAAAAAAAACAGGATTTTGTGCTATTGTGCAGCACTTCTGTGCTACTGTGTTTTGGAAGAATATGACAATTTTATAATTTTAAAGGAACTAACAGTTTAGAAGACAGCCTGAGTAATAGAAGAGACATTGGACTTTTCAGGACTGTTAAGGTTCTTAAAACTGAAGAATTAGGGATAAGTATAAAATACATTTTACATCATAATATAAACAAGAGACTTTAGGATATGTATATTCAAATAGAAGAGATGTGGTGGGTTAGAGCAAGATAGCTCAGTATGGAAGGGTACCTAACACCAGGTCTGACAATCAGAGATTGATCATGCAAACCTATTATATAGTATAAGGTGAGAACTGGCTCCTACATATGCTTCTTTTTTCTTCCACACACATGCTGTGGCACACTTCACCCCCCCTCCACTCTGGCCATGGAAGCAGGTAAGCTCACTTGATATCTCTACTTCACCTTCTTCTCCTCTAAAGCCAATCTCCATGTCTTACCCCAGCTCAGTAGCAGAAACATGCTGCAGCCTCCACTTCTTCTTTACCCCTACCTCCAGTGAATCACATGGGTCTTCCTCTAGAATTTATTTCTCTTCACCTATCCCATTATCTCTTCCACCTAGTCTAGCAGGCAGTCTCTGGGAACCCTCAAGTCACTCTGGCCAGGGAAACAGGTAGCCTTTCATGGATGGCTATAAAGTATGTTAGTGCAAGAGTGACATAAATTTTGTGGTAGTAACTAGCCAGTATCTTATGTGACTTAAGGCACACGTGATGAGATGGAACTTGATCCTGTTAGTTTTGTTTGATTTTGACACACAAGAGTCATCTGGCTAAATAGAGAGAAGCTTAAGATGATTCCTCTAAAATCAGGAACAAGACAAGGCTGCCCTCTCTCTCCATAAGCCTCCAATATTGTACTTGAAGTTTTAACTAAACCAATAAGACAACAAAAGGAGATCAAGGGGATACAAATTGGAAACAAAGAAGTCAAACTGTCACTATTTTCTGGAGATATGATAGTTCTACCATATAATTCCTACAGCTGATAAATACCTTCAGCAAGCTAGCAGGGAACAAGATAAATCCAAAAAAAAAAAAAAAAAGACAGTAGCCCTACTATATACTGATGAGAAAGGTGCTAAAAAAGAAATCAGAGAAACATCACCCTTTACAATAGCCACAAACAACATAAAGTATCTTGGGGTAACACGTACCAAACAAATAAAAGTCCTATATAGCAAGAACATTTTGCTTTTAAAGAAAGAAATTAAAGAGGATACCGGAGAATGGAAAGATCTCCCATGTTCTTGGATAGGTATAACATAGTAAAATGGCAATCTTACCAAAACACTCTACAGATTCAATGCAATCCACATTAAAATCCCAGCTCAATTCTTCACTGACCTTCAAAGGATAATAATCAACTGCATATGGGGAAAAAAAAAGACCCAGGATAGCCAAAACAACCCTATACAATAAAGGAACTTCAGGAGGCATCATCATCCCCAACTTTCCTCGACTATAGAGTTATAGTCCTGTAAAGAGATGGGGAGGAGAGGAAAGCACATAGGACTAGGAATGTTGAGTCGGGGAGGAATAGAGGAGAGAAAAGAGAGAGAGAGTGAGAGTAAGAGAGAGTGAGTGACCATAAAAGGGGGAGCCATTATAGGTTTAAAGAGAAAAATGACTCTAGAGAAATGTCCAGAGACCTACAAGACTGACCCCAACTAACAATTTGAGCAATCATAGAAAGGCTACCATAAATGCCCTTCCCTAATAATGAGATTGACAACTAACTTATCCACCATCACAGAGCCCTCATCTAGTAGCTGATGGAAACAGAAGCAGACACCCATAACTAAATAAAAAACGAAACTGGAATCCAGATGCAGAGAGGGAGGACAAAACCAGGTTACAGAAACACACAGACATAGCTGACCTGAACATGGAGGAGCTAATGGGCCCCCAGACTGATAGCTGGGAATCCAGCATTGGACTGACTCTGACCCTCTGAACATAGGTCTCATTTAGAAGGCCTGGGACCTCATACATTGGAACCAGAATGTATCCTTGGTGCACAACAGGACTTTGGTAGCACATTTCCCCATGAAGGGATATCCCCTTAACCCAAAGGCAGCATGGAATGCCTAGTCCCTATTCCAAATGACTTGACAGATTTAGATGACCCCTTCTGGAAGTCAAGTGGAGTGTGGGTAGATGGAATAGGAGGGTTGTTGGGGGGGGCATGGGAGGGTGAAAGGGAGGGAAAGAGAGTGTGAAGAAGGGAGTGAGGGAGAGGGAACTGAGATCGATATGTAAAGAAAAAAATCTTAAAAATATAAAAAAAGTGAATCTTTATGTATTATTGGCAAACAAATTTGTATGTTCATTATGACAAACAGTGAATTTCCTCAAAGTATAACAATCAAATTATCCAATGATAAATGAATTCCACTGAATAATATATATCCATAAAAATGAAATTGTTTTTCAAAGATATATCTTCTCTTGTTTAGTGTCCGTGTCTTCAGTTTTCTTAATATAAACAACCCACATCAACGAATGGAAGAATGAATAAGAAAAATGTGTTGCGATTACATACTCCAGAAAATTATTTAGCCTTAAGAAGAAAGCATGAATTGATTAGGAGATCAATAAGTAAAAGGAAATTAAGAAGGCACAGAAAGGTGAGTACCTCCTGATCTCATTCTTAACACAGTTATTGTCTTAAAGATAAGACTAATGGTTTCAAGAAGCTGAGGTTGTGAACAGGAAGAGAGAAAGGATATGATGAATGAACACTGCCTTATGGTTAGATAGGCTAATATCTGTGGTGTGAAATTGAAGGGTAAAAAGACTGAATAATGATGCTGTAGTATTAACGTTTAAAAAATTGGAGAATTTGAAATGTTTTGCTATAAAGAAACAATGAATACTGCAGGATAGATATATTTAGCTGTATTTCAGGTTCAAGAAGTACATGTATATTCAACAGTTACATGGAAAAAATACATGGATACACATAAATTTTTATGGTTTTTGTAATATAAAACTAATTTTAAAAAACAAAAAATGAAAGAAATATGATTGTTTACTCCACAAATTAAGGGCCAATGCTTAAATAAAATAGAAAACTTTAATCTTATTTAAGTATTACCTAATGTATTGATGTATTCAAATTGGTGTCCATAATATGTCATATATTTAATTTCTTGCATTATATAGTCATAAATTTTATTTGAAAAACAAACCCTGGCAAAGCAGTACCAGATATTGGAAGGTTATGCCTTTGGAATTATGGTTGTTGACGTTGTGACATTTAATCCTGTAAGTACTCATGGCTTTGTCTCTGCTTACGTGTCTATCTTATAGCCATTCTCAATAATCACTGGAATGCTAGCATGGCCCAACTTGTCTGAGGAGAAAAGATGAACTCAGCTATCTACATCTTGAAGATCTGAAGAACAGGTCTCTTCCTTCCATATTCTGTGGAATCACAAAGTATGTTCCTATTTGATCATTGAAGAAAAACAGATCTCATTTTAAGCCTACTTCTTTCATGTACCACCTTGATGGCTGTGGGCATACAATTTCAAACTTTTCTGTACCACCAATTACTTATAAGCAAATTGCAATAATCATACAATTCATAATAATTCTTAAGCAATTTTCCTAAAATTTGTTTGATTTCTTTTGGAGTTTGTTTGGTTTATTTTTTTTTTTTTCATTTTAAGATTTAGATTGGCTCAGTGTAAAACATTTAAAAGCACAGAGCAAGTCACCTAATTTAAAAATAAAAACAACTCATTTATCTTTATAGTCAATGGATAGATGAAAATGCTAGCACTAAGGCCAAGACATCCTTGACATGATGACAATATGGACAAAAATTAAAGGCCTGTGTCATTATCAGTTTTAGCCAGAACTCTTCAGATAAAGGCAGTAAACTCAGATTCTGTGAACTATTCAAGTTATGAATGTTTGGAAACATTTGAGAAAAAAAATGTTTAATATACTTCTATAGTATACATTTTAAGGACTCACTATAGGGGTCTTAACTGTGATGATGAATTTGGCTCAAGAATTGGTATTAGCTCATACATCAAAGATTGCAAATATGCTGTGTGTTCTTGTAATGACCACAGGGGGCAAAGAAGTGAGTGGTGCATTCAAGTACATTTTCCTAATGTTTTATGTTGCCTCTGTCATTGGTCAAGATGAATTATATCTAAGGAAATTGTTTCCTGAAATCCAAATCATTTTGGCAACTAGCTTAATTTTAAAAACATTTTCATGACAGGAATAGTAGAATTGACATTATAGTCGAGGGTATGATTTATTCCTAAAGGGAAAAGAGAATGTGTAGGCTTGGATGCATATTTACCTCAACAAATCAAACACACATATACACACACACACACTCACACACACACACACTCATACACACACACACATATACTCACACTCAAACACACTTACACACTACAGTAAATAACTGCATCAACATACAATGCTTCTTTGGGGATTGCCTAAAAGGCTGAATTTGCATGCATTGAATTAGTGCTATGATGAAGTAATGATATCTTATCTGAATGTGAAAAGATAAGAGCTGTTTATGTGTCAGAAATTTATATTGTTGCTTTTGACACATATTGAGAAATTATCAAAGTCTTGACAATTAGAACAAAATGAATAGGAAGAGAAAGAAAAATTATTTTAAACAACTCCTCCCAGGGATTTACTATTATTGTTATATTTAGGAATTTCCGAAGAACAAAAGAACAAAATGAAAGGATCTTATGGGTTGTGTCCAGAATTGTTTTAAATAGTGAATAGCCTCAGCACCATGAATGAATTAAACAGTGAATATCTTTCAAAAGTCATAGACTTAGTTCATTATATCAGCTTGTATGCTTACCAATGATCAGAAGACTAAATGATGACTAGAAATATGAAGGAAAGAAAAGCAATGTTAGAACATAGATGTGAGTTGACAGCTATTACAAAATAAAATTTAAAGATATCACTTTAACCCATGAGACAGATAAATGGAATGTACATGGGGTGGGGGTGGTAAGTTGTAGGTAGCTAAAATAGACACACTTTCTTGATTTTACTTTTCTGTTGATCTTATAGCACACTTTAATTCCCTGTCTAAGATTACTTAGGGATGAAATAATTAAGATTATCATAAATGGTTTAGAGGTTAGGAGCTCACATTGTTCTCTCTCTTTTTTTTTTTTCTTTTGTTGTTGTTGTTTTTATTATTGTTTTTCTGAAGATGAACCCAGGGCTTTGAACATACTAGGCAAGCTGCCTACCACTAAACTAAAAGGAGTACTTGTGTCTATATATGTACATGTTTCTGGAAGTCTGCCAAAGAAACTAGTGACACCAGTTCACTTTGATAGTCAGGGACTGCAAGAAGACTGCTTGGGTGAAACTGAGAAAAAAAAGAAAAGAAAAGAATGGAAGAAAAAGGGAAGTATGGGTGCCAAAGGTCTGGAAGGAGGTGGGTGGGGCCAGAGAGTAACACTGTTCAGGTGAGTGAAGAACAACCCAGTTCTCAACAGGACTGGCCTTACATTGCTCTTGATGAGGACTGACCTCATAACTACCAGTAACTTTGACTCTAGCCGAGTGCCCTTTTCTGTCTCTCAGGATACCCTCACTCATGTGAACATAATCATTCTCTCTCTCTCTCCCTCTCTCTCTCTCTGACTCTCTCTCACACACACATATGAATAAATAGTTAAAAGTAAATCTTTAAAAAATCAAGAATATCTCAAAACAATTAAACCAATGCCATTTTATCAAATTTTAATTAAAATATAATTACATTCCTACCTACAAAATTCATATTTATTTATGTGTGTTATATGTGTATGCATTATACATATGTATAAATACTAAAGAGAGATATACACAAATATATCATGGATAAATAAGGATTGGGGAAAACAGATAGGCTAATAGATGTTTATTCAAGCTATGTTTTTTTATACACTCTTGTTATTTAATTGTTTATGATTTTAGGTCTACCACTTTGTACTGGATAACCAATTAGGAGGCTCATCTTTGAGAGAGGTTAATTTTTCCTCTTTCAGCAGTCATTAGTTTTCTCTCATTCTGTGTCTAGTAATGGAAAGCTGTGAGACTTTTCTCTCTTCTGAGTTAGCTTGGGGAATACTATAAAAGAGGGATGGAAAGGTTGCATGAACCAGAGGAACAGGAATTTTGCTGTGAGACTGTATCTCAATAGCTGCTTTCAAAGTACATGAAAAAAGACATCAAAAGAGACAAAATTTTGTGTGTACAACATGTACTTCTCTGTTTCATGAATGTCACTGTGAATTGTTTCCTTATTGCACTATGAGTGAAGATAAAGTGACTCCCTGTCTAAATAACCCCCCTCCCTTTCCTCAATCCCCTCTTCTCAAATTATACTAGTTTCGTAGAAGCACTTGATTTTCAAGAAAGAAAACTGCATCTCAGAATCACAGACAGCATCAGCCTTTAACTCCCTGAAATTATTGGGTGAAATGGTATGTTCTACAACTGCTATTTTAATTTTAATTGATTAATTTGTGTGTGCTGATATTCTGATGTTTTCCTCAACCTTATATATATTCTTGCTCTTTTTAATTAAAGTGTTTTTTTTTCATATAGTATATTCTAGTTATGGTTTCCCCTCCCTTTTCTCCTTCCAGTTCCTGCCCATCACATCTCTCCAACTCCATGTGTTCTTTTTGTTCTCTCTCTTTAGAACAAATAAGAAAATAAAAGCAAACAAACCGGAGTAAAGCAAACATACAAAAAAACATAAAAGCACAAGAAACACACACACACACACACACACACACACACACACACACACACACACACCTTAAAAATGCAAAATTGGAAGCCATAAAGAAAAAAAACAAATGGTAGGTATGGAGGAAAATGCCCAGATAAAGCATTATAACACACAAAAATACCATTAAGTTCATTCTGAGTTGGTCATCTACTGCTTTGCATGGGGGCCTCTCTTAAGAGTAGTTTATATATCTTCAAGGAGAAAAATCTGTGTAGCATTGTAGTTAAATGTTTTACTCTGTCCCTCTGATCCCACTGGACCAGTTCCTTTCTGGCTCCCAGGTTCCCTCAGCTACTAATGAAATAGTTACTGAGAGTTTATTAAATAAGTTCTTTTGGCCAGTGGCTGAGGTTTATTACTGGCTAACTGTCTCTTATAAATTAACACATTTTTAATAATCTATGTATAAACATGTGGTCATAGCTTACTACTAATATTCTGGCATCTTACCCATTTGTTAGCTAAATGGGGTCTCTCTGACTCTTCCTTCTTTCTTTCCTTATCTCTGGATTCCTACATAGCAATATTCTTTCTGCTTAGCCATTGACCAGATCGGCTTTATGTATCAACCTATAAAAATAACACATATTCAGAGCATACAGAAGGACATTCCATATCATAACATTTAAAGGCATATTCATTCAAATAACAACTAACTTCTGAATTAATATTTTAAAACGGAGAAGTGTTAAGCATTATTTCTCTGGCATGGCCAGATCCTGCTGCACTGTCAGCCCCAAATAAATGCACAGGCACTACATTAGTTATAAAATTGTTGGCTGATGACTAGGGCTTCTTATTGGATAGCTCTGGCTTAATTATTAACTGATTTCTATTAACTTAAGTATTTCTACATGGTCTTATATTTACCAGAGAACAACTGCCATGTCCTATTCTCCAAGTCCCTCATAATGACTCTATCTGCCTACATTTCCCAGAATTCTCATCTCCTATTCCTACCTTATTGGCCAGCAGTGTTTTATTCATCAAACAATCTGAGAAACATATATACAGAAGGAAATCCTCCATCACAGAATGGCATGGATGGAAGTTCTACAAACTCTAAGAGACCACAAATACCAGTCCAGGTTACTATGTCCAGCAAAATAGTCAATTACAATAAAGGGAGGAAGAAAAACCTTCTAAAACAGAACTAAATTTAAGTAGTATCTGTACATAAATCCAACTCAACAGATGGCACTAAAAGAAAGACAGTTTTCAATGTGAAGAGCTTAACCGTACCCAAGAAAATATAAGGAATAAATAATCCCAGGGAAGTAAATAAAAAAGAAGGGAAAATGCACATCATTAACAAAATAAAAAACATAATTTCCACTGTTTAGTGATAACTGTCAAAATTAATGGTCTCAGACTACCCTCCCAACACACCTCCCAAAAGATAAAGAATAAAAGATTGGGTTAGAAAATAAGATCCATTATTCTCCTGTAAAATATGGAAAATAATCTCCCAAGAAAATGTATATAAGAAGAAAGAAAATGTAGACATTTTAATATCTAAATTGGAAACATCAAATGATTAAAAAGAAAAGACATAGGGAAGGACACTACATACTCATCAAAAGAAATATTCACCAAGAAAAACCTTTCAATTCTTAAAATCAATGTACCAAACTTAAAGATATCCTCGTTCATAAAAGAAAAATCACTACAGCTAAAATCCACCTTATGTTTTTGAGATAGAGTCTTCCACTGAACCTGGAGATCACCATTTCAAGAAGACAGGCTACTCAGTCATCTCAGAGATCTGTCTGTATCTTCTGCACCCCAGAGCTGTGGTTATAGGCACACCCTGTCACATCAGTCACATGTGTTTGGGGTCTTAAGGTTGACAAAAATTTTTCCTACTGAGCTCTTCCCCCAATTTGGCAACTGCCTTTTTGCTTTGATTTTGTTTCTCATTTTTAATTTTTATGGATCCAAGTAACATTGGTATTTTGAAATCACTACAATGTCTAGCTTTGGTTTCCTGATAAGAAAATTGTGTCAGTTTGAACACAATAGTAAATCTGAGTCACCAATAATGCACATTAAGAAAAGAAATCAAAGCACCCCCTCTTAGGGTCATTTAACCACGAAAGATACCTGATTTAAATTCTCTGCTTCATTCTTCCTATGTCTCCTGTTCTATACATGTCTATTGTATGAGTCTGAATCTGTGTCTGCCTGAAGACTGCCTTCTTAATCATTCCCTGTGTCTAGATTTGTCTGTATGTGACTGTGCCTAACAAAGGGTTTTTCTCTCTCTCTGCATCGAACAACATAGAAAACATTATGTTAGGGAAAGAAGGAAGACTATTTTGCAGAAATCTTTAACAGAGTTTTAAAAGGGATTAAGTCACTGACTCCAGTTGTCCCTAGCTGACTAAGATGACCAATATCCATAAGTTTTATGTTACGGATTGTTCTTCTCACCTGCCTGGTCTCAGCTGCATCAGCCCCAAATAAACACACTGATGCTATATTAATTATGAAACTGTTGGCTGTTGACTTGGCTTCTTATTAGCTAGTTCTATGTCATTTATTAACTCATTCCTCTTAATGTATTTCCATGTGTTCTTATTTTACTAGAGAAAGCCAGACCTGCAACTCTTTTGCCTGCTACATGACTGCTCAATGTCTCCACAGAAAAGAGAGCAATTTCCTGTTTGTCCCCACTTACATTCTGATTCTCCCCAGCTATGTCACTTCCTGTCTGGCCAATCAGTGTTTTATTCATTAACCGATAAGAGAAACTATATATATATATATATATATATATATATATATATATATATATATCATCAGTTGTATTCAATTTTAAATATGGATATTATTTTATGAGTGCTTTCAGTTTGTTTTCTACCCAGCAAATGATTATTATAACATACATACATTTTGTGCGAAGATTAAGAATAAGAGTACATAGCTTATGATTGTAGCAACATATTAGAATAAGTTACAAAACCTAGTGACATGGGAAGTCCAAGGCAAGTAAATTTGATTGTTACATTGTTATTTAAAAGGAAGGTTAAAAAACAGACAGAGGATACAACAGGCTAGCAGATGTAAGTTACAAATGACCAAAAGGTAGATTATTAACTTTTAGAATGTTTATGAGATCTTTTAATCATAAAAAAGAATCACACAAAGGGCTTTGCAATAGTCTATTAGAGTTTTCTGACCATTTAAGTTCTAGAATACTTTTCCAATCATAGAAGTCTCCTGAAAAGACTAATCTTCTGTGTGAAAAGACAAGGACTGGGTATCTAAAATTGAATTCTATTCTTTATTCTCAAATGGAGACCCAGTATGGATTTGTCCAGTCATGAAACTCATTGATGAGTGGCTTTCACTCAAGAGGTTTGTGAATACTACTCTGGATTATTCATATAAAAGATTATATGCATGTATGTATGTATGTATGTGTGTGTATTATCCTCCATTTTTGTGGTAAAATTGCATTAATATTTTTTATAGTTATCAGCTACACATTTTTAAGTGAAACTACTTATAATACATTTTCATGGAAGGTACTTTTCTTTTTATTCACATTATTTCTTTGTTACTATACTTGACTAGTCTGCGAAATTCTACATATTTTCTGTACATTTCTATGTCCAAACATAGATATCACTTCTTAAAAGTCCAACCAAAGACAGATAAAATTTATATAGTGTCTGTTTTTCTCTTAGTTCATGGATTTTATTAGCCCCAATAAGAACAATTACAGATCAATTTCACAATTGCAGACAAGAGCTGTATTGGCTGAATATAAAAGAGATGCATCTTTAGACAAATATTTAGAAAAGGATTTTCCCTGTAGATATACTAACTAAAGTTAATGTTGTCATTGTAATTTAGGAGTTAATGCCTTTTTAATAGCTAACACTTCAATTTCTCTTTCAAAATGATTGTCAGAATGAAGCTCATAATACAAAATGTCTGGAAATAAAGTCCATTTTCCATGGCCTCCAACTGTATTATGAAAGAAATATTTCCTTTTTCCTTGTGCTCAGATATCAAAAAAGGAGATTAGTGCAAAATGAAGTATAAAGTACCTATCTTCCGGCAATCATGTCTCCATTCTGACGAATATAGGAAATGAACTTTTATCTCTCCACTGAGATGTTTTTACTAGAATGAAAACTCCAATGAAATGCTTCTTTATTGGATCTATTATTCATTCTTTCTGCTTTCCCTATCCAAAAGGCAGAGCAAAGATCCTGACTCTGTTTATCATCACAAAGCCTTGTCAATCACCTTACCATCTACAGTCAGGGGCTTCAGTTAGTCAGGCATGGCACACTCAGAATGCAGTTCAGTTGCCTAGTATGCATTTTATGATTCTTCTACAATATCACACAGTGAGAGAGCCACAACTTTTAACTATACAATTTTCATAGAGTATTTTCTAACTAGTTGCTAGGTTGTGACATTGAGCCTGTGTCTTGTCACTACCTTTTTTCTTTCACTGAAAGATTTAGAATATGTCTGCAGGTGTGTGTATGTGTGTGTGTGTGTGTGTGTGTGTGTGTGTGTGTGTGTGTGTGTTCTTGTGTGTGTGTTCACATATACATATATACATTGACACACAGACACACATACATACATACATACATAAATACATACATACATAAATACATATCTGACTCTGTTTCACAAAGACAAATAGTGTGGTTCCATATATTCTTAGTCTGTTTTTGCTTTATTATTTTAGTACATGGAAATTTCCTTTTATATTGTTTCATTAGTTCCGGTATTGCTATTTACAAAAATGGATATATGGAAGCAAATATATATTATTTGCACTGTTTTTTATGTTTCTTTATGTTAAACAATAATGGGTTTCTTATCTTTCTTGTAAGCTTAAATTTCAACTATAAAGCTTTAGGGAGTCACCATGCCCGCCCAAAAAAAAATAAAACTGAAGTTAAAGAAGTAGGATGGGTATGAGTTCTTCAAATTCTAGAAAGACCTAAGGAGTCTACCGGATAAATTTGTCTCTGTGATGGTTTGAGTGTATAGCTTCCTGAAAGAAAATTATTTGATCAATATTTTACTTCTTACATGCAAACACCCCAATTCTCTAAAGGGGATTATTGGTAATTAATGGTTGCTGGAGGAGATAGTATCATTTTATCCAGTGGTATAGCAACAGATAAACTACCCTTGCTTCACTAAATATACTTTCCTTCATATAAAACAAAAGGCAAGAAAACTCTTACAAACAGACCACCACATACACACACAAGATTTCCCAAAAGTAGGTGGGAGATTGACCATAATGAATCGTTTGATGGGGAGGAGATGAGGGTGAGATTGGAGAACTGAGCATTCGTGTGTGTGTGTGTGTGCGTGTGTGTGTGTGTGTGTGTGTGTGTGTGTGTGTGTGTGTGTGTGTCTTTCAAACCACAATTTTTAAAGTTTGATTAAAGAATGCCTTATTTTATTGTATCTTATTCAATGCTTTTATTGTTGGCAGATTGATTAATATATCTATATAATTCTTTAGTTAATTTTCTTTATGGACTTTTTTTTACTTTATACTTTTATTCAACATATGTGTCATAAGAAAATTAAAATACATAATATGGATTATTCTTGGCAATAACATTTGAGAAAAGATTTTCTTTACGCTTTTGCCTTTGAGAGTAAATAAAATAAAACATAAACAGTATTTCATAATTGACTCAGATGTATGTAATAAAATCACTTGTTTTGAATGGACAGGACACTTTGCAATCAAGATAAATCTTTCTCCATTTCCCCCTCCCAGACTCAGAGTCTGAGAACAGCTTCCACAAAATCCATGTATGAGATCAACCATTTAGTATGTATTTTGTCACAGACCATCTGTAGATTTAAGGAGTACCAACTTACTAGATTGAATATTGAAGTTGCAGGTCACAGGATAGTGTCTTATTTATATTCCCTGGTGCTGCAATAAAAGGCTCTGACAAAAATGAGTAAGGTTTTATTCTGTATTTCAGTTCAAGTATAAATTTTATTATAGCAAGAGTCTCAAAAGTCAAATGAAGATTTTGTTTTAAGATTTTACATAGCTAATTAATTTGTAACCAGTTTAATAAAACAACTAAGTCACATTAGAGCTAAGGAAGATATAATACTGTATTTTTTTTCTTGTATTGGTGTTTTATTTTCTACCTGGGTGTGGTTATTTAACTCAAATTAAATAAATAAAAATTAAATAAAATGCAAGTATTAATTCCTCAAGTAAAACAATTATATTTCAATCCTCCTGTGTGCTTAGGGATATTTTCTGCCTATTACTTAGTTACATATTATCAGTGACAAAAGAGAAGTATGCAAAACATGTGGTACTGGAGAAACCAACATGAAACAGGGGTTCCCTTGGAAATATGAACAATGGAAAAGTAGGTTATAGTTAGAAATATTATCATTTTGTCTTTAACTACTCAAGCAATTCTCTTCTTTTTACTAGAATCATTTATATAAAATAGTAGTTCTGGGCATATAATCTGTACTATAATGTGGAAATATTTTAGGAGGTTAAAATCATAGTCCTATTAGCAGCCATCAAAAGTTCCTATTCTGGCATGGATAATAATGTCAGGCAAGCTTAATGGGTTAGATCCATTTCCATTGAAAAGTTATATTAAAACTTTGGGGGTAATGGAAGCCAGATGCCAGGGAATTATGAATTGATATGATCTAGTAGTTTCATTCTTCATACTTTGTCAAAAGGGGCTAAGAAATGAGGAACAGAAAAATGGGTGTCAAAAGACTCTGTCTGTGACATAATACGTGAAGCTATCAGCCAGCATTAGATGTGAGTCATTCATGAATAATTGAGATTGGCAGAGTAAAGAGCAGGAGGCAAAAAAAGGCTGCACCTGGATGCTAAGGTGAAACTTCTGCATCAGACTTGTCACTGAGCAGCTACAAACCTTGGGTACCTAAAAGTACATTTTCTAACCTCAGTGACCTCTGAAAACTAGAGATTCTGAAAAGGCTGATCCACAGAACTTCTGTAAGGAAAATATGAAACCCATACCTGAAAAGCTTTTATCTTCACTGATTCCATATTTATGGGCTTTTGGTAAAACTATACTCATAAATATGATACAAATGAATCATGATAACTATTTACAAAATAAAATTAAAACAAAAGTCACAAATGAAATTCTGTGTGTCTCCAAAGGTTTATGTGTAGAATTACCAGA
Organism: Phodopus roborovskii; assembly: GCF_943737965.1. Taxonomy (NCBI): domain Eukaryota; kingdom Metazoa; phylum Chordata; class Mammalia; order Rodentia; family Cricetidae; genus Phodopus; species Phodopus roborovskii. The sequence continues at coordinate 10,882,533 of NW_026126418.1, forward strand.
TTAATAGTAATTACTCTTCTAAACATGCATTCCAGGAGTTACAATTAAAAAGTAAAAACCAATAGAAAGAGAGAGGAAAAGAGGAAGAGAAAACATTGTTAAAGCAGATATAGCTCTAATGCCCTTCAGTAAAGGCATGCCTGATTTGTGAGACATGCAAACTTTGGGATTCTTTGTGGGGTTATTATGGTGGGTGCTGTTTGTTCTTTATTTTTGTTCTTGTTTTTTGTTTTCTTGAGAAAAAAAAACAAAGTTCTGGTATATGGTTAAATATACAAACCTTCAAAACATTATGTTCCATTCAAGAATTTGGACTGAGAGGATACAAATAATGTCAAATATTTAATCCTTTTAAGAGAAGAATTCTATGAGTAACATTTCTAATTGGGCTTCCTATTATGCAAACTCCAAAGTTCTGTTATTTCCCACCATTACAAGAAAGAAAAATAATGATAGCCAAGTGAATGACCTGTATAACAAGAACTTTGTGTCTTTAAAGAAAAGAAAATAACAAAAAATGAAAAGATCTCCCATGCTCTTGGATAGGTAGGATAAACATAGTAAAAATGGCAATCTTACCAAAAGCAATCTACAGATTCAATGTCATCCCCTTCAAAATACTGACAGAATTCTTCACAGACCTTGAAAGAACAATCCTTAACTTTATGTGGAATAATAAAAGACTCAGGACAGCCCAAACAATCCTGTACAATAAAGAAACTTCTGGAGGCATTATCATTCCTGACTTTAGGGTCTATTATAGAACTAAAGCCCTGAAAACAGCTTGATATTGGCTCAAAAATAGACAAGTAGACTAATGAAATCAAATTGAAAACCATGATATTATCCCTCACACACCCAATTTTTGCCAAAGAAGTTAAAATTACACAATGGAAAAAAGAAAGCATCTTCAACAAATGGTGCTGACATAACTGGATACTGATATGTAGAAGATTGCAGATAGATCGAAAACTCTCAATCTTAAGTTCAAATGGATCAAACACCTCAACATAAATCCAGTCATAGTGAACCTCTTAGAAGAGAAAGTGAGAGGTATGCTTTAGCGAATTGGTACAGGAGATCACTTTATGAACATAACAACCACTGTAGAACAGACAATTAATAAATGGTACCTCCTGAAACTCAGAAGCTTCTATAGGGCAAATAACACAGTCAACATAACAAAACAGCAGCCCACAGAATGGGAAAATGTATTCACCTGCCCCACATCTGAAATATGGTTGACTTACAAAATGTTCAAAGAACTCAAAAGGCTAGTCAACAAAATACCAAACAATTCAATTAAGACGTGGGGTACAGATATAAATAGAGAATTCTCAATAGAAGAATCCAAAATGGCTGAAAAACACATAAGAAACAGTCCAACATCCTTAACCATTATGGAAATGCAAATTAAAACAATCTGAGATACCATCTTGCACATGGAAGTAATTAAATTCAAAAACACCAATGACAATTTATGCTGGAGAGGATGTGGAGAAAGTCGAACACTCCTCCACTGTCGGTGGGAGTGCAAACTCATACAGCCACTTTGGAAATTAGTATGGTGGTTTCTCAGGAAAATGGGAATCAGTCTACCTCAATATCCAGCAATTCCACTCTTAGGCATATATCCAAAGGATGTACATTCATACAACAAGGACATCTGTTCAGCTATATTCATAGCAGCATTATTTGTAATAACCAGGACCTGGAAGCAAACCAGCTGCCTCTCAACTTAAGAGGATAGAGAAAATGTGATACATTTACACAATGTAGTAGCATTACTCAGTGGAAAAAGTAATTGAATCTTGAAATTTGCGGGCAAATGAATGGACCTAGAAGAAACAACCCTGACTGAGGTAACCCAGTCACAAAAAGACAAACATTTTATTATTCATTCATATATGCCTATTAGATATTACCAGCCTACAATCCACACCTCCAGGGAAGCTAGGAGACAAAGAGGACCCTAAGAGAGACATACATGGTTCCCTTGGAGAAGGCGAAAGTGATATATCTCCTAAGCAAATTTGGAGCATTGGGGAGGGGAAAGGAAATTAGGAGAAAGAGATGAGAGAAGAGGTGGGTGGAGGAAGACAAGAGGGACCAGGAAGTTTGAGTCAGGGCAGGTGGGGGAGGTAGGTAGACGAGAGCAAGAAAAGAGATTCCTTAATAGAGGGAGGAATCCATTGCAGGTTTAGACAGAAATCTGGCTCTATGGAAATGTTCAGAGATATACTAGGATGACTCCAAATAATAATCTAAGCAATAGGGAAGAGTCCTTCCCCTATAATGAGATTGATAGCCTTTATCCAGTACCTGATGGAAACCTAAGCAGAGACCCACAGTTAAGCACTGAGCTGAATTCCTGGAATCAGCACCAAACCCCAATAACTTGCTATTAAGATACATGGCAATGAAATGCAAATGATGAAAATGCATTTTCCTCCATCTACTGGAATGACTTTTTATTAGTATTTCCTTCTGAAAGAACTTCTCTGGCTAAACAATGATGGAAACACAGAGACCCCAAAAGAGATGGATGAAATACTTGAATGTTAACACGGTGATTCTGTCACCTAAAATTCAGTTTCATATCTACTGGGTATCAGGAGAAATATGAGAAGACTCAAGAAACCTTTGGAGGAAGTAGAGCCATACAACACATGTCAGGTAGTTAACTCACTTTCATTAAATAGCTGTTCAGTTTCACATCCAGAGGAAATGTTTAGCTTGGCCATAAAACAGTTTCATCTGACACATATTATTTTGGATCACCATTTGCTGATTTCAATAGATTCTGAGAGGGAAGCAATGTGGGTTATCAGTACAGCACAGGGAAGAAAGCAACACTGTTATGTGGTTTAAATAGAGCACAAAAAGACAAGCAATGCTAATTGTTTCCTTCAACTTCAATTCCACTGTCCTCTCTAGAGTGAACTTTTTGCCCAAGGCTCATCAGCCCAATAACAAAACACAGACTAACTCACTTTTACAAGAGATCTGCTTGCCAAGGACACAAAGCAGTGTTTTTCAAACACTTAGGGAGAAGCAGCCCCTAAGGTGGACAACTGTCATGACAGTTTCCAAAACTCACAACAGCTAATTCAAGATGTTGCCTTAGAACCCAGTGACAAGATGCTCCCTGTTGTCCTGTGCCAAGAGAAACATATTTAAATGGTGTGTGTTGGTGTCTCTTTCCAACTAAACATGAACATGGCGATAGAAGAAAAAATCAATTAAATACTTAATACTGGTAATGAAATAAGAATCTCTGCTCTGCCTAAATTATGGGTATTAATTCATACATTCTTTTAATTCACTTTTTATTCTTTAAACTCTAATGTTATGGTGTAGCTTTTTTTTTAAACATATGTACATAAAAAATTTCATCACAAAATGTTACAGATGTAAAACCCTTAAGTATCAATTTGTAAATCACCATCTGGTGCAAGTAACTTTTGAACCTGCAAAAATAATCAAATGAAAACAAAACAGCATCCCTAAAAATCTCAGAAAGTGTGATATCATGAAGATAGCACTCAGTGTGGTTCCCTATTTCAAATTAATGAAGCTTGAAAAATACTAGAAATAAGGAAACAACACTTCAGCCTCTATAAAAAATACAAATAAAGCTTAATTTGCAATGTAATGAAAGGGGAGTTTAAAAGAGTAACTCACAGGGTTAATATGAAACACATGATTCAGACAAAAATTCCCATTTCAAATACTGAAAAGTCATTATAAGATGAGAAATGTAGATGTGAGAAAGACTTCCTTTTCAAATATTTGAAGAGACGAAGATATTTTATTCAATTAAGTTACCTGTGCTGCATCAGCAATCAAAGAATAAAACTTAAAATGAAGATACTACAAATGAATCCTTGCCACTTTAGAAGGTTGCATATTTCCTAAGCCTTTTACAGAATGGATTGATCCATAACAAAGCAGCTCAGGGTCTCTGGTATAAATCCAAGGATAATTATGCTTTAGAAAGAAAGAAAGAAAGGAAGGAAGGAATGAAAAATCTCTAAGAGACAAAAAGCAATAAGGAAAAGGACTATTTCTGCTTTACAGCCCCAAAAGGTCAGAAAAGTATAAAATGTCAAACCTACAAAGTTGGATAAATATGGGTAAAACATTAAATGTTAATGATACCTTTGGGTATAGACTTTCACAAAAATCATATATACTTTCAGTGCTGTAATTAAGAGTCCATGATCCTACTTGTCATGAAAAAATGGCTCCATTAGGTCTGTTACAATGATTTTCTTTAACATGTACAGGGAAATCAGAAGGCAACTATTTACTTCCCTGGTCAACTGGTGTAGCCAAGAGAAAAGATATCCTCTGCTGTAAGAAATAGTCAGGATCAACAGGCCTGGCATCGATACAATCAGGTTTGAATATTTCATACCCTCCCAGAAATTAATTCCTAAATCTAGTGGTGGTTTGCATAGATATGAAGTTTTCATCATTAGGGTATGTTGTTACTTGACAGCAATTAGGAAGTATGGCCTTATTGGAGTAGGTACGTCCTTGTTGGAGTATCACATCACTGAGGAATGGATTTGGGGTTTCAAATACTCAAGGAAGGCCTAATGCCTCTCCCTCTCTTCCTGTTGCCTACCAGAAGAATAGAACTCTCAGAGACCTCTCCAGTACCATGTCTATCTGCATGCCACCATGCTTCCCATCATGATGATAATGAATTTATCCTCTAAAACTGAAAGCCAGATCCAATTAAATGGTTTTGTTTTTTGTTTTAATTTTTTTTTTCTTTTTAAGAGTTGTCATGGTCATGTCTTTCAGAACATTGACTAATATAGTGTCTCTGACTATGAGGGCTAAAATGAGAATTCAAATATGTTTCTGAGTCTGTCTCTGTCTCTGTCTCTGTCTCTGTCTCTCTCTCTCTCTCTCTCTGTGTGTGTGTGTGTGTGTATTTATGTTTCTGTGTATGTGTGTATACTAGAGGTCAACTCAGGTTACCATCTCACTACACCTTTCACTAACTTATATTTCTTTAGACAAATTATTTCACTAAACTTATAGTTTATCATTTTTTTTCCGTGATAGCTGGCCAATGAACCCCACTGATGATGTTGTAGATAGCATACAGCTATACCTAGTTTTTTACTTGGGTGCTAGGTGTCTGAACTGAGTTCCATTTGCTTGAAAAGCAAGCATTTTATTTACTGATCCATCTTTCCAACACAATTTAATATGTCAATACTGTTAGCATCATTATTACTTTCCTATATGTTAAAAGTCATGTGCAACATTCTCATTTATAGTTAAGATACTAGAAGGATATAGACCTAGAGTGGCAAAATACAGAGACTGTTTCATAGCAATGGGATGTATTTTGTCTGTAGTCCACTTTACCCTACTCCAGGTGCTGCTTAGCATTGTATTGAGACAGAGAAATTTCAGGGGCTGGGAATTATCCAGTTCTTTCCATCAGAATGCATATGATGACAAGATGGAAATGGCAACAGCTATGACTAAATTAGTGCCTAATCTAAAGTGATGGGCATAACTGATTAGCATATCCAAAAGTAGGATTGAAAGCTAGTATTTAGAGGTCTGCACCTGTGACCACAGCTGCTTCCCTCTTCTGTTGTCTGTGTCCCATCTAGCTTGATTATTAGACAGTGTCACTGTAGCCACTCACCTGGGAAAAGGTTCAGTGAAACCTGTATTTTCCAAGAAACTTTTACTTGCTTATGATAGTACCTCTCCAAGAAGACCTAGGGAAGAGTCTGTGATTTCTGGTAGGCTTTCATTTTTGATTAAAGCCTGAGTGTATATGCAGATGGTCATGAAGTTCTGATTAGTGGGAAGAGAGAGGGTAAGGCAAGCTAAGCTTGTGCTAAGCTCATGAGAAGTCAAAACACATTTCCCATGTGCCCAGGGGAAACTATGCATATTTGGATTAAATACTTCATTCTGTATCTATTATGCTTTTTATATTGAGAGAATGACAACATTTTTGAACACTACTTTCTTCTAGATAATAAAACAAAAATTGAAATCTGTAATGTTAAATAAAAATTCCAGTGTGGTTTAGCTTTAATATTTGCTATTAATTTGTAGTACTGATGTGGAAAAGGTTGTATTCAGAAGCAATTGACAGTGAAGCAGCACTCTTAGAAATACTGTGTCCAGACTCAGAAAGTGGCAGATTCATCTCTATTATTATCATTAAGCTGTCCTTGGGAAGTTGTTTCCTCCAAGTATCCCTAGTTGTCAAATCTACAACACAAGAATGATAAAAGTAGTAACAATAAGTGAACTTTGTGTGCTAATCAACATGTTTCTAGCACTCAGCAGTACAAACGGCTAATGAGAAAGTTTCACAAAAATCTTAACTCATAGGATAGTAATGGTAATCTGAATACTATTAACATGTTAAAAAATGTTGGAGGGTGCACTCAGTAGATAAAGTAACTAATAATCACAGTGGTAGAAACATGCTTATAAGTTTATAAAAATGTTTGAATATATTTTCCATTTCTCTGTATTCGAAATAGTCATGCTACCAAAGGGAGGCCTTTAGCTGATGTCTTCAAAGCAGAAAGAGGACACTGTATCGCAGAATATTCTGTCTTCAGTGAGTACTTGTAACTTAATTGTTTCTTTCCTACACCATGAGACCAAGAGTGATCAGTAACCTGGGGGATGCTACATGGAATATGCTTCTGGAAACTTTGAGAAAGCCTGAAACATAAGGTAGTGTTGCTTACTCAAGTATAACTCAACAAAAAGAAATAAAAACATAATTATATTTAATTTGATCTTTAAAAAGTAGTCATGTAGAGATGCCAAACCTTAGATGTGTGTTTTCTAACTTTGCAGACATTTGTTCAGCATCAGTCTGCTATACATCGCAGGCTGGAGAATTCAAGTGACAATGTTGGTTCACATTTTCACTTTATTTTGTTTTTCATGTGTCTGCTTGTGTTGATTTCCTATGGTCACAGGTAGAATAAAATACTAACTTGAAAACCCTATTTTTCTTTAGTCCTTTTCAGTAACTGAAACCTCTTCTAGAACTACAGACTTTTAATAAAAATGTCCATGCTGCACATGACTTGTAGTAAGAATCTGAGCACATCCACCTCCTGTCCTTGAATAGGATGCTCATGAAAACCATATTTTACTATACATAGTTTATAGTACAGACATGGAAGACTAAAATGTCTTGTATTTTACTTGTAGTAGTTAGGATGAGAAAGGCTTCCAAAGGCTAATATGTTTGAATGAATTGTCACCAGTTGGTGGATGTATTTGGGAATGATTAGAAGGTGTATTTGAGCTGGAAGAAGTGTGTCACTAAGCAGCCTTAAGATTTCAAAGCCTATCACATTCCCAGTTCTCTCTCTCTCTTTCCCTCCTTCCCTCCACCCATCTCCCCCCCTCTCTCCTGGCTCCTCTTGGTTGTCTCAACAGGGAATCTCACAGCTATTATTTCAGCACTTTTCCTTCCTGCCTGCTGCCAGAACCCATACCATCCTGACCATGGTCTTGCCCTCTGTCAGAGTAAACAAGCTCCCAATTAAATGCTTTCTTTTATAAGTCTTAATGGTCATGGTGCTTGGTCCCAGAAATAGAGTAGTAATTAAGAAATTACTCTTTCATTTAATACTTAATTCATTCCACATTCCAATATAAGCTGTTGCCCAAGCCAAATGGCTATTGTTAGATGTAAGATCAGAAAGTACATGTGTAGAGAAAGTGGACACAATGTAAACACAAGTTTTTCCAGAGGGATAACTTTTCACCTCTCACATAGTTCAACTTCATAAAACAAAATATATTACACATCTTTTGTTTCATTTTGTTTTTCTTCTTCAGGACCAAACACAGGAAAGAATTGTTTCTTCTTTTCATTGTGTGGCTACAGTTATTGTTTTAAACAAATACCCTGTAAAGTTCTGACACATCTATACAGTATCAAGAAAGCCTAGTTTCAGGTAGGAGGGCCCAGGATTACATGCCAGAATTTACTCATCCAAATGAGCTTGAAACTGCAAAATCAAACAAACAAACAACAAACATAATGGCAACCAAAATTGTGTCTCACATTTCACACTGTGAAAAGAATAGAGTGGAGTTTATTTTCTGAGTTCATGTCACTCCATTCCTCTCAGAGCTTGAAAAAAAAAAACTGTTGCTTTTCTTTCTTGATCAGAAGAGCAGAAGAGTGCATGCTCATCTAAAATGAGGCAATTGTGGGGAAAGAACTAAAATTGAGAAATAAGATGACCATACAGGTTTTCCAGGGTAGTTTGACCTAGTTGCACAATGAACTTACTTGGGAAATTGGTAAAGAGTATAGATACATATATGGTCTCTGTACAGATTCAGCCTTGTTTAGGGTTTCTGTCTTTGAAAGGGGTGTTTCCTAACTTCCTGCAACACAGTGGCAAACCTGGTAACATGATAGAGAGGGAATTGAGAGCAGAAGCTGGGAGGAGATGGGCTAGTGCTTCCCAAAGGATGTTCTGAGAAGATGAAACTCTGACATTTAAAGATAGATCAGGTTACTTTTAGAGTTAACCCATTCACTAAACATGCAACAAAGAGTCACTTTCATTACATTTCTATAACAGATACTAGTTTAAATATCCCATATGTACCGTGGGCACTCATACAACATAGATTTCTTATTATAAAGACTTTATGTAAGCTGCATAGTTTATTTCACAAGATAGCCAGGAAATCTAGAAAAAAAATATACTAAAATAAATTTTGAAAGTAGGAAAAATATTTATTCAAAAGATGTATACATAAGATCAAACCATTTACTTAAGCTGTTTATACTCTTTGTAGTGTAAACAGACTAGAAACAACATTTTTTATTTGATTAATACATATATGTGGGCACTTTGGATCAAAAATTCTGCATAGTCAAGATGCTAAAATAAAAATAAATCAAAAATAATAAAGCAAAATACAGTGTGTGTGTGTGTGTGTGTGTGTGTACACACATGCACACGCTCTTGTGTGTGTGCTTACGCAAGCATACAATGCATGTGGAGACAAATGAACAACTTGCAGGGAGTCAGGTCTCTCCTCTTACCATGTAGATTCTGCAGGTCCCTGTCAGGCTTGAAAACAAGTGTCTTTACCTGTTGAGTCATCTTGCTGGTAACCTATTTCAGTTATGTTAAATAGTGTGATCTGCTATTGGCAGATGCAATTGGTATTGTTTCTTGGGAATAGTCAAGCACATGAACTTGTCATGAACAATGTGTTTTTAAGTACTTATAGTGAGGTTGAGTCAAATATATTGCTCTAAAACACAATATTTGTCTAGTTGGTGAAAATTTCTTTGTCACTAGGAAGGAGCCCGATGATCTATCTGTCACCACCAAGGCATACAACCCATCAACTACCACAGCAGAAGAACTTGTTGAAATAAAATAAAATGAATTAAAATAACAAGGCCAGCCTTGGCTATATGGGACTCTGTCAGAAACAAAACAATACTGCATGACCCAAACAAAAAGCAGAAGAAAATAACTTGTAAAATAACTTCAAAATATAAGAATTCTGACAAAAGTTCCTCTTTGGTTCTTGCTAAAAAAGCCAAATAAACACTATTAGTTCATTAATCCTATAGAAACTATCATTCTCACTGAGACAACTGTTTTTTTTTTTTAAATAAAAGCTATATAAATAATCCATAAGATTCACAGCTTCAAATTTCAGATGATTCCCCAAAATTCTTATCTGTTTCTACTGCAGAAAACATATTTGATACTTTTCAAAGGTAATTCTCAAAGCAATTTGAAAGGCAAGAATTGAGATCTTGTTGGTTGCTTCTAGCATGTTCCTTGGCATAATGCTGAAAAACCACTAATTCTATTTTAAGGAATCACATGTCTTGATCTATAACCCATAGTTCAATATTTCATTTACTTTGTCCAAGCACCTTGAGTTTTTGGATGAGAGAGTTCTGTGATGTTCTGCTGCATCTCATGTTTAATCTGCCTTTGATTTTTGAGTAAGGGATGATGATATTCACATAAAGGCTTGTAAGAACAATTTACATATGTTGAGCTGGAATTGTCTACTTGAGCTCATGTTTAATTTATGGAAGGGAAGGAAAAGTAAATGGAGTTGTTGCACTCATACCTGCTGTGAGTTTCATGCTGTTCAGAACAGTGAATATTGACTCTTACATTCCATAGCTGTGGCTAACCCACATAACGCACCTTTAGGAGTGTAGCATCAATGAAGACACTATCATTTTAGTTGTTTTAATACTATTTTTGTATGCTGCTTTGGAAAAAAATCTTATCCTCTGTGCTTATGTTATACGAGTATACTGTCATGTTCCCTGGAAAATCAACATTCAACTGAAAAGGTATTTTGACAAATGCAAAAACAGCAACCATTAGAGCATCCAAATTTACAATTTGCCAGAAAATAAGGGTATCATAAGTAATGATAAAACTCACTCGCTGCGGCCTCAACTGTCATTGCAATTATGAAATTTTATTCTTTTTTTTTTTTATTTATGTTATCTTCTTTTTGTTGGGGGCCACTTTTGTACAATAGAGTCCAGCTCTGTAAGCACAATTATTTAGGTACATAGAATATTTTTCAAATATGTCATAGTACTTATCCAGAATCAGTTAATTTATGGAAATAGGGTGGCTGAGAGGCATTGGAAGCAGAAAAAAATGAATTTGAAAGAACAGCCCTTCATAAACATTAGATGAACATTAATGTATGACCACTCCTCTGAGGTAAATGGTGTAAATTGCTAACTATGTCCTTGGGGGAGCTCATAGGCACGTAAAGAAGGAGGCTTATGTACAAATGAAGGCAAAATTTTAATAAATAAACCCACAAGTAGAGTTGAAGTTAAATAGCAGCATTAACAAATCCTTTAACAAAAAAGAAAAGAACTGTGTGGTCTATTTGTCAGGGGCAGATTCAGAGTATCCTGCCTATAATTCCCCAGTAAGTAAATGGAAGGAAACAGGGTAGGGGGTAAGAGAATGTGACTGCATCCTAAAATAAAATCTAAATGAAAAACAAATTGTTTTAAACCTACAACTTTTGATATGGAAGAAAATAATAAGTGTAATATTATTCAAAGAAGAAAAGAGAATACAAGACAATGAATCCCATAAAAATGCCACAAACCATACAAAATATTGTAATTTTATTGTATAATTTTTTTCCAAAGAAGGATAGCCCAATACATTGTGGCCCACATATTCTAATAATTTGATATTGCCTCTCCTATTATAGAGAGTTTAGTTAATCTTCGTTTGATTTTGGGCACGCCTGCAACTCTGATGGAAATGATTTCAAATGACTTCTGAACTATGCCCTAAACGGCAGTGTTCTTTTGACCAGATTTCAGAATACTCGCTCTTGGAAGCTGTGTATTCTGTTGAAAAGCGAAGGAAGAAGTGTAGGTATGGATGAGAACACATCAAGCTGAGAAACAGGGAAAGGATACAGCTCTGACACTACATTCCCTCTATCCTACAACTGTTATGCAGCAACATACCAGGTGCTATGTAAATACTGACTAACTTAGCCTGATCAAACACTATAACCACAGTAAAACACAGAAAAGTAGATGCTGGCATCTTTAGCCACTATATTTCAAGGCGACAGATTAACAACCTCAAGCTGGGGAGGCATTTTTGATGTAGTGGATGATTATTCTATCCTTTAATTTTCTTTATAGTGTTGTGGGGAAGACATTGGTTGTGATTTAATTCTGGGTCTATGTATGCTGATCACATACTCTGCCACCAAAACACATAAGTCCTTTTGCTGAGATTTTGTAATATTATTCCCCTTGGAAATCATAGGGCCATTGTTAACTCATTCTGAAATAAAATATACCAAAAATGTATGACAATAAATACAATATAAATGATGTCATTAAAGCTATGTAAGTGTTATACTTCATAACATATTGTTACTAACATATCATATTATATCTAATATTATTAGACATAGCAATTTCAAAGTTTTTATAAAAATATATCATTATTTTGAAGTATTGACATAAGTCTAATATGATGTGAGAACAGATTTCCTTAATATGAAAATCATTGGTGCTGTCTCTAACACTCTTAGTTTATTGCCTATTTATAATTGGCAAAATGATAATTTCATTTAGACATTAGTGAATAAAACATATATACAAACACTTAATTATGTATGCTATTTCTTTTTTTGTTTCCAGGTCAAGAAATTGAATTATGTCCCATCTTATAAAGTGAAGAAGATGTATTAACATAATCAGAAAACAAACTACATCCTTATTAAGAAAGCTTGAATTCATATGATTGTGACCATTTAGTTGCCTTTAAAAATTATGTCATCCTTTTTAGACTCACTCTTCTGACTTGCAATTATTATCACTTCTTGGTAAAAGATACTTAGCCATTAAGTACACTGTTTTGTGCTGTGCTGGAAGATTAAATGAATCTCTATCGCTAGGCTTTATAATTTTCTGAGTGTTCTTTAAAACACAAGAATGGATCATTATTCTTGCTTTGATGTTATTTTCCTGTTGCATGCAGTCCAGTGGAGTACATATTCCTAAGGAACACATAGTGTCTTAACAGTGCTAAGGTTTGGGACCATGTTTCACTCATTCTTAAAGCCATCAACAATTACTGAAAACTTTTACTTTGCAAGTTATTTTGAACAGCACAGGCTTCTTGGGTTGGGTGGGGTCTTAGGTTCATAGCAATAATAAGACTGTTACATATTCTATCTCCCCAAGGAGCAAAAGCGAAATGTGAAATTCATATTTCCTGTTTCTGTGATTTATGTTGCTGAGAACAAATCCCCTTCTGTAGTTTGTATTCATTATGTATGACCTTATGCTTAATTACCTTCACATTTAAATTTGGTTAATTTGAATGTTTAATGGCAGTTACAAGTTTTTTTTTTCTAGAAAAGAATTTTAGGAACAAAGAGCTCTCAAAATAAATTACCCTCGTATTCTAGATGTAGGATTTTAAAGATCTCTGAGTGATTGAACAATGTTATTTACAAAATACCTCTGATGAAGGACTCCTCAAAATAAATGTTGCTATTTAGATGTCTACCATTTAATGTAATGTAATATATTAAACACATGGAAAAATATTAAATTTTATATTTAATATAAATATAAAACACATATCACAAATCACTAACACTCCCCCTGCTTCTGTTTTTTATCACATATTTTAATTTTCTATATTGTCAACATGTCTTTTTCTGTAAAAAGCTAGTTATCAATGATCTTCAGCTTGAAGACTAATAATCTCTGTCACAAGCACACAATACAGATAGTAAGTACAAATGTGAATGGCTTCCTTAAAATAAGACTTGTTTTGCATGGCGGCCCCTCACTGGCTTGTCTAGAGAGCTTTATTTAACAGTCTCACACAACTCTATGTGTGATGGCACAGGCACAAGTATTTACTCATGCTCCTCTCCTGCCAAACCTTTTATTAGGTCTACACAGATTACTCACACTACCCTACTTTGCCTAAACTTTTACACTCTTGAAAATTAAAAAGTTTATGATATTAATAAAGATGCCAAGAGAGTATCAATTAGGTCCTGGAGATAACATTTCCACCCCTTATGACTGTGGTGTACAGCACAAATGCATTAAGGAAGATTTCAAGGGTTGCACATTAGGCTTTAGTTTCTATTTCTACCAGAAATCTCAATATGGATTACTAATCCATCCCAATCTCATTCATTCCTCTGTGCTCCTGAATGTGATTCCTTGTATTCTTGGGATATCCTTTCTCTTTCTATGTCTAGTGTCACCCTATTTGCTTCACATTATCGATGATGTGTGTCCTGCTACACTCATCCAAAATCCCCATGCTGTTTTCTCATTTTATAATTGAGAAAAGTTTGCTGTTGTTTTGGTTTGGTTTTTGGTTCTCAAATAGTCAGTGTTAATGACTCTGTTTTCACTGAACACTTGCCTCTCAGCAGAAGGAGCCCTTTACATGACATAAAACTACAGAGACAAAAATTAATACATTAAAAGGGCCACAGAAGGAAATGTTATAATGAATCCTATAATTTTATATAATACATGCCACTAAATGATGAGATAGCCTTAACATAATCATACTGTATTTTAATCTTACTGTCTCCCATAGAGATTAAGATTGTTAAAAAAAATGGCATGATTCTCTTCGGTCATTTTCCATTGGCATATTTAAATTTATCTCTTTATTAACACATCTATTGCTCTATTTTATTTTCTACAAATAAGGTCCTATTAATCAACTCCTATTAATAATATAGAATATGTGTGGCACCTAAGAGGAAGGCTACAAGCCTTTGCTCTCCAGAATAACCACCTATTCCATTCTGCTAATTCTCTTCCTCCTCTGCTCTGATGGGATAAAGTTAGGTTAAGATTGAAAGATTTCATATTTTTCTCTGAATTCACAATGAGATCAGGCAAGGGGGAAAGTGCCCTCTTAGTGCAAAGCCTTTCTTATTTTGTTCCTGTATTTCAGAGGCATGGCACATAGTTACTAAATAAATCTTCTACTAGAAGAAAACCTTATTTTGTGAACATAAATTCAATCTGTGCTTAATTTATACTTTATAATTTAAATCACATTTTTGTCATATTTAATGAACACAAATATATAAGAAAATATTCCTCGGTTTAAGTATTACAGAAATATGCTATATGTTAAAGCAAGCCTGTGCCCTGTATTAAGACAAATCCAAAAGTTTCAAAAGGTCTTTCCTCTATTTGTCACTCTGTCTTAGGAGCTCTGTTGTGATTTTAGGACTATAATCAAATGAGAAATGAAAGTTTTCCTCAGCCCCCAAACCAGATACAAAGCATCATTAGCAATATTCCCAGTTTCTCTAATATTATTTAGACACTAAGAAAAAAGAAAGAATGTGAAATGATGGGTGAGCACTTCTTAAAGCATAAGTAACTCTCCAGGAGCAAATAATGTTAAAAGGCTGACACTACTTAGGCAGAGAATATGCTATTCAGCAAATACTTTCTGGCCTCAATCCTGTACCAAGTACATTGTCAAGTGTTTATTTGCCAAAGCCTTTATTGATTTTCCCTCAAGTTTAAATTCCTCAATGATATACCTCTTCTCAGAATCATGCAGATGGCTGCATGATACGCAATGGCTTTAGCTAAGAGACAAGAGGCAGCCTCTCTACTATTGATAGGAGTCTGAGCTGGGGTTCTCCTTGTGGATTCTTGGGAGTTATCCTAGCACCAGTTGTCCCTACGCCCATAGTGGCCTACCCCTGTAATCAGCTTGATGAATATCCCAACTATCATCATAGAGCACTCATCCAGTAATTATTGGAACCAGACACAGAGATCCACAACCAAGAAACAGGTCACTCTGGGAATCCAGTCAAAAAGGGGTGGGGGGAAGAAATTGGTGGCACAACCCTTTAATCCCAGCTCTTCAGAAGCAAAGGATGGTAGATCCCTGTGTGGTGAGGTTGAGGCCAGCCTTAAAAATAAGTGGTGGGGATGAGAGAATATATTAGCAAAGGAGGTCAAGATAATGCTGGAGAAATCTACAGAGACAGCTGAACCAAGCTTGTGTAAACTCATGAACTCTAAACCTACACCTGTAGCAATTTCAATACAGCATAGCTCATATATAGCTCTAGGATTTTTGCTTGATAATTTCTGTCATCTATGAACATCTGCATTTTTTGGCACCCATGATCATATTCACAGCCCTTTTAATCACAGAAAAGACTGGGTCTCCAATGAGCAGAGAGAGAAGGTGGCTTCTCTTTGTGGTTTGCTCTAGTTGGTCTCATTTGCTGGTTCTTTAAAACTAAGATAATTGAGCTATAACTGCAGACACTTTTAGGTGTCATGATTCAAATAACAAAGGTTAGCAGCAACTTTTTATTCAAATACTATCTTTTTGTTTAAATTTCTGTCATTTAGATGCCGAAATTTCTAAAATTGAGATAAAAATCAATAATGTTGAATAGTCCAAATACTACAATAAATGATGAAATGGTTGACAATGGATTAAATATGAGTAGCTGTGTTTAATAATTCTCTTTATTATTCATTTTCTATCATCTGGCCTTCTCCTAGATTGCAAATATACACAATCAACACACACCATTATGTAAGCACATATATACACATTCTCACTCACATGTAATTAAGGGAACGCTAGGGTATGCCATGTCTGTTCAGAATACTGCATTGAAATTTTAAAAGAAAAACAATTAGGAGTCCTTATTGAAACTATTTGAATTGATTTCTGAAGATTTTAAGGCAAGCAAGCTGATGAGAATTTTCTTTAAAATGGCATTTAATCAATGAATATACAACAATGAAATATGAAAATCACCATCTTGCAAACCACAGTATAGTTAATTGATTTGGGCAGCAATATCAGTGGGTTCTAGACCCACATGCAACAATGAATAGATAAGGACTTCCCCTCAGACCCTGCTGATATATTTAGTACCATTTATATCATTTTCTGATATGTTAGCAACATTTATTGAAACAAAACTTCCCATGGGCATTACAAGGTACTAATTTCTACTAACTTCCATATACTTTTCTTGTGTTCTTTTTTAATTTAAATTTGAAACAAGGTCGTTTTACATGTCAATTCCAGTTCCCTCACCTGCCCATCCTCCCCTGTCATCCCCACCAAACCCCATCCCCTTTCTGCTACCTAGTGAGGATGAGGCCTTCCATGGGGAGTCTTCAAGTCTGTCATATCATTTCGGGCAGGGCCTAGGCCCTCCCAAATGTTTCTAGGCTGAGAAAGTATCCCTCTATGTGGGATGGGCTTTATGGGGACTACTGAATACATGAATGATATTATCCCCTGATCTACTTAAGTACACAATAGGATGGAAACTAAGCTTGGTTTTATCATAAAATTCTGATACTGTTAACTGTTACCCACTCTAACAGACTAATTGTAAAGAAGATAATTAATGCATTGCTCTTGCCTCTCTATGGTTCTATTTCTTTATAACTTTCTAAATATAACATACAAAGATTTGGATGCTATTGGGAAAAAAAATATATGTATTTTTAGAACCTGTCTTGAGGTCCATGTGACTTTAAAACTGACACAACAATAATCTTTAGCTTTTAGTTTCTGTTAGTGGATTAACTTAAAGGGATGGTTATCTGGTTTGTTTTCTATTGCAGTGATGAACAGCATTAGCAAAACTAACTTAGGAGACAAAAGGTTTATTTCATCTTACACTTCCCAGGTAACATTTCTTCCTTTCGGGAAGTTGGGGTAGAAACTCAAGGAAGGCAGGAATCTAGATGCTAGAACTGAAGCAGAAGCCAAAGAAGAGTGTTGCTTACTGGCTTGTTCTCCATGACTTGCTCTGAATGTTTTGAATACAATCAAGAACTACAAGTCCAGGCATAGCACCAGCTCTAGTAAGCTGGAACTTCCAACTTCAATCATTAATCAAGTAAATGTATCCAGTTTTGCCTCCAGGCCAATCTGATGAAGGCATTTTCTTAATGGAGGATCCCCCTTCCAGATGATGTCAGCTCGTGTCAAGTTAACAGAAATACAAACCAGCACAGATGGCATATTGGAAAAATTCCATGGCTCTGCAACTTAACAATTACCTGTATTCTCTTATCTAAAAACAGACAGTATCATGAGTTATAAGGTTTGTTATTTTTTTCTCACAAAGGTGAATTTGTGAATTCAATTTATAAGTTATAATCTGTGCATGTTATATTATATAGTCATTTCAATTTCCATTAATATCTGTGTTCTGAACAGACAAAAATTTGTTTTTTCTTTTCAAATTTTGTTTTAATCTATATAAATTTCACACAATATTCCAATCTACTGCTATACTACTATATACAAAATATATCCCAGACATACATTTTTCACTTGTATTTAACATATGATTGAAGAAAAATATTCAATTTGTTTAAACCAAATTAGAAAAATAGCATTGTTTGAAATGCCATTCCACTTATATAATATTTCCTTAAGGAAACCAAATATCACATTCAAGATACAAGCTCTTTCATAAATGTAGTTAGAAAGACATGTTTAATTTATGGTGATAAAATCATATACTAATTTCTTCAATATAATATAAAGACATTTCTGCTGATTAGCTAGACCTCAAACTTTTGGAGAAAAATGATATACTTACAATAAAACCTTGACTTTAAATATTTTAGTGCATTTATTTTTATAAAGGGAAATGTTTGAATAGTAATAATGACCCTGCAGCATAAATGAAATTTTCAAATGAAAGTTCATATCTGCCTTTATTATAATGATAATGCCCTTAAGGGATCTTTGGTGATATTGGCACACTAAAATTATTTAAGATAATAAAACCAAATATTACATTACCTAAAGAGTTTTAACCTCTAACAGGGCAATTTGATAGTACCTGTCCAATACCTTAAAGTTTATTGTACCCCATCAACTGTTGTGTCACTGTGTGCACTCACCATTTCAAAACAACTAAAAACGTATACATAGTAGCATAATCATTACATTATATCTAAAAGCTCAAGGAAAGGATAAGACACATTCTAGAACATCTTTTTACATCCTATACCATCCTAAAATATAAAGGTCAGCTTTGCAAAAGTCAACTTCTCATCAAGGAAAGCTGTTCATGATATATTATTTACTGTGAAAAGAATATTACAAAGATATGTGATGCTAAACTTCTGTGTTTATGAATGCAAATCTGTCTAACTTTTCATGTTTTACAGTATATATGTATATTTGCATGAAGAAAAATAATCACTGTGGGATAAGATTTTGTGACCTTTCTTGCTTATTTAAAATATCACTAATACATATTAATCAGGAATTTTAAAAGCTAACCACTCTATAATTATTTGAAAATAAGCATAAGTAAAATTGGCTTTTGAATCATATTTTTATGAAAAGTTGGGGCTGGGATGTACTTTAGTGTCAGAATACTTACGTAGTGTGTGCTAGGCTGGATTCTACCCTTAGCACTATACATGCAAGAACAATAACACACACAATATCACACACAATAAAACACACACATGTGTGTGTGTATGTGTGTGCTTGTATGTGTGTGTCACAAATCTCTATACCCTTCAAAACCAGAAACAAAGCTACATATTCTACAGGATACATACTAATTATTTATGACTATGGTAACCAAAAAAAAAAAAAATCCATTATCTCTTTGGAGAATCTCTCCTTGCAAGCGCTTACATAAAATTTATGTAGAGACAACATTGAATTATTTTTATTCTCTCTTTTGTGATGTCACATCATGACATATCGTTTAAATTGAGACAAGTTAATCAGATCTTTGAATGTTACAATGTTGTTTAGTTGAAAAATAGTAGTGATAATACAGACTTTATAGAATAGTGTTATGTAAATGAGAAGAGGAACCCAGAATTTAGTGACTCTGGCTCATAACACTAAATACCAAAACAAAATCATAGACTGTGTCTACACAATCCCCCAATTTAAAACTCAAAAGAAACTTCAGATATTTAGTCTGCCATCCCAAAATTAAGATTCTAAACAACCACTTGGATTCTCATACCATTTTCATCAAAGCTTTCCTGACTATTCAGATTTTAGGGAACTCTTTCTCAAAATGATAATCAGAGTGTAGCTGGCTTTCTTTTGGGCCACCAACCAGCTCCCAAATCATGAACAGAGATTTATTATTAGCTATGAATGCTTGGCCTTAGCTTATGTTTGTCCCACTAGCTTGTATAACTCAATTTAACCTGTTTCTCTTCATCTATGTTTTGCTTTAGAACTTTTTTGCCTTTTGTTCATTATGTATGTCCTGCTCCATGTTTGTCTGGCTGGCAGCTGATTTCTTGGCTGGCCCCAGGCATTTCCCTGTTTCTGCCTTGTTCTTTTCCCCTTTTCTGTTTCCTAGCTCAGACTCTTCCTCCAATTGATGCTTCCTGCCTGCCAGCTTTGCCAACCAGCTTTTTATTAGACCAATCAGGCACATTGAAACAGCAACACATATTTATATAGTTAAAGTAACATTCCACAAAAAGGAAGAGTTGAGATTTTATCATTATGAGTTTTGAACAAAGAAGCTAGTGGTCTTGACCATTTATTTAATGAGCTGAGGGAACATTGTATCAAGATGTTGTCACTAGTAAAAGCTCAAGGAGGGAGAGGTTTTCAGCACCAAATAAACATTCAGAATGGTTTGCTAAGATTTATCACACTTTAACTGATGAAGGAATGCTAACAACCTTTTCCTGCTTAATCCTCAAAATAACCTCTAAAGATAAGTACAATGGTTTCACTATTTATAAACTATTAAGGACAATCATATCAGCATTTAAGCAAAAAACATACTACAGTTTATGGGTAAATCCTGGTAACCTAAAGAAGCAAATAGCAAAATGTCACACCATTTAAATGAGGCATGTAACAAAAAGAACAATTTATTAAGCAAAGGAACACACTCCCAAGAATGGAAGTTGACTAGTAAGCTGAAGGAATTGTCCCTAATACTACCTCAGCGCTTAGAGTCATAGAAAGAGGAAAACACATCCAATACCAAAATAAAAGTACTAAATAGAAGTGGGAGCTTATCCAATGTCCACTCAGATTTCTGTATAGATATCTTCTCAGTGTCTCAATCCACCTCATAGTGAAAAATAGAATAAAGGCAAATTTTAGGGAATGGAAAACCTTGAATTTTATCTTAGAAGTTTTGCTTGTGTTCTTTAAAATGGTATTTGCTAAAATTTAAATGTTAGTTACTCTCTCAGGCACCTTTTAATGGTATATAATTGGTTTTACACAATAATTTAATTAAGTTATAAAATGAAGAACAAAATTAAGACTAAGGAAGAATGTGTTTAATAATTATGATGGGTATGATTTTTGAAGCAATGATCAAAACACCTGTTTCTGAATATGTTGTAACAAATGTAGGGGCACATATGTCTTTATTCTAGCTATCTTTGTATCTAACTTTTGGAAATTAAGTTGAACTAATTCTTGTTAATCAGTTCAAACTATACATAGTGAATATTCAATGGAATATAATGCAAGTTGGAAATAACCCCAATGTACAAATATGACCACATTTTTATATATTTGTATCCATGAAATCATTTGCTTCCAGTTAGTGTAGTCCATTCTTTAATTTATAATTTCAGGACAAATCCCTCTTTTCCTTGACTGACTTCTATAGTGGTAAACTTGTTTCTATTAATTATCAAACAATTTAATGTCAAATTTATTTCATAGTATTTTGTGCAAACACTCAAATATTTTGAGAGAAAGGTCAGATCCTATAAAACTTCCAAAATTTGTGAAATGATCATCTAAATAACAACTATGTTCTCTGATCAGCATGATAGTTTTATAGATTCATCAAATGAAAAGAGAGAACATAGAACAAATAATTCTCATCCTCCTGTTTCTGAAGGATGTTATTGTTTAGGTACTCTTAAGAATTCCACTAGATTGTGAGCAGTCTATGCACTGGATAAATCCATTAGAAGTGCATTTTGACGATTTTACAGAGATAGTGATATTATCATTTTCTTCTTCTGAACAGAGAAATAAATTTACAAACTATTAAAAGTAACTTGGTCATGAGATTTTTGTCAGAAACTGTAATGTCTGGCTGAGATCCAGTCATTTCCTGAATCTCAGTTTGCTAGGATTTCCCAACAACAGAATTATACATAATCCCTTTGGGATCCTCACCTTGCTGAATATACAAGAACTCCAGTTAATGGCAACTATAGGAAAGCAAATATGAATGCAATAACCATTTTTTCCATTTTTACTACTGGATCTTTTTTGAAACACCAACCCCTCTGTAGTCATGGCTACCTCATACATGTACACCAAGCTCTTTGATCCTTTATGTGTCATTCTATAAACATCAGAGTTAATTCTCTGGGATTATTCCTAATTCTGAATTTCTCTAGTCTGCAATAACAGCACCATGCATCATAGTTATGAGTATTACTTTAACAGTTTGTAGAAAGAAAATCTAGGAAATTGGGTACTGTATCCAAATTTGTACACCACTGACTCCTTAACTCTTTTGAGGTTTCATTTTTGGTTTGTTTTCTTTTTTCAAATTAAATTGCCTATGGGCCACATGAAAGCAGCATGACATAATAACTCTAAAGGTGCAGTTGTATTGCCCATACTTCAGTGATAACGAACAATTCTCTAATTGGACTTAAGACCTACTCAACAATAGGAAAGCCATATCTGGTACTGAAAATCTAGCTTACTACTCATTTCAAGTGAAGAAACTCCACATCACTAATAAACTAACCCAGAGCAATCCCTAACATCAATCTATAAAGATATTTTTTTCTTATACTGACAGAGAAGTGTAGTCTTTACTGATCATCAATGAAACTTCTTTTGAAACAGACAGGGACCATTACAAAAACCCACAGCTGATCGAAATGAACATTTGTGGAGCCCAGTCTTGGTAGCTACATCTACAAAACACTCCTGTACCTAATGCTCTGGAAATATTTCCAATAGGTGTAGAATGACTACTAAAAGCCAAAGGATGAGAGAGGTTTTTTTTTTTTTTTTTGGAAGGGGTTTTATAAACCCTGGTAGTATTAGAAGCAATCCCTTTTAGGTTTCAGCAACATGACTGTCTATCTAAACATTAGCTGAACAAAAATAACAATGATAGACATGTTAAAATGATTGGCGAAAATCCCTCAAGACCTCAATCCAACATAATAAGACCATAGGCCACTGAAGAAAGCTGGTAGGCTGCCTCTTCAGGTAGTCTTGCCCAGGGAACAGCATACCAACTGACTTCCCAGGGCCAGTCTGTCGTAAAAGCATACACATACTAGTAACATTATGTGGACTGAATGTGTGTGTGTGTGTGTGTGTGTGTGTGTATAGAGATAGAGATAGAGATAGAGATAGAGATAGAGATAGAGATAGAGATAGAGATAGAGATAGAGATAGAGATAGATATAGATGTACCCATGCAATAAAAAAATATCGCAGAAATTTGAAGGAGAGGGGGAAGGTGTATATGAGAGGGCTTGAAGGGAGGAAAAGAAAGGAGGAAGAATTATAATCTCAAGAAAATGAAAAGCACAATGCTTTCTATATGTACTGATAGATTAAACCAAGGTTCTTGTAAAAGGCCTACAACAGAATTACATTCATAGATAATTGTGAAGTATATTAGTAAATATTCGTTAATGTTCATGGTTAATGACTTGTGCCTTGTTCACCTTTTTAAGTCTCTTAAAGTACCCAAATTACTAATTTTTTGATAGAAATAGTCAAGAAAAAACTGAATCGAATACTAAATACTGAACAATATTAAAACTCAATATTATGCACAATAAAATTATGTACATGAGTAAATAAACTTTGGAATTATATGTGTAAAATGCCATATCTGATCATTTTTATTATCATGGATTTCATATATTTTAAAGTAAGATAATATATATAAAAACTTTCCTTACATTTTATATAAGTAGTTATTGTGTGTTAATCAATGAAAAAGTGTGTTTAACTTACAATCAAAGTACTATTAAACATGATTCTCTTGAATATATGAAAATGTTCATTCACATGTTTTCAAAGACTAAATTATTCTTGTAGTAGCAACAGGGTTTGTTTCTTGCAGGGAAAACATACTATATATCTGCTGAATTATAAGTGTCGTGTTTTAAATAATAAATGGAAACAATAATATGTAAAGCAATGAGATTATTTATATTGATTTTAACCCAAATCATCAAAATAATTTTCCATTTGCTTTTGCTTTTGTTTTACTTGTTTTCTCTTTAAGATAAAAGGGAAATTCTTCTAGTCAGTAGCTACATTGGGAAACTTATTTGTTATAATAACTTGAAACCAATTGGATTCCTTACAAAAGGACTTCTATAAATTCTACTTGCTTATAATTAGGTCTGAATAGCTTCACAGGCTTTGAAGGGACCCTGTCTTTAACCCTGATTTCTCAATTCTTGGCACAGTTCTAGAACTGCTATCATTTTTCTCATGATGGTTTTTGAAACAACAAACTACTCCTTTGGTGCATATGACCTTACTTTTAAAAAGAAAGAAAAGGCATTAAATATCACAAGAACATATGTCCTAACAAGATTTCAGTCCTAATTCCAGCCACCAAAGGGGTTTCAATAAGCCTCATATACACAGCTCATTCCCATGACACATTTATCCAACCCCAAACTGGCAACACTTTGTGGTTCTTTCCTCTATATTCACTTCACAGCATTAGACTCATTGCTAATCATAATACAGGATTTTGCTTAAAATTTTGATCAGCTTTAATGTTTGTTCTAGCTCAGCATATACAATATCCTTAGCTCTAGAGGATGGCAGGATAAAGTGATTCTTTGCTCTACACTCTCTAGGAATTAATTGATCAAACTATAAATTCTAAGGCATTCTAAGCAGAAAGTATACACTTGTGACATTACCTTAAAGTATATAATTTCCAGATGGCTTTGAGCTCTCTGTGATGAATAGCTGTATCTTCTTAATGATGAATTTTTCCTGTCATTTGTATCAATGTACCCCAAATCGAGGTAGGATCATTAACATTTAAATTTTAAATGCTTATTTATTGAGAATACAGCAAATTATATGCAGTTGTGTCTCAGCAAATAATTAGAAGTAATTGATAGTTTATTTTAAAACATACTGGCTATAAAGAGAGCAAAAGGCTAGAAATTATCTCTGCATTTTACTTATTACATACACAAATAAATACATGTATATCTAGATTATATATATATATATATATATATATATATATATTGAGCAGACCAAGTCAGTAAATTATAAGATGAAAATATTTTAAATTTGAAGGGAACAAGAAATAGAATATGATGTATTCATCCACATATTCTCTCTTATGTGTTTTTTTGTTGCTGTTAAATGAATGTGATATGTCTTTAGCATGCTATCCATTTTACTATAATCATAAAACTAAGATAGAGACAATTAAATCAAAGAAGATATTCATCAAAGGAGAAATAAAGATCAGCACACCTATAAATACTAAAGGGAAGTTATATGGAAGATAACCATCATTAACAATTTAGAAGCTGAGAAGACATTTTTAATATGGAGAATTTCATATATTTTGGGTAATGAGACTAGTTTTATTCCTTGAGCCAACTCTTCATTTCTTTTTGAAAAATTCCTAACACCGATGTTTACATGTTTATTATAACAGCAGAATTTGTGGAGAGCATGTGAGTTCCAGATAAGCAAATGCAGATGGAATTTTACTTTATTTAGTGTTTTATCTTTGCCTACTATTTCCCAAGGGGGTACTTTGAAATATCTTTAGATGCCATGGGAAGTGAGCAGCATTCTGATAAAAAAATGTTTGATGTTCTGAAGAGATGAAGCAAACATAATGTATGGATGTTTATTTCTCTATATGTTAAAATATGGGGGAAACAAGAATTTAGCAATCAAGGTAAATGTTTTTTCTAGAATTCAGAAGCCCAGGAAAAATATTAACAGATATTAGTAGAACCATGACTTAAAAAATGTAAGTCATATAGACTGTAAGAACAGGTGAGAAACCTAAAGAAATCATTAGAAATGAGAGCAAATGAGAACAAAATAATAATGATGATTGAGTGATTAAATAGTAAATATTACAATCTCTCAGTGGGGAGAAATAAAATATGTGTACCACTTAAAAACTGCCAAACCAAGATTTATTTCCAAATTTAAAGAAGGGGTATTTTTTTCTAAGACAAAAGGAACAAAATCACTCTCTTCAGGATTTAAGATAAAAATTATAGAAAAAAGTGATAAAATTTCTAGGTATAAAAATATTGTGTGTGTATGCTAGTGAATGGACAATAAGAAAGAAAGAGAAGCTCTGAATTATAAGCTAAGCTCTCTTAATTGACCTACCTTTTACTGACTAGGCAGATTTCTAACAGTGCTCAGTCTTATTGAAGACATTTTAATTATCATACATAGTTGATCAAACTTGACTAAGAGTCTACTCTGTGAGAGGCATAATTTGATGTTGAGTTGTGTATGTAGCAAGATTATCTCTCAAAACAATTTGGAAAATTTTCCTTTATTATTTAATATAAAAGTTGGATTAAATGATTTATAAAATACAGCAGTACACAGAACTAGTTGTTTGTATGAAATATTTCACCACTTTGCAAATATTCAAGAGTGAAAATGTATTAAATATTTTTCAGGTGAGGCTGTAAATATTGTTAAAATTGTGAGAATATAAAGGACTCTGATTTCCTACTATACCATGAAGGGTTCTGAATTTAGGATTTATCCAAAGTTAAAATAGTGGGGGGAGGTGACAATAGTGGAGAAAAGGGAAAGGGACAGGAAAAGGAAAGGAGAAGAGAGAAAAACTGATGTGTGAAAAAAGGAAGAGAAAAGAGAGCAAATTAAAACTAAAAACTATAAATAGACTCAGTGATCTGATAATAGTTAAAGAATACCAGGCATCTTGAAAATACAT
Source organism: Phodopus roborovskii (assembly GCF_943737965.1). Taxonomy (NCBI): domain Eukaryota; kingdom Metazoa; phylum Chordata; class Mammalia; order Rodentia; family Cricetidae; genus Phodopus; species Phodopus roborovskii. Next base: position 10,909,080 of record NW_026126418.1, read on the forward strand.
TAGGTACACATTACCTTACACTGAAAAATGGCTAGGTACCATTTATGATGAATTTCAAGTAGGCATAAATATTTATAATATGAATTTAATATTATAACACTAACCTGCATTATTATTTAAAACCATTCATCTGATGCATATTTCAATTTCAATGTATTTTTTTTGTAGTAATAAGTGCCTCTAAGTAAATGATAACCATCTAAACCACAGGCATACAGGCATAGCAGTGCTAAAAATAGGGACACGGCACTTTCAGACAACTCCAGAAATAGCCAGCACATTCCATTCTTTAAGGATGTATATGAACATTGAGAAACAACACCTTTATAAAAAAATTTCTGAAGGATAACATGGAGTTCTTAGTAAGAATGTGGAGGTGGCTGGGCAATGGTTGCATAAACCTTTAATCCCAGCATGTGGTAGGTAGTGGCAGGCAGATCTCAGTGAATTCTAGGCTAGCCAGGTCTACTCCCTTTTGAGTTCCAGGACATCCAGGACTGTTACACAGAGAAACCCTGTCTTGAAAAAACAATTAGAAAAAAGTGGATGTGATCATTTGAAAACCAATTTATGAAGAAGCCACCGTGATTATTGTTCCTTCTGGAGTTTAGGAAGCCATATTTGTGACTCCAAGATGTACAATCAGTTATCCCTTTCATTGGCTTCGTATTGTCATCACATCTGGCAGACTTTCCTGCTCTGTGTGTGGCCTGCAGTAGAGTGGGAGTTATAATTTTGCCGGACTCATGAAACCTTCACATTCCTCTTTATGACACCATCGAAAAGCAAAGGAAAGCATATCCCCTAGATGTTATAGCATGGTGATACAGGTCACACGATTTCTTGAGAAAGAAACTTTGATCTTGTTTAGTCATGAGATTTTGATCTATTTTTTAAAACAGCTACCATGCTCTAATTCAGGCCCTTGTGATGATCATAGACGAAATTGTTCTCTTCCTAACATAGACTGTGCTCTTTATAAAACTGACTTAATGAAGTGTATTTCTGAGTATGAGAGCTATATGTGATAAAGTCAAAAGAAGAGTATGCAGTGATTGCATGCATAGCAAATTTCTAGAGGGGCTCAAATGATTAATTAGTGAAGTCCTATACTTAGTCTCATGAAACTCTGAAGGAATAAATGGAAGTGATGTTTAGGAAGGGGGGGATTGAGTGGATCAAAGACTGATATCTGATTATAACAGTGCTAATATTTGTTTCAATATATTTTCTTGACTTTCCCATTTGAAAGAGATGCCATTCCTCTTGTGATTAAGAATTAAAGTGTATAGGAAAGAATGGTTAAGAATATGTGGCTATCCAGTATTTACACAATATATTTCCCTACTTTGGTATCTATTAACCCTTTTAAATGTAATTGTTCATCAGGATTATGTAGCTAGGAGAGTAGCTCAGTGGTAAAGTTCTTGCTTAGTATGTGAGACGCTCTGAGCCTGGTTCACATAGATAGAGGAAGGGATGAAAAAGAGAGGAAAAGAGAGGAGAGAAGGGGGAGATAATATGAATCAGGAAGTTTTCTGTGACTTTTTCATACTGTAAAAATATGTATATCTATGAGTGTTGTGATTTTTGAAGGCTTTATAGAATTCTGTGAAACCATGTGTACCTATTTCTTTATTCAGAGTAGATTTGGTATTTCTTTAAAAAACTGTCTCTATACAAAATATATTCTCAAAGATATTGAAATATAGTATAAATTTTGAAAACTGATCCTTGTTGCACAAAAATACTCATGAATATACAGATTTGGAAAACATTATAAAAATACAATAATGACAGGGGGACACACTGACATGATGTTAAATACATTTAATTTGGATGTATAGTAAATACATCTGATGGGAGATGTCCAACAGAGTTATATCAAATACAGAGTCTCTGTGCATTATTTGAGGCTGACGCGGTGGCTGGAAAAGACTGGCAGCGGGAGGAAAAACCGTACTCATTACATACATCCTATGGCATAGAGGGATTACATTAGTAAGAAATAACCACAGGGCTAGCAGTGATATAGAGGTCATGAATACTGTATATTGACAAAGAAACACACACTACAACTTCTCATTCTTCTTCCTAAGCATGGGCATTCAAATATATTTCAAACCATCCTTGATGGCCAATCAAAAACATTTTAAAACACTGAAAGTAAAATTGTACTTTTACTTGATATATTGTGTCCAATATATTTTGTCAAAGTTAAACATACATCTAGAAGTAGTTTTTAACCTGCAAATTTATAACCTAGGTTGTACAAAGTGAACTCTCTATGTTACTCCTCTGTATGGTAAAGGGAAAGGAAAAGAAAGTCTTATACACTGTGAAAATAGCATGTGGTGTATTGAAAGAAGGGCTTGCAGAAAACAAAACAAGTCTTGCTTAAAAAAAAAAAAAAAAAAAAAAAAAAAAAGCTTCATAGTGGCACCCCACCCCACACACCCGCAAAATAGAGTGATTACTGAAACTGCAGACTGTTGACTAAAGAATTGAATTCACATTTTGGAGGAGAAAATGAGCTCAGTTTCTCAATGCTAAGTGTGTGGGTAGTCATTTATTTAAAAAATATTTTTAAGTTGAGAGGAACCCATTGTGAAGACTATTAGTTTTAAGTTCTTAGACTAGGGAGAGATATGCAATAAAGCTCCCTATCTGTGCCTACACGATGACAGCTTATTTATCAGATCCATAAACACTAAGCATAGTCATGTGACTAAATTTTCTATGTTGGAGTAAAAGTTGGAGCACTGGCTTTCTCATGGAAAATTGACATTCCTCTTTATGACAGCATAAAGAAATAAATAATGTTCCAAACTCACAGAACAAACCTTGGCTGAAGTGTTTATTCAAAAGACATTTTTATTTAATTCTTAATATAATTTACAAAATAAAATTTGTAATATAACATTTTCAGTAAATAGGATGATATATAAGAAAAAGAATGTTCTCTGTAATTTTCATCTCAGTGCATGCATATATACATGTAAACATGTAAACATAGTTACAATATAGGTATATATGCAATTAAAAGTAATATACATATAATACATGGCTATGCATCTATATATCTTATTTATAATCTGCACATGTATTACATACGCTTGTACTCTCTATTTGGGTTATTTGAATACATAAAGGAAGAAAGCTATGGTATAAAAATCAGTACCATTTTCAAGAAGCTTATAACCTGTTACATATATTAAAATTTTTTATAAAGGTAAATAACAGAGAATAAACAGAATTGAAATATATATTATGCAAATAATAGCCAAGGGAGTAAGTAGTTCCAAACATGGACTTGATGTTGAAAAGATAAAAAATCCCCCCCATCTGAGTATGTTGTGAGTATGTATGTGTGTTCATGAATGCATTTTCACTTGCAAAAGGAGAAGAACTGATTTGTTCCTAGCTTAACAAAGATCATTTGCTTCTAAACTACTTAACTTGTTGCCATTCCAGATTTAAATGAAATCTAAAGAGAGATGACAATCTACCTAAAACTAAAGCTCCAAAGAACTGTGATCAATGTTTTTGTTTGTTTGTTTGCTTTTGTTTTCAATTTAATATAAGTCAGGCTGATATGGTGGCAGAGATGCTCTCCCAGCTAATGTTAGACTCATTTTCAGATGGAGTCTTCCCTGTCTAATCTGCCACAAGAACACAGTAGAGAGAAGGTACTGTTAAGATGCTTCCTTATAAAAAAGATCAACCTTCTTAAACTCAGGAATAGAAAATGAAGCAAGCACTCTTCAAGAGACTGTCAAAGTCACTTAGAAATCAAAGGAAGCTACTGGGGTTTGCAGTTTCTTTAACATGCACTGTTATTCTCTTCCTCTTAGTTTAATAAGAGGTTGTGTATCCTTACAATTAAAAATAATTGCCTAGTGTAAAAACTGCATTGTGATTACAGAAACACAGGAAGAATTCATTGATGACAAGATGAAAACATTACCCGTTGAACACCTTGGAATGTTGCAGACTTAAAAAATAATTGTACCTTCTTCCAGCTTTTGCTCTTTCTCTTAGTCTCCTTTCATATTCTCAGTAGAAGTATACTTATGTCTTAGACTGGGAAAAGTGCCATGATTTTCCTTTAAATGTATTTAAATTCATGAATATCGATGTTGCTTTTTCTTTTTTGAGTCACTTAAAACATGAAAGTGTTTTCATTGCCATAAAAAAATAAACCTTTAAAAATCCTTTCTAATTTTCTTGCTAAACAATTCCTCTTCAGCATGTGCATTTACTTGTGTAGATGAATGCACCTGGGATAGAAGCTATATGATATGAGATACAGTTTATTTATTTTTTTTTTATTTCATCAAACATACATCTTCCATCAAAAGGAATAGCTTCAGGATGGGCCATAGTTTTTGAGCCATAGTTTAACGTGCTGGATGTTCCTTCTGAGGCTTTAGATGAAGGCTTATGAAATTCACTATTTTTGAATAAAACAATGAGAATGAAGATAAGAGAAATTACAAATAAGCCAGGCTGTGTTAAATGTAAAACCAAATCAAGGAATTCTTGACACAATGTTCATAAGCTCCAAAAAGAAAAGCTACTTAGAAGTGAAATGCCATTAGCAAAACATATAAGGGTGAAGATGACCATTCAGTAGAACAATACCTGTGCAATGGGGGAGGGCATGAAACTTTTTTGTTGGCTTGCCATTCATTCACATGACCTCATCAAACTTATTTGATGGAGAAGCACCAAAATGTTTGTAAAACTCAACTCTTTCTATATTTTTTCCAACACAGAGCTAAAAGATTGTGAGTGATTGGTAGCTCTATTCTCTGAAGAATTTTCATTTGGAAAAATAACTAATGGGTAATAAATTTTGTTGGCAGTTTTGAAAAGGAAAAAATTCTCACATGAGCATTGCTGGGGGGGATGGACTATCAAACTTGCTGGACACTGGTAGCACTTCAAACCATTCAAGTAAGTCTGTGGAATTGAATATAAATGAGACACTGACTTGGGCTTAATTTATTCATTTTTTAAATAATATGCAAATTTGTGTAAACCTAGATTTTAAAAATAAGATTTACAAGCTGTAAACTCTGCAATCTGACAATTTACATGTTAATGTGGCAATTCAATTCAGCAAACATTTACTGAACTTCTAGCAAAACACTCTGCTGGGTATTTTGGAAGCATTATCCATGCCATTTAGGGAGCATGCAACTAGGTGAAATTAGCAGAATAAAGAACACTTTAGTCACTGACATTATATATATCTTAACAGTTTGTGTTAAGTAACAGTAATGTATGGTGAGAGAGCATATATGGTAATAAACATTTCATAGGTGTCTTTTCTCTATATAGAATATATATTTAGCATTCTATTCCTATAACATCTAATAAATATTCCTAAAGTTTAGGGATAAGAAATTAACATTTTGCTTTCCAAACTGCTTAAATTGGTATATTTTAGCTACTCTGGATTCAGGATCTACGTTAATATTAACATTTTATATAATATTAAATTTGTTTCATGTTGTGGGATGTGACTTTAATTGTCAAGTTGATAAACTGTAGCTTTATTCTACTAACTTTAACTTAACAGTATTTACCAGAAATATTTGAAGTCAACATATGCAGCCATCCATCTCTAGAATGATCATACAATACATGGAAGGGATTAGAAACAATGTTCATTAGGGTTACTATTACTATAACAAAACACCATGAACAAAGTACTTGAGGAGGAAAGGATTTGTTTGGCTTATACTTCCTTATCACAGTTCATCATAAAAGGAAGTCAGGACTCAAACAGGAAATTCAAACAAGTCATGGACCTGGAAGGAGGGGCTGATGTAGAGGCCAAGAAGGAGTGTGATTCCTGACTTGCTTCTCATGGCTTGCTCACACTATTTTCTTATAGCACTGAGGACCACCTAGGGATATCACCACACACAATGGGCTGTACTGCCTCACATCAATCACCAAGAAAACAATGTCCTACACTCTGGCTTACAGCCCAGTCTTATGAAGTCATTTTCTCAGCTGACATCCCCTCCTCTCCCATAATTCTAGCTTGTGTCAAATTGACATAAAAGTAGCCAACATAGAAACAATGAAAAGGGGAATGTTACTTAAAAGCAAAGTGAAGCATACAGAGCCCAAACAGACAACCAAAAACAAAAACTAGCAGCCAGAGAGTAGCAAACACAAAGAACATTTTCTAGCAATGCAATTAATACATTTAGGAGATGTATCCATGGAAATAAATTTTAATGAATAATATGTCTAGCCCTGTGAATACTTTTCTTACTTTCCTGTTTCTTTTCTCTTCTTTCTTTTTTCTTTTCTGATTTATTTATTTATTTGTTTGTTTGTTTATTTATTTATTTTGCTATCCTTTTGTGTGTTGCTTCTACTACTAACCTTGCAGAGGAAGAGGGTAAGTAAGGATTACATCTTCTGCCTTATTTCTGGTGATCACCTCTTGCAGTCCCTTGCCTTAGGGTAGCTTAGTCAAGTCTCAGAATCATTATGTCATTATGAGCATCAAGTTATTCTGTCTGTCTGTTAATGTGTGATTGTTTTACCGATGGTGGCAGAGTAGTTTCTAGTGGAGACTTTTATAGTTTGTACAGAGATGGGCCAGCCACAGTTCTAAGGGAAGAATTATTCACTGGCAGTGTGATTGATCCAAAGCATTTATTAAGAAGATTTACATATAGACTTCAAACCCCCCCCCTTGGAAGGACTAGATATGTCAGGTAAGAGTGTTTACTTATATGGGTCAGATTTTCAGTTACACGCAATGTGCTCAGGATTGCATTTAATCATTTGGTGTTTTGGTTTTTTGTTTGATTTGCTTTTTGGTACCACCCTAGCAAAACTGACACTTCACTGAGAACAGTCAAGACCTTAAGTGTGGTTCAACTCCATATGATAAAATATTTAGCTGGTGGGAATACAGAAACATAAGGCATGACAAACAAACCATTAAGAGACTAGGGTCTCAGAATACACATAATTATGCTACTTTTAAAGGGGGCCATGGGATACCTAGGAAGATCAATGCCTTGATAGGTCATGAAGGTGTTAAGGATGAGTGTTTGCATGACAGACTCTGCCTTTAATTTTAGAAACAGCCTCCTTCTACCTGTCTTGCTTAAGATAAGAATACAGACAAGTGAGAAGTCAGACAAGTAAAATATCTTTTAAGTCACCTTCCCCTTTTCACTGTTTCATAGACTCGGGAAACTAAAAATATACAAACATTTAACTACAAACCACTAACTCAGCGGGATACAAGCTTTGAGCTGTTTTCCAGAAGTGGTAACAAACTTATCCAACTCATTTGTGCATAGTATTTGTAAGGATGTATGCAATGTAGGCAAATGGAGGCAAACCCACAAAAGAAGATTAAAGTATGTTTGTCAAACTTAGTAATGCAGTAAGGTAACAAAGGGTCTCTGCATGGATGGCTGAACAATTGTTCTACTCTTTAGTAAATGATTCCATTGACATCTAGTAGCACATATTCCTTAATGTACATATTCTAAAGAAAAAGGACCTTTTTAATTTTTCTTGCAGAATCTTCATCCACACATTTTATGTTTTTGTATTTTGGGTCTATTTTTTTTTTTTTTTTTGTAGATTTGAACACATCACAATGACTGTCATATATTAAAAATATTAAACTTTAGTACTTTTGAAGACATCAGGTTTGTGGTTAGGCAAATCTAAACATCTTAGCAAAATTTATACTTGAAATTCTAACTCCAATTCTAAATTATGCATATTTTGACTTGTGACATCTAATTTATTTCCTTAGATTTATCCATGTGTCTTATCTACTTTAAACCTCTACTTCTCCATCCTGCACACACATGCCATAATTAAATATATACTTCTGGAAAATATAACTTTGGCTACATTAAAAAAGCTTCACATCTGTATGAAGGGGAATGGAGTAGGAAAACAGTATGTACTGGGAAGTGATAAATATAATGGTTGCTATTATTGTTTTGGTTCATGTATTCATATTTGCATTTTATATATAAACATTAACACATGTGTGTCTTTAGTTAAATGGGAGATTAATATTCACTTGTGCACACAAACTTTTGGTGTAATACCTCTGATTCAGTCATCTTTGCCTCCATAATGCAACTAGCAATACAATACATTTTTAAATTTAAATTTATACTGAGATAGGATATTCTTGAGTGACTCCTTAGATACTTCTTTCTCTAAAGAGAAAATTACCAGAAACATCATCTAGACTGTTTATTTCTGAACACTTACTTTTAAACAATGACTATCAAGTTTGTCACAAATACTTGAAGTCAAACCAATTACAAACACGATTTTCTTTCAAGTAAAGTCAATGGTCTATGATACATGAACTCCAAGTTTCAAAGAACTTTGGGTCATTCATGTTTTCCTCTCCTCCCCCTCTCTTCCCTCCCCCTTCTCTCTTCATTCACTGCCCCTCCTCACTTCCCCTGTGCTCTGGGGGACTTGTCCCTTCCCCCTTCTGTGAGGGACTTTATATGAATCTCTTAGAATACACCTTGTATCCTAGTTCCCCTGGTGGCTTGAATTATAGGCTGGTGATCCTTTGCTCTAGGTCTAAAATCCATATATGAGTGAGTACATACCATGTTCCTCTTTTTGTGACTGGGATACCTCATTCAGGATGGTTTCTTCAAGTGCCATCCACTTGCCTGCGAATTTCAAGATTCATTTTTTTTTTTCTGCTGAGTAGTATTCCATTGTGTATCTGTGTCACAACTTCTTTATCCATTCTTCAATTGAGGAGCATCTAGGTTGCTTCCCGGTTCTTGCTATAACAAATAATGCTGCTGCGAACATCTTTGAACAGATGCCCTTGTTGCATGGATGTGGATCATTTGGGTATATGCCTAAGAGGGGGATTGTTGGGTCCTGTGGTAAATTAATTCCCATTTTCCTGAGGAACTGCCATACTGATCTCCAAAATGGCTGTATATGTTTACACTCCCACCACCAGTGGAGGAGTGTTCCCCTTTCTCCACATCCTCTCCAGCATGAGTTGTCATTGGTGTTTCTAATTTTAGCCATTCTGGCAGGAGTAAGATAGTATCTCAACGTTGTTTTGATTTGCATTTTCCTGCTAGCTAAGGATGTTGAACACTTTCATAAGAGTCTTTCTGCCCTTTTCATTTCCTCTATTGAGAATTCTTTCTTCAGAAGACTGAGTCAGGGTAGGAATAGAAGACAGGAGAGAGAGAGAGAGAGAGAGAGAGAGAGAGAGAGAGAGAGAGAGAGGGAGAGGGAGAGAGAGAGAGAGAGAGAGAGAAAACATAAAAGAGGGAGCCAATATTGGTTTAAAGAGAAAACTGAACCTAAAGAAAGGTCTAGAGACCTACAAGACTGCTGCCAACTAACAATTTGTGAAACAGTGGAAAGGCTACCATAAATGTGCATCCCCGATAGTGACTTATCCAAGGAGCCCTCATTAAATACCTGTTGGAAACAGAAGCAAACACCCATACATAAACACTGAGTCGAACTAGAACCCAGATGCAGATGGAGAGGACAAGACCACGTTGCAGAAACAGAGACAGGTGACCTGAACAAGAAGGAGCTAACGGGCCCCCAGACTGATAGCTGGGAATCCAGCATGGGTCTGAATCAGGCCCCCCTGAATATGGGTCTCAGCCAGAAGGACTGAGCAGTCTAACGGACCTCAGACAGTGGAACCAGGATGTATCCCTGGTGCACAAAAGGACCTTGCTAACACATCCCCCATGGAGGGATACTCCCTTAACCTAGAGACAGGAGAGAAGTCCTAGTCCCTACTTCAAATGACCTGACAGATCTACATGATCCCACCTGGATGTCATTGCCTTACATGTGGAATTGGGGTTGGGGGATTGGAGGGGAGGTTGGTCAGGGTGCATGTGAGGGGCCAGAGAGGGTAAAAGGGAGGGAGAGGAAACTGGGATCGACATGTAAAATAATAAATTAAATTAAAAAATTAGCATTAAAAAAAGAACTTTGGGTCATTATTGATGAATCCTGTCTTCTGATAATTCTCATAGATTTCTCAGAGTAACAGAATGATTATGGCTTCTTATCTTTCAGAATTTTAATTCAAACCTGACCTTCCCTTTCATATCTAAAGTAATTTAATGCTGTTGAGACTAATTTTTATCATTCTAGAGAAAATATTTAAGAAACACTTTATGTAAGAGTACGGTTTTACAACTTTACCTTATTTAATGTTTAGGGTCAATTAGCAAGACAAAGGAGAACAAGTTCCCAAAGGAGAACAAGTTCCCACACCTCAGTATTGCAAAATATCGTAGGCCTTTATGTAGAAGTCACATCCTACATAAATGTTCAATCTTTCTGTTGTACAACACTACTGCAAAAATGAAAACAGTATGGTATTGACATCATTCTGACATTGGATTTCTATTTACTTTGCTGAGCAATAACATTTCCTTTCTGTTTTGAACTTATATACTTTCAACAAAGATGTGTTCTCAAAAAGAATTCAGTATCAATATGCTCAATAGACAAATACTGCATTAATCTTTACCATCAGTATGTTAGGAGCCCATTGAAAATTTTTGTTCATTACTCAGAATTTTCTGTGAGACTATTTCTAAATTTTTAGGATACATCCCTTTATGTCTCTAAAGCAAAACAATCTATTATAGAATTTTATTATGAGCATGCACACACACACACACGACACATATACACGAAAATGCACATTACAAATTATAAATTAATGCTGATATAAGTAGTGTTTGTTTGACATTGAAAAAGAATAAAATGCCTCATAATTTTCACCCACATGTGCACACATATAAACATATGACAGGCATATGAACACATATAATGTAGACCTCTCTGACTTTCACTCTTAGGGATCTATTTCTGCATGCATTTTTACTCACACACATTTGTCCTTTCATTAAATTTTTATATTGGAAGCTGAGCTCAGATTTAACAAATGTTCAACTCAGAATATCTTTGAATATGCTTATAAACCTGAGTTTCACAGAAAGAAGGTAGCTTCCCCAAATGTCAGTCAGCAGCAGAGCTAGCAATGTCTACTGCACTCTTCCATTTTTTTTTAATCAAAAATTTCCCATGCCAATCATTCCAGTGAACTACTTCCCTTCCAAAATCTGTTTTCCATATATACCAAAATAGGGTTGACTATTCCAAACTAGTTAAACATCTGTGTCACTGAAGTACAGGAATTGTTTTCCTTCGCCACATGAAAGCATGAGAAAATAATAATTACCTCCATCTACTTGTTTTTGATTTACAGTATTTAATACATTTATTATTAATAGATAGCTATTAACTCATTAGTACATAAGGAGGAATTTGTCATGTTCCAAATATCTGTTCACTAATGCTCTATATTACTGTGGTCCATAGGACTATGTAGTGAGCACTCAGTTGACAAATGAGGAGGCTATACCGATGGGGTTACATATTCCAATGAAGGAGACCCACCAGCAGGGCAGTGAGAATACTTGTTTTTTGAATAGTCACTGTCCTTGCTGTAAATTTTCTGTGGAGCCATAACTCTCCCTTTCTATGGTGGGATTGGTCCAAACAACTACAGCAGTATACTAATCAATTACTAAGCAAATATATCTGTGGATGTTCAGAAGATGGCTTTTCATTTAGTTATATAGTTTTGCTATATAGATTATGTACTGGATCCATTTGTTCAACAAGGACTATGGACCCTTTACAGCCTGTCTTTTACTTTTGATCAGACTAACTGCACACAACCAGCTGAATATGGTGTTAGTTGGGAGGACTGGGTTGTCTATGGGGCCTCTTGATGGTGGATCAGTATTATACTAGTGGATCACTAGTTTACTAATGGACTTTGGGAGCACATTCCATATAGAGGAATAATCTTTCAGCCTAACATGTGGGAGGGCCTAGGCCCTGCTTCAAATAATATGACAGACTTTGAACACTCCCCATGGAAGGCCTCACCCCCCCCCCCCCGGGAGCAGAAAGTGGATAGAAAAGGTATAGGTAGCGGGAACAGGGGATAATGGGAGGGTTGGGAACTGGGATTGATATGTAAAAGAAGCTTGTTTCAAATTTAAATAAAAATTTTATAAAACAAATAATCTCAGTCTCACATTGCACACAGTTTGAAGAATTTATGTGGAAAATAATCAGAGTGACAGGGATTCTTGGAGCCTCTAAAAAAGAATGCAGACTTTCTGATTTTAATTCATTAAGTATTCTGTTAAAGTACAATGCACTCTCTAGTGCATTACATTTGTGAAATTTCATAGAAGTGAAGAAGAATGAATGTTGTCTATATCCTTATCAATTTGAGTCTGTTTTGAGGGTATCAGGAGTTAGTGTGTTGCAGATTTTAAACTTTAGAACTTCATTTTAAAAAAGTGTTTTTTTATTTTTTGAGATAATATTGTAAATATATCTGTTACCCTTCCCTTTCCTCCCTCCTAATTTTCTTGTGCTGATCTGTTTAATATGATTAAATTCATCATTTGTTCTAAAGAAAAAGGGTTCAACATCCCCCATGGAGGGATAAATGCCTTAATCTAGAGACAGGAGAGAAGCCCTCATCCCTACTTCACATGACCTGTCAGATCTACATGACCCCAACTGGATGGCATTCCCCTACATATGGAATTGGGGTGGGGGATGGGAGGGGAGGGGGGTTAGAATACATGTGAGAGGGCAGAGAGGATAAAAGGGAGGGAAGGAGGAAAGGAAGGAGGAAGGGAAGGAGGGAGGGAAGGAGGGAGGGAGGGAGGGAGGGAGGCAGGGAGGGAGGGAGGGAGGGAGGGAGGGAGAGGGAACTGGGATCGACATGTAAAATAATAAATTAAATTAAAAAAAAAAATGCTTTGACTCCAAAATTTAAGTTGAAGGACAAGTTACTGGGGAAAAGGATTTCTGTTTCTGTTTCCACAGAAAAAGAAAAGATGTGGATTCCTTCCAGACTAATGTGGTTTGATCAAGCCAGACTGCCTGAAACAGAGTAAGAGGTGATCCTACATTCAAAACAGCTGGACAAAGCAGCCTTAAAGACTACAGCCAGGATTTCTGAATCTTCTTAGAATCCCCCATGACAGCTCCCTTGACAATTATGTTTGCAAATTAAGTAAAATGATATTTATGATTCATCACTAGAAATCAATAATGATATATTTTTGTTCCTTACCCTCTTTCATTTCCCTTCACTTACTCCACTTTTTTTACCCTATATCCTTCCAGAAAATATTTTAAGCTTTTCAATTATAGGTAGAGTAGAATTTTCCCTAAGATGAATGGTAATGTATAATAAGTACAGTTTTTCCAGCTTCTGTTTTACATTTCTATCCCCCTATTTCGGGAGAGAAATATTGCTTCGTTAACAATAGATAATACCTTTGTAGAATTGTGTAGTCAATATTTGATCCCCCTATAGAGATGTCAATGACATAGATGAAGAATGTTGTTTCAAACATAATCTTTTAATTTTTTTTTGGTTTAATTTCTCTCTCTCTCGCTCTCTTTCTGTCTGTCTCTCTCTCTCTCTCTTGATCTCTTTCTGTCTGTCTGTGTGTGTGTGTGTGTGTGTGTGTGTGTGTGTGTGTGTGTTATTGTTGCTGTTGCCATGGTTGTGGTTGTTGCTTTCTGTATGTGGAGGATGATGACCATAAAGGTCAGAGAAGGTCTCAGATCTCCTAGACCTAGAGGTGAATGTGAAATGTGAATTGGAGTCTAGTTCTCTGTAAAAGCAGCAAATGCTCTTAACTGCTAGAGTCACCTCTCCAACCCCAGCATTCTTACATTTTTAAATCACTAAATTTTGAAAGTTTTTTTCAACATAACCATTCTATTTGGAGTGATATCTCAAAGAAGAATCCTGGCATTGCAAAACTGACACTAAGTGACCTTGGAAAATAATTGTAGTAAACTGTATCATGTGATAGTGTAACTGACTGCCTCTGATGAGTTAACAGACATTCCAAAGAACTAAAGGACTTTCATCTTTGGAGATAAACTATAGTATATAATGTTCATTCTGTAACTTTTTTTCTATTTGGTAATGCACTTAATTAAAAGAGATGATTCAAAACATGCTAAGCCAGTTAACAGTTAATTGAAAAGATAAAGACATCCTATGATTTCAGATGATTGTAGCATGAAATGAAATGTAACATGATCTTGTGAGCCAAAGTCCCCAGCAATACAGAATCATAAGGAATTATTCAAACTAAGATCAACACACCCACAGTTAACAGTATGAAGAGATCAAAATTTCACAATTAATCATTTTTTTTCTAGAAAACAAGAGGCAAAAGCTATTACTGAAGTTGGCAGGCTCTAGAATCTCATATTTTAATATAAAAAGAATAAGAACTGACTAGAAACTAAAGAAATCTATCAGAAATTAAGAAATATGTCTTAAAAACTACCTGTAAAGGCTAGCAAGACACAGTCTGTTGGATCCAAATTAGAAGGAGTTAGGTTAGCTTTTGAGGAAAAGAGTCCAAGTGCTTTGTATTTAAAGAAAGGTATTAGAGAAGAAAGCAGTTCCAAAAGCTGGTCTCCCTTACCCAGATACTGAATTCTGCAAGATGTAATATAAGTATATGTAAGGAAGGCTATAAAAAATGAAGCAGGGCAATATAAAGAAGCATTTAATCAATAGCAAAATTAATACATTTATAACAAAAAAATTGTCTTACAAATAGCTAACAAAGAGAGAAAACACTCAACGTTATGTACAAGTACATCATATTATATGTATTAATCAAAATAGATCTGGGTGAAAGAAGGAATAGGAATATTTTCACAAAAGTTGTGATGCTTTTCTTGCTTATAAACTTCACTATATATGGAATGACCTGCAATCCAGGGATGGTGGGCACACCAGTGCAGGGCCCTTTTCTTGAGTTACACTAAGGAACCCTGACTATTGCAAATGCTTAGCAACAAAGTATAGAGTAAAAATACAGTGATATCAATTACTATCTCATCAAATGGCACCAATATCCTAGCTTCACAAAGTAAAGTGGAATAATTCTTGAAAAAAAAATCCAGTGATATAAATGTCCCTCAGGCAGAGTAGCACTATGCCTAATCTATGTACATATCTAATTTCCAGGAAGCACTCATTTTTGTTGTTGTTTGATCACTATATAAAAATTATGAAGGGACATGTTTTTCCTTGGTTCTCAGGCCTATATCAAAATCACCCAAAGGCAGAACTCTAAAAAGGTTGCAGGGCAAAGACTTTGAGTCCTAAGAAGCAATAACCAGAAGCCCATACTTGCCCCTAATAAGGCGTAAACACATTATGGATAAAAGTTAATGATTTGAGTTGTTAGTGACCAAAAAAGAAGAACC
Source organism: Phodopus roborovskii (assembly GCF_943737965.1). Taxonomy (NCBI): domain Eukaryota; kingdom Metazoa; phylum Chordata; class Mammalia; order Rodentia; family Cricetidae; genus Phodopus; species Phodopus roborovskii. Next base: position 10,924,464 of record NW_026126418.1, read on the forward strand.
TTCCATAATTTTCATTTACTTTCTCATATGTCACCATATTCACATCTTATCTTTGTCCATGCCATTCCCTTTCTCATATATGGATTCTTATAACTCAGCCCCGCTGTTTTTACCTCTTTTGTCCTCAAGCCTACGTGTAGTTTGAAGCAGAATTGCTTTACTTATGTCATTTCTGGAACTTTATCACAAGAGGGAAATATTGCACTTGAATTTCTTCTTCATTTTCTTTGTATTGGCAAACATTAGGTATCTAAGGAAAAACTGTTACCTGAACCTATAACAGAGAATAGAAAATGGCCAGAACCCTCTCTACTAACTTGAACTATTTCATGGTGTTCAAGGTAGAACCTTATAACTCAAAGCCACTGAGATAAGAGGATTATTGTAAAATATCTTATCCTACTAATGCAGTATGAAATGAAAGGTATTATCATAGGATAATGTATTTCAGGAGATATTTAGGGAATCATGTTTGATTTAAATAAATTTATGTTGAATCCTAAGACTATCATTTTCTAGCTGGATCAACATAGTGAAAATTATTATATCACAGTTATTAGTCATTTTCTTACTTATATAGGAAAGATAATTGTGCTTATGTACAATTTCCACTACACATCAAGCATCAGATTAAATTTGAGGAAAATGATGACTAAAGATATTTGAAAACAAAATTTGAAGTTCTTTTTAAATCAAAGTCTATGAGTACATTACTACCCCACTATTTAAAATATAAAAATACAAATGACACCTTCTTATATAAGTGTGGGATCTTTTGTTCATAACTTTACTATTATATTATTATAATCCACCCCTGTGATACTCAGCCACATATGCATGGATACATACACATACAAAGAATACAATGTAGGATCAGTAGCTTTTATCTATATATATACATATTACGCATCTATGGATACATATACATACATAAATATGTATATGTAAATATACATACAATAATAATTAAATAAGAGGTCATGCATACGTTAAGAAGTAGAGGAAACATGAGAAGTATTGCAGGATGGGAAGGGAAATAATTTTAATATAGTTTTCATTTTCAAATCCTCAAGAAATAAATTAAATGTAGCGGAAAAATATAGAGTATTGATACCACCTACTAAGAGGTAGTTTTAAAAAAGCACAGAAAGTCAAAATTTATTTTGTTTTTCCTTTAATCAACATAAATTCCAAGAAACATTCAGACTTGACTTTGATTAAATTGCGTGGTTGCTTTGGCATTCAGTCCAAATGCCAAGTTCATCACATACCTCCAGGGGGAGAGATTACTATCCTATCAGGCAGGCAGGAATACACCATGGCAGCAAGAATACCTCAGTCTATTCCTCTCTGACCTCTGCATTGTACATTAACAAACTCACTTCTTAATACAATTCAACCAAGGACAAACAGTTTTAAAATTTTTAAATTAAGATAGTCAATAAATGAGCAAAAAGTGCATATTCCTTATGAATAAAAGGACAAATCAAAATAATAGCAGGTCAACGTTTGTCATATGTCTTTTTTGTAACTATGTAGCAATGTACAGAAGCACTCTTATTCAAGAAGGATAAACAGATCAGAATTTGGATAGATATAAATGGCTTTAATTACGTGGACCTATTATGCTGGTATTTAAACATGTTATACTGATTGTTTAACTAGCATGGTGAAGGGTATCTATGCTCATGCTGACTCCTGTATTTGCAGTTTATAGCAGTACTTGTTTTAACTCTAGAGTATTAGTTAAATATGTCGAACAAAAGTCTACAAAGGAAATAAGATAAATCTTATGACACATACTTATTTTAAAAAAATAGTACAATCATTGGTTGAGTGAAAATTGAGATAACCCCATCATGGCAACATCTAAACATGTTTGTGTTTTTCATAATGGCTATTCTTGCTCAAATTCTTAAGGGCATTCATTGTGTTTTCGGTAATAAGTAGATTATTAGGTAAAACAAAATTAGTCAATAATGTAGGCTAATTTTGAGATAAAAGTGATAACTATCCTTATAGAAAGTAAGAAAATGTATTGGAACCATGAGAGGGCACAGTAGGAAAAAGTTCTTGCCAAAAATCTCAATGACCTCAGTTCAATCCAGTGGTCTTTGGGATTGGATGAGAATAGACTCCAGCAATTTGTCTTCATTCATCCACATCTATAATCTATATCAGGTAAAAAGCATGTCCATATATATATATGGATATAGTAAATAAGTAAATCCAACAAAAGGGTATTCTCCCTTTTGTATTTATTGATTGCCGATAAAATGCAGAGTACCAATTTTAAGAAAAACAGAAACATTTTTAAATGTCAAAAACCCAATTACAACATAATATGTGTTGTGATGCCATAAAGTATAAAACCTGTATCAATTCAGTAGCCGGTGAATTGGAATAAAGTGAAGCCAGCCCTTTCTCTCAGGTTTATTCTTCAGATGGATGATTTTTTTTAACCCCTAACATATTATTAAAGCCTTTTCTGGAATCACAAATGGATTCAAAGCAAACAGCATATTGACAAAAATGTAATTTCTATTATTACATTAAATGGTGTTTTGGCCATCAAGTGCTACGTACTTAGTGACATGCAATTGGCATAGTTGACTTCAGTGTTGCATATAGATTGTGGGTTTAGTGGAATTACTGAGAGGAGAATATTTTGGTATGGGTGTCCTTATGTGTGTGTCATTAATAGACCCATGATCACACACTTCAGGATCTATGGCCTTCACACACTTCAGATCATGGGTCTATTAATGACACACACATACAAACATAAATACACATATAAGTACTTTTAAACAATATATACATGTAAACTCATATACATATATAAACATATTTTATATATGTATTGTATGTATATACGATGACACACATACAAACATACATTGCACATATCTACTTTCACAGACATACATATACACAAATAGAAACAAACACATATATACATATAAAAGTATATGTACATTATGTATTGTACAATGACACCCATAAATATAAATGCAAATATATGTACTTCATTTTTTAAAATATGTATTTATTTGACATCCCAACAATAGATTCCCCTCCATCATCTCCTTTCAGCCCCTCCTCCCCTGACCTCTGCTCTGACTCTCCCTGCCTCCACTCCTCCTCCATTTATATGACAAAACATAGCAAATAAAGTTTTGTAAGACTAAGTACCTTGTCTTGTATTTAAGGCTGGGCATGGCAACCTATTATGAGGAATAGGGCCCCAAAAGTAAGTAAAAGAGTCAGATAAAGCCCTTGCTCCCACTGTTGCAACTGTCACAAGAACAACAAGCTACACAACTGTAGCAAATATGCAGAGGGATTATTTCAGTTTCCTGTAGGTTTCCTGGTTCTCAGTTCAGGCTCTGTGAGCTCCTATGAGCCCAGGTTAGCTGATATATTTGGTTTTCTTGTCATGTCCGTTACCCTTCTAGCTCCTTCAAACTTTCCTCCCTCTTTTCATGAGGATTCCCCAAGATCAGAATAATCTTTGACAGTGGGCTCTACATTTGTTTCCACCAGTTGATGGATGACTATCAGGCTAGGCACCAGTCTATGAGTATAGCAGAATATCATTAGGCACCACTACATTGGCATTCTTTTCTACAATCGTGCTTAGTTCCATCTGAGATCTCTGGGCCATCTAGCCTTTGGATCCTGGCATGCCAGTCAGTGTCATGGCTGGGCTCACTTTTATGGCATGGGTCTCAAGCTGTACCAGTCATTGTTTGGCCACTCTATGGATCTATTTTGTCACACTTACCCCAGCACATCCCATGGGTAGGACAGACTATACATTAAAGGTTATGTGGCTGGGTTAGTGTCCCAGTCCTATTGATAGTCTTGCCTAGTCACAAGACAAGAGATGATCAAGTCAGGATCTGTATCCTCTATTCTTAGGAATGTTAGCTGGGGTCATACTTGTAGATTCCTTGGAGAATCTACAAATACTCTTGTACTTTCACATATATACATACACAGATGTAGACACAACCATAAATATACTTTTCTACATATGCACATATATTTAACACATACATAAAATTTACATAAACAGTGTACACATATATTGTACATATGTATAACGGTACACATATAAACATAAATATATAATATGTTCTTTCACACACATATATACATATACACACATATGTACTTACAAGTACTACACACAAACATATACATATACACACAAATATACACATATATACACAAAACATACATATGCTCATAAAAACATTCATACTCATACATATACACACATACTGGCACACATCAGGTCACCAGTGTCTAATGATGTAATCTCAGCAATAAAATATTAACAAACCAGGAATCATACTAATTTCTATATTAAACAAGAGAAGTGTCAGCTGAAAATAATAATTTGGCAATGCTCTAAAATGTGTCTCAATTTTAGGTTTGGAAATATTTGGACAAAATATGCATTAGAATTAATGAAACTTACTGGATTAGCAATCTAGGAGTAGGTATCACTGTGAATATCACTTAGAATATCACTGTGAATGAAGCAATTTATGGCGTTAACCTTGCACTGAATATCTACTCTAATGCATAATAACATATGCTAAGTGCTTCCCCTGGATTACCAGTCTTCACAAAGAAACCTAAGATGAATTATAAAGTTGTAGCAAATATTATTTTGCACTAGATTAAAAAATAAGAGGTTTAAGGTTGTACACTATTATAATGCTGTTCTTTGCTAGTATTATGAACAAAATTTAGGGAACCTTCTCAACTGTCCAGTTCCATAGGCTAATTATTCCTTCCCCAATTCCATAGTAACAGCTAAATTGAAAAGTTTGAAATGCTGTCAATGTGTAGTTGTGTGGTCTTCTTCTGTGTTAAGTTTAATATAGAACACCTGCTACAAATCTCCACCGAACCCAACTCTCCAGCTTGTTTAATGGCCAATTTAAACATGTAGAGGAAAACAGTAAATGGTCTAATTCACTGCTGTTTTGTTACTTTCCCAAAATTATTATTAGTTTTAAGAGAAAAAAAATCTTGTTCTATATTTTAAATCATTACATCTAATTTGACAATCACTACTAGTAATTGCAATTTTACAGAATTCCAATCAACATGATGCAAGTTAAAGAACTGTGAAGAGAGGCAGCATATCAAATTTCTAAGCATTAGTGGAACAATAAGATAATCTGATGAAGAAGTCTATTCAGCAAAACTATTTATCCTATTCTGCTGCTTTATATTAAACTGTAGCATTCACACATCATGATAATGAAAAGCTCCGTGACAGGCTTATGTATGTATTAAACAATACTCTCTATCAGTAAGAGAAATCAGAACCCTTCCACACATATTTAAGGTGACTATCTAATACCCTCAGCAGGTCCTTCTGAGGTGAATCTATGAAAAGATGCTGCTATCATAAAAGAAGGTAAATTTGAGAATTTTATGCCACAATGACCTTGCATGGAAAGAGGGCAACCTGGAGATACTGCTGATCCTGAATGTGAGAAAGACCTGTCTATTGTCTGTTTCTGTATTCATTTTCAAAACATTATTATTAGGGTGTTTTTAAAGAAGACAATAAAAATAAAAGTAAAAAAAGTTACCCTACTTAATTTTGGTAGCAGGGATAAGTCATCCCACCTGAGTTTGGGCAAGCATGACCTATAATGTTTGTAGAACAATGACATTTCCTAATTTCCCTCATAGGATCATATCATTGTAGCTAACAAATTGTGACTGAACTATGTTGCAAATATCCATAAGGGAAAGACTGACCTATGGAAGTGAAAAACATTCAAGTCATGTGACCCAAATATTAAGAATAAAGATCATTTGCATTCTATAATTTGTTGCATAAAAATACAAATTAATTCCAGCATAGTTTTCTTAAACAAATTTTTTCTAAGTCTATAAAGTTACAGCTAAAGAAAAACTGAATAATTATTTTAAAAAAATAATTTGGCTCTCAAGCCAACAAGGAAGAATTATGGATTTGCTCGATCATTTCTAGGCAAAGGCTTGGCAGAGGATGAGTGGTAGAGAAACTTGAATCCATGGGTTTTAGTATATGTAGCCACAGGTAATCCTTAGGCACTATCACTGCTGAGATTTTGAATACCAAACCCATGGCAAATTAACATAATTCAGACAAGCAAATATTCATAAGTTTGAGAATACAATGAATTGAAAAAACAAAGATTAATATTCCCTTAACATTACTTGTGAAACAAATTTTATAGCAGCCACAGGGCCAGGACAGTTGTTTCAATCTAGTGTCTTCAAGATGAGAGAAGGAAGCTATGTACAAAAAAACCTCAGCTATAGGCTGGTAAAAGAAGATCTGCATAGCAACGTCATCAATGATATACAAATATTCACAGGGAAATTTTCACAAGGCCCCACTCCAACATGAAAATTTATGGGCAATTAATGTGTGACAAGAGCAGAAGAATGGATTTTTTTCAGAGTAAACCCTCCAGATAAGTTGTCCAGAGTCAAGTATTCAAATCTAAACACATGTGTGTAAGAGCAATGCTAAAATGACTCAGTGGGCAGAAAGAGGAAGGGTTAGAGATTATATATGACTTTTTATGTAGCTGAATTGTTTTATGTAGTATCATTTGCAATTACTTGAAACATAAGAGGACTGCAATAATTTATTCAAAGGCCATTCAGTTTCAAGTGTACACAGCTAATTTTTTTTTTTACTTCTGTGTCCAGTTATTTTCAGTTCCCTGATGTTGGCTTATATTTCCATCCTCAGAAGAATCCTTAGAATCATCTTGAACCCCATGTTTCTTTCTTCTTTGATGGTACTGGCTTGTAGGTGGTTAGAGCTTACTGGCTTTCTTTACATGTCCCATGGCTGAAGTTGCATGCATACACAGTCATTTGTATTCACTACTCAGATTGAAAGTATTCTAAAATACAATATGATATCAAATAATCATAGCACATTAAACTGAACCTCTTAGAAGAGAAAGTGGGAGGTACCCTTGAACAATTTGGTACAGGAGACTGCTTTGTGAATATAACACCAGTAGCATAGACACTGAAGTTGCAAATTAATAAATGGGACCTCATGAACCTGAGAATCTTCTGTAAGGCAAATGACACAGTCAACAAGAAAAAAAAAATCGCAGCCCACAGAATGAGGAAAGATATTCATCAACTTCTCATCTGACTGAGCACTGCTTTCCAAAATATACAATGAACTCAAGATGCTAGTTAACAAAACACCAAATAATACAAGTAGAAAGTGGGGTACAAAACTAAATAGAGAATTTTCAATGGAGGAATCTAAAATGGCTGAAAGATACTTGCAAGAGTACTCAACATCCTTAGCCATCAGGGAAATGCAAATCAAAACAACTATGAGATAATGCCTTACTTTTGTCAGGATAGCTAAATTAAGAAACACCAGAGAGTTTATGGTAGAGAGGATGAGGAGAAAGGGGCACACTCCTCCACAGCTGCTGACAGTGCAATTTTGTACAACCACTTTGGAAATCAGTATGATGGTCCCTCAGGAAAATGGGAATTAATCTACCTCAAGATCCAGCAATTCCTCTCTTAGGCTTATACCCAAAAGATGCATATTCATACAACAAGGACATCTATTCAACTATGTTCATAGCAGCATTATTTGTAATAGCTAGAACCTGGAATCAATGTAGATGCTCCTCAACCTAAGAATGAGTGGAGAAAATGTGTTACATTTACACAATGGAGTACTACTCAGTGGAAAAACACAATGGAATTCTGAAAGTTGCAGGAAAATGGATGGAACTAAAGAAATCATCCTGTGTGAGGTAATCCAGACCAAAAAAAAAAAATAAATAAAACAAACACATATGGTATTTACTCACTCATATATGGATTTTACACATGGAGCAAAGGATTAGCAGCCTACAATCTACACCACCAAATATGCTAGGAAATATGGAGGATCCCAATAAGGACAGATAAACATGGTTCCCTGGAGAAGGGGAAAGGGACAAGATCTCCCAAGCAAATTGGGAACATGGAAGTAGGGGAGAGGGAGTTAAGAGAAATAGAAGGAAAGAAGAAGAGAGGAGAGGGAGGGGGTATGATGGAACAGGAAGATTGAGATAGGGAAAAAATAGAGGAGAAAAAGAAAAGAGATACCCTAATAGAGGGAGCCATTATAAATTTAAGGTGAAATCTGGTACTAGGGAAATGCTGAGAGACTTATTTACAAGGATGTACCCCCTAACAATCTAATAGTGGAGAGGCTACCTTAAATGCCCTTCCATCATAATGAGATTGAAGACTACCATATATGCCATCCTAGAGCCTTCATCTAGTATCTGATGGAAGCATAAGCAGACACCTACAGCTAAATACTAGCTGAACTCCTGAAATTCAGTTACGGTGGTGGTGGTGGTGGGGAAGGTGATGAGCAAATAGCTCAAGAGCAGGCTGAAGAAACCCACAGAATCAGCTGACCTGACAAGGGGGAGCTCATGCACCCCAGCTCTAATAGCTGGGAAACCAGGATAGGGCTGACCCAGACCCCCTGAAATTGGGTGTTAGAAACCTGCCAGAGGCTCTTCTAATACCTAAAGACAGCAATTAAAGTCATTAACAACTATTGAATAGTGAGCTCTTAGCCAAGACTTAGTGAGGCTAGCAAAAGAGGCAAATTAATTACCCTGACCTCAAAGAGCTGAGATGGAGCAGAAGTGATTATGATAAATTATGACAAAGGACATAGAAGAAAATTTTAAACTTTGCTCTAATTTAACAGAGGAAAAATATTTTATGGATGGTTACATTGTTGAGCAGAATTTAGACAGTGCTTCAAGCAAAATTTCGATACTAAGAGATTATAAATGACAGGAAAGCCAGAAACAATAAAAATAACAATGGAGATCATACTACTTATTTATCTGAATTTTCTGGGGGAAATGATCTCATAATATATACCCTTAGCTATCTCAGAACATAGAATGTAACACAGGCTAGACATGAACTTGCTGAAATCTGTCTGTCTTGTCACATGCTGGAAATCCATACAAAACAAAATGAAGTCATTCCTTCTTATAATTCCATCATACACTGTGAAAGTAAAGTGTCAGCCCTTAAACTCACAAAAGACACTAATTTGTACAATGTACGCAATATAGCAGTTTCTCAGAAAACTGGGAATGATATACCTTAAGAATTGGTTATATTAGTCTTATGTATTTACTCAAATGACAACCCATCCTGCCACAAGGAAACTTGCTCGAATATGTCCACAGGGGCTTTATTTGTAATTGTAATAAACAGAATCTGGAAAAAACCTAGATTTCTATAAACTTAAGAATGGATAAAGAACATGTGGTACATTTACATAATGGATTATTATTCAGCAGCTAAAAATGACATCTTGAAATGTTCAGGCAAATTTATAAACCTAGAAAACATTATCCTGAATGAGGTATCCCAGAACCAGAATGAAAAACAGGGTATGTACTCACTTATAAGTGAATATTAGCTTTTAAGTAAAGGATAATCATACTACAATTCACAGACCTAGTGAGGTTGTGTAACAAAGAGAGCTCTAGGCTTGGAGACAGATGAATCTCCCTGGGAAGGGGAAATAGATTTTGTGGATGAGCTAGGGCCAGTTTGGCATGAGAACAGGAGGTACCAGGTAGAAGGGGAAGCATGGAAGGAAAGAGTATGGGGAAAGATGACTGGAATTGGAGGGCATTGGGAAGTGATATGGAAACATAGTGCAGTGGACCCTGTCTGGAATCTATGAGGGTGACCTTAGTGAGATACAGAGCCTGAATCATTCATTTCTGTACCTAGCCAAAGCAGCCAGTAGTGGGACTGGGACACCAACCCATCCACAAAACCTTCAACCTACAATCTGTTTTGCCTTCAAGATGTGCTGGGCAATGGTGGTGCAGACCATGTGGGAAGTGCCCAACCAACACAATTAACAAAGAAAAAGAATGTCAATGAAATGATGCCTAATAATGTTCTGCTATAATCATAGATCAGTGCCTAGCCCAGGCAAATGATCAGAGTGGATGCAGAAACCCAGAGCCAAACATTAGACAGAGATATAGGCCAAGTTGGAGTTCTCCAAAAAGTCCCTCCCTTGTGGTGGAAACTGGGAAAGAGACTGAGAAGGGATTTGCAGAGATCAAGGGATAGATAACACTAGGAGAGTTTGGCTCAAGGAATCAAATAATAAAAGCTCATGGAGATTCAGGAAACTGAAAGGAAAATAGTGGAAGTTGTATAGGTCTATGCTAAGTAATCTTCATATATCTTATGGTTGTTGGCTGGGTATTTTGGGACTCTTGACAGTAGGAGTACAGGGTATCTCTGACTTTTTTGCCTGATCTTGGGACACCTTTTTTCCATATTGGGTTGCCTTATAACTCCTTGATGAGTTTGCACCTGGTATTATTGAATCTTATTTTGCCAAATTCACTTAATGCAGGGGGCTTGTTTGTTTTATGGGGGGGGCGTAGGATAAATCTAGGGTGTCAGTGCCAGGAGGAGTAGTGGGAAGGAGGTCTATGGTCAAGACGTAGCCTGTCAGAGAAGATTATTTTTTTTTTTTTATCTCAAGAGGATGGTCAAGTAAAAGAAGGTTGTTTTGTTTGTTGAGACTTGTTGGTTTTCATAATAGGAGACACAACTTAATCCCTAGCTGTTTGAGATACTCTCCAAGTTTTTTCCATAGGGGCTTGCAATCTCACCCAACCCACCCAACAGGCCCTCAATTCAGCAAATAACTATGTAATTTCCCAAATATCTTCCTTTCCAAGACACTATTGAAATCATATGAGACAAATTCCTCTTTACTTCTTAAGTGTGCTGTTAAAGTTACACTCACGTGAATTTAGAGTGTCAGCAGAAGCTGCTACTTGCTGTGATCCACTCTCTCTGGGTGACCATGCAGCCTTGCAATCCAGTGAGTCATTTCTAGACAAAAGAGACAGTTAATACTTGACATTAATTTTAAAGAAGTTAGAAAACTTCAACAAAATCATTTGAAATTAAAACCTTCCTGATGGAGTAACTGAGAGTGATCAATTTCTTTCTCTCCCTCTCTCTTACTCTAACTTCCACATAATGTATATAATGTATGTCATGCTTGTTTTTATTTTTGTTTTTGTTTTTTCATTCACAAAACTTGCTTCTGGAAAAGTATTTTCCTTCATCAAGTGTTTTAATTGGATTATTGAGCAATATTTTCCTCAGGAGAAAAGGGGGTGTATGCAGTGTTTACTCCTCTCTGTTTATGACCACTCTGTTTTTGTCAAATAAACTCATTTGTCATTCTTAAACAAGGCTCCCTTGTCACTCATTCATCATGCCACCTGTTCTGTTTTAGACACAAACTCCCATACTTTTTTCCTTCATATTCCCATTCTACACATCTACTCTGTCTCAGTCCTACCATCACCATTCCTCCTTCTATTCCTGAAGCTATCTGCATTTCCATAAATGCCTTTCTTATCTCAACATAAGTGCACTGGAAAACAACAGTGCTATGATTACAAATTAGGTAAATGGTATTAGCATTTTGTGAATGTTAAGGTAGAGTAGGATAGGAATTCTCTGTTACTTTTATTGCAAGCAATTATTGAAATTATTGGGAGTTCCAAGTCCTGCCCTCAGGGTGTCAAACCTGTCCCCCTCACCTGGAGTTGTCTTAATCCAGACTTAGCCCCTCTCCCCTCCAAGAAGACCCAGTAATTAGTGCCTCCTCCCCTAAAGGTTATTAAATGGCCCTCTTCATGGATTCTTTCCTCTTCCCCTATGGCCACGGGTGAATGTTTTGCTTAGGTTACAAGACCAAACAGAAGTCACAGACTGGGAAATGAACTTCACCACCCTATATCTGACAGAGGGCTGATCTCCAAAATATACAAAGAACTCGAAAAACTAGTCACCAAAACAACAAATAACCCTATTTAAAAATGGGTACAAACTGAATAAAGAATTCTCAATAGAGGAAATCAAAAAAACTGAAAGACAATAAAGTGCTCAACATCCTTAGCTATCAGGGAAATGCAAATCAAAACAACTTTGAGATACCATCTTACTTGATGAGAGATGTCATTCTGTATATGTTTCTCATACTGGTTAATAATAAAGCACTGTTGGCCAATAGGAAAGGAAGATAGGAGGGACTAGGAGACAAGGAGGAAATAGGAAGTAGTAAGGAGGAGCCAAGATGGAGAGTCAGGAGAAAGCAGTATGCTCCCCGGTAAGAGAAATACATAGATCAGCAGAAATGGGTTAATAATTAAGGCAGAGCTAGCCGATAAGAAACAAGTAACAGGGCCAACAGAATTATATCTAATACAGAGTCTCTGTGTATTATTTGGGGCTGGCACAGCAGCAGGACAAGACCGGGCGGCGGCAGGCAGAAAAACCCGTACACCTTACACTTACTCCTGCCAAATGGCTAAAATTAGAAACACAAATAACAACATATGCTATAGAGGATGTGGAGAAAGAGGATCACTCCTCCACTGCTGGTGGGAGTTCAAACATGTAGAGCCTTTTGGATATCATTTTGGCGGTTCCTGAGGAAAATGGGAATCAGGTTACCTGGCTATCCCCCTCTTACGCACATAGTCAAATGATCCACATCAATTCAACAAAGACATCTGTTCAACTATGTCTGTAGCAGCATTATTTGTAATAGCAAGAACCTGGAAGCAACCTAGATGCCCCTCAATTGAAGAATGGATAAAGACATTGTGGCACATTTACACAATGGAGTACTACTCGGTGGGGGAGGGGGGATAATGGAATCTTGAAACTTGTAGGTAAATGGATGGAACTTGAAGAAACCATCTTGAGTGAGGTAACACATTCCCCAAAAAAAGGAACATGGTATGTACTCACTCATATATGGATTTTCAACATAGAGCACAGGATCACCAGCCTATAATTCACACCGCCAGAGAAACTAGGTTACAAAGCAGAATTTATGAGATTCATGCAAGGTCTCTTACAGAAGGGGAAAGGAACAAGACCTCCTGCACATATTGGGAGTGGTGAGGGCAAAAGGGGAGAGGGAGCTAGGAGAATGAGAAGGGGAGGACAAGAAAGCATGTAGAAGATTGAGTCAGGGGAGGAATAGAGGAGAGAAAAAAATAAAGAAGAAAGAGAGAGATCATAAAAGAGGGAGCCATTATAGGTTTGAAGAGAAATCTTACTCTAGAGAAATGTTCAGAGACTTACAATACTGACCAAACCAACAATTTGAGAAACAGTGGAAAGGCTACCATAAATGCCCTTCCCTGATAATGAGATTGATGACTAATTTATTGAACATCATAGAGCCCTCATCTAGTAGTTGATGGAAACAGAAGCAGACATCCACAACTAAACACTGAGCAGAACTGAAATCCAGATGCAGAGAGGGAGGACAAGACCAGGCTACAGAGACAGCTGACCTGATGAACAAAGGGTAGCAAATGGGCCCTCAGACTGATAGCTGGGAAACCAGCATTGGACTGACTAAGACCCTCTGAACATGCGTCTCAGTTAGAAGGCCTGGGCAGTCTACGGGACTTCTAACAGTGGAACCAGGATGTATCCTGTTGCACAAAAGGACTTTGGGAGCACATTCACTATGGAGGGATACTCCCTTAAACTAGAAGCAGGAGGGAGGTCCTAGCCCCTACTCTACTCCAAATGACTTGACAGATATTTAATGACAAAACCAGATTTTCCCAATAAGTATCTACAAACCCAGCCCTACAGAAAGTATTGGAAGGAAACCCCCAACACAAGGAAGGTAATTATGCCCACAAAAATGTAGGCAACAGATAATCCAACTACACTAGAAACCAAGGGTAAAGCAGAACAAATATATTCACAATACCACTGCCAATAACAAACCTAAATCAAACAAGCATCAACAATCAATGGTCCTTGATGGGAGATGTCCTTACTCACCCTCAACATTAATGGTCTTAACTCACCTATTAAGAGACATAGGCTAACAGAATGGATATGAAGACAGAATTCATCCTTCTACTGCATACAAGAAACACATCTAAGCTTCAAAGATAGACATTACCTCAGGGTAAAGGGTTGAGAAAATTTTTCCAATCAAATAGAACCAAGAAGCAAGCAGGTGTGTCTATCCTAATATCTAACAAGTTAGACTTCAAACCAAAATTAATCAAAAGAAATGAAAACGGTCATTTCATATTCATCGCAGGAGAAATCCATCAACAAAAAGCTTCAGTTCTGGACATCTATGCCCCTAATAAAAAGGAACCCAGATTCGTAAAAGAGACGATACTAAAACTCAAAGCTCATATAAAACCTCACACACTTATAGTGGGAGATTTCAATACACCATTCTTAATACTAGACAGGACAACAAATCAGAAACTCAACAAAGAAACAAAAGAATGAACAGAAGTTATGTCTCAATTGGGTTTAATAGACACCTATAGAACATTCCATCCAAAGACAAAAAAAAAATATGCCTTCTTCTCTGCTCCACATGAAACATTCTCTAAAATCGACCGCATACTAGGTGGCATAACAAACCTCAACAGATACAAGGGAATAGGAATAGTCCCCTTTATCTTATCAGACTACCATGCTTTAAAATTAGAATTAAACAACAACACAAATAGCTGGAAACTCATGGAAACTGAACAAAGTGCAATTGTACCACACCAGGGTCAAAGAAGAAATAAAGAAATTAAGGCCTTTCTAATATTCAACGAGAATGAGGACACAACATACCCGATCTTATGGGACACCTTGAAAGCAGTGCTACCAGGGAAGTTCATTGCAATAAGTGCCCATGTGAAGAAAACAGAGGATAGTTACATAAGAGAATTAAAAGAGCAAATGAAAGCCTTAGAACAGAGAGATGTGAACTCACCCCATAGGAGTAGATGCCAGGAAATAATCAACTTGAGGGCTGAAATCAACAAAATAGAAACCAGGAAAACAATACAAAAAAATCAATGCAATGAAGAGTTGGTTTTTTGAGAAAATCAACAGGATAGACAAACCTCTATCCAAATTAATGAAAAAGCAGGGAGAGAACATGCAAATTAACAAAATCAGAAATGAAAAGGGGAACATAAAAATAGACACAAAGGAAATCAGATATTTTCAGGTCATACTTTGAAAATCTCTATTCCACAAAAATTGAAAATTCAAAGGAAATGGACAAATTTCTAGATAATTATCACCTACCAAAATTAAATCAAGAACAGACAAACAACTTAAATAGTCCTATAACCCACAATGAAATAGGAGCATGCATCTAAAGCCTTACAACTAAAAAAAGTTCAGGGCCAGATGGATTAAGTGCAGAATTCTACCAGACATTCAAGGAAGAACTAATATCACTACTCCTCAAATATTTCCACAAGATAGAAACAGAAGGTTCATTGCCAAACACTTTTTATAAGGCCATAATAAATTTGGTACACAAGCCTCACAAAGATGCAACTAAGAATGAAAACTATACACCAATATCCCTGATGAATATCAATGCAAAAATACTCAATAAAATACTGGCAAACCGAATTCAAGAATACATCAGAGAAATCATCCACCATGACCAAGTAGGCTTCATCCCTGGAATGCAGGGATGGTTTAACATACGAAAATCTATCACATGATCCACCATATAAACAAACTGAAAAGGTAAAACCATATGATTATCTCCATAGATGCTGAAAAAGCCTTTGACATAATTCAGCACCCTTTCATGAAAAAGGTCTTGGAGAGGTCAGGAATAACAGGAACATACATAAACATAATAACAGCAATAAACAGCATAACAATTGCCAACATCAAACTGAATGGACAGAAACTTAAGCAAATTCCACTAAAATCAGGAACAAGACAAAGCTGCCCTCTCTCTCCATATCTCTTCAGTATCATACTGGAAGTTCTATCTAAAGCTATAAGACAACAAAAAGAGATCAAAGGATCCAAATTGGAAAGGAAGAAGTCAATTTGTCTCCATTTGCAGATGATATGATAGTTTACATAAGTGACCCAATAAACTCTACCAGGGAATTCCTACAGCTGATAAACACCTTCAGCAAACTAGCAGGATACAAGATAAACTCAAAGAAATCAGAAGCCCTACTTTTTTCAGATGACCAAGAGACAGAGAAAGAAATCAGAGAAACATCACCATTTACAATAGCCACAAGCAACATAAAGTATCTTGATGTAACACTTACCAAACCAGTAAAAGACCAATACAATAAGAAGTTTGTGGCTCTAAGGAAAAATATCAAAGAACGTACCAGAAAATGGAAAGAACTCCCATGCTCTTGGATAGGTAGGATAAACATAGTAAAAATGGCAATCTTGCTAAAAGCAACCTACAGATACAATACACTCCACATTAATATCCCACCACAATTCTTCACTGATCTTGAAAGGATAATAATCAACTTTATATGGAAAAACAAAAGACACAGGATGGCCAAACAACCCTATACAATAAAATAACTTTAGGAGGCATCAACATTCCTGACTTTAAGCTCTATTACAGAGCTATAGTTCTGAAAACAGCCTGGTATTGGCACAAAAGTAGACAGGTAGACCAATGGAATCGAATTGAAAATCCTGATATTAACCCACACACATATGAACACCTGATTTTCGACAAAACAGCTGAAAGTATACAGTGGAGCAAAGACAGCATCTTCAACAATGCTGCTGGTACAAATGGATGAGTGTGTGTAGAAGACTGCAGATAGACCCATGTCTGTCCCCATGCACAAAACTCAAGTCCAAATGGATCAAAGACCTCAACACCAATCCAGCCATATTGAACCTCTTAGAAGAGAAAGTAGGAGGTACCCTTGAACAAATTGGTATAGGAGACTGCTTCTTGAACATAACTCCAGGGGCAAAGACACTGAAAGAAACAATTAATAAATGGGACCTCTTCAAACTTATAAGCTTCTGTTAGGCAAAGGACACAGTGGACAAAACCAAATGTCAGACCACAGACTGGGAAAAGATTTTCACCAATCCTATATCTGACAAAGGGCTGATCTCCAAAATATAAAAATAACTCAAGAAACTAGTCAACAAAACACCAAAAACCCTATTAAAAATGGGGTACAGAACTGAAGAAAGAATTCTCAATAGAGAAAATCAAAAAGGCTGAAAGACACTTAAGAAAGTGCTCCAGATCCTTAGCTATCAGGGAAATGCAAATCAAAACAACTTTGAGATATCATCTTACTCCTGCCAGAATGGCTAAAATTAGAAACACCAGTGATGAGGCATGTTGGAGAGGATGTGGAGAAAGTGGAACACTCCTCCACTGCTGGTGGGAGTGTAAACATATACAGCCATTTTGCAGATCAGTATGGCAGTTCCTCAGGAAAATGCTAATTAGTTTACCACAGGACCCAGCAATCCCCTCTTAGGCATATACCCAAATGATCCACATCAATGCAACAAAGACATCTGTTCAACTATGTTCATAGCAGCACTATTTGTAATAGCAAAAAACTTTAAGCAACCTAGATGTCCCTCAATTGAAAAAAGGATAATGAAGTAGTGGCACATCTACACAATGGAATACTACTCTGCAGAAAAAAATAATGGAATTTTGAAATTGGCAGGCAAGTGCATGGCACTTGAAGAAACCATCCTGTATGAGGTAACCCAGTCACAAAAAGAGGAACATAGTATGTACTCACTCATATATGGATTTTAGACCTAGACCAAATGATCACCAGCCTATAATTCACACCAACAGTGGAACTAGGATACAAGGTGTATTCTATGAGAGTCATATATAATCCCTCACAGAACAGGGAAGCAACAAGTTCCCCAGAGCTCAGGGGAAGTGGGGGGGGGGTGCAGCGAATGGAGAGAGAAGTAGGAGAAAAGGAGAGGGAGGAAAGGAAAACACATGGGACCAGGAAGATTGAGCCCAGTTAGGAAAAGTAAACAGGAGAGACAGAGAGAAAGAGAGAGAGAGAGAGAGAGAGAGAGAGAGAGAGAGAGAGAGAGAGGGATGGAGGGAGGGAGAGAGAGAGAACATAAAAGAGGGAGCCAATGTTGGTTTGAAGATAAAACTGAACACACTAAAGTCTAGAGAACTACAAGACTGCTGCCAACTAACAATTTGATCTTCTGTGGAAAGGCTACCATAACTGCCCTTCCTGGATAGTGAGATCAACAACTAACTTATCCATGGTGCCCTCATCTAATGCCTGTTGGAAACAGGAGCAAACATCAATGTATAAACACTGAATCGAACTAGAGCCCAGATTCAGATGGAGAGACAAGACCAGGCTGGAGAAACACATAGAGACAGCTTACCTGAACAAGGAGGAGCTAATGGGCCACCAGACTGATAGCTGGGACTGACTCAGGACCCCCTGAATATGGATCGCAGCCAGGACTGAGCAGTCTGAGAGACCTCAGACAGTGGAGCCAGGATGTATCCCTGGTGCACAAAAGGACCTTGCTAACACATCCCCCACGGAGGGATAACTGCCTTAATCTAGAGGCAGGAGAGAAGCCCTAGCCCCTACTTCACATGACCTGTCAGATCTACATGACCCCAACTGGATAGCATTCCCCTACATATGGAATTGGGGTGGGGGGATGGGAGGGGAGGGTGGTTAGGGTGCATGTGAGAGGGCAGAGAGGGTAAAAGGGAGGGAGGAAGGAGGGAGGAAGGGCAGAAGGGAGACTGAACTGGGATCGACATGAAAAATAATAAATCAAATTAAAAAAAAATGCTTTGACTCTAAAATTTAAGTTCAAGGACATGTTACTGAAAAATGATTTCTATTTTTGTTTCCCAGAAAATGAAAAGATGTGGATTCCTTCCAGACTAATGTGGTTTGATCAAGGCAGACCACCCGAAACAGAGTACCAGGTGATTCCACATTGAAAACAGCTGGACAAAGCAGCCTTACAAACTACAGCCAGGATTTCTGCATCTTCTTAGAATTCCTCATGACAGTGCCCCTTATCAGCAGGAAGTAGTTTGGGCCAAATGCCCAAATACTGTCTATAAATGTTGTTTTCATTTAAATGGACTTGGTTATATAAAATAAATTTTAAAAAAGCAATTCTTTCTTTGTGGTTTTATCAAATAAGCCTCACTTACATCTATGTTTTTTTTATTGAGCAAATGGTACTGTTCTTTTTTAACTTTTGTAATTCTAATAACTATAATTATAGAACATAAAAAAAAGAATATTCACAAGGGAGTTTGCTGCCACCAGTCTGCTTTTCTAAAATCTGTCTGTAAGGACACTTTAATCTCCAATTTTCTAATTCAGAAACACTTGGAGCCCCCCTTCCATCGCGATGGGAAAACAATATTCTGACCAAATCTATCACAGAGATAAGTCAGGATAGCAACTCCAGGCAGGAAGAATGAAACAGAATTCATTGACAAGTGATAAATCTATTTATATCCTCTCTCTCTCTCTCCCTCTCTGTCTTTCTTTCTCTCTCTGGATCAGCTTTTTTTTTTCCCTGTATATTTTAAATGCACCTCTCTAGGGACTGACCGACTTCAGGGGGTATATCCCTCCCACATCAATTAGCATTTAAGAAAATGCCCACAGACCTGCTAACAGACAATTTGATTTATGTCAATTCTTAATTGAAGTTTCTTCCTCTCAGGTGAGAAATTTTTATCATAACTTGAAGCTAATCAGTACCCCCCAAACCATGTGTAGTAAGCATTTGTCTCATTTTCTAAATGTATTGAAAATACAACTATGATTTTCCAAACTGTTTTAAAGATTCTTTAGATTCAGTGTCCTGGAACATCCTATTTCCTTTCTTTTTCTGTAGGGATCTCTAAAGTGGATATCAAAATCCCAAGGAATCCTGCTGAGGTTATTACACAGACTTTCAACCTTGGCTCTCTGCTTGCAGAATATGGTTTCCTAGCAGCTGCTAGGAATTCCTGGGCCTGTGTCTCTCTAGGGCTTGTCTCTGCTACTGTTTTTCTCTGAAATGCTCTCTCCTAGGCCAGGACAATTGCTTCATTCTTATCCCAATCTTCCTAACAGTCATCCTTTTGCCTATCCCTATATCACTATAAATTTTATTCAAAGCACTCACTACCATCTAAAACACCTTTTTAGTACTTTTAGAATTTCTATTTTCCTTCCCTCATGCATGAAATTTTCTCAAGTTTTTGTGGTTTTGTTTTCACTGTTATGCTTCCAAAGACTTAAATTATTCCTCCCATGTGGCTGGGAATTAACTAAATTAAGTTGATGAAAAGAAGTCATTAGATTTCTAAGCAATTGATGGATGAGATTGCATCAAGAATTTAATACTCTTACATCTTCTTTAATGTCAAATGTGTATGGACAAAACCCAGTCCTTCCCCTTTATTACCATCTGTTTCTGTTGTGGCAATAAAGTGTCCCCAGACCTATCTGCCTGAGGCAGAGAAAGGGAGGGATTGAAGGGGGGGAAGGATATTGAGTAATTTTTATCTTCAAATCACTGAATAAATTACTTTTTAATTTTTCTGGGAAAAACTTAATTCCAGGGCAAGATTCTGCCATGTTTTAGATACATGATATCCTTCTCAGGTACAGATCCTTAGCTAGAAATCTATTATGGCAATAATGACATATTTTCTGTCATTTTCCTATGAAACTGATCCAATAAAGTGTGTGTGGGGACCCTATAAAATAGGACTTGATTATAAAAAAAATCTTATAAATAAAACAGGACAAATTGTGTCTACAGCTTATTTAGGGTAAAGTTCAATTCTGATAAAAGCATAGCTTATCCTGTACATATAAGGCTCAGCTTTTAGTGACTCGGGCATCTCATCTACCTTGTAATATTAATGTGGGACCTGACACTTAGCTTGGAATTTTAAACTTCAAACCATCTCTAAATCACCATTTTTCACTATGATAGCCAGTCCTAACATCTAAAGTAGACAACTTATATGGCTCTATTTAAATATATAGGTTAGAGTCTATTAATAAAATTAATAAGAATATATACTATATAATAATTTTAATACTAGGTTGTACGATAAGCTCTGTCCATGTAGCAATACTTAGTTCCACAATATTAGAGTAGAATTAGGACCTAGTCAACATCTCCATTTAAAAATGGAAGACTAGGAATTAAGAAAATAATTAATATTTACATAGGAAGTGAGAGGTCTAATGAGTATATGGTAAATCAGCCTGTTTCCATCTTAGGCTTCAAAGATATATTACAGTTAAAAAACAAAGACAATGTAGACCATATTTGAATGTCTATAGAATTCTGCTTTCAATCCATCTGGTCTTCGATTTTTTTTGGCTGGAAGGCTTTTTATTACTATTTCACTCTCCTCATTTGTTATACATTTGTTTAAATTTTTGAATTCTCGGTTTACTTTTGGTGGTTTACTGAATCTTGATATTTACGTGTTTCTTTTCTCTTTTATAGATTAATGAAATACAGGTTTTTTAAAAATAAAAAAAGACAAAAACAAAATCTAAATTTATACCTATTTAAGATTAAATATGTGTCTGAAGGATTGGGTTATGCCCTACCAATAAACTTAACTACAAATAGTTTTGTATTGTCTGTTCCAGGAAATGACAACCATGTCTTTGTATAAAAATGTTGCTATGACAACCTTGAAAGTGTGTCTCCCCCCCCCCCCCGAGGCTGTTATAACAAACTTATTATGCTTTTACTCTCCTTCTGTAATCCCACCAATTGCCTGCCAAATGCCCATTTGGAAATACCTGACTCCTGATCTATAAAAACTTATCTTCTCCATGATTTGAATCAGTAGTTTTCTTCTCCCATAAGTGGAATTAACATTTGCTAACTAAGCAGCTCTGTATTACAAAAAAAAATATTAATATACCAATAGATATATAACATCTGGTATCAACAAGCATTCCAAAAGACCAAAATGTCAGATATTATATATAGAAAATATTGCCAAAATATTTAAAAGACTAACAGTGATTTCCAAACAATGTATCTAAAACCCTAGTAAAAACCTTGCAATGTTAGCTTCTTTACTATAAGTAATGGTTTGAGACCACTGGCTCTTCCCAGCAATTCATTTTGCCTGTAATCACTTTGGTGAACTGAGACCTTGGAATGTTGTAGTGTGACTGCAGTAATTCACTGTAATAAAATACTAATGGCAAGGATCAATCTAATCAGAGGATTCTCTGCCTGGCTTCCCTCTAAAAGGAGCACTTGAGAATGTTCTCTTGATTGCCATTATATATTGGCAAAAACTGATGAAGAAGGATGAGCAGGATTGTGTCTTCCTCCAGCTTTGACAGTTTGTTTCTTCTGATATACAGCCAGTTTAGAAGGAAGAACACATAATCTCCCTCTGACCTTTCTTCATTTGGGTGTGGGCCCCCACAATGATTCTAAACTGTCACACTGAAAATTTCTGAAGGAAGAGTGAGGGAATCTTGTAGCTATTTTACCCTGCTTCATAGCAAACTCAGGGACAGTTTAGAGTATGGTAGCCACAGAGATTATGTATAGATCATTATTTTCATGATCACAGCAGCAGATAGAATGTGCAGCACAAAGGATATCATGCACAGTTAATTACTAGAAATCACATCGTTTGAGTCATCATGTCTTTGTGAAGGAAATGTCACTCGTTAGTTTGGGCAGTCAAGATATTTTCTTTTGAAGTAAATAAACCTGGGATTGCTAAAAATGTAAAGGAGATGAGACAGATTTGTACAAACTAGAACAAAAGGGAGTTATGTGTTTGTTCTCAAAGATTAAAATCACAACCCTACAATTCCTACTCTATCTACCATTATTCGCAAAAAGTAGTTCCTATTCTCTACAGAAATGGAGAGGTTAGGTGATCATGAGGTCTAGGGCAAATCAACAAATTATCACGTATGAAAATAATGCTTGCATACTTTATAGAGCTATAGAAGAATAGAAAAAACAAAGTTCAAAAGTCTAGATCTGATGATACATACTTTGTATGCCCATGTATAAAGATTAGCCAAAGGAATAAGTAGTCCCATGATATGTAAGATTTATGTTATAAAACTGAATGATATTATTACATTGAACAGTAATGCTTTTTTACAATGAATCATGATATGAATCATGAATGAAATTCAATTTTAAAAATAGGTGTTATATTGATACTTCTGAAATCCAAAGACATTCTTTACTATTGGTACTTAGGTAAATAGGACAGAAATTATCTTATCAATGCTTGTTATACATAACTTCAAAGACTCAGTTCCACATCATTACTTCTTGTCACATAACCGAAGTCCTAGCACATATGTCTGTTTACAATTCACTCTTAAGCACTCATTTTTTCCTTCAGAAATGAACTTAATGAAATGAATGAATAGCTTAAAACTTCAATAGGGTGTGCCCTACCCCACCAACAGTCCTGGCACTCTGGTTGAGCACTGGGACAGAGGGTGGAGCCAACAGTCCACCCTACTTCAGAGACGTCTTGGAGCAACTCTGAACAAAAGAAACCTGACTATCCTCGCAGGACCACCCGTAATTTCCACCAGCTTGGTCTCTGACCCCGCCTCCAGTCCTCTGCTGGAGTCCCGGGCCCCTCCCAGAGATCTGCCTATCTCGGTAGGTCCACTCTGAGTTCCTGCAGGCA
The DNA here is from genome assembly GCF_943737965.1 of Phodopus roborovskii. Taxonomy (NCBI): domain Eukaryota; kingdom Metazoa; phylum Chordata; class Mammalia; order Rodentia; family Cricetidae; genus Phodopus; species Phodopus roborovskii. The sequence continues at coordinate 10,948,123 of NW_026126418.1, forward strand.
AGATCCTTGACCCCCAAATCCTGGCCTCTGCCAAAGAACGAGGTCTCAGCTGGAGAATGCCAGTTTCCAGTGAGATCCGACTATCGTGCAAAACCTTCTCAAGTTCCAGCTCAGCCCTTGTCCTCTTCTGCCAGCTATTGGCCAGAGCTATTGGCCAGACCTATTGGCCAGAGGACAACTGTGAGTACCTGCTGGCATCTTCTTCTGGATCTTCATCTTTGACCCCATTCCTGGATCCCTGTCTGCGAAGAAACCTCCTAAAGAGCTTGGACCACACAGAGCTACAGATATTGAATCTCAGACCCACATAAGACCACCAGGGAAGTACCATAGAGAGAGGGGGGAGACCCCACCAACACCTACTGGAAGAAGCTATGGGAAGAAGGCAATACAAGAGAACACCTAACAACAGAAAGACAAACATGACACCACCAGAATGTAGGGAATCTACACCAACTAGAATGGAACACAACAACAAAGCAAAGGAAGCAGAAGGGTATGACTTAAAAATTACCATCATAAAAATGATAGAGGCCCTCAAAGAATATGTAAGAAAATCCCTTCAAGAAATGGAGGGAAAAAACAAACAAAAAAGTGGAAGAAATGAAAAAATTCCTTAAGGAAAGTACAGAAAGCCAAGAAAAAACAATTAAGCAGGTGAAGGAAACGGTTCAAGACTTGAAAACTGAAATTGAGAAAATAAAGGCAACACAAACAGAAGGAATGCTGGAAATGGAAAAGCTGGGGAAAAAATCGGCAACTACAGACACAAGCATAACCAATAGAATTCAAGAGATGGAAGAGAGAATCTCAGGCACAGAAGATAAACTAGAAGAAATAGATTCATCGACCAAAGAAAATCTTAAATACAACTAATCATTAACACAAAACATCCAGGAAATGTGGGACACCAAGAAAAGGCCAAACCTAAGAATAATAGGCATAGAGGAAGGTGAGGAAGCCCAGCTCAAAGGTGCCGAAAACATATTCAAGAAAATCATCGAGGAAAACTTTCCCAACCTGAAGAAGGACATGCCCATGAACGTACAAGAAGCATACCGAACCCCAAATAGGCTGGAGCAAAGAAAAAAGATCCCTCGACATATAATATCAAAACACCTAGCATACAGAATAAAGAAAGAATATTAAGAGCAGAGAAGGAAAAAGGACAGGTAACATATACAGGCAGACCTATCAAAATTACACCTGACTTCTCCATGGAAACCCTCAAGGCCAGAAGGTCCTGGATAGATGTTCTAAAAGTATTAAGAGAACACGGATGTTAGCCTAGGCTACTATACCCAGCAAAATTCTCAATCACTATAGATGGAGAGAACAAGATATTTAATGACAAAACCAGATTTTCCCAATACGTATCTACAAATCCAGCCCTACAGAAAGTATTGGAAGGAAAACTCCAACCCAAGGAAGGTAACCATGCCCACAAAAATGTAGGCAACAGATAATCCAACTACACCAGAAACTAAGGGTGAAGCAGAACTAATATATTCAAAATACCACTGCCAATAACAAACCTAAATCAAACAAGCATGAACAATCAATGCTCCTTACTCACCCTCAAAATTAATGGACTTAACTCACCTATAAAAAGACACAGGCTAACAGAATGGATACGAAGACAGAATCCATCCTTCTGCTGCATACAAGAAACACATCTAAGCTTCAAAGATAGACATTAACTCAGGGTAAAGGGTTGGGAAAAGATTTTCCAATCAAATGGAAATAAGAAGCAATCAGGCATAGCTATCCTAATATCTAACAAGTTAGATATCAAACCAAAATTAGTCAAAAGAGATGAAGACAGTCATTTCATATTTATCGCAGGAGAAATCCATCAACACAAATTGTAAGTTCTGAACATCTATGCCCCTAATACAAAGTAACACACATTCGTAAAAGAAACACTACTAAAACTCAAAGCTCATATAAAACCTCACACAATTATAGTGGGAGACTTCAATACCCCACTCTCAACACTAGACAGGACCACAAATCAGAAACTCAACAAAGAAACAAAAGAATGAACAGAAGTTATGTCTCAACTGGGGTTAACAGACATCAACAGAACATTCCATCCAAAGACAAAAGAATATACCTTCTTCTGTGCTCCACATGAAACATTCTCTAAAATCGACATACTAGGTGGCATAACAAACCTCAACAGATAAAAGGGAATAGAAATAGTCCCCTGGATCTTATCGGACCACCATGCTTTAAAATTGGAATTCAACAACAACACAAATAGCAGAAAACCTGCAAACTCATGGAAACTGAACAATGTGCAATTGTACCACATCTGGGTCAAAGAAGAAATAAAGAAAGAAATTAAGACTTTCTAATATTCAACGAGAATATACCTGAACTAATGGGACACCTTGACAGCAGTGCTACGAGGGAAATTCAATGCACTAAGTGCCCATATGAAGAAAACAGAGCATAGTCACATAAGAGAATTAACAGCCCAACTGAAAACCTTAGAACAGAGAGAAGCAAATTCACTGCAGGAGTAGACGCCAGGAAATAATCAACTTGAGGGCTGAAATCAACAAAATAGAAACCAGGAAAACAATACAAAAAATCAATGCAATGTAGAGTTGTTTTTTTGAGAAAAAAACAAGATAGACAATCCTTTACCCAAATTAAAGTAAAAGCAGAGAGAGAACATGCAAATTAACAAAATCAGAAACAAAAGGGTAACATAACAATGGACACACAGGAAATCCAGACAATTTTCAGGTCATACTTTGAAAATCTATATTCCACAAAAATTGAAAATTCAAAGGAAATGGACAAGTTTCTGGATAATTATCACTTACCAAAATTAAATCAAGAACAGACAAACAACTTAAATTGACCTATAACCCACAATGAAATAGAAGCATGCATCTAAAGCCTTACAACTAAAAAATGTCCAGGATCAGATGGATTAAGTGCAGAATTCTACCGGAGATTCAAGGAAGAACTAATACCACTACTCCTCAAACTGTTCCACAAGATAGAAACAGAAGGCTCATTGCCAAACTCTTTTTATGAGGCCACAAACCAACTGCCAACATCAAACTGAATGGAGAGAAACTTAAGTCAATTCCCTAAAATCAGGAACAAGACAAGGCTGTCCTCTCTCTCCGTATCTTTTCAATATCGTAGTAGAAGTTCTAGCTAATGCTATAAGACAACAAAAGGAGATCAAGGGTATCCAAATTGGAAAGGAAGAAGTCAAACTGTCTCTATTTGCAGATGATATGATAGATTACATAAGCGACCCAATAAACTCTACCAGGGAACACCTACAGCTGATAAACACCTTCAGCAAACTACCAGGATACAAGATTAACTCAAAAAAATCAGTAGTCCTACTTTTTTCAGACAATAAAGAGATAGAGAAAGAAATCAGAGAAACATCACCATTTACAATAGCCACAAGCAACATAAAGTATCATGGTGTAAAGCTTACTAAACAAGTAAAAGACCTATATAATAAGAACTTTGTGACTCTAAAGAAAGAAATTAAAGAAGATACCAGAAAATGGAAAGATCTCCCATGCTCTTGGATAGTAGGATAAACATGGTAAAAATGGCTATCTCACCAGAAGCAATCTACAGAATCAATGCAATCCCCATTAAAATCCCACCACAATTCTTCATTGACCTTGAAAGGATAATAATCAACTTTATATGGAAAAACAAAAGACACAGGATAGCCAAAACAACCCTATACAATGAAAGAACTTCAGGAGTCATCACCATTCCTGACTTTAAGCTCTATTACAGAGCTATAGTTCTGAAAACAGCCTGGTATTGGCATAAAAATAGACACGTACACCAATGGAATTGAATTGAAAATCCTGATATTAATCCACGCACCTATGAACACATGATTTTCAACAAAACAACTAAAATTATACAATGGGGAGAGGACAGCATCTTCAACAAATGGTGCTGGCACAATTGGATGTTGGTGTGTAGAAGACTGCAAATAGACCCATGTCTGTCGCCATGCACAAAACTCAAGTCCAAATGGATCAAAGATCTCAACACCAATCCAGCCATATTGAACCTCATAGAAGAGAAAGTAGGAGGTACCCTTTAACAAATTGGTATAGGAGACTGCTTCTTGAACATAACTCCAGGGGCACAGACACTGAGAGAAACAATTAATAAATGGGACCTCTTCAAACTTATAAGCTTCTGTTAGGCAAAGGACACAGTGGACAAGACCAAATGTCAGACCACAAACTGGGAAAAGATTTTCACCAATCCTATATCTGACAAAGGGCTGATCTCCAAAATATAAAAAGAACTCAAGAAACTAGTCAACAAAACACCAAATAACCCTATTTTAAAATGGGGTACAGAACTGAAGAAAGAATTCTCAATAGAGTAAATCAAAAAAGGCTGAAAGACACTTAAGAAAGTGCTCCAGATCCTTAGCTATCAGGGAAATGCAAATCAAAACAACTTTGAGATACCATATTACTCCTGCCAGAATGGCTAAAATTAATAACACCAGTGATGACTTATGTTGGAGAGGGTGTGGAGAAAGTGGAACACTCCTCCACTGCTGGTGGGAGTGTAAACATATACAGCCATTTTGGAGATCAGTATGGCTATTCCTCAGGAAAAACAGATTTAGTTTACCACAGGACCCAGCAATATCCCTCTTAGGCATATACCCAAAGGATTCACATCAATGCAACAAAGACATCTGTTCAACTATGTTCATAGCAGCACTATTTGTAATAGCAAGGACCTGGAAGCAACCTAGATGCCCCTCAATTCAAGAATGTTTAATGAAGATGTGGCTCATCTACACAATGGAATACTACTCTGCAGAAACAAATAATGGTATCTTGAAATTCACAGGCAAGTGAATGGCACTTGAAGAAATCATCCTGTATGATGTAACCCAGTCACAAAAAGAGAAACACAGTATGTACTCACTCATGTATGGATTTTAGACCTAGAGCAAAGGATGAACAGCCTATCATTCACATCACCAGAGGAACTAGGAAACAAGATGTATTCTAAGAGATTCATATAAAGTCCCTCACAGAACTAGGAAGGGACAAGTCCCCCAGAGCTCAGGTGAAGTGGGGGTGGGTGGGCAGCAAATGGAGAAAGAAGAGAAAATGAGGGGGAGATAGGAAAACATGTGCGACCAGGAAGATTGAGCCTGGTTAGGAATAGAAGATAGGAAGGAGAAAGAGAGAGAAAGACAGAGACAGAGAAAGAGAACATAAAAGAGGGAGCCAATATTGGTTTGAAGATAAAATTGAACACAAAGAAAGGTCTGGAGAACTCCAAGACTGCTCCCAACTAATAATTTGAGCTTCCGTGGAAAGGCTATCATAACTGCCCTTCCTGGAGAGTGAGATCAATAACTAACTTCTCCATGGAGCCCTCAACTAATGCCTGTTGAAAACAGGATCATAAACACTGAGTCGTACTAGTACCCAGATGCAGATGGAGAGGAAAAGACCAGGTGGCAGAAACACATAGAGACAGCTTACCTGAACAAGGAGGAGGTAACGGCCACTAGACTGATAGCTGGGAAGCCAGCATGGAACTGACTCAGGCCCCCTGAATATGGGTCTCAGCCAGAAGGACTGAGCAGTCTAAGAGTCCTCAGACAGTAGAGGCAGGATGTATCACTGGTGCACCAAAGGACTTTGCGAACATATCTCCCTTGGAGGGATTACTGCCTTAATCTAGAGACAGGAGAGAAGCCCTAGGCCCTACTTCACATGACCTGTCAGATCTACATGACCCCAACTGGATGGCATTCCCCTACATATGGAATTGGCGTGGGGGGATGGGAGGGGAGGGGGTTAGAGTGCATGTGAGAGGGCAGAGAGGGTAAAAGGGAGGGAATGAGAGAGGGAGGGAGAGAGGGATGGAGGGAGAGAGGGAGGGAGGGAGGGAGAGGGAACTGGGATCCACATGTAAAATAATAAATTAAATTTCAAAAAATGCTTTGACTCCAAAATTTAAGTTCAAGGACAAGTTACTGAGGAAAAGGATTTCTATTTTTGTTTCCACAGAAAATGAAAAGATGTGGATTCCTTCAAGACTAATGTGGTTTGATCATGCCAGATCGCCTGAAACAGAGTACAATGTGATCCTACATTCAAAACAGCTGGACAAAACAGCCCTACAGACTACAGCCACTATACCTGAATCTTCTTAGAATCCCCCATGACAGCGCCCCTTACCAGCAGGAAGTAGTTTGGAAAGAATGACGCCCAAATTCCCAAATATTGTGTATAAATGTTTGTTTTCATTTAATTGGATTTTGTTATATAAAATAAAATAAAATAATAAAATAAAAACGGAAAAAAAAAAGAAAAAAAAAAACTTGAATAGATTCTTTCATTTATTCACTCACCCATCCATTTTCATGCATTATTGAGTTACTATAATTAGGGCTCTAAGTTAGTAGCTGGGTGAAATTAACATAAATAAATAAATAAAGCTAACTGTGAGGAAGGAAATGTTCAAATTTTGAAACCCATTTAGTTCCCTCATTGAGCATTCATAGAAGTTAAAAACAAAACAAAACAAACAAAAAACACTACAAAAGTGTGACTTTTCTGAGTAAATGATACCAAAAGAAAATATCTTACCAAATGTGACTTAGAAATACCTTGCCAAATCACCTCTCTTCATCCATGTTCCTTGTCAGTTTGCTGCCTATTTTAGCAAACGGAAATTATCATGAAGGTGAAGGGTTGTTTACTTTAGCATTGGATGTCCATCCCCAAGTATCATGCCTGTGCTATGTCTTTGGGCATCCAGTCAGTCAGTTCCATTTAGAGCTCCAAAGAGAGAATATCATGACACAAAAATTAGAAACTAGGTACTGTGTCTCAAGTCCATTTGCTTGGGAGGTTGTTCAAAATCACTTAGAAAGCCCCCCACTGTATGTCAAGTGTAAAATTTATGGTGAACTTCCAGTGATTTACAGATACCACAGAACCACTGTTTCCTGTACCTCCTTCTGTCTCAGTTTCCCCAACTGTAACTCTGAATGTGATTACATTAAGTATTGGGGCTGTTGTTGGGTACAAATCAAGTGATTCTGAGAAAGTCTATAGAAACCCATTGCCTACTATAGTGTACTGTTAACTAAAGCTCCAACACCTTGAAACAGATTTTTCATCACTCTACGGAAGAGGAAGATACATGGTGCTGAGACTTTATCAAAGGTTCACAGTGCTATTGTCAAATTTAAAATGCTACTTTACCATTCTTGTTATTTTCCTGTTCTTTGCCTATGTCATTAGGCTCTAGTCACATCCTACAAAGCCTTCAGCAAATGCCTTATAGATGCCCCCTTTTGTAGTTCCACATTCATTTTGTATGCTTTTAACAATGCCTAAATCTGAAATGATTTTTTCCAAAATATAACACAGTACCTCCTTTTGCTGCCTTAAAATTTGAGTGACTCTCACTTGTGTTCAGAATTAAATGCATGGATTCTTAGAAGAGAGTCCTCAGCTATTCATGTAAAACAGACCTTTATTGCATTTCCACACTAGTTCAAACTCTAGAGAATTGAATTCAGAGAAGTCATCTTAAAAGTTAAGGTACATCTGTTTTTCAGTCTTCAATGACCCAGTTGTTAGTTGTACATACACATCCATTTTACTCAGTTTCTCTGAGTCTTATGGATTATAGTATTTAACACGTTACTTTAGAGCATAAAATAGACACTGAGTATATATTATTGATTTTATTGTCATTGCTCTTATTATTATGAAGAAAATATTGACATTTTTAGCACAATAACTTGGTAGACATCTAATAAAATAAATGTAGAGAGGTGAATGAGGTGTTTGCTTTTTAAAAATATTTTGTGATGTACTAGTTTTAATAAATCAATAAGAAAATATTCTTAGGCTTATTTTTTCTTCATTACAATGTAAGATTAGAATTGATCAAGACAAAAATAACAATAATTTATTTTTCTACCTCTATGTGTCTATCATCTGTCTATCTATAAACCTATATATGCATCTTAAACTGAATTTATGATTTTCTAGTAATGATTAGGAGCATTATAATCCTTATTTGAACAATTAAGAATTTTGACTTGATTTTATAGGTCTCCAAGAATACACTTCCCTACTAATGAATGGCCTCATATAAATTTTACACATGCTTATATTAAATATCGGTTAACTGGCACATTATTTTTAAAAGCTCAAAGTGATTTACCAAGGCTGTTTCTTTTAGTGATGAGAGATATTCAGTGACATTTTAGGACCTTAGCATTTGGATCAATTAAGATTATAATAGTGAAAACTCATTTGAACTCAGTATATATTTTGGGCATAGGGAAACTCACCAACAATTTCTGTAAACACAGGCCTGGAGCTAGTGACACTAAGCTGACTTGTAGCTATCTTCAAACCAACTATCAGCATTACCTAAAAAAAATGAGCAGTTTGGCTTGTTTTGACCTGAATATATTCATACTATACAAGGTCATACTTTCTCTCTGCATTTATTCAAATATTCATTACAAAGCCCACTAAGTATGAAACAATTTGTCAAATGATAACACAAAAGGATTAACATTATGCTTTTCCTATGTCTGTGGTTTTCAAGTAGAAGATGGGGATAAGGAAAATAATATGACATCTTTTCTAGAAAACAATACATATTAGAGATTGGCATGTCTATAGCTGAGTTAGTGAGGAACAAAAAAACAAGTTCAAAAAGGGAATAGACATGCAAGAAGTGCACTAGGAGAAATTACGAGGGACCAAATTCTAGTGAACATGTAGAGGAAAGAAGAAGTCTCATGATGAAAGGCAAAAATAGTTGAAGAAGTTAAAGGCCAAAGGCATGATGGAAGAGGGTGGGTCTGTCTGAAGTTCCAAGAATAATCAGGCAATTAGTGTTGAGTAAGGTCTGCATCAGAGCAGTTCTGATAGATATGGACCTGAGCCATTGGCTGGAAACAGCTTCTGGGAAACCTCTTCTAGCAGCAAACACCCTATTAGATGTCAATAATAATGTGTTGGATTGTCAGTAGCTTATGCTCAGTAGGACAAACAGATGGCTCACTTTCTTGGAAGCCACAAGGACAGTGTTTAATTTTACTGGAGGACCCCAGGATTTCAGAAATTTCGCAGTTTTGACAAACAATTGGCAGGCAGAAACTAAGTTAGGCAAGTACATAGTAGCCAATATCTAATACTATAAGCTCAAGAGAGTGATGCATTGGGCCTCAGTATGTATTAAAAGACAATCAGTTCAGCAGAGAGTGAGTTGGATTCACATAGGCAACAATGAGAGGGCTTCTATGCATGTCCATATATTATAGAAACAGGGATGCTATAAAGTGCTTTTTATAATAACTGCTAATATAATAATAGGAAAAGCTGAACAATAAAAAATCATATAAACAACAGATTTGTTCACATTATTGTCTCTGCTCATATATGCAGGTAATTTTTCTTCAACAGGTAACCAATGCCAATGGCTTAGTATATATATCCTTCTAATTTATCTGCACTTGAGTGGAATTGTTTTATTTTATGTTTGCAAAAGAAAACACCAGCAATTTTCTTTTCCCACTTAATATGATTCCTGAAAATTCCTTCATGTCAGTACATATACATATGCCTCATTCTTCAAAGAGATTGTATAAACTTTTGGATGAATACATGCATGAATTGGTAAAGGATGAAACCATGTAAATTCCTAGTATCCAATATTCCTTTCTGAAACTTGAAATATTAGGGCAAGATAAAGAAAATAATGAAAATAATGCCGCCTCATTTTTCATAGAAATAAGACCATTGTGATATATAATAAATTTTTGGAGAGCAGAAACAGGGAAGTAAACTTTTCATTGATTTTTTTCCCAGAAAATTTGATGGTAAATTGTTTTTGTTTGTGTGTGTGTTTCTTTATTTCTTTGTTTTGCTGAGCTTTCAAATAAAAAGCACACACAAGAAAAGGAAAACTGGCTTCCCCAAATGCTTCCCAGATGAAGAAATGGATGCTACATGAGCATATTGTCTGGAATAAAACAACAGTTCAATACTGAAATAGGGTGTATTTTGAACTGCATGGTGTTGTGCTTATTAGCTCAGTCTGGCAGGAGGTGGCAGTCCAGAGAAAAGGGAACCACTGACTTACTTTTCTGATGCAAAACACAATGTAGACTTTGAAAGTAAATCAGGTTTGTGCTGTTATCAGTTTAATAAAAAACTGAATGGCCAATAGCTCGGCAGGAGAGGATAGGCAGGATTTCCAGGCAGAGATAGAACTCAGTTAGACTCTGGTACAGGGATATTTCACCAGTGAGACAGACACTGAGGATATAGGACATGCATAATGAAAGGAGGGAGAGAGAGGAGGACAGAGGTGGGTATGATGGAGCAGAAAATTGAGTCAGGAAAAGAGTAGAAGAAAGCAAGAGAAAAGATACCATAATAAAGGGTGCCATTATAGGTATAAAGATATATCTGTCATTAGGGAAATGTCCAGGGATCTACAACGGTGATGCCAAATAAAATATAAACAATAGTGGAGAGGCTATCTTAAATGTCCTTCTTCAATGAGACTGATGACTACCTTATATGCTAACCTAGAGCCTTCACCCAGGAGCTGATGGAAACAGAAGAAGGCACCCACAGCTAAACACTGAGCCGAACTCCTGGAATCCAGTTGCAGAGAGGGAGGAGTGATAGCAAAGGGCTTAAGTCCAGTTTGGAGAAACCCACATAAACAACTGACTTGAACAAAAGGGAGCTCATGGACCCTAGACTGATAGCTGGGAAACCAGATAGGACTGACCCAGACCCCCTGAATGTGGGTGTTATTTACAAGGACTGGGCAGTCCTATGGGTCCTCTGGTAGTGATTCAGTATTTATCCATAGTATACAAATGAACTTTAGGAGCCCATTCCACGTAGAGGGGTACTCTCTTAGCTTATACATATGGGAGAGGGCCTAGGCCCTGCTCCAAAAGATATGACAGACTTTTAAGATTCCCCATGGAAGTCCTCACCCTCCCTAGGGAGTTCAAAGGGGATAAGATGGGGGGTTTGGATGGGAATGGGGGGTTTGGAGGGTGAGGGAACTGGGATTGACAGATAAAACAAGCTTCTTGCAAATTTAAATAAAAAGAAGAGTCATGTGCCAGAATGTATATAAATTTAAATATTTTGAGTTAAATATCAATCTCCAGAGAATTTAGACCTGATCATCCCATGATTACATGTCATGTCCCAAGGGGATCCACACTGTGAGATATTGCATTAAAAAAAAAAACGGAGCTAATTTAATTTAAAAATGATTACATCTCATTTTCTTATGTTGTGAGGTATAGAGACACATGATCACATGAAGGGATTAATTGATAAATTGCAAGACTCGATTCTCTTCTTCTACCATGTGTTTCCTGGGGGTTGAACTTCGTTACTTAGATGAGGACTTCAGGCTTTTACCCATGGATCCAACTTATTGGTCCCTTTAAATTTTTTTTTTAAAGTTTATATAGTTAATATCCCACTATACGGACATGTTAAGAAGCCTTACTTTAACAAGCTGATCCTACATTTAAAACAGCTGGACAAAACAGCCCTTCAGACTACAGCCAGGATATCTGAATCTTCTTCGAATCCCTCAAGACAGCGCCCCTTACCAGCAGGAAGTAGTTTGGAAAGAACGACGCCCAAATTCCCAAATATTGTGTATAAATATTTGTTTTCATTTAATTGGACTTTGTTATATAAAATTAAATAAAATAAAAAAAAGAAGCCTTACTTTAATGTGATTGTTGGAGCAAGGTGTTTGGCCTCTTCATTGTTGAAGAACAACCTTTGTATAATATAAATATGTATTCCTCTCATTGGTTGATAAAAAGCTGACTGGTCTTGGATAGGCAGAAAGAGAATCAGCTAGGCAGAAGAGCCAGGCTAGGAGGTGGATTCTGGGAAGAAGAAGTACAGAATTTAAGGAATCTTGAGGAGATGCCACAAAATTTCATGAGATGCAGAGCAGGAAGTATGGGAAGTATGTACACAAGGTACGTGAGTCTCAGGGCATCACACAGATTAATAGAAATCGGTTAGTTTAAGTTATAATAGCTATCTAAATATGTCAAGCTATCAGCCAAGCATGAACTATTATAATTAATATCAGGTTTTTGTGTGGTTATTTGGGAGTGGTTGGCAGGACAGAGAAAATCTGCCTATACATCATCACTATAGGAAGACTACCTTAGAATGAATTTTGACTTTATCTCTCTCTATTACAGAATGTTCTCATCTATAAAATGGATATAATGAAAATTACTTCAAAATTTTATCTAATGGTAAAATTGGTTTACATATATAAAATATTAATTTCTATTACATTTTCCTTGACATTGTTTATTGTTAGCTTAATTTCTATGCAAGATGCACATACTATCCAAAATATCTTATATGATAAGTAGTATTATTTTGGTTTTTATGGGTAGATGAAATCGTGAATGGAAACATGGATAAGTGATTAAGAGCATTTAATCTTCTTGCAGAGGACCTTGGTTTGATTTCCAGCACTGACATTGTGACTTACTACCATCTATAACTCCAGTTCTAGTGGATTTGTGTTCCTTTTCTGACCTCTGTAGGTACCAGACACACATGTATAACACAGACATACATATAAGAAGAACACTAATACACATTAAATAATATAAATAAAACTTTAATAAAAAAGAATAGTTAAAACGATCTGAGAGGCTCAACAATTTACTTAGATAGCTAGGACAACACAGACAAGTAGCTATAGAATCTATCTTGTATGCCATCAAAGCCCAACATCCTTAGTCCCTTGTGACTCTCTCTAGAGAATGTTTTCAAGGCTTAAGGGAACTAGGAAGGACAGGGAGTGAAGATAAGTTTAGAAATACTTTTCAGTTTCATATTTTTATTCTCTGTGTAATATTTATTGTGGAGCAATAGTCTTGTGGTCAAGCACCCTTTCTCATGACCTCCTAGAACTGTGAGATTATTGTCTTATCTATGTATAAAGTTAAGATGCTACTGTTTTGTAAATATTTATTTTTAACATTTATTTAACTTTATTTTATATATACAGGTGTTCTCTTGCATGTACGTATGTATAACATAGGCACATATGGTACCTGCTCAAGCCAAAAGAAGTTATTAAATTCCCCCAGAACTAGAGCTACATGTAGTTGTAGGAAGCCACTTTGGTTTGGAAAACAGAGCCCTGGTCCACAAAAGTCACCAATGCTCTGCTAAGCCTTCTCCATAACCCCAATATTACCACATTTTTATTTGTATATATGTTTGCCTGTCTGTCTCTGTGTGTATGCCAAATGCCTAGGATGTTTGAAGAGGCCACAAAATGGCATCAATGTGATTAAGACACTGGCCTATTTAAGGCATAACCTTCCATCCTCATCTGCTTTTTTTCTACACTCAAATACTTGTGTGTATACTAGCACACATAGACACATAAAAATGAGTACACATATAACACACATGAACACATTTACACAGGTACACATATATAACAAGTCACATACATACATACAAAAACAAAGACTGAGATAATAGATAATAGATAGAAAGATAGAAAAATAGATAGATAGATAGATAGATAGATAGATGAAAAGTTAGCCTGTGTAGGGTTTTTTTTCCATTAAACAATTCTACTGATGGAAAGAAAATGAGCCCCTTAACTGAAAAGTCAACAGATCTCTACATGTATTAGGAGTAAGACATTCATAAATGTTATAATAAAAGTTCCTTGTGAAATAAAATTTCTTTGAGATGTTTCTTCTTGTAAAATTTAATGGTTTTATATTGAGATTTGAGACAGTATACTTTTGTGACAGAGTTCATTTAAAAAGCTTGCCTGAGAGGAATCTTGTCAAAACTATAAACTTTTGTGCAAGTAAAGTGAGGAAGGGAAGCATGGGCTAGAAATCAAATTGGTTGGTCTACATATCCCAGAGGTCAATAACTTTACAGTAGCACTATTACAATTTGTCAACCAAGTTTTGCCTTGTCAGGCTTTCAGAAAATAGATGGAAAGCAACAAGAGCAGCTCCTGCTCAGTCTCTGGCTGAAATGAGAGCCCATCTTATCAACACAGGATTCTATGACCTTTCTAATTGGACATCAATTCCTGCTTTCTTTGAACTTCAGAATGTACCCAATCTGATATACTTTGTCACTTAATAGGAATGCAAATCTTCTCTTGAGTTGGTAGGTCTATTTGGATGTTGCATCTGTCTCTGAGTTTGTTACACTCAAACCCCTTACTGCATACTGTCCATATTTAAGTGCTGTCCATTAGACAGGAATTAAACATTCAGTAAGCCACAAGTATTTATCTTATTTCTGGAAATGTCATAACAAGCAAGAAGGGAAGGAAACAAGAATACCAGAGATTCAGACTCAGCAGTATGAAGCCAGTATCTTCCTCCCTTTCAATACCATCCATTTCTATTCTAAAGGTGTATATCATAACTTAATGGCATCCAGAGGTGAGTCTCCAGATGTAACCAATATTAGATGAGGTGAAGAGACTTGGGCCCCTGTAAGGATTCAGGAATTATTCTACCTTACCCCTGTCACCTGGAAGAATGCATTCAGGTATTTCCCCTTTAAAAGACAAACCACTACTCTCACTACTTACTCTCCCTTTCCCACTCTCTTTCCTTTTCCTGCTGTCCCCCTGGAGCAGTCGCTGCCTCCCTCTTCTCTTCTGTCCTCTTTACCTCTTTTCCCTTTCCTTCCCCTTTTCAGCTCCTTTGTAATAAACTTCTCAGTAAGCTCTATCTGCTTGGCATGTTTGTTCCCCTGCCTCACCTGATATAGAATCCTCTAAGGTCCCCCAAAAGCTTTATCTTAACAGCTACCAGCATAGTACTACTGGCTTGATAAGACAGAGACTCTAGATACAACATTTTCTCAGTCTCTCCTTGCAACTTCTGTGAAGAAAGGGTTCAGCAAGATACTCATGGCTCTATACCAGCACCATGTTCTTCAACTTCTCAGTCAGTTATACAACAAAAAACATACTAAGACACTAGTGTGTTTATGTGCTGAGTGTTTGAGGGCCTTAAGCAGGATTCAGAGATCTATACAAATATGGTTATCATTTGCTATGTTGAACAATAATTATATATATATATATTGAAAATAGTGTCCCTACCCACACAATATCAAGGCAATAAGGCCAAGAAATTCATCACGAGGGTTTTCTTAAACTTTGTTTTACTTTTGTTTCAACAGTTTGCAAGAAAATTTCTATTCTTCATAGTAGCTATAGACACCAACCAAACCATTATGCAAATGAAGATAAAGTTTTTATCTTGAAAATTCAGGAAACAATTTCAAGATTGCTCTATACATCTTTAAATAAAGCAAATTTATCACATAATGCAAGTCTCAGGTGGCAATCATTGCTATTGATTTTCTTATATAGTTTCAGAAAATGAATATGAATGAAGGACTTAGAAAACTAGAATGTGTTTGGTTACTCTAGTATTTTAGATTCCCATGTAGACCTGGTTTGAGTATGAAGCATGAGTCTAATAACAGATGTCAGCATGTTCTGCTCTTATCCCCAAAAGAGGGGGTAAAGTGGGGGTAAAGTGAGGGTAGGGGTTTCTCAGCTCTTTAACTCCAGGATTTAGTTTGTTGGTATTTCAAAAATGTAAATGCTATGGCATTAATTTTTATTTTTTATATAAAATGTATCATTTAATTGGGGGACTTACAGTTTCAGAGAGTTAAAGTCCATTATCATTATGGTGGGAAGCATGGTGGCAGAGAGGCAGTTATTGTGCTCTTGGGGAGGAAGGGGAGTTACTGGCCTGACAAAACCTCAAAGCCTATCCCCACCAGTGACATACCTCTTCCAAGGCCACACATCATTTTCCTTCCCAAACAGTTCCACTATCTTTAGACCATGCATTCAAGCATGGGGGCCATTTTCATTCGGATGACTACAGGTCAGATCAGGCTGGTAACGAAGGAAGTATGTGCTAATCTGTGTCTTAGGAGCATGGAGATTGCTCAGTGATGGAGACATTTGGTGATGAGTGAGTGACTTGTGGGTTTCAGCAGAGGTTGGGGATCTTGTTTGAATTTATCAGGAAAGCTGATTATGTTGCTCAATGACATTGGTGTGACAGTATAGTTCTTTCCCAATAAGTCAATTTGCTTGATGGCTGAGTCTCAGATTCAATTTAGAACACATTCCCTTAACATAATAATAATAATAATAAAACTCATATAAGTCCACTGCATTAAATGCAAAGCTTTGTTGCTTGGTAGTCAACAGAATAAACTTGACCATAGAGTGCATTCAGAAGAGCTCTGGAATTCCTCCACTGGTCTCCATATTGGGTTACCACCATTTCCATCTCTACTTTAAATATCACCATTGTCCTCTTTTGTCTGGGTCTTTTTGAACAAAAAACGAAAAACATAACTTGACCCACGAGTTTGGATTTAGAGGAGCCTTGGGCCACAGGACTAATTTATACATTCTTGTTGCCCCATTTTCAAACATATTGCTATTTACTTTTCAAAGCTGCTCTCAACCCTCACATCTGAGAATTTTAGCTCATCCCCTACCCACAGCGGAGGCCACAAGGAATTTGTGAACCAATTGCTAGTAAAGTCTTCTCAGAAGCTGTCACCATGAGGTATTAATTTAAGTTGCATCATTATTAAACACTAAGGTGAATTCATGCATTTGAAAATTATTTAGTAGACAAGAAATAAGCCCTGAGATTGAGTTTGTGAAAGGAGAGAAACACACCCACAGAACATGATTTGTTATGTTCAGTTGTGAAGAGCTAGAATGAGAAATTAAAGAAAATACTTAAAACTTAATACTTTGGATCATGATGTAGCTCATTGGGGAGAGGACTTCATAAATAAGCAAGAATCCTGAATTTAATACCTAGAAATACATAACCTGTGTTTGGAGCTAATCTTTCTAAGCCTAACCCTCAGATTTTAAACATGAACTGGTAAATAACCACTGTCTTGTACTAAAGTTACAACCTTAAGCCACAATAGAGAGCCAATATTCAGAAATTATAAAAACACTGATGATCATAGATATATTCATTCTTACCAATAGAACATAGGAAATGGCCCAGTCAATACAGTGCTTGCCTTTCCAGCTCAAGGACCTGAGTTCAATCCCCAGAACCCATGTGTAAAGATCCAGGCATGGTGGTTCACCCTGAAGATAGAGATTGCTCCTAGATTGTGCTTTTCAGACAACATAAGCCTACCTGTTGAGTTCAAATAAAAGACCCTATTTAAAATAATATACTGATGAACAACAGCAATGCTATACATAGCATCCTTTGGTTGCTATTTATACCACATATATGTGTATATACACCTGTATATTCACAAGCAATCATGAATATATCAACAAATATTTTTATACAGCAACACAAACTATGACATGGTCCCTATTTCCAAAAAGTTACCCAACGATCTTTGGCAATCACACTTCATAAAGCGGCTTAGTGGATCAAAAATGATACCATTGTAATTCGGTGGAGATTCTATTTGCTTTCTACATTCCACATTTTCATTCATAGCTATAGGGAATATCTCAGAGTCTCAGGACATTCAGTTTTATTGTGACTCTGCTTATGAAATGTTGATTAACACTTGTGACACACTATTGACAAACCACACATTCCACACAAAGAAGATAAAGTGGTTGGTTCAGTAAATCCTTGTTCATAAGAGGACTGAACAGATCTAATGCACATGGCTCGCAGGATTCAGCCTTCTCCAAATTAGAGTTTGAAGTTATATTGACCCAGCTCTGATGAAGATAACTGGCTTTTTTGATTTCTATTATATTTCCACACACTTCACTTACAAAAGGCCAGCTTGCAGGTCTCTCAGTCTCTTGAACAGAAAGCCAGGGAATGTGTGCTGTGTAGGGTGGCACATTAGTGTGGATGCCAAGAACAAAGGGCTGTGAGCTTACATACAGTAAAAATTTAGCAAGTTTAATAGTCCTCTAAATTTCTTATTTCATTTCCAGAGACCAAAATATGTTTCTGTGTTTATTTACTAACATTCTGTCCAGAGTCTTTTAAGAAAGAGTTATAAATTATCAGCCAACATTCTGCCTGGGTGTCTCTGTATTAGGGAATGAGCATTACAATTTACGATCGACACACCCTGCAATAAAAAAATATTTACTCCTTGAAATCACTGAGTAGTTATTAAGAATTTTGTACATTGTTTAACACAAAATTACTATGTATTACCAAGGAATCTTGAATGAGATGACCTACAAATGGACACAAATTCCTTATGTGCATAACAGAGATAATATTGCCTTTCGTAGCCTGTCACTGAGGGGAAAGAAAAAAAAAAAAACAAGAAAATTGGAATAACTTTAAAAGAGGGAAATAGCTCTCTTTCTCCCTCTCTCCTCTCTTTCTCTTCCACCACTCTTGTCTCCAGGGGCCGGTCTCTGCCCCTTATTCTGCCCATTCTCTCTCTTCCAATAAACCTCCTATGTGAGAAAAAAAAAAAAGAAAGAAAAGAGGGAAATATAACATTATGTTGCAGGCACTTCTATAGAAACCTGTATGTACTTAAATCAAAGTTCCTGAATTATATCTTCTCTAGTTTGCAATTTCTGTGCTCTTATCATAAGGCAGTAGAGGCTGTACACTGTTTCTTCAGCATCATAAGCTCCATTCAATCCTGTACCATTTCAGCCTTTATCTCAAAGGTATGTTTTAAAAATAATCCTTTCACAATCATAGACAATTGTGTTCTGTTTACCTGGGGGTTGGGAGAGTGAGATGGAGGGGGAAGTGGGTGGTGTGAGAGTCAACCAAATATAAATCCATATATAAATTCCATTATAAAGCCTATCAATTTGTGAGCTAATTAAAAAATATAATAAAAATATTAATCATCTCTTTCCATGACTGAGGCAGGAACAGAGGAAATATTGGGAAAACAAGGTCTATTTGCCAAGCAACTTGGTAATCTATGATATCATATTTTAGTTTTTCACACCCGAATTAGAAAGGGAGCTTCACACAGAAAGCAATTCTGAACAAAGATATAGAAATTTTGGGCACACACAAAACCAACTCCATCCTGGCAGAAAATGTATATCACAGGAGCAGGAAGAGCCTCTAAATCCCCTGTACTATTCAGATACTGGATGTTCTTGGTAAATCTTGAGGCATAAAATCTACCATATACATCAGCTATTTTTTGTTCATATTATTAAATAATTAGTGAAGGCAAAATAATTTTCTGTGTGCTGGAAGAAAAGTTTGTAAAACAGAAGTTTCTATTTGCATGGTAATGGAAGGAAGCAGCAGGATCCCTCATACCGGAAACAATTTACTTGGTCTGCTTTATTTCTATGGAAATTTGTGGTAGCATCCACCTCATCCAATATATCTAATTAGGAAACCTTAGGACACCTCTGTTATGGTTATATCTCTGGATCTCTCTCCCTTGCCTAACCTTATTCCTTTCATTCTAAACTTTTGTGGTTTACATTGATTATCTGATTAGTTTTCAATTCACTTTAAACACTGTCTTCTAATCTGAAAAAAATAATTAATTAGGGTGGTATCATATACATGAGTCCTTCCATAGTCACCAATTTAATTTCCAAATATATTGAAGGAGAGTGTTGGAAATTGCTCTATAAGATGATAAGCCTGTTTGTGCACATTCCTCCTAATCCCAGGTGTTTGGGGTTTGGGGCTGTCCTTTTTGTTTTTTCATTTGTTTAAGACAAGATCTGATATAATCCAGACTGGCTTTGAATAGGAAAAACTGCCCTAAATGACCGTGAATTCCTAAGACTCCCACTTCCACTTCCAAAGTATTGGAATTACAGGTGTGATTTTGCAGATTGACCCATTTAATTATTAAGCAGTGTCTTTAACGTATAAGGTATGTGTTCTGAGACTTTGAACATAGGTAGATTCTATTGTTTCCTTTTGTAAAGCCATTGAGCATGTCTCAGTGTAGTTTTCTGTCAGTTTCTACTCTAATAGTCAGTAATATGAAGGGTTAAGTTCTAAGGACATGGACCATAAAGCAAGGCTTCTTCTCAAATATATCTTTCTCGAATACTAGATTTTGGGTTCTGAAGCACATCTCTCATTCTTCTACTGAAAATTTAACTGCAAAGTGATATTATAAGGACCTAGGTTTTTTGGGTGTGATTAAAGACAGAGAATGGAAGCATCAGAATTTGGGTTTGTGCTCCCACAAACCCACATCTTAGAGCAACATTTACCATGTGAAAGCACATGGAGAATATAAGGAACAAACACCTTAGGACAAAAGATTTCTCCAGAGTCAGATGTTTACAAGCATCGTGACCTTGGCTCCTCAGTCTCCAGACTTGTGAGAAATAAATTTATGTATTGTTTATACAAAGTTCAATTTGTTTATTATAGCTGCCTAAGTAATCTGAATTAGAAGCCTTGTCAAGTCAATCAGCTTATTCATGTCCCCGATTTTCCCAAAGGGTAAGCAAAATATAAAAAATATCTTCTCTACGTTTGTAAAAACTAGTTAATGGACTTGCATAAATATCCAAAAGAATGTTCTTTTCATTTACTCTACATAAAAGTTTAGTAATATTATAAAATAGACCCACTGAATCATTAATGAAAATAACACTTAAAAATTATATCCTCATATTTTTATTATTATCCTATAAATCTGTGCATCAAATGAAAGTGGAACCAAATAACAGATGAAAGTTAATGTTTACCTAATAATGATTAAGTAAGTATAATATTTACCTCAGGATCATTCTTGTTTTGGTTTTTAAAAAAAAGGTTAAATAGCCATATTCTCTCACTCAACAATGCTGGACTAGTTCATATAGATGGTACAGAGGTGCAGGTAACCATAATTCCTGACCAGATAGTATCTCCTTACTCCTAATCTGCCTGCTAATGTGAGTCAGGTTGATCTTCAAGAGTGTCCAAAAGCAGCATTTCTCAGCTTTGCTGGGCATTGAAATCAGTGTGGCACTTCCCCAGGATGATGAGAATTGATTTACCTAAAAATCTAGTTTTACCACTCTAAAAATATACCCATAGGTTGCTTCATTTTAGAAATAGACACTTGCAGAACCATGTTCATTGCTGCTTTATGCATGATATCCAGAAACTGGAAACAACTTAGTTATTCAACAGCAGAAGAATGAATGTTATTTTACCTTCCACAGAAAGGCTGTGACTTTGCTATTGCTATTCCAGTCAGCAATTGTGAATCTGCAGTTAAAGGCCTCTTTCTTTGTCAGCAACCAGGTCACTGAGGCCTCAGTCTGGTGGGAATTCTGTTCCTCCAGGCAATGGCTCTGTTTTTGTAGCTTAAGGTAGCTTTAACTGAATTTCTATTGTTCAATTTATAAATGAGATTCAAAATTTAAAGGCTATGGTAAAAACCTGTGAATTCAAGCAGTTAGAGTAGCAACTAGCTAATGTTCTCTCCTTGTTGGCTTCCCTGAAAGAGAGCATTCATCTGCTCCACCCTGCTAACCCACCCACCTCCCACAAAAGCTTGACAAACTCAGTCCTTCCCTGCTATTTCCTGTGCATCTTTCTACCACATGTCCTCTGTTCTTTTACGATTACTTCCTGTGAACTAGTTGCTAATCAAGTCTAATTTTATTTAATTAACACAAATGCAAACTTGGGGTTCACAGTGTGATCGAATATCCTACTACAAGTGGATAAAGAAAATGTGGTACATTTATACAATGGAGTTATTTCTCAGGCATTAAAAATTTGAGTACTACTCAGTGGGGGTGGGGGGACAATGAAATCTTGAAATTAAGGGGCAAATGAATGGAACTAGAAGAAACCATCCTGGATGAGGTAACTCACACACAGAAAGACAAACATGGTATATACTCACTCATAAGTGGATATTAGATGTAGAACCAGCCTATAATCCACAACTCCAGAGAGTCTGGGAAACAAGGAGGACCCTAAGAAAAACAGACATACATGGTCCCGCGAGGAGGGGGAGAAGGCCAAGATCTCCTATGTAAATTGGGAGCATGGGGGGGGAATAGGAGAGGAGAAGGAGGAAGGAGAACATGAAGCATCAGGAAGATCCAGTCAACGGAAGAATAGAGAAGGAGAGAAAGAAAATAGATACCTTAATAGGGGGAGCCATTATAGGTTTAAAGAGAAATCTGGCACTAGGGAAATGTCCTGGGATTAACAATGATTACCTCAACTAAGAATCTAAGCAATAGTGGACAAGCTACCTTAAATGTCTTTCCCAAATAATGAGATTGATGACTACCTTAAATGCCATCCTAGAGCCTTCATCCAGTAGCTTATGGAAACAGAAGCAAAGATACACAGTTAAGCACTGAGCCAAAGTCCTGGAATCCTGTTGTAGAGAGGGAGAAATGATGAGGAAAGTATTCAGACCATGCTAGGGAAACTCATACACAGACAGCTAACCTGAGCAAGTGCAAGTTCACAGACACAAGTCTAACACTTGGATAATCAGCATAAGACCAAACTAGGCCTCCTGGAACATGGGAGTCAGTTGGGAGGCCTGGATAAACTATGGGACCAGTCCTTCACAACAAATGAAGCTTCCAGTATTATGATTGGGTTAGGTCTAACTGAGTTATTGGCCAAAGGGGTAACTTGGGAATCTCCAATCAACCAAGGCTGTTGCTAAGGCAAATGAGATGTTCTCCACAAACTCATAGCAAGGCCCAATTGCTGAAACAACACAATTCAATGAACGTGGAGAAGTCAGTTGGTGGTTGCATAAAGCCTTCACCTCTATATATTTTTTTAATACTTTTCTTTAAAATTTAAATTTGAAATAAGATTGTTTTACATGTCAATCCCAGTTCCTGTACCCTCCAGTCTTTCCCTGTTCCTCCACCAATCCCTATCCTATCCCCTTTCTGCTCCACAGGGAGAGGGAGGTCTTCCATGGGGAGTCTTCAAAGTCTGTCATATCATTTGGAGCAGAACCTAGGCCCTCCCTCATGTGTCTAGGCTGAGAGAGTATCCCTCTATATGGAATGGTATCCCAAAGTCCATTAATATACTAGGGATTAATACTGATTCATTACCAGAGGCACCATAGACTGCCTAGTCCTTCTAACGAACACCCAATTTCAGGGGTTCTAGGTTGATCCTATGCTATTTTCCCAGCTATTAGACTTGGGTACAAGAGCTCCCCCTTGTTCAAGTCAGTTGTTTTTGTGGGTTTCTCCAGCCTGGTCTTGACCCCTTGGCTCATCACTCCTCCTTCTCTATAGCTGTGGGTGTCTGCTTCTGCTTGCATCATCTACTGGATGAAGCCTCTAGGATGGCATATAAGGTAGTCATCAATCTCATTATTTGGGAAGGACCTTTAAGGTAGCCTCTTCACTGTTGCTTAGATTCTTAATTTGGGTCATCTTTGTTGATCTATGGACTTTGCTCTAGTGCCAGATTTCTCTTAAAACCTATAATTCTGTTTTCAACAGGCATTAGTTGAGGGCTCCATGGAGAAGTTAGTTGTTGATCTCACTCTCCGGGAAGGGCATTTATGATAGCTTTTCCACGTAAGCTCAACTTGTTAGTTGGGAGCAGTCTTAAAGTTCTCTCAACCTTTCTTTGTGTTCAGTTTTATCTTCAAACCAATATTGGCTCCTTCTTTTATGTTCTCTCTCTCTGTCTCTGTCTCTCTCTCTCTCTCTCCTATCTTCTATTCCTAACCAGGCTCAATATTCCTGGTCCCACATGTTTTCCTTTCCTCTGCCTCGTTTTCTCTTACTTCTCTCTCCATTCGCTGTCCTTCCCCACTTCACCTGAGCTCTGGGCACAGGATCAAACACCCATACATAAACACTGAGTCGAACTAGAACCCAGATGCAGATGGAGAGGACAAGACCATGCGGCAGAAACACATAGAGACAGCTTACCTGAACAAGGAGGAGCTAAGGGCCACTAGACTGATAGCTGGGAAGCCAGCATGGGACTGACTCAGGCCCCCCTGATTATGGGTCTCAGCCAGAAGGACTGAGCAGTCTAAGAGACCTCAGACAGTGGAGCCAGGAAGTATCCCTGGTTCACAAAAGAACTTTGCAAACATATCCTCCATGGAGGGATAACTGCCTTAATCTAGAGACAGGAGAGAAGCCCTAGTCCCTACTTCACATGACCTGTCAGATCTACATGACCCCAACTGGATGGCACTCCCCTACATATGGAATTGGGGTGGGGGGATGGGAGGGGCGGGTGTTTACAGTGCATGTGAGAGGGCAGAGAGGGTAAAAAGGGAGGGAAGGAGGAAGGGAGGGAGTGAGGGAGAGGGAACTGAGATCGACATGTAAAATAAAAAATTAAATTAAAAAAATGCTTTGACTCCAAAATTTAAGTTCAAGGACAAGTTACTGGGGAAAAGGATTTCTATTTTTGTTTCCACAGAAAATGAAAAGATGTGGATTCCCTCCAGACTAATGTGGTTTGATCACGCCAGACCGCCTGAAACAGAGTACAAGCTGATCCTACATTCAAAACAGCTGGACAAAACAGCCCTACAGACTACAGCCAGGATATCTGAATCTTCTTCTAATCCCCCATGACAGCGCTCCTTACCAGCAGGAAGTATTTTGGAAAGAACAACGCCCAAATTCCCAAATATTGTGTATAAATGTTTGTTTTCATTTAATTGGACTGTTATATAAAATTGAATAAAATTAAAAAAATAAAAAAAAACCTATAATCACTCCCTCTCTTCTAGAATGTATGGATAATCTTCACACTACTAAAAAGAAACATAACACCACTCTAGTCACAAATGCTTTGATCTACAGTGGTGCCTTGCCTGCAATATGAACTAAGACAACGATGGCACAAAGTTTGTAAGAGTAACCAACCAATGATTGATTTGGCTTAAGTTCCACCCCTGGAGATTGAAACATAACACTACTGTCTGATCAACATAACCAGAAACTACGTAGTCCAGGGACCTAGGATAAAACCAAATACTAATGAGCTTTAAAAAAAAAAAAAGAATAGTGACAAAATGATGACTTCTTATGACATTCTGCTATACTAATAGAACATCAGAGAAATTCCCTCAAATACAGAGACCCACAGGCAGACATAATGCAAAGTATGAGAGATCTTGGAACACTTGGCCCTAAAACATAGTTCTCTATCAAATCCCTCACCACAGGAAACAGGGAACACTGTGGTACAAAAGTAGAAAGTACAAAGAATGTAAGAGCCAAAGGGAATGGAGGAAACCAGAAACAAACAACAACAAAACCAACCCATTATCCAAGCTTTTATGAACTCACAGAGACTGAAGCAGCATGTACAAGGCCTACATTCATATGCACCATGTCCTCTGCATACATATTATGATTTCCAGTTTAGTCATGGAAATCCTGAGTTTGTAAAAGACTGGGTCTTTGATTCTTTTGCCTTCTCTTGGGAATCTTTTCTTCTGTTTGTTTGTCTCGCCTAAATGCTATGTGTTAACTTTTGTTTTATCTTATTATAATTTATTATTATCATTGTTTAAAATATGTTCTTTTCATGAAAGACAGGAAGGGAGGCAATATAGCTAGGAGAGAAGATGGGGAGGAGGGACTTGGTATGATACTGTATTTTTTATGATAAAATTAAGCTTGCCTGAAGATCAGGCAAGTGATGGTACATAGAAACCAGGCAGTGGTGGTACACACCTTTAATCTCAGCAGCCATAGTAGTTAGCCATAGAGGCTGGATGGTGGTGGTATATACCCTTAATCCCAGCACTAGAGAAGGTTATAAATAGGATTCAGGGTCTCATGTGGGATTTAGTTTCCAGTCACAGTGAGGAGAAGCTCACTCAGCCTTGGTACAGGTAAGAACTTTTTAGCGTTGGCTGCTGTGTCTTTCTGATCTTCAGCTTGAAGCCCAATATCTGACTCTGGGTTTTTATTATTTGTACTACAACTGGAAGAAACAGAGAGAGGGGAAACTGTAATCAGGGTTTATTATAAGATGAAAGATTCTATTTTTGATCAAAGGTGAAAATGTAAAATCCATAAAATATAATTAAGTAGAAGCATTTAAGATGAACTTATATTGACACAGTTGTTGGAGAGTGCACTAATAGTTTCATAAGCTTTTGTAAGTAATTATAACATATACTCAGAATTGGAACCTGTGTAAATATTGTTTATGATCTGGGTATAAAATATCCCCTTTTAAGGACTTAAGTGATGAAAACCAGGCACTCAAGTGATAGAACCAATTGTTAAGAAGTGACTGGACCGTGGGGATTCTTCACTGCTAGATTAAATTTATCTGTGGATTCATACTTTTATGTAATTATTGCAAAGAGATTAGTTAAGGAACTAGGTCCCTGGGGATATGTCCCTGGGGGCTGTAGCCTGTCCTGCTTCCACTCTGAGACTGTTCTAATCTTTGAGTAACCTGGGTTATTGGGCTTTGCTATGTCACGAGCTCTGCTGATGTTCTCCTTCATTGTGTCCCAGAAACAATAACAATGGATCCAGACAGCTATACACTGAAGTCTTTGAAACAACCAACATTTATCATTTTACTCTTAAGTTGTCTCTGTCATCAATGTCAAGTCTGAATCATGCACAAAGTGACTTGTTGCAGTTAATTATAGCCTTAAGAAGGACACAGAGCTCCATAGAACCTGGCATAATATTTTTGTTTTTAATTAGGACTCACAGAAATACACAATTTAGAGGTGTAGATAGAGTAAGCAATTTACATAAGCATTCTGAGAAAATTAAATGTATTTCTAAACGTTTCCATGTCTCTGTAACATGGACAAAATACCTGTAGATTCCAGTCAAACTAAA
Source organism: Phodopus roborovskii (assembly GCF_943737965.1). Taxonomy (NCBI): domain Eukaryota; kingdom Metazoa; phylum Chordata; class Mammalia; order Rodentia; family Cricetidae; genus Phodopus; species Phodopus roborovskii. The sequence continues at coordinate 10,975,036 of NW_026126418.1, forward strand.
CATGTTGAACAGTCTAGAAAAAAAATGATAACAATTCTGCCTTAAAATTTATTATAAAATGAACTTTAAATAAAAGTGGCAGGATTAAATATATTTAGCATCTCAAATTTTAATTCAATATATAAAAACAATTTATATGAATTTTACTTGTATTTGAGCAGATATGTCTGACATTGTAATAGAATGGCATCCATAGTTTTGTGTCTATTTTTAAACCTTAATGATGTTTTACTTGCCATATTATTGCTTTGTACTTTTTCTTGTTTCTAAATTAACTTCCTAACAAGTGTTTTCACATAGTAATATATAGGGGAGTAAAATACTGTAGCAAAAGAGAGTCCTGTCCAAACAAATAATCAAATATGTAGGGCTTTCTTTCTTCTTCTTTTTGGTTTTAGAAACAAGCTCTCTTTGTGTAATGTCCTGGGATTCACTTTGTAGGCCAGGCTGTTCTCAAACTCACAGAGATCTGCCTGCCTCTGCATCCTGAGTGCTAGGATTAAACCCATATGCCACTGCCTGACTGAAGGGTTTTAAACAAATTTCAGTAACTGCCCAGTTTATGGCATCATAGACAGCTATGCAAGAACAAGTTGACACAGAGCAGCCAATAGTAGATGTGAAGTATAAATATATATCCAGAATTGCATGTGTGAAACAAGACATTTACAAGAGTGCCATGGTTCAAATTGTTCCAAGTGAGATAATAAGCAAGAGGTATCAGTTTATTTTACAAGTAAAAGTAGAGGTTTCAGTATTATTGTTGCATGAAATATAATTCAAGACATAAGGGAAATGGTAAAGACCATCATTTATTTACTATACATGACTGATTTCCCACTTGGATAAATAGCAAACCTCAGACTTCAAGAATAAATAATACTTTCTCCCATTTTGGGAAAGTAAAGGAAAGTTGACACGATACTCCCTACTGGATACAGTAGAGAAGAAAAGAAAATATCAAAGTTATTTTCTCTGTATATGCTTGCCACTTTGAATTATTACATATGATTGGCAGCTAGCAGAAAATATTCCATTTGAATGGGAGTTAACTAAAAGTGTTGAAAGAACAAGGGAAAGGGAAAAGAAATGTTAAGATGATAATATATTGAGAAAAGGCAAAAGAGAGGAAAGATGAAAGAAAAAGGTATGTGAGAACAAAAAAAGGAAGAGGCATGGAGAGAAAGGTTTTCTACTTCCTGTAGGACTTGTGAGTTTCTGGCTATATTATCTGGTAAAATGTGGTTTAAGTTACACCAGAAAGTCTAGGGTATTGTTTTGTTTTGACACAGTGTCTCACTGTGTAGCTCAGGCTAACTGTGAATTCCTAATAAGCCTCTTGCTCTAGCCTCTTAAATGTTGTGATTACATGAGTGAACCACCTAGCCATGAAGAAGTATTTTAAAATATTCTAATTCCTTATTCTAAATGATTTTCATGATGACCTGTAATCAAAGTAAACTGAAATGGCTGCATTTTCTTTAAAAAAAAATAGTATATATTTTTTAAATATATTTTTATTTTATTTTAAATATGTCTATCCTATGTTGCTTTATAGCAATTTCCTAGTTTCTTATATTTTTGAAAGGATTGTCTGAATGCCACCAGAGTAACTGGGTTTTGAATAAATGTCACTGTGAAGAAATAGCTCTTTAAAAAAATGAAAAAAGAAAGATAGTATTGTCCAGGTATAGCAACGATGAATTAAGCAAGGTCTGCTATAAAACTTCTGTGGATATTTTGTAATATCCCAAGAGTACAGGAGTACTTGTTAGAGGAATCTGTGTGATAGATAACACAATCTGAATTCTACATACTCAAATTTGATAGTACCTCAGCTTTTCTGAAAATTAAGCTTCATAGTTTGCAAACCTGCCTAACTGGGGCACATTCTAACTTGGCAGGAGGGCTGAAAATATGGATCCTCCAAGTGAGAGAAAGTATACACTTCTAGTTAGTTGCCTACACTTTCTTGAAGGATTAACTGCTTCTCAAATATATTCTCAGACTGGCAGTTAATCTTAATCCAAAGGAAGCTCAGATTTTGAAAGAAATGAGGTTTGATTTTAGCCATTAGAAGATACTCCAGCTCTCCTGATTTGAGGGGCAAGGATATCACAGCTTTGAGGTCATTTCTGAAGGAGCTGAGACTTGATGCACAAGTTTATTTGCTGTGTCCTGCTCTGCCAACTCGGTGGAGCTAAAGCTGGTAGTGTCTGATGAACATGAGACCTGTGTTACTCACATTAACCCTAACCTATTGAAGTGCTATGTGAAAGTTTGTTGAATAGGCCTTTTCACAAGGCCGCCATCTGTGCCTAGATGGAATAGTGGACAGGGTAAGATGAACAGGAAATTTGGAAAAGGTTCAGCTGTAAAAGTTAGTGCAAAATTTCTGATAATAGAGCAGGTATTAAATTCATGAGACACTGAAATTGAATTGCTGAGACAAGAGCCATTGTGACTAGAATAGCAAATGTCAGATCATGAATCTATTCACATGGCAAGGATCAAAAGATGATTAGTGCAGGTGATACTCCCTCAGCTTTGCCTGAAACACTGGGGTTCTGTTTCTTTTAAGGAGACAAAGAAGGCTATAAACACGTCTTACATGGTGTTGACACTCTATGTTCCAAACTCCTTTAAGTTTTAAAGTTAGAGAGGTTAAAGTATAGCAAACTTGTCAATTAAAATTCCATAATTTCTTCATAGTGTTGTCTTTGATGACTCTTGAAAAATGCTTAACTTGCGTAGCAGTAATTGTCATGAAGATGTTCAAAATGTTTCTAGGTCTTTTTGGTGAATAAAAATTAATTTTGTATGTTTTGGCAAGGTGTCATATACATTAATATACCTGTATAAGTTTTGTTGGAAGATGAGAGAGTTGAAGTATGATGATTAATCTTATATTGAAATCTACTGTCAGAGCTTGTATAATGAAAATGGTGGTTACCTACAAGTTTCTCCCTAGAATACTAAATCTAAAAGAATTATGTAAGGGCATTCTCTAGAACATGGTTTGCCTCATTCATCCATGCTTGGATTAATGCATTCTGAGAAATACTTTAGGATATCCCCACCAGTTGTTGTATATTTAGTATAGGAAGTGGTTGTTAGAATACAGTACATGGGTCTAATATTAAAAACCACTATCTTCTAAAACTCCTTTTATTGTAATACACACATATCTAATATTTATAAAATGTTATTGCTAAGTTCAATGATTTTTGTAGAAACCAACTGATTTTCAAGTCCTAAAACTGCCACTCTCCAGCATCCAGGAGATATACCCCTGGTAGGCTTCCCTTTCCCCATCTTCCTCTCCAGCATCCAGGAGACATACCCCTGGTAGGCTTCCCTTTCCCCATCTTCCAAAGCTTGGAAGTCACTTTCTATGCATACAGTCGAAGAAAAGATTGTCCATATAATATAATATAGTCAGATAGTAATATAAAAATGGAAACAGAAGTTAGGATAAGTGACTACAGAGTAGAAAATTGACTCTCTAGGCTTCAGGGAAAAAAAGTGGGTTCATTTTGTGCCTTGACTTGAGTGAAACTGTTTCAGTTTTTGAACTCAGAGATAATGAATTTGTCTGGTTTTAGTCACTAAATTTGTGAATTATCACAGTACTAATGAACTAATACACACTCCACTGAACGTTTTGACCTTTAGTTTAGGAAAGCATATCCAGAAAAGTAATATACTGAAATAAACAAATAATTTTAGGAAGAATGTGAAATCCAAAAGCAGGAAAGTCACTAGTTACTGTGCAGAATGCCTTGATCAAATTACTTTGACGAGTAAATTCTTTCATAAAGCACAAAATAGACACCAACCAGTCCACATAGGTGAAGGATATTTAATACTGCTGAAACTCAATAGGGATACATAAAGTTTTATCATGCTCAAAGGTAGCATGATCTGCCTGTGATCTTATCTAGTCCAAGAGGAAATAACTCACCTTGCTAAGTTTTAAAATGTGGTTATAATCAGAAAGTCATACTCATCTGTTCTGGAATTAATCAAGTCATCATTTCTGACATAGAATCCAGGAATAGCTTTACAGTTCTTTGAACAACTTACTTGAGTAAAGAGCCAAGAAGCAGGAATAGTTCATCACTAAGAAAACATAACAGTAAATTTAGGTTACTGAGGAAGTTCTGAGTGTGAAATATATGAATTTATGCAAAGACATAAAATATTAGTGTCCATGAGGGAAATGGTATATACCTGAGAAATTATCAAAAGTTAAAAGTATCTCTATTTTAGTGACTGATAGTCATAGGTACATTCTTTGGTATTAATGAAAATATAACCTTTTAAATATACAATTATTATTTTTAATTACAATAATATTTCATTGTAAGAACATAAAATTTCTTTCCATGTTAGCATAGAGGCAACATTTACTTTATTTTTTAAAGCGATACACTGTTAGATTCCTGATTTCTTCTTTAATTGTTAACGTGTGTGTGTGTGTGTGTGTGTGTGTGTGTGTGTGTGTGTGTGTGTGAGTGTGTGTGTTTCTAGAGCTCACCACTTGGAATTGGGACTTTATGTACCAGCTTGTTACTGAAGAAAACTAATTCCCTCTGTCACAGCAGCCATTGACTCCCTAGCTCTTCATCTAAGATAGGACAATAAGGAATTTCTCTTGTCCATGTTGACATGTCAACTGCTATTGTCATTATGTCAGTTTAATTCAGGGAACTATTTTGTTGAGATTCAATAGGTGTATTTTTCCTGTCATGTTTCGGGATTTCTATCAATAGGCAACCTCAGCCTCTGGCGTTTACACTATTTCCACTTCCTCTTCTTTTAATTTTCCTTAAGCCATAGCTGTAGGTATTTTGTTTGTTTGTTTATGCAAAGGATGTATTTGTCGGCATTGGCCACTCCAAAGTCAATTATTCTCTATATTTGACAAATTGTGGATCTCTGTAATATTCTCCATTTGTTGCAAAAAGTAGCTTCTTTGTTAATGGGAAAGTTCAATTTTCCTTTTGAGCACACTCAGTCCAATTGCACAGCTGTTGATAACTCTCAAGATAAAAATGCCAATATTACTCCACTCTGAAGATTTTTGCCAGTTCACTTATTGTTGTGATTCATAAGCTTCATAGTTGTTTAGGACTAGTGATTACTCCTCTCTCTTGGAAGTTTGCATAGACCATTTTGATATTATAAGAGCCAGTCTTTGGGGAGAAATGTCTTTCAACTTTTAAACAAATATTAAGAATACTATTAAATCTTTGAAAGTGAATCATATAAACACACAAACAATTCCTTAAGGGGTTGATCTTATAGGACTTTTTATTCATTACCTTGACTTCCAATTTTTGAAACCTTATATATTTGAAAACGAAGATGACCCCCATTGTTGGCCAATAGCATCATGGAGTTCCCCCAAATACAACAGCTGATTTTCATTGATCTTGGTTGCCCAACAAAACACAAAGTTTAGACTTTGTAATTTTGAAGAAACCATACTCTGTCTGGTCATGGTATATAAAGAAGTTAATCTTGTACTGATGTGGAACATTCATCCCTGATTTCTAGCTTTCATAGTCTAGAAAGTTGTTATGCAGATTATGCAGATTGCTGGGTGAGAAGAGTAGAAGTGTCATCAGTAGTCTTTTTTTCTTTTTTTTTTTTTTTTCTGGGAACTCCAAGAAGCAGAGTAACAATCTTCATAGCAAGAGATATCCATAAAAGTGCCAGTAAGACATGTTATGGGGATAAGTGTTATATCTGAGCAGATATAAGTCCCATTCAAAAACAGGAAGTGCAGTCTTTGTTCTTTAAATCTAGTTAAAGACCCAGCTTTCAACTGCAACACTTAAGCTACAAGGGTTAATCTTCTCAAATATTTCTGCTAAAGTGGACATTGTATCAAATTACTCCATGCATTTGTTTCCGATAGTCACAGACAAATATATCTCTCAGTCATCAACACAATTGATTCTTAGTACAGTTGAGGGTAGAGTGTACAGAAACTTATGATTAGTTCAGAGAATGGGTGTCTATAGAATAGTCTGGCATAAACAAGACATCTATACCACAATTCTTATCTCTAATGTTCTTTGCACATAGCAGTGAAGGGAATAAAAAGACACTAAAAGCTAGTGGTCAAGAAGGAGCAGAGAAAATAGTATTTTCTGAACATACCAGTACTTATGCATTCATGTATTCAAAACAACTATGGTTGTTTATATGAGACATGCACAAGATCAAGGTGGTCAACCATGCAGAACACAGGAGGAGCTACTGAGTCCCATTTCTAGGTGAAGAGCTATTCAGAGTTGATAACTGCAAGGGAGGGAGAATTCATTTATTGTTTTTTAAATGTGGTCACTAGGAGGTTGACCATGTTTCAGTGGGTGGAAACGCCAATGTACATAGGAGAGCACAAATTAAACTAATGACTTATATTTTCTTTAAAAGAAATAGAGTTGAGGATATTGAGGGTGAATCTGAAGAGAGTTGGAGGAAGAAGTGGGAAGTAAATCAGACTAAAATACATTGTACACAGATATGAATTTCACTAAGAATTAATTAAAATTTTAAGATTGGTATTAAAGGAAGAAAAGAAAAAATACTCACTTAGGATTTACCTTTCATGGAGGAATGTTCAAGGAGTGAATTTTGACACATAATTTAGAATTAACCAAAGCTCATGACTACTGTTCCTTCACTCACTGCTTCTACTTCAAGTAGTATTTAGCACCTTCAATTAATAATATCACAACTTTGCATTTTCTAACACTCACTGTTCCCTTCTGCAGTTTTGTTTTTCTTCACCTTATACATACTGAAATACATAGTCACTTGATCTTCATATGATCAGTCATTTTTATACAAGATACTAGAATAATTAGTTCCCTGACAAATGCTGCTCACCCACAGCTAAACACTGAGCAGGACTCCAGGAATACAGTTACAGAGAGGGAGGAATGATAAGAAAAAAAGGGGCAAGACCAGGCTACAGAAACCCACAGAGACAGCTGACCTGAACAAGAGGGAGCTAATAGACCCCCAGACTGATATCTGGAAAACTAGCTTTGGACTGACTCAGACCCCCTGATCATGGGTCTCAGTTAGAAGGCCTGGGTGTCTAAGGGGCATCTGACAGTGGAACCAGGTTGTATCCTTGGTGCATGAAAGGAATTTGGGAGCACATTCCCCATGGAGGGATACTCTCTTAGCCTAGAGGCTGGAGGTAGGGTCTAGTCCCTACTCCAAATGACTTGACAGATTTTTGTTGATCCCTACTGGAAGGCATCACCCTCACTGGAGTGAGGGATGGGAGGGGGTCGGGGGTATGGAAGGAAGGGAGGGAAGGTGAGGAAACTGGGATCAATATGTAAAATAGGAAAAAATATTTTAAAAAAAAAAGAAAAATCCCATTTAGCAGGTCATGGAACAAATTTAGTCAAGGCCTTTCCATATAAACTTTGTGTGATGCATTATCTACAAAATTATGCGAATTTGTTGTAAATACTGTCCAGGTTTCAAGCAAATGAGGATTTCTTCTATAACAGCACAAGCACAAGAACATTCTTGTTTTAAAGATTTTCTTCTCTAAAATGTACCCAACAATAATTAAAATGAAAATACTAACAGTACAAGAATATGACTACTATACTCATGCTAGCTTCTCATCAAAGGCATGAATATACCTGTTCCATTAATTTTTGTTTATGGTTCGTATTAAGTCTGCCTTTTTGGCTTCAGGTGCTGTCTCCTTGATTACTACAGTTACAGTAGCAAAAAGGAGATCTGTGGCTTTATGACAATGCTCTAGGAGACTCAGGTGACTACTATGTCCAGCATCTTTGATCCAAACAATACGAAGGCCTAATAATGTAATAAATTGTGGGTGTATGCCATTGGATAAATTATACTCACCATCTCAGCCTTTCTCTCCTTCTGCATGTTCCTTACCTATTTTATTCTGCATTATGCTGTCCCATATTCCTCCTGTATCTAACTAGAAAGATATCTTATATCAACGACTCTTTCATTAATACTCCATGAACTCTGGATTATTAGGATATCCTTTTTGCTGCCAATGAAGCAGTGTGACCATATATAAATAAACTTATGCCTTCAGCTTCATTATTCTATTTGTACAATGATGATGAAACAATGATGATGTGGAACTAAAAGGAAAGAGTGTGATAAATATAGCATTTGGGACAATGATCTGATTTTGGTTTGCTGAGTTTTTACACTTAGCATTCCTACAATCTGTTGAAGTGGGAAAGGTCAATTTACAGTTTGGAATTCTGTAGTGTAATAAAAATGGGCAATTAATTAATGGATTTGATTTTTGTAATGGATTAAAGCAGTCTTTCCCACTAATCCCAGTGTTATCAGATTTGAGATTTAGTCAAACTCTAATAGTATTTATTATTTTTATTTAGAATTCCACTCACTACATCATTCCCTGTGACACTTTTGCTATCCTGGTTACTTTTCGAATATCTGCCTTTTTTGTTTAGTGTATTGATCCTCAACCTGTATTTCTCAGAAAGGACACGTCCCAATATTCCACGCAGATTTTACTACTTCTTGTTTATTTGTCCATTTCTCTTCTTCTGTTTAACTTTCACAAACTCACTTCTGCATGTTTAAACTCATGAACTCTCAATGTGCCCTTTGCATGTGTCCTACAGTTCATGGGCTGTGCTTATCTCACAGAACAATGACACATTCATAAATTTTTCATTCAGATTTTTGAATGAAATGTTGTCTATACTGTCATACAGATTTGTCATCCCTGTAGCCAGTACCTCTGTTGAACATATTTGTGGATACAAACTTGTTCAGGCTCTAACAATGTGAAAAGTACTGACCATCTATTATATAATTAAAACTCAATTATTGCAGGCTAGTAATCCTTTGCTCTATGTCTAAAATCCATAAACGAGTGAGTACAAACCTTGTTTGTCTTTTTTGTGACTGGGTTACCTCACTCAGGATGATTTCTTCTAGTTCCATCCATTTCCCTGTGAATTTCAGGATTCAATTGTGTTTTTCTGCTGAGTAGTACTCAATTGTGTAAATGCACCACATTTTCTCCATTCATTCTTCAGTTGAGGGGAATCTAGGTCCCTTCAGGTATTGGCTATTACTAATAATACTGCTATGAACATAGTTAAACAGATGTCCTTGTTGTATAAATGTGCATCTTCTGGGTATATGCCTAAGATTGGAATTACTGGATCTTGAGCTAGACTAATTCCCATTTTCCTGAGGAACTACTATACTGGTTTCCAAAGTGGTTTCCACTTCCACCATCAGTGGTCTGTGCCCCTTTTTCCTCATCCTCTCCAGCATAATCTGACTTTGATTGTTTTGATTACAATTCACATCACCAGAAAAGCTAGGAAACAAGGAGGACCCTAAGAGAGACATACATGGTCCCCTGGAGTAGGGGAAAGGGACAAGATCTCCCAAGCAAATTGGGAGCATGGATGGAGGGGAGAGGGAGTTAGGAGAAATAGAAGGGGAACAAAGGAGAGGAGAGGTTGGCATAATGGAACAGGGAGATTGAGATAGGGAAAGAATAGAGGAGAACAAGAAAAGATATTCCATAATAGAGGGAGCCATAATAGAGTTTAGGAGAAATATAGCACTAAGGAAATGCCCAGATATCTACAAGGATGAACCCAACTAACAATCTAAGCAATACTGAAGAGGCTACCTTAAATGCCCTTCCATGATAATGAGATGGAAAACTACCTTATATGCCATCCTAGAACCTTCATCTAGTAGCTGATGGAAGCAGAAGCAGACACCCACAGCTAAACACTAGCTGAACTACTGGAATTCAGTTACAGAGAGGGAGGGAGATCAGCAAAAGGGTCAAAGGCAGAGACAACTGACCTGAAAAAGGGGGAGCTCATGCACCACAGTCTGATAGCTGGGAAACCAGGATAGGACTGACCCAGTTTCCCTGAATGTGGGTGTTCTTTAGGAGAACTGGGCAGTCTATGGGGCCTCTAGTAATTGATCAGTATTTATCCCTAGTAACTAATGGACTTTGGGAGCCCATTCCACTTAGAGGGATATTTTCTCAGCCTAGACACATGGTGGAGGGCTTAGGCCCAGCCCCAAATGATATGACAGACTTTGATGATTCCCCATGGAAGACCTCATTCTCTCTGGGGATCAGAAAGTGGATGGGCTGAAGTTTGGTGGGGGTGATATGGAAGGGTGGGAGGGTGAGGGAGCTGGGATTTACATATAAAACAAGCTTGTTTCAAAGTTAAATTAAAAAAGGAAAAAAATCTCTATTATTTTAGTGATTCATTATCAAAGGATGCAACATGTAAAATATTTGTAGGCTGAATATTGTTATAAATTGTCAAGAATACACAAGCATTTTCTACTATTTGGGAGTAATTAATACAGGAAAAACCTAAAATATAAGTGGCACTTTATCACAGCAGTGAATTATCTAAACTAAAATATTAGAGTGTTAAAGGCTTATATCTGAAATAATTCTAATGAAATCTATTCATTTTAGCACAAAATATTAAGAATGTTAAGGCTTATAAACATTGCAATTATTTAGTTAAAGCAACTGCTTTTACTCCAGAATATTAAGGATGTTAAGACTTATAAGTACTAAAATAAATTTATTTAGTAATATTCTATTTTCTCTGTTGATTCCAGCCAGTATCCACACTTTTCCTTCTATAAGCTTCCTATACATATAAATACAATATTAATCTTAAATATGACATTGTTTCTTCTGGAAATAACCTAGACATTCATTCTACCATTGCAAACATTTAAAAAAATTTCATACAACATATTCTGATCATGGATTTCAATGCTCCAATTGTTTCCAGACACCTTCTATGCCCCCATTACACAACTATATGCCCTTTCTTTACTATCTCTAATTGCCTTCAAACTCATTTCCCAGGCTATTAACTCTTTCAGAGATTTTCTGTATATCTTTTCTTAACATGATACATTTGTTTCTTTACCAATAACTCTCATAGAACTCTATAACCTCCCTAATAACTACTACTTTATTCAGTTTCCCCAAACTATTGTTCATTTTCTGGGTATATGTATTACTATCTTTTTTGTTGTTGTTTTAGTTTATTTTACATGTCAATCCCAGTTCCCTCTCCCTTCCTCCCTCTCTCTTACCCTCCTCCCCCCTCACATACACCCTGACCACCCTCCCCTCCCATCCTTCTTCACCCATTCCATGTGTAGGGCAATGCCATCCAGGTGGGATCAAGGAAATCTGTCAAGTCAATTGAAATAGGGACTAGGACATCTCTCCTATCTCTATATTATGGGAGTATCCCTCCATGGGGGATGTGTCCTCAAAGTCCTTTCCTGTACCAGGAATACATCCTGGTTCCACTATCTGACATCCCTTAGACTGCTCTGTCCTTCTAGCTGAGACCCATCAGGGGGCCTGAGTCAGTCCCAAGCTAGATTCCCAGCTATCAGTCTGGGGGCCGTCAGCTCCTCCTTGTTAAGGTCAGCTGTCTCTATGTGTTTCTGTAACCAGGTATTGTCCTTTCTCTCTGCATCTGGATTCTAGTTCGACTCAGTGTTTTGTTATGGGTGTTTGCTTCTGTTTCTAACAGGTACTAAATAAGGGCTCCATGATGGTGGAAAAGTTAGTTGTTGATTCCACTATCACTATCTTAATAAACTTGAACTTCAGCATTTAATATGGTAATGCGTCATTATTAGTTTTTCAACCTATTCTTTAAAATCAATCAGCATATGAATTAGAGTTTACATATAATATTTAAAGTAAAATGTCTATTATTAAAACTAAGTTATTTAATTTTTAATTGTAGAATTCTGAGCTATTGTATTCTCAATGTAAAAGAGACTCAGGTTTGAATCTGTTTTGATGAATATTTAACAAAGATGGACTACAACCAATCTTTTAATAAAATCAATGAGAAGCAAACAAATCACAAAATTCATATAAGTTTAGGAATTAAAGAAAAATCAACTTCCTTTTATCACTCACATTAATTTGGATTTTATATGTGTGTTCTTACCATTTTCTCTTTAAAGCAGAGAAGTGGGGATATTTGTTTTCCATGATATAAAGAGTCTAGTCAGAGTGTATATACATCTTTCCCTCCAGGATCAGATATAGTATCTGATTACATATTAGGCATGAAAATTTGTACAAAGCCTACTGCTATAAAGAATTTGTTGCCTCAAAGTTTCAAGTCTAGAGCACAATGCATTAGAATGTATTTTCAACAAAAAGGAATCCTGTATGCTTAAAATGAACAGGTATCTTTCCTACAGACTTTTTAGACATAATTCATAGCACGGATCTGGTCATTTAAGCTATTAGGAATAAAACTATCATGCATTTTTCTATATGCATTATTGTAATTTCGACAGTCTTCACATATTCTAATAAATTAGGAATGTGATCACATCTGTCTCTAAACAAATATAAATTTGTTTATTGCACATGTGCATGTTGAAGCAGATGCATGGAGGTCAGATGACAATTTGTGGGAGTTGGTTATCATCTTTCACCTTGTTTGTCCTGGAGAAGTAATTCATGTTATCAATTTGGGCAGCAGGTACCACATACTTATTATGACAGTTACTTTAAGTAAAGAGTGCTTCAGTTGAACTGCACAAGATAAAAATATGCCACAACTTGGACCAATCTGAAAGAGAACAGTTTTCATGGGAAGGCAGACTGTGTATAATATAACAGGTTTTTGTTTTGTTTTGTTTTGTGTTCTGTAGAGAGGAAAATGTTAACCTACAAAATATGAATAAAGTGTACAGGATATATTTAAGTTACCCAAGTTTGGCAGAAGCAGGGTCAATCTAGGGCTTAGTGTTCTGAAAAAGAAAGATTGTGAGAGTTCCTAACAGGATGCATATTCCATAATATTCAGTTACCTTCTAGGTGTACAAATGAGAACTTGGGATTTAGGTAAGAGTTTGTTTAAAAATAAAAAGTATATACATGAAAAATGCATCAACCGTTTGTTTTGGTTCTATAATCTTAGCTGTTCTGAAGGCTGAGGCAAAAAGTTGGAAATATCAAAGCCAACCTAGGGAACTTAGTGATATTGTTTCTCAAAATTGAAACTTATTTAAAGGCTATTGTGAAAGGTATTCTTTCCTGATTTATTTCCTTGTCTGATTGATATTTGTATTTAGAAGCACACACACACACACACACACACACACAATGTAAAGACAGATACAGAACTGAGCTTTTCTTTCCTAAGGATAGCTTCATAGGTTTAAAACCCTGTTAGGCTATATGGAGTGATGATTGGTGAATTAATAAAAGCTAGAACATGTGTCATGTACAGCCCACATATGTTTAATTACTTACTTTTTATAACAGTACTATGAAATAGGTACAATTATGTTATTCTATGTGTCTGAGAAAACAGAGTGAGACAGACCAAATAGCTAGTCCCAGAGATGGTGAGTAAAGATCCATTTTAATCTCACTACATTTGATTAATAATCTTCACTGTTAATACATAAGTTTGATTCTTCCTTGCTTTCTGCATAACATCATTATTGACTATAACCCTAATACACATTCTCTCCCCTCCATAAATCGTTTCCCTTTTCCCTTACTCAGTCTACAGCAGGTATAATAATCAGATAAATATTTTGACAAGAGTCAACAGAATTGGCTCATTTGCTAAGAACCCTTGCTGCCCCTACAAAAGACCTGAGTTAGTTTTTAGCACACATGCCAGGTAAGGTCACTACCACTTGTAATTCCAAATGAAGGGAACCTGACACTGCATTTTTGCCTCTCCTTGTACCTTTTCTTATGTGTGTACACTTCCCACACAGAAGTATACACATGCAGAGTAAATTAAGCTAAAACTAAAACACCTACAAAAACATGTTTTCTTATAGTGGGACAGAAGTCATGCTCATGCACACAAACATACACAGAGAAATGTACACACTTACACACATACACATTTACCTTCACACTCAAAAGAATACCATTACAAAAACTGTAGTAGATATAAAAGATGTGTGACCTTCAACCTCCAATGATGACTCAGATAAATCCAGTATGACCCCTAACAAAAAAAAAGATAGACCAAGTACTAGGAAAATTAAAAATAAAATCAATTTTTTCAAAGTAGCTACAATATTCCATTAGCCAGAGTGATAATATCAACACAGATAAGTATCGAGGATTTTTCCCCTGACAATCCTCATTTCAAAACAAGCCCTTCAACTTAGCCAGCTATTACACACCAAAGCATTAAAGATTAATATCTATAATAGCTTTTTTAAAAAAGACAGAATTTACCCCAGCCTGTTTTTTTTTTTTTCTCTCCCTCAAGGTCTAAATAGAGGAGAAAATAATATATCCTGCCAATATGCATCCAATCAAACATAAATACCTCATGACTAAATTTTCCACTAATATTTACAGATAAATCATGCCATGTTTTCTCTCCAGGCATCTAGGAACATCATTGTGACTGTCACTCTCAGAACCAGCAGCTAAGAAATGGCAAATACGGATTATGGAGACATGTTAATATATTTTGATGAATAGGGAAGACAAAAACAGTGGCTTGAAAATGTAAAATACTTCTTTCAGCCATATATCAAGATCATATTTTATATAACACAATCCTTCATTTATTCTAATAAAATGCAGCCATTTTGCAAAGGTAGTATCCTAGCAGAATTTGTAATACATATAAAGTGAAGGCTCTTGATTCTGAAGACTTTCTTTTACTCACTTGTAAACCAAATGAAGACATTTTCATCCATTTGTTTATCCACTCAGCAAACACTTGCTGTATTCTAAGGTGATGAGGCAGACCAGTGCTTTACACACTTTAATGTGTGTTTAAATCACCTGTCATACTAGAGAATGGAGATTAGATCTGGGGCTCATGATTCTGAATTTCTAAGAAAAGCAGAAATGAAATGGCAGGCAGTGGGTCACCCTTTGCATAGATCAGAAATATCCATCTGAAATCTCTACATCAATGTAAGTGTTTTCTGTCAGTCCCATCAACACAATAGCCATTAGCTACTTATCTCTATGAATGTGTAATATGGATATATACTGCTGAAGAAATTGTAATGTCTGAGTATTTTAATATTTTAAAATTAATACATTCAGTGTATTATTTAACATTAAATTGCTGTGTTTGGTCATACTCAAATCCCTGCATTTGAGAGGTAGAAGGATGATTGGGGTCTAAGGTCATCCTAGCATACATAACAGGCTTCAAGCTAGCCTATGTTGCAAAGATCCTGCATTAAAAAACAAAAGTCAAATTTAAATAATTAAATATGTCCATTGGCTCTTACATTAGCAAATATACTTTTGTGAAGATGAACAAAGTTACCATATGATAGAAGAGAGGATGTTTAATTGTGAGATTGTACATTCAGGCTTGTAATCATATTGGTAAAATGACATGAAAGTCTAAGAGAATGAGACTTAGAAAGCCAGATCTAGGACGAGGTGGCATGTGAACATTCTGCTCTGTAATTCTCTTGTAAACTTAACCAGAAGAGGTTGGGGATCCAATACAAATATACACACAAGCAAATAATAAAAGAAAAAAAATGTTTTTGGAAAGGACACTATCAATTTGAATTTTGTATTGTCAAGGCCTAGATTACTTACAGTTTCTTCCAAATAATGAAAATGACTTTGTGTGCAGTGTTCTATTGCTGTAACTTTTCATAGATAACATCTTTAGCCCTTGAACTATAGCAAAATTTGCCAGGGAAACAGAACCAGCAATGTTCATGGGCTAAGCTATAGCACCCCTCTAATCTGAGGTAGAAATGATAGTATGAGAGCTGCATGCAATATCTGACACAAAGAATCATATCCAATTTTTGCCAAACCTGATGGGGTAAAATCTGAAAAGGAGCCACCTAATCTTGATGTTCATTAATGAAACCCCAGCTGTGCCCTGCTTTTGAAGATGAAGTGAACAAAGAAGGAAAAGATGCAAGATAGCAATGTAGCTTGTCAATCTCTCAATATTCTTTTCTATTGGTGTGAAAACAATAAAATCTCATGTTGTTCCTATTATCTTATGAACTCCCTTTTTTCTCCTTCTACACATTTCAGGAAGAATAAGCCATTTATTAACACTTATGCAATTGAGAGCCTATTGCTTTTCTTTCCACTAAGTTATTGCTGACTAGAAACAGATAAACTTATATTAGTTTTTGTTATGTTATTTCTGATGGTGGAAAGAAGTAACAGTTGTAACTATAGAAACAATGCTATGATTTCCTTTCTTCTTTTTCTTCTCCTCTTCCTTCTCCTCCTCTTCCTTCTTCTTCTTTGAAATACCTTCCTTTTTCTCTGCCTTTGCAAATATTCAGATTTAAGATGAAATATATATCAGAAGAATATTTTGGTCATGTATGATAACTACAAAATAGTCATATAATGTATACAAAGGATTAATAAAACATTCTTAATTCACTTATATATTAAAAGAAATACATGTGGGAGGCATTCATTCATTCTAGAATCTAGATTCATCCTATTGAATTCTACTCTCATAAAACTAACTGTTCAGAAGTTTTCTGATGCTCAGCAGAGGTTTGAAATACTTAGTCTTATCTTCCCAAAAAAGAACCTACAACTCTGCTCTGAATTCCGATTTCTTGTGACCATCCATACCTGATCTTCCATAGCTTATATTTCTGTTTTTCTTCCTATGTAAACCTTATGTTGTTTTCCTCAGATATTCCCTCTCTCACATACCTTTCTCTCTCTCTCTCCCTCCCTCCCTCCCTCCCTCCCTCCTTTCACCATCCTTCTTTTAAATTAGTTAAAATACCATTTCCTGACTTTTAGTACTCCTCAGATTCCCTACCTTTAGCATTCCACTTGCTTTCACAAATATATTCTGGAGATCCCTCATGTATTTTTCACTAGCTACTTTAATAAGCTTTTATAAAATAGTTTTGTAACATAAATGTTATAGTATTTGCAATTATAAATTTCACACTCTGCTCCAAAACCTATGGGTAGAGAAAATAACAAATTGTTTTCATATTATTGGACAACTGTGGATATCTAGTCAGTAATTAATCAGCACCCTAAATTTAGCCTCCCCATGTATGTTGCTCCACTCATTTTCCTATCTTCACATGCATATTTAGTGAGAGAAGAAGGTTAAGAAGAGACTCTGATTATTCAAAATTGTCCTTGGAAGAGTCCTTGTAGAATTGCAAACATCTTCTGTAGTATAAAATTACATAACCTTTTTTATTTTGTAGCATAAAAATGGGGTGTTTTTACTGTAACATGGTTGTTTTGATGACTATAATACCTGCTTTATGTTCTATCCTTGTTACTTGATTCAGTTTCTTCCTTTATTTCTTCAGTCTTGATGAACACATTGTATCATTTATATACTAGTTGAGAAAGTAACAATAGAAAGTATAATGTAATGCCTGCTTTAATGATTCAATTCTACAGGGAAATTCATAAGGTAAGCAATTAAAAAAATCAGTGTAGGAAGCAAAGATCTATGGAAACCAAAGGCAGGATGTTCTCATTGTCCTTTAAAGTATTGTACCTGATCTAATATCAGGATATAGATAAAGCATGACAAACACTTGGAATAACTGGTAAGTGTATGGATTATATGATATTACCAAGCCAATATTAAATATTATCACCTTGATAACTGCACTATAGGTGTGAAGTAATGAAGGAACATTATGTAGGTAATTCCTCTCCAATGATAATAAAATAAGACTTATGTATATTTTACAATTCTGAGTATATATATATATATATATATATATATATATATATATATAGAGAGAGAGAGAGAGAGAGAGAGATTATAAAACATTTGTAGTAAAATAAATAAAACAGATGAATTTGGTAAGTCTTCTAAATAGTGTTTGAAACTTTGTGTATGCCTGAAATTATTTCAAAATATAAGTACAGACATTGCTTACATTGCTCAGAAAAAGACACCTGATTCAGGGTACAGTGGACATGTGGATATGCAGCTATGGTTAGTAGTGGGTATGAATAAAACATTGCTAATGAAATGCCTACCCATTATTTCAATAGGTCACAAATTTGCAAATAATAGAAATAAGATTGCAAAATGGTGGTAAATTTCTAGAATAGAGAATCTTTTCACAACTTATTAATTTAATAAATGCACCTGTCTAAATTTTGATCTGAAATCAATAAGATAATGACGGGAATACAGTTTAGATACTATCTTTTTCATTATCGTTTAGGGCAAGGAGACTTTGTAATAAAAATATCCCATCTATCTATAAATGTGATAACACACATTTGCATTGGTATGCATTTTTGAACAAAATAAAATAAAACTTGGTTCCAAGGAAATTTCTATTCAAATTTGTCATAATGCAGATACCACAGAGTATAGTTACATAGAAAGGGATAGCATCAGCAAATACATACCCAAGCTAAACATCATACTTATCTTAATATCTTCAGCCTATGGTTATATTGAACAAAGTAGAACTGGACTATGTCAAGAGAGAATAATGAAATCAAATTATTTTACAAACATAAGATGCTCTAGGTATAACATAGCACTGTTTTAATGTAAACAATTTTAATAATGTAAACTATATATTAAAGTAACCATAAAATTATAGTATAGGAGATATATAAACTCAAAACTTAATTATTACCATAATCAAGCATTATATATATATATATATATACATATATATATAAATATGTGATATATTTTACATGATTTGTAGGGGTATAGGTCTATATACTTATGATACACAGGCAAATTGTGTTAGGAAGCACCTGGGGAGTAGAAAATGTTCAGTTCCGTTTAGGAAGTTGCCATTCATCTTTTCAGTGTGCCACTGACCAACACATATTGCAGTACCTGACTGACAATATGTGTGTATTTGTAGACAAGTGTTTCCATATAATTAATAAGGAAATTGTTATTTAATCTGAATACAAAATGGATGAGAATGAGAAAGCTGCCACACTGTTCAAAACACTCATGAGGCAAAAATGAGAGACTAACAGCAGCCATCAGGAGAGTGAATGACTGAGAATCAGGTTGTCTGTACTGATAGACTTCTCATTTTCTGGGGGATCTGCAACAGCATTTTTCCCCCTTTTCTTGTTAAAACATTTGTAATAGTGTTTGGAATGTGATACTTTTTTTTTCTTTCTTTTCACTTCCTTTTTATTTACTCCTTGTGTCTTTCCCAAGACGACTCCCAGTCCCACCCATCTCCCTCTCCCCACCAGAATAAAACAAAATAAAATTTAAGAGAACAAATTAAAAAAAGAAGAAAGGGAAAATCTTGTCTTGGAAGCTGCAGTGTGATACAGTGAATCACACAGGAAACCCCTTCATCCATACACCTAGGGATATTCCAATTGAGCCTGACATCTGAATCATCACATTACATTAATTGGTTATCACTGCTACTGCAAAGACTCAGCAGGTTTAAGTAGGCAAACACTATCTTTCTGCATATATTTTTCTTCATTTCAATTGAAAACAAAAATGTGAACTCTTATGCTGAATTTTGTTCAAAAGCATAAATATTCACATAGCATTTCCAAAACAAGCTCTTGAAACATAAAAACTCAAAAACAACTGAAAAATGGCACCATGCTGCCTTGTTTTCTTTTAACAATATCTCAATTGAATTTCTTTAGCAAGCAAATTAAAAGAGTATTTGCTAAGTGCCAGTGCCACTGATTCCTGTGGGGTTAAAAACTGAAAAAAGAAAGAGCAAAACCCAGCTGAATTCTTCCTCCTTCCTCTGTGAGGACGAATGCTTAGAAGATATTGTTAAGGTAACTGACCTGGAAACCGAAGCTAGATCATCATAGATATGTTTTCCCCTGAAACTCTAACTCACAGGAGTAAAGCAGATCTCTAAGTTAGCAGATGTGATGCAAGGCTCTCCAGCAACAAATATGCTGAGTGAAACTGTGATTTTTTTTATTCATCTTTTTAAATAACATTCCTTCCCACTTGTCCTTATATTGCCAGCTCCAGAAAGAAATCAAGACCTCTGAATGTGGGTTGCAAAAGTTCCTTGCAGAAAGAGAATGCCCTTTGTCTCCTGTGGTAACCCAGACAATTTCTTCAAGATATTTACATTAGCAACTTCTTACAAAACAATAATTGTTGATACTATACTATTTTCTGAGCTTCTCAACTTACTCTGGAAATTATTTCCTTCCTAATATTGAGAGGGGATGAAATAAACCCATCAGTGGTCAGTAACAATCAACTCATTGCGCTGACCTCAGATTCTTCTTATCATGTCTGTAGATGTCTGTAGATACTGAGCTCATGATAAATATTGACTATTATCCCTGTGACCCATGAGTGACTATTAATACATACTCAAGCTTCAAATCTGCCCAGCATGTGTGATTTTGATCTGAATCCATGACTTCCTGAAAATTTAGTAGTTAGACTTTATTATATCACTTCTGCCTCTCTGTTATGAAAGCTATGCTCAATAACAATTTCAAGCCATTCTTACTTTTTTCAACTTTTGGAGTCTCAAACAACACATAAAAATTTAATCTGTCTTTGAAATACCAAGTCTAGGATATTTTTATGAAAACATGAAGTGTAATACAATCCTTGCCCACTATATATGTTAAATTTTGACAAATATATTTTATGACAAGTTAATGAAGAGGGTTTTAAATATTTATTCTGTGTCAGACACTGTTTTGGGAATATTGCAAACAGGAATCCTTATATTTGCTTCATGAATTATGTTCTAAAGTTATTATATTTCAAATGCAGAAACAACCAGAGTTGTAAAAAAAAAAAAAAAAGTGGCAACACTCTTAATACCAGAGCAATTTTCTCTTTCCTATTATAAAACATCTTGACAAAAGCAAGTTAAGTAAGCAAGACATTGTTCAAGCTCTCAGCGTTGGGTGACAGTCTATCAGGATGGACACCACATAGCGGCAGGACCTTGCTAGAACTAAACACATTGCATCTGTACTGAAGAAGCAAAGAGCATGAAATGACTATGTCTAGTAGCCTTTCTGCTTTCTTTCAGTCTATGACACAGCCTGTGAAACAGCCACACCTACAAATAAGATGGGTCTTCCTATATTGATTAATGTAACCAAGAAAATTTATTATAGGCATTCCCAAAAGCCCATCTCTTTGAGTTTCTGTATGTTCTGCTGAGAAGTTATAAGCACAGAAAAGGTGCCATCAGCAGATGTTTATAAGGAAAGATTCATATATAGCATTGAGATGAGAAGAGATAGGTTTAGGTTTGAGTGTACATATCCTGTTTTCTATACGTAATTATATGATATCCAGGTTTATTTCCTCTACTCCCATGGACATATCAATTTCTGAAGCCATATTGTAAGGTTTAGGCTTTCAACAATTTATCAAGGTAAAAATAACCATAAAAACAAATAATTCATTCCAATTTAAATTTGCACCAAATCATACAAGTCTAACTCTGTTCTATAAGTTATAATAACTGGATTCCTGTCATTACCATTGAGAAATATAATAAAATATCTGGATTAAAGACAAGTCATATTTTATTGACAATTGAATGTGATAAGCTTTATGATACTACCTTATAGATGAAGAAATAATCTTAGATTCATTTTATAACCTGCCCAAGTTTGTATTATGTCCTAGAATAGCATCACAATTAGCTCACACTCAAACTCCTAATCATTAGGTCTATGGTCTATGGAATAATAGATGTAGCCTAGACACTCTCAGGGACCGTAGAAAGTTCACATTTTGTTAATAAAGATGTTGAAAAATTATTTGCCTTTTTATCATATTGCCCTTTTCACTGATGCTTTAGTGTTGTTGCATAACTTTGATGGCATGTTTCTGGGAATCAAGGCAGCATTAAGAGCTAAATCAGCATTCATAATGTTTCCAGCCCACATGCTAGCACACTAAGAAATTCTTGCTCCTTCAGGAAAAATCAGTGTTGGAGAGAGTATAAAAACTATTATCTTTGCCCTTTGAATACATATTTTAGTGCTTTTATGATTAATTTGAGTTACGAAGGAATTGACAAAATGCATGCATGAATGAGTTGGGGTGAACTAGTTTCTTCACCCAGAAAAATAACCTTTATGTTAAAAAAAAAATGACTGATATATAAAACGTACACTTTTAGATAAGGCTGCCCAGCAAACATTTCTCAAAAAGAAAAATAAGTTTGAAGTGAGTTTGTCACCTGAAGGGAAACAAACAACTGAGACTATTTGAGGCCAATGGTAAAATTTGATATTTCAAACAAACAAGAAACCAGAATTTGAACAGACATGCACACATCACAGTAAAGCTGAAAGCTTTCAAATACTGTGAGTCTTCTTACACAGTAAATGAAATTGATGAAAGAAAGTTTATATTGAAATATGTTCATATTTGGAAAATCTGCATTGCTGATTGAGCTAAGCTATTAAAAATTATTCATGTATGAAGTTTCAAAATTATTCAGGAGCAAAAGATATGAGTCACAGTGGACCACAAACTTGTGATATAACATATGAGATGTACACTGGTATACTTTCAGATTCTACATCCAAGAAATATAATGATGGTTCTTCATATATCTACAATTAACTACAAAATTTATATATCAAGACATCATATTGAAACTGTGAATCTGTGTAACTAGTAGAATTTTCTTATTAACTCAATTAAAATAATGTATCTGAACATAATGAGAGAGAATTCATAAAATCATAAAATAAGCACTTATATAAAACCATAATGCTCTCCTTACAATATTTTATAGAAATTATTTATTTTCATGAACCAATGCAATGTATAACAATTATTTATCCCTAGTGCACAAATGAATTTTGAGAGCCCATTCCCCACAGAGAAATACTCACTCAGCCCAATTACATGGGGGGGGCCTAGGCCCTCCCACAAATAATATATCAGAATTTGATGATCCCTTATGGAAGGCCTCACCAAGCCCAGGGGAGAGAGGATCAGTGAGGGGAAGGGGATGATGGGAGTGAGAGGGAACTGGGATTGATATGTAAAATAAGATTGTTTCTAAATAAAAACAAAAACAAAATTAAAGGCAAAAGGAGAGAACTCCATAAAGCTGCCATCTGACCAACACATGTGCACCCCTAACACACTCAATAATAAATAAATTTTAATTAAAAAAGATAATTTTAAATGAGTTGAAATTTCTAAATATTGCTTACTCTGCTTTCTCAGCAGTGAAGGCACATAACAAATTTTTTAATTTTTAAGAATTGAATCATTGAATTTCTTAGCTGCATCCTTTTTATTTTTTTCTTGTACTTAAAGTGGTTTTATTTTTTTTTTTTAAATACGATATATTTTACGATATATTACCTTTCTCCCAACTCCTCTTATTTCCTTTCCACCTCCCTCAAATTTGGGTCAACACCCTTTATGTCTTTTAGAAAACAAACAGACATCTATGGAATAATAATAATAAAACAATAAAGCAAGCAAATTGGAATAATAAAACAAACCAGCAAAAGAGAAAGAGCCAAAGATAAAATTAAAGAAACACATATGGCTCAGTCACACCTCCCTTTCAGGCACACACAATATTATGAGGCAAAAATGCCATTAAGGTTTTTTGTTTTCTTTTGTTTTTATTGTTTTTTTTTTTTTTGTTGTTGTTTTGTTTTTGTTTTGTTTTCTGTCTTGGCCCCATCTACTGCAGGTGGTGTTACCTACACTTGAGAGTGGTTTGTTTCCCTGGAGAGATTCCTTTGGATTTGAATCATTGCATTTCTTAACTGTATCCTTCTTAAAGAAATGTTAAGAGTGTTTGATAAGAGAAATTTCAGGACTGGGCTAGATTCTCAAAACATCAATCAGAAATAGGGTTTGTTGTTATTGTTGTATTTTAGATCTATTTGGATAAATATGTCTAATGATTAGAGATTCATTATTTCTTAAGAAAGAAGAGTGAAATTTAAAACCAATCAAATTGTATCCTTTCACTTGTAAGAAACTATCTGATAGATGCTCATGAATCAAGCAAAGAAATATAAATCCCTCTTCTTTCCCAGACAGAAAAGCCATAAGATGACTTAGTTTTATTTGTAAATTAAACCATGAATATAATTAAGATATGTTAGATGAAGTTCTTAACTAACAGGTATTTGTTAAAATTAAACCATAAGTATCTCAGTCTTTCCATACATAACATAAGGACATTGAGATATTATTGTCAAATACCTTTCTGAATCTAGAGATGACCACACCCCATTGACCTAAACCTAAGAAAAAAGACCACAGAGAAAAAAATAGGACATAAATTACTGGTGCCAGTGTTCTCTGAGAGCAGTCTTTTATTGGTTGTTGGGATTGAAAACTCCATCTAGGACCTCACAAATTATCAATTCCAAAAGTTGAACTAGATTAGTAGACCTACAAAAGGTATATGGAATAGAACATTGCTTACTTTGATCAAGGATTTGTATATTCATGCTGCATTTTCTGTACTGCCCTTGTGCAATATTTGTGTACTGCATTTCTGCTTTGGATTATGAGCATGAGGGAAATACTGTTTTGGAAGTCAGTCATACCTCCTGTGCTTTCAGTGTGCATGTATTTTGGGTATTTTCTCTATGGTTTTAAGTTTGATGGATCACAAAATAAACAACTTCTGTAAAATGATCTTGGAAGTTCCTGTGTTGATATATTGTTTATGATCTAATAAAGCTTTCCTGAAGATCAGTATGCAAAGCTAGTCACAGCCATAGAGCCAGGGTGGTGGAAGCACAAGCCTTTAATCCCAAGGATTCAGGAGACAAAAGGAGATGGACTTCTGTGAGTTCAAGACTACCCTAGTTTACTGGAGAGCAATTCAGTCAAAAAGAGAAACAGATCACACACAATGGTGATCTCAGCCCTTGGGAACTCACACCTTTAATACCAGCACTAGAGAGGACTACAAGGAGCTCAGTTTCTCATGTTGTGTTCTGGCAATTAGTCTCTAAACACATAGGAATAAGATTCCCTTTCAGCCTTGGTAAAACTCTCTGCTATCTTGGCCACTTTTCTTTTATGATCTTCTACTTTAACTTCAGTATCTGTCTCTCGGTTTTATTATTCATGCTACAAATTGCAGTACTTCAGTCTAGTCATACATTATATTACCAATGTAATTATTATGAAGAACTCTTACAGGTGTTACAGCTTTGCTTGTTTTTAAAGGACCCATTAAAATCATTTTCTCAGGTTATGTTTAAAATAAAAACATTCAGTCATTATTAATAAAAAAAAAGGCTGCTGAGATGAAACTCCTTAGATGTTCTATTGTTTGTTCTTTTATGCTCCTTTTTTGACAGAAATTAAAATAACAATATTCAGGCATGAATATCTCATCTGTTTCAGCCCTGTTCCTATCTCTCTTTTTCCCTTTATATCTAATATCTCTGTTGCAAATATGAAACAGAAAAATATACTGCTGTACAAGTCACTGGAGACCAAGAGGCAGAAAGTAATGACTTTATATTTTGGTTCATTTAACTGTGAAACCACATCATGAATCTGGCAAGAAGAACTTGGAGAGCAGGAGACACTATGAGAGACTCAGATGAACATGACAATCTGAGGATGACAAGGGCAGGAAGCCTGTGACCAAGACAGAGAATAAAGCTCAAAGTGATCCCAAGAGCAGGAAGCACTGGCGCTCAGCATTTATAAAAGCTATTATTGTCCCTCTGCTCTAGATAAAAGGATGCAGATAGAGCACATTACTGTCAACTTTTGCTCTTCTTTGCTCTGAACACTGTTGAGGTACAATTTTTAAAAGTTCAGTGTACAGTAGAGTGTTATTCAGTTTTCCTGGAACCCTTGTGATTTGCCACCCACATACTTTGGCATAATTTTTACACTTCAAATAATGAAATTTTATCAGTATCTGAGTGAAGCTCAATTATCAAATCCCTAAATTTAATACACAATGTTAATCCTTCCCAAAGAAAAACTCTTCCCTTAGTGGAGTCATCAATTAACAGTGAGGTGACAAGAGGAATAGCTATTTTTATAGCAACTAAGACAGACTGAGGTAGCAATGTTTTGTGCAAGAAGAGTTACTGGCTATGCTATAGCAAGGATGTTGAGAAAATGAGGGTTTCCCTCTGCTATAGATATGTTAATTAGCAATTACCATAGGGACAGGGTGATCCTTTCTGAATTTGTATCTTGAAACTCACTAATTTAGACTTGGATACTATTTCTACTCTCACTTCAAAATTTTGGCAATATATGTGATGTAGTCCTCCATTGCTGCCAAATGTTCATCCAAATTGACTTTTTCCCACATCTGCAACTTTCCAAATTGTCTCCCCACAGGAAACAATGATTATCCTCCACAGCAATTGAATTTCCTGGCAAATAGTTTAAAAGATTCTTCAGAGTTTAAAATCTTGACCCTTTCACTGCAACTTACTTCCCTACTTCTGTCCCTTATTTGAGGGTTCCAACTTAGCTTTCTTCACAGTACCTTCAATAGTGTTTCCCTAGTGACTTCAATCATTTAAGCTTCTGGTCCTTGCTCTCTTCTTCCTTTCAAATCCCTAACATACCAATGGGAATGGAAACCAGACTGCCTCTTCACAGAATCATGCAGCACCAAATGGCCAGGGACTAAATCCAGAGAGGACCGACAGAACATATGTATGATTTGAGAACCTGTTGATCCTTTCCTAACAGTTCTCCCAAAAATATCCTTCCTGTAAAACCATAAGAATGGATTATTTTCTTCTCTGCCAGTTGATTGCCAAAGTGAAGTCAAAATAAAGGAAGACAGCTCTGACTTCCCAGGATGTGTTTGGAAAGAATCATTCTGAACTATAACTCATGAAGCAGTACTGGGCTTAAGACATTGTGTCGGTAACTAAGAGTCAGTTCAGAGTGCATGTGTGTGAGTGTGTGTGTGTGTGAAAGGGAGGTGGGGGGGTAACAGGATAAATCATAAATGTTAACTATTAGTGAAATTTCAGCCATGGGTAAAGCGCTGCTGACTCTGTTGTTTCATTGAAGCACTGTAACTTAATGTGGCTAAATCAGAACTCATAATCCCTTTTCATACTCTCTTTCTTTTCCACATATTCTTACTTTTGTTAAATAATATTATGACTCACTTGCCTGAACAAACTAAGAAACTAAGAAACATCTCTGATTCTCTTTGTTTTTGTTTTTTTCTCCATGACACTGAGTCCACCAAAGAACAAAGTAGTTCTAACTCCCAAATATAACTCCGTTTTTTTTTTTTTTTTTAATTTCACTCCTTGTCTTTTAGAAATAATAATATATGGGACCTTTACCTTTTAAAAATTTACATGTAACTTCATTTCACACATTCAGTAGGAATATAGTTCAACTTAGCTTTTAAAAATTTAGAAAGCTTCAGATTTTTTTTGAACAAATGACAGGAATTTGCTTTGTCTTTGTCTACAAAACCCTTCTACTTATTCTGTCCATCCCATGATTGTAATTTCAACCTAAAATGTACTCTCTTCATCCACAATATAGGTAGTACAATCAACTGGATATCCCACCCCAAAAAACTGTTGTAAAGTGTGCTTCCAAAAATACTGTCCAGAAGATAAATGATGAGTTCCTTCTGATAAATTGATAGATGATGAAGAAGATAGATAGATAGATAGATAGATAGATAGATAGATAGATAATATAAATAGGATAGGTAGATTATAGATTTTAAAATGTATCACCATGTGACTCTACTGGCCAGGAATTTTCTATGTAGAACAGGCTGCTCTTGAACTTCAGAAATATGGCAACCTCTATCTCTACAGTACTTACATGAACTACCAGGTCCTGCTTCATAAAATCTATTTTAAGAATTTACAGGCATGATTATAACCTTGGTCAAGTTTGCCACTTCTTGAAGAAAGTAAAAAGTACTTGAAGATTTTAGAAGAGGGAGAAAATCTAGTATACTCTAATTAATATTGATCAATTTAGTAATTTTGTAGATACACACGGAAAAGAAATATACCACTTAGATCAAAAGTAAATGTGTCATACAGATTCTCCAAACTTTAAAAATACTGAGGAAAAGAGATAGGTATTGAGAGAAAATAATACTTTTAAAATGTAGGTTAATATCAAGAGGCTAAATGAAAAGACATGTGGTAAAATTCTCAAAAAAAGAGAAAATGGTGACACAAAGGACAATAGGTATTGCCATTTTCAGGATACCTAGGACATACAGGACAAAATGAACCAGAGTGGGAAGGAATGTTAGTTGCTTATGTGGTGAAATGAAGGGACTCAAAGTATGTGTAAGCAAAGTTCTGCATAATATGCAATTAGTCTCAGAATTGTAGTTCTGCAAAGATATCACTATAGAACATAGTGATGCAGGGATTTCTAGAATTCTGAGGGTACTGGGAGGATTGGAAATTTACAAGATCAATGAATAAGTGAATAAACTAAGATGAGTTGAGGATAACCATGAAGCTAAGTTTGTAAGCATGTTTTAGAGCTAAACTTTGCTTTGCATGTCCAAGACATTGGATTTGAAAATATTCTCTTGACCATATCATTTTTGTAAAAGAGAATTCTATAGAATGCTTTACATGGGACACAATATACAGAGAGGAATATAGAGATAGCTAAGAGATATTGGGTTAAACCATTAAGATACACATTTCAGGAAAAAAGGAAGGAATGACTTCCTAGAAGTTCAGAGTAATAAAAAAAAATCCCCCATGCTAAGGATTCAAACACTCCCTGTACTCCACTAGTCATTTTTTAGGTTTTAATATATTTAATTCAGTCTAATCAGATTGTAATATAATATGTTTGTCCACTCACAACTCTTCCCATATGCTCATCCTTCCCAACACACTCAACTTCAAAAAGAAAATAGTCAATACAAAAACTGGAGTCGAATTTGCGTGGAGTATCTACTCCTAAGCATGACAGCTGCCTTAAATATGGTTATATACCAATTGTTACTAATTGAAGAAAACAGATTTTTCATCTCCCAGAAGCTATAATTTTTAGGGAATAGCTTCATAGTTAGGGGTAACATGTTGTGACTGCTTTTCTGTCCTAAATGCTGGGATTTTTGTCTGGCATAAGATTGTACAGGAATTTTGAATGTCACACTCTCCACACTTCCTATTTACACCTACTATGTGATATCTGGGAAATGTGGTTTCCTCAAATTGGCTACTATCTCTGTCTCTTTCAACATTTATAAACACCTTTCCACATAGATCCATGAGTCTTGAGAGAAAGGATAAATTAAAGACTTTCAATTTCTGGCTGAATACCCCAAAGTCTCCTACTTTCCGCATCTTGTAGAGTTGTGGGACTCTGTGTTGATCATCATCAACTGCAGGAAGTTTTTCTACTGAAGTCTGAGTGGTGAACTAATCTATGAGTATAATACTATGTCATTAGGATTCATTTTCTTGCTGTGTTGATTTAGCAGAATAGTACTAAGTATTTTTCCCTGTGACCACTTATGTATTCTCAGGGCTTATTATTATTATTATTATTAGTAGTAGTAGTAGTAGTAGTAGTAGTAGTGGTTATTGTGGTGGTGGTGGTGGTGGTAGTAGTATTTCCTCATTAATATTATCTGGTATACAGAAAACATATTCAATGAAACCATAGAAGAAATTTTTTCCAACCTAAAGAAAGTACAAGGAGCTTGCAGAACACCAAATAGACTGTACCACATAAAAGTACCCTCCCCTGAATAAACAAAGAATATTAGGAGCAGTAAAGGAAAAATGCCAAGTAACATATTAAGGCAGGCCTATCAAAATTACACCTGTCTTCTCAATGGAAACCCTGAAAGCCAAAAGGTCCTGGACAGATGCTCTACAAACACTAAGAGGCCACAGATACCAGACCATACTACTATACCTAGCAAAACTTTCAATCACTATGGATGGAGAAAACAAAATATTCCATAACAAAACCAGATGTAAATAATACACAGCCACAAATTCAGCTCTTACAGAAAGTACTGCAAGGAAAACTCCAACACAAGGAAGTTTAGTTCACTCACAAAAATGTAGGCAATAGATAATTTCACTTTACCAAAAGCCAAAAGAAGTTGGGGAATCCACATATAATATAATACCATCAACAACATTATTAGTTATGGGCTGCATCTCGAGCTTTATATCTAATTAAAGAGTGCTTAGAGTTACTTGCATAATGTTCATGTCATGTCACCATTGCAGCAATGGACAGTGATATCAGGAAGGTCATCATTAGAGCTCATATTGTCCTTTTCAGAGCTACTGCAAAGAGCTACATTCCAATCACTTAACGAATAATGAGAAACTGTTCATTTTAGAAAACTCAGGAACGAAAGTTCATTTCATAGGTTATATCTGGAAGTGAACAATGGGTCAATGAAGACAACCTTTTAAAACTTTTGTTTTGTGATGTGGATACTAAGTACTGAACTCGGGACCTTTGCAAGAACAATGCTTGCTCTTATCCAGTGAACAAATCAAGCTCGTAATTATTATTTATTATTAAGTTTTGTGTTCTGATATTTATTTTTTGATATTTAAAATATTTTTGCATTATAATTACAACATTTGACACTTAGTTTCCTCCCTCTAATCCTTCTCATATAATTATATCCACTGTCGTTCATAATTATGGGCACTTTTTACGACTATGCCTGCATATATATTTATCTATATATGTACATATTCCTAAATATAATGTTCATTCAATATAAGGTTATATACATGTTTACATAAATATATATTCCTAAATATAGACTACTCAGTCCATATATTGTTACCTGTAGGTATATGCTTGTTTGTAAGCTAATCATTATAGTCACGTAATTTCAAGAAGCCTTCATCAATGCATCCTCTATCCCCACAACCCAGTCTGGGACCTTCTCAGCCTTTTGAGTACCATGAATAAGGATTTCCTTGCTTTAAGAATCATGGTTAGTATTGCACTATCAGTTTTACAATATTACTTTATTACTTTCAATGTTGATTGAGTAACCGATCATAATGTATATTACAGAAGAGAGAAGTCAGAAACTAGGTTTAGGGAATGAGGACTTCTGGAACTATGGTTTTCATAAGAAATAAGTTATGACAATAATATTATAGTAAATATTTAATTAATAAGTACCACAAATAAACATTTCTCACATTTAAATAAATATCAAAATTAACTACCCTACCGTTCTAAAGCTCATTGAGGATTCTTCTACCTATAACATGGAGATTTTCTTATTTGGAGACATGAAAACTGATTTTATAGCCAGCCTTTCATAGTTCTCCTTAGGGCTGTGATCCATGATCTACTGGCATGCCCTAGTTTGACTTCTGTGTGAATATATCCAGTTTCTAACTAGACATGTATTAAAGTTCTATAATCTTTGTGTAGTGCCTGCTTACTTGACAGTTTTGTTCCAATGACTAGTGCTTTAGGTCATGATTCATCACCTGCAGTAGGAAAGGGTTTCAGTAACAAAGGAGATCAGGGCTATCATTAAAGCCTGCAAAGGAAATGCACAATGGGAGGCTTTTCTAATAACCCCATTGGGTTTCTGAGGTTTTGTCATTTTTTCCCTAGAAACCTATCCCCAATGATTTGATAAGATATTCAATATCCTTCTGTTCCCACACCATCTATGTAAGTATTAAATTCTTAAGTGAGATTGCCAATACTGCATGAAAAATAAATGTGGTGAATTGAATTTTCCTCTCATCTGGCAGAAGCTGCATCAATAAAACCACTCAAGACATTCAGAAATATGTGGAGTTTTCCATGGGAGACTGCAGATCAATGAACACACAGAACTTGTCCTTGTCACTCCTGCTGCATTGCCTTCCTTTTTCAGCCTGATGATACATCAATAATGGTGTCTGAGTCTCTGGCCACTGTTACAGGCTATAAATGTCTCCTGGTATTAATCTTTCAGAATAGTAATTCAAATTTCTCTCTTTGACAATCAGTCTATCCCCTGCCCCATCCTCGATAGCCTTTATTAGTTCCTAAGTGTGAAGAAATCCACATTAAAACAAATAAACTAAGAAAAAAAAAAAAAAAAAAACAGAAACACTAAAAAGAGCTTGCTGCAATTTACAGCATTTCCAAAATTGTGCCTTTAAATTGATGGCAGCATTTTGAAAAGTTGTTTGCAAAATAAATGATCTGCTCCTTCCTTAGTTTAAATATTAATGTGCAAAAACATGATTTGTAAACAGTGCCATGTAAGAACCTAATGGATCTCTTCTGGTTTAGTCTTCCTCCTTCACAGAATACTACTACCCCCAAGGGCTGATAAAATGAGAACTTAGTGAAAAACACATCATGAGGAATGGGAACATGAGAGTTCCAGATGGCTAAGTTGGGGGAGAAACAGAGAGGTGAGCAATGAAAGAGATATCTTGCTTGTAGTTTTAAACTTTTATGACAACAGAGAAAGGTTAAGTAAATGTGTGCCAAAAAACCTACTAGGTTGCTTCATGATGTTAATGTGTAAATTTTGAGACCAAACAAAAAGCAAATGATAGCTTGAAGAAATATTTTAAAATTAACATTTTTTCCTTAAACATGTAGTACAATGGTTATGCTGGGGAATTTAAGCTCATTTATAGAGTTTCTTAATCAGTGTAGTAACACTAGTTTCAGAAGATAAACTCTGTAAGGGACAGGGATCTTTATTGATTAATTCATAGCAGCTGGGATTTTGCTGAGTACAAAGGATATGTCCAATAAGTAGTTTCAAATAGTTAAACAAAAGATAAGTTACAATTGCTGAAATCGATTCTGAGGTGCCAACCAAGGTAATATAGGTCTTAAATGTTTTAATTAGAATGGAATCACTCTGGTGGTTTTAAAACTTAGGAAGTCTCCACAGTCCAATATCGGCTTCTACATTTCAGTGAAGCGAAGCCTCAGACATATGTGTCATTTCTTGCCTGAGAGAAGAAGGGAGTCCATAGCCATATGTCAATTCAAATGGTGCCAAAAATCATTCTGTGCACTGTCTTGTTCCTGTTTTATTTTTTCACTTAGATAAACAACTTACACTATTTAGAGATGCAAAGAACTGTGTTGGTGACAGTGAGTTTAATAAAAGAGCATGACACTCTTTCAGATTCTTTGGAGCCTCCTAGGACTTCATTTAAAATCACCCAATGCAGTGTACCCTTCCTGGTCTGCCTTAAATCTGCTCTAATGTTTTGTCTGACAAGCTACAAAGACTCTACATAATTACAAAATGCACCCACAATGCAAATATCTGCTGAATTATAATGCAACCCTTACTTGACCCAAGATATTAATCAAATGAAATTGGATTTCTAGAATAGTTTATCGATGAGATGGGTTAGCTTAGCTTAGCTTGGCTCCTTTGTACCATCAACATGTACTAGACAAGGCCCTATTTGAATATTATTCTGAGCTTTCCCAACATCACAACTTTGTGCTGATCAATAGTCCCATCTCATTTCTAATCTTCTGGCATTCTTTTGTACATTGGGAATTCATAAGGAGACTATCAACATTTATTATCCTTAAATAAATTGTGTTTCTTTAAGCATATGCTTATATTAAGAAGGAGAATAGGGAGACTACCTAAATGTATTAGATTTCTCCTATCTTCATCTTATTGTTTTCTCATACTAAGGTAACTTGCAGGTAATTTTGAAATTTTATCAAAGATCAACAGGAATTCATTTTAATTCTTTTTCAAACCATTTTCCTTTGTACATTTTTGGGTTAATATTGCTGATGAATAAAATCAGGACTGTTTTCTAACAAAAATATTCAATTCAGGTTGAAGACATTAGTAGCAAGAATTCCACAATGCAATGAGGAATATGGACTGAAGTGATACGTTGGAAAAAATACAGATGTGACTGGTTTATTAGGCTGCCTTGCTAGTATAGACTAATCTCTTTAGTACAAGGACTCTCTTTTAGGACTGCCAAAGATCTACTCAAGTGTTATTCTCAGATTGTGCATCATCTATCTTGCTGTTGGATCTCACTGCTTTTGCCGAACAGCACACATTAAAATTAGAACAACTCTCAAGGGAAGCCAGGTTCCAAACATGAGGCTGTGAGTCTGGCCAGTCACTAGACAGCATCATGTATTCCAGATTCATGCCTCTTTTCATGCTGCCAACTTGCTTAAGAGCTTCTCATTACACTGTAGATAGTGAGAGAAACTGTAAACCAGCAACTTAAGGCCAGAATTACGAGTGATATTTTATTTTATTTAGGCTGAAGACTAAGTAGTTTGGAATAATAGTGTGACTTATTATCTTAGATACTATAAGTATCTTAGATGCAATAAGTTAATCACAGAAATATTTACTATTTCATTTGGGAGTAAGGGGTCTTCTCAATGCTCATGGTAAATACATAATAATATGAAGAAATAACCTAGATATGAATAAAGCAGAAAACAATATGCCCTTAATGATTACTTTTCAATTATGCATAAGAAAACATTAAAAGGCATATTTAAATATTATTTGATATATAACATTATGATTATAGAGTCAAGAGTAATTTACTTTTTGTGAATGTTTGTAGATATATTGATGCTGAAATATTGAGAAGTGACAGATATAAAGCAAAATACTGTACAAAAGATAATTAGTTTGTCAATGGAATGATCTAGCTTTGACATGGGTAATTTACTTAAATAAATATAAATACTGTTAAAGCAGTTTGAAAAGGTGGTCTCCACTTTCACAACATATTTCCTTCAACAATTTTCAAACATCAATATTTCAAATATAGCTATCACAATTGAATAAGAAGAAAGCACATAAGTCAAGGAAAATAATTAAGGCAATTTTTTCATCAGAAGAAGATGAGAAAACACAGGAGAAGCTTGTTTGAAATATGATTGCATTTCAAGTAGCATGCTAAATGCTGACAAGAAAGTAATTTTATTAAGAGAAAGTAAAAAGATAATAAGGGTCTGTCTCATTTAAAAATGTTACATTTCAGACACCTTGGGGAATCAAATATAGGGGCAACAAAAAGGTTATTAGAGATTATGTCCATTGACAGAGCTGAGGGACTAGCAAGATAAAGTCATATTTTTTTGTTCCTATTCAATGCTTCTGATATGCTTCATTAAAATCATAAAAAAGAGAGAACACACAACAGGAAATTGTTGATACATTTTAAGGTTTATGAATAGTTTCCAAAAAGCTAAGGGGCATCATGAGGACTTCTGGTATGCCTCCTGGAATCCTTTACTATATTATTCATTGTGAACAGTTTGCATTGCAAAATGTACTCTCTCTTCCTGACTACCAAGTAGTCAGGACACTTTTTATTTTTGTTTATTTGTTGTTGTTGTTTTGTTGTTTTGTTTTGTAGACAGGGTTTCTCTGTGTAGCCCTAGCTGTCTGGGAACTAGCTCTTGTGGATCAGGCTGAACTCAAACTCACAGAGATCCTACCAATGCCTCCTGAATTCTGGGATTATTGACTTGCACCACCTGTGCCCAGCTCTGAGGGACACTTTTTATTGGAACAGTTTGTGTATGTTTCCTAATTTGAACATGCCAACAGGAATATACACTACAAGACACTGGAAAAACAGCATGTTGAAAAACGGTATTTCAAAACATACTAGACACAGAAGCTTGCTGATGAGATCTTTTAAATGAGTTCATGTGTTAGGAGGACAAGAAGACAAAATGTATGGGCAGGAACTGAGAGTTTGTGTGGGAATATTTGTGGCTATAAAGAGCTATAGAGAATGATTTGTTCACTTCTATAATCAATAGCACTATGGTACAGTGAAACATTAGACTGAGAGACACACAGATCAAGGAGATTTTAAATTTCGAATGTGTTTACTTCACTATCCTCTAGATTTACTCTTGGACTTGGAGGTAGACAATTCAACAGCAAATACAAATGTAGAGGTATCTCCAGGATACCCTTGTGTGTTTTTCCATCTCCCACTCAG
Organism: Phodopus roborovskii; assembly: GCF_943737965.1. NCBI lineage: Eukaryota > Metazoa > Chordata > Mammalia > Rodentia > Cricetidae > Phodopus > Phodopus roborovskii. The sequence continues at coordinate 11,011,052 of NW_026126418.1, forward strand.
CTTATCTAGAATATTCCTGAAAACATCTACTATAAATATCTTTTGTGTGTATTAATCTTTGGATATCCTGGCACTTGACGTGTGGTCCAGGTTCACCTAGAACACATAAAGACCTGCCTACCACTATATCTGGAGTATGGGGATTAAAGAAATGCACCATCATTCCAAGTTGCATTGCTTTTGTTTGTTTACTTGTTTTTGTTTTTAATTAAGTAAGATTAACTTGAAAATTTTTTGCAGCCTGTCTTTTATCTTCTATGTATTCACATCACAATAACATAAAATCATATAACAAGACTAAGATTTCAATTAAACAGAATCATTTCCTAAAATGGCCTAAAACAATTTAAATGTTTTTAATAGCCAACAGAGTAGAATAACAAGTTCAAATATATATATATATATTTGAAACTCTTGTTAGGAAGTTGTGGTTTTAGGGAATGCACCATGCTCTGTTCTACTACATATTCCTGTGATTTCCTTCATTCAGTTGTTCAGTTATCATAAATACATAAATGGATGGATAAATATGAAATTTCTTCACTGATTCATATAATTACCTCACAGATTTCCTGTCAAATGGTTCAGTGATTCCAATATATGAGTTCGAAACTCTGGAGTTCCTTAATATTGAAGCCATCAACTTTGTCAAATCATGTGCTGTTTAAGCATGCCATGTTTAGGATCACGGATGCTAAAATATGCTTAGAAAATAAGAAAATGGTAGTTCATAATATGTGCAGTCTTAATATCATTGGTAAAGGTTTTGTTATTTTCTGCGAGTCTCATGTGAGCATGACAGATACATCATCTGGTGTAAGTAAAAGTAGTATTAGTATTCCTTGGTGCATTAATCTGTGGATATAGGCTAGAACATAATTCTACCTATTTTCTCTCTTCTTTCTTTCTTCCCTCCATCTGCCTTCCCATTTCTCCTGCTGATTATAGCAAAATATTAATGACATTTATTGAGCTCAAAGCAAAGAAAAGACCATTCAGGTAAAATGTATCATGAATGTGTTCCTCAATGGTACTCCTGGGTTTCCACAAAATTTGCTGGTGTTGCCTTTTCTCCTTACATGAACGAAAAGGCTATAACCAAGGATGTCCTTCACAATTCTAATTGCAAACTAGTTCTTTCAACAGACTCAAGTTACATGTCCTTCTATTTCTGTGAATTTCTTTAAAATAAGGAAATGGTATACATTTTATTTTACAAGAGAAAAGAAGTTATAAATCTCTATGAAAAAAAAAAAACAGCTAGTAAAAGGACCTGAGCTTTCTTTCAGCTTCCATAGTAGAATGGGTGTTCATGCCACTTCATACTCTGTTCAGTTCCCAGAACTGTGAGAACTTTGTTCCTCTTTAAATATCTTCAGGAAGGAAGGTAGATATTGTGATTTTTCTCTTGTAAGAAGGCAATTGAATAATATGATTAGATTACTCTCCCCATGTTACTGAGCAGAGCTGCAACACAATGGTAAGTGAGCTATATCAATCTTGCTGTCTCCATACATTCACTTTCAACACTGCCATTCTGAATATATGATTATGTATGCATACATCACAAGTTCCTGTTAAAAAAATCTTGTTTTAAAAAATCCTGCTGCCCACCAAATTGGGAGCATGGGGGTAGGTGAGAAGGAGTAGGGAGGAAGAGGAAGAGAGAGGTGGGCATGAAAAGAGCAGCAGGAAGATTGAGTCAGGGAAGAATACAGGAAAGCAAGAAAAGAGATACCACAATAGAGGGAGCCATTATAGATTTAAGGATAAATCTGGCACTAGGGAAATGCCCAGAGATCTAGAAGGATGACCCCAACTAACAATCCAAACAATAGCAGAGAGGATAGCTTAAATGTCCTTCCCTGATAATGAGATTGATGACTAACTTATATGCCACCTTAGAGGCTTCACCCAGTAGCTGATGGAAGCAGAAGGCAGACACCCACAGCTAAACACTGAGCCAAACTCCTGAAATCCAGTTATAGAAAGGGAGGAGTGATGAGCAAAGTGGTCAAAGCCAAGCTGGAGAAAACCACAGAAGCTGTTGACCTGAACAAGGTGGAGCTCATGGACCCCAGTCAGATAGCTGGGAAGCAAGCAGAGGACTGATCCAGATCCCCTGAATGTAGGTATTAGTTAGGAAGACTGAGCAGTCTATGGGGCCTCTGGTAGTGGATCAGTATTTATCCCTAGTATACAAACGGACTTTGTGAACCCATTCTAATAGAGGGATACTCTCTCAGCCTAGACACTTGAGGGAGGGCCCAGGCCCTGCTCCAAATGATATGACAGATTTTGAAGATTCCCCATGGAAGGCCTTTCCCTCCCTGGGGAGCAGAAAAAGGATGGGATGGGGGTTGGTGGGGGGAACAGGGGAGTACAGGAGGGTGAGGGAACTGAGATTGATGTCTAAAACAAGCTTGTTTAAAATTTTATTTAAAAATTATATATATATTCCTGCTGCCAAATAACAATACACACACACATACACACAAATCTCACCAGTAGTAAAAATGTGGAAAAATTTTCCATTGTTTCTAAAACATGGAGGAAATGTTATAGGGGAAAAAAAAAAACAATGAAAAGTAGGTAAGGAGTTTAATTCACAAAAAAAGAGGAAGATTGATGTTCCTTAAAACCATATCAATAGATACTCACCTGAATTATTCAGTAAAATGCAAATTAAATAAAAAATTGCATCTGTTTTTTAAAAAGCTTATCAAGTTTGCCAAAGAGTATAGGAATTGGCATGGGTGTAAGGAAACAGACATTTTTATATATTGTTGTTGAGTGTACTTGGCAATATGCAGCCAAAATTTAAATGTACATATGCTTGAATGCAGGAATCTCACTTCTAGGAATATTCTCTGTAACTGAATACCTACCTATATGAGAATAACTATTGCAGATAACTGGACATCTATCAGTAACATGCAATACTAAGGTAATATGGATATAAGCCTATTGGAGGTGTAGTTTTTTTTTAAGCGTTCCATATAGGATATTAGCTTAAAAACAAAATATAGTATATAGTTTCACTATAGATTTTTTTTACATGTGAAATTAACTTATTCATTTCTATGAGATTAGAGCTAGCTGTGGTCTCATCATTACCAGACCCTTTTCCCAGCACTCCAATGAATTCTGGATGTAGTTAGCACTTTTAAAAATAATATGAATCATTAAAATATTTTGTTATATTATGTCTTAAACAGGAAATATGAATCAAAATGAGAGTTTAAATTTTGTAATATGAATGTATAAATGACAGAAAAATGATAAATACCAAAATGGTTTGAAGAGGAATACAAAACATATTTTTGATAAAGACAAATATTAGTTTATTTCAACATACATATTTCTAAATACATGTAATTAACACATGTATTTTAAAACTATATACATTTTAAAATGCTAGAAAAATAAAGGAAATTAAGGGAAGAATTCTATTTAAAAAGTATTTCAATATAGTAAGTGAATGCTGATAGGATATTTGGTTGCTAAAACAGTGATGTCTTTTCTTCAAAAATCAAAATTATGAGCTCTGCATGCACAGGTAAAACAAAATGGACACTGATGTCCTAGACCTTATAAGAAAGTAGACAGATTTAGATGATAAGAGAAAATGTGCATGCATAGATGACTCAAGTTGTAAATGAATTATAATACGCTTACATCAATTTTAAAACTGATGGCAGGGTCATAACATAAAACACTTGAGTTTCCAGAAACTGTAAACCTAACATAAGGCTCATTGTTAGTATTATATACCATAGGTGAATATTTAATACTATTTCTAAGATGGTACTTCCCTTCTAGTTCATCTCTAATATTAAGTGAATTATGTTTTCCAAAGAATGTGTGTTTGCCTTAATTCCTAGGATCTCAGAATTTTTTGAAAGGAGAATTTAAATAAGAAAGGCAGAAAGAAAGGAAGAAGTAAAATAAGAAAGAACGAAAGCGGATATAGGCAAGGTATCAAATAAGGATTGGTTTTGATCCACACACACTCATATGTACAAAATATATGGTGGTGACCCAGACACAACACCACAAAGAAGGAAGTTAATGTGAACATAGAATGGCCATGTGCCTCAAGGCAAGGGATATAAACATTTTAAAAACAGACATATTCTAAAAGATTCAGAAAAGGAACTTACTTCATAGATGTATAGGAGCCTGACCCACCCACCACAGCACTTTGAGACAAATTTGCATATTTTAGCCACCTCCTGTTTGGTGCTCTGCTATATTAACACTAACAGACTGATACAATCACCTAACATGATTTTTGCAAAGTGTTAAAAATGTTCTAGGGGATTGCAAGGCAGTAATCCCTACCTTGTGAGGCCCTGGAACCTTTTGAATATTGTGCCCTTTATATAAAATAAAATTTCTGACCTTGTGTTCACTACATACACACACACACACACACACACACACACAGAGAGAGAGAGAGAGAGAGAGAGAGAGAGAGAGAGAGAGAGAGAGAGAGAGAGAGAATTTAGGTTGGAAAAATCACTTTGAAATGCAGCATTGTGAAATAAATAATAAACAAAATACCATGGATCCAGGTACTGAAATAGAAGGTTTTTCCAAAGGAGCAGCCTGTGTATACATTTGAGCAACTGAAGCAGAAACTGAAGTTTTCTTGGCAATGGAGGGTATACCAGAAGGATAACTTGGTATAAAGAATACTTTGCCAGAGAACTTTCACAAGAGGACCTGACTATTATGTTCATACAATGCCCTTTCTCTCTTGTTCCAGTGGAATCTACAGTAAGCACATGAAGTTGTGTTTTTGAGTCAGAAGGCAGAGAAGCTATGGCAAGATTAAGTGTTCATTCTTTTCCTAGAATGAAAACCCCCTTTGTCCTTGTTCTTGTTGCTGTCAGCTTATCACTTATGCAGAGAGATAGTGAATAAATGATAAATTCAGTAACAAGCTGACACTTGGGAATGAATGGTAAGGATGTCAAAAATGTCTCCCATGCTCCCATTTCATTAGAGGGTTGAAAAATAAGTAAGTGTGAAATGGGGCTTGGCATCATAATCACAAAACAAAAGAGTTATGGGCATAGTGTTGCAGTCACCTCTGTAGCTAACCCAGAATTTAGTAAAGGACTTATCTCATGGGGCATCTGACCTCTGCCTGCACAAGCTATACCGAGAATTAGATTTCATAGGTGTCTAACCAGCAGAAGTACTTGAAACTGATTTGTTGTTGAATAAGATTTTTGTATACTGTGAAGATATATCTTTGTCAAAGGGTCCAAAGGGTCTTCTGGTTTTTTGTGATTAATTTATTTAATTTAGAAACAAACAATCTTATTTTACATATCAATCTCAGTTCCTTCTCCCTCCCATCCTCCAGCTGAATGGCCAGTAATCTAGGCAGGAAGAGGTTAGGCAGGATTTCTGAGCACAGAGATAGGAGGAGATGAATCAAGGCACAAGAAAGATGCCAGAGGACACAGAGAGGAAACAGGAGGTGCAATATGTAAGAGAGGTGAAAAACTATGAGGTAGCTTAATATAAATGGGTTAATTAAAGTTATAAGAACTAGTGGGGCAAGCCTAAGCAACAGGCCAATCTTTTATAGTTAACAATAAGTCTCCGTGTCATTTTCTGTGAGCTGGCAAACCTAAAGAAAAATTCACTATATTTATTTGTAAAGATAAATATATAGGTAGAGAATAAATATCATAATTCATGCATATTTTGTTGGTTTAGCTATTTTCTTGTCATCACGGTCATCACTGATGTTCTACTACAATATTCCTGATGGGATAATGTGTTTATTCAAAGGAATGCTAATCATTAATGTATTAAATGCTCCCAAACTAAGCTTTCTTTTTAATTCTTTTAAACAGCTAAGGAAAAAAAAAACTGATTAAGTAGAAAGTACATATTTTGCTAATGACCAGCTGTGCTGGTTAGTTTATGTCAACTTGACACAAGCAAATGCTATCTAACTAAAAGGAAAGAATACCAATTGAGAAAAAGCCTCCATAAACAAGTCTTTAGGGCATATTCTTATTTAGTGCCTGAAAGGGAGGGCTCATCCCATTTTCAGTGGGGATATCCATGATCTGGTGTTCCTAGGTTCTATTATAAAGCAGGCTAAACAACCAGGAGGAGCAAGCCAGTGTGCAGCACTTCTCTATTACCTCTGCATTAGCTACTGCCTCAAGCTTTCTGCCCAGGTTGAGTTCCTGCATTGGTCTTCTTCAGCACACCACGATGTAAGATATATAAGCAAATAATCCCACTCCAATTTGATCTTGGTCATAGGGTTTCATCACAGCAATATTAATCGTAAGATAGACACCAGTTCATCTAAACAACTTACTGTTCTATAGCTTGTAGAGTAGTTCAGTTATTCATAATATTAAGCTGATTTTGTGGCTTCTTTTTCCTTTTTTATACTTTGTGTTTAGTTAAATACATAGAGAGTGGCAATGAAGGACTAATAAAGGACATTTTATACATCATCACCTCCATATTTGATTTCTCAGTTTTCAGAAATGTAATGCATAACTGCAAGATTACAACCATCAACTTTTCTTCTTTTTATTCTTAAATAATGTTTTTATTTATTCTTGGATAATGTTTATAATATAAATATAATATAAAGATCATATAAAGATATATAACGATCATATTATTCCCCCCCCAACTCCTCTCAGATATGTCCCCACATCCCTACCTATCCAACCTCATGTTCTTTCTGTCTCTTAACACATCATGGAGTCTGACTAGAGTTCAGTGACAATTCTTTTTTGTCGTTTTGTTTTGGGTTTTTTTTTTTTTTTGCTTTTGTTTTCTTTTGTTTGTATACATTCCTCTTGCAGTTTTAAAACTGAGAGTGCACATAAATACTTTACAAGAACTGGATACCCAAATAACCAAGAAAGTGATAAAGACTTACCATTGCCAAACTGCATTTCTATATACATTAAACAGAAAAGCCAACCTGACTTACTCCATTACCATGAGAGTCACTGGTTGCAGTATGCATTAAATTTTTTCTAATAGTGATATAGGAATGGGGATGTCTTTCACTTATTGGTTGATAAATAAAACACTGATTGGCCAGTAGCCAGGCAGGAAATATAGGTGGGGCTACCATAGCAGGAGAATACTGGGAGAGGAAGAGAAACAGAAGCTGCTGGGGAAATGTCATGTAGCAGCCAAAAGGAGTAACATACTGGAGCATTACAGGTAAGCCACAGCCTTGTGACAATACATGGTTTAATAAAAATGGTTTAGTAATTAAGAGAGATCCAGTAATAAAAACAAAGAAGAAGAAGCCTGCACCATTGGACAAACAGTTTCTTATTGATATGAGAATCTGTGTGTTTATTTGGGGCTGAAGGGCTATAGGACCAGATGGAAGGAAAGTATGCTTCACATACATATTTCTAAAAATTCAAATGACAAAGAAAAAATGTTTATATATTTGCTATATACAATAGTATAGCTCCATGGACACATACACCGTGAGATGATCCCTGAGTCAAATCAATGTAGTCTTCTGACCACAGTATGCTTATATGTGTGTGTAGGATAGGGGAATATAAACACATTAAGAAGATGGATCAGTATTTATCCCTAGTACAGGAATGGAGTTTGGGAGCCCAACCCACATAGAGGAATACTCTTTCAGCCTAGACATGTGGGAGAGGACTTAGGCCATGCTCCAAATGATGTGAAAGACTTTGAAGAACCACATGGAAGACTTCACCCTCCCTGGGAACAGAAAGGGGATTGGATGGTAGAACAGTGAAGAAGGGGAGGGAGAGAGAACTGGGATTGACATGTAAAACAAGCTTGTTGCAATTTAAATTAAAAAAAATTATAAAATGAAGAAAAGGGAAGATGGAAAGTTTTACATGCTCATAAATCAGCAGGATTAATATTGTGACAATAGCCACCCCAATGAAAGAAATTAACTTTAGTGAAAGGCCCATGAAAGTTTCTTCTAAAAGAACTGCTGGAGGTTTCATCGTCCAACATTTAACATTGCAGCAAAAACTGTAGTAATAAAAACAACTAACAACAGAAAGACAAGCATGAAACCACAAGAATCTAGGGAATCTACACCAACTAGAACTGAACACAATAACAAAGCAGAGGAAGGAGAAGGGAACATCTTAAAAATTACCGACATAATAATGATAGAGGCCCTAAAGAAGATGAGAAAAAATCCATTAAAGAAAAGGAGGAAAAAAACAAACAAAAAAGTTGAAGAAATGAACAAATTCCTTAATGAAAGCAAAGAAAGTACAGAAAGTCAAGAAAAAACAATTAAGCAGGTGAAGGAAATGGTTCAAGACTTGAAAAATGAAATAGAGGAAATAAAGGCAACACAAACCGAAGGAATGCTAGAAATAGAAAAACTGGGCAAATAATCGGGAACTACAGATGCAAGCATAACCAACAGAATTCAAGAGATGGAAGAGAGAATCTCAGGTGCAGAAGATAAACTAGAAGAAATAGAGTCAACGACGAAAGAAAATCATAAATCCAACAAATCCTTAACACAAAAATCCAGGAAATGTGGCCAAACCATGAAAAGCCAAACCTAAGAAAAAAAGGCATAGAGAAAGGTAGGAATCCCACCTCAAAGATGCTGAAAACATATTCAAAAAATCATCGAGGTAAACTTTCCAAATCTGAAGAAGAACATGCCCATGAAAGTACAAGAAGCATACCAAACACCAAATAGGCTGGACCAAAGAAAAACGACCCCTCGATATAAAATAATCAAAACACCAAAGCATACAGAATAAAGAAAGAATATTAAGAGCAGTGAAGGAAAAAGGACAGTTAACATATAAAGGCAGACCTATCAAAATGACACCTGACTTCTCCATGGAAACCCTCAAGACAAGAAGGTCCTGGATAGATGTTCTACAAGTATTAGAAATGCGGATCCCAGGCTACTATACCCAGCTAAACTCTCAACCACTATAGATGGAGAAAACAAGATATTTAATGACAAAACGAGATTTTCCAAATGCGTATCTACAAATCTAGCACTACAGAAAATATTGGAAGGAAAACTCCAACCCAAGGAAGGAAACTACACCCACAAAAATGTAGGCAACAGATAATCCAACTATACCAGAAACCAAGGATAAAGCAAAACTAATATATTCACAATAACACTGCATACAACAAACCTAAAACAAACAACCATCAACAATCAATGGTCCTTACTCACCCTCAACATTAATGGTCTTAAATCACCTATAAAAAGGCACAGGATAACAGAATGGATACGAAGACAGAGTTCATCCTTCTGCTGCATAGAAGAAACACATCTAAGCTTCAAAGATAGACATTACCTCAGGATAAATGGTTGGGAAAAGATTTCCAATCAAATGGAAATAAGAAGCAAGCAGGCATAGCTATCCTAATATCTAACAAGTTAGAATTCAAACCAAAATTAATCATATTCATCACAGGAGAAATCCATCAACAAAAAGTCTCAGTTCTCAACATCTATGCCCCTAATACAAAGTCACCCACATTCGTAAAAGAAACACTACTAAAATTCAAAGCTCATATAAAACCTCACAAACTTATAGTGGGAGACTTCAATACACCACTCTCAACACTAAATAGGACCACAAATCAGAAACTCAACAAAGCAACAAAAGAACTAACAGAAGTTATGTCTCAACTAGGAATAACAGACATCTATAGAACATTCCATCCAAAGACAAAAGAATATAACTTCTTTTCTACTCCACATGGAACCTTCTATAAAATCGACCACATACTAGGTAGCATAACAAACGTCAACAGATATAAGAGAATAAGAATAGTCCCCTGTATCTTATCGGACCACCATGCTTTAAAATTGGAATTCAACAACAACACAAATAGCAGAAAACCTGCAAACTCATGGAAACTGAACAATGTGCAATTGCACCACTCCTTGGTCAAAGAAGAAATAAAGAAAGAAATTAAGTACTTTCTAATATTCAACGAGAATGAGGACACAACATACCCAAACTTATGGGACTTGAAAGCAATGCTACGAGGGAAGTTCATTACACTAAGTGCCCATATGAAGAAAACAGAGCATAGTCACATAAGAGAATTAACAGCGCAACTGAAAGCCTTAGAACAGAGAGAATCAAACTCACCCCATAGGAGTAGATGCTAGGAAATAATCAACTTGAGGGCTGAAATCAACAAAATAGAAACCAGAAAAACAATACAAAAAAATCAATGCAACGAAGAGTTGTTTTTTTGAGAAAATCAAAAAGATAGACAATCCTTTATCCAAATTAAAGAAAAAGCAGAGAGAGAACATGCAAATTAACAAAATCAGAAACGAAAAGGAGAACATAACAATGGACACACAGGAAATCCAGACAATTTTCAGGTCATCCTTTGAAAATCTGTATTCCAAAAAGATTGAAATTTTAAAGGAAATGGACAAATTTCTGGATAAATTTCACTTACCAAAATTAAATCAAGAACAGACAAACAACTTCAATAGACCTGTAACCCACAATGAAATAGAAGCAGTCATCGAAAGCCTTCCAACCAAAAAAATCCAGGGCCAGAAGGATTCAATGCAGAATACTACTAGACATTCAAGGAAGAACTAATATGACTACTCCTCAAACTTTTCCATAAGATAGAAACAGAAGGTTCCTTGCCAAACTATTTTTATGAGGCCACAATAACCTTGGTACCGAAGCCTCACAAAGACACAACTAAAAAAGAAAAGTACTGCCAATATCCCTGATGAACAAAGGTGCAAAAATACTCAATAAAATACTGGCAAACCAAACTCAAGAATACATCAGAGAAATCATCCACCATGGCCAAGTAGGCTTCATCCCTAGAATGTAGGGATGGTTTAACATACAAAAATCTATCAACGTTATCTACCATATAAACATACAGAAAAAGAAAAACCATATCTCCTAGATGCTGAAAAAGCATTGGACAAAATTCAACACCCTTTCATGATAAAGGTCTTGGAGAGGTCAGGGATAAGAGGAACATACCTAAACATAATAAGAGCAATATACAGCAAACCAACTGCCAACATCAGACGGAATGGAGAGAAACTTAAGCCAATTCCTCTAAAATCAGGACAAGACAACGCTGCCCTCTCTCTCCATATCTCTTCAATATCGTACTAGAAGTTCTAGCTAATGCTATAAGACAACAAAAGGAGATGAAGGGGATCCAAATTAGAAAGGAAGAAGGCAAACTGTCTCTATTTTCAAATGCTTTGATAGTTTACATATGCGAACCAATATACTCTACCAGAGAACTCCTACAGCTGACAAACACCTTCAGCAAACTAGCAGGGTACACGATAAACTCAAAAAAATCAGTAGCCCTACTTTTTTCAGATGACAAAGAGACAGAGAATCAGAGAAACATCACACTTTAAAATAGCCACAAGTAACATAAAGTGACTTGGTGTAATGCTTTCCAAACTAGTAAAAGACCTATATAATAAGAACGTTGTGGCTCTAAAGAAAGAAATTGAAGAAGAAACCAGAAAATGGAAAGATCTCCCATGCTCTTGGATAGGTAAGATAAACATGGTAAAAATGACAATCTTGCCAAAGCAATCTACAGATTCAATGCAATCCCCACTAAAAGCCCACCACAATTCTTCACCGACCTTGAATGGATAATAATCAATTTTATATGAAAAAAAAAAAAGATCCAGGATAGCCAAAACAACGCTAGACAATAAAAGAATTCAGGAGACATCACCATTCCTGACTTTAAGCTCTAATACAGAGCTATAGTTCTGAAAACAGCCTGGCTTTGGCACAAAAATAGACAGGTAGACCAATGGAATCGAATTGAAAATCCTGATATTAACCCACACCCCTATGAACACCTTATTTTCAACAAAACAGGTAAAATTATACAATGTGGCAAGGCCAACATCTTCAACAACTGGTGCTGGCACAATTGGATTAGGGTTTGTAGAAGACTGCAGATAGACTCATGTCTATCGCCATGCACAAAACTCAAGTCCAAATGGAACAAAGACCTCAACATCAATCCTGCCACATTCAACCTATTAGAAGAGAAAGTAGGAGGTACCCTTGAACAAATTAGTATAGGAGACTGCTTCCTGAACATCACTCCAGGTGCACAGACACTGAGAGGAACAATTAATAAATGGTACCTCTACAAACTTAGAAGCTTCTTTAAGGCAAAAGACACAGTGGACAAGACCAAACGCCAGCCCACAGACTGGGAAAAGATTTTCACCAATACTACATCCGACAAAGGACTGATGTCCAAAATATACAAAGAACTCAAGAAACTAGTCAACAAATCACCAAATAACCCTATTAAAAAATGGGGTACAGAACTAAAGAAAGAATTCTCAATAGAGGAAATCAAAAAGGCTGAAAGACACTTAAGAAAATGCTCCACATCCTTAGCTATCAGGGAAATGCAAATCAAAACAACTTTGAGATACCATCTTACTCCTGCCAGAATGGCTAAAATTAGAAACAAAAATGATGACTCATGTTGGAGAGGATGTGGAGAAAGGGGAACACTCCTCCAATGCTGGTGGGAGTGCAAACTCATACAGCTATTTTGGAGATCAGTATGGCGGTTCCTCGGGAAAATGGGAATTAGTTTACCACAGTACCCAGCAATCTCCCTCTTTGGCATATACCCAAATGATCCACACCCAGGCAACAAATACATCTGTTCACCTATGTTCATAGCAGCACTATTTGTAATAGCAAGAACCTGGAAGCAATCTAAATGTCCATCAAGTGAAGAATGGATAATGAATTTATGGCACATCTACACAATGAAATACTACTCTGCAGAAGCAAATAATGGTATCTTGAAATTTGCAGGCAAGTGGATGGCACTTGAAGAAACCATCCTGAATGAGGTAACCCAGTCACAAATATAGGAACACAGTATGTACTCACTCATATATGGATTTTAGACTTAGATCAAAGGATCACAACACCAGAGGAACTAGGATACAAGGTGTATTTTAAGAGACTCATATGACAATTCCCCCAGAGCTCAGGGGAAGTGGGGGGGGGGCAGTAATCGGAGAGAGAAGTAGGAGAAATCGAGGGGGAGGAAAGCAAAACGTGTTACCAGGAAGATTGAACCTGTTTAGGAATAGAAGACAGAAAAGAGAGAAAGAGAGAGAGACAGAGAGATAGATAGAGAAAATAAAATAGGGAGCCAATATTGGTTTGAAGATAAAATTGAACACAAAGAAAGGTCTAGAGAACAACAAGACTGCTGCCAACTAACAATTTGTGCTACCGTGGAAAGGCTACAATAATTGCCCTTCCCGAAGAGTGAGATCAACAACTAACTTATCCATGGAGCCCTCAACTAATGTTGGAAACAGGATCAAACACCCATACATAAACACTGAGTCAAAGTAGAACTCAGATGCAGGTGGAGAGGACAAGACCGGGTGGTAGAAACACATAGAGACAGCTTACCTGAACAAGGAGGAGCTAATGGGGCACCAGAGTGATACCTGGGAAGCCAGCATGGGACTGACTCAGGCCCCCTGAATATGGGTCTCAGCCAGAAGGACTGAGCAGTCTAAGGGACCTCAGACAGTGGAGCCAGGCTTTATCCATGGTGCACAAAAGGACTTTGAGAACACATCCCCCATGGAGGGATAACTGCCTTAATCTAGAGACAGGAGAGAAGCCCTAGTCCCTACTTTATATGAACTATCAAACCTACATTACCCCAAATGGATGTCATTCCCCTACATATGTAATAGGGCTGGGGGGGGATGGGAGGGGAGGTTGGTTAGAATGCATGTGACAGGGTAAAAGGGAGGGAAGAAGAGAGGGAGGAAAGGAGTGAAGGAGGGATGGAGGGAGCGAGGGAGCGAGGGAGAGGGTACTAGGATCAACATGTACAATAATAAATGAAATGAAAAAAATGCTTTGACTCCAAAATTTAAGTTCAAGGACAAGTTACTGGGGAAAAGGGTTTCTATTTTTGTTTCCACAGAAAATGAAAAGATGTGGATTCCTTCCGGACTAATGTCGTTTGATCAAGCCAGACCACCAGAAACCTACCAGTTGATCCTACATTCAAAACAGCTGGACAAAGCAGCCTTACAGAATACAGCCAGGATTTCTGAATCTTCTTCGAATCCCCCATGACAGCACTCCTTACCAGCAGGAAGTAGTTTGGAAAGAACAACGCCCAAATTCCCAAATATTGTCTATAAATGTTTGTTTACATTTAAATGGACTTGGTTATAAAAAAAAAAAAACTTCCTAAAAAAAAAAAAAAGTTTTGCAGAACTAACCCATGAATTCTCAACAGATAAAGCACTTAATGAAATATTTAACATCTTTACTTATCAAGGAATCAAGAAAATGCATATGAAAACTACATTGAGTTTTAATTTATACCAGTAAGAATGTCTAAAATCAATACAAATAATGTCACTCCATTCCAGTCAGGATATGAGTAAAGAAGACTATGTACTTACTCAGTGCTAATGGGAACGCAAACATGTAAATCAGTGTGAGGATTCATCAGAGAGCTAACAAATGATTTACCTCAACATCTAGCTATAATTATGTTTTGACATGTGCCCAAAATTTTCATATTCTATTGTAGAGATAGTTGCTCATCCACATTCATTGCTGCTCTCTGCAAAATATTCAGAAAACAGCCTAGATATTTGTCAACTTATGAATGGATAATGGAAATGATACATTTATAAAATGGAATATTATATAGCTGTTAAGAAAATGAATTGGTGAATTTATTAGTTAAATGGATAGAGCAACAATACATAACAATAAAACATAAGTAGTATATTTTTGTCTCATACATGATGTTACCTATTAAATATTTGAAAAACAATCTATCAGTCCTATAATGACAAAGGTTTGATACAGAATAAAGGAATAATAGGGAAGAATCTCTCTAAGCAGAAAAAATAGAACATAGTGTTATGATTAGATAAAGGGAAAACTAGAGTTGGAGAATAAACTTAAAAGGGATAGGAGAGAAATTCAAGAATGAAATGGAATATGGGGTAGCACAACCAACATCAAACCCATTTGAAAATTTCCATGAATACTTATTTCTGTAGATATATTTTTATATAGTTGTGAAAGAAATCTAAGTGGAGTTACCAAATAATTTGGGACGAAATGTCTCAACTATAGATCTTATGTCACTAAGTAGAACCTCCAGTGTAAGGAATGGTTTACATTTTGTCAAATTATTAGCAAAAGGGGTCCATGGAAACCCAACAAACATCGATGGTTATTAAAACTGCAAGAGAATAAACCCAAGTAACTTATAAATGTAGCCTAATTTGAATAATGCCTGATTCTTTAACAGTGTAATTAAAAGTCAGAAGTGCCTGGAAGAATGGACTCCAAATTCTGTAAGACCTCAATTGTCATCCCAGAATATTTTGCTCAGGAAAACTCTATTGAAAGTAAAAGTGAAATTTAAAGTGTTTCATTATAACAACTGTAAAGAATTTATGATAATTAATCCAGCTCTGCAGAAAATCCTGGAGCAACACTTGGCTCTGAAGAGAAGGATAAACATATCCAAGGTAGAACAGGAAATCAATAAAATGTCCCATGGGAGGTATAAGAAAGTATCACAAAGCAGTATGACTGAAATTAATGCACAGTTTTTAATATTAACTTTTAATATTGACAGTCTCCATTCTACAATTGAGAGACATGGGCTAGCTCCCTGGGTTAGAACACAAGATCTATTTTTGGCTACCTTCAAAACACATACCTAAATATCAAGGGATTCATCACCTTAGGGTAAAAGGATGACAATATTAGTCCAAGTAATTTCCAAGCACTTTCATATGCCTCTCTTGGAAATAAAGAGCAACCAAGTGTCTAATATTTGACAAAATATTAATTAAACTGCAAGCAAAAATGTTTCTGAAGGGACAAGGAAGGTGACTTTTAGGGGAAATTGGTGGTAAATTGGTAGATAGGGATGAGAAATCCAGCCTCTTGAGATGGCTACTTCTTGTTCCTAGAAGGCAGGAGAAATGTCAGAAATGTCTGGATGGTTAACTAAACAGGACAAATAGGGAAAACAGATGGACTCAAGGACCAAATAAAACACTACACAAAGAGTCCCTGTATTAGAATCCCAGCTATAGGGACTCTCCAACTCCACTTTCTCTTGTGGCTTGATCCTTTGTCTTTCCTGGGTATTCCATTTGTTGTATGTCCTAGGAAAGGATCTCAGATTTGCCCTAGTTGAACATCAATATCCCTATTACAAGTTCATAGGATATTAGCAATCCAAACATACACTGGTCAAATATCTAGTAATAGGTTATTTTCATATGTACCTGAGGTAAAAATTAAAGTAAGATAGTACTAGAAAGTTTAATATACCTAGTATTCCGGTAATCGCCAGAGAAGTCATAGATAGACACTGATATGTGAAGACCATGTGAAGATACATATATAGGTAGAAGAAAGTAGCAAAGACTGAGGTGCTGGATCTGCATATCCAGATACTAACAAACTAACATACTAAAACTTTATCAGTAACCACTGCCATGAGAGGGAGTAGGAGGGAGGGAAGGAAAAAGAGAAGTTGCTCATGAAGCAAAATCCTACTAATAACATAATTTCGCCATTGGCATCCAAAAATATGGAACAAATTTCTGCTTTAAGCATAACATCCTGTGCTATTAAAGAAGCAGGAATGTGATTTACCTACTCTCTGCCAAAGGTCATCTCATCCAGGGCTTTCTTTCCATAGACTTCACATTGCTTGTGTCTTTGTAAACAACTCAAGTTCATGGAATTGCTCAGTATTTCATAGGAGTTGCTTCCTGTACCAAGAACATTCTTTCTTTATTGCACGATTAAAGTTCAAATGAAATGTCTTGTCTTTTTTTTTTCCTTTCTGAGACTAAACAAATTAGGCTGGTTTGTAGGGCCATCTGATCTTTGCCTTCATAGAATTAATTTTTATTTATAATTAAATACCTATTGTATTTTTATTCATAGGTTGTTCTAATCAGCAAAATAAGCTGTGATGTCTGAGTCAACTTAACTTTCTTTCCTATTGTGTTTGTCAATATGTTTTACTCTGTATGGGAATGTGTTTATAGAATCAAAGAAATTTTATTCAGATTATCAAAATTTTATTTATGAAAATAATATCTAGAAGAAACATAGAAGACTTACCCTTCAAGTTCTCTACTCTGAGTCTAAAGTAGTCTTAATTCCATCTCTAATCCTAAGTACATACCTAGGAAAACAAATAAAAACCATTCCCATACTGCCATAACATTGCTGAGTCTAAATGGAATGATTTAACTGAACGCTAAAAGAAAATGAGAATTTATCTTTTGAGAATGGGTTGATAGGTCATTGATAGATACAAAAACTAAAGGCATATATACTCTATATAAAGTTACATATTCTATAAGCATAAAATGCATTCTGTCTCCACTTTACCAGATATTATTATCTTATAATGCACACCACCCACAGTAGCTCATTATAGATAGAATGATAATACTGTGGTTCTAAGGCAGAATCAAAACTTCCCACATACTATCTGTCAGGGTCAATCTCCTAAAGTCCTTGATTTCTGCCAAAGAAACAGAATTTGTTTTCTGGTGAGTCATTTCAGGCATAAAGATTCTTTCACAAAAGATGTCCTCGCTATACTCTTTTCTATGCCCAAAGGTTCTGTGACTGTGTACATAATGAATTATGAGTCACAACCAAATATTAAACACAGAATCATTTCACTGAAAGTTTTATGTGCTCATTCATAAGGGTTGTATTTGTATCAATATTTCCTTCTGGAAAATCTGAAGTAAAATCAATGACCTCATTTTTTAATGTCTCCATGGGTAAGTACATAGCATATGCCAAGATATCCAGGCAGGCTTGAATCAATAGTAACCTTATGTTATCTTAGCTCCCCATAGGCATGCTTTCCTAGGTACCTACAGTAAGTTCTTTGTAAATTTGATAAACATATAATTTGTCAATATATACCTATCTGTATTGCTAGCAATTTACTCTTTATACACGGATGTGTATAACTGAAGCTATGTACAATGAAACTATTGAGAGAAGAAGTGGTTGACAGTACTTTGTCACAATCTTACGTTTTTATTCTTAGAGAAAATAAACTATTCTGAGGATATCTGCCAGTGTGCTCACATTGCTTGTGTAACAGGCATGAATACCAATCCTTTCAGTAGAATGTTGAGCCAACTGCACAAATGTATCACTTGGGATGTGATTTCCCATGTGCTCTTTATCAAATCTCTTGTTGAGATTTGCCTCATAATGGGAAGTGGCCTATAGCAGATCATTAGTGATATGTGACAACACAGACAGAAGAGTACTGGGTATAAATGTTCATTCCATCAGAGATCAAAATGCTTTAAATTCATGTGTGCAACCTGTCAATGGTCACAAGAGACTGGTGGTTCTTAAATTTTTAAGGCTGTGACACTTTAATACAGATCCTCATGTTGTAGTGACTCCCAATTCTAAAATTATTTTGTTGCTACATCATAACTTACTTTTGATGCCATTGTGAATTGTAAAGTAAATATGATATCCAGTGTATATATAATGTGTGTCCCCTTTGAAAGGTTTGTTGGCGCCCAGTGGGGTCATGACCCACAGACTGAGATGTGTTGCCTTAGACTAATTTTGCTGAAAGGCATTTCAAAAGAATGACAGATGATTGTTACGCAGGTTTCCCACCAGGTTGCACAGCAGAGTCAGCCCAAAATAACAAATAAAGAGACTGTATTAGATATAAAGCCATTGGCCAATTATTAGCACTTATTACTGGCAAGCTCTGTCTTAAATATTAGCCTATTTCTATTAATCTAAGTGTCTATTAATCTAAGAGGTCTAATCTTACTGGAGAAAGGGTCTGGCCCTCTTCTCTCAAGTCCCTACATCTTGACTCTCCTCCACTACAACTCCCAGAATCCCCATTGTCTCCTAGTCCCACTAATCTTGCCTTTCTATTTGCCAACAGTGCTTCATTCATTGACCAATAAGAGAAACATATTTATAGAATGACATCTTCCATCAGATGATCACAAAACAACCATGTGACTTGAAAATAGAAATATTAATTTTCTGATCACAGATTAATGATATAAAAAAATACATTTTAGAAGGTATTGGAAGTGCCTTGAAATTCCAGAGTAATAAATAAATACATACATACATACATACATAATTTTTGCTTTTAAGCAACAAATATTCTGCCATAAATCTTGGTCTTCCCACTGTGGAGTTCAAGTTCAAATAAGTTTTCTATTATTTAATACAGAATATATGTTTTCCCATTTGTATTTAAATTTGAAAAAACTTGTTTTACATGTTAATCCCAGGTCCCTCACCCTCCCATCTTCCCAACAAAACACAGTTCATCTCCTATCTGCTCCCCAGAGTGGGTGAGGACTTCCATCGGGAGTATTACAAGACTGTCATATCATTTGGGGCAGGGTCAAGGCACTCCCCCATGTGTTTAGGCTGAGAGGGTATCCCTCTATTGTGGGATAGCCTCACAGAGTCCATTCATATACTAGGGACAAAACTGATCCATAACTAGAGGCCCTTTTCCTCAAATTAAAAAACAAAGGATGGTCTTAAGAACATACCACTGCCAAAAACAAATGTAAACAAATAAGCATTAACAATCAATGGTCCTTACTCTCCCTCAACATTAATGGTCATAACTTCCCTATAAAAAGACACAGGATAACAGAATGAACAAAAAGATAGAATCCATCCATCTCCTGCTATAAGAAACACATCTAAGCTTCAAAGATAGACATTACCTCAGGGTAAATGGTTGAGGAAAGATATTCCAATCAAATAGAACCAAGAAGAAAGCAGATGCAGCTATCCTAATATCTAACAAGTTAGACTTCAAACCAAAATTAATCAAAAGAGATGAAGACAGTCATTTCGTATTCATTGCAGGAGAAATCCATCAAGACAAAGTCTCAATTCTGAACATCTATGCCCCAATACAAAGGAACTCACATTTATAAAAGAAATGATACTAAAACTAAAACTTCACATAAAACCTCATACACTTATAGTGGGAAATATCAACACACTATTCTCACCACTAGACAGGACCACCAATCATAAACTCAACAAAGAAACTACAGAACTAACAGAACTTATGTCTCAACTGGATTTAACAGACATCTATAGAACATTCTATCCAAACAGAAAAGAGTATACCTTCTTCTCTGCTCCACATGGAACCTTCTCTAAAATCTACCACATACTAGGTATCATAACAAAACTTAACAGATAAAAAGAATAGGAATAGTCCCCTGTACATTAACAGACCTTGAAAGTAGTGTTATGGGAGAAGTTCATTGCATTAAGTGCCTATGAATCAAACAGAGGATAGTCACATTAGAAAATTAACAGCACAACTGAAAGCCTTAGAAGAAAAAGAAGCAAACCCCCACCCCCAGAGGAGTAGATGCCTAGAAATAATCAATTTGAAGGCTGAAATCAACAAAGTAGAAACCAGGAAAAAAATACAAAAAAAAAAAAAAAATCAATGCAACAAAAAGAGTAGTTTCTTGAGAAAATCATCAAGATAGACAAACCTTTATCAAAACTAACGAGAAAGCAGAGAGAGTACATGCAAATTAACAAAATCAGAAACAAAAAGGTGGACATAACAATAGACACAGAGGAAATCGAGGCAATTTTCAGGTCATACTTTAAAAACCTGTATTCCACAAAATTTGAAAATGCAAAGAAAATGGACAAGGTTCTGGATAACTATCACTTACCAAAATTCAATCAAGAACTGACAAACAACTTAAATAAACCTATAAACCCCAATGAAATAGAAGCAATCATCAAAAGCCTTCCAACCAAAAAAAAAAAAAAAAAAAAAAAAAAAAAAGCCCAGGGCCTGATTCCTTCCTGCAGACTTCTACCAGAAAATCAAGGAAGAGCAAGTACCCATACTCCTCAAATTATTCCACACAATAGAAACAGAAGGTTCATTACTAAACTCTTTCTACGAGGCCACAATCACCTTGGTGCTCAAGACTCACAAAGAAAAAACTAAGATAGAACACTACAGACAAATATCCCTGATGAATATCGATGAAAAATAATAATAATAAAAAAAACTGGCAAACCAAATCCAGGAATACATCAGAGAAATCATCCACCATGACCAAGTAAGCTTCATCCCTGTGTTGCAGGGATGCTTTACTATATGAAAATCTATCAACATGATCCACCATATAAACAAACTGAAAAAGAAAAACCATATGATCATCTCCCTAGTTGCTAAAAAAGCATTCAACAAATTTCAATACCTTTTCACGATAAAGGTTTTGGATTGATCAGGGATAATGATAAATAAACATAATAAGAGCAATATACAGTAACCCAGCAGCCAACATCAAACTGAATGGAGAGAACCTAAAGGTGATTCCTCTAAAATCAGAACAAGAAAAGTCTGGGCTGTCTTTCCATATCTCTTCAATATTGTAATTGAAGTTCTAGCTAATGTTATATGACAACAAAAGGAGATCAAAGGGATCCGAACTGGAAAGGAAAGTCAAACTGTCTCTATTTCCAAATGGTATGATTGTTTACATAAGTGACCCAATACACTCTACCAGGGAACTCCTACAGCTGATAAGAACCTTCAGCAAACTAGCAGGATACAAGATAAACTCAAAAAAATCAGTAGCCCTAATTTATTCAGATGACAAAGAAATTAGAGAAACATTACCCTTAACAAAAGCCACAAAGGACATAAAGTATATTGGTGTAACACTTACCAAACAAGTGAAAGACTTATATGAAAAAAAATTTGTGGCTCTAAATAAAGAAATTAAAGAAGATACCAGAAAACGGAAATATCTTTCATGCTGTAGAATAGGTAGGATAAATATATTAAAAATGGCAATCTTGCCAAAAGCAATCTATAGGTTCAATGCAATACCCATTAAAATCCAAGAACAATTCTTCACTGACCTTGACAGGACAGTAATCCACTATATATGGAAAAACAAAAGACCCATTCTACAAATACTGTTGGCACAACTGGATGAGGGTGTGAGGAAGACTGCAGTTAGAACCATGTATATCACCATGCACAAATGGATCAAAGAACTCAACATAAATCCAGCCACACTGAACTACTTAGAAGAGAAAGTAGGAGGTATCCTTGAACAAACTGATATAGGAGGTGACTTCCTGAACATAACTCTAAGGGCACAGACACTGATATCAACTATTAATATATGGGACCTCCTCAAACATAGAAGCTTCTGTAAGGCAAAGGACACAGTGGACAAGACCAAACGGCAGCCCACAGACTGGGAAAAGATTTTCACCAATCCTATATCTGACAAAGGGATGATCTCCAAAATATACAAAGAACTCAAGAAACTAGTCAATAAAACACCAAATAACCCTATTTAAAAATGGGGTACAGAACTGAAGAAAGGATTCTCAATAGAGGAAATCAAAAAGGCTGAAAGACACTTAAGAAAGTGCTCATCATCCTTGGCTATCAGGGAATTGCAAATCAAAACAACTTTGAGATACCATCTTACTCCTTCCAGAATGGATAAAATTAGAAACACCAATGACCACTCATGATGGAGAGGATGTGGAGAAAGGGGAACACTCCTCCACTGCTGGTGGGAGTGCAAACTCATACAACCGTTTTGGAGATCAGTATGGCAGTTCCTCAGGAAAATGGGAATTAGTTTATGGGACTTGGCAATCCCCCTCATAATCATATACCCAAAGGATCCACATCCATGCAACAAAGACATGTGGTCAACTATGTTCATGGCAGCATTATTCATAATAGCAAGAACCTGGAAGCAAGCTAGATGCCCCTCAACTGAAGAATTGATAAAGAAGATGTGGCACATCTACACAATGGAATACTACTCTGCAGAAAAAAATAATAGAATCTTGAAATTGACAGGCAAGTGGATGGAACTTGAAAAAACCATCTTTAATGAGGTAACACAGTCACAAAATGAGGAACATGATATGTACTAGCTCGTATAGGGATTTTAGATCTAGAGCAAAGCCTATAATTCATACCACCAGAAGAACTAGGATACAAGTTCTATTCTGAGAGATTCATATATAGTCCCTTACAGATGGGGGGAAGGGACTAGACCCCCAGAGCACACAGGAAGTCGGGGGCAGTGAGTGGAGAAGGAGCTAGGAAAAATAGAAGGGGAGGAGATAAAAGCACATGTGACTAGGAAGATTGAGTCAAGGTAGGAATATAAAACAGAAGAGAGAGAAAAAGAGAGAGAGAGAGCATAAAAGAGGGAGCCAATATTGGCTTGAAGATAAAACTGAACACAAAGAAAGGTTTAGAGAACTACAAGACTGACTCCAACTAACAATTTGTGCAACT
Source organism: Phodopus roborovskii (assembly GCF_943737965.1). NCBI lineage: Eukaryota > Metazoa > Chordata > Mammalia > Rodentia > Cricetidae > Phodopus > Phodopus roborovskii. Next base: position 11,034,527 of record NW_026126418.1, read on the forward strand.
GTGGAAAGGCTACCATATTGCCCTTCCTGGATAGTGAGATCAACAACTAACTTGTCCACCATCATGGACCCCTCATGTAGTACCTGGTGGAAACAGAAGCAAATAGCCATAACTAAACAGTGAGTAGAACTAGAATCCAGTTGCAGACAAAATTGAACCCAAAGAAAGGTCTAGAGACCTACAAGACTGCAGCCAACTAACAATTTGAGCATTCGTGGAAAGGCTACCACAAATGCCCTTCCTGGATAGTGAGATCAACAACTAAATTATCCATGGAGCCCTCATCTAATACCTGTTGAAAACAGGGGCAAATATCCATAAATAAACACTGAGTTGAACTAGAACCCAGATGCAGATGGAGAGGACAAGACCATGTTACATAAAACACATAGAGACAGCTGACCTGAACAAGGAGGAGCTAACAGGCCCCAGCTTTATAGCTGGGAAGCTAGCATGGGACTGACTCAGGCCCCCCTAAATATGGGTCTCACCCAGAAGGACTGAGCTGTCTAAGGGAACTCAACAGTGGAACAAGGATGTATCCCTGGTGCACCAAAGGATGTTGTGAACACATCCCCCATAGAGAGATAACTGTCTTAACCTAGAGACAGAAGAGAAGCCCTAGTTCTTACTTCAAATGACCTGTCAAATCTACATGACCCCACCTAGATGGCATTGCCCTACATGTGGAATTGGGGTGGGGGAATGAGAAAGGAGGGTAGTCAGGGTGCATGTGAGAGGGCAGAGAAGATAAAAGTGAGGGAGGGAGGGGGTGAGAGGAACTGGGATCGAGATGTACAAAAATAAATTAAATTAAAAAAAAGAATTAAAACTTTGGGGAAAAAAAAAAAGAATTTTAAATCCCAAAATATGGTCAAAATCTCTTGCCAATTAAAAGTGGAGAATTTCAGCACTATTAACAAAAAGATTACATATATATAGAGAAAGACATTAATATAGGCTTATATCAATGACAACATAAAAATAACACACTTAAAAAAAAATCCAGATGCAGAGGGAGAGGACAAGACCAGGTTGCAGAAACACATAGAGACAGCTGACCTGAACAAGGAGGAGCTAACGGACCCCCAAACTGATAGCTGGGAATCCAGCATGGGACTGACTCATAGCCCCTGAATATGAGTCTCAACTGGAAGGAGTGAGCAGTCTAAGGGACCTCAGTGGAACCAGGATGTATTCCTGGTGCACAAATAGACTTTGTTGACACATCACACAAGGAGGGATACTCCCTTAACCTAGAGACAGGAGAGAAGTCCTTGTCCGTACTTCAAATGACTTGACAGATTTCCTTGCCCCCACCTGGATGACATTGCCCTACATGTGGAATTGGGGTGGGGAATGGGATGGGAATGCTTTCAGTGTGCATGTGAAGGGGGAGAGAGAGTAAGAGGAAGGGAGGGAGGGAGCGAGTGTGAGGGAACTGGTATATACATGCAAAATAAAAACAACAAGAAGAAGAAATACGTAAACAAAGAACTTCAAAAAATTCATTTAATTTTTCTATTCTTTAAAAGTCAATCTTTTATCCCCACATTCTACTGAGGTCTATAGAGTATAGAACAGTATGGGTAATAATCAGATTACACTCCAGTTGCTCGTGTGGCTACTGCATTGTGTAGCCTTTGTCATAGAATCCATTTGGTAGGTATAGACTCAATTTAGTTAAACAGTATTTTAAAGAGATTGACATGCCTTCTTATTTAGCTAAGGAAATCTTTATTTTACTTTGATAATTAGAACATTTTTCTTGGTGATGTCAGTCTTATGCTAGTAAGATGGATGCTACCACATAAGAACTTTATAAACGGCAGTGTGACTCATGTCCAAAACTCTTGATAAATGTAGTTCAATGTTCCTCCAACAGATTGCATAGGTAAAATATTAATTTCATATTGATCACTAGAAACAGAGGACTCATCATTACACAATTCTTTTCATCAAAAAAAAAATCAAGAACATTTTTCACTTTTGTTTTTGTTTTTCCCTGACAAACCTAAGATTAAAGAAATAAACATGAAGGTAAATATACCACTTTTCAAACATACTACTCTAGGATTTATGTATCATGTGTCTAGAAGTTAAGCAATGAAAACAATAAGCTGTCGCTAATACTTCAGGAGGCACTTGACCTTGGGAAACATAGTATTGATAGGTTCCAAAGGGATTAAAAAATACTCCCTTGTCTGGCTCTGTCTTCAGTTACCCTGATGAGCAATTAAAATGCTAATTAAAAACAATCCAAAACTTAAGCAGTCAGAAGGTTATGAAATAATGTACTCATATGTCTTATTATACAGACAGCTAATAAGGTCAGCAAGCAAAGTGTTTCGCAACAAGAATTAAATCATCAGCATATTTTACTGCTAAAATTTATGTTGTCAATGACTGCAATTCTTCATAAATAAATATATATTTCTACTTTTTATTATCAATTTGTTTTAAGACACCTATTTTCATAAATGTTAGGCAATAATATGAAGAGTCTAAGCAATTTCTTAACTTTTGAGTAAAATTTTGGTCTTCCAGGCTCAGTGTTGGTTAATTGAAATATTGATCTCAATTAGCATATTGTTATGGACCATAGGTTTTTCACATTTGTTCTTCTAAGAGCCTCACATTAAATTCTACATCATCTGTCCACAATTAGGCTCAGGAATGTGTTAGGGCAGTTTTGAGTTAACTTTCCTCGTGTTATTTTCTTATTAAATTACTAGCAGCATGATGTTCTTTGTTGACAGTGCACAGACATATATTAAAGTATTTGCTACAGACCCAAAATAGCAGATTTTTAATTAAAAATAGAAATAATTGTCTGAAAGATAAGCTATGTGAGGGAGAGATATGCCTGTTCAGTGTTATAACCTTGAATCCAGATATGGAAAAAAGTACCATTTGTTCATGAAATTCACATTAAAAATTAATTGCTGTAAATTGTTATAGTATGATCCTTTTGTATATTGTGAATATGCATTACTCCCATTGGTTAATAAAATCAAAGCTGTTTGGTCTATGAAAGGCACGATAAGGTTAGACTAACAACCAACCTCCTGAGGACTTGGAGAAAGAGGACAGAATTGGGGGAACCTTGAGCCAGCAGCTAAGTACAGCAGCTAAGCAGCAAGATGCCAGAGGACCAGTAAAGCCACAGCCATGTGGAAATGAATAGATTAATACAAATGAGTCGATTTAAATGTAGGTGCTAGTTAGTAATAAACCTAAGTTATCAGCCAAGCATTCATAATAAATATCCATAAATAATATAAGCCTCTGGCTATTTAAAAGTGGCTATGGGACAGAATGAGACAGAGAAACCTGTGTTTATAATTAATCACGAAAGTTACTCTTAGAAGCTCCAACAAAGGGTAATAATTCTATTCACAATAGTTTATATTCTATATCTGAAATATAAATATGTAAATAATTTCTAAATGACTTGGTAGTTAATTCCATCAAATATTGGCTGATTACTTATATTTTATAAACATTGTGAAAGATATAATGCCAAATTCCACAGAAGTTTTGTTTTAGAGTAAACTTTTGGAAAGAACTTCATGTCTAGTCTTTTTCCTTTCTTGTCAATAAGAAAAGGTCTCTCGAATTCTTTTTGTTCTGTTCCTGCTCCTGACATCCATGTGTGCCCTCTAGCATTATCACCACTTCTTCTTCACTATTACACTTGTGGTTTCTTTCTTCTTAATTTTATTCTCCATAGTATTACTCTCTCCCTTTCAAAGGCAGAAGGTTTCAGCTTTTGAGACAAATATACAAAATTCTTTTTATTATTAATTTTTATTTTTATTTTACATATTAAGCCTAGTTCCCTCTACCTTCCTCCCTCCTTCCCCTTTTCTCTCTCTCCCACCCTCCCATGCTGGCTGACCTCCCTCCTCTCCCACCCTCCCCAACTTTAAATATAGGATGATGCATTCCAGAGGGGTCATCTAAATCTGTGAAGTAATTTGGTGTAGGGACTAGGCCTTCTCTCCTGTCTCTAGGTTAAGGGAGTATCCCTGCATGGGGAATGTGCTCCCTAAGTCTATTTGGGCACCAGGGATACATCCTGGTTCCACTTTCTGAGGTGCTTTAGACTGTCCAGGCCTTCTAGATGAGACCCATGCTCAGGGGGTCTGAGTCAGTCCCATGCTGGATTCCCAGCTATCAATCTGGGGTCCCAATAGCTCCTTCTTGTTCAGGTTAGCTGTTTCTGGACAGCTGCATCTGGATTCCATTTTTGCTCAGTGTTTAGTTGTGGGTACTGTAAATGCCCTTCACTGATAATGAGATCAATGACTAACTTATCCACCATCAGAGAGCACTCATCTAATAGCTGATGGAAACATAAAAATTTTTTGAAAACTTACATAATGAAAACCTATGCCAATAAATAGAAGACAGGAGAGAGAGAGAGAGAGGGAGAGGGAGAGGGAGAGGGAGAGAGGGAGAGAGAACATAAAAGAGGAAGCCAATATTGGTTTGAATAGAAAATGGAACCCAAAGAAAGGTCTAGACAACTACAAGACTGCCACCAACTAACAATTTGAGCATCCGTGGAAAGGCTACCATAAATGTCCTTCCCGGATAGTGAGATCAACAACTAAATTATCCATGGAGTCCTCATCTAATACCTATTGGAAACAGGAGCAAACACCCATAAATAAACACTGAGTGGAACTAGAACCCAGATGCAGATGGAGAGGACAGATCAGGCGGCAGAAGCATATAGAGACAGCTGACCTGAACAAGCAGGAGCTAATGGGCCCCCAGACTGATAGCTGGGAAGCCAGCATGGGACTGGCTCAGTCCCCCCTGAATATGGGTCTCAGCCAGAAGGACTGAGCAGTCTAAGGGACCTCACACAGTGGAGCCAGGATGTATTCCTGGTGCACAAAATGTCCTTGCTAACACATCCCCCATGGAGGGATAACTGCCTTAACCTAGAGACAGGAGAGAAGCCCTAGTCCCTACTTCACATGAACTGTCAGATCTACATGACCCCGGCTGGATGACATTCCCCTACATATGGAATTGGGGTGGGGGGATAGGAGGGGAGGGTGGTTAGCATGCATGTGAGAGCGCAGAGTGGGTAAATATGAGGGAGGGAGGCAAGGAGGGCGGGAGGCAGGGAGGGAGGGAGGGAGGGAGGGAGGGAGGGAGGGAGGGAGAGGGAACTGGGATCAGCATATAAAATAATAAATTAAATTAAAAAAAGAGAAAGTCAAACTGGGATACACATTAAAGTCAAAGTTTCTCAGTATATTAATTTGCAAAGTATTACAATAATCACAATTTTTCCTAAAAAAAATAAAAGAAAACCTATGCCAGTAGATGTTTTCATATATACATATATACATCCAAAGAGTTAAAGTTGACTCACACTATAATAGAGCAACAATGCTCCTTCTTGACAACAGAAGCTAAGTAATAAAAATCCAAAACCAAGAATTAGTTAATTATTTTGGAATTGTTGAACAGTGAGGTCCCTCAGTTCCCCTATTAATATAGGGTATTGCCAATGCTCTTGGCTACATTTCAAATTTTGACACCAAGACCTTACTATTGAGGACATCACATTCTTGAGCTATTTAACAAAGAAAAATCAAGTTGATATAGAGCTGGAAATGTCATCTGACCTGCTGAGATTCCAACCTACTGAAAGATGCTATGTAAACTCTCAGAGGGGAGAAAAGTAACTATCGGTCATTCCATGTGTGCGACAAAAAATGACAGGCTTGATAAAAATGACCACAGGTACAATAGTGGAATGAACAAAGTAAGAGTAACCAACCAATATCTGATTGAATTAAGCCCTGTTTCATAACATGAAATTCATACCTATCACTATTATTGGAATAATAACCTATGTCTAGGCAAGTCAAAACCCTTAAGATTGAACCCATTACTAGTAAGTTGTAAAATGGACACAGCATTAACTCAGTTCTTAACATCTTATCATTATACCCATAGATCAATGTACACCCAACTTTCATCTGGCATACTTTTATTTGCAGTACATGAAGACTAAGTTGATGACATATAACTGGCCAAAATGCAAAGAGTAAAAGACTATAGAAAGTATATTACTGTACACCTCCTCTCAAAGTTCAGGGAATATTGTGGAAGAAGAGGTGGGAAGAGATTAAGTATAGAGGTGATGGATGACTACAAGAAAAAGTGATTTCTAGACACAACAGGATATACAGAGCAGCTGCACATATGAAATCACAATAGCAGGTCTAGCAAGCAAAAAAAAAAAAACTGTGCAAGCTCAATTTAGGCCAGATCCTAACATGGAGAGAGGAATTGAGCTGTCATCTCTACACCTTGCCATAGAACTATTGAGAATTTATGCTGTTGGAAAGGAAAAGAAAGATTTTTCTGAGCTTGTATGCCCTGGTTACATTAACACTCCAATGTTGGAACATATATGATGATATTTACAAAATATAAACTGGTCTTGAAGGATTAAAAAATAAGAAATAAACAATATTGGATGGGTAGAGAGGAGGGAGGGAACTGGGAAGAGTTGTTGTTGGAGGCCTGGGGAATATGATCAAAATACTTTGGATAGAACTGTCACAGAACTAAACACACACATATATAGAAAGAGAGAGGAGAATAGATAGATTATAGATGATAGAAAGATAGATAGATTATTACCAGACAATAAGACCAAATTCAAACATCATCATATCATTTATTTTAAAAACAGCTTGACTGGACCAGCTAATTAACATCCAATAAACTACTTCCTAATTAGAGGAAATATTTTATCCATTTATACAGAGGTGTAAAAATCTGTTTTGCCTGGATTTTTTCTTTTTCCATATGTGCATACATATTATTATCTTTTGAATTGTATCCAGATGCTATTTTTGAATAAACTGGTGTATTTTATTGCATGAAAAAGTATTCACTTATGCAAATGTAGATTTAAACTAGATTTAAGGTTGTGAGAGATTAATTTATTAGATTAAGCATTATATAACTATATGTACATGTATATTCATGCAATTCTATATAGGCTTAAAGAATATATCAGCTAATACATATTTTTTATAAAAGAAAAATAGTAAAGAATAAAAGGGAACAGGTGCTAGGTATGGCTCAATCAGTGGAGGACCTGCTGTCATGCAGAAAAGCCCATAGAAGCCAGACATTTAAGAAAGTAAGTGTGATAGCATGCTCACATAAACACGACACTTGGAGGATCAGAGGATCAAGGTTATCTTTGGCCACAAAGGAAAGTTTTCATAGTAACATTTTTCATATTTTTAACAATATGTTTTTAATTGAAATATAATTACATAACTTTCCCCCTTTCCCTTCCTCCAACCCTCTAACAATCTTCCCACTCTCAACTTGATAGCACCCCCTTTCTCTGGTTACCACAATTACATTCCTCTGTGTGTATGTGTGCATGTGTGCATGCGTGCGTGCATGAGTGTGTGTGTGTGTGTGTGTGTGTGTGTGTGTGTAACTAAGAAATACTTTGTAACATGGACAAGAATATTCATGCTTAGTAGATCTAAATCATGTTACCCAAGGCAATCAGTCATACCACAATTTAATAGACAAACAACAAAGTTCTTGATTTTATACAGAACAGCAACGAACCATAGAGTTAGTTGGGGCCTCTATCATACTAGTCTTCACAGACAAAGTAAGCAATTTTTATGCTCCTGTAGTTTCCATGTCCTTTAAAACATTAGGTGAACTAATTAAACTTTAAGCAAATATATTGTTCCCCTATTGCTGGGTTAGAGTTTTAGGTCTTTTCTATGGTAACAATATCTCTAATTGAAAAACAACAGAGAAATTTTGAATGAGACTCTATTTGTTAGTCATGACAACCAGATGATCTAACAGAAACACAGAGAACATTGTCTCATTTACCACTGTAATTAGATTTGTACTGAAAAGACAACCCTATAGCATCTGCTAGTGAACCATGACAACAAATATTTAGATATCTACTGTTTTAGAACACTGCCAGTACCTGGGAATTAAAAGACATCAGAGCTGGTCTCTGTTTAAGATGATCATAAACTGAGTCAGAAGACACTGTAAGTAAATCATTGTAATGATGTATATTGTAGTACCTTGTATGATTTCAGTATATGTTTGTAGAAGGAAACTGAGAGTGATTAAATAATGTATGTACTGATGAAGTGATCAAATATCGCTAGGTAAGCAGGAAACCAAGGACGAAGTGTCCTCCAGAAATGGATGAGTATGGGGAGACAATGAGGAGAGATGGGACTTTGCAGACCAATGAGAGCTGGGACAACAAGACAAAGAAAGTTCAAAAGAAGCAAAACTATGTAACCTGTTACAAAGACTTTGTAGTGTAATACTCATAATTCTTTAAGCATTGCCATATAAAGAATATAATATATGCATAATTATTTTGTTAATAAGTGTTAAGTATCAGTTCAAAATGCAGAAAGCATCAGAGGGGAAAAAAAAAGAACCATGAAAAAAGCAGAGCAATGAGCCCATGCTTTCTATATATTCCCAATTTATTATTATTGCATGCTGAGGTATGCAAGGTGTGCAGTTATTTCTTAGGAGACCCGAGTTAAAATATTGAACCTAAGGGAGAAAAATGGAGAGTCATTTGGTAAAAGCAGCCTCAAAAGAAATGCACAAGCCTTCTGAAACGTATTTGATCATGTGCAGGCCTGTATAATAACCCTCAATGATACCCAGAGGGACCCGCTTTCTTTTAGTGTATCAAAGACAGAAGGAAGATTGCAGGGGGAAATTTCCCTAGCACTGGAGATACTGTGTAAATCTCCTGAGCTAAAAGTCATAGAACATGCTAAAGACAATCATAACTCCTTTCTTGCCATCAAACACCACCACAAAACCTAAGATGACATGGATTGAGTAGCTAAAACATCTGTCCCTTGAGGAAGCCTTTCAAGTACTCTTTGTTTTCTAGTTCCAAGTGTGATTACAAGGTAAGTTTCTTCCATAAATTACACATGCGACTATGTACAAAAAAGACAGATACCAGAGTATAAGAGAATGAAGTATATTTGGGTATATGAATGTGTCTATATGTTCTATTTATCAACCCCCCCCACACACGCACACACACACACACACACAAAGAGACACACAGAGAGAGTTAAATATTTTATTTTTAAATATGAAGCTGTTACTCTATTTAAACCAGCATAAGTGATTTTTCATTCTTAAAATCTTTCCTATCTTTGAAGACCCTATGCCTTTTTGTTGCCTTTCTTTTTCTTATATCACTTAAATTAGTCCTACTAAAGAAAACATAATAAGCATTGGCATAAATTATCAGAACTGAACTTTGCCCAATCTATTGCTCATACCAAGCATCTTTTTGTTTTTTTGTTTTTGTTTTTTGATAAATCACATTATTACTTGCCTCAAGATTCTTTAAGGTAGAAAGGCTCTACTTGGACTGATGTTATTGGATATGATTAGTAGCAGTTTCAACAGTGTAAAAAGAAGGCTAAGGATAATCAATGGCTCACATTTACAACAAAGGCTATCACGAAGGGGTTTTTATAAAACTGCCAACATGTTTCCCTTTGAGCTACTGCCTCGAATACTGTGACTGGGTCACTTAATTTCTGTCCTTCTAGTTTCCCAGTGGTAAGTAGCTCCAGAAATGTATTCATCTAATGTATTGTGTATCTAACATGACAAGTTGGACCCTCTGAATGTCCTGTGTTGTCTACCACACAGCTTGGCTAAATGAAAGAATTTTAGATCCATTTTGATGATTGTGACTCCTGCTAGAGATGTAGCTCAGAAATAGAACTTAAGCCTAGCATGCACATGGACCTGGCTTGACACCATGTTAGTATTTTGACATGAATAAATAAGCAATACTTCAGCAGGTCCACTGGGTGGACACTAGATGCAGCAAGCATGGAATAGAAAGTTAATTTCATGAAAATCTAGGACTCAAATATTAATTGGATTATAATATAGAAATCAATTTGTATATCCAGCATTCCAAATACTGGCAGTACAAATTCTGCCATTCTGTGAGTCTGAGCCTATGGAAGTATACCATATGCCATCTCTGACAAAAGGTAACACAATTCAATTGTATGGTTATTATAAAGTATGCATACAATAAATAATAGTTACTACAGAAACTAATATGAGGCTTATAAAAATTTAAAGGTAGAATTGTCATATGATCCAGTGATAATTCCTGGGTTTACCAGTAAAGCCACCCACACACCCATGTACATTGTGGTGCTGTTAATAGCTAAATATTTTAATTGACCTAAGTGCCCAACATAAAGTTCGTTGATAAGAAAACCATATCATTAATAGGAAGATAGATGGAAATAGAGACTGTCATATTAAATAACATATATTAAACTCAGAAAGACAAGTATTGCATTGTTTTTAATGTAGAAGAATAGATATTTTAAGAAAGAGACTAACTTAGAAATGGAGCTATTTGGGATGAGGAAAGCCATCCAGAGGAGTAAAACAGATAAATAGGATAAAAGATACCTAATATGACCAATGTACATTGTACATAAATAAAATATCCTAATAAAACCTATTGCTTTCTACAAACAATATGTGCTAATAGAACAATGCCTTGTTAAAATCAGTTGAAGAGAAAAATCTATAGTTTCAGAAAAAAGAAATCTCCTTTTGGACAAAATGATTAAGTAGATTTTCAAACCCTTCATTGAGAAGAGATTCAACAAAAACAGAAAGAGGCTCCACAATTAAAAAATTTCAAGATAATTGAAACACACATTGGTAACTTTACAGGCATCTGCAGGTGTAATTATCTGTCAGAACTAGAAATTCACACCATACTCAGTCCCTGGTTTTCTACTGTAGATTGCAGAGTCTGCAGGAGTAGCACAGATCAACTCTGTGCTTGGTCAAGGCCATTCACAGCTGAACTGTCAGGTTGAAAACCACCAGTAAGAGCTCTATAAAGCAAGAAAACTGCAGGGCTTTCCTTCCAATACTATGCAACTCACACCTATCTAACTGTATGTATTAATTCACTGAACTTGAAAATTTGCTCCAAAGTCAACATTCCTCATAACATCTAAGAGAGACAGGTTTAATTAAAATTAATGATAGATTTTTTCTTTGAAAATTGTTTTGACACTTACATTATAATAAAAAATGTCACTAAATTTGCAATATTGGCTACTAGTAGCATCTCCTTAGCTAATTTTAGATATTCTCCCAGAACCGTCATTAAGGCCTAACCACAGAACACATATAAGAAGTGCAAAGGCAACCTGGTACTTTTCATGTAGTAGAAATATAGATGCCATTAACTATTTAGTGATTTTGTAAACATGTAACAATAATACTGGAATAGTTTTAACAGATTGAATTCAAGGTAAATTAATTATGGTTAATGCATTTTTGCCCATTTTGTTTAGGAATTTATAAAGTTATATATTTTTGTTAGTCAAAATAAACTACTAATATATTTACTCATTCAGTCACAACTCAAAGGTAAACATTTTCAGAAATACTGTAATTTTGTGAAGCTCATTGCATACAATTACCACTAGCAATATTTATTTCATAATGTGAAGTGCTACTAACATAAAGCTTAGATGCAGAAAGATTTAGTTTTTATATATTTGCTGTCCCCTTCCCCCAGCCAAAGCTTTGATCTTATGAGTATCTAGTCAACCTAGGGTGAGAGAGTGCTGCAGCAGAAGACCTACCTAGCTTGTTATTCTTATTTAGGTTCATCATAGAAAATAAATTGATGGGGAAAAAGAATCTTGGTGTCATTTCAGAGGTCAGTTACAGTGCAATTGTTCTGAACAACTCAAACACAGGCAGAAGGGAGAAGCCACTGCCTGAAGAGAATGGCTAGCCATATTAACCACAATCTCGGGTAAATCTGAGCACAGAAGAGAGACAACATGAGGCAAAAATGACCAGTTTAAAAAAAAAAAAGATATTGAGTCAGGGTTCAGAATACAGAGATGCACAGAAGGACAGAGTGGCCGAGCTGAAGAAGTAACTCAGTGTCTCTGAGCTTTACCAATGCCAGTATGCTTCCAGATAGGGACAGCATCCTCCTATTAGCACTGGAAATAACACAAAGTGAAAGTCCTCTGAATTTCAAGTCAAGCAGCTGTTCACCTTTCACCAACCTAGTTGCACACCACTGAAAGGCAACTCCTAGACCTGCAACAAGATTGTGAGAAGCCTTGAGAAGCCTTCCACACTGTTAGGTTTTCTGTGTCATAACCCCACACATCAAAACCATCAATACCCCACACTAAAGATAAACTACTAAAGTATTAGAGGTAAAAAAGAGTAAAGAATTTATTAGAACCTTTTTGAAAATATTGTCAAAAGGCAGTAGCTGTGCCTAGTCACTAAAATCATGGCAGCTTCCTTAAAAATAAGAAAATATGATCTGTTAGTGGTTTTTAAACCAACAGTTTTAAACAAAGAAGAAAAATCATTTAGTAACAACAATGATGTTGTAAATAACATTATAAAACTAATAGATTATTATTACTTAGTGTTATGTATTTGCAGTACATATGTGACATAGAATCAAAATACAAAAAAAATAATTGAATTAAGCAAAATTGTGGGACAGAGTTCTATAGAGTTTCTGAAAATTTATGGCAAAATATTTTAATCTATTTATATCTAAAACATAAAATACTCTACTATTATTTTGAAATGACAAAAAGTAGAGAAAAAGGCTTAGATACAGTATTATACTGCATTCTTTAAGATTACAGACAATGATAGAAAAGTACTGTAGCAGATAGTTTAACTAAGAAATTTAAGTGAGTTGAATGAGTTCACATAATACTGTATCATTTACTGTATCTCACTTAATTGCACTTAAAATTCACCACAATTCAATGAAATTACCTGTTGGGGAATATTAATTTTGTGAAGATGTGTCACGGTGATTGGTTTAATAAGGACCTGAATGTCCAGAAGCTAGGCAGGAGAAATAGGTGAGATTTCTGGGGAGAGAGACAGAAAGAAGAAGAAAAACTTAGGCTCATATATTACACCCCAGGGCTGCCAGGAAACATGGAGGGAGTTGAAGATACACAATGAAAGGAAGGAAAAAAAATCTACATAGTAGTATGTAGAATAATAGAAGCATGATAATTCAAGTTATAAGAACACTATCATAAGTCTAAGCCAATGGCAAATTTCTATAATTGATAATAAGTCTCTCTGTCATTATTTGAGAGCTGGCAATCTAAGAAAAAAGTACAACTACATATGGAACCCAACGTGGGGCTCAAATATCCTACATAGGTCCTGGGAAAGGTAAAAAAAATTCTCAACAAGGAAACAAACAGGCTGGGTCAATGCTCAATGCTCATGCATTCAGAGATGTGGTAATTGGTAACTGCCTGTGGTGGTAAGACTTGGTTTTCACAAACTGAGGAGGGCATAGTCAGTCACCAGAACAGCAAGGCAGAAGGTCTAGCTGCTGCCTAACAGCCTGAGATTTGTCTCCCTTGGTCAAAGAATGCTGCAGGTTCTTAGTAAAGCCATGCCAAGATACAGAAAACCTCTACAAAGGTACAGTATGCTTAAAAAGGTGCATGGGTACTGAACAAAGAAAAGAAAATAGGTATAGACACTCATAGAAGAAATAGTTTAAAAATAATAAAGTCTTTACAAAGAGTAAATAAATATAAAAGAATGAGCCATATAAGGATGGGAATTAGACAGGGCATCTGGAATCTGTATGGTGCTTTGTTAGCATCAAATATTTTTAAATTCTGATGTTCAAATGACAGCTGCTGATTGGAAGTGACTGCTAAATTAAATCAGTTTATATGCTTTAGGGATATCTTGGCTACAGAATGGAAATTGGACAATGTGTTGTGTTGTGGGGACAGGGTGTGATTTTGTTTCCACATGAAATGAAAATCTATGGATTCCTTCAAAACTAATTGAAATCGGATTTGACCAGAGAGTTTCTGAGGACCTTGGCTATAGAAGAAAAACTCTAGGAAATACTGAAGGACAGGTAATATATATGCTGATTCTTCAACATAGAAACAGTTCTGATACTGTTTGAAATATGATAAAATCTTGCTGGCTACAGAATCCTCAAGATTTATAATTACATACTATCCTTTCATATGGCATGGATATATGTTTGGTTATACAGTCCAAACAGACTTATAAAGTTGACAGATAGCATTTACCTGCTCAAACATAGAATAACAATAACAACAACCAAATCATCTTTAGTTGAATTGTATACACAGCACACATTCCATATTTTGTTATGAATATTTACATAATACCTTTAAAAATTTTGTTTTTGAAAAAAAAAAAGAAAAAGAAAAATCAATGTAATTGATTTCTGTTCTTGGAAGTTATTATTACAAATTATTTGGGATAATTAAGAGATACAGTTTAGTATTTAGTCCTCTATAACAATCAAGTTATAGTAGTAAGGTTAGATGTTTTTGAGGTCAAACACAGATATATTTTAAATATATAGATGGTCTTCAAATATTTTAAAGGTCTACAGATTACAGAATTTAAAATATTTTAATAATATTAGATTTTTCATGACAGTGAAACATGTCTGCTCTTGGCAGCACTAATTTAAATCCAAAGAAGGTGATGGACATAGAAGAAATTCCACATGGAGTCTACATTTATTGTGACATATTTAGCCACTGGGCAAGAAACTTCCTTTACCTCAACTGTTGAGAGTATGCTGTCCAAACTGTTCCAACAGGACACACAAGAAAGGGACTACTGAACTTTTCCAAGATGAGATAGGAACATCTTTCAAAACTTCTGCTTCACAGAAAAGTATTTGATATTCCAGGCCTTTAGGGTGAAGATAGATGATCCAACATTGCATAGAAAACTTAGATGACTTCAAAAAGCCAGACATTTCTATCATTTCTATAGTTTTGGAAGGTGCTTGCATTGCACTTCCTGTTTAATCAATGGACTGAACATTGTGAATGTATTTCTTACTTGATAATTACTCTTATTTTATGTACTTTTACTGTGTTAGAGTTAAAACCTTTCAATTTAGACAAAAGGGGGGTGTTATGGAATATTTGTTTACATTGTGTGTCATTATGATTGGTTTAATAAAGCACTGAATACGAGGCAAGAGAAATAGGTGGGATTTCCTGGGACAGAGAGGAAAAGGAGGAGAATTCTAGGCACATAGAGATGCCAGGAGACATAGAAGGGATTTGTTATACAGAATGAAAAAAAATGTAAAAAGCCATATAATAAAATGTAGATTAATAAAATCAGGCTAAATAGTAAGAGCTACTGTGCAAACCTAAGATAATGCCAAACTTTCATAATTAATAATAAATCTCCATTATTTGTGAGCTGACAGTTAACATAAAAGTGCAATTACACTTAACTCTTGAACCCATGAAACTCTGCACTGGGAAACAAATTATTCAAGTGCACAGACAAGATAAAGATGGGCCATATTAATATTTTTAACTGCACTTGAATTCAGTGTTTAACATATGTTGTATGTCTGTATAGATGTGTGAACTAAACATATGGGATATGTATGAGTGGGTTTCCACATTCATGAGTGCAATTACATGTTGGTATGTGTGTATATGTATATGTGAAGATGTGTTTATGGAAGCCAGCAGGTAACTTCCAGTCTTGTTCTTCAGAAGCTGTACAAAATCTCTCATTCTTGAATAATTTATCCTTCAGTTACTTCATTCATGGATAAAGTGAAATTTGATTACACCCACCCTAAAATTCCTCTTAAACATTCCATCCTACTTCATATCTTTTTTCCTCTTTTTATAACTGATTGAGTTTAGTTCTTATTGCTCATGTTTCTATAGTTGTAGGACAACATTCAAGGTAGCACAGTAAACCAACAACAGACTACACTGATGGAGAAAATGAGTCGTCCTCCTGAAGGAGTCATCAAGTACCAATAACTTCTCAGCTACAGATGGTACCCCATGAGATTCTATCCTATCAATGGTGAAATATTAACTGAATGTATATAGGTCTTGCACTGATTATCATAATTTCTTGAGTTTCTTGTGCAGTAACCCTGCCATATTCCATGACATTATCTTGTAGTAATTTTCCCTGACCTCTAGTTCTTACAATTTCTCTATCCCCTCAACCTTAGGGAGAAGAGGCATGAAATAGATGTCTCTTTCAGGGATAACACCTCTAGTCACTTATTATCCATCCTTTGATTAGTTAAGTCTGTATATTAACTGCTATGAACTATGTAAACAAAGTTTTCTGGTGAGGGATGAGAACTGTACATCTATAAATATCTGTACATATAAAAGATAAATATCTTGAAGGTAGTTTGGTACTTTTCAATAAAAATAATTTTAGTAGAGCTGATGCCTTTCAGGTTCATAGTACCAAGCTTGAGTTCCCTCCTATAAAATAGGCCTTACGTACAATTAGAGAGTTGTTGGTTGCTCACCTGATATTCATTACACTATTGTACCAATGGGCCTGTTTTGCCAGGCCAGTCACTAGTGTGTCTTACAAGTTCTTCAGTTTAATAAGACAGTTGGTTATTTTTCTCAACCAGCATCCTTTAGAGAACCTTCTAACCCCATGTAAACTGGCCAGAGCAATGAAATTGCCAAATTGGCACAGCTTGATTTTTCCAGGTTCCTTAATAAAAGCCTGTGGTATTCAGCAATGGTGTCTTACTATCTAAATCCAGAGAGAAACCAAATGCACTGGAAATACACTGTATAGTTTTGGGATCCCTGAGACTCTTCTACTTTTATTTTTGAAGCAATATTGTTCTGGTACTTTACTGTTGGTTAGGATGGCTAGCCACTCAACCCTAAGGTTTCTCTCAGGGCTGTGATTCCAAAAATTTTTAATCACACCCTATTTTTACTTAGGATCTGGGTATGGAACACAAGTACTTTATACTGTTTGAATCATTATCTCAACCGCCATAGCATTTAGTTTTATCATGGACAGCTCTACACAGTTTAGTATTTTCGCTGAGACACCTAGTAAACAGTGCATGGATTCAATCTCAAAGAAGGTATTGGTATTCCCCTAGGGTTTTGTTCATACTTAGTTTCTTTCTTCATGGATAGCTTGCATTTGTTTTTAAATATATACCCAATACTCAGCACTCAGTTATCATTTTGTCTTCCCACTGCAACCACCTTATAAGAGTATGGCCAAACAAGATGGATACATAAAAAT
Source organism: Phodopus roborovskii (assembly GCF_943737965.1). Taxonomy (NCBI): domain Eukaryota; kingdom Metazoa; phylum Chordata; class Mammalia; order Rodentia; family Cricetidae; genus Phodopus; species Phodopus roborovskii. Next base: position 11,051,762 of record NW_026126418.1, read on the forward strand.
TACTGTTTTACATGTCTTCTCTATCTACCAGAAAAATCTATACAGTAGAAATTAGATTCCAGCCCATCAAGATCAATAGCTATATAAGTCACAAATCAACAACCATGCAAGCAAGCTTCCACAAATGTCAGCCTCTGTCTTTAGTGAGACATAGAGATTTAGTAATAAAAGAATTCTTAGTGTATTCTATAATTCCTGGCCAAATACTTTCAAATGGAAAGCAACAATAGAACACACACACACACACACACACACACACACACACACACACACACACACACACACACACACTGAGAATAAAGCCAGCTTTAATTCTCTTGAGAGGGAGCAGATCTCAATGGTTTTCAGTGATCTCCTCTTTATTTTTATTTAAACCCCTGTAAGCCAGCAAATCCTCTTAATTTCCCTAACCTCATTTACATTTCCAATGTTAATTTCCCAGCAGGTTGTAAAGTCCCTGGGTGAAGTATTTCCCTCCCCTTGTTCTCACTTTATTTGATTTTGCAAGCCATCTAATTTTAGGGGGACTTTCCTCCATTGTGTACACCCTATGTTTGACACCTCTTTGTATGCTACAAGCAAAAAGATGGACCGTTTTATTTGTTGCTGTTTGCTGTTTTTGTTGTTTGTTGTTTTCTAATGAGAAGGAGTCAGAGAGAGAGAGAAAGAGAGAGAGAGAGAGATTAAATATTTTTAAAAACCTCTCTGACCACTGGAGGCTGCTTATAGAGAGGCTTCAAAGTCCAATAATATAAGCTCGGGAAATATTCAACCAAAGATGATATTTTCATTGAAATGTCTGTGGAGTTTAAGACATAAGACCCAAGAATATGGCACTGTGGCATTTGAGAACACAAGAGAAGTGAAGGTCAAAGTCACCTTCCCTTTTCTTGTCTTCTGTGGAAGGGAATATGAAGCCTGGGTGAAATTCCCTGAGAGCAGGTCACAGAGTTCTCCTTCTGTAAGTGTCTTTCCTGTACCTGAAGCAAAGGAGTGGCCTCATCTCTTCATGACACAGAGGCAATAACTGAGAACAAATAGACTTTGCCAAGACTCTGGCTCCTTTGTTTCTATTAGACTATGGCTAACTTTTTCCATTCTTTGCAGAACTGGTTTCTTCATTTTAAGGAAGCTAGGCCTAGAGATATACAAGTTCCCTTGAATATTTAGGTTCTTATTTTCTCATAAAGATGCCTGTATTGAAAACTTAAATTTAATACAAGAGGATGCCATTCTTTAGTTATATATCATTTGTGATGGGTGCCTTTGCCAAGAACCTAATGTTTGGTTGATATTTCTGAGAAGCCTGCTCTTTTCTGAAGGGAAATAGAGAAGCAGTAGATCTTGAGGAGAGGAGAAACTGAGTAAGAATAGGGAAGAGGGAAGGAAATGGAGGCTGTGGTCTACCAGTATTGTATGAGAGAAGAGTAAATAGAAATTAAAAAAAATTTTTTTAGCCTGGCATTGGTGGTGCACACAATTTAATCCTGGCACTAGAGAGAGAGAGGCAGTTCTACAGAGCTAGTTCCAGGACAGGCTCCAAACTAATACAGAGCAACCCTGTCTTGACAACAACGAAAAAAAAAGTATTTTTTTTTAAGAAACCAGTTACTGATTATTAAATAAATTTTGACTAATGGCCTAAAATATGCCAACAAAAATGACAGAATAGCATTGAATGAAATACTGTTCATTTCAAACACACTGGATGCTTCCTTCCACAGAGTGAACTGTATGTGGTCCATTAACACTGAAAATTCGACCTGGTAGGTAATCTCTCCTTCTGAACAATTATACATCCTTCAAACTAAGGAGTTCTTATGAGATGCATCAAGTGAAATTCTATCTACCTTGCTGTCAAGTTTCACTCTCAGACAAAGCACTTCTGATCCTCTTTTTTAATTACATTTCGAAGTTTCAGTGTCATCGTTTCTTGGCTAATACGTGGAAGAATTTCTTGCTCACCCATCCCCACATAATAATCAGCTTGCCTTGGACTGCCCTCAACACTTACGCTGTCAAAGCACTTTAGCCACAATATTTGTATATCCTTTTATTTCCTATCTTATTGCTTCTCTGCACTTCCCACCCACTACACCCTCCCTTTTTCCCAACTATCAATCCTCTCTTTTATCTGAATTGAGTTCTCTACTGAAGACTACTCCCCACTGTGGTAGCTTCTGAATATTATCAGCCATTCTCATGCCTCTGCTTTTCTTTGACATTCTCCTGTTGTTATCGAGTGGGAAATGTCTGCACTCTATGCCTGCCTAGTTCACCACCAAATCCTAAAGGTAGTCTTCAGAACAGCTATAGAGAAAACAATTGTGGACGCCACAGGAGGCAGAACACACTGCATGGCAGGTCAGGTTGGTTAATACAGAAGAATGGAGCTAAGCTTCAGAGAACTCAGAACAGTGTTTTATTGTTTTGATTCATTTTGCTTTGGCTTTTCCCCATTACTAAGTGCTTTTCCCATAAACATCTTTTATTTGTATAATATTTTAAGAGTCCTTATTTAATTCAGGCTGTCTAACATTCATGCTCTCACCTGTATACATTTTAGAGAGCTTGGCCAAGGGTTTTTGAATGTGCCAGATTTAAGGAATGTTTGTGATATTTATGACACCTTTAGAGAACATATGAAATGTATTTGAAAGGAAGGCAAAAAACCCAGTGCACAATCAAAAATTGGGAAACTACTACAGTTTTCTCTGCAAGCCTAGCATCTTATAAATAACAGAAATCATTTTGTTACTACTTAAAATTAAAGACAATGAATATTTTATACTTGTCTTGATGTATCAGGAAATAAGAAGCCCTAGATTTGCTTTCTCGCCCATCATCAATTGGCTCAGGCAAAGTAGAGAGAAGCTGGGCTTTTCAACTTGGTACATAACTCAGTATGCAGTATTATTTCCACTCATGACTCTATAACTCACTTGGTATCTTGGCCTTAGTTTCTCCTTGTGTATAAGAGGTTTTAAGATGGTCTAAGGGAATGTGTTCCTGTGCTTGGGCTGGCTTGAGAAGAATGCTTATTCTTTAGGTGTTCTATATAAAACTATAATGTGCTCATATGTGTTTCTCAGAGATGAGGCTAAAACTTTTTACAGCTTTAATTGAATTTGATCGGGGAAGTGTTGTATGTATAAATAGCACTCTGATAAGACAGCACCCACCCTCTGTAATGTTCCCCACCCCTATTATTAGTTTCTTTCCCACATTCATGTCTGTTTCTTGTCTTGGTTTTCTTTGGTTTGGTCTTTTTACCACTCATGGGGGAAAACTAAGTTTGTACCAAACCAGAGATCCAAATTCATGTCTGCTCAAGGTGCTGAGAATAGTGATGAGTTCTTAGCACTAACAGGGCATTTATATCACCCCATCCATCTATGGCTCATAGATCACTGTGGAAGAGGGACTGAAAAAATGTGACAGCAGGAACATAGGGAGGACTGTGAAATGCTGTATTCTAGCATGGCACAGCCCATAGAGTCATGATCTCATAGCAACTGTAGCTGCCCACAATCAAGTTTTTGAAAGAAACATCAACAATTTCCAGACAAGTCATACCCCATGGTGGTTTGAATTATATGTTTCCTTAGTCTCAGTCATTTGAACACTAGGTTCCTAGTTGGTGGCCCTGTTTTAGGAGATGTTGGTGGCACAGCCTTTCTGGAAGAAGTACATCAATGGAAGACAGGATTCGAGATGTAAAGTCCTGTATCACTTTCTGTTAGCTCGCCCTGTCTTGTTCTCTTGGCTGAGATGTGAGATCTTTGCTTCTAGTTGCTGCAACATTCCTGCTTCTTGTTGATGTTTCCCTGCCATAATGAACATGTATCTGTTTGGAACTATAACCAGAACAAACTCTTATTTTTGTGAACTGCTTTTGGGTACAGCTTTGTTATTGTTTTTATTATTAATCATAAAAACAGAAAAGTAACTAATACAGCCACATGAGAAGCAAATTTTACTAAAATCTACATACAAACCTTAAAAGTCCTCCACATTATGGATATATGCACACATAAATTTATAAAGATTTTACTCTCAGCAAAATTAGTCTAAGTTTTATTGACTCAATTTATCTCCATCCATGAGAATTCTTGACAGAAACACACATTATATTACTGTAACAAGCAGACAGCCTGACCTAGACAGTGTGACCTCTGATTAGATATTAGAACATCTATACTTCAGCCAAGGAAAAGCTTTAAGTGAAGGGATAATCAGTTTGATTTGGAATTTTTTAATGGGATACCGAAAGGGCAAGCATGATTGTCCTTCAAACAACCACAATTTAGGCCGAAAGTGACCTTTTAGAAAATCAAAGGGTCTAATATAGACTCCATCAGAAGCATTCCCTCAGACCTAATAGGTAAAAATTATCTTTAGTATTTAATTACTCTTGAATCTTCACGTAAGTTCTAAAAATTTAATGGATCTGTTTATTTATTTTTTAGGTTATAATTTAATTACAATATTTTCCCTTTCCATTTTTTCCCTCCAAACCCTCTCATATACCCTTCACTGCTCATTTCAAATTCATGACCTCTTTCTTTCATTGTTATTTGAATCATATATGTATTTTTATACACACACACACACACTCCTAATTACAGCCTGTTCAGCCCCTACAATGATATATATATATATATATATATATATATATATATATAAAATTTCCAGAGCTGGAGGTCCAATCAATATGTTCTTCCCTAAGGAAAAATCCCTCTTCCACTCCCAGCTTTCCTCAGTAGCCTATAGTCCTTTGTGTAGGCATGGGCTATTCCCTACATCCTATTTGACTTGTGCATTGCTATCAGCCTTGTTTAGCTCACGTTTGCTTAGTTTTTCAGAGTGCATTCATAAAAAAACCTGTCTGCACTGTGAGAATGTAATTCATACCAGTTTTATTAACATAAACCCTGATGTCATAAGTGTACGCTTCAATTTCACAAAGAGGATGGCTATTGAAAGAAATTTGTTTTAAAATTCAAGAAGTCATCTGCAATAAATAAATAAATAAACAATGTGCTTCTCTGGAGTATTGTATTGAACACATTTTTTAAAAAAAAAAAAATGAGAATTTCCAAGTTCAAACATGTTATTTTAAGTGAAGTTTTTCTTGTTTTTGTTTTTCTTTTTCAGTGAGAGAAAATGGGGTAGACTGTTTCAAAATCTAAAATATTACCATGATATTCTTAGTGAAATTATTAATGCCGATGGACAATTAAATATAATAAATAGACAAGTTAACTTCACAAGATTAGAAATATTCTTACAGCAGCTTTGTGAAAGGAGAGTTAGGAATTGGAACTATCAAAAAGAAAAGAAAGCTATGTATCACCCATGCATCAAGATTTCGAATGGATATGTTGACATTATATATTCAGAGAATTTAAAGATGGGCTTAGTGTATTGCTTTACTTTCAAAACTTTAAAATTGTGTTTTCTGTAAGTATGTGTCATAACAAAATAGAATTAAATGCCACTCAAGATTTTGCAAGGCATTATCAATTTATTATGCCATATGGAAATTACAAAGTCACAGTACATCGCAAAATTATGATCCTAAATCAGATGCATATGCACATGCATACATACACAAACCTGTATACTTCAGAAGCATACACTTCCAAATTCATTTATGTATTCATACACACTCAGTATCCACATGTGATAGCAAGACAACTTTCTGAGTAATATACATTGCTACACCCTTACATTTAAATCTACATAGCTGCATAGTTACAGCCAGGTCTATAGTCAAAACCATCAGTACTCAGTATACTCAGATGTATGAAACCTTCCAAATTTATACAAATTTGTTTGTCTGTCCTCTACAATGGCATCATGTTGATGAAAAAAATCAACAAATCAAAATAGAAGAACTGGGGAAGAAGAGATAGCTCAGAAAGTGTAGTACTTGCCCTACAAGCCCTGTGATACGACCTCCAGATGCATAATATGGTGCAGATGTCTCACTAAAAAATAACGAATAAAATTCAAGATAAAAGGTAAGGAAGAAATCAATTTTCTTAGGTCGTTGCCAAATACAACTGCCCAAATGAGAGTGACTAGTTATTGTAAGGACTCAGGTATTATGCTGACCTGCCCCTGTCTGTTGGCAGAATGCACTCAGGCGGTACTCTGGTCAGACCAGGGTTCTGTAAGTACTAGTCTGGAGGCAGGTGTAAAGGACCTCTTTAAAAGTCAGACCCCTGCCCACATTTTTTGCTTTCTCTTTTGCTCTCTCTTTTGCCTTCCAGCTCTGCTCTTCCTCTTCCTCTCCCTCCCCCTCTGGTCCCCTTCCTCTTTCCCCCTCCCCCTCTTCTCTTCTGTTCCTGGTGTCTCTATGTCTCTTCCCTTCCCCTTCACTCCCCTTTCTAAATAAACTCCTCATTCAAGCTCTGTCTGACATGTTATTCCCTCTGCCTCGGTCACCCTCACCTGCTATGCTCTCCTGCATTGTCCCTTTCTTTGGGACCCCACACATTCAGGACCCCAGCTCCGGACACCACCACCTTTTTCTCCAGCTTTCTCCTACAACTGTAACAAAATAAATAGAAAGGAAGAAAGGAAGAAAGAAAGAAAGAAAGAAAGAAAAGAAACAGTTATAATCCCTTAATCCCTTAACTGAAAGTGTCTGACTGCAAGGCCTTGTGCTTTCTCTTTGCTTTGTCTTGAATTTTCCTCTTTGATACAGCATGGGTTTCTTGTTCCATGATGAAAGCATGTCATTTGTGTTTGTGAAATACCCTGCTCCTGAACTGTAGCTATGATGTGCTGCTGAACAGCTGCAAAGGGATTTCATGGGAATAATAAGCACTTGTGGTACCCCTTGAGCCAGGATCTACTCAAAGGTCCATTTGTCATATAATCTGAATAAACAGCTATACCTAATCTCTGCACCTTTTCAGTCCCCACAATGAGGAATCTGACTATACTCCATCACAAAATGAGATTCTCCCTAATTTACAATTTTAAGTTGCTTCACTTAAAAGTCAGAGCAAAAATGAGCCACATGGAGAGACCATAAGGAGTGTAGGTGGGAAGATTAAAATTGAAACATAATTCACTGTCTAATGCACATTTCCTCTCTGTAGCTCTGCACTCTCCACCTCCCCAAAGCTCCTTTTTATACACTTTCTCTCCAATATTTTTCTGTGGTTCACCCACATTATTTTTTCTCCTAGATCACAGGGAGCTGTGTAATGAAATCTCCAGTTTGCTAATGGGCAATAGAATTTTAGTTGGAATAACATGCTGACCCATATTTCCCATTCCAATTTGCATCCATCACAGAGATACTTGCTTTCCTTTAGTTAAATGTTTCTAACCTGGGTAAAGGAATAGGTTTTTTTAAAGCTAACAATCATCGACACAGGAAGATGGGTAGTAAATGAACAGCTGTCTTTCAGTTCTTACCACATGGAAAGACATTTATGGGGTCCTAATAAGCACAGATGGTAACTGTGAACCAGGAGATAATTAGAAGATGAAAGGAGATCCTAGCTAGTCCCTTAGTGCTCCTATGAAGAGCAGCCACCTGATTTTCACTTCTGTAAAAGTATCAGAGAAACTTCACAAAAAACGTGAACAATTGATTCCTTTTTGTATAATAAGCACATGCAATTCAGAATATTTGACCTGATGAGGGAAATCCTCTCTTTTTCCTATTGAAAAAAAAATTGCCTGGATGGCATTAGGATGATGGGGCTGGTAATATTGACTTGTGCAGCCATTGAGGAAGATCACAGGAAGAGCTGCTCACATCTTCTTAGTTCATATTTGGCTTTTGTCCAGATAATTGTGCATGGGAAAGAGAGATTGTTGAGCTGTGAAAGGGGACTTTCCGTCTTCTGCTTATAGTTAGTGTCCTTTGTTGCTACAGTTGGTAGGGAAGTTTGTATTAAAATCTATTCCTTCCACAGAGATTTAAAAGTCAATAGTAATGTAGTATCTTATATCCATCCCTGGTCTGGGTCAAACCTACATCAAGAGGTCATCTGACTTTCCAAACAACATGCATATGTACTCAACATTTTCTCTCTATATCACTATCATATGCAGGCAATCTTGTTTAGTCACAAGACTAATCTAGAACAGATCCTCCCCCATGTGAGATATTTTAAATTCAATGGTCCCCCAGGAAGATTTAAGGCGATTGTTATTACTAGTTGTGTAAGCACTTCACATAATTGCGAGGAGTATGCTCATTCTCAGAACAGAGAAAGAAATGGAAAACCTTGAACTGTTTCCTAGAGGTGGAAGAAGCAATACTTTAGTAATTGTAGGATTCTTTAGTGAGAAAATATGTTTGTCAAAGACTCCTTCAAAGTTGTTGGGACATGATTTGGCAAGGAGATAAATTTCATGGCATTATATCAGCATAGTCTTTCTCAAATGTCTGCTGTTTGCTTTGGCTGGTTTCTTCACTCTGTATTTGTGAGCAATAGTTGGCAATATTTTTGGAGTTACATCTTTTCAGTTAGACCAATCTATGACTTCCTGGGGGCGCCATAGCAGAAACCAATCTGTTAACTGTCATCAGGGTCAGAGAATATCAAATGAAAATCATGAGGACTCATAAACAAGACATATAAAATACATATATAATAATAATGCTAAAGGTCCTGTCACTGGCCATAGAAATTTGAGAAAATAGATTAACAAATATTTATCACTGTCACAAAAATTATTTAAAATGCATTGAGACAATAGCCAGAGAGAAAAGAGTGAACTTCTTATTTTATTCACTTACAGTTTTCACATGGAGTAGCATGGGGATAAAGACATATTAGCACATGTTTCTTAGAATAATTTTACCATTGTTTAATCAAAAAGTAATGGAGAATTTTAGTACCAGCACTAAGTAATTCACAAGGCTAAAGCCCTGTCATTCTTATTATTCTTAGAATACACAATCCTCAGTCTTGCTGTAGCTAATTAACATTCATGTCTCTTGGGATTTAAAACATTCTGTCATACATTTCAGGAGGCATTTCTTGAAATAATTACTCATTTGATATTTTCAGCTTTTGTGATTATTGGTAAGGACTGTACACTGAAGCCACTTATTCTCATTACCCTTATCATAAGACAAAGGATGGACCCCTTTTTTACTCACACACAGAATTGAGCATTTTATGAAATAAGTTTTCCTCTCAACGTCCTTCATTCTGTTGGAGGAGAGACTTGAGGTACACTCTGTGGATAGATGAAAACCAGTGTCCTGTAATTCAAGGTTGGCGTCAGAAGATACCCACCCACCCTTACTTTTCACTTCCTGTTTTACATATCCAAGCTGTTTTGCTCCTATGGGAATATTTATAACGTCCTGGCATTTGAAAGCAAGCGAGTGGAAAGATAATTACTTCTCAGCATTTGTTACTGAATAGGAAGAGTCATCCAGACCACGGAGACAGAAGGATGAGTGGATGCTGGTGCCTTTCATCTGCCACATCCAAATGTTCCTCTTTTTCAAGGCACTCCCGCTGACTTCAAGTAAAGACTTGTTCTGCCTTGGAGTTGAGGAGATGAGAGAAGGCTTGTGAGAATTCACCTGTCTCTGGTGCGAACAATCAGGAACTCTAGTGCTGTGAGGAGCCGGACAACTTTCCATCCAGTGCATATTAGCCTTCTCTCTATAACACAGAGGATCCACCCGCTGAGGGCGCAGACTTCCATCTGGAAATATTTTCCTCACTTCGTAGGCAGTGGGCCTTTGAAAGGGTGAATCAAAGAGTACCCTGTGGGTGTCTTTTACCCCAGAGAGAAATACAACCTTCCAGATGGTAAATTTCAAGGAGACACTGAACCCACAATACTCATCTCATTTTGTAGCCATTGCTCCTTATACGGAATAAATACCCAAGATTTAAGGACTGCAAGTGGCTTTTGTTTTTCATTCTAATAACTAAAGACGAGAAAGCCACTAAGTAAGATGAATAAGGGCAGATACAGTATATCTACTTTAATAGAGTGGCTACACGAACTAGCCGTCTTTTGTGTTAGCTTTTTCCTTTGGAAACAGCATCAAACATTAATTTGGGCTTAAAATGGGAAAATTGTTAATTCTCTATTATCATCATGCCAGTAGCATTGCTAATCTGAGCTATTATAATCTATGTGCTATGTATTAGCTTACCTGCTCTTCGCTGTGATTTATCAGGCTTCATAGCTAGTCTACCAGTGACTTTCACTGTCTGTGTTTTTAGACAGGAAAAGAGACTTTGTTAGTCTAAGTCACTTAAACAGAAGAGCTAATAAGTAGAAGTACCATAGATTACCCTCCATGACTTTAATTTTTGAGCCCTGGAGTGAGAATGAAATAGAATACTCTCTGGAGACTGTATTCTAAGTCTACAGTTCAACTGATATTGCTATCTGGTTTGAGAGGCTGAGAAGAGAGAGGATTAAAGAAATCTCTCTTGTTAAAGGTGGAGAGATGGCTCAGCTGCTGAGTACATAGGCTGCTCTTTCAAAGAATCTGAATTCAATTCTCATCTCCTACATGGTGGCTCATAACCACCTGTAATACCAGTTCCAGACAAGATCATGCCATTTTTTGACATCTGCAGGTACCAGGCATGAATGTAGTATGAAGATATTTATTTAAAAACTAATTAATTATTTTTCTTTTAAAAAAGAAATCGCAGTAGCTGACAGAACAGCTGTGGTAGAGTACTTCATTTTGTAGCAATTCTTTATAGTGAAAGTTTAGTATCATATATAATTTTGTTTTAGATAAAATTTAAACGTGCACACATTAAGGCTTACCTTAGTGCATTAGTAAATGAAAGACTGAGCCAGGAGTGAAACTAGCCAAGTAGTCAGCACCTGTACTTCAGGGTGAAGCTGCCCTGTGCTGGCAACCACTGTAATCAGTACTGCTTAGAAATGAAGAACAGAAAATAGTTTCATCAGGAAAAGTGCTCTAAAAAGAAAGTCATTTACTTATCTCCACTAATGAACTCTAGAGGAATCTTAGTAGTCTTACAAGGTGACAGTTACTGGCTATAAAAGCAAACAAAAGGAAACATTTTTATAAATGGTTTTCATTTGGAAGATTGTAAAGGGTTTATAAAACATAGAGATTGTAGATTAGGTAGTGTTCCTTTGTATATGATACTAAAAACAAAGAGGGAAATAATGTAAAAGTAGAATTGTAGGGCTGCTTAGGTGGTAAAGGCAGGTAAAGGCACTTATTGCTAAATCAGATGAACTGAGTTTGAGTCGTAGAACTTACACAGTGGAAATAAAGAAATGTCTCTGGCAGGTCATTCTCTGGGTTTCTGAAAAACATAGACTTGGTGCATGTGCATGTGCACACACACACACACACACACACAATGTAAAAAAAAAACAATTGAAAAGGATTTTAACAAGAAAGTGAAGAGGCAGTACAAACAACAGAGAACATATCATCAAATTAGATAACTTGAGTCTTGTATTCTGAATATACAAATAAAATTTATAGCTCAATGTTAACAAAGGAATAACTTTAGAAAAATGTGAATAGATGTTTGTTTGAGGAAGGTAAGCATTACCCAGTTAATAAACACGTTGTTCAATATAACTAGTTGTCTGCAGTAAAATTCACATCCACATTATTACATCAATCAATCAATCATCAATAGGAAGTATTGGCAAAAATGAGAGCATTGCAGCCAGATTGAAAACGAGGTTCCTAGTGCCATAAAGCTGACCATGAAAATTCTATGCCCATCATCAACTCCAATGTATAGTCATGATCTTGAAACCATTTAAAAGTAAATGTTGACTAATATTATTTATTTTCAACCTAATTCTATACTTTACCCTCTTTCCCTGTACCTAATAATAGGAAATAAAAAAGATGAGTAAAGATCACCACCCTGGGTACAGGTGAATCAGGGATGCTATCCTTTATCCTCAAGTGGCCATTAGTGAGTGCCCTGTATTCACTTACTAGCCACAATAAGAATCCCAGTAGATTTCCTTTTCTGTCTCTCTGAAGTCATTTAGACAGCTTATGAGAGAGATGTATAATGAAATAACTTAGAAATGCAAACCAAATCTTCCCTTAGAGTCCATCTGTACCTGAGTAGATGCCAAAGCAAATTGGAAAAAAAAAGTTTATATAAATCAGATGTACATACATGGATGTGTACATAAGTGTTCATAGATTTTCTTGTTTGCCACAGGCAAATGTGTGTGTGTGTGTGTGTGTGTGTGTGTGTGTGTGTGGTGGGGAGATGCTCCTCGACTGATAAACAAAATATAATGTAGTCATGTGATCATTGTGCATTCTCATAAAAAGAAGGGAATAGTTGTCATTCTTAAAATTGTTAACATAAATTGAAGATACCACATCAAACCATCTGCAGACTACAATCTTCCATTTGTATGAAACTTCCAGAATAGTGAAATCCATAGAGTCACAAAGCAATATGCTATTCTTAGAGCACAGAATGATACAGGGAAATCACTGCACAATAGACTCATGGTATTTGGGGGTTGAGAGGAACAATACCCAAGAATTAAATTACATAAACAGAATTCTGGATTTTATTCTAAATGGAGCACATCCCTATAAAAAACAATAAAATAAGATAAAATAAATTTAAAAATTATCCCAATTTAACAGTTTCTAGAAAAGTTTTGACAAGCACATACCTTCTTCAAAAATTCTGTTTTTATTTTTCTGTACCCAGAATTATGATTCAAGTCCTTTGAATGCTTATCTGGAATGACTATGAATAAGTTGAATCCTTATCTACTTACATTTTTCTGTGTTCCTATTCAAAAGCCCTATATACTAGAAAACAATCCTGCTTCCCACATAAGACCGCTGTTTATATTCCCTTGTTACAATTTCACATGTGTGTATATATATTCCCTCTTCCTATGTATTTTCCAGATAAAATTGTAATCATAATGCTGTAGCTGCTCTCCCTAGTTCTCTCCTTTATGCTTCCCTGAATATTGAATTAAGAGTTCTCTCCTTCACAAGAAACTTTAATTTGTGGTGTTATAAGACTTCTTCATCCACAAGTTGCTTTGTTCATGATGTTTTCTCACAACAATAAAAATCCTAAGCTATTGAATTATCTAAATATCTCCATTGTATCATTATGTTTCAGGGACAGACTAATAATAATAATTTTAAATAATGAAATTTTTCTCCTTCATTTTGGATAATTGTAGCTCATCCTCTACTCCAGATATGGTAAAAAGCACAATGGGTCCTGCATTGAGACCTAGTGGTGTGGACTCTAGTATAGGTTCTTGGGCTAAAGAAACATGTAAAAAGCATAAAAATGGGAAAAGCACTGATTGCTGGATCACAAATGATGAAACACAAGGGACTGAATAATTTTGCTCGATAGGCTAATTAGTAATGAGTTTGGAGTTAAAAACCAGCGCTAGATTGTGTATTATTTGATAGGCTTATAGTACTCATAAGGAATACAAATTTACAAGTCAAAAGCAAAGGAATCCATTGTAGTCATACACACCTAGAATTAATTCAAGCTTGAGAAGGTAATTCTACCACTTAATTATGTTTTCTGGCTAATTTTAAAATATGAACTGTCTTCCACAAGACTGTGTGTGCAATGCTGGGTGGCAAGTGATGGTGGTATTTAGTGAAGGGACACTTCAGGAGATGCAGAGGAAGTGGGTTGCTAAGGATGTCTCCTTGTGTTTGTGTCTTTTTCAGGATTCTTCCCAAACTCCTTCTCTCTGTTTTCTGCATGTTGTGGTAAAGCAGACTTGTAAGGAGTATGATTTTTTCCAGGAGTTTGGTTTTTCCGCCTGCCGCCAGGCTTGTCCCGCCACCGTGCCAGCCCCAATTAACACACCAAGACTCTGTGTTTGATATAATTCTGTTACTAGTTTCTTATCAGCTAGCTCTGTCTTAAGTATTAACCCATTTCTGCTGATCTATGTATTTTCACGTGGTCTTCTCTTACCGGGAGTGGGGCAGGCGTCTGGTCTCCCCAGTCTCTCCATCTTGGCCCTGCTTACTACTTCCTCCTTCCTCCTTGTCTTCTAGTCCCGCCTATCTTGCTTTCCTATTGGCCAACAGTGCTTTATTCATTAACCAGTATGAAAAATATATATACATAATGGCATCTCCCATCACCTCCTCTTTTCTGTCTAAATAAAATGAAGGGTTTTAACCTTAACAGCAAAATATATATCACAACAGTTATCAAGTAAGAATAACAGTTAACAATATTTAGTTCATTAAGATTTAGTAAGATTAAAAGAAACCATTCTATCATCTATCCTATATTTGTGAGTCTAAAGACCTATATGTCACTTATCTTTAAGCTTAACTAAGGAATACTATAACCATAACTCTCTGTCTTCAACTCCATCAAAGACCACAGAAGGATAGTATATAAACTCTAGAAATGACAGAGACATCTTGCCTTGTCAGTCACCTGAAGTTCTGTAATCTTCCATCTTCAGCCCACAGGCAATAGTGTGTCTGGCAGACTCTTCAACAAAGCAGGAAACTTTAAACTGTCGGCCTATATTGGCAGTTTGTCAGTCACTTTTCTCTGTGTCCTGCAGACTGTCTCTTCCATGAAGCAGGAATTCTGTAGCAATGTCCATTTTGAATCAGCATCACTTTTCTGTAGGACCTGCATGTCCAGTTTATACAGCATAAAGTCAAACAGTCCACACAAGAGCACTATCTTGCCCAAATGGCTAGTCTTGCCATACTAGAAGTAAACTCCATAACAAGTTAATTCAATGTCCATCTTCCTTTCTGGTGCAGGTGGTGTTGCCAGAAGCAATTATGTGTCACAGTCAAGAAAAACCCTAAAGAATTTTAAATGCCATATTCTGTAGGTCTTTAAAATGTTTGAAGAATGCCTATCCATCTCAAATACATCTTGAAAACCTAAGTAACTTAACTCTAAATTTTGACTATCATAGGTAACTATCTATAATCTGTACTGAGTTACATGTTATATTTAAATGAGGAATATAAACACAATGCCTAAACAAGAGGAGAAATGTACATATCACAAAATTGACCTTAAATTGTATCAATAAATGAAAATCCATTCCAGAAAAAACTATCCATACCTATACAATTTTTACCTTTAAAAAGAATTGGCTGTGATCATTACCCATTTATAACCAAGTCCATTTAAATGAAAACAAACATTTATAAACAATATTTGGGAATTTGGACGTCGTTCTTTCCAAACTACTTCCTGCTGATAAGGGGTGCTGTCATGGGGATCCTAAGAAGATGCAGAAATCTTGGCTGTAGTCTGCAAGGCTGCTTTCTTCAGCTATTTTGAATGTAGGGTCACCTGGTACTCTGTTTCAAGTGGTCTGGCTTGATCAAACCACATTAGTCTGGAAGGAATCCACAGCTTTTCATTTTCAGAGAGCGGGGGCCAATCTTTCTGTTCTCTCCAGTCTCTCCATATTGGCCCTGCTTACTATTTCCTCCTTCCTCCTTGTCTTCTAGTCCCGCCTATCTTGCTTTCCTATTGGCCAACAGTGCTTTATTCATTAACCAGTATGAGAAACATATATACATAATGGCATCTCCCATCACAGACTCCTCTGCCCCACTCTGACACAGACATGATTTTCTACCTCATAACCTGCACAGAATCAACGAAGCCAGTGACTGTGGATTAGAATCAACAAAACTGAAACACAATACATCTTTTCTTTCTCAAGTTATTTGTGTTAGATGCACAAGTGAGAATACCCTATGTAAGCAGAAGGCTGTACAGAAACAAAAGTGATGGGATGCTATTACTGTATTAGGTCAGATGATAGTCCACACAGGAGTAAAGCCAAAAAGAAGAGATTTAAGATGTATGTTTAGATGTAATCAAACTTCTGCATCATTTACTAAATGAAGGAAATGGGCCAATATGAGAATTTGTATAATGTTTACATGATTCTGAGTATTACTCTCAGCACTTAGATTTGGAGAGAAAGTGATCTGAATAATGATTTACAAAGATATAGTACTGAGAAATACATTGACATAGGTTCCATAATATAGACATTTTGAAATTTTCTTGATTGCTTACCAATACCTAGCACATAGATGGTTTTCAAAAACCAGTCGTTTGATAAAGTCAAATAAAATTAAAGGTGAGTGTAACACAATAATCTCTTCAAATAAGACATCCATATTTAAAATTATCAGTTTGAAATGTAATACACAAAACTTGGGAAATAATGAGGCTATCACAGAATTCATCACCCAATTCTCAGTAAGTTTAATTCTGGTGGTGGTGGAGAATCTCTCAGAAAAGTCACATAGCCTCAGTTTCAAATTTACCATCTATATCATTTACATAAGGCAACATGGTGGCCAAAGTCTCTTTTCTGCTTAGTTCTTTCTGGCATCTGGTATTGTTAGTTCACCAGCTTACCTTAGATAGTCCCAATTCCCTTTCATATTCACATACCTTCATCTCTATATCAAAGCTAATGCTAGTCAGATTCTAGCTAGGAGATGAGAATATTTTAGCTCTCCAAATATTGTGGTGGAAAATATCTGTTATATAACAGTAGTTATCAGAAATGGTAATCTGATAAATGATGTATCATTATGGTAATTTTATATGTGATCTTAGGTTAAAAAAATGGTATAGATATAGAACTTCAGAGTTACAAAAACTATTTAGTAGAAGAGAATGTTTCTACTGTTAGATATTACTTGGTTATCTTTCTTCACAAAATGCTACTTACATTAGCTTTATGGTTTCCTGTTTTAAATTTTTGCAGAATAAGTATCCTCAACTTTTCCACATCTCTTTCCTATGTTTTTGTCTTTAAATTTTTGTTTGTGAGAATATAAGTACAACATCTTTTCCTTCCCTGAACTTCATCAAACACTCTGATATGCCTGCCCCTGATTTCCTTAAGATATCATATTCAGTAATCTTTACTACTTGCATATATGTATCTGTATTCATATCTATACTCCTAAATGTAAACTCTTCAGTCCACATAAGTTTACCTGAGTGTGTGGTTTCAGAACCCACCATTTGGAAAGCCATTTGGTACCAATTGGTACTCTTCTTCCCTAGAAAGGACTATGCCCCTGACTCCCAGATTTCTTCAGTTTCCTACTGATTTGTTTGCTGTTTTTGTTTTTGTTTTTTCCCCATGAGTAAATACTCATATTTGACTTTTACAAATCCATACAATCCAATTTTGTAAACCACTGAAAACACACTTACATTTCTTGGCTTTATCAGAACAGAGCCAGAAATAAGACAAAAGCCACTGATAATCACTTTAATGCAATAAAATGTTGTGAAGGTTTGTAATTACCTGAGTTCCATTTCTCCTGACCATGCTATTGTTCCTTCCCCAATTCAAAAGCAGAACCCATTTACTGCTAGGTAGGATAAATATAGACAGCTGATAAGATATCACTTCCATGATAATATTACAAAGCAGTAATATCCCCTTATCCACAGTGATGCTGAACAGAAAAAAGTTGTCAATTTTGGAGAGGACTATGTGGTAAAGGGCTGAGACGAAAATCTTTCTGATAGCAAGAAGATAAGCCCTTATCTTTACATATGATAAAACACTGAGTTCTGTATGTAGTCTTTTGGTTTTGGATAAGAATCCTTTCTGCAAAGCTAAACAACCTCTTTCATGGTGCACCTCTTGATTCTATTTTTATGAGATCTTGAAACACAACCAAGCCGAATCTGGCATCCTTACCCAAAACATCTGATAGAAAATAAATATGCATTGTATAAACAATTATATTTGTTGGTAGTATTGCTACAGTGCAATCATTAAATAAGATTTACCTAATATTGCAATTTCAGCCTTATACTACAGGAATGACCTCTTCTAGGTAAATCCTGTACTAGAAGGTATTAGCACTAAAACTGAAATCCATGTTGTTACAGTGATTTCAAGTGATTGTTAAGAGGTTTATTACCCATTAAAATGCTTTTTTTCTTTAAAATATTAAAAACTTTGCAATCTTGAATTTGCAATCCTCTCAGGAGGATATATGGTATGTTTTAGCTGAAAAAGATTTAGCTGATGAGTTTCCATTTTTCTTTTTTGACGGCAGACATTTTAGTAATCACAGTTTAAGGCAGTTCAGTTAGAGAGCTTAACTGTCATGGCAAGCTATTTGAATTGTTCACTGTATCCTACATTATCATACCTAGAGCTATTCATTATTCAAATCAGAAAAGTCATAAGACAAATATGTGTGAAGACAAAAGTTTTGAATCATAGGTCTCAATCCAAATTTGTCCTATGCAATTTCTGATCCAGTTTTGAGTTTGAACCCCTATGCACACAATAGCTCATTCATTGCCAGTTACTCATTTCTTCATTTTTATTTTGATTGGAATAGAAAGAAAATGAAATATATCATATATTTGTGAAGTGAATAATATATCATTTCTCTGCAGACAAAGAGTAAGTTCCTATTGCTTGTGCTCACTGGGTAACTAATACACTGCAGCCAAAGTCAAGTTCTTTCCTATCAGATTCCTTTATCACATTTACATGATAAATTCTCAATAAATATAATTTCTTCCTGATTTTTTTAGCAGACAAACGGAAGTTTTAGAACTATTAAATCTCTAATACTGTTATTTGAGTTGCTCAAATAAAGTTATTTCCCAAAGATCCTTGACCCCCAAAGCAGGGCCTCTACTAAAGAAAGAGGCCTCAGCTGGAGAGTACCAGTTTCCAGTGAGATCTAACTATTGTGAAGAAACTTCCCAAGTATCAGCTCAGCCTCTGTCCTCTTCTACCAGCCATTGCCTAGAGGCATCTTCGACTGGATCCTCATCCCTGAGCCCATCCTTGGGTCCCTGTCTTCGGAGAGACCTCCTATAGAGCTTGGACTACCCACAGTTACAGATATTGAATCTCTGACCAACATAAGCCCACCGGGGAAGTACCACAGAGAGAAGGGGAGACCCCACCAACACCTACTGGAGGAAGCTATGGGAAGATGGCAATACAAGAAAAAAACCTAACAACACAAAGAAAAGCATGAAACCACAAGAATCTAGGGAATCTACACCAACTAGAATGGAACACAACAACAAAGCAGAGTAAGCAGAAGGAAATGACTTAAAAATTACCATCACAAAAATGATAGAGGCCCTCAAAGAAGATGTGAGAAAATCCCTTAAAGAAATGGAGGAAAAAACAAACAAAAAAACAAATTCCTTAAGGAAAGTAAAGAATGTACAGAAAGCCACGAAATAACAATTAAGCAAGTGAAGGAAATGGTTCAAGACTTGAAAACTGAAATAGAGAAAATAAAGGCAACACAAACCAAAGGAATGCTGGAAATAGAAAAACTGGGCAAAACATCGGGAAGTACAGACGCAAGCATAACCAAGAGATGGAAGAGAGAATCTCAGAAGATAAACTAGAAGAAATAGATCCAACAACAAAAGAAAATCATAAATCCAACAAATCCTTAACACAAAACAACCAGGAAAAGTGGCCAAACCGTAAAAAGGCCAAATCTAAGAATAATAGTCATAGAGGAAGGTGAGGAAGCCCACATCAAAGGTGCTGAAAACATATTCAACAAAATCATCGAGGAAAACTTTCCAAATCTGAAGAAGGACATGCCCATGAAAGTACAAGAAGCATACCAAACCCCAAATAGGCTGGACCAAAGAAAAAAGACCACTCGACATATAATAATCAAAACACCTAGCATACAGAATAAAGAAAGAATATTAAGAGCAGTGAAGGAAAAAGGAAAGGTAACATATAAAGGCAGACCTATCAAAATGACACCTGACTTCTCCATGGAAACCCTCAAGGCCAGAAGGTCCTGGATAGATGTTCTACAAGTATTAAGAGAACATGGGTGCCAGCCTAGGCTACTATATCCAGCGAAACTCTGAATCACTATAGATGGAGAAGACAAGATATTTAATGACAAACTGAGATTTTTCCCAATACATATCTACAAACCCAGTCCTACAGAATGTATGGAAGGAAAACTCCAACACAAGGAAGGTAACTATGCCCACAAAAATGTAGGCTACAGATAATCTAACTACAACAGAAACCAAGGTTCAAGCAGAACAAATATATTCACAATACCACTGCCAAGAACAAACTTAAAACAAGCAAGCATCAACAATAAATTGTCCTTACTCACCCTCAACATTAATGGTCTTAATCACTTATAAAAACACACAGGCTAACAGAATGAATACAAAGAGAGAATCCATCCTTCTACTGCATACAAGAAACTCATCTAAGCTTCAAAGATAGACATTACCTCAGGGTAAAGGGTTGGGAAAAGATTTTCCAATCAAATGGAACCAAGAAGCAAGCAGGCATGGCTATCCTAATATCTGTCAAGTTAGAATTCAAACCAAAATTAATCAAAAGAGATGAAGATAGTCATTTCATATTCATCACAAGAGAAATCCATCAACACAAAGTCTCAGTTCTGAACATCTATGCCCATAATACAAAGGCACCCACATTTGTAAAAGAGGTGCTACTAAAGCACAAAGCTCATATAAAACCTCACACACTTATAGTGGGAGACTTCAATACACCACTCTCAACACTAGACAGGACCACAAATCAGAATCTCAACAAAGAAACAAAAGAACTAACAGAAGTTATGTCTCTAACTGGGTTTAAAAGACATCTATAGAACATTCCATCCAAAGACAAAAGAATATACCTTCTTCGCTGCTCCACATGGAACCTTCTATAAAATCGACCACATACTAGGTGGTCTCAACAGATATAAGAGAATAGGAATAGTCCCCTGTATCTTATCAGACCATCATAATTTAAAATAGGAATTCAACAACAACACAAATAGCAGAAAACCTGCAAACTCATGGAAACTGAACAATGTGCACTTGCACCACACCTGGGTCAAAGAATAAATAAAGAAAGAAATTAAAGACTTTCTAATATTCAACGAGAATGAGGACACAACATCCCCGAACTTATGAGACACATTGAAAGCAGTGAGTGATACCAGGGAAGTTCACTGCACTAAGTGCCCATATGAAGAAAACAGAGGATAGTCACATAAGAGAATTAACAGCACAACTGAAAACCTTAGAACAGAGAGAAGTGAACTCATCCCTTAGGAGTAGACACCAGGAAATAATCAACTTGAGGCCTGAAATCACCTAGTAGAAACCAGGAAAACAATACAAAAATCAATGCAACGAAGAGTTGTTTTTTTGAGAAAATCAACAAGATAGACAAACCTTTATCCAAATTAACGAAAAAGCAGAGAGAGAACATGCAAATTAACAAAATCAGACAAAAAAAGGGAACATAACAATGGACAAAGAGGAAATCCAGACAATTTTTACGTCATACTTTGAAAACCTGTATTCCACAAAAATTGAAAATTCAAAGGAAATGGACAAATTTCTGGATAACTATTACTTACCAAAATTAAATCAACAACAGACAAACAACTTAAATAGACCTATAACCCGCAATGAAATAGAAGCAGTCGTTGAAAGCCTTCCAACCGAAAAACGTCCAATGGCCAAATGGATTCAGTGCAGAATTCTACCAGACATTCAAGGAAGAACTAATACCAATCCTCAAACTGTTCCACAAAATAGAAACAGAACCTTCATTGCCAAACTCTTTTTATGAGGTCACAATAACCATGGTACCCAAGGCTCACAAAGACACAACTAAGAAAAAAACTACACACCAATATCCATGATGAATATCGAAGCAAAAATACTCAAGAAAATACTGGCAAACCAAATTCAAGATTACATCAGAGAAATCATCTACCATGACCAAGTAGGCATCATCCCTGGATGGCAGGGATGGTTTAACATACGAAAATATATCAACGTGATCCACCATATAAACAAACTGAAAAAGAAAAACCACATGATTATCTCCCTAGATGCTGAAAACCTTCGACAAATTTCAACATCCTTTCATGATAAAGGTCTTGGAGTGATCTGGGATAACCCAGAACATACCTAAACATAATAAGAGCAATAAAGAGCAAACCAACTGCCAACATCAAACTGAATGGACAGAAACTTAAGCCAATTCCTCCAAAATCAGGAACAACATATCTCCATATGTTGTCTCTCCATATCTCTTCAATATCATATTGGAAGTTCTAGCTAAAGCTATAAGACAACAAAAGTAGATCAAGGGCATCCAAATTGGAAAGGAAGAAGTCAAACTGTCTCTAATTGCAAATGTTATTATAGTATACATAAGCGACCCAATATACTGTACCAGGTAACTCCTACAGCTGATAAACACCTTCAGCAAACTAGCAGGATACAAGATAAACTCAAAAAAATTAGTAGCACTACTTTTTTCAGAAGACAAAAAGACAGAGAAAGAAATCAGAGAAACATCACCCTTTACAATAGCCACAAGCAACATAAAGTATCTTGGTATAACACTTACCAAACAAGTAAAACACCTATATAATGAGAACTTTGTGGCTCTAAAGAAAGAAATTAAAGAAGATAGCAGAAAATAGGAAGATATTTCATGCTCTTGGATAGGTAGGATAAACATAGTAAAAATGGCAATCTTGCCAAAAGCAATCTACAGATTCAATGCAATCCCCATTAAAATCCCACCACAATTCTTCACCAACCTTGAAAGGATAATAATCAACTTTATATGGAAAAACAAAAAATCCAGGATAGCCAAAACAACCCTATACAATAAAAGAACTTCAGGAGCCATCACCATTCCTGACTTTAAGCTCTAATACAGAGCTATAACTCTGAAAACAGCCTGGTATTGGCACAAAAAAAAGACAGGTAGACCAATGGAATCTAATTGAAAATCCTGATATTAACCCACACACCTATGTACACCTGATTTTCCAAAAAATCAGCTAAAAGTATACAATGGGGCAAGGACAGCATGTTCAACAAATGGTGCTGGCACAATTGGATGTTGGTGTGTAGAAGACTGCAGATAGACCCATGTCTGTCGCCATGCACAAAACTCAAGTCCAAATGGATCAAATACCTCAACATTGAACCTCTTAGAAGAGAAAGTAGTAGGTACCCTTGAACCAATTGGTATAGGAGATAGCTTCCTGAACATAACTCCAGGGGCACAGACACTGAAACAACAATTAATAAATGGGACTCTTCAAACTTAGAAGCTTTTGTATGTTTAAGGATCCAGTGGATAAGACCAAATGGCAGCCCACAGACTGGGAAAAGATTTTTACCAATCCTATATCCTACAAAGGGCTGATCTCCAAAATATACAAAGAACTCAAGAAACTAGTCAACAAAACACCAAATAACCCTATTTAAAAATGGGGTACAGAACTGAAGAAAGAATTCTCAATAGTGGAAATCAAAAAGGCTGAAAGACACTTAAGAAAGTGCTCCACATCTTTAGCTATCAGGGAAATGTAAATAAAAAAAAACTTTGATATACCATCTTACTCCTGCCAGAATGGCTAAAAGTAGATAGGCCAATGATGACTCATGCTGGAGAGGATGTGGAGAAAGTGGAACACTGCTCCACTGTTGGAGGGAATGCAAACTCATACAGTCATTTTGCATATCAGTATGGCAGTTCCTCAGGAAAATGGGAATTCGTTTACCACAGGACCCGGCAATCCCCCTCTTAGGCATATACCCAAAGGATTCACATCCATGCAACAAAGGCATCTGTTCAACTATGTTCATAGCAGCACTATTTGTAATAGCAAGAACCTGGAGGCAACCTAGATGCCCCTCAATTGAAGAATGGATAATGAAGATTTGGCACATCTACACAATGGAATACTACTCTGCAGAAAAAAAAAATGGCATCTTGAAATTCACAGGCAGTTGAAGTAACCATCCTGAATGAGGTAACCCAGTCACAACAAGAGGAAGATAGTATGTACTCACTCATGTATGGATTTTAGACCTAGACCAAAGGATCACCAGCCTATAATTCACACCACCACAGGAACCAGGATACAAGTTGTATTCTAAGAGATTCATATAAAGTCCCTCACAGAACCAGGAAGGGACAAGTCCCCCCAGAGCACAGGGGAAGTGTGTGGGGGCAGCGAATGGAGAGATAAGTAGCAGAAAATGAGGGGGAGGAAAGGAAAATGTGTGGGACTAGGAAGATTGAGCCCGGTTAGGAATAGAAGACAATAGAGACACATAGAGAGAGAGAGCATAAAAGAGGGAGCCAATATTGGTTTGAAGATAAAATTGAACACAAAGAAAGGTCTAGAAAACTACAAGACTGCTGCCAACTAACAATTTGAGCCTCTGTGGAAAGGCTACCATAAATGTCCTACCCAGATAGTGAGATCAACAACTAAATTACCCATGGAGCCCTTACCTAATACCTGTTGGAAACAGGAGCAAACACCCATACATAAACAGTGAGTCGAACTAGAACCCAGATGCAGATGGAGAGGAGAAGACCAGGCTGCAGAAACACATAGAGACAGCTGACCTGAACAAGGAGGAGCTAACGGGCCACCAGACTGATAGCTGGGAAGCCAGCATGGGACTGACTCAGCCCCCCCTGAATATGGGTCTCAGCCAGAAGAACTGAGCAATCTAAGGGACCTCACATAGTGGAGCAAGGATGTATCCCTGGTGCAAAAAGGACTTTTCAAACTCATCCCCCATGGAGGGATAAATGCCTTAACCTAGAGACAGGAGAGAAGCCCTAGTCTGTACTTCTCATGACCTGTCAGATCTACATGACCCCAACTGGGTGGCGTTCCCCTACATATAGAATTGGGGTTGGGGGATGGGAGGGGAGGGTGGTTAGGGTGCATGTAGACGGCAGAGAGGGTAAAGGGGAGGGAGGGATGGAAAGGGGGAGGGATGGAGAGGGAACTGGGATCGACATGTAAAATAATAAATTAAATAAAAAAAATGCTTTGACTCCAAAATTTAAGTTCAAGGACAATTTACTAGAGAAAATTATTTCTATTTTTGTTTCCACAGAAAATGTAATGCTGTAGATTCCTTCCAGACTACTGTGGTTTGATCAAGACAGACCTCCTGAAGCAGAGTACCAAGTGATCCTACTTTCAAAACAGCTGGACAAAGCAGCCTAACAGACTATAGTCAGGATTTCTGCATCTTCTTAGAATCCCCCATGACTGTGCCCCTTACCAGCAGGAAGTAGTTTGGAAAGACCGACACCTAAATTCCCAAATATTATCTATAAATATTTGTTTTCCTTTATATGGACTTGGTTATAAAAAATAAACAAATAATAAAGTTATATCCCTAAATTGGATAGATTTTGGCATAAGATTTCAGGAATGCTGTCTAAAATAGGATACAGTAAAGACACAAAAATATTAGCAATACCATTTTTAGTTTAAGGAATGCTATATTTCATTATTTTACTCATAACAAGCAATTTACCACTAAATTCATCAATAAAACCTGATTTCTGGGGAGTGAGTTGCAGTTAGGAACAAGTAGTCTAGCTCATACTAGGGTGAATATGGATAGTGAATCCACACTGTGTAACTAAAAAACAAATTCTAGAATTAAGAATTTAAAAGTTTTTAATGTTGAAGTAAATAATGAACTTTTGAGATATTTAAAAAGACTTGATACTATATAAAATGTAGGTGTCTTAGTATACATAATGATAACACATCAATGTATAACACACATGCTTTATTACTACTTTGAAAATTAATTTCTTTACAAACAAAATACTGAATTGGTTAAGTACCACTTTCCCACTTTCATTTATTTTTTATTTTTTGAACTTTACAAATATTTTTTGTGAAGAATTCCAATTACATATTAAACTGATTTTGTTATTAATTTTCATTTGGATCTATAGCAGAATTTTTTTTTAATTTTTCCTTTATTTTTGAAATTATAATTAGAACTTTTTCCTTCCCTCCATCTCATAATCCCTCATACCTCTCATTTTGTTTCAAAATCATGTTCACTTTATTACATTATATTATATCATGGCAGAAAACCACAACTAATCAAATGGGGAGATTTAAAGGGGCAGAGGATAACAGAGCTTGCTGTGAAACTGCATTTCATAGTAATGTTGATATCTTTACCCACAAAGCCTTGCAAATATCAACACCTAAACATGAGCTGAACAAGGGTAATACCAATAGATACGCCAAAGTAGACAGGAAAGCCCTTAAGATCACAACACTAAATAAAGTAAATTGCACAGAAACAACACTAGAGACAACTAAGGATGCTTAGACTGGGAGAAATAGTATTCACTAGGGAAGAGAACACTAATTTGCTTTAAATAAGTGTGTGTGTGTGTGTGTGTGTGTGTGAGAGAGAGAGAGAGAGAGAGAGAGAGAGAGAGAGAGAGAGAGAGAGAGAGAGAGTGAGGGGGGAGAAAAAGAGAGAGAGAAAGAGGGAGAGAGAGAGAGATAGTGTGTCTAGTCAGAAGATGGAGTCATATTCTCTGAAGCTGTGGTTACAGGAACTTGAAAGCCACCTCATATAATTACTGGGAAATTAATTCAGCTGTTCATGAAAAACAGGAAATTCTCTTAATTACTGATCTACCTCTCCAGCTCCTCCACTATCTTTCTAATATAAAGCCTTAGCCCTTTACTTCTTTATTCTTTATTCTACATTTGTTGCTTTAATTAAATCTATGTTTCACAAAAGGGATTCTCTGAGTCAGGAAGTGTAAAAATTATAATTATGTGCTATAATCACCTGAAGATCAAAATGATAATCATAAAGAAGACATAGAAGAAAACTACAAATTAAACACCAACTGAAAAATCTATTTGACTGAATTTATCATGATTTCTTATTTTTACTAGTATTAAAGTAACTTGACTTTTTCATTGACTGAGTCATTTGGGAGGTAAAGATAGGTTTAAGGATTCAAAAATATGACTCAGTTAAACTTGTCAAAACAAGTGGCCACCTGCTGTATTATAGGTTTTGTCCTAGAAAGCAAGGCTCTAGCAATAGACAAGTAGACATATTTTTTACTAACAGAGAATCCAGTTAAGGGGGAGACAGATATTTATTGTGCAAAAGGTTTTCTAGCATGTGCAAGGTTGTCTAGCATGTGCAAGGTCCTGGATTTAATTACTAGCTCCAATATAGATGGAATTTGTGTATTTTGTATATAGAATTTATAATCACTGCTGCATAATGTATATATTCATACATGTAAAAATAATTCATTCATTTAAATACAATAAAGAGGCACAGTGTATCATGAAATCATTTTTGGGACAGGTTATCATCTGCTATTATATTTGAGAGAAATTCACATGGAAATTTAAAATATTCTTTTTAAAAACTTTAATCAACACAGATCATAGCTCCAAAGGTAATCTCCCAATTACCACAAGACTAAGTGCCAAAGCAGAGTACATTTAAAAAAAATAGTGTCAGTATATACCTGGGAACACAGTCTAGTAATTTCACCATTCTTAAATGTCAGCTTCCAATTAATTCAATGGTGTCAGGGCCAGTACTTTTAAAACTCTACTTTGAGTCAGGTATAGCCGCTCAATCTCTTAATCCAAGATTTAGGAGGCATAGGCAGGGGGATTTCTATGAGATACAAGCCAGCTAGCTCTACATAGCATGCTCCAGGACATTAGGACTACATAGCAAGTCCCTGTCTCAAAGGAACAGGAGACAAATTCCCGAACAGAATACAAATCACACAAGCACTTAGATGGACAATTAACAAATGGGATATCATAAAACTGAAAAGCTACACAGTCAAAAGTACCAAATGACAACCCACAGAAAAAAAAAGTCTTTACCAAACCCATATCTGACAGAGGGCTAGTATCTAAAATATACAAAGAACTCAAGAAAATAAACAGCAAAAAAAAAAAAAAAAATACAAATACTCCAATTAAAAATAGGGGTACAGATACAAAGAGAGAGTTTTCACCAGAGGAATCTCAAAAGAATCACTTAAAGAAATGTTCATTATTTTTATCCATCAGAGAAATGTAAACCAAAATGACTCTGAGATTCCATCTTATACCTGTGAGAATAACTATGATAAAAAAAAAAACATAAGAGACAGTTCATGCTGGACAGAATGTGGAGCAAAGGGATCATTTCTCCACTGACAGTGGAAGTGTAAATTTGTACTGTCACTTGGGACTCATTCTACCTTAAGAACTAGCTATATTACTCTTGGGCATATACCCAATGGATAATCTACCATACCCCAATTATGCTTGCACAACTATGTTCATAGAAGTTTTATTTGTAATAGCCAGAAACTATAAACAAACAGTTAACTTTCAACCAAACAATGGACAAAGAAAACTTGGTACATTTAGACAATGAAGTATTACTTAGCTGTTAAAAACAATGGCACTAGAAAATTTACAGGCAAATGGATGGAACTAGGAAATATCTCCTATGTGTGGTAACACAGACACAGAGAGACTAACATGGTATGTACTCACTGAAAAGTGAACATTAGCTATGAAGCAAAGGAGAAATATGCTGTGACCCACAGACCCAGAGAAAGCTGGTGCCTATACCAACTGTCATCAGAGAGGCTTCACCCAGCAACTTATGGGAACAGATGCAGAAATGCACAGACCAACATTTGACAGAGCTTGGATAATCTTGTGGAAGAGGGGCAAGAAAGATTTTAGGAGTCAATGACATGATAAGAAAATCCAGAATCAACTAGTGGGGTCTCATAGGGGCTCACAGAAACTGAACCAACAACCAGGGAGCCTACATGGAACTGAACTAGTCCATCTCCATGCATGTTACAGTTGTGTGACATGGTCTTCTTGTGAGAATCTTAGCAATGAGAGCTGGGACTGTCACTGACACTGAAACCTAATTTGGGGACCCATTCCTTCTAGTGGATTGCTTTATCCAGCCTTAATAGAAGAGACAGAGCTTAGTCTCAATTCAACTTGGCTATCTAATCTCCATAGGAGGCTCACCTTATCTGAAAAGAAAGAATGGAGGAGAAGTAGATGCAGGGAAGGGACAAGGGAAAGGTGGGGAGTAGGAATTGGGAGGAAAATTGGGAGAGGAAACTGGTTGGAAGTAAAAAAACAAAAATGAACAAACAGAAAACAACCAGACAAGGTAAAAGATTCTGTTTCCTTGAATGAAAAGTTTGTGGAGAAAACTGCAAGCATAGAACATGAATCCCTATATTTCTACATTCCAAAAGGAGTGTTATTAATGGCTTAATGATTTCCCATTTGTACTTCTCTCAGTTCTGACATTCCCCAAATGGCCTGGTCTTATATCCTTCCCACCTATGCATCTGTTCACTCCCTCTAGTTAATTAGCTAGTGAATGTCTATAACTGGTGGACATTTTATTCAAATTCAATCTTGTAATTTAAATATTTCAATGTCAAATTTATTAATTTCTGTGTAAGTGAAACATGAAGCATTTAAAAAATCTTGTATGTTAATGTATTTTTCTAATTATCTTAATTATCTTATGCTTTTATTTTGCAGTTTCTTTGTGCTTCAACTTTTTTTTAAATATTTTCTTAATTGACTCATGAGATATATGCAGAAGACAGTATACTGTTTGTACATATATACTGCATGATATTCTGTGTCTTTGAGCAATATATCCTCATTGGTAAACCCTATCTCCTATTGTTTCTTTTTTTTTTTTTTTCAGCTTTTAAATACAGCACATTTTATATATTCATTCTCCTGTTTGGGAAAGTCTGAGTTTCAGGGGCATGAATGAACAGAGAAACTGGTATATTTAATATGAATGGGTTCTGTTGCTAGGATAATATAATGTCTAGTCTTACAAGATGTGAATTAAGTATCTATGTTCTGACTATTTTTTTAAAAAAAATTCTCTGAAAGAAATTAAAATGAAAGATAGAACTTGCTTACATTTTTTATCAATAGTGGCATTCAATTTCAACTTTAATTTCTTTCTCCATGATCATTAATGAGATTGAATTGTGACTTAATTATTTTTTACTCATCTTAGCCTTTTATTATGTTATGAATCTGGAATGTTGACTAAATGATGTTGTATTTGCACATTTAGTCCTTCAGCATTTGGCACTGTTTTGGGAAATTTGTATCCAACAGTTTTCACTGATCTACTTCTTTTCTTCCAAATTTGACCATCATACTTTCCCTCAAATTATGTAAATCATGAAATCTAGTACATCCCTCTTGGCTCACACTAGGCATGCAAGGATGAGTAAACATAAACATACATGGTCAGGCATTAAGAGTATCACAGTATCTTATAGTATCTTAGGAAATACCCTATGCTCTTTTTTTTTTTTAGTTTTTATTTATTTTATATACCAAACATAGTTGACCACTGTTTCCACTCCCTACCCGCTTCTTTCCATTCACTCCCCATCCACTCTTAGGAAAATGTAAAGCCTCCCAAGGGGAATCTATAACTCCTGGCATACCAAAATGAGGCAGGACCAAGCTCCTCTCACCCACATCAAAGCTGAGTAATGTATCCCACCAGAGCAAATGGACTCTAAACAGCTAGCTCATTTACCAGTGACAGATTCTGGTCCCACTGCTAGGGGCCTCACAAACAGACAAAGTTACAACTGTCCCCCACATGATGGAACTCAGGACTTTTGCTTCTATGAAGAGTGTTTCCCAAAAGTTTATGTACATCAAGCCTTGGAGAGTGCTACTGTTTAGAGATAGCTCCCTTTTAACTGAGTATAGTTAAGATGAGTATGATGAAATCAAATAACCACAGTAGACATACTGTCTTTATAAGAAAAGAAATCAAAAGATATGGGAAAACAGACATAAGTACTAGACTTATGCAAGCACAAACACAAAACCCTAGAGTTCCTAAAAAGGCAGAGGTTCAGAAGAGGGGAAGTATCTATCTTCAGAGCCTCCAGAAGAAATGTTCCCATGGTTTTAATAATACATTTATTTTAGAATCAAACATCTATAATGGGATAGTAAGAGATTTCTATCCTACAGAGCTGTCAGATATTCTGAAAATGTGTATGATAATCCAACAAAGCTAACATACAACCTACAACAATTGATGTATAGATCAGAAAAAGAGAAACCATCATAGGTAAATAACAACAGGTAATAAATTTCCTCGTAGAAGTCCTTCAAACTGAGCAATATTTCCTTATTTGAAAATCATAAACTATCCTAGAAATTGTTCTCTTATAGAGTTATAAAGGTAAAGAAAAGAAATCAGATCACTGCAAAAAAAAAAAAAAAAAAAAAAAAAAACCCACAAATCCAGTGATAGAAATGGTGATGGAAGCATGGCATAGTTCAAAGAACAGGTACTGTTTCCTTACAGAATATAAAATTAATCCCACTGAGAAACGGCCTTGGAGGATGAAAGGGAATGCCATTTTGAGAAGCTAGTTGGTTCAGTAAGAAGAAATATTCAGTAGGTTTGGAAACCAATCAAAACTTTAGTCACAGTGGCACTGGGGAGTAAATGGAAAAAGAGTATACCATCCATTTGTGTCATGGATTTACATAAGAAGTGAGATTAGAAGTCAAATTTCACAGCTCTGGTAAGAAACTTGGTTTGAACCCTGCTTTTCTATACCCTTGTTTGTTTGTTTTAGCACTATTAATGACTATGGAAAGAATTGTTGAGGAGTAAGGCATAATGTTCTAGCTGACACATGGAGATGGCATATGCCATATGATTGGTAGAAATGTTAAAAGCTCTGCAGCTCTCCTGGAATAAAATGAAGGCTGAGGAGAGTAGGTGTGTCTTGAAAATGAGAACTGGCGGACCTTAGGATGGATTGATGATGAGTAGTCATGAAAAAGAGCAACATAAGAGGATGACATATGTATGACATTTTACAGTTAGAAAGAGAGTACTTCTGATACACGTCAAGTTGAGTTTGATTTTACCCTTAAGGTATGTTCTATGGAGGTAAAATGGTTTCCTTGGTTTTTTTTGCAGTTTTCTGAGTTCAGCCCCAAAAAACTTGGTTTTCTTTATCAGGTCACTCAGCTAATTACCAAACATGTTGCTAATAATTTCTCATAATTTAAAGTGACAATGCCATAGTTTAGAATTGCTTATGATATATATGAGATTCATTATGAAATTAATCTGCTACTTATTCAAACTCCCTTATTAATTAGTTCATAATTCTTATTTCTATTATATAATATCTGAATTCTTATATACCATCTGTTCTTACATAACAGACATATTTGAAATATAAAGAACATTTGTGCTTGATAAATAAGAAATAATAATGAAGTAAGAGACAAGTATAATACATTTGTATGACTTTCTGTGGCATGCTCCTATTTCACAGTCAACACTGGTATAGCTGACAAGTCCAGCTACAGAAAGATGTAGTGATTTTGAAATATCTGTTGTTTTCTCCTGCTTCTTGTCCACTTAGTCCAGCTATCTCCTGAGAGCAGGCGGGGCTCACTGAGTTCTCTCTTTCTTCATCCTCCATAGCCTCAGAATATTCTATGAAGCAGCCATCACCTTCTCAACAGAGCACAAAATTCTACAGTTACTAGTTTGTTGTAGAAACTAAAGATGTCGGGATCGACATGTAAAATAATAAACTAAATAAAAAAATGCTTTGACTTCAAAATTTAAGTTCAAGGACAAGTTACTGGGGGAAAGGATTTCTATTTTTGTTTCCACAGAAAATGAAAAGAGGTAAATTCCTTCCAGACTAATGTGGTTTGATCAAGCCAGACCGCCTAAAACAGAGTACCAGGTGATCCTACATTCAAAACAGCTGGACAATAGCAGCCTTACAGACTACAGTCAGGATTTTTGCATCTTCTTCGAATCCCCTTGACAGCAGTTTGGAAAGAAAGACGCCCAAATTCCCGAATATTGTCTATAAATGTTTGTTTTCATTTAAATTGACTTGGTTATATATAATAAATTTAAAGAAGAAACTAAAAATGTTCTTTAATTTGGCAATTTTATTGTGATTTCTGTTGCCTTCATTAACTACAATGGTCACAGACTTAAATAAATTTTGAATATCATGCCCAACTATGGTGAAATGTTATTCATGATTGAATAAAGCTTGCCTGAAGGATCAGATTGCAAAGCTAGCCACATCCATAGAAGCTGGACAGTGGTAGCATTTTCCTTTAGGACTCAGGAGACAGAGATAGATGGATATCTCTGAGTTCAAGGCAGTCCACCAGAGTGAATCAGTCAAAAAGTGTAACAAGCTCATTCTTTTAATCCTAGCACTAAAGAAGTATATAAGGAAGAAGCATGAGGGATCCTGTGGGCAATTAATCTCTAGCCACTTTCAAGAGAGCATTGTAGTCTAGGATCCTGAGGCTTGGTGGAGAGTCTAGAGATACGATCTGAGGTTCAGTTGATTGTCCCTTCAGTCTGATCATTAGTAGAGGTGGGAACTGTCTAGTGGCTAGCTGCTTTGCTTCTTGATCTTCAGCTTGAACCCCAATATCTGTCTCCAGGCTTTTATTATTTGGGCTACACCCAGCCTCATTTTCCTCTATAAACTCTGTTATTCAAATGAGCAATACTGAAGTAATGGAGGTTGCCCATCAACCACATGGCAGCTCAAAACTATCTGTAACTCCAGTTCCAGATAATACACTGCCCTCTTCTAGTGTCCTTGGGCATCAGGAAAATAAGGGGTATAAATTCACACATGTAGTCAACCACTCAAAAAATTAAATGAAATTAAATAAATATCCTGAAAAACAGATTCAAGTAGACACAGGGTTCTGATAATTAATCTTTGTATGTATTATTGTACTAAGATAGTTGAAGGTCAATAATCATGGGCCAGGAAATATGAAGAGAGCAAATAGAAACATATTGCTTCTCAGTCCAATAAAGAATCCAGGTTAGGTCTTCACTAATGCTCCAATAAATTTTTATCTTTTGGATCATTAGTAAAATATGTACTATATTTTATTAATTTTATAATTTTTTGTATTTTCTTCATTCATGACTATATAAAGGCAATGATATTAAGTATATAATACAAGGCTTAAGAATAAAGAGTTGAAATTTTGGGCCTCCAACATGATGTGTTTATAGTGCATAAGACACATGGTATCTCATATAAGTGTAGGAATTAAACTTTTGATAGCTCTGAGAAATAACTTCAAAATAAATTTAAATGTCTCATGGCTGTATAAAAATAATTATTGAAATGTTGTCACCATTTTTATAGGTCTTTAATCCCACAAAAATATTGTATAGAGATATTGAAAATAAATTCTAAACAATCAAGAACCCACTTAAGAATTAGCACTATTTTAATTCACAAAGGATATATACTTAGAAATTTGTCCTTTATATGTGGTTGCTACTCAGTCCTGAAGACAATACAGATGTCCCTTCATTTTCAGAATTCTCTCTTACCTATAAAATTATATGGCTTGCTATTGTAATCCATACAACATGGAGATGATCCAAACTTGACATAGCACATGAAACTAAAGACTCTGAATTGTTACTTATTGGCATTCACTGTCTTCCCCCAAAGCTGAGTAAACACTGCTTCACTGTTAACTATTCCCTGAAGTAAGCCAGGCATTTCATTTCCAACACTTATTCCTCTAACCACAGTCCATTGAAGGCTGAAGATATTATAGTCAGTGCTCTGAGCTCAAAAGTCTTGACAAAATAATCAGCACTTATAGCAAATTGCCAGAGAGAATGGGGGAAATAGACCATTTTAAGCCATTCTGACTTACTGAAATACCAGTTTGGAATTACAGCTGGAGTTCATGAAAAGTCCTTGAAAAACTGCAATTTAACAACCACCTCCTTGCATGTCCCTCAGCAATGACTTTCATTATAGAAGAGCATGGTTTCAAATTCACTACCAGGAAGGTTAAGCTTATTTTAGGTAGGGTTGTCTACAAATTAAACCAAACAACAGAAAGACTTCTAATGGGGGTCAATTTATGAAATGGCTTTCAATGGTCCTAGAAATCTAAATCTAGTGTTGGAGAAGAGAGCTGTGATGATTGTCCCTGAGGTTGAGTCTCCCCATTGCTTCCACCATCCTCAGTTTTAGATAAGGCCTTGCAGTGGGAGTTCAGGCTCAAGAGTCACTTTGCCCCAGGCTGTTCTCTCCCCTTGTCTTCCTGGAGAGAATCAATACCAACAGTGAAGATAGGAGTGACAATTGCCAATGACTATCATCTCAGATATATTTTCAACAACTTCAATTTTCAGTGAGAAAATACAACTCTAATAAGTTGACTGTTGTGTTAAAGCCCCAGTAAACTTGACACAGTGAAAATAATCAGCATGAAAGTTGATATACAATTATTTCAGCCTTTATTATGTATCCAATAGGCCCTTTATTCATTTGTCTTTATATCTATTTGTCTATCTATCTATTTACCATGCATCTATCTATGTATCTATCTTTTTACCTAATACCTATCTATCTATAACAAAATTATGTCATTGAAAGCTAATTACCTACTTCCCCAAGCTTTTCTTCCAGATTATGATAAACCAAGCTTGAATCTCAAATTTTAACATGTCAGAAAAATGAACATACTCAGAAACTTTTCTATTTTACTGTGTGTTATAATTATCGAAGGTATTATTATTGATGAAGAAAGATTATTTTGTTTTAAAAAGAAAAATTAGTAAAATAAAATCCATATAAATTAGTATTATCAACATATATCTTCCTTCAAATAAGTTAACACATTAAAACAATAGACAATATAATCAATATAATCAAATGTCTCAATATTTCATATCTGTTAGTCACAATCTATCACATTTAGTTTATTTAAAGTCACTTTGTCACAGATTTACGTGTGTGTGTGTGTGTGTAATGTCTACCCTCAATTTCTGTGCATAATCTTTTATAAGCATTCTAACTTTTAAAAAATTATTTTACTATTTGAGATTATAATATGATTATATAATCTCACACATTCTACCTTTCCTACATACTCTCCCATATACCTTTATCTGCTCTCCTTCTTTAGCTCGCAGCATTACTTAGTTGCCTGTGTAGAGTTCAGTTCTAATTTGGTCCTTGTTCAACTCATGTTTAGCAGCCATAACACTTCCCTACTACCAATCCTGCTTGTCATAGCTATTTGTTTACAAATTCAATGGCTAAATCTTGGTTCAGCATCTTATAACCGCCTCTAGGTCGTTAATTTATTCTTAACTGTTTTTAAATTTCATGATTGTGTGTGTGTGTGTGTGTGTATTTGTACGTGTGTGTGTGTGTGTGTGTGTTTGTGTGTGTGTTTGTGTGTACCTGGAAATGCTACAGGACAAACACGGAGGGCAGAGACAAGATATCAACTTTTGGAGCCAGTTCTTCTTTTTCTACTATGTGCATTCTGAGTTTGAACTCAGGTTCATCTTCTTTTCCTGTCTTAAGGGACACCATTGCTGGCAGTTCTTCTATATATTTGCTGCTGTTTTTCAGTATCTTACCTTCAAGTCATGCTTGGAGTAGTCTTCTGATGGGTGATGTCCTCTGTATGCTGTGACTATGTGTTTTTCTTATTGGTTGATGAATAAAGCTGTTTTGGCCAATGAATAGGCAGAATTTAGCTAGGCAGGTATTCTGAAAAAAGAGGCAGGGAAAAGAAAGGCAAAGAGCAGTCACCATGTTGCCCCTTGTGAGATAGGATCCTGTGCCATCACCTTGGTAAAACATAGCTACTTGGAGATACACAGATTAAATAGTAATGGGTTAATAATAATAGGGAGCTAGCCAGTAAGGAATCCATGTCAATGGGAAAGAAATTAAAAACACATATTTAGTCTCTAAGTTGTTATTTCTTAAGCTGCTTTGGGACCTGGTAGGTGAAGGTAAATCGATCCAGTGAGACCAAGACAGATGGAGAAAATATCCCAATGCAGTCTTCTGTTTTCTGGATTAGTTTGAAGGATATTTTTCTCTGTGTAGACACAGTTTGATCAAAAGTTTATGCTTGAGACTACATATATATATATATATATATATATATATATATATATGTATATATATACATATATATATATATCACACTTTGTATTTCAAACAGGGTCTTTCAATGTAACGCTGGCTAGTCAAAGACTCAATCAGTAGACCAGGCAATTTTTTACATTAGCTTGCGTCTACCTTCTGGGTTCTATGAAAGGCACACATGCACTAATCTGCTCAGTAAAATTTTATTCTTAATTGCTAACCTGAATTTATTCACTGAAAACCATCTTGCTATATAAATACATTTCTAAAATTCAATTTATAAACTATGATTTAGGTATTGTTTGCATGAAACACCCAAAGTTTTGTTTGTTAAGTTGAGTACTATCGTTTATGCCCATATTGCTAGCACTCAGTTGATGTCACTGGGAGTTCAAGTTTAGTCTCAGATATCTAGCATATTGAAGTTAGCCTGGGTTGTATGAGAACCCTGTCTAACAAAATGACATCAAAATGGTCATGTGTTCTCCTTTAATCCTCATTTTAGGATATTAACATGGTGAAAACTTAATTGATTTATGGTGCTCAGAAGTAGAGCATTTAGGATTATATAAAATCACATAAGCGAGCTGCCAAAAATTGGGATTAAATGATTTTTAAGAAAAGGAAGTAAGAAAGAAAACACATTAAGTGATTGTTGTTTCCAAACATGAGATGTACTATACTCATTCAAAATTCTCTCAGCACAGATGTCATGTTGCAGGAAATGCAACATGAATCTCCAAATTTCTAGTTTAAATAAATAATTTAAAGTGCTATTATTTTTATCTGTATGGGTGTTTTACTCAAAGGTATGTCTACATAACAAATTCATGAACTATCCATAGAAGCCATAAAGAAGGGTCAGATCTGTGAGACTGGAGTTACAGATGGTTGTGAGTGCCTGGATCCTAATCAGGGTCCTCATGAAGAGTATCCAGTGTTGCTTACTGCAAATCCAAGTTTCTAGCCCTTAAATAGACCCTTTAAGCTAGACAGGGTTTTTTATATGCCAGACTGGCCTTGAACTCATGTTTTTCCTGCTTCAGCTTCTTGAGTGTTGCCACAACCAATTTAAATTTTCTTTTTTATAAAATTGTTCCACCTCAAAAAAGCAGGACATTTACTGTGCCAGCAAGAAATATACTGATACACAAAGTCTTAAACCAAGTTTTTGATTTAGCCATTGTTCTAACTTGTGCATATATGGTACTACTCCTTTCAAATATTGCCATTTATCTTCCCTGCAGATATAGAGAAGAGCTGGAAAAGTATAAAACATCCAAGTATTGAAATATTGCAGCAAAATGTCATAATTTAGGTAATGAATATGATATACTTAATATGAATGAATAACTATGATTAAATAGTTATGACTTCATTGACTATTGAAAAATAAAAGTTCATTTCTAGTACCCTTACCAGCAAGTCAATTCTTAAATTTATCCAAAAGGATACTAGAGCTCAAGCCTACATGACTCTAAAACTCAGGTCTATTACTCTATCCAAAGCTTTAGAGACAGAGAGGTCACAATGTAACCACTATTCTCAAACAGGTTTGAAATTCTCTTATTCCAGACACTGACCTGACCAAAAACAATATCCCCACCATTGTCATCACCATCCCCTCTTTATTATTGTCATCACTGTCATCTTTGTATAGCTACAACTATTATAACCATATAATGCAAACCACTGTGAGAGACATGATGAATTTTGATGTTCAAAAATTTTGAATTATGTTTCTATTTTTGTTGTTTTTGCTCTACATTGGAAGGGACAACAGTTAGTCTTTAGGTGAATTCCTATCTATAAATACCATTATGCAGCAACCTTCAACATCATTTTCAGTAGGGGGTATTTCTGTTATCCCTCCATTTTTACAGTTAGAAGAATGAAAGAAAAGATGCACTTAATGTTTAGTTCCATGCTACAAAGCTGTTAGATGATAAACATGTGATGTCAGTAGGCTTTTTTTTTTTTCTCTTTCAAAACCTTACTCTGAAATTTTCTAAAATACTATGGCCATCTATAATTAAGGCACCAGAAATCACTTAGTTATCTTGAACTTTATGATTGGTCTGGAGAGGGAACTTCAAATTTAGAGGCACATTCACGTCTACAGGCATTTCTACTCATGATATTTTTCTCTATTATTGGCAAGCCAAATTCTCCTAGAATTTATATTTTAATTGCCTGTCTGGGCAGAAATGGGATACTTTTGAAAACCTTACATTGTTCTGTTATAATAATACAATATTTAAAATACCTATGAGGCAAAAATGAGTGAAAATTATTTTAGACAGTTTAAAACCAGTGGCATTTTAAAGGACATTTGAAGGTAGCAATTATCTCCTTAAATGAAAATAATGGTCATAAATAGGCTCTGAGTTTATATGGAAACCCATAAGAAAGATGAATATTGCATTTCAGTTATTGTAGCCATCGATCAAGTTTTCTTAATGGAGCATTGTAATTAAGCCCTAGATGTATCATTAATTCAAAGGCACAACAAAAACAAGCAAGCATATGTCCTTTAGGCCAGTCTGTTGGAAATCTCATATGAAACAGATTGATTGCACTTTACAGTGTTACACTTTATTGGGAC
Source organism: Phodopus roborovskii (assembly GCF_943737965.1). NCBI lineage: Eukaryota > Metazoa > Chordata > Mammalia > Rodentia > Cricetidae > Phodopus > Phodopus roborovskii. Next base: position 11,091,303 of record NW_026126418.1, read on the forward strand.
AGATAGAATAGCCATGCCAATATAAAAGATGACAGATGGTTGCTTCTTTTCAATACATTACATGGGTGAGGAAAGACTGACTGAGAATGAATCCCAAAGATGTAGACAGAAATCCATACACTGCAGTCTATTCCTTAGGCACCCATCCAACTGCTAGGATGGCTTGTTGTCTTCAAAATTGATATTCATGTTTGTTGCAGGATATGTGATCACACTGTTAACCCAGAAATTTCATTATTAACTGGAAAAATCTGTTTCAAGCCATGGTGTGGCTCAGCTCTTTCATACACCTTTATTCTAAGAGTTTTCTGCTTCAACAGTATAAACAGGGTTAAATAAAGTCAACCATAAGTTAAGAGTCATAGCAAGAAACCAAGTGAAAGGAAGTGAATATAGGATTATTAAGAAGAAACCGTAGTAGAAGAGGGAATCAGAAGGACAAGTAGAGAGAGATGCAAAGGAAGTAAAACACAGGGACTTTCAATATGAGTCTTGTTCCAGAGGGCAGAGAAGAATGGGGAGGCTTCTGGGATGTTAGCTGAGAAGGAAGGTCAGCTGGGTGCTTTCTCTGCCTTTCTGAGATAGCAGGTTTTCATGCCAGTATCTGGCTCCTCAGTTTTTATTGGTAAAATTGAACGATCAAGATTTTTTTAAAAAATAAAAACAAAGAAACAGCATTTTTATTTTTTGTATAAGAATGTGCACATGTTCTTTTATATGAATGTATATGTATACGTGTGCATGTGTGTGTGTGTGTGTGTGTGTGTGTGTGTGTGTGTGTGTGTGTGTGTGTGTGAATGTGAGGGTCAGAAGTTGGCATTAGGCATTTCCTCTGCCACTGTGTATTGTATTTTTGAGAAACAGTCTATAACCATACTTGGTTCAGAAAAACTTTTGAAGACCAGGCTCCAGAAAAGTGCCTGCCTCCCCCAGCACAGTACTAGGATTGGAGGCACCATCACTCTCGGCTTCTTCCATGGTATTAGGGAACCTGAACACACACAGGTTTACTAACTCAGATAACTCCTTAGCCCCTCAACTTGTATTTTCATCAGAAGAGTCATTTATATCAGCTAAGTTTTTTTTTTTTTTTTCCATTTTCACCAAGTCCTACAGGACAAGAAATACAACCTTGGAGAGAGTTCGCTTTATTTGCTAGATACTGAGGCTTTGAAAAAAAAAACAAAAAACAAAAAAAAACAAAAAAAAAAAACAACAACAACAAAAAAAAAAAAAAAAAAAAAAAAAGAGCCATGGATTTGGAACCATCATGTCTAAGTTCTAAGTGTTTTTCTTAGAAATAAAGTGGCATTCAATATTCCTGTCTCAGTGTTTTTTTTTTTTAAGAAATAAAGTGGCATCCAGTATTCCTGTGCATAACAAAACAAAGAAAAAAATCAAAATGTAAGCTTTTTCCCCTTCCTCCCTAACCCATATGTTTTCAAACTCTAATATGGTGCTTAATAGTTTTAAACTATTTTATTATGAACTCAATACAGATAGTATTGGTTTTAGCCATTTTATTCAGCAAAGTAACTGTTACTACTACACAGTATTAATTATACATAAAAACAAAAGAGTTTTGTTTATGGTTGCTCTGGGACAGATGCATTTATACTGTAGAGTCAGGGTGCACCATGTGCCACTGCTCCATCATTTCTCATTGAATTTAAAAGGCAATCCCCAGCTTTATTTCAGGTGGGGGACTCTGAACTCAATGGTTACCTTGATTGAACTGGTCTCAATGGTCGCTTGTCTCATCCCCTGAAAGGCTGCTGGCTTTTGAACATGATTAGGCGCTGATTGATGTGTGCACCTTAAATCATCTCCCTGGAAGTCCATGAAGAATGAAATGTCACAAAACGGCATGAGGTCAGATAAATACATCAGTAGAATCAGCTCGAATGCATGTGAATGCTGGCCAGGAGGTCAACCCATTCTCCTGCTCCACTTCTAAATACACAATCAGAAAAGTGTCGTCTCCACATTTGAGTCTGGGTCAGAGATCAGCAGCACTCTGTGCACATGACATATGATCCTGAATTATGGATTATGGATTTTGGAGACATCAGACCTTAATAAGCACACACACTCATGGGGCAGACACACACACACACACACACACACACACACACACACAGAGAGAGAGAGAGAGAGAGAGAGAGAGAGAGAGAGGTACACACATAAGAACACTTGTAAATGCACACACAGAACGTGGATGCTGCACTTTAATATTCTCTTATGTTCTCCCATATTGCTATGGGATGTTAATGAATTGGTTCATAATCCTATAAAGCAATCAGATGTCAGTTAGATGGCTCCAAAATTTCTGTTCTAAGAATCTGCTGGATGTGCCTCCGTGTTTATTACTTGTGTCTCACTTTTCTCCTTGGTCTTAATATTCTGGTAGATTCTCTCCCTGTTTTCTCTTCCTTCTTTGACCTATTGCTGATTTCTCCCACCTCTTTTTTCCCATTAAATCTCGTCCTTGAACCAGAGGGCTCAAAAAATAGCTAGGTTAGATATTTATTATAGTGATAATGTGTTTGGGCAAATGATAAAATCCCTTTTCAAGAATGAGTGGTTTGGCTACTAGATTATATGTTTTCCTTCTGGAATATGAAATTATGTCCACACCTTGTGTCTCACAGCAACACAAAGGATCCAAGTACTAGACAGAACCCAGGCTATGCTGCTGATATTTGTCTCTAAGCTGTGCAAGATAAAAAGAAAAAGAAAGTAATTCTGTGTAAATTCAGAACTTAATAGTTGTTTAGAAGTCCAAAAAATAAAATACAAAAGACTTAACAAAATTTGACAATAAATTCTAAGTAATCCCTAGATATCATTATCAGATTCTACTACTAACTTAATTTTCAACCCATATTCACAAGCATCTTAGGAAGGGCACTATTTTCCTGATGGTCATAAAGTAATTTATTGATCTATTAGCAGGTCAGAAGACAATTTCATGTTGAATGAATTGTGATTGCAAATCCAAACGAACTTTACAGATTTAATATGACTAGGAATGTGTGACATTGTCTGCCTTTCCTCATTTATGCAATCTGTCTAGAACTAACCTGCCCATTCACACTATGCTGCATCATGACACACTATGCTGCAGTTTTGGTCAGACTGAATGACACACTGTGGAGGAAATATCACTCATTAATTCACACTTATCATTGAATGCAGCAGGGCTATGTTGTTAAAATAAATTTTATATTGACCAATAAATATTACAGCCTACTTTAGACAAAACCTCCCAAAGCATTAGCTAGGACTGCTGAGTTCTTGAGGGACATGGGTTTGTACAAACTACATTAAAACAGAAATGATACATGTGTTCTTCCTTGCATACTGTTACAAGAAGGCAATGGAAAGATGGCTTATGCAAATATGAAAAATTGTGCTACTGTAAGTGTGGAAATGTAAGAAGAGAATACATACTTCTGCTTGGTGCTTCTCTAGTTTCTGAGGCTTTTTGCTCACCTGTCATTTTGATGATGATAAGACTGAATCCCATTATCACATGTGCATAGCATCTATGAGGAAACTTCCTTCTTACTTATGCAATACAATTTTTCACAGGTCAATTTATGTACACTAAGTTAACAGTTTCCAAGATGATAAACAAGGATAGACAAGAGTCATTCCTGAAAGATTCTGTAAGTAGCCAGAGGAACAGCACAATCAGTTGATCTTCTACAGGAAAGAATGAATAGACTCAAGAGCAACAAAAAATTAACCTCTACTTGTAAAATATGATCTACAAGCATACACAATCTATTTTATACAATGAAGAACATAACTTTGGAGTCAGAGAGAACTGATATAAAAAGAGGGATTTAACTTTGACAACCTGTGCAATCCTGGAAAAGTTACTTCTATCTCTGTGAATTGCTGGGAGAATAAAAAGAATGCACTATATCAGCATTAAAAGTGCTCCTGACTAACACATAGCCACAAATACCCATTGTTTCTACCATTTATAGTCTTGTTTTCAGTCTTTTCCAATCTAAATTTCATGTTAACCAAGTCAAAATCTTCTAATTCAATTCTAGTTTAATAAAATTCTGACTTTTCTTCAGTTTTCTTCATAATTTAAGACATTTGAAAACTCCATCCTCTAAAAGATTAGCATTCCAGATAAAACTGCTTAGTATAGTTAAAAGATAAGATTATGATATTAACTTAGATCAACTCACACATTGTTTGCATGTTCAGCACCTCAGGATTTACTTTACTTAAGATCATGAGGCTTTTCCTTTCAGTTTTGAAACAACTGTGCTTCTTGGGTTGTTTGTATTTATGTTTAAAGATATAAATAATAACATCTACCCAATGTCCAGGAATGAAAATGATGAATGTGCTCTCAATATTCAACTCTTCTTCAACATTATGGTATTGTTAGAACAGGAAAAACAAATAGCACATACTCTTTTAGAATCACAATCTTGTCCATGAAAATTGTCATTTCCCCTTAGGAAAAAAATATAGATAACCACAAAAATGTAAAAGCATGTTTTATTTTTTTTGAAGTAGCAGTGGTAGAATGTGGTCCTTTTAACTTCACAACATATGTTTAATGAGTGCTGTGTTCCATTCACTCTTCTGAGAGCTTGTATATAATTGTTCATATAATTTTTATCACAGTGCTTTAAGACCCTTTCTTTTGGAGCAGGAGGGTAAATCATGAAGTGCATGATTGACCAGGGTTCAAAGTTTTTCAAGAAGAAGGAAGACTATGATTTACAATGCAAGGGAAAAGTACACTTACGGTATTTTTATTTTATAAAAACTAAACCCATACAGGCTTCAGTTGTGTGGATGGCTCAGTTAGCAAAACACCTCCCCTGTAAATGCAAGGACCAAAGTTTCCCATATTTGAAAATAACAATACAGCTGAGCAAGTGGAAACATGTAATACTAGTGCTGATGGGGATGGAGACAGAAGGATACCTGAGGATTTTTGGAAGGACATTCTATCCCAAATGACAAGCTTCCATGACAGTTATAATTAAAAATAACTGTCAATATACTTGTACCAAATAACTGAGAAATTGGATCTTAGACAATATTGATTGTATGTCTAAAATAAGTATAAAACATAATTAAAGAAACTACACCATAATGCACCCAGACACCAATTACTGTGAAAATTATTGTAACATTTTGTTTCATTCTATTCTAGTCTAGTCTAGTCTATTGTTTTCTCTTAAAAGGGGTTACTACATTTTGCCACCAATGATATCTAGAACAATACCAAAAGTAAGAAGCTTGTAGTGAAGTGGAATTCATTTATTTTTTTCAGTACAGTTGGGTTCACTAAAATTGTTTCTGCTGAAAAAATACCAGATTTTAAGGCAGATATCAGCAACAAGATCCATTGTAAAATTCTGCTGCTTTCCCATCACTTATGCTATTTCTCCATTAACAGTTTCTGGATATGTTGTGAATGGCACCAACAACTACTTAGTTTTCAAGCTAAGATCTGGGTTTTGGTATGTTCTAGTTAGCTCCTCGCTCTAATATTAAATCAATTATCAAAATCTCATCTCCCCAGAAGTCAGCCCCATTTTCCATCTCTGTCCATCCCAGTATGTCTGATATCCACTTATGTGTGAGTACATACTGTATTTGTCTTTCTGGGTCTGGATTACCTCACTCAGGATCTATTGGAGGGGGGCCTTGATAGTGGGATTAGGACTTATCTTGGGAGCATGAATTGACTTTTTGGAGCCCATTACCTATGGTGGGAAACCTTGCTCAGCTTTGACACTGGTGGGAAAGAATTGGTCCTGCCTCAACTTGATATGACAGACTTAACTGTTAACTCCCTACAGAATGCCTTATCCCCTCGGAGTAGTGATTGGGTGGTGTAAAATGGGGGTGGGAGAAGGAGAAGTAGGAGAATCTGTGGTTGGTATATAAAATTATAATACTTTTTAAAATAAAAAAATAGAAAAAATATCTGCAATTACTGTACTTTGGGAGTAGTTTGGTAGCATTTTATCACTATTCACATCAATGGACAAAGAAAGTTTCAAGCTTATTAGACAGCCACACTGTGACTCATGTGCAAAATTAGAATCCAAGTTAGTGATCTAACAAAGAACTTGAAAAAGCGGTATGATTTACATAATTATTGGAAAGACAGAAGTATTGGAGAAACATATTAAAAAAAAATACTCTCAAAGCTAGATCACAGGATCTGGAAAACACAGAAACTCATGCATCTGTAAAATTAAGAAACATGTAAACACCAGAGAAAGAAGATAGTGTACGTACATCAAAATAAATAATTAAATGTTTTTTTACCTTGATTTCTTCATCTAAAAAATGGTGTTTACTGTATCCTAGATTATATTTTGCTGTGGCTTTACAAAAGTTTAAAGGTCATTGCATATAATGTCTGATGTGGTATATAGGTTATATATGCATTAGTATATATTGTATGTGGTACATGTGTTAGCATATATGATTTACTTACTAAGGATGAGTAGACATCATTCTTTATACATTGGCATGAATCTTTTCCTATTTTCTTAAAAAAACAGTTATCTACTTAGCCAAATAAGTTAGCCAAATAAATTTTCTCATGCATTGTTACCAAGGAAAGAAGCTTGTAGCATATTCAAGCTTATAATTTATATGGAGACAAATGTATTTCAAAGTAATAGGTTAAGAACAAAATAAATGTTTTGTTGTTACTGTTGATTAATTTAAATAGTGGTCTAGAATTATTTATTTATTTCTCTAAAATCAAAATATGAAAGAATTCTATTATACTTTAAAAAAGAAATTAAGTATAATGGGGAAATGGTAACATAGGCCATTATTTAATGGTGTTTGCTGCCAAGCCTGACTACCGGAGTTATATCCAAAGGTTCTATGTGGAGAACTGACTCCTATGTGTTGTCTTCTGACCTCTATATGGAGTGTTCAAACCAGAAGACTTGTCCAACAGTACCTGAAATGGGATGAGGTGGTAGGATTAAAGGAAAAACAAAGAAACAATACAGAGTTGCCCATGGAAAAACTGTCACTAAACACCACTGTGGCCCCAAATTTATTTCTCATAGCCCTTTTATATCCAACGAAAAAGGGTGGGAGTATGAAAGGTTTTCCTTACCATGGTTCAAGGAACAAACAAGCATAATCACTTCCTTAATTCTCAAAACATCTGGTAATTACACCTTTGGCCAAGCATCCTGTTATTTGCCCTTGAGGAGCAAGAACAAGCTTGAATGCTTTGACTTTAAGTCAAGATGGAATGGAGTCAGTCACTGAGGGGCTCCCACACTGCAGTACTTGTCAAATATGCATTCATATAGAGAAAGAGTCTGAGAGAAACAGACACACAAACACAGACAAAGAAAGATGCATAATTGACACACAGACATACAATCAGTGAAAGAGAAGAGAGAGAGAGAGAGAGAGAGAGAGAGAGAGAGAGAGAGAGAGAGAGAGAGGCAGAAAGAGACAGAGAAACTAAAAGTGAAATCTTAAAGGAGACTAGGAGACTATCAACAAAATGGGGCTGTTGCCATAGTAATGAATGCTTGTTTCAGAGCTTAAATGCCAGAACTAAGAGTTTAGATAAGACAAAAACTTTTTTGTATTCACATGTTCTAAAACAAAACTTAGGAAGCTATTTAAAGATTGTTGTTATTCTAAAACTATGTGTTACAATCTGGCTTCTTACAAAACCAACCTCACACACACATGCATCCTTGAAAGCAGTTGTGTAACCAGCTCACACACATATATGCTTATGCTGGACACAGAATCCTACATTTATAGTAAGATCTAACATTATCTCAGAAAATGTGTTTTGACCCCAAATAATTACCAATTTATTATTTCTCATATCCAGTCAATAGAGTATATGGATAGCCTCATTCTCTCTTTGTTCAAAAAATGTGTTCTTTCATGTTTAAAACCTTTCAAGTGATATTTCATAATTATGAATCTAAAAAAAGCATTCCCAGTATCCTCTTGATCAGCAGTGTTAAGTAAACAATCAAGAAAATAAAGCAAGTAAGACATCTCATGAGGTCCCAATTATCATTGGAGCATCAATGGTGCTTTCACAAAAATCCATCATTACTCTAGCTAATGATCAGTAAGTATAATGCAGATGACTTCTGCCTTGGTCCAGAGACCTCAGATATTAAGGGAGGATACAACTGTTAATCCCAGGTAATATAAAGCCCACTTCTCATGGATCACTGCTCAAGCAATCTTATGACCAACTTTGAGTTCAGATTTCTAAATCTATAATGATTTTTAAAATATCACTCCATTTCTTTGTGTTCTTTTTACAAAAGAATCTGATTTAAAGGGAGTAGAACCTGTCCCTTTGTTTAATCTGCTGACCATTCCTCATTTGTACTTTTGTTTAGGTCAGAGACTTTAAAATATGTTTCTTGTAAACTACAAATGGCTCAGCTATCTACCAAAAAATTCATTGTAAATGTATGTTAAAGTTGTCAAAATTAATGATATAAAAACTTTAAAACATGATAATAGTCATAATATTATAATATTACCTTGTGTACTTAAAATTCATTACTGAAAAAAATGCTATCCTTTTTATTTTAATTAGCATTTGGAATTGTGTAACACAATGGGCTGTATGATCACATACACACATAATCCTTTGAAGATATTCACCCCAGAGAAACACTATTCTACTATATACAAATAATTGCAATTAAATGTGTGACTGAAAACAAATTTTACTGATAAAATAGAGTACTGATGTCCCAAACGAAAACTTTTTATAAATAAGATAAATGTTCTATACTAGGTGATTTTTTATTATATTTAAAAAGCACAATATCTGACTATTGAAAATGATACTCCAAAAATTACAGGTTTTGAGAAATACTATGATGTATCATTTGTGAAAATGAGATTAACAGAGGGAGAATAATTGAGATATATATGTGTATATGTGGTGTGTGTATGTGAGAGAGAGAGACAGATAGAGAGACGGAGAGAGATTAGGGCATAGAGAGGGAAAGGGACACAGACAAAGAGGGATGGAGGGATTGAGTAAAAAAGGGAGGGAGACAAGAAAGGAGGGAAGTAGGGAGGGAGGGAGAATCTGGATGAATTATATACTAAGGTATCTCTTTAAATAATGCATATTTTAGAGTTGAGAAAATTATAGAATGTGTTTGTTGTCTTTTGCTTGTGTCTGATTTCTAATTTCCTTATAGTGAACATATATGACTTTTTTTAAAAAATAAAATTGCATACTGTTACTGGTAGTCTCATAAAGATTGACATACTAGTATGCACCAAAGTAAGACAACTTCATTGAACTCTGATGCTGCTAATTACAATGACTTTACCACTGATATTAGCCACTTAATAGTATGCTATTAACCAATGTAAATCCAGTGCACAAAATCATAGGTCATTATTTTTCACTGCTGTTGGGGGCCATAATGCAATAATGCAATAATAGAAACAGACAGCAAATTAGCTAGTTCATAGGTCAACGTTGTAGAATAAGGCCTTGATATTATAAAGGTGCGCCAAATGATGTGACAGACTTTGATGATCCACCAAGGAAGGCCTCACCCTTCCTGGAGGAAATAAGGGAGGGGTGGAATGGGGTTGGTGGGGAACACAGGAGGATGGGAGGGAGAAAAAACTGGGATTGATATGTAAAATACAGTTGTTTTTTATTTAAATAAAAATAATTTTGAGGGGAGAAAAATAAAAAAATTATTCGCTGTGTATGTTTCTTTTCTTAAAAGTTAAATGGAAGATAATGCCTATGAAAATATCCCCTTTCCCATTAAAAATATGAGTACCAGGGATAAATCCTGAGAGATGTTCCCTTAACCGAGAGGCAGGATGGAGGGCCTAGTCCCTACTTCAAATGACTTGACAGATTTAGATGACCCCTCCAGGAAGGCATCACCCTACATGTGGATTGGGGGGAATGGGATGGGTGGGTGGTCAGGGGCATGGGAGGGTGGAAGAGGGGGAGGGATGGAGAGGGAACTGAGATCAATCTGTAAAATAAGAATAATTAATTAATTAATTAATTAATTAAAAACACAGGATAACAAACAAACAAACAAAACACTGAGAAGTTCATTTCAAACTGAAAGAGTCTGAGAAGACATGATCTTGGGATGCAATGTCTACTTCTGATATGGGTACATTTTTCATAAAAAAAGAGTTGTTGAAACATTGGTGTAACTTGAATAAAGTGTCATATTAGACGGAAAAGCAAAATAAGAGCAGGGTTGGTGATTTAAATACCTATATAAGCAGTAGTGGGCTTGTCTAGGGTTTACATGGCCCTGGGTTTGATTCCTAGCATTTGTATATGTACATACATGAACATATATAATATAAATAAGAATCATACTTACTACAGATAAGTATGACCCTTTCCTTGAGGTGAGGTGATTATCACAATAACACTTAATGAACAAGCATTTGAATAAGGAGATATCTAATTTCCAAACCTTTACTTGCTTCACGCTTTTATAATGTAAAGAATACTCTTTTAGAGACTTTCCTTCTTACTGGACCATTTTTGTGGGCATAGCTTAACAGAGTCCATGTTATCTTCAATGCATGAGAAATGTAGTTTAGCAACTTCTGCAAAATTTAAGGAAAATTCTAAATGTTTCATAAATAACTTATGAAATTTACAGATAATCATAGTAAAAGGCCAAGTTCCAAGATTTTGAAATGCAGAAGTAGATCAATGAATAAGATATAATATTGCCTACAAAGACCATCATAGCTCATACTACTATGAATAAGCAAACAGAATTATAGTAGAAGCATCTCCCAGGTAAGATTATAAACATTTCCTTCATCTTCACTGCATTTTTTCTTTTCCACAGTGAAAGTTATACATCAGGTTTCATCATACACTTATTGTCATCTAATTTATGTAAGTTTTCAGTGTTGCCATAGATTTTGATTATCCTAACTTAATTGTAGAAGGTACTTGTATTTAACACTTCATGCCAGAAGTGATAACACATGTCCATAATTCAGGCACTAGTCAGGATAAGACAGGAAGAATGCATATTTGAGACTAGCCAAGGCAACATATGAGACCTTGGCTTAAAATGAACAGAATCAATAAACATAAAATAACAGTTTGTCAGTATCCTGCATCACTCATACTCTAGCCTCTGCTGTCTAGGAAGTATGAGGACTTCAAGAAGAATACCCCAAGAAACAGTCTATAAAGATAAAAGTTTTCAATTCTGTTTTTACTTTCTTCTCCCTGGATTTTCACAGCATCTACTCACACTTTTAGGCTGAGGAATCAATAAATTATTGTTATCTCCAACAGAGCTCCACAATCACACTACTGACTACAGTAGAGTCTCAGGAACTCTTGGTAGAGTGTACACCAAAATCTTCTCATAACTAATTGCATCAAGTGGCTATGATATTACTTTTTTTTTCTTCCAGGCAGAGTTATCCTGGAAATTCTCTTGAGCCATAAACTCTGACATACTAGAACACTACTAGGAGATGAAAGAGTCATGTGGGGTTCTTTGATACACCCATTTTGCCTGGATTAAACTAATTGTTCAAGTTCATAAGCAAATATATAGAACCAGGTACTTTTGAATCATAACTCAGTCCTATACCCTGCTATTGAGCCTCCCCATAAAATTATTTCACAGCCAGAACTGATGTTAACATAGTAGCACAACAAAAGATATTGTCAAAATATGGCAAGCATGTGCTTGCCATAACAAAATACATTTTAGTGATCAGGAAAATAAGTTGAAAAATATTTTCCTGATGACAGGATCACTGGAATTCTCTGTACATTTTCTGACAAATGTTAAATGTGCTGATATATAGAAAATTCCTTATCAGGACCCAGAACATACTCTATGTCAGGATGCACTGGTATCATTGGTTGAGGAATAAAGGATCCACGGACACTTAGGGAAAATGTTGATAACAGTGATTATAATTTTTTTATCAAAGCACTTGTGAAGTATGTAATCATGTTTTCAAAATTACTTTATCCCAATCAGACACTCAACATCTCTATTCTTCAATCATTTTCTGCCTGTCTTTGACAGAAATGAGCAAGGTTAAGTTATGTATAAGAGCCAGAACCAGAGCCGGACTGAACAATGAGCTTCCAGGGGCAGCTGAGCATCTGTGCAGCACTCCTAAGGCTGACTGCTTCATAGCTCCATTTAAGACAGCAGAAGCTGCACCTTGTGAGCTGATTAGAATCCATCACAGTTGTTCCCTCTGCTTTCTGCTTCTGGTTTAAGATTTAAGCCTTTGAGTTCACCTCCAGCTCTTCCTACTAGGTCTGCAACCAGCTCTCACACTGTCCCAACCACATTATACCCTAGCCCTCTGGAACTGTTGGCTCAAATAAACCTTTCTGGAGAGAGAGGAACAGAGAGACAGAGACAGAGAAAGAAAAGAAATGAAGGAAGGAAGGAAAGAAAGAAGGAGGGAGGGAGGAAGGAAGAGAGGGAGGGACGGATGGAGGAAAGAAACAGAGATTTAACAAATCAACCACAGATATGGTTAGGGCATGCAGGGCATACACACTGTGAAGTCAACTTGACAAGTAGTAACACTGACCATTTAAAAATTTCTTCGTCATCTCCCTCTTGATGGGAGATGTCATTCTGCAAATATGTTTCTCTTATTGGTTACTGAAAAAAATCACTATTGATAAATAGGAAGACAAGATAGATGGGGCTAGGACACAAAGAGGATTCTGGGAGATAAAGTAGAAAGGAGTCAAGATGTAGGGACTTAAGAGAAGAGGTCTGGACCCCCTCTGTGTAAGATAAGACTACGTGGAAACACTTAGATCAATAAAATGGGTTAATATTTAAGACAGAGCTAGCTAATAAGAAACACTAGAAACAGTCCAACAGTTTTATATCTAATAGTATCTCTGTGTGTTATTTGGGGCTGACATGGCTCTGGGACCAGGCTGGTAGGAAACTGCTTGTAACACCCTCTCTTTACTTTCCCTCCCCTACAGTTAAACATGCAAAGAACGGATATTCATGATGTTTGATCTTTATAGCTGATTGTCATTATCTTCTCTTGAAAACACCATAGCTCTTTCAACCATGTGAAAGAAAAAAATCTTTTGTTCCTTGTGCTTCCCTGATAAAACTTTGTCATCTCTCATAGGTATCCCATTGAGTCCATTCAGGCTATTCCACTATGTCCTGGGAAATCTCACTCCCCTCTACACCAAATGATCACTTGTTTTCCACTACCCTTGTTCACACAAAAATTAAGTTCAATATATGATACCAGACTTCACTGAACCTCAGTCTCTTCCCTATAATTTGAAACTTCCTCTCATTAATAACCTACTAAATACCAGTGTCATGCCCACCTAGGAAGTTTGCTTCCTAATCTGACCCAAAATTGTTTCAACTGAGGCGAGAATGTCCTAACCTGGAATTTTGCCTTCTTAGCTTTCACTTTCATCCTATGTCCTGCTCTAACATCACAAACACAGCATACTTTTCCCCTAATGATCCCATGTTTAGTTTCCAGAATTCATTAACTTTGTTGTAGAATAAGGTCTTCTGTGTAAAACAGCTATGAGTTTTTTTGTTTGTTTGTTTTTTTTTAATCAGATCAGCTATGAGTGCTTGCAGAAATCCATTTTGACAGGGCTTATTGCCAGTTGAAATTCCTTCATAGAAGGAAGATGATTTGGTGGAAGTGGAGGTCATTTGTATCTAGCCTTGGATTCTAGTAATTCCTCCCAGCCATTTATTTGAAGTGTCTCAGTAAGCTACAGAAGGTTAATAAACAGGGACTCCACTTTCCCTTATCAATACTAGGCAAAGCATTTCCATGAAACTGATTTGGGGTCCTCCACAAACTTGTGAGCTTCCTCTTGCCCATGTTCTCTAAGTCCATAGCCTCTATGGTTCCAGGGTGAATGTTAACAGAATCTTACTCTTGTTTATCATTGGGACCTTATTAGGAAGGAAGGTGTAGATATCTCTATGTAGACAGAAACTTTCAATACAGTTTTTTTTTGTTTACAAATCTTAATCATATTGATCACTATTTAATTTATATTTTGATGTCTTTTTTTTCTGTTTTGCATATTGAATTAAATACTTCATAAAAAAACAATTATTCTGCTCCTTTATTCAAAAGTCCATCCCTCTTAACTAATATTGTGACCAGCACATAGTCACTCAGAATATATCCATTTAATAGGCAGTTTTTAAAAACAGGGTTTGGGTCTGGAAAGATGCCAGAGCATTTAAGAGCTCCTGTGCTTTTAGAGGAGCAGAGTTTAATACCAAACACACACATAGTACACCACAATCACTTGTAACTCAAACTTTACAGGATCTGGTACGCTCTTCTGGAAACGATGGACACCAAGTATGCACATGGTATATAAAAATACATACAAGCAAACACTCATATACATGATATTTAAAATAAAAACAAATAAATCTTTTGAAGCAATGTTGAAAAATATAGATGCTATTATAAACAACTGCTTAATTTCAATCTATGTCTTTCAGAACATAATGGTGGCTTCACAGTTTAAAATGCAACCGAGACTGCTTAGTTATGTCCTCCTTTTATTCTATTAAGAAATGCAAGGTTCTTTTTTCATGGAAATTTTGAAGAGAAAAATTGAAGTGTGTTTCATTCTTACTCACCACCTTTTATAGAAATGACTTCACCAAGAAGAAAGAAGTGAAAAGGTCACTTCTCTATGGAGGAAAGGTGACCTTAACTAATGAAAACATTCAGAATATAAATCTTTCAGTTTAGTGCACTGGTTATATTCATGGAGACTTTCTTACTCAAAATAATCTTCGACTGCGGATTTTTTTTTTTTTGTTTTTGTTTTTGTTTTGTTTTGTTTTTGGTTTTTGGTTTTTTTTTTCCACTACAGAAGCAGAGAATTTCCCTAGCTTGGCATAGACTGTAGTCTTCTGATTGCAAGGCTAGGAAAGTCTAATGATATCTGATGAAGTCACTAATTATTTTCTAAGTCAAAGACACTAGGCTTTACACCAGAAACAAATTTTCAACTACAGGGAAAAGCATATTAAAGTTCACATTAAAGCAGATAGTTTGATTTCTATTTTTTTTTTTTTTTTTTTTTTTTTTTTTTGATTTCTAAGCCCAGCTTTGACATTGATCCAGACTATACGCTGAGGAGTAGAAAAAGATTAAGATTTTGCTTCTAAAACACAGAACACACACACATACACACAAACACTCAGTCCACCATATATATTAATATCCACACAGGTAGACATTTTAACTTATGGTCCCTAGTTGATGGTGCCGTTTGTGGACATTCAGAAGATACAGCAATTGTAAAGTGAGGATGTCACTGGAGGTGGTGCCTGATGCCAGTTCTAGTACACTCTCTCTTCTTCATGCTTACGGTTGAGTATATGTGCTCTCAGCTTCCTGCTCCGGGAAGCATGCCTAGCTATTCCTCACTGCCATAATGGACTTATAATCCTCTGGAACCATAAGCCCAAATAAACTTCTTATATGCATTAGTCATGTCATTTTATCACAATATCAGAAAAGTAACATACATACATCAGCTTACAGCTGTATGCTTCCTCATTGTGAGCGCAATCATATAATATGTAACTTTAGAGTACATACTACCCTGCATTAAATACTATGTACAAGAAGTTAAATGATGTTTAGTATGACCTCAGAAAGTTGTATGGAGTAAGGTTTTTTCCGCCCGAGGCAGAGTCTTGTTTCGCCGCCGAGCCAGCCCCAAATAACACACAGAGACTCTGTATATGATATAATTCTGTTGGCCAGTTACTAGTGTCTTATTGGCTAGCTCTGTGTTAATTATTAACCCATTTCTGTGTATTTCCACGTGGTCTTACCAGCGAGAGGCAGCTGGTGGTTCTAATCTCTCCAGACTTTCCATGTTGACCCCTCCTTCCTCCTTCCTATTTCCTCCTTGTCTCCTAGTCCCTCCTATCTTCCTTTCCTATTGGCCAACAGTGCTTTATTCATTAACCAGTATGAGAAACATATACAGAATGACATCTCCCATCAGAGAGTTAATGTAATGGTCACTTGAATTAATTCTAATCTATCTGATCATATAAAAAACCAAGTGTTTACTGGCTTGAATAAATGTGCGAAGCAAAGAAATATTTTTAAAAAATTACATGATTAGTATTCTTTCCATTTATTAGTTATTCTCCTTGTTGTCCCATATCTTCCAGGTTAAGGAAGATAATGTGATTCAAGCAGTATTAAATTCTGATATTTTCATTTGTTTTTTATTGAAAAAAAACATGCAGACCCCAAATAAGCATGAAATAATTTAGAAGTAGATATAAAAATCAGTTCAGAGATACCAGTACCATGAGAGAAAAAAGGTCGGTCATCATTCAGACTGTAATCAGCAGCAATAAGTGGGATAAAAAATGAGTTGCTTTCTGGGGTAATCATGGAGACTGTATGCTTTCTCCCAAGATCATTTATTTCATCAGTGGCAATTCTCTAGTCCATTTTCTCTAGTGTTTATAATGAATATATCTTTGAAGAGTTAGAAACAAACCAGATTCAAGGGGAAGCAAGGCTATGAATTAGAAGACACATGGGGATTGAGAAACCAGAGTGTAAATCAGTGGACTTGTGAATGAATAGCGAGTGTTAGAGGCAGGTGATGGAAAGCACTATTTAAGAGTGAGTATGATGCAGGTCAAGGAAGGTTTTTTAAGGTAAAGTCAGAAATTTGACTATAAAAAATCAACAAAAGAGGAGGTGCTAATAAATTTTTCTTTATGGAATTAACATGTGTAAAGACCTTTTGGGCTGAATCAGAGGACAAATCAGATAGAAGTCAAATGAACTGTTTCAGTTCCCAGGGTTGTTTTCTTCCATGTGTGAACAATATACATGTAAAATAAATAAATAAATAAATAAATAAACAAATAAATAAATAAATAAATAAGAGAAATCAGTTTGTAACCAAGGTCCTTTCTTCTGGATCAGTTGCTTTGTGCTTTGTTTTGATTTGTTTTTGGTTACTGTTTTTTTTTGTTTGTTTGTTTTTTTTTTTTTTTTTTTTTTATTTCTTGGCTCCAAGGGAAAGGACATGCATTCTGTTTCTAGGTTAGAAGATCATATTAATGAACAGGAAATTTGAAGAATTCAGGGCACTCATGCATATGACCTATGGCTTCACCTAACATATGATAATCAACATATTAAGAAACTTTCAAGAGACCTAGAATCAGTGAGCAAAATAGTACGACATTGCACGGGGTACACGCTAAACAGACAATTTTTAGAATTTTAGTATATCTGCAACTTAGTTTTATGATCCCACATCATATAAACTATTTTCTTACCACTCTGGAATGCCTGGGTGACAAACTAGTGGGTGGCATATGCAAACTAAGTTTTCCTAAAGATAGATTAGCATAAGTGTTACTGTGTTGTCACATGAATCTCTTGAACAGAGATAGATGTTTGAATATCACTACGGTATAAACAGTTGCCTACTATGTGGGATTTAAGTGAGTTCCCAAGATAAGTAGTGTGAGTTGCCCTCCTGAGGTGCTAGCTACATAGTCATAATCAGAGTTAGTTAATATAGAGCCTGCAATAGCACCTAGCAAAATAGATGATCTCTTGGGAATCACTCATGTATGAAGTTTTAGAGATAACTAAGACCAGTTTCATTAATACCCTGAAAGTATAGTATTTCCTTCATAGAAGATATATATATATATATTTATTATGGGTTGATATATATACTGACATTTTTCTAACAGTAATAATACAGATAATTTTAATAATTTTCAAAATCATGGGTCTTCGGTAAAGGATTCATTTCATAAATAACATCAAGATGTGCATGAAACAGCAATTATTCAAACAATGATATGTGAAATCTCAATGTCTGTCATCTTTTTAGTGCTTTTCATGCCTTTTGCTCAAACCTTCTATGCAATCCTGTGTTCATGCCACTACATCTTCACTCTTTCCAGTGTTCCTTTCATGTATTTAGTAATTGGGTTGTTTCAAATGCTTAAAAATCCTCAATTGCAAAAAGGTTTCCAAAGACAAAAAATAAGCATAATTTACTAATAGTTATACAAGGTGGGCATACACTTACATGGGTTTCAGGGTATTATTCTTCTGTTTCCTTTTGTTCCTCTGAACATGAGTTGTCAACTATGAAGGGCATGGACTTTACCATGATAAGGATAGCATTCTTTATTTTGTCCTTAAGAGTTTTATAAAATCAATGTGGCCATTCTACGTGGAGTAGGTTTGGCCATTTTTCAGTTCTTTCACTGTCCAGTGGTCATGTATCTCTGCACTTTCCTTCAAGTTTATGGCTGTCATAGTCTGGATTTCTCTGATGAGTCTTCTCATGAAGAAAATTAATTTATTGTCTCTATTTCAGTTTTCAAGTCTTGAACTATTTCCTTTACCTGTTTAATTGGTTTTTCTTGGCTTTCCATACTTTAAGTGGTTTGTTCATTTCTTCCAATTTTTGTTTGTTTTTCTCCCATTTCTTTAAATGATTTTCTCTCATCGTCTTTGAAGGCCTCTATTATTTTATGAAGATATTTTTTAAGGCATTCTCTTCTGCTTCATCTGCTTTGGGGTGTTCAGGTCTACTTGGTGTAGAGTCCCTAGATTCTGGTGTTGTCATGCTTGTCTTTCTATTGTTAGGTGTTCTCTTGGATTATAGTCTTGCCATTGCTTCTTGCAGTGGTTGCAGGTGGGGTCCCTCTCTCTCTCTCTCTCTTTGTCTGTCTCTCTCTCTCTCTCTCTCTCTCTCTATATATATATATATATATATATATATGTATATGTATATATATATATGGTCAAATTTTCGATGTATATAGCTCTGGGTCGCCCAAGCTCTCTAGGAGGTCTCTCCTCAGGCAGGGGCCAAGCAATGGGGGTCAAAGATCAAGCTCCAGTAGAGGCCTGGTGAAGGGGGTCAGGCAGGGACATAGATTGGTCAAGCATGGATAGGTGGATCTCTGACTGGGACCAGGAACTCTGGCAGAGGACCAGCAGTGGGGGGGGGTCACAGATCAGGCAGGTGGGGATTCAGGGTGGTCACTTGTGGATAGGCAGGTCGACTGGCTCAGAGTAGCTCCAGGAAGTTCCCAGAAGATTGTTGGTTTCACCCTCTCTTTCACTGCTTAACCAGAGCTGTAGGACAATGGGCGGAGTAAGGCACAGGGTGGGTCAGGGCAGGCTATTAATGGGGGTGAAGGTGGAGGTGGGGGTGTATCAGAGCACCAGGAGTGCTCTTGCTGGGGACAGGACACAGTGGGGTGCAAGATTCAGGGCCAATGAAGGGAGTTCCCAGGGAAGGATGTTGGAGGTATTCAACTAGAATACAAGGAAGATTCTAAGAGATTTATATGAATGAGGTCCTTCACAGAAGGAAAAAGGGACAAGATCTCCTGAGAATATAGGGAGTGTGGGGGGTGGCAGTGAGTGGAGAGGTAACTAGGAGGAAAAGAGAGAAAAAGAGAGAAAGAGACCATAAAAGAGGGAGTCATTATAGGATAAAAGAGAAAACTGAACCAAGAGAAATGTCCAGAGATCTACAAGACTGGCCCCAACTAACAATTTGAGCAATAGTGGAAAGGCTACCATAAATGCCCTTCCCTAATAATGAGATCGACGACTAACTTATCCACCATCATAGAGCCCTCATCTACTAGCTGATGAAAACAGAAGCAAACACCCACAGCTAAACACTTAGCTGAATTGGAATCCAGATGCAGACAGGGAAGACAAGACCAGACTACAGAAAAACATAGAGACAGCTGACCTGAACAAGCAGGAGCTAACTGGCCCCCAGACTGACAGTTATGTATCCAGCATGGGACTGACTCAGACGCCCTGAACATGGGTCTCAGCTAGAAGGCCTGGGCAGTGTAAGGGCCATCGGATAGTGGAACCAGGACATATCCCTGGTGCACAAAAGTACTTTGGGGGCACATCCCCCATGGAGCGATACACCCTTATTCTAGAGAGAGGAGAGAAGTCCTAGTCCCTATTCCAAATGACTTGGACAGATTTAGATGTCCCCTCCTGGAATGTATCATCCTACATTTTGAGGGGAGGGGTTCTCTTACTTTTTGTTGAAAGTTTAAAGAGGAACCATTTATGTTTTAAAAAAGAATTAAATCACTCCTACAGTTTTTAAGCTCATTAAAAAAATAGCAATCTGCTTATGTGATCCTTTGAGAAATATAGGAATATATTTTTTCTAACCAAAGTCACATAGCCTTTCAGCAAGTGTATCATTTTTGAACTTATAGAAAAGATATGGTGAAAATTTAGCTATCTATTTAGGATTTTTGTGAAAGGGTATATTAAATGTAGTTAAGTAAACAGATTCTGAGATAAGCTACAATGTTGAGTTATTTGTGCCATTTTTCTCTATCATGATTAGGTTGCACACAGAACTGTTGTGCACAGGGTAGGGTCATGCTCACTGGTTTTAATTAACTCTAAGTTCATTTTAAAACCTCTATATAATGCTTGTGAAATAATTGTGTTGGAACAAAGTTAAGGCATTGGAACAAAGAAAGCTAATGTTCATAAATCTCCATGTTCACAACATAAAGCTTCAGTAATAAGAAAACGTGAAGTATTTTCAAAAATGCTAATGGCTTGGGAAGTATTATTGGAGCACTGCAGAAATAAATTAAATATGTGAATGTCAGCAGAGAAAATAATATACATGTTAAAGGAAAATACATAAAAAAGGAGGATATGGGATTCTAAAATGATGAGGTCAAAGCAAGAAGGCCCATCTCTCTCTCTCTCTCTCTCTCTCTCTCTAGATATGATATATACAATATAACATATGACAGTAATTTGTAGCATTTATTCAAACATATTTTCGCAGGTTTTATGATATCTGATAGATAAGCTATGATGAGTAGATAAATGCATAGAAATTAAGTGTTACAGGATATTTTGGGAAATAGCCTAACTTTCTAGACAAAGAGACTGTGGATCAAAATGGCTCCTTATTTTTGTCAAGTTTCCCATAAATCAGGTCCTAAAAATCAGGATTTTCTCATTTTTATCTAGTGCACTTTCTAATAAAGTCTCCAAGGTAACATGAATTTATAGGAAATTATTATACTCGTTAGTCATATCATCTTGTATAACATGAGCATTATGATTTCAGTGAGGATTTTCAGTACACCAGCTGCTATAGATACAGGGATGAGTAATGTGAACTTTCATGCTGAATAAGTTTGCAATCACATACAGATGATAAACACACAAGTAATGGGTTTTTTTGTTGTTAAAAGATAATGAAATTCTCCTTAAAATAGCAAAAAGAAGATACCAAAAATAATCCTTAAAAACAAAAGTTGGAGACGGGATCTTTCTAGACTCAAAATGAATAGCAAAGGAGAGAGAATAAGAAAGTATATTATATTCAAAATGATACTGAGACTAATGACAAAAAAGTAAGACTTAAAAAATAAATCTTAATATCTTAACAATTATTTTAGAGTATTTTAAGAGTGGTACCAAAGCCATGTAATAGGAAAAGGGCAGTTACTACCACAAGTGATACTGGTACTATTTGAATCAATATTCAAAAAACGTGAACATGTTATAACAAATCACTAAATGTTAAGTGCTGAAATTATAAATCTCTTAAAAAGAAATAAGCTGAGTAGCTCTGTGTATTTGATTTGGTTAAGACAAATACTATTTAGATGTACACTATGAGCATTAGTGATATAAGAACATTTTGACAAATTTATTGCCACAAAAATTAGGAGCTGGGATTGGGAGATGTCTCAGTAGATAAATTGCTTGCTTGGTAAGCATGAGGACCTGAATGAAGAACCCCAGAACCCATGTGAAAAAGATTCTAGTGTTTTTAGCCATGTAGCAAGCTCCAATATCCAGATTCAGTGTGTTCACTTATCTTAAAAGTACACACACACACACACACACACACACACACACACACACACACCAAATAATAAAAGAAAACATCCATTGTTGACCTCTGCTTCCTTACACTACACTCACAATCATATATTTTCCCACATTGTGTATACACATTTATACAAAATTAAAAGTAAAGAAAAAAATTATGTTGTCTTTCCAAAGCTCTCATTAAGGAAGAGAAAATATTGTTAAGATTTTCTTAAGACTGGAATAAAATATATTCACATTAAATTCAATAGAAGACTTGCTTGTACAACATGTAAATAAATCTTATGGAGGAAGATAAATAAGGATCCTGCCCTCTGTGATTACCATTGTGCAAACATATTTGTTAACACTTTATGAAATCATTCTCTTCTTTTTCTTCTCCCTCCCTCCTTCCTTCCCTCCTGCCCTCCCTCTCTTCTTCCCACCTTCTGTCATTGTCTCCCTTTCTCTCTTCCCTTCTATTTGAGATAAGATCTCTCTCTGTAGTCCTGGCTGTCCTGGAACTAACTATATAGGACAAAGATGGCCTCAAATTCAGGGAAGTCATCTAGCCCCTGTCCCCTGAGTAGTCAAGTTAAAGGTATGTGTCACCTGCTAGGTGACTTTATTTATTACTTTTTTTCCTTTTATTATTTGTTTTCTTTTGTTTTGTTTTGTTTTATGAGACAGGGTTTCTCTATATTGCTTTGGAGCGTGCCCTGGAACTAGCTCTGTAGTCCAGGCTGGCCTTGAACTCACAGAGTTCTGCCTGCCTCTGCCTCCCAAGTGCTGGGATTAAAGGCATGCACTACCAAGGCAGCCATAACTTTATTTCTTTATGGTAAAGTTGCTTAGAAAAATATTTACCTTATTTTCTCTATTGAATACCTGATATTTACAATCATAACATTATTCAAATAGCATTTCATCAGGATTACAATTTCATGCCTATGAAAGCTCTTATCATATGACATATTTGATATGTATAAATACAAGATGTAATGTATTTAAGTGTTTAAACTTCCTGTCTGCACAGTAGACTTTAAATATCCTTTCCCCATGAGAAATAAAATATACAATAACAAAGAATAGTCTTTGGCTCCCTTTGGTTCTTTACATATTTCATTTTTCAGCAATTATTTATTAATTTTTGAAAGTATGCTAAGTCCAAGGATTGCAGTATAAACAGTGTATTGTGATATCACAGTCTCTAAAACTTTGCTGATAATCACGAAGAGATGAATAAGACTTATTTAAGCACTTTGAACAGCATCTACCAGGCATGTTCAGCCTCATCTTTGGAACCTGAAGGGAGGAACTAAAAGTTGATGTTGGAGGACTGACCAATCTATTTACAAAAATGATATGTATAGAAATAGTCAACCTTATAATGTCTTATGTTGAGTTTACAATTTGGTGCTGGACCACATTCCTAGGTGTCCTTGGCTACATGCTGAGGTGTGACTATAGGTTGTATATGCATTTGGAAGGAATGTACTGAAATTTTATAAAGAGGAATGTAGGCTCCTATTATAACCTGCTATCTCCAGGAAACCATTTGTCTCATTTCAAGACACATCTGGGCTAAAGTTTCCATGTTAACTTCAAAGAACCTCAAACTAAGGTTACAAAAAAAAAAAAAAAAAAAAAAAAAAAGACTGTATCCAATGCAATAGAATCTACAATCAACATGGCCCTCTACATTCCTGGGGCAAGTCTTTTGTTCTTATTGTAATAAAATGTCATTTGAAATATCTTCTCATGCCTTTCTTTGTGTGTGTGTGTTTAGCAGGCACAGTAATTTTACAAGTAAATTTTGTTAACTAATTAATAAAAACTGCATTTATTTTTGTGTATTTAATGGACACAAGTATTAGGCCAAGTGTTTAATGTCCTCTTTGATCAATCCTAGTCTCTGAAGAATTTGCTTATGGCAGGATGATGATAAAAGTTACAAATTTTTAAAGGTAGCTTAATAGCACCTGAAACATTTGAGGTATAGTTCAGGGTTGCATGGTATAGAAGTCCATGCTGTATGTGTCACGAACCATTATCCATTCATTTCCACCTGCTACTGAAGGTCTATTGCCTATGAATTAAAGAGACATTAGATTTGTGAATTTCCTATTGTTTAATTTTTCTCCTGTCCTTAATGAAATTATGAAGGAATAATTAGAGCACAATATTAATAAAAATATCTAATGTCACTTAATTGGCTTGAGATGAGTAGAATACAGATTCTCAAATTGCTGGATATTTGGATTTTGTATTATATAAATATGTACTATTTTGGCAAATAGTATATTGAAAATATATATAGCACTATACAGGTTCATACAAAATGTTTCTTATCAATAGGCTTTACGAATTATTTATTCTCCTTAAAACAGAAACAAGGAAGAGAACAAATAAGTAGAGTATACCAAGCTTATTTATCTGAAATCTATTGAATGGGCTTGCTTAGTCTTATTGGATTAGTAAAGAAAAGTGCTCTTTTTCCCCCTTTATTATTATTATTTTCTTATTTTTCATATTGATCCCAGTTATCTCTCTCTCTTATCCTCCCATGTCTACTGACTCCCCTCCAATCCTATTCCCCCAACTCCACTCAACAGGGAGGATGATGCCTTCCAGGAGGGATCATCAAAATCTGCCAAGTCACTTAGAGTAGGGTCTAGGACCTCCCTCCTGCCTCTATGCTAAGGGAGTATCCCTCCCCAGGGAATGTGCACCTGAAGTCCTTTTGTGTACCATGGATACATCCTGGTTCCACTGTCAGATGTCTAGTAGACTGCCCAGGCCTTTTACCTGAGACCCACATTCAGGAGTCTAGGTTCATCCTATGGTGATTTCCCAGCTATCTATCTGGTGTCCATGAGCTCCCCTTTTTGTCTTCTAGTCAGTGAAGCATGTATACATAATCTAGCTGTACATCTCAATACAAGACTTGAGAATGAGGCATTTCCTCATAAGTATTAGTGGAATGGTTATACATAATTCTTATGAAAGACAAGAAGTTTTGACTCAAAGTTTTGGAAATCCCTGTGGCTTCAGTCGTCTCTCCCAGCCTTACTCTTTAAATTACATGACCCTCACAACATCTATGCATAAGTGTACATATGCATTTCTTCTTTAGTTTTGACTTGGCTTTTCTACTATTCTCTCTAGCATCCCATTTACACACTTACAGTCTTACTGTAATTGGACATTGGCAAAGCCTATCAATAATATTCAATCTATAAACCACAACTTACCACTTGACTGAGATTCTGATTCTGTCCTTAACAATATACTCATTGCCACTCACTCATCTACAAATGGGGTAAAATTAGAGAAGATGCATGCTTATTCTTTAAGAATGACCCAGAGAGCAAGTCCATTACAATATGTACTTGTCAAACACATTATTCCCATTGATTTGCATGTTTTATGAAGTTGGAGGTGGTAAAACTGCATGTTCATGAAATCATTAATATCTTGCTAATTGAGAAAGCTTTGCCTTTTGTCTGAATCAATGACCCTTGACTAACTGTCTCCACTTTAAGTGACTCTGATCAATTCTCTAAGAAACTTATTTTAAAAGAGAAGAAAAACATTTTTTTTATTCTATGATGACCTAGATCATTATCTTGGCTGACATCTATAAAAATTAACAGCTTACAGAAAGTTCACCTGCTAGCTGCACAGTGTTCATAATGAGGGAAGAGTACCTGGAGAAAAACAGCTCATTCACATTCATTTGAGGTTTCAAACCCCGAAAACAAGTGAAGATGCCACAGAACATTACACATAGGACTGAGGACTGGAAATGACTTATCAACTACTTTAATTTTGACATTAGAAGCAATCCTTTTAGTCAGACATAGGACCACACACACACATGTAATCCAACTAGTGGGTGGGAGAAGAAGAAACAAGAAGTCAAGGTTATCCTTCCTGGGCTACATACCTAGCTGTTCAGAGATAGAATGCTGTTCATTGTACATGTCTTTTTTTTATTTATTTCCACAATGAAGAGATACTGAAAATCACTTAGTGTTCTCAACTCATGTGTCTTGTTTGTTAGCCCTTAGTCCCCATCTTCCCTCCCCCCTCACCACAGAAGAGAAATAATTCTTCCAACCATTTACCTTCTTTTTATTTTTCTACTATGTAGTTGGGAGAGAAAAGTGAATTGCCATTCAGAACAGAGAATAACAATGGCTGGGGTTTGATTCCAAAAAACTGTTCTCATGCCCTTATTCATTCTGTTCTTTTCAAAGACTGTCAATCGACTATGAATCAAGTATTTCCTATGGTTATGGGAGGGGAGAAATTATGCTAATAGGCATAGTCACTGTGTTATAGAAAAGTTATGGGGTAGCCCCATGAGGACAGGAGACTCTGCACCCACTAGGGAGCCCATCCAGGCAAACCAAACTGCCCAGAGTCTGCCAGGATGCTGGTCTCATCTCCACCCAGGGAGGGAACCCATCTTCTGGTTCCCTGCTTGGAGCCTCCTGAGGACTAGGGATTGCAAATGCATACAGGGGGATCTGTCCCCTAGAGGACTGGCATACCGGGCTTCCCAGAGTGCCAGCATCCTGGTTCCACCTCCAACCACTATAGGAGATAAACTTTGGACTGTTTCTGGCCTGTCTTCTGGCACAATTCTTCAAAGCATGATTCTACTAACACTCTTTATAACCTTGAAAGAAAAATACCCAACTTTATATGGAAAAACAAAACACCCAGGATAGCCAAAACAACTCTGTACAATAAAGGAATTTCAGGAGGCATCACCATCCCTGATTTCAATGTCTAGTATAGAGCTATACTCTTGGAATTGGAAGACCAATGGAATCAAATTGAAAACATTAGTATTAACCCACACATCTACAAGCACTTAATTTTTACAAAGCAATTAATAATTATATGATGGAAAAAAGAAAGCATCTTCAACAACTGGTGCCCTCATAACAGGATACTGATTTGTAGAAGACTACAAATAGATCCATATCTATCACCATGCATATAACGTCAGTCCAAATGGATCAAAGACCTCAACATAAATCTAGCCACACTGAACCTCTTCAAAGAAAAAGTGGGAAGTACTCTTGAATGAGTTGGTGCAGCAGACTGCTTCATGAACATAAAACTAGTAGCACAGACACTGAAATCAACAATTAATTAATGGGACTTCCTGAAATTGAAAAGCTTCTATAAGGCAAAGCACACAGTCATCAAGACAAAATGGCAGCTCACAGACTGTGTAAAGATATGAACCAACCCCCTATCTGACAGAGGGCTGATTTCCAAAATATACAAAGAACTCAATCTTGTTACCAAAACACTAAATAATCCAATTAAACTGTAAAAAACTAAATAGAGAATTCTCCGTAGAGTAATCTAAAATGGCTGAAAGACACATAAGAAAGTACTCACCATCCTTATCTATCAGGGAAATGCAAATCAAAACAACTCTGAGATACAATCTAACTCCTGTCAGAATGACTAAGATCAAAAGCACCAATGACAGTTTATGCTGGAGAGGATGTGGAGAAAGGGGACACTCTTCTACTGCTGATGGGACTACAAACTCATATAGCCACTTGGAAATCAGTATGGTTCCTCAGTAAAATGGGAATCGGTCTACCACAAGATCCAGTAATTCTACTCAGGCATGTACCCATAAGATGCACATTCTTACAACAAGGATATCTATTCAACTATGTTTACAACAGCACTATTTGTAACAGCCAGAACCTAGATGCTTTCAACTGAAAGCATGGATGGAATGGATGGAAAAAATGTGGTACATTTATATAATGGAGTACTATTAAGCAGGGAAAAAAAAACAATGACATTTTGAAATTAACAGGCATGTGGATAAAACTAGAAGTAACCATCCTGAGTGAAGTAACCCAGTCACCAAAAGAAAAACATGGTATGTACTCACTCATATATGCTTTTTTGACATAGAGCAAATAAATGATTACAGCCTATAATCCACACTACCAGAAACAAAGAGGACCCTAAGAGAGATATACATGGTCCCCTGGAGAAGGAGAAAGGGACAAGATCCAAGCACTCTGGAGACAGAGGAAAGTGAATCTCTGTGAGTTCCAGGCAAGCCTGGTCTACAGAGCAATTGTCAGCATAGGCTTCAAAGCTATACAGAGAAACCCTGTCTAGAAAAAACGAAAACCAAAAAAAAAAAAAAAAAAAAAAAAAAAAAAAAAAAAAAAAAAAGAAAAAGAAAAGAAAAGAAAGAAATTGAGGGAATGGAAATGGAAATGACTTTTCAAGCATTGGATAGATATTAAAAGATGGTGTCATAATTTTCAAAGAGACAATACGCCCTGGCAACCATTCTCACTTTCATGCCCATATGTGTAGATAATGAAAATTATTGCTTCCTGTATGTATGATCCTTGTATGAGTTCAGGAAAACACAAAGGTTGTATTCAGACAGTAGTGTGCCTGACCCAGAGAAGGAATGGTTTAGTGCTACTTTCTGTCAACATACTTTTAAACCTAACCAGCACCCCTGTACCTTGCTCACTTAGAATACCTGCAAATTGGTAAGTTCTATTCAAGATCTACTCTAGTCTCTCAAATTTTATTTTGTTTTTCTGTGTGTGCCAAAAAAGAGCAAATAGAAAATAATACAAGTATGTGTATATGTCTGAATAGCTCAATCAGAAAGAATGTATTATAATCCAAGATGACTTTTTTCCCCAGTAATAATCTGAATCACTGAATGAAAGAAGAGTGGTTCCAGTTTGCTGGGGCTGAAGGAATTTGTAGTCACCATTTAATTCCAAGGACACGGATAAAATCTGCATACAGGAACAATAGATGCACAAACACACTCCATCATCATCTTTTTTATTTATAAAATATATTGTAGAAATATTGTCTTATCAATTTACTTTTATGCACCATTCAGGAGAATTTAAAGTTAAAGGGTCTTCCCAGGAAACATGAAAGAATATGTGAGAATTTAGTGTCATCTCATCAGGAATCAAATACACTATTTCTGATAGAAAGCAATGGCTAGTGAGGTCTCCTTATATGAAAATGTTGAGAGATGAGAAGTAATGATATCCCATGTTTACTCTCATCATCTGTATCTGATGACCCTTTAACAAGTAAGCAGAGGTTCATCAAACAAGGGTAATTTGGTGAATTAACCATTTTGTATGTAAATGAACCAAAGATGTCAACAGCCAGAAGCTGTCAATATTTTGACAAACTAATGCTTCATGAAGCCAACTGCATTTAGTGAGGTAAGTTCCTTATGTCCCTGCCTCCATTCTGAAGTGGCAGAAAAAGTGTGGAATCTTTCTGGACTGTTTCTAATGAGAGCATCTCACTGTGGCAGCATTCTGACAGGAGACTGTATCTTCTTGACACATGAAACAGGAAGGTTACAAGCTGAACAAGCTGGGCAATGCCTTTCTCTGTCGATCAGGTGGGCAGAGATGTCTGGGCTTGTTATAAAAAAGCTATGAGTCTTTAATTTTTTTCTCTGTC
This sequence comes from Phodopus roborovskii, assembly GCF_943737965.1. Classification (NCBI taxonomy): domain Eukaryota; kingdom Metazoa; phylum Chordata; class Mammalia; order Rodentia; family Cricetidae; genus Phodopus; species Phodopus roborovskii. Next base: position 11,120,808 of record NW_026126418.1, read on the forward strand.
AGTCCATTGCAGCATCCCATAATTAAATCAGGGAAGTTGGAGTAATGGCTTTGAGCAAGCTAAAGAGCACGGCTGTTATTCATATCCTTGAAATTTCATGAACGCACTTCTGGTGCTCTTAGGAAAGATAGGAGGTAACAGTAATTGCAGTTTCAGCTGTCTGGATGCATGTATCTTCTTTAATGATAACATCCAGGAAGTAAGGCATAGATGTAGAATTATTTTTAATCCAAATAAAATATAAACCTAGGAAGCATGAAAGAACTATGTGATTTTTGATTTCTCATTGGATACTGTTATTCCTGTAACATGTTCAAAAATATAAGATCTGCTATGTGCAGGAATGAATGTTTGTACATGTACAAATATATGTTAATATTTAAGTATAACTATGTAGAATTAGTGGATGTTAGATAAAGTATGTAAAGGCATAAATTAAGTATGCAACAAATAAATATTCTGAAGTGTCTTCTTCCTTTTAGATTCAGACACATTATAATTTTACTTATCTAAAAATATAAAAACACACTCAAGTTTTAAAATTAATGATACATATTTTTGGCAAAGCACAATGAAGGAAACATGAAGGTGACTTCACTTTATTAGCAGTATTATTTGTAGACTATGAATTTATTTAAATTAGTACTCACTCATGGTCCAAAAGCCCAAGCAAAAAATGTCAATTGTATGAGAGCACCATACCCACTGCAAAAGGCCTGTAATAAGTAAGATGATTTTATTTTTGTCTTCCCCTCCTGCCACTGATGTTGGGGAAGATGACAGCATAATCATGTCTGCCTAGTACTGGGCTGTGAGTTTACATTACTCAGCATGTGTTCTGTCATTACTGCAAGGTTTGGGGGGGATAATGGTTTTGTCTAAAATGTACCACAGGCAGAGAGAATTCCAGAAAGTCATTCAGCAACTCACAAAGGAGATATTCTGCATGTTGTAAAATGTACTGGGGGTTTAAATGTGAAATGATTAGTTGTTAGAGGGCAAAGAGGAGACATAAAAAATCTTGTTCTCTTTAACAACAGCACAACAAATGCTGACATCTATATTTGTGTTTATTTATATAACAATGAATTAATCTACTTTCAAGGAGTGAACTGTGATCAGTGCATGTTTTTAAGACATAGACAGAGCCATTGAAATTCACATAATTTTAGAAAAGTAGGTGGAGAGAAGAGAGTAAATTTTGATGGCAGCAATTACATTATTGCCAAACTTTAGGAGGAGCTAGATCCCAAACTGGAGATCTCTATTGGTCCCCTCCCCTTGGAGATCATGGAACCCAGCAGAAGAGCCAAGGGAAGGGTGGTAGGAAAACAGGAGAACATGGCCTTCAGAATCAGCTAAGCAGGGCTCATGGGTGCTCACAAGGACTAAAGGGCCAAACACAGTGCCTGAATGGATCTGTGCTAGGTCATTAGCACATATGTTGTGGTTGTGTCAGCTAGGTGTTTTTGTGGGAATCCTGTGGAAGTAGTCGTGTCTATGACTCTTTTGCCTTCTCTTGGGAGCTTTTTTTCTTCTACTGAGTTACCTTACCCAACCTTGATATGAGGGTTTGTGCCTAATCTTACTGCATCTTATTTTGTTCAGGCTGGTTATTATCTCTTGGATTCCTCCTTTTTCATGAAGGGAAGGAGGAGGATTGGCTCTGGGGGGGAGAAGGAAGATGAAAGAAGGAATTGGGGTCAGTGAAGGGAGGGGAAATTCTGGTAAGCGTATACTTTATGATAGAAGAATAAAAATAGAAGCACAAGAAGTTGAGAAAAAATTGGAAAAGGTAGTGGGACAGATGGAGAATTGGAATTAGGGAAAAAAGGGTAGATTTAACAATTCATAATAGAGCACACCAAATGTATATATGATATCCTTAACAAAAATAATGTATTGAAAAAGAAAAAGAAAATTCACTAAATTACAAAAGCAATAGTATGGCCACCTTAGAAAAAATGTCCCAACAGGAAAAGAGTAGAAGAAGCAATAAACTGAAGAGTAGAAGGGCAATGAACAGAATGAAAAATGAGTTTTTCCTAAGATTAATCCTAAATCTTAAACTTTGGTGTTATTGTAACATTTTCATAATAACATTTTTGCATGTTTCCCTGGGGCACATGAATTTGTATAATACAATTTGTGTGGGCATATATATGTATGTGCAAAAAGTTGGCATCAAGTGTCTTATCCATCAGTCTTTACTCTGTTTTCTGAGACAGGGTCTCTTGATGAACTAGGAACTCACCAGTTGGACTAGTCAAGCTCAAGAATCCCAGCTGTGTATCTGTTATTCTAGCTGAAAGGATTTGAATTCTAGTTCCTGTGCTAGTGAGGCAATTGCTTTATTCATTGAGTCATTGCCTCATCTGCTCTCAATAATGTTTTATACTTCATCATTTCTATTCACTGGTTTATTAATTCTGAAGTTTTTCTTGGCGTTCCATGCATTATTTAATAGACATGAAATAGAAAAAATACAACAGAGTTCACTGCTTATTAATTATAATAGAAATATTTGATATTGCAGATGGTCCAAAAGTATCTGCCTCTTGAAGTGCAGCCATTTGCCATTATAGTGCAATCCTGGAACTTCAAGTTTTACCAATGGATTATTCTTCTATACATCTGTTTAGGATAGCCTCAGGCTTTAATTTGGCCAATATAATAAACATAGTTTTTCTGGTTATCATTTTAACTCTTAGCTCTTCTTCCTGCAACCTTATTAATTGCAATATGAAAACACACAGGTTGGTGCAGGCCACCCACTCTACTGATCTAGATGAAAGCCATGTTCTTCCACAAAGACAAAGTAACTCTGTGTCCTGCAGCTGGTTGCAGGTGTAAAAAGAAAAATTGTTTAAGAATCGAAGTGCCCAGCTAAGCTCAACTAGGAATTCTGACCAAAAAGCCTGAGAATTTCAAAAGTGCTTTGTGTAAAGACAGTTGGATTTGGAGTGGTTTACCAATATAGTAAAAAATATAGTGATATTGATCTTCAGCCAACCAAGTGTACTACGCAATCTTTAAGATGTAAATAAAAAATGTCTTTGAAAAATAATGGAAATTTTATGATATAAAATAGAATAAAAAGGTCATGTGACTATAGAGTAGAACAAGGAAAGGCATCAAGATATTAAGGAAGAAACCATTATAGAAAACTGGCCCACATCACTAAGGATACAGATAAAGAACAGAACATGTGCAAAAGGTCACAATCTGCAAATGTAGGAGATGGTATGCACTATGGAACTAAACAACCTATGAATGGTCACCACTGTCCCCAGTCCAGGGCCCTTGAGCCTTGTACTCTTTCTACATCCCTAGCCCCCTTCCCATGTCAGAAATGTATTTCTTTCCTACGAAATGACATCTATTTATGAGAACTTTTTAAATCCTTGTTTTGAACAATGAACCTCAGAATCCCAGGGTATATTCTTCAAATTCTTATCCTCATTTCTCAGAGCAGCAAAATTAATAAAATTATAGTTTACAACTTGAAGGCAACTGCTAACTTATACACTGAAAAATGAACTGGCATGGAAAGTAAGGCACTGTTTAACAAGAGTAGAAAGATTAGACATTCTCATTTCCATTTCATCTAATATAATCATAATGCATTCTACAGGAATACATTTGACAGAACTAAAACATAAGAAGTTTGCAATTTGAAGAATATTGTCATGTGACTTTATTGAATCAGGCAAAGAATTAGGTAAAGTGTAAACCAGGCTTATTGCAGTTAAGTAAGGATCAGGATAAACCAATAGGCCAAATAGATGTTTATTCAGGGAGAAATAACTTACAACCTAGACAGATGAACACCAGGAAATTCCACCCGATGCTCTCCTGTCCGAGTCATGCCAGCAAGATAGCTTTTCCCAGCTCTCTCTCAGACCTTCTTCCACAGGTCACTTCTGCCCATGGCTCCACCCCCAATGGGCGTGGTCAGTGCCACAAAAGGACTATCTCACTACAATTCCCCTTTTATTCTAAAGAAAAGATTTAGGCTTAATACAAAACTATATACAAAACAGTGAATAACAAGTGTGCTCTAAGAAAAGGAAAATCGAGAACAAAATTACCTACATATCTAGTCCTAGGGTGAAGGCATAATGGAGTTTACAATAGAGTTGTCCTAAGCTGGAAAATGTAAGTCTAGTACATAATATATCTAACTAGGAAGAGAGAATAATAGTTGTGATAGTTTAATCTTCAACCTCATCAAGACCTGAGAAGGAAAATAACAATACTAGAGTAAACAGGAAGTGCGGATGGACAACTTCCAAAAGGTGCAGCAAGGACAGAAACAGCAAGCCACCTGGACAGTCACCCTAGGTCTCACAGCAACGTAGGTACACCCTATGTTTTGGCTAAGGCCAAGAGAATTTGACAGACCACAACAACAGCAGGGAGATAGAATGGCTGTCTTACCCTGACTTGGCAAGGTCAAGCAGTCTTCTCTATTTGTCTCCTGCAAGCACATAGGACTGCATGTCCAAATCAGTGGTCAAGGTGGGGGTAATTCTTTGCCCAACAGGCCATTAGCTGAGGCGAGAATGAACTCCAGCAGGAGCAACAACAGTGTCCAACATATTTTCGGGAAAGTGCACGGTGCTGTCAGGAGCAACAGTGTCTCATGTCAATGGAGTACTAATATTAAAACATTTAAATGCCATGTTCCGCATGTCTATGAAGTGATTGAAGATTAAGCATCTATATCTGACTAATCTCATAAGTACAGGAAACATGAGTGAAGATAATCTGTAATACTCAGGAACTTAGCTAAAAACTGATTAAAACTTCCCTGAGTAAAGCAGGAACAAATACTTAAACAATATAACTATATTCATATGCATACATATAAATCCCTAAAATAGAGGTAGAGTAGAAATGTCAAGACAAGAGGTAGAACTATAAAGGGCAGCATGATAAATATCCCAAATTGTATCAATATACAAATGTCTTGAATACAAGAAAAGTATACATACATAGAATATGGTAAAAATAATGTGCATAAAACATTGTAAGTGGAAAGATTTCACACAATATAACAAAATATAAACTTAATTTTACATAGCTTACCACATATAAGAATACATAACAATGTAAGCTGTAAAATACTATCTCATTCTTACTCAAATTCACAAGAAAATAGGCTAATCTTCCTATATCCCATCTAAACCATACCTTTCCCAACCATTCCCTATTCCTGTCTAAAAGATAAACCTGAGTGTAAGCATCACCTTCCATACCCAACCCTAAATAACTAAAACCAACCCAAAGACGATGACTATTATTCCAAAATTCCAAGGGTAGGGAAAGGGGGCGTCGTTATCTTAAGGTTACTTCCTGCTGAAATGGGACAATGATTGCTTGCTCCAATGGATCCTGTAGGAAGGAAATTTTTAGCAACCAAATTTCTCAACAGAAGTGGCTGTGACATATGTAGCTAGTCACTGTGTGGCAGAAAATTCTTGACTGTAGTTCTATTTGAAACTCTGGCCAGGTTGTTATAAAAAGGTGCACCATTACAGCTAGCTAGTCATGAGTTGTCTCGAGCAAAACAGTCTCAAACCGGTTTTAAGGTGATGTTTGTAGTTCAGATGCATCAGGTTGAGTCAAGTGGAAACAATGATGTGGGGCTCCATCCATGGCTAGTAAGAACTTCCACTTAAAATTCAACAAAAGCTTAAAAAAGGGGTTTTAGAAAGAAAAGAACAGAGACAAACAAGGCTTCTTACTAACAGCATTTTTCTCAGTTGGACTCTGCTTTGCGAGAAACAAGGAGATATTTGCACAACTCCTTTAAGGGAGGTTCCTGACTCAGCATAAGCAACAAAAAAACTGCACGGCTTTAAAAAAGCACTGCTAACAATTTATTAGTGTGTATCAAAGCTGGCAATGACAGTGACCACATCTCCAAGCGGGCAGCATGCAGACCAAGGCAGTGAGCACAGCTTTCAGTGCTGGCGGTAAAATAGCCTTCACCATCTTTTATAACCATGGCAGAAACAACAAAGAATTTCATTTTAACAATGTTGTTGTTTAACAGATAAAGACTCATGGCCAGAAAAAGATAAAGATTTACAGAAAAGACAGATTCATATGAAGAAAAACCTCTAAAGGTTTACAGTGTGTTTTAAAAAATACATAGGCTTGGGAGAGAAAAAGAAAATGGTTTAAAAAAGACAGAGAACAGCTGGGTGTGGTGGCACACGCCTTTAATCCCAGCACTCAGGAGACAGAGGCAAGCAAATCTCTGTGATTCAAAGTAAACCTGGTATGCAGAGTGAATTCCAGGACAGATAAGAGTTACACAGGGAAACCCTGTTTCAAAAAATAAAAAAAATAAAAAAATAAAAAGTAAAACAAACAGTAATAATAAAGCTACGTAAAGATGAAAAGCTCAGAGAGAATCTGGATACTGTACAGTATTATATTGTCTTTGTATTGTTTGACTGCTAAGGAAACAACTGTTAAAACAAATGACTCTGGATCAATCCAATTTATATATTTTAAAAATGCTTTGACTCCAACATTTAAGTTCAAGGACAAGTTACTGAGGAAAAGGATTTCTATTTTTGTTTCCACAGAAAATGAAAAGCTGTGGATTACTTCCAGGCTAATGTGGTTTGATCAAGCCAGGCCTCCTGAAACAGAGTCGCTGGTGATATGACATTCAAAACAGCTTGGACAAAGCAGCCTTGCAGACTACAGCCAATTTCTGCATCTTCTTAGGATCCCCCATAACAGCACCCCCTACCAGCAGGAAGCAGTTTGGAAAGAACGATGCCCAAATTCCCAAATATTGTTTATAAATGTTTGTTTTCATTTAAATGGACTTGGTTATAAATGGGTAATGATCACAGCCAATTCTTTTTAAAGGTAAAAAGGGAATTATGGTATAGATATGAATACTTTGTTTTGGAATGGATTTTCATTTTGATACAAATTTTGTGGTATGTATATTTCTCCTCTTATTTAGGTATTGTGTTTTTATAGCTCATTTAGAAATGTAATGTATAATTTAATACAGATTATAGATAGTTACCTATAATAGTCAAAACTTATAGTTAAGTTAGTTAGTATTTCTAGATATACAGACATGTATTTAAGGTGAATAGGTATTCTTCAAAACTTTCAAAGACCTACACAATATGGCATTTAAAATGATTTAGGCTTTTCGTGACAGTGAGACATAAATGCTCCTGGCAACACCACCTGAGTCAGAAAGGAAGATGAAGATGGAGATTGAAGAAACTCGTTATAGAGTTTACTTCCAATATGTCGAGACTAGCCATTTGTACAAGATACTGCTCTTGTCTGGACTGTATGACTTTATGCTGAATAAAATGGACATGCAGGACCCACAGAAAAGTGACTGCTGATTCAAGATGGACATTGCTACAGAGTTCCTGCTTCATGGAAGAGTCTGCCAGACAGTTTGCAGGACACAGAGTAAAGTGACTGACAAACTGCCAACACAAGAAGACAGTTTAAAGTTTCCTGCTTTGCTGAAGAGTCTGCTAGACACACTATGGCCTATGGGCTGAAGATGGAAGATTACTGACGAACTTCAGGTGACTGACAAGGCGAGATGTCTCTGTCATTTCTAGAGTTTATATATTATCCTTCTGTGGTCTTTGAAGGAGTTGAAAACAGATAGTTAGGGTTATAGTTTTCCTTAGGATTAAAGATAAGTTACATATAGGACTTTACACTCACAAATATAGGATAGATGATAGAAAAGTTTCTTTTAATCTTGCTAAATGTTAATGGACTAAATATTGTTAACTGTGATTCTTATTGGATAACTGTTGTGTTATATATTTTGCTATGATAAGGTTAAAACCCTTCTTTTTATTTAGACAGAAAAGAGGAGATGATGGGAGATGTCATTCTGTATATGTTTCTCATACTGGTTAATGAATAAAGCACTGTTGGCCAATAGGAAAGGAAGATAGGAGGGACTAGGAGACAAGGAGGAAAGAGGAATGAGTAAGGAGGGGCAAGATGGAGAGTCTGGAGAAAGCAGTATGCCGGCCGGCTCCCCGGTAAGAGAAATGCATAGATCAGCAGAAATGGGTTAATACTTAAGACAGAGCTAGCCGATAAGAAACTAGCACCTGGCCAATAGCATTGTATCAAATACAGAGTCTCTGTGCATAATTTGGGGCTGGCGTGGCAGCAGGACAAGACCTGGCGGTGGCAGGCAAAAAAACCATACTCCCTACACAGGCTGGCATTTTTTTTTCTCCCAAATGTCATAATTGAAAAGAAGAAATGATTAAAACAACCAAATAGAAATATTTAAAAGGAATTGAGAAGCCTTGTTACTAATTAGTAATTAAAGAATATCCACAGTGGCTTGCCTTTCTTTCATTGTCACTGTGCTAAAATATAGAGTAAAAGTTCATGAACTAAAACTTACTTAAATAATGAAAGGAACTGATGACAGCTTTACTCTCATTTGTTGGAGGATAATTCTGAAATGTTAGATCTAGAGATAAGGGGGTAAAAGTTAAGACATTGTTTTTAAAAATCACTACCATTAGCATATCTTATTCTTTTACTAAATGTGAATGTTCATGCAATAAAACCTAGCCCTAGGGACAAAAACAAAAAAAACAATAAAACAAAACAAAACAAAACAGAAAAAAAAAAACTTGAATTACCTGAAAAAAAAAAAAAAAGCTAGAGAAATGCATAAGGATCCCAAATGCATGTCCACCCATGACCAATATATCTTCCCCCATGCAGTGGGATGCTGAAACCCAGTACAGCATTTGAACTGACTGAACACATTCCCTCCCAGCATGGAGAAGAATGCAGAATTTGGCTCTCTTACTTTATAAAATGATTTATTTTGACAGTTTCCTCAAACCCCACCCCAAAGCTGTCACATGCTAGAGAATGAAGTCCTAAGCATCCAAAAACCACATAGCTTAAAACTGAGAGCAGAGACATGGGAACAAGAGTTGAAAGACAGCAATAAAGATATTGTCTTGGTGCTTTCCTGCAAAAGCCAAGTGTTCAAAACTGCATTTGTTTTTTATTTAGATTTTGTCACTGTCCACTCCCTTTTCCACTCACCACTTTAAATGTTTCACTGTAAGCCATACACTTCCTGTTGTGAGTCTCAACTCATTCATTCCCTAACTTGTACATTAATTTTAACTTTCCTCATGCAATGTTCCTTTCAGCAGTCATTAACTTCTCCATCCTATGTGAAAGCAAGTCAACTGTCTGGTTTCCAACTCTGCTCTCTGTCTCTCTCTCTCTGTGTGTCACATCTTGGACCACTTAACTTGTGATATACCAGAAATCTGTCTTGGGAGGGAATCAAAAGGTATTATAAGGTTCTTGACCTAGTTTAAAGTTTGTTTAATTAAATAATTAAATAAATAACCAGAGAATAAAATTTATCATTCATTGTAAATATATCCTCAAGTGTATTTTCTATTGTATCATATCTTTCTACTTACATAGTCTTCTCAAAAGGAAAAAAAAACATAAAAACATAAAACCATCTCATTTTTATTCAGCCAATAAATATATGTTCCTATGTCCCTTCCAGAGATTGCTTTGTGTTAATTTTTTTTTTTTTTTGCTTGTATGTATTCCAGTTTCACTGTGAAGAGTATAAACATTTGTCACTGGTATTGCTTTAATAAAATGCTGATTGGCCAGTAACCAGAGTAGGAGTATTCTGGGAAGAGAAAGGCAGAGGGCCAGTTGCCAGCCATACACAGAGGAAAAAAGATGAGAATGCCTTAACTAAAGAAAGGTACCAAGCCACATGGCTAAACATAGATTAAAAACTATAGGTTAATTTAAGGTGTAAGAGCTAGTTAGTAATAAGCCTGAGCAATAGCCCAAACAGTTTATAATTAATATGAGTTTCTGTTTGTTTATTTGGAACTGAATAGCTGTGGGATCTTGTGGGATAGAAACTTCTGTCTACAAAACATAAAAGGTGTTTTGCCCCATTCAAAGAATGAAAATGAATGGGGCTAGCAGAAGCAGAATATTACTTTATTGAAAAGATATAAATTCACAGAGAGAACAGGAGAATAATGGAGCCCAGAACACAAATCACCAGAAATTAAGGAACTGTATGTTTTGGGTGGATCTTGGCCACCCCCCCCCCAGAGCTGAAGAAGCTGTGTTGACATTGAATGACTCAGCAAAAAGTAAAATGAATATTATAATTTATCCTCTGGTCTACAGACTTCCCAGACTCTCATTGTTCCATGATATATTTAGAAAATTTCTAGCAAAAAAATCTGTCCTCAAAGCCTTTGTAGTTGAAGAAAAGCAACATCCCCAATATAGTTCATACAATCATAAATTCTTCACATTTGGAGTTGAAGTTAAAATCAAACTACAAAAAATAATAAATGTTCATTTGACATGAATAATGTAAAATACATGACAATTTGCTTTTCAGTCGTTTATCCATCTACTTATGTTCATATCCAACAAATACCTGATGAATCCCAGGCATAGTGGTGTTTAGAAATCTGCTGGTCATTTTTTTTTGCTCCCCCTATCATATTCTTTACCCAATTATGTACTTCAGTCAGATGGTAGATCACTAAATAAGGTTTTATCTGGACTCCAAGGCCTATAGTGAAAGATGGAGGTGAGAAGAAAAACTAAGATATTCAGTTCTCATTTCTTCCCTTCTAAGTACCTATGTGACTTAATAAAAGCCCACCACTTGCTGACAAGCTGTTGTTATTTGATGACTGCTGGAAGAGTGTCAGTTTTCTTTAAATAACATGATTCCTGGTAGGGAAACCACTTGCTAGGCCTAGCCTCACTTCAGAACTAGCTGGCAAACACTGGACTTAATGGGTGAAAGAAAACAAGTAAGAAGATGAGAAGGACAATATGGAAGAGGAAGAGGATAAAAGAGGAAGAAGAGAAGAGAGTGATTATGGGAGTAGATGGGAAGATGTGTCCATATAAATATATTACATGAAATTTTCAGAAAATTAGTAAAAATATTGTTTATAAAAAGAATAGCTAGTTTGTCCTATATATGTAGCTCTCATTGTTATTTATTTATTTATTTTTGATGCCCACTATCTTTGACCTTATGGATGGATTATTTTCCATAAATAAGAAGGCATCCTATGGTTTCTATTTGGAAGTGTTCTGCAATCTCACATCCTTTCTCTTAATACAAACACTGCATGAGCTTTTCCTGTCAAAACTTTATTTATCCAATTTTGGAATGGCATCCATTTCTCATAGAAATCATGGCATTGCTGAATGCCTTGTTTGTTAATTGTTGAGTAAGTCCTTGACTTCACTATTTAGAATTTTTCAAAGCTGTGGCTTTATACAATGAAGTTCTCTGAAAAATCAGAAGAGAGGGTCTTACTAGGGATTATTTTACAGGTGCACCTATTCTGAAAATAGTTTCTTTTATACATTGACATTCTGATAACTGTCCAACATACCCACCTATAAATATGCCAAAGTTTTAAACTCTTTAGGGTATTCTCCCCTTTCCCATGCCCAGTTATTTTTTTAACAATACTATTAAATCTTTTTTATTGCACAAAATATTGCATCATTTTATCCAGAGCAATATCTAATGGAGAGACCAAATAAGTGAACACAGTCAATGCTTGCTTGTAATAGGAATCTTTTTAAACTATTTTATTGAATGCTGTCAGAATTATTTGAACACATTCCCTAGAGAAGATTAGTTGCATGATAAAGTTTTCTTTTTGAAAAAATAAGACAATAAGGAAAGAAATAGTACCAGAATCACTCACCAAATAATGTCAGCTCAGATAAGAAAGACAAAGGCAAAGTCCAAGTAGGTCAATGCCATCTGGTTATAAACATTCAACAATTCAAGAGGACACTATCTTCAGAAGTAAGTGTTATAATTTAAAACTTCAAATGAAAGAGAAAGAGGCCATGTGACTGATCTCACATGGAGGTTTTTTGTTTGTTTCTTTCTTTTTTGGTGGGGGTGAATGGGAAAAGGAAGGAAGGAGGAGACTGGCCTCTGGACATGACAACAGAAGAGAAAAGGGGGAGAGGACACAGAGAGACAGGCAGAGAAAGGCAGAGAGAGAGAGAGAGAGAGAGAGAGAGAGAGAGAGAGAGAGAGAGAGAGAAAGGGGGAAGAGGGAGAGGGAGAAAAAGAGGGAGAGGAAAGGGGAGATGAGAGGTAGGCAGGGCCCTTTTAAAAAGAAAAATATTAAATGTGTACAAGTGGTGCTCGTAGTGGCTGCAGCTGAGGGCATATCCTATCAGATCATCAAGGGCAGGCCAGTACAGATGACTGAATACTAACAGTAAATGTAGAAGAATTTTAACCAAAGCTATCAAAACTTTCAGTCACTAAAATTCACATAAATAGTATAACATGACCCAAAGTTGGCTTTAAGAAGGAAAAAAGGCAGACAGAAATGAAATTGGTGACTTAATAGTAATACACCTGAAGGGATACTCTCTCAGCCTGGGTACATGGGTGGGGGCCTAGGTTCTGCCACAGATGATATGTTATACTTTGATGATACCTCAATTAATGGGGAATGGTATGGGAGATTGGTCAGTTGCATGGGAGGACAGGAAGGAGAAGGAACTGGGATTGGTATGTAAAATAATGTTGTTTTTAATTTAAATAAAAATTCTTGTTAAAATTAGTAATACGCCCTTCAATCTTGGAGCAATTATTTTGGACATTTACAGAAATGTAAATGTAAAAGTGAAGGCCCTAGAACACAGGAGATTTCAAGTGAGGAAAGCTGAGTATTGAGGTATAAGGAGAATACTTGTAACCCCAGCAGACACATCTAGGATGCATCTAGATCTTTGTACCAGGGAACAGTTCAACACCTCACTAACTGAATACACTCAGATTCTATGGGACCTGTTCAAAATAAAGCTAGCTGTATGATTCCAAGCCTGTCTGTCTGTCTGCCTATCTATCATTGAAATGTTACTATATGGCCCGCATTGCAGTTCACTATGTCAGTCAGGTTGCTCTCATATTCACAGAAATCTGTTCTACATTCCTTCCTGAATATTAAGATTAAAGGTATGATAACCCTGCCTGAATGATTCTTAGTGCCTACTTCCAACAGCTGAAATAAATTCTCGAAAAGGTGAAAATCTAGGCACAATTTTTTTTTCTGAATTATTTCCACCCACATTAGTTGTTTAACATTATGCCTATTGTGCAATTGAAAATGAACAAATGTTTGAGGTTTTCAACTAGTTAGATTTATTTTATAAAGGAAAGCATATATTTGGTTTTGAAAACTACCTAGAATTTTCATGCACCCATTAGTCTATTTTGATAGTGATATATTAGATGGCTGAAGACGCTAAGGAAAAACTAAGATGGTAACATTGAATAGTGTGCTAGAAAGATATTTCAATGAATAAGCACTTGTGTGCAAGCACAAGGACTTGATTTCCAACCCTCAGAACCCATATAACATTTATACAATGTGAGTAATTTGTAATCTCAGTGCTCTTACAGGGAGATGAGAAGTAAGGATACAAGGATCCCTAGCAGCTCCAAGAAATTTTGCATCAAAACAAGGTAGAAGACTGGGACTGACATACAAGGTTATCCTCTGACCCACTTCCCCCTACACACACACCACGGCACACAAGTATTTATAGTCATATACAAATGAACACCCACATACAATCTATCATATTTATTGTACACAGACAAAACCACAAAAGTTACTTTTTAAATATTTACTTGGCAACTCTATGGTAAGAATTTGGAGTTCTAACCATAGTAATTTTTATTATTGCCCATTGTATAGATATGCTTTTCTAGATTGGATTTCCTAAATGTAGTTTATTCAACTTAATACACATCAGGATTCTGCAGATATCAGAAAATTATGCCTTTGATGTACAAAATACTTAATCAATAACTAATACGCACTGAATTTTTCAAAAGACCTATTTTTCCTCCAATGAAAGCTCCACAACACTTCAAAATTCCATAAAATATTAGAGTGTGCTGATAAATTATTTAGGTTGTCTTGAAATATCTTCAAGGAGAGTTAATTTTGCACTTGGTCATTGTGTCTTGCTTCCATGTAAGTTTTGATTTTACATTTGATTTTCTAGCCCTCTGAGATATATGGTTTCCAACCTTCTATTGTCAACTGAATAACTCTAGTTCCCCTTTAATGTTTCCAAAATATATGCCTAAAATATTTATATCAACATCAAATCTCAGGATTTTATTTTAAAATGATCACAAGTTCTGAATAGATAGTTCTCAAAAGAAGACAAATAAATGCCTTAAAGGAACGTGACAAACATTCAAGATTCCAGACCATCAGGGGCACGCAAGTAAAAACTACAAAGAGGTTTCACTGTACTCTCATTAAAATGGTTATGACATTAAAGAAAAAGTGCTTCTTAAGCTGTGTAGAAAAAGAATCTTTACCCACAGTAAGAATAAAATTAATAGAATCATAATGGGAAGTCACATAGAGGTTTTTCAATAAATTAAAGATGGATCTGTTTGTAATTGAGCAATCTCACACAGCAACATATGCAAAGGAAATGAAATCAAGTTGTCAAAAGGGAATATATGTTCCTATTTAATTGCATTGGTATTCACTACAGTCATAACACTGAAACAATAAGTCTGTCAGCAATGGATGGTTGAGCTGGGGTACATGATGAAAAATATTCTGTCATTTGTAACAGGATAGAAAAAACTGGATCTCATTAAGTGAAATGGGCAAGGCACCTTGGAAAAAAAATACTGTATGACATCACCAATACACGGAATCTAAGCTGATTTCATAGAACTTGACTATAAATAAATTGTGATTACAAAAGGCACAGGAGAGTACAGGGGAAAGAATGATACTGAAATACATTGTGGAGCTCTAGTGCTCTACAATGTAGTATGTTGGCTAGAAATGATGATAATGTAGAATATATATTTAAAAATACTGAACATATTGTACATATATATGTGTGTATGCATTAAAATGGGCATATATAAATAATATAACATGTAAAATATTTGCAAAATGAGAGCCAGGAGAGGTGTCTCATCAGTAAAGATCACATGTTGCTCTTGCAGAGAACATGATTTTGAGTTCGAGCACCTACATGGTGAATTGCAACTATCTGCAGCCCAGTCTAGCAGATCTGACACTTCTGCCCTTTTCTGTCCTCCACAGATAATAGGCATGGGCATGGCACACATATGAACAGGCTGGCAAAACAGTCACACATGCGTGAAATATGTGTTAAAATAAAAAAAAATCTTAAATAAATATTATTGTGAGATGAACTATAATGTTTTCTACTAGGAAAAAATGTGTTTGGAGGATAGATTGTTCACTCTGATCAAAACTATACATTATATATAGATGTAACACCAGAGGTTACACAATCCAACCTTTGCAGGTACATTAAAACAAGTCAATATGAGAAAGACTGAGTAGGACAGGGACACACACACACATGCTTGGGACAAGACTGATGGGAGATGTCATTCTGTAAATATGTTTCTCATTGGTTAATGAATAAAGCACTGTTAGCCAATAGGAAAGCAAGATAGGCAGGACTAGGAGAAGAGGAGGAAAGAAGAGGTAGTAAGGAGTCAGCATGTAGAGACCAGGGAGAGCACAACACCAACCCCTCTCCGATAAGATGAGACCACGTGGTAATACTAAGATGAATAGAAATGGGTTAATACTTAAGACAGAGCTAGCCGATAAGAAACAAATAACTGGCCAACAGCATTATACCTAATACAGGGTCTCTGTGTGTTATTTGGTGCTGAAACCACGGTGGGTCCAGTTGGCAGGGGAGAGAAACCTGCTCGCAACACAAGACTGCCTTGGTCTCCAAGGAGAAGGAGAAGGCCTACCAGGTACCTTTTGGTTCCAGACAGTTGGGCATAATTATGGTTAGGAAATAAAGAAAGTAGTATGGGAGAGACAGACCCATATTGGAAGAGGTAAAAGCAGTGAGAAGCAGGTTGAGATGGTTGGCTTGATTAGTAATGTTGGGGCATGGGCTACTGCTCTGGACCATATCTGTGTTCATGGACCTGTTGCAACCATGGTCTCTGTTGATGGTCATGGCTCCTGACACCACCAAATTCTGAGAGTATAGGGCTGTACGGAGTTGGGGCTGCCTTCCTTGGATGCAACACTAGGAAGAACCCATCCTCCCTCACCTGCTAAAGCATAATAGCGCTGACCCTGTTCAGCTGGCCCTGAAGGTGTGAGAATGGGAGAGTGGGGTGCACCTCTTTTTTACCATGTGGTGTCATGGGAAAAAGTTGTTATCCTCCCTTCTTCCCTCACCAACTTCAGCAGGCAGGGAGCTGACCCAATACCTCACCAACAATAGCACTCTGGAGAAAGGAGCCTGAATCTCTCCTGAGCAGCACAGTAGAGTTGACCCTGAAGACAGAAACTTGGATGAGGCAGCCCTGGGTGCATGAGAATAGATTAGTTGGTACCACTTCCCCCATCTGCAGTGTGGTAGTGGAGGCAATGGAAAGATGCCCTCTCCCCTTACTCCTGCTGCCTCCATCTGGCAAGGGAGCTGACCCTCCTGTTTACCACCTGCAACACTCAGGAAAGCAGGCCCTACACCTCTTCTTCTGGGCAGCACAGTGTCAAAGACCCTGTTGATAGGGGAGGGAGGTGGGGTTCAGGTGAGCTGGCCCTGAGAATATATGCATTAGAAATCTGGACCAAACTCCTATTTGCCATATGGTGGCATGAGTGGAGTGGAGGAGAGATTCCCTCTCTACCCCCATGACGCTGCTCCCACCACCACCTGTGGCATGTAGGAGAGATGGCCTACAGGTTATAAGAGTGGGAGAGCTGTCCCTATCCCTCATCAGCTGTGGTACTTCAGAGAGCAGGTCCAGTACCTTGCTTGGGCACTTCTATAGAGCTGTCCCTGTGCAGGGAGGAGAGGGTAATCCAGCCCTGATGATGTGATTGGGATAGCTAGCAATGTCCTCCAGTCTGCAATGTGATAGTGAGGGTGAGGGTGGGAAAGGTGACTTCCTCCCTTGCCCCTGCCACCTGTGGCTAGTAGGAGAGCTGTCCCTGCCCCTCACCAGCTGCAACACTTATGAGAGTTGACTGAGCACCTCACCTAAGCAACACAGTGGAACTGATCCTCCTAGTATGAGAGAGGCTACAGTGCTGTCATGAAAGCAGGAGAACCAATCCTGCCTATTAGCCATTGCTGCAAGTGGTAACCTAGAGCAATGCCAGAGAACTCACCCCAGTCATGACAATGGGAGGGGAGATGGCGGGATGACCAATTAATCGAACACATACTCAGACCCAGACTAGGGTTATTAATTGGCTTACCTCAGCATCCATGCCATCTATGATTGGCTGGAGTACATAAAGCAGTTGATTCTGTAGACTTAAAACTGTATCATCTCCAAGACACAGAGCAACAACAGTATATTCAAGAGGAATCCCAGTGTGTGCCCAGTATCAATACTGTAGTAGAAAACAGAGGCCTTGAACTGTACCAATAACTCTTTGCTATGAACATTTGAAAGACATGTGGATAAAAGGGTAAACTATGCCACTTAATATGTCACACTACAGCTTCTATGATGAAACCTTTTTAAATTTTATTTTATTTTGTGGGGGAGGATTCAAGGGCAGAGGGTGGATACAAAGGGAAGGGTCAATAAATGAGATAGATATACACAATGTGAAAGATACAATGATTAAATAAAAAGAAAGTTTAAATTGAAGTCTATTAAATATTATAGGTGTAGGTAGATAAACAAAGATAGACTAACACACCACGCATAGTTAAATTAATCTTAGTAATGCAAGAGATATCACAATGGATTCCTAGTAAATTGTAAATTAACATCAACATATACCCAACACTATTTTCATATGCCCTGCTGACTCTGCATGACTACTCTATTGTGTAGTTAGGCTCTTGATCCAGGAGCCCAACAACTATCCATGAGTTTGTTACAGTATTACAAGTAACCTCTAAATTCCCAAGCCCTTTTTCTATGGAAAAACTCAAGTTCAGTTTGAACTTTTCCAAAGATGCTGTCTTAAATTGGCCTCTTGAAGCTTACAAAGTATTTTAGCATGCTATTTTCTTTAATTCTATGCCTAGAAACAATGTTAGGATTGTTAGCATCAATTTAACATTAAAGAAATTGGGAAATTAGCAATTTTCACCTTCAACATTTTCTCTGGTAGGTATAACAAAAAGTAGAGAACTCTTTCAATACAAAATTCCTTTCTATCACAAGTATTTTATAGGGGAACATACAAGTAAAGTTTTCTAAACCTAACAATTGCTTTATGAGTGTTCAGCGAAGACCATGTAGGTTGGCCAAGGTATTGTCTTTCTTCAATCTTCAATACTAATTAACAAAGCCATTATCTTAATAAGAGCTGCACCCTTAAGTTCAGGAATAAAATCTTATCAACTGTTTTTGAATTCTACTGTGCTTCTTTTGCAAAGTTGAAAAACATTTTTTTTTTTCGTCTAAAAAAACACAGAAAACTGGAAGTTAACATGAATGAGAGTTACTCTATTTTATCAGTGACTATTTATGAATTAAAATATTATTTCTGTGTGTAAAATTCAATTAAAACTTCCTCTGTTCAAACTCTTTTCTTTTAGTCTTATACGTTTTGAAATTCTTATAAATAGTGGAAATTATTTTTATCATGTACTGTCTTCAGAGATCAGAGTACATTTTTCCAATCTATGGATTTTAAAGAAGAAATATAGGTACATGATGCAAAATAATAAGCAAAGAAAGGCACAAGTGTTAAAAGAAAGAGCCCAGGGCTTATATGAGGAGGTCATGACACATAGGCATATAAAAGGAGAGTATTTCCTTAATATAAGTTCTTGTGTTGGTAGCTAAGAAGCTGTATGTGATGGAGGATATCCTTCTACATGCTGTGAATATATGTTTCTCTTACTGGTTGATAAATAAAGCTGTTTTGGCCAATGGGCAAGCAGGATTTAGTCAGATGGGAAATCCAAATAGGGATAGAGACAGGTAGTAGACATAGTCAAGGAGATACCAAGTAGCTACCAGAAAGATAGGATGCCTGTAAATTCTCCACTAAGGTAAGGCCATATGGAGATATACAATTTAATAGTTATGGGTTAATAATTAAGAGAGAACTAATCAGTAAGTAGCCTGGGGAATAGGTCAAACAGTTTATAATTTATATAAGTCTCTATGTGTTTAGTTGGTCCTAAAGGGCTATGGGACTAGGCAGGACAGAAACTTCCAACTACATGTATGAGTGAATTGCATGGAATCCTTGAACCACTGGATTATTTGCAGGAGATTCTCCAGGAAAAGTGAAAACACCATTCTATATTCCCATCTAAGTACTGCTTCATAGAAATAAAGGCTTTTACAATATTTGGGGTATTCACTAACCTAATTACAGGGGTAGTCCATTTAAGGAATCTGAGTCTTTATCCAGTAATTTATATAACCAGACACAGTGATCCACAACCAAGCACAAGGCATAGCTCCAGGAATCCAGTGAAAGAGAGGGAAGAGAGAATATATGAGCAAATGAGGTCAAAGTCATAATGGAGCAAAGTACAGAGACAGCTGAACCAAGCTTGTGGAAATCTATGAATACTTGACCAAAGCTTTGGAGGCTACTAGGGGACACAACTAGGCCTTCAGTATGTGGGAGACAGTTGTGAAGCTTGAACTATCTGAAGGGGCTCCTGGAAGTAGGACCACAATAAAAACCTGGTAAATGAGGCAGCTTGCTGGAGCCCATTCCCTATGGTAGGACACCAAGCTCAGCCATAATGCATGGGAAACAGGCTTGGCCCTGCCCCAACCTATTGTGTCATACTTTGTTGATTCCTCATGAGAGCCCCTACCTGGGAGGAAGGGACTGGGAGTGGCCTTGGAGAGGGCAAAGGAGGTATGGGAAGAAGGGTTGGAGGGAGAACTGTGGTTGCAATGTAAAATGAAATTTAAAAGAATAAATTACAAAAAAAGTAATTAAATCTTTGCAGTGACTAGTGACTAATTCGGAGACTCATAACTGTTTAAAGTACTGAGAATAAACAAATGGGAGTGCTGACATAGAAATAATATTTATATCAATCCCCCTGTAACACAGGCTCCAGGAACATTGAGGAAGATAGGCTGGAAAGAATGTAAGAGCTGGAGGATGAGGAAAAGTTCTATGAAATGCTGCCTTCTGGACATGTACTATACCAGATCCTGACAAGGTTGAGTCACTTAAAATTTTCATTACCTTGGGTTCAGTATTGCATATCTTTAATCCCAGTACTCAGAGGATAGAGGTAGGTAAATAAATGAGTTTAATGCCAGCATCATCTACATAGTGAATTTCAAGTCACTCAGTAAGACCCTGACTCAACAAGATTTTAGGGGTGTGGCTACGAATAGAATGCCCAGACTTTGATAGATGGCCCCAAACACATGAGCACCCAGGCAGAGTTAATGCAATTCAGGTAGTTAAAAAAAATGGATATTATGTTGGGAAAGAAATTGGAGGGGGGTCCTGCTTGGTGTCTGAAGGAAGTTTAGTGGTGCATATAATCAAGATATATTATATACACATGTATACTTTTCAAAGAATAAATACAAATATTATAAATGTCACTTGTATATTGTGAGCTGTGTATGTGAAACAAAAATGTGCTTCTGAAAGGAAAATGTAAAATAAATAAACATTGCTTGGACTGAATAAAAAAAAAAAAACTTATACAGTTTAGACTACTCCTTCCCTAGACACTCCTGCCCCCCCCCCAAAAAATCTCAATTTAACTAATGATTTCAAAATAAAAACATAGTGATGGATGACTTTTTAAAACCGAAGTACCATCTAAAGTAGAAAGTAAAAAATATTTTTGATAGTTGAGACTTTGGATCAAAAAGACTTACAAAACAGAAGAATCTTCTAATCTGAACCTGAAGGTGACAATAAGGTTACAGACACCAAACTTGATGCTGAGATTGGATGAGTCTTGTGAAATCTAAAATGTCAACATATTTTCCATTTGGGAGAGGTTAGAATCAATAGGGTCCAAGTCCAGTCAACAGCAAATTGCTATGGTGAAAGACCCAAAGAACCAACCACACACTCAGATATCTATGTCTTGAGAAGACCTGTCTATGTGTGAGTCTAGATTTGGGAGTGTAACTGGCCTTTTGCCCACCAAACTTCAGAAAACAAGAAACAAGCAGAAGATTACTTATTATGGAGTTCTGACAGTGGTTGTCTAAGAATGTTTTCTCTAAAGACAAAATAGTTTTAGGATTAAAAAAGAAGAAGAAGACGAAAGCTATTTTAGTTATCCCAGCAAAGCAACCATTTCTATTGCCCAGTCAGGAAGAAAACATAAAGTTAAATTCATTCACCCAATTATAATATTGTAAAAAACTCAATGAAACTTTTCTTTGTGACAATGAGCTTGACCTTCAGCAATAAATGATTAAGGGGTGGTGAATATAAGAGGTTACTTTGAGTTTCCTCTTATGAACGTAGAAATTTCAAGTGAAACTAAACTGTAAACAAGAAGAAGGCACAAATTTTTAATTATAATTTCTGTCAAGATATTTTTCTCTAAATAATTTTTAATGGTAGATATCACACTATACTAATTATTCCTATTTTTCATTTGAGACCAAATGTCAAGCTTTTGTTTACCTGAATAATTCTGACTTGTTGAAATGATCAGGGATCTGTTTAATACTTCAGAGTGTGAGTGTGAATATTTACCCTCAAATAATTCAATCGTTTTTTTCTACTTTGCTTATTAATCTCTACTTGCTAATGTATTTCATTTGCATAAGCAAAGAATGGATGATGGAGGCAATAAGATAATTTAGAGTTAAATTTAACTTCCAGTATGATTTTTTTTTCTTTTTCTTTATTTCTTTTTTGTTTGTTTTTTGGTGTTTTGGGGTATTGATGGTAAATTTAATGAATTCATATAATTATGCTTTACATATTCATGACATTATATTTTATTTCTTCAGTATTCATAAGCAGTCAAAAGCATATAAGTCCAAATGTATAATTTACCTTTTTATTATTTATTTTGTATGTGGATTGTAAATGCGTTTATGTGGGTAAAGGCATGTATATATCATAGTATGCATGTGGAAATAAGAGGACAATTTGTGGCAATGGCTTTTTTCCTTCCAAAACATGGGTCCCTAGGATGAAGATCAGCTCCTCAGCCTTGGAGGCAAGTGTTCCTACCAACAGATCCATCTCATAAGCCTCAAATGAATACTGTATGTGGTCTTAAGCTTATCTGAAGACTATAAAGCTAAGAAGAAGTGAAATATAATAATCTGATGTCAGGGTATATGATTCAGTGTTACTTGACTGCTTGGTACTGTTTCCTCCCAATGTTACAATTACTATATTATACATTATGTGTTTTATATGATATTAAATGAGAAAACATCTAACAACTTAGGTTCTACTTGGGTTCTATGTAAACATCGTAGACTACCATCTCATAACAACATGGAAAATACCTGGGATACAGATAGAACAGAAAAACTGGTTTTGTATTTCCTATTTTTTTAAATTTCTTTTTCATGATCTTTTTTAGAAATTCTGGGAAATAAACCTGGGATCTAGTTCATCCTGGTAAAATTTTGGTAAAGAAAACTTTAACTGTGACTGGTGATTCAAACAAAAAAATTATACTTTCAGTGTATTCTGTCAGAGCATAAAAGGGAGGAAGAGTGTAGCAGAAGAAAATGTGGCCACAGATCTTGGGCATCACACTCACTGTGGTCACTTGTTTGAGTTGTATTTTTATCTGAGTTGGTTTTGTTCTATATCCCCTACCAGAATGTGCACTATTTGTTCCTTACTTAAAATTTCTTCCCCCCCCCCCCCTCTCCTTCTTGTAGTTACCAAGATCTATGCTCACCTGGTCTGTTTACCCACATTAATTAAATGATCATTGAACTTCCCTTTATGTACATTTACAAATTCTTTCATTCATGAGACTAAGAATTTAGAAGGAAATTCCAATTTCCTGGGTTGTGGATTCAGAGTGACTCCAACCTTCATGGTCCAAGTGCATAGTGGAGATCAGCAGCTCTTATCATGGAGGCCAGGAAGCAGAGACAGTAAGTGTGGATCTCATGTTGGTTTTGAATTTGAATTTCCATTATTCCCTGGTAATGTAAGCTAAGAAAATTAAACATGTGTTATACCAACAAATAACTTTTATTCAGGAGATCTAAATATGTGTATTTTCCAAATTGAAATGATTGAATCTAGTTCTGCAATAAATATGCATAAGTCCCCTGTATAAATTTGAATGCCTTAACAGAACAAGGGATTTGTTGTTATTAACACAGTCTCTAAGCTAGTAATACATAAATGCTTTCAAAAAAGAATCACAGTGTCTGTGCTTACCAAAAACGCAAAAATGTTGTCTAAATATCATAAACTAATTTTAAAATACTTATGCGTCTTTTAAGGATTCATGAATCTTATTTTATGCATGAGTTTTTTTTTTCTGTTTGTATGTATGTGTACCATGTGCATAACTGATGCTGGAGGAGACTGAATCAGAGCATAAGATTCTCCTGGAAATGCATTTATGGTTGCTTGTGAGCCACCATGTTGGTGCTGGGAACTGAAGGGGAGCAACAAATGTTCTTCACCACTGATCATCTCCCCACCTCCTGGATATTATTTCTTAGACAAGACTTTTGTTTGGCAGACATAATTTCATGATGTGACAGGTAGAAATACTGAAAATTATGATATACCTTAGAATCCCAAAGATGAGCACGGTGCAGTTGTTTTGCTATAAATTATGTATATAACCATAATACACTCCTGACAGATATTTCTAACTGTTGACTCAAAGCTCTTAATAAATAAGTCTTTCAAATGTTTGCCAAATTGGCCACAATTATTTTCAAATCTCCATATTAAATTTTCATTCAGGCCTCTGTCTTCTAAGTATAATTTTTTGATTATATTTCCACTATCAAGATATATAATATTTTATGTATATAAATATCTATATATTCCATTACTTGCTATCTGTTTCATTATTTCACTTATTTAACTTAATATTGCTTTAAATGAGACTATGTCAGTATAATAATTAGAAAATATAATTCATTGCACATGAGAAAAAAGTATAAAATTTATATAATTCAATTATTATTAAATGTGTACTAGATTTTATTGCCTGTCAAATGCTCTGATTGAATGTATTTATGTGATATCTGATGGGGGTTATAGTTCATTATATTTTAATAGAGGAGAAAGTTAGCAAGTCAACAGCAAATCAACAACAAACTAGATTCTATCTTGATAATCATATCAAATAAATAAACAATATAGAGCCAAATTGGATTTTACTTATGGTAATATGTCCCTACATTATTAAATCATTAAAAATACATGTCTTTCTTTCCTGTGTAATGAGTTTTTAATATAAATATATACTTTGCAACTGAGAAATCTTACATCCTATATGATATATTTCCTAACCCAGTAAAGTCCATGTTATTTTCTCCTATTAATTTCAATATACTTTTTACAAAATATGAATTTATAGATATTTATAGATCCATCTAGCTTAATCTTTCTACTTCATTAATGAAAACTGCCTGCTCCACTGTATAGCTTTCCAATGCACACAGAATTTTATCTTAATGATAAAGTTTTTGTCTAGAGGTATATTATTATAATTCAAAAATGACATCTTATTTCAAGTCAAAATTCAGGTGAGATTTCCAATTATGGTTGTGTCTTCTTTTATTCACCATTTTCTTCATATCTTTCTCGAATTTTATTCTTAATTTTGAAGGCACATTTCTTACATGTTACCATTTACTTAATACATTTTAACGTTGTCCCATAGCCAGTTTTCTTAATACCCTGAAGGGTTCTCATATTGTATCCTACTGGTTCACCGAGGTCACTAATGGCAACTAAATTATTAGATTAAAAATTCTTTCATTTCCACTTAATGTGGATATAATCTTTTGTTTAAGATAACATGGCTCAAACTGTATTTGATATCATCTTAGCCAGTGACTTCATCTTTGTCTTCTGTAACCAAGTTTGAGGTTCGAAGTTCTATATTCATAAAAGACCAATATGTTTTGAGATCTGGTGATAACTCAGTTTGTGAAGTGATTGCCTCTTGCTGGTAAGACCACATGGAAATACATAGAAATGGGTTAATAGTTAAGAAAGAGCTAGCCTATAAGAAACAAGTAACTGGCCAACAGCATAATATTAAATTCAGAATCTCTGTGTGTTAATTGAGGCAGAAAAACCATACTCTTTACATATGGCGCCCATGTGGCTAATAAGAACTTCCACTTAAAATGTAACAAAAGCTTAAAAAAAGGTTTTAGACACAAAAGAACAGAGACAAGCAAGGTTTCTTGGTAGCAGCATTTTTCTAGGTTGGACTCTGCTTTGTGAGAGACAAGCAGATATTCGCGAGGCTCCTTTAAGGGAAGGTTCCTGACTCAGCATAAGTGACAAAAAACCGAAGGGCTTTTAAGAAATTCTGCTAACAATTCATTGGTGTGTATGAGAGCTGGCAATGGCAGGGACCCCATCTCCAAGCTGGCAGCATGGGGCTGGATTGCAGTGCAGACCAAGGCAGTAACCACAATTCTCAATGCTGGCGGTAAAATAGCCATTGCCATCATTGGTAAAACGCAACAGGAACAACTATGACTTTCATTTCAGCAATGTTGTTGTTTACCAGATAAAAGACTCGTGACTACAAAAAGATAAAGATTTACAGTAAAGATAGATTCACATTAAGAAAAATCTCTAAAGATTTACAGTATGTTCTAAAATATATGTAGGCTTGGGAGAAAAAAGGAATAAAATGGTTTTAAATAGACAAAGAAGAACTGGGTGTGGTAGCACACACCTTTAATCCCAGCACTTGGATGACAGAGGCAAGCAGATCTCTTGTGATTTCAAAGTAAATCTGGTATGCAGAGTAAATTCCAGGACAGATAAGAGTTACACAGAGAAACCCTGTTTCAAAAAAATAAAAAAGAAAAAGAAAAGAAACAAAGTAATAATAAAGCCACATAAAGATGAAAAGCTCAGAGAGAATTTGGTTACTATATGGTGTTATATTATCTTTGCATCTTTTAACTGCTGAGGAAATAACAACTGTTAAAACAAATGGTGCTGGATCAATCCAATTTATATATTTTAAAAATGCTTTGACTCAAAAATTTAAGTTCAAGGACAAGTTACTGGGGAAAAGGATTTCTATTTGTGTTTCCATATGAAATAAAAAGCTGTGGATTCCTTCCTGACTAATGTGGTTTGATCAAGCCAGACCCCCTGAAACAGCGTTCCTGGTGATCCAACATTCAAAACAGCTGGACAAAGTAGCCTTGCAGACTACAACCAGGATTTCTGCATCTTCTTAGGATCCCCATGACAGCGTCCCCTACCAGCAGGAAGCAGTTTGGAAAGAATGACGCCCAAATTCCCAAATATTGTTTATAAATGTTTGTTTTCATTTAAATGGACTTAGGTATAAATGGGTAATGATCACAACCAATATTCTTTTTAAAGGTAAGAAGGGAATTATGGTATAGTTATGAATACTTTGTTTTGAAATGGATTTTCATTTATTGATACAATTAAGGTCAATTTTGTGATATGTATAGTTCTCCTCTTGTTTAGGTATTGTGTTTATATAGATCATTTAGAAATGTATAATTCAATACATAGTTAGATAGTACCTATGATAGATCTTATAGTTAAGTAAGTTAAGATATACAGACATGTATTTGAGATAAAAAGGCATTCTTCAAAGTCTTTCAAAGACCTACAGAATATGGCATTTAAAATGGTTTAGGGTTTTTCTTGACAGTGAGACATAAATGCTTCTGGCAACACCATCTGTATCAGAAAGAAAGATGGACATAGAAGAAACTCGTTATGGAGTTTACTTCCAATATGGCAAGACTAGCCATTTGGATAAGATAATGTTCTTGTCTGGACTGTTTGACTTTATGATGTATAAATTGGACATGCAGGACACACAGAAAAGTGACTGCTGATTCAAGATGGACATTGCTATAGAGTTCCTGCTTCAAGGAAGAGTCTGACAGACAGTCTGCAGGACACAGAGATAAGTGACTGACAACTTGCCAATACAAGAAGACAGTTTAAAGTTTCCTGCTTTGCTGAAGAGTCTGCCAGACACACTATGGCCTATGGGCTGAAGATGGAAGATTAAAAAAGAACTTCAGGTGGCTAGGCAGTGAGTTGTCTCTGTCATTTTTAGAGTTTATATACTATCCTTCTGTGGTCTTTGAAGGAGTTGAAGACAGATAGTTATGGTTATAGTTTTCCTTAGTTAAGCTTAAAGATAAGTGACATATAGGACTTTAGACTCACAAATATAGGATAGATGATAGAATAGTTTCTTTTAATCTTGCTAAATGTTAATGGACTAAATATTGTTAACTGTTAGACAGAAAAAAGGAGATGATGGGAGATGTCATTCTGTATATGTTTCTCATACTGGTTAATGAATAAAGCACTGTTGGCCAATAGGAAAGGAAGATAGGAGGGACTAGGAGACAAGGAGAAAATAGGAAGTAGTAAAGAGGAGTGAAGATGGAGAGTCTGGAGAGAATAGAACTGCCAGCTGCCTCTCGCTGGTAAGACCATGTGAAAATACATAGAAATGGGTTAATAATTAAGACAGAGCTAGCCTATAAGAAACAAGTAACTGGCCAACAGCATATTATCAAATTCAGAGTCTCTGTGTGTTAATTGGGGCTGGTGCGGCTGCGGAACCAGACCAGGCGGCGGGCAGAAAAACCATACTCTTTACAATTGCCTTGTAAGCACATGAACCTATCTTCACATGTCCTATCTTCACAACACAAGAGGAAAATGTACTTTTAATACTAAGACTGAGGAAGCAGATCCTTGGGGATCACTACTTGGTCACCTTAACTTATTTGGCAAATCCCATGTCAGATACCAAACCAGAGTGAGATAAGGATGTAGGGTTGGTCAAGATGTACAATGATTCTGCCAGGGAAACTTGTTCCTTGCCACAATTTATCCAGTATCTTTCAAATATCCCCCAAAATTATAAAATAATCTTTTCTTTATGGAATTTAAATCCTTTCACTTATTTCACAAAATATGATTATAGAATTTTCAATTATCATTTTCATTGATAACTAAAATTACATTTATTAAAATGATACGGATTGTCAATAATGACCTAAGGTAGCAAATATTAGGTATACATTCAATCTCTAAATATATCACACATGCTATGCCATTTTCCACTATATATTTATATTTGGCTTGGGTGAGTTTGATCATAATAAAATACGACATTTCAAAAGTCTGTCTACAACATGAATAGCATAAGCTTTTGCATCTAAATATTTACAACTTGATTCCTTGTTCACCAGTTGTGCTGCATCTTTTACCTGGTTCAACTGTGTTATGGTTTTAATACACTTTTTTAGGGAATGCAGGAAACAATCATCTTTCTTTGGGCTTCTGCATTTCTCTGCTCATGTCCTGTTATTCATGCATGTTTGAAAGGCCAAAGATTCATTAATCTGCACAGTTTCAAGGACAAAGATTACAGCAAAGTGTAGTATTAGTATATAAGAGCAGACATGCACATAAGGAGGCCAGAGTGGAGCAAGAACATAGGAGTTCAGAGTATTAGAAACAACTGGAATGATACCTTACAGTAAGCATGTTGGCTGCAGTCATTCACCATTTGTAGGATGGCAAAGTAAAATATGCAGAACTAGCTAGTTTTCATTTAAAGTGACATTTCTGACCTTTATTTCAAAAGGCCTTCTCTCCAGTCATAGGAATAGGAGTCATTAAATTTATCAATGTTAATTAAGTTGTACTTCAAATTCTACATTTTTCATAAACAGTCAACTGATAACTCTCACCAGTTTTTGAGCATTTAAAAAGAAAATGGCATTGTATATGCTTGCATTTCCAGGGAAAGATTTCCTCTGAATTAAAGTTTTCATCTTACACAATTTGTTATCATTGTTTGGAAGGTAGCTATTTTCTGATACAGCTTGTTATCGTCTGTAGAGTTTAGCATGAGAGAGATGAAAATGAGTGATCTTATAATTCTATGTCCACATATACTCTTTCTGTATCTTGAGGCTTGAGAAAGTAAGGAATAGATATCAGACTTAAATAAAATATTACCAACAATTGCAGAAAGCTTGTACATCAGCTACCTCACCTTGTAATTGAACACATTTGATTCTTACATTTCTGGAGTTTCAAAAAATCAATTTTGTTTCAAGATATTAATAAGCAGGTGTTGAGAGATGGTAGAAAGGAAAAAGTTCATAAATTATTATATTCTAATAAAGATGTAGGGTGCAGTCAACTAAGATGATACTTTGAAACATAGTCTGTATAATATGTAGAATTATTATAGTACACAGTAGAAACAGGAAGCTAAAAAATTTCTATTATTATTTAAGCAAAAGAATTAAAGCTTAATGGAAAAATAATACAGATTAAAATGTAAATGTAGAGCAAGTGTGGGTGGTTAATTTCCTTTATTGTTTATCTGATTCAAAATTTCAACCAACACTGTTTTAATATCATGTTAGCAGTAAAATAAATGTATTTTGTTATTTTTAAACAAAGTTACCGAATTTACATAAATTGAATTAATCTCCTTTTATTAAGTGATTACTTTATTAATCACTACTGAATAGGACAATGTGATAGAAGTGTGGTGCAAATCACTGCCCTATTGTTAGTTTCTAGAATAGTAATGAAGATACCGATGATTTATTTTAGTATAAAAGATGCTTGACTTTCTACTTCTCATCCAAAGAGAATATCAATTAGAAAATAGCTAAATGTGTGATTTCAAACTTAACCTAATGATCTGGTTCAGAAAATGAAAATACTATCTTTTTTCTATTAGGTATCTTGGACTTAAAAATGTTTATTTGGTACTGCTATTTAATCTATGTGAAATAAGAGAGAGAGACAGAGAGAGAGAGAGAGAGAGAGAAAGAAAAAGAGAGAAAAGAGAGAGATTAAATTCACACAAAGGTGATGGCCATTGATATTAATCTTTTAAATATGAGAAAAAGAATGTGAAGGAGGTTTCTGGAGATTAAGGCCATATCAATGACACTGAACAAATATATTCTACACATAAGATATTGCATACACCAAATATCACTCTTTCACCATACATAGATAACTGAGGGATGCATAGCCTGTTGAAACACATTTCTCAGGAGTGGAAGAAATAGTTAAATTGCCTATAATCAACAGCATCTTTAGACACAGTAAAAGTTCCTCTATTTCTAATTGTTTACTTGATGTGTCCACCTGGGTAGCCCTCCTATGAATCTCCTCCCTGGACTGTCAACAATACTACAAGTTAATTATTTTAAATAGAAATACACTGTATTTAATGTTTTCCTATAAGGATGTTTTAATGACTCTCTAGAATATCTTACATCCACAGCCAGCACTCTCATACACATTGTGTTTTATCCTCTGCATCATCCATAATAATTAATAATAAATTCAGTTTATAAATCAGGCAAAGTAAAACATACACAGAAACAACTGATAACAAATAAAACATAAGAATTTGCCACAATGAGAGTTATGTGACTGCAATATCTCCTTTTTGAAATACATAGAAAAAGAAATTTACCCTGTTTCTTGCAACAATGTAAGATGATAAAATACCTACAAGATGAGCTAAAGGAAAGAAAATGAGATGGTAATATCAAGGGAGCATTACTTGTCTACATATGGATCATTTCAGCTCTGAAAGTTTGAAATGGAAACGAACCAAGTAGGCTTCAAATATCTTATGGGTGGTGGTATTTAGAGCATGGATGGCTCAATTCCTGAGCAGGACAAAGGGTGAGGCATCATGAACTTTCAATGAGATGCTTCCCTGAAATGAAAGATATGAAATTTAATACTCATGACATGCTTATTTCTGGTAGTTTTATCTTTAATATTGTAGAACCTCAGTTGAATACAAGTGACAGAAAAGGCAAATAGTGAAAATGTGAATAAGAGTAATCATTACATTACTGGAAGTATTGTAACAGATTGTCTGAAACTGGCTGGCTTAAACAGACTGTGAGGCTAGAAATTCCAAGTAAAGGTAATGGTAGGGTACCAACCCCTGTGGAATCTTTGAGGTGTAGATATCCTCTTTCTTATTCCTCATCTACCTTTCCTTTATCCCTTCTTCCTTCATCTCTTGCCTCCTCTTCCCCCATTTCCTCTGTCTCTTCCTCTGTTTTCTTCCCTCTCCTAGCCTTTGTACCATGCTATTTAGCACAGGTTCACCTAAAACTCAGAAAATTTCTCTCTCTGTTCTCTTGAGAGCTTAGCTTCCAGGCACTTTGGCCTCTTCTAATAAAGACTGGATTTGGTGCTAACTATCATCCTCTGAGAACTCATTATAATCTGTAAAATTCCTTGCAAAAATAAGAAAATATTCTGTAAAAGTAGGAGTTAAGATTTATCATATTTTTCACTAGTCACAATTCAAACAACAAAAGATAGATGACAGAGGCCTTTATGTAAACAAAAAAAAATTAAAATGAAAAAGAATGATGACAACTTTGTTCTATTCTTTTTAGTACTACATGCATCATTAAGGAGTGCTGATTAATAGAAAATATAATTATCTCATTTGAAAATCTATGAGATGATGACTTATTTAGAGAAAACATGGATGTATCTGACTCACACATGCAAACACACGCAGAAACACAGACACAGACAGACAGACTCACACATACACACACACTATTTGACTCTAATGTCATGTCTGCTTCACTAAGATGAACACATATCTATAAAGCATATGTTTCTCATTTTTTCTGTGACATTGAAAAACCTTCCTGATTTTGCAAACTACTGGGGGATTCTACTTCTTCCCAAACTGGCAGTTTCTAGCACATGAGTACTAGAAAAAGAAAAGCAAAATTTTAAACTAGAGAGGTAGTAAAAGAGAGTAGAGAGAAAATCACAGATAGCCATTTGGGAACAATAGAAGTATATGATAAAACAAAGGAAAAGTGGCTAAGTATTCATCAATTTACTGTCTGTTCAATTAAGTTATCTTAAGATTATTTTGGGGGTTTTCAGGTTTGAGGTTGTCTGCTACTTGTGTTTTCATGGATGCAGCTAACTTCCTTGGTTTGGAGTTTTCCTTCTAGGAGGAGGGGAGGAAGTCCCCATGTGTAAAATGAGAAGAGATTGTTTTAAATATAACAAAAAAGACTTAATACAAGTAATATTAGCATCTTTTTAGCACATTAGTTTTCTGAAACATAATTTCAAACCTACTTAGGCTGCATGCAAGGGAATTAGAATACCAATGCAATGCTATATAATTGTAAAGAACAGATAAGAAAATTCAAGTTACCTCTTCAGAACCTTGTATGTAATATATGTTAACTTAACATAAGCTACAGTCACATAAGAAGATGAAACTTCAACTGAGAAGAGAAAATTAGTTGATTTTCTCTTCATTCAAGTTGCTGTAAGAAACACTGTGAGGCTTTTTTTTTTTTTTTTTTTTTTTTTTTTTTTTTGAATGATGTTTGATGAGGAGAAACCCAGCCTACATTAGGTGGAGCCAATCATGGGTAAATTATCTTGGGGTATATCAGAAAACAAACCCAGCAAACCAGAAGAAGCTAGACAGTAAGCATTGATCCAACATGGCCTCAGTTTCAGTTACTTCCCTGACTTGCGTTGATTGTTACTACCTGCAAGCTAAAATAAACCCTTTGTGCTAATAAAACCTTAAATATGACACAATAATAGAGTGTTACCAAGATTATACACCTGTCCATGTATATGGAACCATTCATTCCTCAGGTTAATCAGTTTTTCTAAAACCAATTTCAATGTTTTTATTTTTGTTCTAACTAATGATCATGGGAGTGGATATGCAGTGAAGATTCACTTGATGTAAGGAAGTATATTCTAATGGACGGAAATAGCTTGAAAAAACAGAGAAAATGAGATTTCTATTTTTTTCTCATTCAGATAACACTGGAATGGATTTTTAGGTATGTGGAGGCATACCTAAAGGTCCTAGAGCACAGCACAATGCATGCAAAGGTGAAGTCTATAGTAAGCCATCAGAGTGTCAATTTTGTTCCTATTATAAAGACACCAACAATGATAGACAGGTAATAAATATGAAATACCCAACAGAATATCATGCTACATATCAGAAGATAGAACTTTGCCTAAGAAAAAGATATTAAAGTGAATGAGTTAGTATATTTATAGATACATACTTAAATGTTATCTTTCTGACTATAGTTATTCAAATATGGGTTTTCTATGAATAGGTAACAAATCTAAGGAATTAGGCTTGGACTTCTTCCATGGTTCTTTACACACGGGATAGACTCTTAACTTTCAATGTCTCCCTTCATCCCACTTCCTAAATTACTGGGAATCAACTTTGCTCAGTTCCTGGACTCACAAATTTACCTCCACCTATTACATTTACCAACTACTTGCAAATAAATCTCATTGGAATTGCTTATACAATATAGTTGAGAATGAATAAAAGTATTCCTCCAATATCAGTGCCAAATATATTAGATATTTGACTTAAATTTGAGTGTTTCTTAGTATGTATTAAAATGTATGACTTTAAGATGACCCTTTTAAGGGACCAGGCACATGCATATTCATGAAACATGCTAACACAGAAAATGGGTAAAAAAAAAAAAAAACTGGTTTTCTTCAAGAGTACACTTACATTATGAGACAGATGTGACTGTATATGACTGAAATTCTAGCACCCAAGAAGCTGAGACAAGAAGATTGTTGAGGCTTCAAGGCCAATTTGAACCATAAAGTAGGTTCTAGAACAGCAAGAGCTCTACAGTGAGACCTTGTCTATAAATAAGTAAATATGCTGGGGATATATCTCAGTAAAATATCCACTATACAAGCATGAGTATAGAAGTGGCTTAATTTTATAATTTCTGTGTTAGGCGATGTTCTCTGGTCAATCTGCCTACCTATAGGTCCTGTTTAGACCATTCCCTCAACAAACAATGTTCCTGGATTTTCAGATGACAGAAAAGTTTAATCCCTGCCCTCCATACAAGTGTACATAACTGTACATGTGTTAATACATACTTATAAACTAAAATACATAAATAAATCAAACCATATCTGATCATGCATTTTTAAGGGAGTATAATGTTTTATATTATATAGGCACCACTTTTAACAAGAGGTGTGGTACACACATGTTTTCACAATCATGCAAATGCTTACTAAGTGGTCTGCTAACTTTTCTAGAATGTTATGTGTTCACTTGTACTGGACAGCATTGATATAAGATGATAATAAGAAGGTACTTGTGATTAGTCTTTTTTGGAAATAAAATCATCACCAACCAAAAAAATACATCTTCAGATGAAAATTGATTCATGAAAACATATGGAAGCAACAAGATAAATACAGCAGTGTGTATCTACCAGCTACTCCATTTGTCATTTCTGTCAGACTTCAAACATTCCTCCCAAAGTGTGAAATACATTTTTTTTAAAACAATTAAGAACGTGTCACAAACAGGCTTTAATCTAAAAAAAAATTCATCTAGTAGTCTGTGGCCATAACTGTGGAAAATTTGACTTTAGAATTTGGAGGATGCACTTCTGGTTTGGGTTCCCAGGTGGTAATGACAATAGAATGCTATCTAACCCTAAATTATCCTTTCCTATCTGCTGCATTGGATTGAATCCTGGTGATAGTGTATGTCTTATGAAGTAAAACAACTAACTGACCAAAATCACTTTTTCTTTATTCCATTAGTTTGTTAGTTTACACAACTACATGTATCACATTGATTACTATATTATACAAATGATAATTCCTGACAATCTAAGGGAAGCACTATAAATTTAAACTTGGAAGAATCAAATCTGCACATGGCACTAAAGTATTCAACCTGATGACTTTAAAATCTTGCAGCAGTTGCTGGGAATATGAAGGCACACCTTCAGAGGACTAGGCATGCCTCTGTCTCTAGGTGGATGTAATACAGGTGAAGCAATTTCATCTGGGACTGTGGCTTTGGATGCTTTAGAACAAAAGATTACCCATGACAAGAGAGAAGCAGAAGGGACTGTTGAGGTTCCCCTTTAAATAATTCATTAGAAAAGATTTTTTGGCTCACAAGAATTGAATGGAGCATGCTACATTATCTAATACAAACTTTGGAATAGATGTTATTTAAACAGGGCATGAAGGTGATAAGAATAAATGTCATTGCTAAAGACAGAATATGTACAAAACAATTTCTAGAAGTCATTTTAAAAAGACCTCTGTGAAGGCAATTGTACCAGATGTCAGCTGTTAAGATTGTATCAGTCTTCTTTCCTAAGTAGATAATCAGAAAGCCCACTGGGGACAGAAACATTTTACTTAAGTTCCAGTGGGCTCCAAACACAAGCATTCTTTATGGCTAAAAGATTACCACTGGAAAAGACTGTTATCATTATAAAAAGCACTCATTCCCCAAGGGGGAGCTCAAGCTTTTTCTTTAATTAAACTTCCTCCTTTGAAAACAAAGCAAAGGACAAAGGACATCTGTAGCTAGAACTCCCAAATCTGTTTTTTTTTTTTTTTAACCCATGAGGGTACATTTAATTTTTTTTCTTATTTTACATATTGATCCTAGTTCCCTCTCCCTCCATCCTTCTCTCCCTCCCATGTACTCAACCATTCTCCCATCCTATCCACCCTGCCCACTCCACAGGGAGGATGATGCCTTCCAGGAGGGATCAACAAAATCTCTCTCAAGTTATTTGCACTAGGGACTAGGCCCTCCCTCCTGCCTCTACATTAACAGAGCATTCCTTCATAGGGAATGTGCTCC
This sequence comes from Phodopus roborovskii, assembly GCF_943737965.1. Lineage (NCBI taxonomy): Eukaryota > Metazoa > Chordata > Mammalia > Rodentia > Cricetidae > Phodopus > Phodopus roborovskii. The sequence goes on from NW_026126418.1 coordinate 11,156,811, forward strand.
CAAATCTTAATAATACAGCCACAGTATACATAACTTATCCTTCTATATCTGCATTTTTTCTTTTAAGAGAAAAAAACAGATCCATATGTCTTCTTTAGGGAAAAAAGAGGGGGGGGGGGGGATATGACTAAAAGCCATAGCTACAAAACTTCATTCTAGTCTGGCTAAAATAAGGAGAAAAATCATTGCCAAACCATCATTTTGCAAAGTCACATGTCTCTTGCTGATGGGAAATCAATTCCTAGAAATGTCTTACTGGGTATTTTTGTGGTCAAGTTTCATGAAATTTTAAATTACTCACTCTGCAAATTATAACCCACAGCTTACACAGGTTATTTGGAAAAGTTGTTGTGGGCCCAAACGACATCACGTGACATATGCCAGCAGCTTGAATCAACTCAACCTTTAATCAAGAACAATCTGGTATGAAGCCTCTCAGACACAATAATCTAAACCCCTCTAACTTGAGTTGCAAATGTGTACATAGGCAGCTATGAATAAAATGAAGATATGTTGATCCATTTATAGCAATACTATGAAAGAGACTTTACCAAAATGACAATAAAAAATTGGGGGAGAAGGACAAATGATAAAGTATAAGATGACAATAACTAAAAACCAGAACAAAATAAAAAAAATCATTGTTTACGAATAGATTCTCTAAGTACATAAAGGCCCATTAAACTGAAATCTAGGAACACAGCCAGCAGATTCCTAAAGTTAGTCCAGGTCATTCTCCCTGTCTCAACAAAGTCTTAAGTTAATACATCCATTTTTAAAGTAGATACATTTCTTTCTTTGAATGTATTCCTGGTCAGAAGCTCTGTGTGTTAAATAGTAAATTATCCTCTTGCATGATACTTGTAGTAAAGCAGATTGTGCTGTAGTTTTGCTGAATCCTCCTTGTCCTGTACTGATTTTTTGCTAAAGACTATAGGCTGAAGGAAGCATTGAATTACTTTTCTCTAGAAAAAAAAAAAATTGCTACCCTATGTTATTTTAAGCACACTCCACGTAGGAGAGTCTTCTGGTTTTGATGGCAGAGTAAGTAGAGCTAGGGCCAGTTTCAGATGAGGAAGACTTGAATTTGAAAGTTCCTATTATGATTTGAAGCACACCTTTCAAACTTTCTCAGAGCTTCTTCAACTGTAAATGTCAGAGACATACTCTTTTTACTCAAGGAGCACTACTAATTATCAAGAAACTGCGAGGAACATATATGACACTGTTGAAAACTGACTTCAGTAAGCCTTGTGATCATCAAATGCACTGATAGTGTGAAATGTCCCTAAAAATCTACCCTCCTAACATCCCTTTTGTGTCCTTGTAAAATGCCTTAGTACCAAGCACCAGCTATCCTCATATGACTCCAATAACCCTGAAAAAATGATTTCTCATTGATCTGTGATAGAGATAGAGTCTAGACTTGCATTTTCCACATGTTATCATGCACCCTAGTGACCTCAGGTACTATATGCTTATTACTCTTAAGATTTTTCTTCAGTGAGATCCCTGAACTTTAGAATACCTCTCCGTAGAGCCAGCATAGAATAGGTAATAGAGAACAGGCACACTGCAGTATGAATATTTTTCAATATTTTTTCATTCCGATCACCTTATTTATTTCACCCCATTTATACATGTACTTGCTCACATGAGGATATTTCTCCTCATTTATTCTTTTCTACAGAAGGAAACATGCTTTCTTCCTACTCTATGAAGTTGCAGATTGCAATATCAAAAAGATTCTCAAATTGGAAGAACCCTTAATCATCAGTGCATACGTCTGCTGTCCTACAAATAATAATAATAATTAATAATAGTAAATATCTTTGTACAGGTTTCTACTTATTAAATCAATATCTATTTTTGTTTGGCTCATATTATATTACTAATTATAATACTAAAGAGTGAAGGGAGCATGGAAGTAGCCATGTAGTTTATAGTCTTTTTATTCTCTGCTAGCATGAAAGAGAAGTCAAAGAAAGTATACATTTTTACATTTTAGACTCAGAAAGAATCAGAATAGTACTGCGAGGACTGAGATGTGGGGGATATTTAGATTTCCCAAAGCAAACCAAGAAGTATTATGACTGACACAAATCAACATTTATAAACAACAAAGCCTGCAGCTGGGAGAATAATATAGAAATGTTGATTTAAAGCTCATGAGTCAGAACATGCTCTAAGAACATAGCATTTTAAGTCATGCTCCTTTTAGCATCAGCTTCCTAGCTGCAACCACCATAGGAAATTTGCACTCCAATCAACACATAAGACTGGCAGTTCCATCTCTGCTGAGCTTTAAGCAAATATGTTCTGTCTTTGTTATTCCATATAAACAGCATTGACTAAGACATAGCTAAAGAATAGGATCCAACTGCCTTAAAAAGTGAGAGAGGTTTTCTTCCAGAGTTTGTTTTGAATCAATTAGTTTAATGACACCAAATTTCCTTGGACTCCACATTAACACATATGCTATTGGAAAGTTAGCTGAGTCACCTGTCATCAATTCCCTTCACTGTCACGCCAAATTGTACTTCTTAAAGATTAGTTCTCATTTATTAATAGCAATATGTGCTATGCCCAGAATGATGCAATTAAAATAAGACCTGCAAAAGAGGGAAGCATTTGATAAAGAATTACAGAATGCAAATTATTTGTTGGTGCCCCTACACAACTAATGACCTACATTTTATTATAAGAATGGAAGAGTCAAATTAGCACCTCGTGTTTTGCAGGCTATCGGTTGGCATTCCTTCTGTGAGATAATAAGTCCATAGCTCTTGCTGTGCTTTAGGAGATTGTTTAATCAATTACTGAATCTTTTTCCTCTACTGCGTAAGAGGACTACTGGGCCATGACCTCTACTAAACTTCTAATGTATGGACAGAGTGCATAAACATTACCATCTAGTTGACGGGAGAGATGTCATCACATGTAGTAGCAGCAGATTGAAGCCTTGTTTAAACTAGGATGGAAGCTAGAGAGATGCCTCAGTGTTTAAGAGTACTTACTATTCTTTCAGAGAATCAGGGTTTTATTGCCCAACATCCATGTAACAGATTTCAGTCACACAGAATTTCAGTTTGAGGCAGTAGTTTAGGGAAAACACTCATATATATAAAATAAAAATAAATAAGTAATTTTTCAGAAAACAATAAAACCAAATTAAGACTAGAATTCTAGACTCTGGGAATTGTGTTTCACTGGGTCAGAAATGTGGCACACACATGCTAATTTCTTTGCAAAAATACTATTTTTTTAAGTTCTGTTTTGATTTTAGGTGTATGGGTATTTTGCCTCCATGTATGTCTGTGTACCACATCCATGTAAGGTTCACCAAGGTCAGAAGATGGAGGTAGTACTCCTGAAACTGTAGTTACAGACTATTGTTAACCTCTATATAGGTGCTGAGACTCAAATCTGGATCCTCTGGATGAGCCCTGCAATCTCAGAGCCATCTCTCCAGTCCCACATTTGAATTTCTTTCATTTTTTATCATTTAAAACCATTTCCTTTAATATACAAGAAACATACAAAATAAAACAATAACAAAAATGTCCAAATCCCAGAGTTGGCAGCCTGGAAGGAACCAGAAAACAAGCCAGGACCATGACAAGGAAAATCAGCATTTTGCTTTGATGGAGAGCTAGGTCCATTCTGGATTCACCCACAGCCTGGGGATAGTCTGTGTCCTTCACCTCTTCCCCAAGGCACCAAGGGAAAAGGTCCTGTTTTCTGGTTCCACATTTGAATTTCTAACAAGTTCACTATTGATGCTGAAGTTGGCATCTTAGTACTTTAGAAACCACTTGGTTACCAAAGTTATGGTGGTCATATCAATTTAGTGTTTGAGTCCTTGTTGGCACTAGATAAAAGTTTTCCACTGTTTTGCATAAGATTCAACTGTGTTTTTCAGTTTTAGACACAGGGACAGAGACTAACAACTGAACCTGTGCTGTTATTGAATGGACAATCAAGTTAAACTCTAGGTTACCTCCAATAACAACAAGAAGATTACAAATTTAAATCAATCGATATGCTCTATGTTTTGATATAAAAAAGACACGTTAAAATTTTAACTTGGAGACTTGAAGTTGTTTGTGTTTAAAAAAAAAATTGCATGCTTGTCAAAGTGCTTTGCTACCATGGCAGTGACTTATACAAATGCAGTTTAACAAAAGCAAGCATTTCCCACTTTAGTGGAGAGAAGCGATGTGCATGTCATTCTTTTCAGAAGCCAAGAAATGTGTTCTGATTATTGATAGAATAAAAAAGCTATATTCTTTTCATAAGAATAACAGCTCTTTTGTGTTACAGAAAATTTAAAGCACAATCCTCACAATCCTTTCTTATCTTATGTCTATCTTAACCATTTTATTTGGTATCAGAAGAGGGAAGACAATGGAAAGCTCTATAATGTAGAAAGAAGAGTCTTGTTTTCTGAAAATATCATAACATCTCTAAAACCAATGGAGAGGAAAATAAATTTATATGACTCAGATTTGAGTTCAACAAATGTGATAAAATTCAAGTTTAACTCCATACTATGTACTTTATATTGTCTTTGAAAATCCTAAAGATATTCATGAGTTTTTCTCCTCTCTACTTTCTTCCCCTTTTCTCCCCTACCCTCTCTTTTCCTCACATGTCCCTCTGTCTCTAATCTCCCTCTCCAGGTATTCATATATGCAGGCTTATTTTGACCTTCTAAGCTAAATTATTCATCTGCTTTCAGCTTCCTAAATGTTTAGGATCATATGTAAAATAGACATTTCCTGGGTTTTAACTATTCAACTTAAATTACAAGTTTCTATAATTAGCAAGGCATCGTGAGAGAAGCCAAGAACCCTAATATCTGGAAAGCAAGAAGATCAAGGTTTCAAGGTCAGACTTAACTATATAGGAAGGTTTAAATTGGCCTGAGCTACATGAGTCCAATTTAAGAAATTCAAAATGTGAAACAATATTTTTCTAAAAGCAATAGCTAAGAATTTTAATTCAAGGATCAGATAAGCCCTTTATTATGTTTTTGTTAATGTATAGGTCAATATGTATGATCTTTAATTTTTGTACATGTAAAACATGATTAGATTAATATGTCAGTAAATGAAATATGTTAAGAAGGGCTCCTGGCATTCTTCAAATGCAAATTTGTCCTAGTGTTTTTTAAGAACAAATACAATAGACATAGGTTAAAAGTGTTACTAACGACAGAATCAGTGAAGATTCCTGAGCTGAGGAAGAGAGATGAATTGATCAGAAGGATGGAGATATCTTATCCCAAAGTAACCCCCCCCCAAAATAAAACATTCAAACAGTAGTTAACATACTCTTAGCTATGTAATTTTCTGGAAAATGACCAAACTGTTCATCCTTGGTGTGAATTTGGGTCCAGATTAATAAAAATATGCTCTGTGTGTATGCACCCAACTAAATTGAATAAAAGCTTCCCAGATAATTTCAAATGTGCAGCTGAAGTTGAGAAAATATTAACTGCAAAGCAAGATGGTTTCTTGTGCCTTTTTAGGAGTCATCCTTCTCCACTTACTCTGTCACACCTCTGGTGAAAGCCAGTGTCCACACATCATTTTTAGCACTGTCAAAGGAAATGCCAGCTGGCTTTAAACCTGTTTTGTATTCAGTAAGCAACGGATTCTACAAGAATTAGAGGTTTAAAAGGAAGCCATTTGCTTAGTGCCACTCGCAGTAATCACTATTTCCAAACAAGCTGCTGGCCAGGGACTTTTCACTTCAATCACCTTACCCATTATCCCATGGAAGCACAAGCAAAGATGGAAATGATGTTGAACAAGGCAAATGAAACCATAAACCAGAGCTGCTCAAGATGGAATGGACTGTTTATTCAGCTCTGCTGTGATACTCATCTGGGAATAGAATTGCTGTAAACAAGGACATGCAATGATTGCTTTCCAAGGTAGCCTCAAAGCAGAAAATGGCCATTGAAATAGGATATGACAGGACAAAACACTCCAGACACCATTTCAGAGTTCAGAGACATGATGCATGATGGGAAAGGAAGAGCATATTCATAATTTTCTTTTGATGGACAAAGTTAAACTAGCAAGAAAATTATTCACATTTATTTGCCTGAGGTATAAAGACAAATAATTATGACTGAAAACAATGGATAAAAAGAGATGAATGTTTTGCTTAGCTTGCTGAATTAATGAATTCTACTTCTGTAGGATCAAACAGCCTATGACTTTAAGGCGAAGTAGGAGAGAAAAATCCCAAAATATTTAAAAAAAGGAAAACTTTTACTTCAGTCTTACACAGGATACACATGACCAGAAAAGAATATAATTTAGAAAAGAAATCTATAAATGCTGAAAAAATAAAATCTACATGAATTCCAATGTGTGGTGTACAGTTAGGCATCTGTCCAGTGGAAATTTACTGATTAAATACAATACAGTGCAAAATACTTATTTTCTAGCATGTACACTGTACGTTTTTTACCATGAGAAGACTAGAACTGATTTGTTATTTTCTGGGAGGATGTGTATATATTATTTTGTTTGTGAGCCTAGATTTAACAGCTGAGCCATGTCTTCAGCCTGGATGTGTACATATTATATATGAATAGTTACTCTCAGGATTTATGAGAATTGCTTCTAAGAATGTGTCTGAGCCAAAAATTTGTGTTTTCTTGTGTTTTTAATATAAAACAGTACAGGATTAACATACAATTCACATGCATTTTCCATGTATACCTTAAATCACCCTAGATGCTCTCACTAAACTGTACATGGCCACCTTCTGTCTATTCACATAGTTTCCCAGTCACATTTTCAAGAAGTATTGTGTACTTAGTTGTGTAGCTGGTTCATTTTCCAGTCATCCACTACTCAGCATTTAGGGAACAGATAATTTTCAGCCCTTAGATTATGTGTTACCATTTTCTTTGATTAAATCCTTAATTGCAGAATGGAAGTAATAAAAACAGGATGCACACATTAAATTTTCCTAATATAGACCAAGCACATTACAGAACATGGAAAACTAAGACTAGAAGTGAATTGCTGTGATTTCAAAAATGGCCTTAGCTGCTTTACTAGGTGGGCAAGGTACTTAGCACGCTAGATTAATATTTCTTTTGTAAAATAGAAATAATAATACTAATCATAGTGTCTTTTAGGAACCTTGTAAATATGTATTTATGATTAATTTGCAAAATAAAAATTCATAGCTTTTGTGACACATGTTTTTCTTTTAAAGTTTCATAAATTTTCATAGAGATATTCTATAGAAGGGTAGCAAATCTTCAAACTTTGATCCATTTTTGGCTTTATTTATTTTTTAACTTTATAACATATATATGGTTTAAATACCACAATGTTCTTTTTATTTGAATTACTTTATGAGTAAAGCTGCATATCTCTCATTATATTTGTTTTTTAAGTTACTCAAAATGATATATTCTGCATCTTTACTGATTTTTGTCATGAAGTCAATGCACTTTTCTTTGCAGTGACTGCCACACTGCAGAATTATCCCAAATCATGCCTATTATCTATTTTGATAAATGCTGGTACACTCAGATAAAGATTCAACAACTCAATTGGCTTGTTTCATGCTACAAGCTCAGAGTTGAGTAATTCCCCTGGAGAAATTAGGGTTCATACAGCCTAAAATTTTTACTGTCCAACTCTTTTCAGAAAAACCTTTATTGACTCTGATCCATAGTAATTCTGCATGCCATGACTGCCACAATTGTGGACTATCTGTATGAAGATGGTACTCATCGTGTGTTTTCTTTACTTATCACAGCTCTCAACATGGAGCTAGTGCTTACTAGAATTTTCAGTATGACCTCAGTTTCATTGCTGATTTAAAATTTAAGTACATGAGGTACAACTAAAGGTTTAATTTTGGCTCTGTCATATGTTTAAGAGATTCTTCTCCTTTGTTGAGAAAAAAATCTACTCATTTTTCAAGACCAATTTAATATTGTGCATTATTTAACACATTCTATAAATGTATAGAATGATCAAACAAACAATCCAGCCTAAATGATTCTCTATTTTGCACTATAGGATTTTGAGGGAGAAAAACAGAAGTATCTGTCTTTATATTGTATTAAGCATGTAAGAATCTGTACTCTTTTCAGAAATTATGACCTTTTTTTACATTAATGACTGGATTTTGCATTTCTTTATTTGCTGTCAGCATCCAGTAAATAGTGCTCTTATATTAAATATTCATCAAATGAATGAATAATGGACTCATTGTTAGTTATAGTTTGGGTTATTTAACTTTCCTGTGTAATAATTTAACTACCATACATGACATTTCTCCATCATCTTTCAAGGTCAAGAGCAATTCAGTCCACTCTGTAGCCAAGTGCTGCATTGACCAAACTGCAGCATTCTTTTTATTCTTTTTCAGGGTATACTGCACTTTGCTGTAAGATAATTAATTTTTCCTTGTATAGATCTAAAATTATTTTTTATAGCAAAATATCTGAGAAACAGCAATTATCCCTCTACTTTTATCTATTGTGTACTGGAATAAAAGAAGAATACCCTTTAAAATTCTGATTGCCATATTTCCTCAGCTCATTCATTCAACAAATTCATCAGGGATTGATCCAGAACAATCATGGGGAAGGACTTACAATATCATTCCCCGCAAAATGAATATATAAATGAATAAATAAATAAAATGTTCTTCCAAAGCAGAGTAGCAAGGCATATAAACAGACATTTATTCTTTCAAGTGATATATTTGGAGATGAGTTCTTTTAAGGATAAAATAAAACAAAAAAGAAGGGTAGCTACTCATGATATGCCAATATCATACATGACTAGTCAACACTACATAGCAAATTGATCTCTCAAGGAATAATTGTTTCAAAGTGTTGAAAATTCCATGAAAAACAACTTCCACACTACTTCATAAGGAAAATTCTGAAACCTAGTGAACTTATGAAAAAAATTCTGAGTCTATTCAGCAAACTGAATATTATCATTATGTTGTACCAGCCAAGGTCTCCAACATTTCATTCTTGGTTGATGCTACTGAATGATTTCATTTTCTTCAAACATTACCTAATGATTGACCTGATGAGAATAGCCTTGTAATTATAGAAATTAGTGAGTTAATTAATACTTTTAGTTGCATACATTTTCTTAGGAAACCAAAAGGAAACTATATTTGAATCGTTACTGAAACTATTTATTTGTGGGATAATGTAAGCCTGGTCTTGTCCTGCCGCCACGCCAGCCCCAAATAACACACAGAGACTCTGTATTTGATACAATGCTATTGGCCAGCTGCTAGTTTCTTATCGGCTAGCTCTGTCTTAATTATTAACCCATTTCTATGTATTTCCACGTGGTCTTACCGAGAGCAGAGGAATGGCAGTTCTGTTCTCTCCAGGCTCTCCATCCTGACTCCTCCTTCCTCCTTCCTATTTCTTCCTTGTCTCCTAGTCCCTCCTATCTTCCTTTCCAATTGGCCAACAGTGCTTTATTCATTAACCAGTATGAGAAACATATACAGAATGACATCTCCCATCAAGATAATGTTAATCCTGACTTCCAAAGCACTCGGGGTGCTCATGGGGGTTTTGCATGAGTAAAATACTTTCTTCAGATTCATGAATGCCTGTAGTAGCATAAAATATGAAATCTAGTCAGCTGTGTTAATCAGGGTCCCTTATGAAATTAACAAAAAATACCATCCTTAAGTTATAAACTTATTTCATGTTCAATTGCTCTTCATTCTTTCATGGCATGAGGTACTTAAGGTATGTTTTCCAAACCAACATTATTTAAACTGACAAATCATAGTCACATACATTCATGAAGTAAAATGTTTGTTTTAAAATATGTATCCAGTGGGATAGATGTAACATGTAGCAAATCTTTCACTGAGTAAATCTTCAAATGTGCTGATTTTTGGTTATTACAACTTTAAATTCAACCAACATCTGGTCACTAAAAAGCATTAATTAGATACATTGTCGAAATGGATGTACAGATGGAATGTGAGCACAGGGAAAATATGCTCAATATCATTTATCATCCAAGAACTGCAAATTGAATCCAAAACTCAACTTGATGTTCAGAGTGAGTCATATTTGTCAGTCTTCAGTAGCCAATTGTGCTAGTTTGATTTTTGTTGACTTGATGCAAGTTTGAGGTAGAGAAAATGCCCCCCAGAAGAGTGTCTGTGGCAAGTCAGTAGGTCACTTTTTTTTTTATTAACATTAGATATTGAGAGTGAACACCATAAGGTGAGGCATAGTACCCATGGGGAGGCAAATTTGTATAAGAAAGCAGGATATGCCATGGGTGAGCAAGCCAGTAAGCAACATCATCCCCAAATCTTTACAGTTCCTGACAACAGGTTCCTTTTCTGACATTCCTATATGATGTAATGTGATTGGGGCATGTCTTCCCCCATTTTTTTTTGTCATGGTGTTTTATCACAGCATTAGAAACTCTAAGTAAGAAATCAGTAGTGTTCAGCATAAAATAAACTTGTCAATTATAATATTCCTTAAACCATACACCATTATCATATTACCCGGAAATTATAAATTATAATAATACTCAGTCCTGAGTTAGCTTTGTAGATTATGACAAGTTATGACACACAATACACTACTGAAAAAACAAGCCATTCAAATTGGTGTGTGGAATTTTACACTATCACTTTCTAAAACAACAACAACAACAACAACAATCAACAAAAACTTTGGTTGAGGCAGTCATCATATTCAAAGTGGGAATATTAACATGTAGCTTATTGGCTCCCTTTAGAGAAAGTAATGCTACAGAACACACTTGGCCTGGCATAAAATCAGAATTACAGCTCTTCTTATCCCTATACTTACTGAATCAAAATACAAGCCTCATACACATTCCTCTCTAGCATGGTTTGCCTCTACCAAGGGAAGCTGCAGGCAATACTCTAGATTTGGGGAAGAAAACTTATATATTTGGACTTAACACAATTGCTTCAAATGAAACATTGTCCTCCTAAGACAATTAGTGGAACAAGTATGACAAGTCCTCATTGCTTTGTTTGTACACCATGTAGAGGATATTTTAGTCTTTAATTGGTATGAAATAATTAGTGATAATGTTGAATGACTGTATAGTCAGAATTCTCTACAGGAATAGAACTTATAGAATACACACACACACACACACACACACATGTGACTTTTACAGGCTGTTGTCTAGCTAGCCTGATAATGGCTGTCTACCAATGGAAGGTGTGGAGGATTCCAGTAAATAGTTTAGGAAACGAGACTGGATGTCTCAACTGATCTTGAGTATAAACCAGAATCTTGAACAAGTAGGGTCTAAAGCCAGTGAAGGGATGGACTTGTTAGAGGGAGTAAGGGCAAAAAGGCAAAGAGTGAGCAAGCTTACCAATTGATGGTGTGGTTCAGATAGTTATATCTTTCCAAGTCAAAGCATCTACATTGGAGGTGTATGTATCTTCCCACTACAAAGATTCATATTAGAAGTGTACCTTTCAACTTCAAATGATTTAATTAAGAAAATATCTCTCACAGTTCTCTCCAGCCATTTGGATTTTAGTTAATTACAAATATATTCAAGTTGACAACAAGAACAGTTATCTCAGTGGTAGAGAAGAGGAACACATGAATGGACAGTGGGTGACACGGAAATATATAGCTGAGGGTGATAAAGAGATGTTAATAGAATAAATTTAAAGGTTGAAGGAAACATGCTGATTTCCTAAACATGAGGGTAGTGTGGAAAGGGGAGAGGGGTTGGTAGGTTTAAGTTATTCAAATGAAGCAAATTCCTATGAAGATCTAAGGTTCAATAACCTTAAGTACTTGATGGAAGAAGGGTACAGGACCTAACATTCAAGGAGGACTCAAGAAAGCAAAGTGAAAGGCAGTTGGAAAGACACTATGACCTAACACAAACTATTTTTAACAGAGGTCATCATAAACTTTTCATCAAAACCATATAGTTTAATGTGTCAATCTGCCCTCCTTTCAACAGAGAAAGTCTCCATTTTGTGGTCCTATTGTATATGGCTAAAATCAATCAATCTTTGAGAAATAAATCTGTGTCAAGAGTTTTGTTCTCCATAACAGGGGAGCCACACTTTCTGGGACCACAATCCCATGGATGTAACCATTCCATTTACTGATAACATTCCTTCCTACCAAAGTGGCTTCTGTTACTTTGGCCATCACTATCATCAGATATTACTTCAGGTTTCCTCTAAAGTGCCATTTTCTCATAAAACATCCAGGTAAAAATCAATTGCTGTTTTCTGTCTTATCTCATTCTATTTATCTCAAGAAACTGCTAGTGTACTTAAAATATTTGCTCTAACATCTAGATGTTGGTTAATCCTTAATTCTAGTAACAAGTTTATAGTATATTCTCAAAAGAAGATTATTAGAAAATATTGTTTTCTGTTTTGATCACAGTGCTATTTCCCCTTATACTGAAGATTTCTCTTCAATCTAAAGTAAACATCTTCTAGAGTCTATTTTTATTTATTTATTGTTACATTTTACTTATTCTCTCTCTCTCTCTCTCTCTGCGTGTGTGTGTGTGTGTGTGTGTGTGTGTGTGTGTGTGTGTGTGTGTATGCATGCACTTGAGCATGTGCATGCCAACATGTATAAACTAGAGGAAAACATTTCACAGTATGCATAAAGAAGTCAGAGGTTAATAGTGTTAGTCTTTTCTGCCCTTCCTCTTTATGGCTCAGATGACTTAATTCAGGTTATGGTCCTTGGTAGCAGGTAGTTTTAACAGATGAGTCATTTCACTAATAACCGTTTTTCTTAAACACACCAATTCATTTATTTTTTTCCCACTGAATACAGACTATGCTGACTTAAATAAAATGATTTTTTTAAAATATGAATAAGTGTTTTGTTTGAATGTATGCATGTATACATAGTACATGTCCATTTCCCAGCATGGCCCCAAAACAGTATGGATTCCTTTTAAATGGAGTTGCACACAACTGTGAACTGTCATGTAGGCAATGAGAATTGAACCCAGGTCCTCTATGTTCAAATGGTGTTGTTAACAGTTGAGCCTTCTCTCTAGTCCTTTACATTGACTGTTTTCCTTGTTTCTAATGCAAAGCATTGCTTCGAAAATATACAGAACACAGTTTTGGGTGAGGAGAGAAGCTGGCCCAGTCTCTGAATATGACCACCCAGACAGCAGTGCAGCTCTACTTGGGTAGAATTGCACAGAATTCTCATCCTCCCCTCCATGCACACAAAACACAAATTAGTACACTTTCTGCTTACACTAGTAAAGTTTATATATGTACCTTTTAACAAACTATTTCTTTGTAGTTTTGGTATTTGACAGAGGTCTCCTGATCTAACAGGATTTTCCCCTATTAACCTTTTTATTAAAAGAGGAGCTGTTTTCTCCTCACTAAGGAAATCATAATCCAAATTCTAATTGTTAATGCTTATAGTGCTTGATAATGTGAAATCAGACAAAATATAGCAGGTGATCATGTTTAGGTGCAATCTATAGTACTTAAGAAATACACTCAGGTCTGATAGCTGGGAAACCAATATAGGACTAACTTAGACCCCCTGAATTACAATAATTAATTCATTTCATTATCAGTGAATTACTAGCAAATAAATAATTTGTATGAGACACAGACTCCACTGATGCAGATACACAATATACATCCTTACTCTTCATCCTTGTGTGTTAACTCACTTGTATTTTGAACCTCCTTACCTACACTTCCCTATGTATACCTTTCTCTGTGACTTCAGATTCATATAGGTATTTATCCCCTCATTTTCATTGCTGTATACAGCAAGAAACTACTGTGTTCAATTGATCTTAGGGGCCACACTGGCCCTCTTTGATTCTTATGCTTTGTGCACATGTGGGCATGGTATGTGTTATATACTTACTGTGATCTCAACTTATAGACAAGGAACTGATTTTTAGTGAGATGAGCTGAGTAATGCCAAGTAATAAAGGATAAAGGTAGCAAATACCAAAATTTCAACCTAATCCCAGGGTTATATCAAAATATATTCCAGATTTATGAAGCAAGTTCTAGTCAGAACAGTAAAACAGCTATTAAAGTAATATATAAAATGTACACATAGCAGTTCACCTTTAAAACACACCATTTGTGCAAATAAATATTTTTAAACATGAGAGAAAATGCTTTAAGGAAGCTCCTTATTTCTATTTTTAAATACTAGTCTAATGACTGTCTTGGGTGCCATCATGACCCATGAATAGATAATTTCACAGAAAATGAAAATAGTGAAGCAAACATAAGCTGTGGTACCTGGAGAATACATCATCTAGAAAGAAGTTGGTCTTATTTCTGGAATAAAAGGGGTTCAAGTCTGGTTCCATTTCTTTCACGAAATTAGCCAACCAATAACATGAAGTTATATGGTACCATGTGCATGATAGTCTTTACCCCAGATCCATTCCATCCCAGGAACAACATAGATTTTTTTTTTTACATTCCTCTGAGGTCTCTCTTTCTCCATCTTTATTTCCTGCAAAGAGTTATAACTCAAACTTAATGGGAGTCAGAGTTCTTAGAATTTCCCGAGCCTGTAATTCTGTCTGCATTTTTCTATATCAATTTAAACAATCTGGGAATCTTTAACTTTCTGTCCTGTCATATGAGCATACTAACCTTTAAAAACATATAAGAAACAGTGTCATCTTCATAAACACACTGGTAAACCATATAAAATTTGGTGCTACCTTAGTGTGATGTATATATCAATGATTAAATATTGAATGTGTACATCATTTCTGTTGTGCTGTGTACTCCTGAATGCATGAACTGCCTTGTTCTTCTGCTTCCTTATTCATATCTGTCTCTGTAGAAGGCAATGCCTGACTCAAAATGTGAATAAAATAAATACACAGGAAATACATTTATGAATTGTGATTGATTGAAAGCCTGAAGCAAAGAACAAAGGGATTCCTTTGCTAATTGAAAATGAAGTGAAGTAATCTCAAACAAATATTAAAAACAATATTGAATCTATGTAAGTCTTAGAGTGAACGAAGAATGAATATCTAGGAAGGAAACATTTACAAGATTATCCTAGGTTAGGAAGAATTTTGTGTTTAACTGGATCACCATGATCAGCAAGGTAATTTAATGTAGTTACTCTATCATTGCACACAATTTCTTTTCTCTCACTATCAGCATTCCTGGCACAGTGCTTAACCCAAAAATGTACATTATCATAATTTTCTTCTTTGTCCATTGTACTGGATTTAATGGTATTTCCATGTAGCCTCAGTTCCAAGCACTCACAATTGTTAAGTGTAACTGAAGATGTAATTATGTTAATGATGTTGAAATGAAAATGTCCTGGGTTAACCACATAGGACCTGAGTGCTATCATTTGTACCCTTATAAAAGAGGTAAGAAAGATGGGCACATAGAAAAGAAATTTTGTAAATGACCATATGCAGATGTTGAAGTAATGTACCCAGACAAAGAGATTCCAAAAGTCACCAGAAGAGGGAAAATACAAGGAACCTGCAGCTGCAGGAGTCTCTTGAGGCCAAGAGACTATAAACATCTTGATTTGGGCTTAATTCTTAGAATTCTGTCTTCTTGAATTAAGATAAAATATATTTTTTGTTGTTTAATGCTACCAAGATAATGGTGATTTTCTACAATGCCTACCAAAGTTTCTATCCTATAGCACTAAACCTTACCTTGTGTTCAAATATATTTGTAATTGATCAGACACTTTAAATAACAATAATTTATACTCTCATTCCTTAGAATGTTTATTTCCTTTGTGTAATTCCTCTGTTTATTTTTGTTTTGCTTTTTTTGTACTTTATTTCATTATGGAACTTATCATATAATACTTCTAATGTTGTTTTGAAGTCTGGCAATCCTAGGGAAAAAGGACCATTTGTGTTTATATTTCTTCTCCCAGGACACTGTATAATGTCTGGGTGTAAAAATGCACTCTCAAAATATTTGGTGAAGTAGATTAAATTAAATTAGAAAGATCCAATAAAAATTTCAAAAGAATAAAATATTTTTATGTGATTCTTCATAAAGTGAATTAAAAATTCAAACTTCTTTTGCTTTTGGACCATAGTAAATTTAATGCCACTCTGAGAAACATTCACAATTAAATGGTATGATTGATAACACAAAAACAGGCTGTGACCTCCCTCAACTCTGTACTGTCATAAAATTGAAAGATGACATACTTCCAAGTGTTCCTTGGAGAAAGTTTCCATGATAAAGGGCAAATTCAAAATCCCAAAGAAAACAAATTATAAAGTGGAATTCTAGGTAACGTTCTATATTGTTATACTAGAAAGACAATTGGTAGAATAGTGTAGTCAGTATAATGCTTTTGGAACTATGATGGTAGATGTCATTATGTGTATATGTTTCTCATACTGATTAATGAATAAAGTACTGTTGGCCAATAGGAAAGGAAGATAGGAGGGACTAGGAGATGAGGAGAAAAGAGGAAGTAGTAAGGAGGAGTCAAGATGGAGAGTCTGGAGAGAATAGAACCGCCAGACACCTCTCGCTGGTAAGACCACATGGAAATACATAGAAATGGGTTAATACTTAAGACAGAGCTAGCATATAAGAAACAAGTAACTGGCTAACAGCATAATATCAAATACAGAGTCTCTGTGCGTTATTTGGGGCTGGCGTGGCCACGGGAAAAGACTGGCAGCGGGAGGAAAAACCTTACTCCTTACAGAACTACAACCTGTAGATGGAGTAGGCAAAATGTGTGGATTTGTATATCAGGATAAGAATAGTGAAGTTCATTAGAAATGAAAACACTTTCTACGATTTTTTGATTTCTGTCTATTATGAACTATATTAGGATGCCCAATGGGATTTTACATTGTATTATTTCAGTGCAATCCCCTCAGCTCTGCTGTCTTTCTGACCTTTGCTCTAGGACTGCATAAGCCCTGAAGACAGCTCCCATACTTTTGCCAACACCAGCATATGTGTTGCATGAATGCTGTCAATATCTTTGCAGTATGTACCCCAAAGGATAAATGATAGTCAATCATAGACCTACAGTTTCCACTCATTCAGGCTGAAGCTAGGAGTTACATTAAAACATGAGTAGGAGATCTCACTCAATGTTCTTTCACTAGAAACATATTTTTGAGGCTGGAGAGATGGATCAGAGGTTAATAGCATTTGCTGCTTTCCCGGAGGACTTGAGTTCTGTTGGCAACACCCATATTAGATGCCTCACATGTGTTTGTAACTCAAGCTTCAGAAGTTTTGAAATCTCTTGCTGCCATGGGTACCTGAAATTGCATGCTTATACCTACATGCAAGTATATACACGGACACATAATAAAATAAACCTAGAACAAAAGAACACATTTTGCACTTGTCCTGTGTTAGTAAGCTGATCTCATAATGGGAGAATACTCAGCTTCAGTGAGATACATTGTCAAAACAAGTGATTGAAGAGGAGACCCTGGCATCAACTGTCAACTTTGGACCTTCATAATTAAGTGTATGGATATGTGCACCCATACACATGATTATAGCACTTTCAGGAAGAGTAAAGTGTAGGGGACAAGAGGGAAGGGGAGGGGAGAGGATTAAGAAGTCAACTTACTGTACTAGAAAGAACAGATAAATGAATTAATATCTTCCCTCATGGTATGACAATACAGTAAGTAGCCTTGGGTTTTCTCACCTCACATTATGACCTCTGGTAGAGGATAAACTATAGTATAAACAAGGTTGTAAATAGTTCTTCTTTGGATAAAGCAGACTATCATAAAACAGTTTTTCTCTTTGTCTAATTTAGACTGTCTAAACCCCCCCCCCCCAAAACAAAAAACAAAAAACAAAAAAAAAAAAAAAAAAAACTCATAGTAGAGAGAAAGCAAAGTGGATATCTAATGTTGGTTAACACAAATTTTCAAGCTGAAATTGTCTGAAGTCACTTTGGAACAAAAAGTCTGGCCATGTCTTTCAGGAAAATTCTAGATTTGTTAATTAAAGCGGGAAGACCCATGCTGAATGTGAGTGCCCCTATTCTAGTGACTGACCATGTACTGAATTCAAAGGAGAAAAATGGTGAGTACTGCCCCCACCCTCTAACCTGGTTTCATATGGTTTCAATGGAACCAGATGCCTCAAAGCTTCCATGATGTACTGTAACTGTAAGCCAAATAAATGCTGACATCTTTAAGTTATGTTGTTAGCTATTTTGTCCTAACAAGAAACAACTACAGGTTATTTCTCCTCACTGTCTCTCTATCTCTCTCATTCACTCTTGCCTTTGCTCTGTTTCATTCACTCTTTGTATCTTTTGTTCCTTTTTCTCCCCATCCCACTATTTCCTCCTCTTCTTTATCCTAAGTCAAGACAATGGTTTAAGAATTTTTATGATCTTACAAATTAAAATATGATCCTTCTCTCTAAACAAATGCTTCTTCCTTGCTTACATCCATTTTGGGAATAGTGAGCCATAAATCTAGAATCAAACAAATAAAGCCATCTTCCTCAGGATGACTCAAAGACTGAGAAAAGAGAGGTTCTGACTCAGAGGAAGGGTTTTAGCATTTTGTGGACAGATTTTCCTGCTTTGTTATTCAGCCTTGTGTAGGATTTAATTATCTGAATCAACTCTTTGTAAAACCCACGGACCCATCTACACAGAGCAAAAATAAACAGCCTTGTTAGAAAAGATCAAAGCAATAGAAAGAACAGCAGCACATGTGTGTCTGTGAAAACATCACTTCAGACACATTAAAAAAAAAAAAAAAAGACTCCAGAAGCTGGATGAAAAGCATGGTTACTTGGCTTGCCCCTGAAGTGGTCATAAGCAGCTGCTACTAACCACTTTAAATATAATCCTTCAATTGCTTTCTTGTCTAGACACTAAAAAATACCTCTATTATAAGCAGCCAGAAATTGATCCCTTATCATCTCACAATAGAGATAGAGTATTAGTAACTTGGTGAATAGTGTTTCCTTTTTTTACCAACAGGTAAAAATAATTTTTCCTCCACCTGATAGTGATGTTTGCCTTTATTTTATATGACAAAGTATTTTGCATCCATCAGGAGACTGACATTGTTTAGGTATTGTACATACTTTAATGAACAAAACAAAGGGAATCTCTTGACTTTTCTAAGCTGATATGAGTAGAGTAAATAAATATATTTTCCTATCCAAGGTAGAAAAGGCTACGGAAATTAAAGAAAGTTACTCTAAAGGGGTTTGAGAGTTAGGCTGCAATATTAACTTGCAATATTAATTTGATAAATTGAGATGTGAAGTATGGCATGGTTTTTGATATGTTGAGGTAATTACAGACCCCAGACATGGCAGTAGGCATGATTTTATTATCATCATCAAAACTCAATTGAAACTCCTAGTGCAACAGTGTTAGATGAGGAGACATGGTGGGAGATGTTTTGGCCATGGAGGCTTAATGCTGCTAAGGAAAAGAAAAGGAGATGTTCAGCTCTCATCTTCTCTAACACCATGAGGGAAAACCAGGATGCTTCCATCTGGATATGGAAAGGTTTGAGGTATCATCTTAGAAAACAGAGCACAGAGTATCCCCTGAACCTGCTTTTGCTTTATTATTGGATTTCTGAAGCTCCAGAACTGTAAGAAGTAAATTTCATTCAGACATAAATAACTAACACTCAGGTATTGTACCACAGCTCCCAGGAAGGAATAAGACAAATGGGGAAATTCCCCCGGCAAGATAAGAATAGTAGATTTAAGTGGACAAATAACTAAAAGTATGTGATGGATCACCAAGCAGGTCAGATAGACCAGGATGGAGATTTACGTCAGGATGCCTACTAAGAAAAGGCTAGAGAAACAAGAAACAGCACACCTTTAAGGATTGTTAGTCATCTATTGCTTTTATAATCACTACAGGAAGGAAGAACCATAGCTAATGCACTATACTCTGTATTACCATTGTAGCTAACAATGTTTTTGGTTCATGTGTGGCCTGTGTGTTTATGTGGCTATAAATGCATGTTCAGGCACATCCACTCTTGTGGTTGCATGTGGATACAGGTCTCATATTGATTGCAAAATGTTTCAATTTATTCACAGAACCATGAGCCGTTCATGATCAAATCCTGCTTTGGGGACCCACTGTCTACACCTTCTGAGGCTGGGTCACCACATTCACCAGACATTTGTATAAGCACTGGGGACTCTAACTGTACTCTGGTTAGTTGTCATTAACCAACCAAGCAAGGGGACTATGATTTCATGTTCCAAATTTATTTATGTTGGTGAAAACACAATATTGTCAGAAATAACAAAAATATACAACTGAGCTCCTATAATCTCTTATGAAGGGTCTCTGTATCTTGTAAAAATTTGCTGACATTTCCAGAAAAAAAATATATGCATGTACACAAACACATGCAAACAACACACATACAGACAGACAGACAGACAGACAGACAGACAGACACACACACACACACACACACACACACACCACAGACAGACACTTACATTGAACATTCTTCAAAGGAGACTGATTATAATTTTGATTAGTATGAATATGTTGAAAGGTTGTGGGTCAAGAGCCAAAAGATCTTGGGCTATTACAACCTAAATAATTATTATATTTTTCATCTCTGTGTATGACCTGACATCATTAAGATTATTAATTAGTTAAGTCCTTTTTAGAACATATGAACAGATTCTATCAGTTCAAAAGCATCTGAAGGCAAAACTTGCCCCACTTGGCTGTAATTTGCCTAATGCACCAAGCAATTGATTTGAAAAGTATTTTGACATAATATTTTCTTTTTCTGTTATTGTAAAAACATCATGACACTTACCATGCAGGGACACTGAATTGCAGGTCATCTAAATTTGTGTTCTTTGGCCATATTTGGCACCATAATAAATTATGTCCTACTGCCTTTATAGTGAAGACCACATTCTGTAACTTGTCAGCTTTCTATTAATGATATCCCTCTCACAGGACAGATGAAATCTTCAAGTCAGAGAAAAGAAACAAGGCATTGCTTCATATATGAACTGGGGTTTGATATCTTTGTTAGATTATTTTAAGATGTACACTCTAATATGAAGATGGAAATTAAAATTTGAAGAGTTGCCTCAAGTGGACAAACTGAGCCCAGGCAATCAGGTAGAATTCTAAAATCTCCTCAAATGAATGGATAATAATATCCCTTCTTTGTAGTACAATAGATCATTTGTTGTTTTATATCAGATACTATGTTCATATTTAAACAGATCACCTCCATTTATAACCTGGGGGAGAATGCTGAGGCACGTGCATCTGTTAAATCTTCATTAAATATTAGACCCACATTTCTGCCCATGATTTAGAGCACATGTCCTTAGCCATGATGTCACATGCACCATTTTGAAAACTGCAATTTTTCATGTATATTGAGAAATTTCTCAAATGTCATTATTTGATAGGATCCACTGAAAAGTAAATGCAAGGAAGGTAGGTGAGACCTGTGTTCACCCTGATGATGCTGGTGGTCACAGGCAGAGATGGCCACAGTGATGTTCACCTGATCAAGCAACTGCTATTATTGTAACTAAGTTATTCATCCTCATTCTCTTTTCTCTCTGTGTGAAAAAGTTGACAAGTGCTAACTCTGTTGACATTTATGTTCAAAACCAATTCTACTTAGTATTAATTGAAGTGTCAAACTCTTAATTTGTATTTACTCTGATAGGATTTATCGTCTCTGAATATAAGGTAAATTAACCTATATCTCTCAATTCTTATGGTGTGAGTTCATCATTTGTCTTAGACCAATAAAGTTGTCTAATCTTTAAGTTCAAATGGGTTGTTCAAAAGTCAGAGAAGGCATTACTAACAACAAATTTAGATGGCCTCTCCTATGTGATACTAATCCAGAACAAATCAAGCTCACAAGTATGATTCTGTGGTTAAGTAGAGTGATTTTTATTTACTTCTAACATTTTGGTTGTTATATTTATAAGAAAGTAACACAGGAATATTCTTGCCTTCTCTTGTCTCCATTATCCTCTGTTTCCCATGTGTAAGATTTTTGTATATTTTACCATGATTATAAAAATCACACATATTCTTGCCTCCAAGATTCCTGATTCTCCAATGTTTCTCCATGCTACATGCATGCACCCAGCAGCATCTTCAGCTGCACAGTGAGCTTTTTCCAGTGAGACTTCTAGAAACAGTTTTCTTGTGGATTCTAAACTATGCTTGAACACAAGAGTTCCCTTTTGTCACCAAGAAACAAAATGCTTAACTGTTTCCCTGTCTTGCTGATTTTTTTTGACATTTAAATCTAATCAGGAAATTGAATATCATTTACTGAACTCTCTCAATGAATCCCCAATTTACTAATGATTTAGAGATATTACTCTGTTAAAGATCAAAGATTTTTCTCTGAAAAAGAAAAAAGAAAAAAAAAAAAAAAAAGGAAATGGTTTAGTAGACAGACATGAAAATGGGTATTTACTCTATACCAAGTACTATACTTGGCATCTTGGAAAGACTCACTCCTTTTATGCCCACAGCCTACAGGTGTGGAAAATATTATTAACATTGCCATTCTCAGAGAGCTTGTCACTGGAGATTTGCAATTTCTTCTCCTGAAACATCAAACTTCTAAATTTCCACCTCCACTTCCCAGACTGCTTGCTAAACCTAGAGTCTCCAAGGCAACTAAAAGATGCAACAACTTTTTTTTTCAATGTTTAACTTTACATGATTTAATTCAAACCTCTGTAAGTGGCCAGATGTCTTGTAGTTGGCAATAATTTAAACAGAGATCCAAAAAGCTTTGATTTTATCCATTTCTAACACTGTCCTCTTAAATTTATGATGTATACACTTTAAATTTTTCATCTATTTAGCTTTTATAAAGTGTAATAGTAGATCTTGCCTTTTACAGTAGAATAAAACATGAAAAATTACATATAAAGTATCGATATTAAGCTTAGCATATTAAAATGTGTATATTAAAGCTATTTGTTCTTATTTTTGATAAATCTATACATATTTTATGGCTTTTTTCCTAGTTCTCAGTAAGTGCACATCACTGTCACATAGCAAGAGCAAAAGGAGAGGGGAAAAATTCTTATTTTATCTCCAATATTGATGCCTAATCTAATGTAAATTTCTTGATCTCAGAAACATAATCATAGTTTATTTCTTTTTGTTTTATTATCTACTACAAAGCACACAGCATTATAGTTGTTAGATATATATGTAAGGAAATGAAGGCCATATAGACCAGGTAAAGATTTAGAAAACATGATACTAATATTGGTATATGGCATGAGTCATAAGAAGAGAGCTACTGGAAGAGTGGGGACCATGTACTTGAATTGAATACAAATATAATTTAACTGTTACACAACCACTATATATGCCACTTTTGTGTGATTTTATAGAAATGTCCTTGAGACCAAGGTGTGAATGAAGTATGCTGCAGCTGCTTGGAACTCCACTGCAAATTTTCCATTTCCCTTGTGCCTCACTAGCCTCTATATCCAGCCAAAGATCACCCCGGACCTGTCAGAAAAGCCCAGTGAATTAAAACAGAGGATTTTAGTTTTTATATTCACTTAAAAATCAAAATAGACTCCACGTCTACTGGAAACCATTTTGTAGATTCCCTCTCTTTCTGCTGGATAAGTCTGTTACTCCAGCATTGTATCCTACACTGAAAATAGTGGGTAACAGATGAGAGTTAGGTGGGTAGCACTACATAATCTACGGAAAGATAAAGATTCCTAACTGCCACTAGAATCAAGCATAGCTTTGTGAAAAGCAATACATATTGAACATGGTCTAATTCAAGCCAGCATGTGTGAGGGGATTACTTTGGTAATCATTTTAGACATATCACAACAATCTATCCATGCAGTATTATGTGGGATATTAGTAACACCATACCTGGCTGTCCAGAGAACTACAGATTTGAAAAGTCAAATGTCAGACATAGTTTATTGATTGTATATTAGCAGCAGGGCCTGGATTCAGAGATGAGTGCATTTTATTGCAAGGCTCTAACTATTATGACTACATAATAGATATAGCAAAAATAGTAAAGCATACTTTCTTTTGGTACATATATAAGTAGACACATGTATGTGTGTGGAGAGTATTTTATTTTTTCTCTGAAAGTGTATACCCAAAACTCTTTAATGACAATGTTACTCTCAGCACTTACTAGATCTTCAAATGTAGAAATGTAGAAAACTGTTGCTCACTTGAGCAGAAAACAAACTCTTTGTTAGTTCAACACTCCAATACAGATAGCTAATATTGCTACTAATTTCTCAGGTGGACTGTAGATGTGTATAATCTTTCCCTGATGGAAAGGTCTGTGATGATGTCCCTAAGCTCCTTTTGTATTTGAGGGAGAACATGGAGTCCCTCCAGTAGCAGATCAGCACATTTCATTATCATACAATAGAGTAGACAATAAAATGAATATTTATTTTACCACCTAAATCACCCCATTCATTTCTGTAGAATGTTGGCCACAAAGCTTTGTCCCTATCTGCCTGAAACAAATCAAATCGTGAGGAGCCTTTACACTTAATCAACTCTACAACTTGAATCAATTTTCTGATACCTACATCTAATTAACACTAATAATAAAACTAATGTGATGATACCTTGGCTGAAATACAGAACTGTGTCACCTAATTAAATAAAGCAGACATTGCCCACTGTCTATCTGTCTTTCATCTCAATGACCACCAATTAAAAATGAATATCATGAGCCATACACTTCAGCTGTGATGCTCTTAGGCAGTGAATTCACATAGTTAATAGCAAAATTGAAATAAACACTAATATGACATTAGAAGATGGTTTAAGTAACCTGAGATCTAAGCTTTTGTGCATCTACTAGTCATTTGCATGTTGTTACAAATGCAAATCGAGTCGAGTGTTGATGGCACATGCCTTGAATCCCAGCACTCTGGAGGCAGAGGCAGGTGGATCTCTGTGAGTTTGAGTCTACAAGCCCTAGTTCTAGGACAGCTTCCAAAGCCACAGAGAAATCATGTCTCAAAAAAAAAAAAAAAAAAAAAAAAAAAAAAATGGAAGTCAAGTGTGGTGAATATCTTGATTGTGCAAATAAAGACTGTCTGAAGGTCAGAGTATGGAGCTTGTCACTAGCTAATCATAGAAGTTTGGTGGTCTGTAAGACAGGAACTGTGATAGCTAGGCAGAACAAGGATATAAACAGGGTGAAAGAGGAACTATCACTCTTGCCTGCAAAGAAGCTAAGGAGGTAAGTTGTGGCTATGGCTTGCTCCTTCTCTCTTATCTCTCAGCATTTTCCTCTATATCTGTCTCTGGGTTTTTATTGCTTAGAACAATTAAGAATGTCATTATTAGTGGAGGGAGAGGAAAGGTAACAGTGACATCAAAAGGCATACACTTGAGGTTCCTGTGGTTATTTGACAGTCTGTGGAGCTCATGATTGTGTTTTAGCTCTAGATGGGATTTCCTGCTCACCAGTATGCAAAAGATTGATCTCATGTTTCCAAAATCACTAATGTAATATTTACAAAATCACCTTTTAAAAATGATGAGAACACTAAAGTCAGGGGTTTAATAATTTTGCTGACACATCTGATACCCAGAGAGGTAAAGAATAGATCCAAGAGGGCTGCTTCCAAAATGCAAGCTCTCCATCAATAAATTAAATTACTGTGTTTCACTTAAACACATGCCTGAATACATGCTGTGGACATTCTTGAATTGTTGCAAAAGGAAAACTCTCACCTAAAACAGTCTCAATTACTAATGATTTTAAGGATATATCAAGTATGGAACCATCAGTATCCAAAAGGCCGATTGGAACTGAAGGTAGCATGGGCCCTTGGAAATAGGCTGTTATTTGATCCAGAAATAACAGTTTTCAAGTCTTCTGGTAGCTGAAGAAATGTTGATACATTTATTATTTGTTTATACAACTGAAGTAACTAAAAAAGTCACTTCTTCACCCTTACATGTTTTCATGTCACTGTTGAGGAGACATGAGGCAGAGATATCTGTTCATTATTATTGATGTCCTATGACAAACAATTCATACGATTATCACAGTACTTTACAAGATTCTGGAAAATGGTACTACTTCCCTTTTTTGAGAAAGTTCTATTTGTACATTTAGGAATATATTTTAAAATTGGCATTACTCTAAAATAGATGACAAATTAAACCAAAATGTCTATTTATTGATTTTATGGTACATATACAAAATTTGAATGAACAAGAAAGTAAATTTTCCATAATAGCACCATCACAACTGAACTCATTTGTGGGCTGAAGTTATTAAGTTATTTAAGAACAAACTATGTAACAGGAATGCATTTACCATTCAAAGTCTTCAATATAGTTGAGTGGGAAAAAATATTATATCTAACTTAATGTCTAAGTTTTGTTTCTGATTACAAATAGCAAGAGTGAAATGAAGATGAAAAAATAAACAATTGTAGAAACTGTAGATCTTTGAAATAGTAAACCATTAAATTTCTGGTGCTTGCATTATAAATACATAATTTATGTTACAAGCAGTCCTGTCTTTAGTGAGGAATAATGATAACAAAAAGTACTGATGCAATATTAAATGGAAATAATTGAGTCACCTTTGTATGTTTACTGGTTTTGTTTGCCAAGGTTAGTTAGCATTGCAGGCCCTTCATATATGTCTTTGCCAGTGAAACAAGGTCTTTTTACTGTGATATGCTTAAATGAATTTTGAGCCCATACTCTCAAGATAACTTTATCTACATCTATAGATGAAATGATCATGTCTTTAAATTTTGTACAGATTTAATTCTTTCAATCTTCAGTTCTGGTTGTTGTTGTTTTACAATTGTCTATTTAATAAGTTTCATCCCACAAATTGGTCCAGTTACATTCCCTGTTATGAATAGTTTTCTTTCCTATTTTTCAAAGTTACATTGTACATTTTACCATAAACAGGGCAAATAGGCATTCTAACTTGACATCTATCATCGAGTAATGCTAGTTTTTACAGTGCTTGTGTATCCTATATTGAAAATTAATGGAGAATTACCATGAAATGTCATTGAGATGTATTTTGAATAGACTAGCATATGACCATCAAGACATATTAAAATATCGAAGATACCTGAACACACCTTTTCATTTTTAATTATTTCTTGAGATTCTAATTTCTAATTTAACTCTTCCCTTTCTTCTAATCAAGCACTACCATACAGCCCTCCTTCCTAATTCTCTTTTGAATTCATAGCCCCTTTTAGAATGATTTCTGAGATAAATATGTGTGTGTGTGTGTATTTAAAGGAACAAATTAAAGATAATACTATCGTGATTTCAGATAAGACCACAAAGTAGCAAACAAAGAAGGTACAGAAGGTGTTTGTCCATTTATAGGTACATTGAATATTTGTATTTTATCCCAGCAGCAATGCACAACTGGTCTAGTGTTTGTGTTTGTGTGTACTTGAATTTTGGAAATGAATATCATACTGCAAACTGAATTATTCATCTCATACCATTCTAAAGACTATTTAATATTTAATATCCTATTGCTCCAATGAAACCAATTGGTGGAAAAGGCTCCCATCATGAAGCTCTCCTGATGTGGTTCATTTGGGACTGGTGACATGAAGAACTCACTGTGAAATTTTACTATGTTGGCACCTTGTATCATCCAATTTTAAAATGGAGAAAGGTTGAGAGATTCAACTGTATTTCTGCAGAAATGCAGGGACTGTTTGACAGGACATAAGCATATGAATGAACAAAAGGTTTAGTAAGTGTTCTGAGTTGTTTGCATTCTTACTATGAGCTGAAGAGAAGGGCAATGTATCTATAAAGGGCCCTGGGAACTAGACCAGTTGTGCATTGCTGCTGGGATAAAATGCAAATATTCTATGTACCTCTAAAGGGACAAACACCTTCTGTACCTTCTTTGTTTACTACTTTGTGGTCTTATCTGAAGTCATGATAGTATTATCTTTAATTTGTTCCTTTGAATACACAACATTTATTATTCCATTTGTTTTCCTTTTTAGGTGCCCTTTCTCCTCTCAGCCTAGAGAGTTTCTCACTTTGGTTCCAGTCTCATTATAACTAATAATGAAAATGATAACTAACTTATATGCCATCATAGAGCCATCATCTAGTTGCTGATGGAAACAGAAGACACCCACAGTTAAACTCTGAGCTGAACTCCTGGAATCCAGTTGCAGAGAGGGAAGAGTGATAAGAAAAGGGGTCATGACCAGGCTACAGAAACCCACAGAGACAGCTGACCTGAACACAGGGTAGCTCATGGACCCCCAGACTTATAGCTGGGAAACCAGCATTGGACCAATTCAGACCCCTTGTATGTGGGTCTCAGTTAGAAGGCCTGGGTGGTCTAAGGTACCTCTGAAAGTGGAACCAGGATATATACCTGATGCAAGAAAGAACTTTGGGAGCACATTCCCTTAGCCTAGAGGCAGGGGGAGGGCCTAGTCCCTACCCCAAATGACTTGACAGATTTTGATGATCCTTCCTGGAAGGCATCATTCTCCTTGTGGAGTGTGTGAGGATGGGATGGGGGTTGGGGGTCATGGGAGGGAGGGAGAGGGAACAGGGAATGTGTAAAATAAAATTATATATATATAATATATATTATATATATATATATATATATGTGTGTGTGTGTGTGTGTGTGTGTGTGTGTGTGTGTGTGATTTGAAAAAAAAAATAAGAATCCCTTGTATAAACTGCCCTTTTGTTACTCATTTTGTTGTTGGTATTCACACTATACATGTCTAGACTTGAACACTTTTTCTCCTGAGAAATTCCTGCTTTATTAACCTTCCGCCTTGCCTTATGAAAACATAAAAGCACTGTAATGAGACTGTATGTATATTCCTAGATTCGGTTGCATTCTCAATGCATGGTGGAAAAACAAAAACAAATTCAAACGAACTCAAAATATATTTTTTCTATTTTAATTTATTCTATTTGTATTCATCCCATGAATTAAAAACAAACATTTATATTATATTATCCTTCAATCCTTACTTTTGCTGATCCATCTTTTGTCCTCACCATTCCTCCTTCTCTTTTTTCTTTTATAAACCACTGAGTTCAATTAATGCTGAATTAATGCACATGGCAGTAGAGCATCATCCATGTGTCACATCACAAAAGGAATCTGGTTATCCTCTCTTAGAGGTCATCAATTACTGGTAGATTCCCAGCAAGAGGTGGAGTCTCATGAGGCTCTTCCATTGAGTGGCTTCACCTTATGTAGTTCTTGGACCAGTAGTCACAGGAGATGACAATTATTATAAAGACTCATAACTGGTCAAGGTGCAGAGCATGAGTGACTTCATGCAATTTTCAAACCTAAATGGGGTATCTGTATTACATGTGCACCCAAATATACTTAAGGAAGGTTACAAACAAGGACAGAAGAATTGTAATAGAGAAAGTTATTGTGAAATGTTTTCTGGACATGATAGTTTGATTTCACTCATAAGCTCGCAAGAGCACAAGAGTAAAAAAAAAAAAATGACTGAGCATATTATATTTACTCCATAGAAGTTTTCTGTTTAATCCAGGTAATTCACTAGAAGTAAATATGAGTCAGAGTTATGCCTCAGGGCCAAGATATAGTGATTATCTAGACCAAAACAGAAAATGTCTTTGGTCTTTACAAAATTATATGAAAGAGCACCTTGTAAAGTTAAGTATTTTCAAGCTTAAATTTTTTTTTCTGAAAAGTAACATTCCAATCATCTTTTTATTTATTTTTTTTTTAATTTAAATTTACTCCTATTCAAAGCCGTAATACAGGCCACCAAACTACAACCAGTTAGTATGAATTTTCCTGTTAGGAGTTAACAGTCATGGTGGAAGTGGGGTGGGATGGTGCATACCTAACATCCCAGCACCGGGAATCTGGGGAAAGAGTCCCAAGTTCAAGGTCAGGCTTAAATTTTAATTTATTCAAAGTTTGAAATGATGAACCTGGCTTCTCTCTGCTATGCTTTGTTATAAATCCCCATTGGTGAGTCTACATGTAATATAGGACATAATATTTTTAAATTTTCAGTCATATTTTCACTCTTTAACAAATTTATTGAGTAGCTATCAAGTGTCAGACATAATTTAGTGATTAAGTATGTAGACATAAATTAGTATCATGTAAATATCTGTGGTTTTGCTTGAGACAGTGAAAACAAATCAACAAATAGTGTTCATAATGCATCTGCTACTGATGATTGCCATGAAAATCAGTTAACTGGATGACTCACATAGCAGGTAAAAGGAATTTGGAGAGGATGTGCTCATGTAAATATGGTATAGTATTCAGCATGAACCTACATGCAACTGAATTGGGCCTGAAGGAGAGCTACAGGAAGTTTCTATAGGGAGGATATTTTATAGTAAAAGAAGAGCAATGAGGAGTAGTTGTGCCTTCTATTTTTGACTTACAGTGAGGTATGTGTTATAAACAGTGGATAGTGAAGGAACAAGTAGTAAAGGGACCATTGAAAGGGTTAATCTGCCAAAAGTATAAACTGGTTATAGAGGAAGAACTTTGGTATCTTCGCCCAGTTTTTGTGATGGCAATGTTATATATAATTCTAACTGACTTCCTGAGGTCTCTGTGTAGTTACAATGGCTTTGCAAAGAAGCATAATAGATCGATCAATGTCTGTTTTCTCATCTGTGTGCCTACATATTCTTCCCTCAGTGCTTTCACCACCAGAAATATTAATGACTAAATGAATGATATTCAGAACCAGTGTCTTAATTTAGATGAATCAATTCTTCAGCAAAATGAAACTGTTGATTCCCTGCAATTAGAAGTATGTTTCATCTAAAACCTTCAAACTTAAAAGAGAAGTTCCAGTTTAAGTACAATAATGACTTCCATTTATACAGACATCTCTCCAAAAGTATTTAAAATTGCTTTAGCAATTCTAGCTAGGCAGTTAGATCCTCTACCACAAAACACAGTCCCAACAAGGAAGAAATTCAGTAACTGTAATCACAAATAGGAATATAACAAGAAGTGGAGGAAAATACTAACTCGCTGCAGACAATCTTCAGAGGTGGGGAAGGAAGCAAATTAAATGTCAGGAGCTCATCATGATGTTGGAAATGGAAGAAATGAATGTTTTTGAAGTAAAAACTTATTCTACAGTGTATATACACCCAATTGTTTCCAGTTCTTCCATTCACCCAAGAACATGTACACTGTTTCTATCCTCACTCTATTGTGAATAGTGTCTCTATAGCATGGTTGAGTAGGCATCTGTTGGACATACTGACTGACACTCTTTCGGAATATTTTCTAGCAATGGGATGTCTTGATCATATTCAGAGCAAATAAATTCAGAAGTTTAAAAGAATCCTAAAGGACATCATATTTGGTGGAGTTAGGCAGGCACAGAAAGACAAATACTGATTTCAATTACTTGTGGAATCTAAAAATTTGGATCACTTTGCAGTATAGAGTAGAATGTTGTTTTCTGGAAGTGGTAGGAACAATTGATGCAGAAAGGAGAGATGAAGTATTAAGCTGGCCATTAGATGCAATGCTTATTAGATACAAAGAATAGGTCATTTTACCATGTGTTCATGTTTCAGAATATCACATCATGCTGGGATATTACTATTCTCTGATTGGATTTGAGGTTCACTCCATTGAAGGAAATCTATATCTGATACTGTCAACCTACTCAAAAGTCCATGATATGAAAATCATGACCCTACCAGGGAACTTAATTCTATTGTTTAGCTGTATTGAAACAAGGCCTTTCCGAATATATATATATATATATATATATATATATATATATATTCACACCCATAGACAATTATGACTCTGATCCTTAAGTAGAGAAGCTTCTCCTTCTAATGAATTATTGTTAATGAAGAAACGAACACAAGTTCAAGGTTCTAGTAAGAAAAACAATGGAGGGCTCAGACCTAAAAAGACATTTATAGCATATATCCAAGGGCCATGGAACACAGAAGAAAAGTTAGATGCAATAAAAGATAGAAAACAAGATTGGGAAAGGCCTTCTTCTGGAAAAGGCATAGACATTGTAACCATAAACTCACAACAGCTGCAGATGCCTACAATATGTCTGCCCTTACAATAAGTCTGTTAATAGTCAGACAAAGAAGACGGAGTGGCTGGGTAAGCCCAGCACTCACTACTAAAATATTTGTTACTGATAGAGTTGTGAGTTCTTGTAGATACCACTAAGCTCTGGTGAATAGCCCCAGCCAAACCAAACCAAACCAAACCAAACCAAACCAAACCAAACCAAAAGTCACTAGTCTTGGAAAGACAGAGAGAAAAGGGTGAAGGATTTTGGTAAGTGGATGAGAGAAGATATAACAGAAAGTTAAGAGGTAGATACCCAATGTATTGTACACGTATGATATTGTCAAAGAAACTAATATTATTAGCATATTAAATATATACAAGTGTACAAATGTGCCTACCACAAGACAAGATTGAATAAGTACGCTACATGTTAGTCATTTTTAATAAAAATAAACATGCTGTAGTCCATAAACATATATCATTATTTATTATTATTATCTAAAATAAATTTAGCAAAAGTAACCAGAAGAATAAGTGTGATATTAACATTACAAGATAGACTGCTTAAAGCTTTTATTTCCATGAAGCATGTCACCTCACAGTCAGTGCATGGCAATGATCACTAAATATTACTGCCTTCACAGTTAGGCATCATCAGTGAATCTCAGAAGCAAGAGGGTAGAAAGCACTCACTCAGCATATGTTAGTCAGTGAACTGGAATACTTGCTAAATGTAGTCTAACATATTTTTACTTCTGGTCTATCCCTCTCCTTGTTCAAGAAGAAATTAAATAACTTCACATATTCTCTGATAGTTCAGAACAATTGAAGAATTAAGCTAGTGTATCCTGGATGCTTAGCATTAAGATATCTGCCTCAAATTCACCAGAAGCCTTTAATAATTCTAGGTTCATGGTGCTGATACCAGAATTCCTATATAATGTTATTCAAATCAAGGGTCAAGTCATCTTTCTCACACACTTCCTGTCTTACTTGTACATATAAGAACTGGACTGGACAGTTTTGTAGAACTGAGACTTTTTAAAAAAATTATTTCATAGCTATGGGAAATGGAAAGAGAGGAACAGAAGAGTTCATAAAAATGACCATTCAGGAAAGCTTAGATTCAATGTTCTTTCTTCTTGCACATCAGGACTTTAAAATAGAGTTCTGTGTGCCATAAAAAACAATTTGTGCAGCAAATGCAGTATTCAGATATTAGAGAATCTCATAGATTTTAAGATGTAACAGCTATAAGATTGAAGGACAGTTCATATGACTTGGCCAAATCAAGACAAAGACACTAATATTCTATCAACATGAGCAATAAATGCCATTATAATTTTGTACTTTTAGAATTTTTCATTTTTTTCTTTGTTTTTCAAAGCCAGCCATAACAACAGATGTTTACTTCATTATTTTACAAGTCATGTTAATTCCTTTTTCTTTTACCTCTTACATATCCCTCAGTGAGAGTGAATATACATTATCACTAATTCATCTTGCATTGTTTTCACCAGGAGTGGAAGCTATTCTGCTACCCAGTGAGCATAAAGGCATTTTTGAGGATGACCTGTGAAGTCTAAACCCTTAAGCCCTACACAAAATTTTAATTATAACAAATTAATATATATATATATATATATATGTATATATTTCCTTGAGTATTTAGTCAATGGCATCAATTGGTGGTGATTATCAACAACAAAATATACTGAGGAACTGGAGAAATAAATCAATGGTTAAGAGCATCCACTTCTTTTCCAGAGGGTACAGTTCCAATTCACAAGATAACAAGAGTCTGTAACTCAATTACCAGGGAATTAAATACCCTCTTCTTGTTTGATGGGCACAGCATGCACATGTTATTCTGACATATATGCAAGTAAAGCACCCATACACATAAAATAATTAAAAATTTAAAAATAGCAGATGTCCAATAAATCACTAAGCATGTATAAACTACATAAAAATTGTAAAAGCTTCTGCAGATCAGACTTGTGTCTATAGGACAGGTGTACCCAACCCAGTTGACAGCATCTGGAAAAACATCCTTTGAGGAAGATCCTGTAAAGGTGAGGGCAATGAGAGTTCTGTTGTTAATAGGTCTCTTCCTTCCTCTTTCCCTCCCTCCCTCTCTTTTTCCCTTTCTCTCTTTCCCTTACTCCATCTCTCCATCTTTCTCTCTTCTCCACTCTCTCTATTAAGATCTCTCCCTCTACTCTTCTCTCTCTTTCTCCCTTGTTCTCTTTTCCTCTATTCCCCATTTTTGTTAAGTAAAGATCTTTCCCTCTTTCTTTTGTGTGTGTGTGTGTGTGTGTGTGTGTGTGTGTGTGTGTGTGTGTGTACATGTATTTGAAACTATTTTAGACAACTCCAAAATCATGGGCACATTTCCAGAGATGGAAATGTTGAAAGTTGTTGATGAGTAAATCATGAGTAGAGCAAGGAAGAGGAAGTCAGTAAATAAAACCAGAAAAGGAGAAAGTAGGGCATCATGATTCTTCAGATATTGTTGAGTGAGATCCAAAAGTTTCAGCCTGCACATAGAGTATATGAGGTACCAGATATGGAAATTTGTGAGTGTAGTTAGCAAAAAAAAAAAAAAAAAAATCATGAAAACTTTGACTTTCCCCAAACAATGTTGAGTTCAGAGTCTATAGCACAAGAAACACTAGTTCCTCCTCAAAACAAAGTAGGGTAAGAGGTCGTTACTAGTTTCTACCTTCCTTTACTAAGGAATCAGAAAAATATGTGTGTGCATTTGTATGTGTGCCTGAGTGTATGTCTGTGCCTGTCTCTGTATATGTGTGTATGTTTGTGTGTGCATGTGTGGGTGTGTGCACATGGGTACATATGTATATATTTGTGGTATGTATGTATATTTGTTTGTGTGTGCATGTATGTGTCTGTGAATATGTGTATGTGTGCATGCATGTGTATGTATATATTTATTCTTTTTAATGTGTCATTTGTCCACTCTTCAGAATAGCACCTAATAATTTGGGTGTCATACTGACAATTAAATTAAAGTTACTCAAGGGCTGAGTTTGTGTTATCTATTACTGCCATGTAATGATCCAGATGTCAACCTGCCCTCTGTTGCCTAATGGTCATCATCATTATGTGGTAGCTTCTGTGATCAGAGAACACCTACTGCAACAAAAGACTACAACAGTTTGTGCCCACTCATCTTATAGTCTTGGTAAGCTAGGAGACTATTACAGATGCTAATTGTTGCTCCTCATTTATGTTCTCATACATTTGTACATAAGGTTTATATAAGGGAGCATACTCTCTTTTAGACTGAATGCTTTGAATAACGAATGTTTATTAATAAGCTAAATGCATTAATAGCACAGAATAAACCACTGCTATATTTAAACACTTGTTTTGTGTTTGAAATATTTTTGGTTTTGGATTGGTTGGACTCAAAGTAAAAGAATTCATCCTTTTATTGTACATTGTTGAGCTATAATTCTTATCTCTTTCTTTACCTCCTATATAGATGCTTATATAAAAACTTATCACAATGGCATCAAAAGATGTTTTTTAGCATTTTTTAACAAAAAGATGTGAATTTTGATAAGGGAATCTGATGCATCCTGAAAAAATGAATATTGAAACAGAAAATCGATTACCTTGAAAAGAAATGTCAACTGCGCAAAACACTATCTTCTTAATGATCTGTTTTGAACCACCCCTGGTAGTGATAAATCCCACTGAATAAAAATCCCACTATAATCACACCAAACAGTTATCATGTAAAACCCACACTTTTTCAGCTATCTTAAGAAAAAATATTTTTCTTATTAAAAATAATCAGTAAAGAGGCTTTAGACATCTCTTCAATGCTGAAGACAGATATCTAGTTTTAAGAATATCCTCCAAGATCAAATTCCTCAAATGAGGTAATACATGACACTCCCCAATTATGATCACTTTGCTGCTATGCTCATGTTTAAAACCAAGGCTGGCTCTATTGGTTTTTCATTGATGCAGTTAGTTAACACACTGAGCACGTGCCATGCTAATGAATTAATTTTAATGAGAATAAAAGTGTCCTAGCTTAAATATTCTTACACTTTGACCTATTGCCTGATAAAACAAATTCTAGAGGCTGTGAGCAAGGTTCAATTGAGTTTACTACTATGACTTCAGGGTAAATGGAAACATTTGTTTATTCTTAATTCATAATTCCATTTGCTTAACACTCTTGCTGCATTTACTATTGTTGTTGTTGTTGTTTGTTTTACTATCTCAGAATAGGATAACTATTGCATGGCTTATATTGAAAATTCCACTACAGAGATGCTTCTGACACAGAATACAGGACTAAATTACTCCATTCTTCACCTGACTCATAATCACTGCCATTACTTTGCAAGAGTTTAATCTTTGTTTTTGAGAAAGGGAGGAGAGACAAAAGGGTGGTGGTGCATAGGGAAGAGAGTAGGTTTAGGGATAAATTTGGAGAAGGGCAAGGTTGTCTTCAAAATATATTGTATGGGAAAAACAATTTAAAGAATTAATTCTAAGGATACATATGATCATGTTCATTCCTCCCAACATTTCACAATAAGAAAATTGAATTTATGAGACTCTATAGGATAAATTATTTGTTAATTTATGGTAATAAAAACTATCACTAGTCTTTATTATTTATGATATAGATCAAGATATTATCAGTAATCCTCAGGTCAAGGTCAGATTTGATAGGAGGATTTCAGATGAAAAATGTCCTTGTGGAGTCAAATTCTAAAGAAGGTATCTCAAAGTTGAAAATAGGGAGAATAGTTTTTACTCTACTTACAGTCCATATTGATGCTATTGTGTCATTTCTTTACTTCCTGAAGCATCTTGTCCCCACACAGACATGTATTTTCTCAGAATGGTTCTACTATTAAGTAAGCCATACTCCCTCATTTACTGGTTCTCTTCTTGATAAGATTCTTATTAACATTGCTAATTAACTTCCATGTCCATTGTCCTATAATTAGTCTGTAGATAACAGAAAGGAAGATGTTGTCTAATTATTATGCATTCACATATATTATACATACCTGTAAACTTACATTTACAATTATGTGTGGTGTGCTAGAATGCTAAATCACACAAGAATTACTGAAACCACCCTTTTATTAAAGTGGAAGGGTCTACATCCTCTATTACACTGTCCATTCACTAGACATCCTACATAAGCAATAACTCAAAGGGAGGGATGCAAATTTCAAGGCTGGATAGGTGAAATTTAAACATCCTTGTGGTATGGAAACTGTATCTGTTAATGGCCTTGAAAGCCTTATAATTAAGGCAAACTAATAAAGTAAAACAGAGAATTAGCATGTCCTTTAAGGGTATAAACAAGGTGGAGATTCTAAACATTTGCTAGAAGAACTTGGGAGTTAGAAAATCCTATTGCCTGTAGTTTAATTCATATTCATTACTGTTTTGACATCACAATAGCAGATCAAGATATTCAGGTGGGAAGGATCAAGGAAGGGAGAAATGAATGAAAGTTGTGTGCTTCTGCATGACATGGTCAGATAATTGTACACGTGGTTCAGTCAATTTGCTGCAATGAAAATACCTTGGCTGAATAACTTGAAAATGATGTATGCTTGGCCAAGTGCATTTGTAGTCATCTATCCTTGCAAACACAAAAATACATCAGCAAACCAGAAGCTCAATGACATGACACTATCTTGGCCATAGTTTATTTTTAAACATGCTGTCTCTGCAAAAGCGTTAGGTAATGATGATGAAAGACCTTTCAGAATAATTACAGCCCAATCATTTGGCTCCCAGCTTCTCGTGAATCTCACTGTCTCTGTTTGGTTCCTTAGAAATTAATGTTTCTTGCTACAGTGAAGAAAGTGCTGCTGGAGACACTTGCTGTTGTATATTCTAATAATGAGAATATAGGTGATGCAGTGTGACAGCATTAGCTCCCCTGGCTCATCTGTATTGATAACTGATTGTTGTAACTTCTCTTTGTTATAACTTCTCTTCAGTCCTCCCTGGCCTCTTTTGCATCAGTTACTTTCTCCTTAAGAGCAAAATAGCTTTAGTTTTTGTCTGAAGACATAATGGTTCCTTATTCATTTCAAAAACAGTGGTTAGAACTCAGCTCCATACATTTCCTAAATTATGGTAGACACAACTAACATAGAATTCCTTTGACCTACAATTTGCCTGGAATCTTCTATTGTTTACATTTAATATAAAATTATTTCCTTGGAATTCGACAAGTCTTGTCTAGATACCATGTCTTATATATGTCATGACAACTTTCCTTTGCTCCTTCATTAGCCTTATATTTGATGTATTATATAATATTTCTTACATCTATCTGTGTTCTTTTATACCACACTCCAAACTGAAATAATTCTGTTTGCCCATGAATGATAGGGAATAACAAAAAACAAAACAAAAACAAACAAACAAAAAAAACAGCACTAACTCCTACAACAACAGCCAAGCTTTGAAGCTTTATAGGAATTCTGATAGGGTGTGAATCAGGCACACATGGCAAAAGCTCCCTACAAAGCATTAGGCCAAGCTGAGCAAAAGGTGATCCTAGAGACAATCTATCAGAAAGTTCTATAAATGGTCTTAATCTTAAGTAGAGTCTGCAACTGTAGAGTGGGGGACCTTTGAAATGAAAAACATATAAGATGAACCCTAGATATCACCACTGGCTACAGGAGGCAGGGAATATCAACTCATGTCCACTTCACATGTTAAAGCAAAATATAACTTTGAAATAGATTCTGCTTCTTTAAAGAGTAATCATTAGTACAAATCTCAAGACAGCAAGGATTCTAAGCTATTGTGGAACTTCCTTGCTGCCTGCCTTGAAAATCACATCCCACTCTCAAGTGAAAGGGAACATTTACTTTGATACCATTCTGTTTATTGTGTAGACATCACTCATTAGGTCCTGCTGTCTTTGAGATCAGGTATTTA
Organism: Phodopus roborovskii; assembly: GCF_943737965.1. Lineage (NCBI taxonomy): Eukaryota > Metazoa > Chordata > Mammalia > Rodentia > Cricetidae > Phodopus > Phodopus roborovskii. Next base: position 11,195,927 of record NW_026126418.1, read on the forward strand.
CACCACATTTCATGTAATTTTCTTAAAGTTCTGCCTCAAAGTCAGCATATTAAGAAATCTTTTATGAGTATCTATCTGAAATACCATATGCTCTAAACTCTTATTTTACAAGTGACTACTGCATTTGCATACTGTAAATATTGTTATTAGTTCAATGTTGTCTCTTTATGTTTATGTAGGTTTCAGTAAAGCACAGACATATTTTTTAATTAAATAAAATACAATCTTCTTTTACATACCACTCCCAGTTCCCTATCCCTCCCTTCCTCCCATGCCCCCCAACCAACTCCCTCATTCCACATCCCCATCCACTCCTCAGGGAAGGTGATGTTTCCCAATAGGAAACATCAAAGTCTGTCACATCATTTGGAGGATAGGGCCTAGTCCCTCCTCTGCGTATCCAGACTGAGAGAGTATCCTTCCACAGGAAATGGGCTTCCAAAGCCCATATGTGCAGGAGGGATAAATACTGATTCCACTGCCAGAGTCTCCATAGACTTCTCAGGTGCCCCAAATAACACCCACATTCAGTGGGCCTGGTTAAGTCATATGCTGGTTCACCAGCGGTCAGACTGAGAACCATGAGCTCCCTTTTGCTCTGGTCAGCTATTTGTGTAGGTTTCCCCAGCATAGTCTTGACCCCCTTTGCTCATTATCCCTCACTTTCTACAACTGGATTCCAAAAATTTGGCACAATGCTTAGCTGTGAATCTCTGCGTCTGCTTCCATGAACTACTATATAAAGGCTCAATGATGACATATAAGGTAGTCATCAATCTCATTATCAGGAAGGGCATTTATAGTAGCCTCTCTACTATTGCTTAGATTTTTAGTTAGGGTCATCCAAGTGGATTCCAGGAGATTCCCTAGTTCTTGATTTCTCATTAAACCCATAATGGCTCCCTCTATTAAGTTATTTCTTTCCTTGTTCTCCTTCTCTGTTCTTTCTCCCATGTTCCCAGTTTACTCAGGAGATCTTGTCCCTTTCCCCTTCTTGGGAGTCCATGTATGCAGAGACATGTTTTATTTATGCTAGTTGTTGCTATCACTGGAATAGTGCCTGGCAGACATCACATAGTTTTTATACATACACATATCTACAAATATACTCTATTATACACATACACATTTGTTATATAAAATAACTTTCACCAAATAAATAAAAAAAATAGTGCTCAAACTAACTCTTGGAGTTCCAGTCCTGTTTTTATTGGAGATTTACTGGCTACATATGGCTACTCAGCTCATATCACTAGACATTACACAAAGTGAATTCAGGAGCAGAGATTTTTGTTTAAATAGATATATACCTCATGGACTTATTTTCCTGGTACTCACAACTTTATGTCTTCTTAATCATAAATATTATCTTAGTTAGGTTAGTATTTCTGTAATAAAGCACCATGAAGGAAAGCAACATATGGAGCTTATGCTTCCACATCAAAGTCCACCATCCAGGGTAAGAACTCAAGCAAGGCAGGAACCTGGAGGCAGAGTCCATTGGAGTTTTTCGCTTACTGGCTTGCTAATCTCCATTTCTTGTTCAGCCTGCTTACTTATAGAACTCTGGACCATGAGCCCAATGAAGGCAAGTATAGGTTTTTGTCACACAAGCCATTCTCAAGTAATCACTAAGAGGCTAAATATTAATTATAAATGCTTGGCCAATAGCTTAGGCTTGTTACTAACTTACATTTAAAATTAACCAATACTTCTTATCTACCCTCTGCAATGTGGCTCATGGCTTGTTATCTCATTTTCTACACAGCCTGCTTCCTCTGCAACTACTGGTACCTCTTCTGACTCTACTTCCATCGCCTTCAGTTTGGTTGTCCTGCCTATACTTCCTGCCAGGCAGCTGGACCATCAGTTTTTTTAAAAACCTAACCTAGTGACTAATACTCACAGTGTACAAAATTACTATTCTACATCGGGTAATGCACATAATGGATTGGGCACTCCCCCATAAATCACTGATTTAAAACAGTGCTGTTTACAGATTTGTCTACAACCTAATCCTAAAGAGACATTTTCTCAATTGAAGTTCCCTCCTTTCCCTTCTCTCTGATGACTGTAGCTTGTGTCAAGTTAACCTAAAACTAGCCAGTATAGATACAAAATATGTCTATGTTCCATTCCATAGTACTCACACATGGAATTAAAATGTCAATGTTATTAATCTTCCTTCTTGACTTACTTCAAGAAATACATGTCAGTGTTCAAAGGTTCTTTATGATTAGGAACAGAGAGCTGTGTTCACACCTACAGCCAGGAAGAACTAAGATACTTGGTCCAAAAGCCCATCAAAATTAGCAAATAAGCTTGGATGTACCTCCTTCCCAGTTAAGCCTATTAGTTAATCTAATTAGTTAAGCTTAATTACAGTCACATAAGATCTTGAAAAGAGCAAGACCAAGAAATCATACTAGAGGCTTCCAAAGAAACTGGAACACTACCATAATACATATTAATACTGCTATGTGATAATAAACAATAAATATACAGCATTCCTTTGTAGCAGTAGAATGTCCAGAGCACAATAGTTATGGAGAGGAATCAACTGACCATGGAGTTAACTAAGAAGCTCTTCAATTAGCATGTTTATTTTTTTTTCTTTTTGCCACAGGTCCCTCAGTACTCTTGTCTCCCTATTCTATCCCTCTAGGTGTATGCATGTTAGATTTTTTTTCTTCCCTTTTGGTTAACAAAAGAAATAATATCACAGGCAAGTGCACTTTGTAAATTGTTTGCCATAGCAAACACTATTTAAATGAGCTTCCTCAGGATCTAACTGCTCCTTTCACAAATTCTGATTACATAAAATAAAATCTACTACTTAATTACAACTCAGCGCCTGCTAAAAGACATTACTAATTAGTTTACCTAAAGTAAGCTGATTATACAGAAATATTAATATTGTGCAAAGTGTCATTTTTCTCTGTGCCTTTAAACATGAAAGGTTTTAGAGACAGATAATACACCAGAAAACACCCAGCAAGAATATATGCAGATTTTACTTTGCCTTTGCTCTTTATAAACTTCTGAGGATTGTGTGTTTGAGGGCAGGCAGGCAAAATAAATAAATCACATGAAAGGAAATGATATCAAGCTATGAACTGGATAATAGACTGCATTCCCCTTTGATATTCTCACAAAGCAGATATAGAATAACTGTACAGAATACTATTAAACATGAAACTTGCTATAAGTGCAATAGAGAAAGGTCCGAGTCTGATAATGGCGTAAACAAGCATATAAAAGTGTGAGAATGGAAATTTTTAAAGCATCAATAAATATCTTGGATTACTTATACTTTAGTATAAATGGTATACAATTAAAAATCATTTCATGCATTATTAGTTTGTATGTATGCGGTACATGGAAGCTGTGCAAGTACCTTGGCAACAGTATAGCTCTTAGAGAAAAACTGTGGTGTTGTCACCTTCCACATCTACATTGAATTATTGATTAAAGGGACTGATTATCAGTCTCTGGCCACAATGATGGCCCATCACTTGCCCGTAGGTCTCACTTGGTGATTGTTATAAAAGCTAATGGATTTGTGCATTAAAACAATCACACACACACACACTGTTTTAGTAATTTTTAAGGGCTTAGGGCTTGCAAATCATCAATATTTCAATCCATCTAGACATTAAATCATAATTTTTTGGTAGATAGAGAAATAACTGTCTGATTAAAGTTTCCATTCTTTGTGTAATACCATATATTGAAAAGAAGAGGTCTTTAAATGGTTGTTTTACAATTTTGCTTTTAAGCTTTAAATTCTCTCTATGATTAAACTTTGAGAAGAAGTGGACTCTTGCTCAAAAAGTTTTCTGGTACAGATATAAGTTTCTGCTGCACTTTTACCAAGTCTTAAAGTAAAGGCTCTGTCAATGGATTCATCCTCAGATGTCACCACACAGCAGCATCCTTCATGGACACCAAGTAAGACAACGCTATTTTAGAAAATAAGTTCTTCAGTAGATAAAGCACAGATTCAGATCTTTCTATTTCTAAAGGTGCTGGGGTGGGGATATCCTGATACCTATCCTGACATTCAGGAGGGCAGACTTTTCAGTTTATTGGGTTCTGCAACCTGACTGATATACTGCTAAATAAATAAACTTCAGGAAATACTTGTTTGTACTATGTGCCATTGTGCTACAATTGAGAATATTCTCCAAAAAAAAAAAAAAAAAAAAAAAAAAAAAAAGGCTGAGCACTGAACTGAACAGCTGCTCCTGTTTTAAGCACACCTGAAGGGTCTTCCTAAACTCTTCTCAGAAAAGAAAAATGAAATAGCAATTGTTTTCATTTAAATAAAGATGGATACTTTTGCATATTAAACAGATATTTTCTTCTTCATCAGACACTCTGGAAATGCTGTATTCTAACCAGACATTCATTGTATCATTAATGTTTTTCAAGGCACTTCCCTCAAGACTTATGCAAAATCTTTTCAAGTAAATGGAATGCTCAGCAGGTGTAGATGTGTATTTGAATAAATAGATAAAAATAATAACAGAGACATTGCAGGTTAATAGATAAGTAATGCAAGTAAACAGCTCATCTCAGTGCCAAAGGCCAGGAAATTCTCAGCATCCAAAACCTGATATTAACGGTGATAAAAAGCATGCCACCTCACCATCATTCAGCACCATCACCTTCATCTCACTAAGATAGGAATAGAAAATTTCTATGTATAACACAGATGGGATTTAAATTCTCCTTATTTTAAAGATTATCATACTATAACATTGAAATAATAACAGGTAATTGGGGAGGAAAATTTGCAGATTTTTTTTTTTTACCTAGTAAGATACTGTAGTTTTTATTTCTTATTTGCTAGCTTCTGTCTGAACATAACCATCAAATATATGCATGTTCTACATATATAACACTGATTTATAGCTCTCATTTAACAATAGGGTGCTACAACCTACATTTCTGTGAATAAGCATGCCAGTTACCAAGCCGACAAATGTAATTCTGGATATAAAGTATTTTGGGGGAAATGAAAAATCAAAAGCTATTTAGGTACTTGTTATTTCTACTCTTAGAGTCAAGAATTCTCAGGGCTCAGAAAAATGCCAATAAGCTAGAGGTGGATATAAAATGAAGCAGCTATACAAAGGAGGTGGTAACATCAGGATTAGAGTGTCTAAGGACAAGCTTGTATTCATTAAAAGGAAGCCCAACACCCAGGTTACCTGTGGAAAATGAACATTTTCCAAAAGGGTGTGTTGAAGAGAAGGCACATATGATAGGCCTGGGGAACAAAAGAAGCATAGAGTAAATGTCTATTGGAAAGAAAATTTTCTCTAAATGCATGAGTTGTGAGTGTATTGGTAAGAAACATGGCTTTATTGACATACTAGAAGATTCAAAGACACCAAAACAGAGCATAAAGTATAAAGGCAAAGAAAGTCTCCTGGAAATTCTACATTTACAGGAAAGATTATAGGATTGAGGGAAAAAGAATCTAGAATTTGGTTGTAATTCCTGTTTCAGTAATTTATTCTCCAGAACTTATTTTTTTTCTGTAAGTATAAAATGCCAGTGGTAATTGTGTAATAAAGAATTTAGCCTTAATTAAGTCTACACTGCAAAAAATTGTTGTATGAATGTGGTTTTTCTGTCACTTCATGGCTACAATCATATTACTTCCTATTTTATGAATGCAATTTTAATTATGTGGGGGAGTATATAATACATGTAACACAATAAATGATAAATTAAAGATGAAGACACAGATATTGGGATTCAAGATTAAAGTGAAAGATCAGAGAAGAAAAGCAGTCAAGCCAGTAAATTTTACCTCTACCCTGTTTCCCGCATTTTCTCCGTATATTCCTTTCTCCGCCCAGCTATATGAGCCTTTCTCCCCCTCCTTAGTGCTGGGATTAAAGACTTGTGATCCCAGGAGCTCAGGTAACCTTTGTGTAAATTGTTTAAGACTGCATCGATTTAGGGTAGTCAGTGTGGCTTTAAAATAACAGTGATATGTCTACTCTTAATTCAGAGTCCTGCGAATAAAGGTGTGCACAACCACCACCTAGCTTCTATAGCTAACTGGTAGGGCTGCTTTGTTATGATCTCCAGTGGCTTTAATAAATAATAAAGAATATTTCACTACGCATATGTATATGTGAGTTTGGGCACCAATGAATGTTGGATGTGTCAGATCCCAATGGAATCATAGCTGTAAGTGGTTATGCGATACCTAAATTTGGAACTCCAACTTGGGTCCTCTGGAGTAACAATATATGCATTTACTTTCTGGAATATTTCTCTATCATTTATTTTTTATCATTGATTTTAAAGTAAAATAAAAGATGACTATATTTTATCTAGCATCTATTCTATAAATGAATGGAGATTCTTCCAAACAGTGGGAGAAAAGATGGCTGTTCCTGTGATTGCCCAGTGGTTAAAATTTCATCTGCAGAAGCCTCAGATGTCTCCATAGTCTCTACATGATCACATTTTCATAACTTCTGTGCTAACAATCGGAACATGGTTGTCCTGTCCTAGAATGCAAACTGTATTGCCTCAAACTAAGAAATACCTATAAATTTACATGTATCTTTCTCAGACTGTAAGCATATGGCCTTAGCCTCCCTTGTGTCTCATTGTCCAGACCTATAATTATTATATACCAATGCACTGTGTTGAAGGGTCACAGTGAAGGACTGGTGATTATATCAACTACAGAGGGAGGTGAGCTATACTAACATGATCACATAGGGCTCAGAGTGGATGCCAGTACCTAATAGGGGTTGGCATAATATGATTCAATTTCTAGATAGATTTGCAAGGCAATTAAATGAAGCAAATTTCTCATAGTAAAAAGTTTGAGTACTGAGATGCAAAGATTGACAGGATCTTGTAGGCTACAATAATGAGTATAGATTTTATGATAGGTAGAATACAATGAAGACCTGTGTATTTGTTCAGCACAACATTTCAGTTGTAACCTGTGATGTGATAATTCACTCAGATTATTTCATGCAATTTTTCATATTTTTTTCTTGTACACCTTTCTTCCTACACACCACCATCCTTTGACTATAACAGTCTATCTAGCCCTTCTATAATAAATTGTTCTTGTAACACTCTAAAAGATGTCCAACTGCTGATGTTTTGCATAAATTGAACCTTTTCTGTGCAAATAAGGGCACAAAGCTTGTGGTGAGCTTTTTCTCAGAATCCATACCTTAAGTACAAAGCCATACCTTAATTTATGGCTTCTAGAGAGATTTCCTTAAATGGAGGGCTTAATTCTCCTTCAGTGATGTTCCCATTTTAAAGATGAATAAATCAAACATTTGTTGCATGCTCAAGAGGAAATATATTGAGCCTGCACGATAATGCTCTTATCATTACCTATTTCCTTCTGCAAAAGCTTGGATTGAAAACCTGCATTGTGTCCTGGAATTTGCTAGCCTCCAGTCCTGCCCTATTCACACAATATAGGCATATCACCTTTCCACCTGCCTTCATTTGATCTTCAAACTCTTAGTTACCTCCACCTGTCTCTAGTTTAAAGGTCGTAAATTGCAGATACAAAATCTAGGATCAACAATTGGGATGTAAAGTTCACAGAAATTAGGCCACTGTCTATCTTATTCAAAGTTCACAGAAATTAGGCCACTGTCTATCTTATTCCCATCTACTGTTATGTTTTCTATTACCCCACAACACCTAAATTACAAAGTACATTAATTAGTGTAAGTGTGTTAACAATCAGTAAGAGTCTGAGAACTGAAATAAATACAGCTGAGTACAGAGAGTCATTCCACTATTTGGTATATATTCTGATCCTAGGATTTTGTATCTACAATATTATACCTGATAATCGAGATATTGGTTATACATTTTACTTAATGCTTTGTGTATCTCAAGAGGTAGAGTATTTTTCTGTTGAATAAGAAGTTTCTTTTGCCCAATTCTTCTCATTGCCTTACTTTTCTTCTGATATATTAACTCCCAACCTTCACAAAAAGCAAAGCAGAGGCTTTTGGTTCTTATTAATAGCTGCTGTTAAGCATCTTTGCTTGCCTTGAAGCAGAGGTTCACCAACGACAGAGGATATGTGAGATTATTTTCCCAACAGAGGCCACCTGCCTTCATTTGTGCTTCAAACTCTTAGTTATCTCCACCTGTATGTAATTTAAAGGTTGTAAATTGTCTTGCTCTCTGTTGAAAAGGTTGCCCTCCTAAACCAACTCCATACAACACACAGTATATTTGGAATTGAGAACTAATTCAAAGATATAAACATTCCAACCAGTAAATTTTATTTATTTTATTTTTTATTCCTTGACTAGGAAAACTGAGGAAGACTCACTGGAAAAGACATTGGCATGGCATACATTAGTGGCCTCCTTAGTATTTTTCTGGTGTTGAATTTTATTTTTATTGAAGATTAAAAGCCAAAGCAAAACTAACTGTCAGCTTGCCTTTAAATTCCAAGTGGTCTATGATGGAATAAAGAAGAAAACTGACAATCAGAATCCTCCCAACAAACTGAGGCCCAATTAAATCCCACCTCTTGTTTTGCAACTACCCCTTCTATAAGATTCACACTGGGGTGCAAAATGTAAATGCTTGCAAACACCTATGAGCCAAAAAAGAAAGGTTCCAAAGATTTGAGATATGCAGAGGAAAAGTCTCTATTTATGGAAGCAGACCTTCAGCTTTACTAAATGAACACAGAAGTTGTCCTCATTTGAAGCAAGTCACTTAGAGCCAGCAAGTTCCCAAAACCAGTCCCAATGTGACACCTAGTGGTGGCTTGAGTATTAACCCTTCAGGTCCTGGTGTATTAGTCTCCAAGGCTTAAATTTATTTTTATTTTTTTTTTTTTTTCTTCCTTGGTTACTCCAATTACTTAATGGGAAGGGAGCTGATTAATTTCACAGAAAAAAATCAATTACACAGAATAGCTTCTCACATGGAAGTGTTAACTCCATAGTTTTGAAGATGGAACCCAACCTCTTTTCACAGCCCCATGTGTAAATTGTTTCTTCCTCAGAATCTGTGAAGAATGTATCCTGCCCTTGCCTAACATCTGCCTATTTACAAATTCAAAGAACTGAAGCCCTTCCTTTCCTCTTTTAAGTAATAATTTTGCATCTTTAATAAGTGTGATAACCATATCAGGAGATTATACATGGTTCTCTTTTCAAAGATTTTAGCACTGGCAAAACTTCATGAAAAAGTTAATTATTCAAAAATGTTTATTCAAAATGGGGTCAGTCAGACTTTAGCTTTAGTGTCCTATGTGGACTTTCTGCCTGTTTTTCATTATTGCTTAGGTTTTTGTTTTATTTTTCAACACTTAACAATATTCAAACACACACACATTTATGCATACATACAAAAATACACACACCTCTGGCAAAGGCAACCACATGTAGACACTCTGTCTTGCTAGGATCCTCTCACACAAGTTTTATCACCTCATTTTTCTTTTTTCCCTGAACATAGTTCCTGTCCTATTTGACACATTAACTCTGTCCTGTGTAAATACTCTTTCCATGCCTTAGTGCTTCTCAGTCTTTTCTGATGAAGCAGTCATCACAAATACACAAATGAAAGGGAGAAAAGGTTAAAAAATCCTGCATTTAAAGATGAAGTAGTATTGTCCAAAATACTAGAATAAAATTGCAAGAATTCCAACTATAAATTTTTATTCATATAACATGAGTTCTAGTTCATCAGTTACTTAGAACATGAATTCAATTGCCCTCTCCATAGGTGATGCACCTTAGAGAAATCTTTGTTCTCTGTATAATTATTCCAATTGTTATGTCTTAGTTCTCAACTTATAAAATTCCCATTGTATGGAGAAGGCAATTGAGGTTCAGTGAGTTGCTAATCATCACGCTCAGAATCTGCTGTGCTTTCAGGCCTAAGAATCTTTGTAGAAATGCCTCTGGATATTTAGAGAGATGAAGTGGAAATTCTACTCATTTTCTGGAAAGAGCTATTTACTATTAAACCAATTGTCAAGGAAGTCCACACTATATATAAGCACGCACAAATATACGTGTAAACATGCACATTTGCACAAATTGATAGGATTGCAAACAAGCATCTACCTAATCAGCAGAGAATTTTGCGTTGAACTATGCTTTCTTTTTTTTTTTTTTCCCATCTCTTGGACTGTAGCCATCATGGAGGTCTTTATTCCTTCATGGAAGACTTAAATTCACTTCACAATCAGTGTTTCATTATTCATGTTGCTTGATTTCTTAAAGATGGAATTTAAATAGAAATATGGACCATGAAGATGAATGCTCTAAGGTACTTACCTTTCATTCTAAAATATCATATATCTTTTACTGTCCATTACTAAAAATCTACCATAATATAAAACATAAATCCTATAATTTTTGAAAATCTCACCTCAAGAGCTGAGGGAAAGTTGCTTTGGTCAAAACTTTCAAAACACTGGGCAAAGTCAAATGTAGATTTATAATTACAAAAGGGAAGGTACATAAAGAGTTAAACACAAATCCCCTTCGAAGATACTGAATTTAAATAAGTAGCATTAAAAAATTAAAGTGGAAGCCTTTACTTTGATAAATGCAAACACTTCTATGTTACACAGCCCAGACAAAGAAAGTCAAAGAACACAAAGGGATGGCCACCGATGAAGCAGATGATATTGGCTAATAATAAAACATCTTAAGCCAGGTTGCCTAAGGACATAATTGAGTAACATTAGATTCAAAAGTTGGTCTCCCTTGTCTCAGTTTTCCCATCTATTGAATATCAACATTCAATGAACTACAATTTATTAGAAGGGTGCCTGTAATAAAGTTAGCCATCCAAGTATGAGTATCGACATGACTGAGGTTATATCTGTATACCAAATATTCACAGTTAAAAAAATACCTGCCCTTCAAGACAGACTTTGGGAGGGTGTCATGTCGGGTAGTCATGACGGCAGAAAGAAGCCGTTTGCCAGGCATATCATTCTCATTGTTTAATCAAGATGAGGTTTCACAGTTCCTTTTCCCTCAGATGATAGAATGACAAAACTAAATAGGTCCTCTTCATATCATGTTTTTGAGGGTCCAGCTGGTGGAGGCAGAAAAAGCAATTTTAGTGAGGCAAGAGATTCAGAGAATAGATTTGGAAGAATGTATGATCCAGGCCTTCTAGAAATAGATATGCTATGTATGATGCAGACTGCCAGGAATTAAGATTAGCCTCCTATCTAGTTCATTCTTGACGAAAAAAAGAAATGATAGAATGCAGAGGTGTTACTGGTAAATGCCAACCTGGCTAACCAGCCTGCCACAACAAATGAAGTGTTGGTAAGACTAGGTACCTTTTCATATTTTTAACACTTAATCCTAGGGAGACTTAATGACTGTGACCGCAGCAACTTAGTGCCAGAATCCTTACCTATGCCCAGCCTCCAGCAGTCACACACTGAACTAACTGACAAATCCAAAATCAGCAGTCAGAAACATGACCTCAAAAAAACACATTCCTTCCCCCTCTGCAAGGTTAGGGTTTTTTTTTTTTTTCCATTTTGAGTTCAGACTCAATGCTGAAGGGCATTATTTACTTATCATTGAATCATGTCTACTCAGTGATTAATCTTCTATCTTAACTTTCTTCTTTTAATGGTGCAAAAAGTACACTAAGAACTTTTTATGTGATGACACCCACCCCTCTCTTTTTGCCCATTTTTTTCTTCTAATTATATTCATTGAACACATACTGTGTGGCATGCACTATGAATATAATAAAATTCAGTGCGCATACATGTCTTTATGACAGAAGAGGACATCGGATCTCACTACAGATGATTGTGAGCTACCATGAGGTTGCTGGGAATTGAACTCAGGACCCCTGGACATCAGCCAATGCTCGTAACCACTGTGTGATGTCTAAAACCTAGACTTTGATGATCCCCCATTACAGGCCTCATTCTACCTGGGGAGTGGAACGGGGGTGGAATGGGGTGGCTTCTGGGGGTCATGGGGAGACAGAAGAGGAAACTGGGATTGGTATGTAAAATAATACTTTTTAAATAGAAATAAAAATAAACTAAAAAAAAAGAAATATAACATAATTCAGGCAATGTTTAGCTCAATCCATTTCAGTGAAGAGAAACAATACGTAAGTGTTGTTGGTTATTCCTTTTACTCTTTGGCTTTTTTGAGTGTCCCACCACCCAGCTCCCAAATAAATCACACACAGAGTCTTATTATTAGTTATGAATGCCCAGCCTTAGCTTGGTTTGTTGCTAGTCAGCTTTTGTTAAATTAGCTCTCCTACCTTTTGCCTCTGGGCTTTTCCTGTTGTCTTACTGTTGTAAATCTTCCTCTTACTCTGTGGATTGCTGTGTAACTGGTTGGCTGGTTGGCTGGTTGGCTGGCCCTCCTCTCCTTGTTCTCTTGCTCTCTTCTTCTTCCTCATCACATTCTCTTCCTCTTTATACTCTTTACTTACCATCCCTGCCTACTCTTGCTCCTGGGTTGCTAATGGCAATTATAGTCTTTATTAGATCATCAGGTGTTTTAGAGATGCAAATAATCACAGCTTCACTGAGTTCATCAAATACAACAGAAACAAAAGTCACACACCTTAAACTAATATTCTATCAGATTATTAAAGATACAAATAACCACAGAGTGTGTAAAGTCTGATAAGAAATGCTAAGGGAGTGAGAGAAAGAGAATTAGCTTGGACACTTATCCATCTTAGATGGGGTGATGAGAAGTGATATTTCTCAAATTATGACCTCGAGGAAGGCATACATTTAGAAAGGAGAAACAATTCTTTCTAGAGTTTAAGTAATGATTATTGAGATTGAACATATGAGAAAGGCCCAATCACATTAAAGCCTCAACATGAGAACAGTTCTGTACACTTAGGATTATAAAGGAAGCATGCATGGTTGCAGCAGAGCAAGCAAGGAAGGGTGATTTGCAATAAGCAGATGATATTAATATAAAAAGATTATATAGGACCAAATATACTTCTACTTTAGAATAGACATTTATATTTAATATTCTATAAGACCAATGCAAATATTAAGTAAGGAAATATATTCTAATGTGTAGATTATTCAGATGATTGTATGGGGAATGAGTTAAGTGGTTAAGAATGGAAACCATAAGATCAATTGGGAAGCTACTAATCTTCTAGGTTAGAGATGATGCTGACAATGAATGGTGACTTTATTCAACTGTTATGCGACGTAGAAAAAAGGTGATGTATTGTCCTAACTTATGAATTAACAAAGCTGTTAATCACTGCTGCTTAAACTGATATATAATATTAATAATAGTCGGGACTCAAATGCAGGCCAGTACATACCAAAGACAAACTTCCACTCCCACTACTTACTGATATTTTAATGGGCTTGCCAGGAAAATAACATGCTTCTGGTATCCTAATCTTTCTATGAACCCACCTATGGATTGAGCAATACTGTTTCCTATGTGCTAACAAATCTAGTATTCATGACAGCTCTAAGAAGCACATGCTACTATTATTCTCATTTAAGGAGAAGTGTTCTGAGATCTGGAGAAATTAAACTCTGAAATGTCAAAGGGAGGATTTGAAGCATTCAGGTTAACTTTGAAGCCCTGAATTTACCACTAAGCTCTTTAAGATGCAACTTTCTTAGCTGGCTGTTGTTCTACCCTGAGGAGGTGTACAGTACACACACTCAGGAGGAAAGCTACCAATAACCACCAAAGATTTCCAATTAAGGATTTATACAAACATGGAACAGCTTTTTATGGTGTATTCATCAAAATGATAAAAATTCAACAGGCAGAGCCTCCCACGTACTTTGGAGGAGAAGAAGAGAACAGTTTTAAAAAGAGATACAAAGGGCATAAAAGATTCATATTTTAACCATCCTCTGGTCTCTAAATCAACATGTGCACTGTGTTGGAAGTTTCTAACACTAATCAAAGAAGAAGCAGATGGAAACACACAGCTGCACTGCCTATTTTTTATGAAGCAACCATTTCTCAGGCAACCCCCAACTCAAAACACATGTGGATGTTAGTGTCCAACAAATTTCAACAAGTCTGTAGAAACCCAAAATAAATCATAGAAAGTGAACTATTCTAAAGGAACAGCAATAACAAAAGGGGATCTCCTTTATCTCCACCCTGGCTCCAGAAACATTAAAGGCCAACATCATCTTCAAACAGCTCTAACTTTGGTCAGTTTCCCTAGGTTATGGTCTCTATCTCTCCCAAGTCCACTGTGACCTAAACCACATACATCAGAATTGCAGCCACTTACAGGCCCCTTTATCTTTTCTAGGCTTCTCCACTTTTCTAAGTAGAGTTTAGCTAATTTAGGCTTCCTCAGGACAGGATTGGGACCCTCTTGGTCTACAGCTAGAACCTCTTATTATCACATAGAAATAAATTCACTTAGACTTCCCAATCTGAATTATTTAAACATTAGAACACGAGAGAGACTATTTGAATCTTTGCTCAACTCCCTGAAATGACAAACATAAATATGATCTTTAGTTTTCTTAGGAATTCTATTAACTTAATCTGAGTTCAGAGGCTAATTATCAGAATTTAGGACCTTATTGTATTTTACCTACACATTTTGATTTTATGTTTTATGTAGTTAAAATATAGAAATTGAAATAAAGCACAATATACAGCATATTTTCCTCTCTGTACTAGTTATCCCTTTACTGTCTCTACAAGGATTAAAACATTTTATGCATTTGGGTTGAGTCACTAAATCCTTACATGAAATTTATAATCACACCTGGTATTTTATAAAATTCAAAGAACTTTGGCTTTGTGTGGAATATTCCAATTTAATTGTGCAGTAGAGTCAAGAAACTATTTATTTGAAAATGCCCTGTCTCATAGTCTTCCTGTGAATTATTATACAATAAGGAGTAGAGTCAAACAATATATTTTTATACAATAGCAGCTAAATGGTGAACTTCCATCATATTCACATGTTGAAGCCACAACCTTCCCTCTGACTATATTTGAAGATAAGGCCATTATAAGGGGCGTGAGTTCAAATGAGTTAAAAGAGCAGAGCTTGTTTGGTAAGCCTTACTCAAAGATAATTTATATAGATTGTGGCTATTGTAAAGGGTGATGTCTCTCTGATTTCTTTCTCAGACCATTTGTCACCTGCATATAGTAGGGCTACTGATTTTTTTGACTTTATCTTGTATCCTGATAATTTTCTAAAAATGTATATCAGCTGTATGAGTTCCCTGGTAGAGTTTTATGGGTCACTTATGTAAAATATCATATCATCTCCAAATACTGAAAGTTTGACTTCTTCCTTTCCAATTTGTATCCCCTTGATCTCCTTTTGTTGTCTTACTGCTTTAGCTAGAAATTCAAGTACAATACTGAAAAGATATGGAGAGAGGGCAGCCATGCCTTATTCCTGATTTTAGAGAAACCACCTCAAGCTTCTCTCCATTCAGATTTTGGTGGCTCTTGGTTTATGATATATTGCATTTATTATGCTTAGGTATGTTCCTGTTATTCCTGATATCTCCAAGACCTTTATCATTAAAGGCTGTTGAATTTTGCCAAAGACTTTTCAGCATCTAGGGAGATTATGTGGTTTTTCTTTTTCAGTTTGTTTTTATAGTGGATAACATTGATAGATTTTCATAGGTTAAAACATCCCTGTAACACAGGGATGAAGGCTACTTACTCATGGTGGATGATTTCTCTGGAGTGGTCTAGGATTTGGTTTGCCAGTATTTTATTGAGTATTTTTGCATCAATGTTCATGAGGAATACTGGTCTGTAGTTTTCTTAGTTGTGTCTTTGTGTGGCTTGGGTATCAAGGTGATTGTGGCCTCATAAGAAGAGTTTGATTATGAACCTTCTGTTTCTATTGTGTGGAACAATTTGAGGAGTATGGTATTAGTTCTTCCTTGAATTTCTGTTAGAATTCTGCACTGAAGCCATCTGGCCTGCGCTTTTTTTGGTTGTGAGGCTTTTGATGACTGCTACTATTTCATTATGGGTTATAGCTCTATTTAAGTTGTTTATTTGTTGTTGATTTAATTTTGGTAAGTGATAGTTATCCAGAAATTTGTCCATTTCCTTTGACTTTTCATATTTTGCTGCCAAACAAGTAAAATACCTATATAATAAGTACTTTGTGTCATTAAAGAAAGAAATTAAAGAAGATACCAATAAATGGAAAGATATCCTATGATCTTGGATAGGTAGGATATAGTAAAAATGGCAATCTTGACAAAAGAAAGCTATAGATTCAATGCAATCTCCATTACAATTCCAGCAATATTCCTTACTGACCTTGAAAGGATAATAATCAACTCAACTTTATATGGAAATGAAAAAGACCAAGGATAGCCAAAAAAAAAAAAAAAAAAAAAAAAAAAAAAAAAAACCCTGTACAATAAAGGAACTTTAGGATGATTCACCAACAAAGACTTTAAGCACTACTACAGAGATATAGTACAGAAAACAGTCTGGTTTTGGCACAAAAATAGATAAGTAGACCAATTGAATCTAATAGAAAATCCTGACGATAACTCACACACCTATGAACACCTGGTTTTTGACAAAACAGCTAAAAGTATACAATGGGAGGAGGAAAGCATCTTCACCAAATGGTGCTGGCACAACTGGATGATGGTGTGTAGAAGACTGCAGATAGACCCATGTCTATCCCAATGCACAAAACTCAAGTCCAAACTCAACATAATTCCAGCCACACTGAACCTCTTAGAAGAGAAAGTGGGAGGTATCCTTGAGGAAATTGGTACAGGAGACCTCTTCCTGAAAATAACTCCAGTAGCACAGACACTAAGATTAATTATTAATAAATGGAACCCACTCAAAGCTAGAAGCTTCTGAAAGGCAAAGGACACAGTTGACAAGACCAAATGGCAGCCCACAGACTGCGAAAAGATCCTCACCAATCCTTCATCTGACAGAGGGCTGATCTCTAAAATATACAAAGAACTCAAGAAACTTGTCAACAAAACACTGAGTAACCCTATTTAAAAAATGGGGTACTGAATAGGGAACTCTCAATAGTGGAAATCAAAAAGGCTGAAAGACACTTAAGAAAGTGCTCAACATCCTTAGTTATCATGGATATGCAAATCAAAACAACTTTGAGATACCATCTTGCTCCTGCCAGAATGGCTAAAATAAGAAACACCAATGACAACTTATGCTGGAGAGGATGTTGAGAAAAGGGAACACTTCTCTAATACTGGATGAGAGTGCAAACTTTTACAGTCATTTTGGAGATCAGTATGGCGGTTCCTCAGGAAAATGGGAATTGATCTATACCACAGGACCTGGCAATCCCACTCTTAGGTATGTACACAAGAGATTCACAGCCATGCAACAAAGACATGAGTTTAACTATATTCATAGCAGCATAATTTGTAATAGGAAGAACCTGGAAGCAACCTAGATGCCCCTCAACTGAAGAATGGATAAAGAGTTGTGGCACATTTACACAATGGAATACTACTATGTGGAAAAACAAAACAAAGCAAAACAAAACAATTGAATCTTGAAATTCACAGGCAAGTGAATGGAACTTGTACAAACCAGTCTGAATGAGGGAACCCCTTCACAAAAAAGAGGAACATGGTGTTTACTCATGCATATATGCATTTTAAACATGGAGAAAAGCATCACCAGCCTATAATTCACACTGCCAGAAAAACTAGGATATAAGGAGGATTCTAAGAGATTTATATAAGGTCCCTCACAGAAGGGGAAAGGGACAAGATCTCCTGATTATATGGGGAGTTTATGTGTGGGGCAATGAGTGGAGAAGGAACTAGTAGAAAGATAAGGGCAGGAGGGGAAAGCACATATGACTAGGAAGATTGAGTCAGGGGAAGAATAGAGTAAAGAAGAGAGAAAAGTAGAGAGAGAGAGAGAGAGAGAGAGAGAGAGAGAGAGAGGAGGGAGCCATTATAGGTTTGAAGAGAAAACTGAATCTAGAGAAATATCCAGAGACCTACAATGACCCAACTAACAATTTGAGCAAAAGTGAAAAGGCCACCATAAACACCCTTCCCTGATAATGAGATCCACTACTTACTTATCCACAATCATAGAGCCCTCATCTAGTAGTTGATGGAAGAAGAGGTGAGCACCCACATTTAAGCACTATGGCGAACTGGAGTCCAGGTGCAGAGAGGGAAGACAAGACCAGGCTACAGAAACACATAGAAACAGCTGACCTGAACAAGGAGGAGCTAATGGGCCCCCAGACTGATAGCTGGGAATCCAGCATGGGACTGACTCAGGCCCCCTGAACATGAGTCTCAGCTAGAAGTCTAAGGGATCAAGGACAGTGGGACCAGGATTTATCCCTGGTGCACAAAAGGATTTTGGGAGCACATTCGCCATGGAGGGAAACTCCCTTAGCCTAGGGGCAGGATGGAGGGCCTAGTACCTACTCCAAATGACTTGACATATTTTTTTTTGATGATCCCTCCTGTAAGGAATCACCTTCCCTCTTGTATGTGGGGGATAATGGGATGGGAGGGGCATTGGGGGAGCATGGGAAAGAGAGGGAACTGGGATTGATATGTAAAATACAAATATATATATATAAATGATATATTTATAAAAATGGAAGACATTAGAGTTTCTCTGTCTCTGTATGCCTGTCTCTGTCTCTCTCTGCTTCTGTTTCTCTCCTTCTCTCTCTTTTTTCCTCAGCATGTTTTCTTTAATACTCAAACTCATGAGATGAGAGAACATATATTTTTTAATTCTGTTGACTGAACCACACAGCCAATAAAATTTTGTTATGTTAATTCAAGAACACAATATGTTTAATATTGTGAGAAATGGCCTGGTGAAAATGTCTAATGTCTAAATGTATAAGAACCCGATGGGCCAAGAGTTGCTTGTGTTTATTCATCTGCCCCTCAGCAAACTAGGCTAACAACAGAGAAAGGTCAAACACAGACAAGGAAGAACTTAAGACTTCACTGTTTTCCTGTGGATATTGTTGTAAGAACACCACTCTTTGTCAAAAAGGACTGAAGCTTGTCTCCTTACAAAAAAAGAAAGAAAGAAAAAAAAAAAAAAAAAACACATGCATAGTTTTCATGAACAATCTCATTGCAAGTTAAGAAGTGTCCTGGAGTCTTTCTGCCACACTCTAATGGACCTACAGACTCTATAGCATGCATTTACTATCAATTCAACTATCTACATAGCATTACAAATAATAGTAGTATTATTATGGGATATGAAATAATAGATCTATAAAATTGTTTAGTAACACCTCAAGTCCAAACTTAACTACATTAATTTTATGTAGTTATGCAAGGAGACAGACAATAGTTTCATTTTAGACCTTCTCTCACACAAACCTCTTTCTTGTATAAATAGCTGTAAGGCTGGTAAAATACAAACTGAAAGAGAAGGTGTTAGCCCACTCATTTAAATTTAGTTTAAGTATCTATCATGAAGCAACAGCTCATGCAACTCCTTGAGTCTTTCCTACCACATCTTAGATGTTTCACAAGCAGCAAATGATTCACTGCTTCAAATCTGAAGTGATTGTGATATTTGAGTAGCAATGTTACTCAAAGTTACAAAACATTAAATTGTAACAGACATCAGTTAATAGATCTATGCATGGTCTAACAGTAAACTTCAAGATAAACATAAGCTCTAGTGATCATCTCTCTTCTTTACATCTCTCTTCTCTTTGAATTACTCCAGTGATCCCACAGCATCCTTAATGAGACCGGACATAGACTGAATTACTTTTTCTTAAAACTGAAACAATCACACATCAACTTGCATTATGTCCTTTCCCCAAAGACTTAACTGATGCAACAAAGAATTCAGAAGGCACATTGTGACCTCTGTTTGTTATTCTCATTTGTTCCTTCTGCCATAAATATGATTTGAACTCATTAAAATGTTCTTAAGTGCACTAAATCTTCCATTAGGAAAACGACACATGAAGATTTTAGACAAGCTTGTTTTCATATTCTACATGCTCAGCATCAGAATTGGTGTTCTAAAATTCCTTGAATGATCTTCCTGCCACATTGGGTAGGTAAAACATTGTCAGTGAAAAAAAATTGAGGTACACACACTTTACTTTGAATGAGAAAAATAGAAAATATAAACTTTGGTATTTTCTTTCTTTTATCTCTACTTCTTTCTATCTTTCATTCATTCTTTCTTTCATTCTTTCTTTCTTTCTTTCTTTGAGGCAGGGTTTCTCAGTGAATCCCTTGATATCTTGAAACTCACTCTATAGGACAGACTCAGCTTGCAAAGGGCTGGGAAACAAGTGTGTGTGTATGACCATACTCTTCTTGTTTCCTTGGTTATTCATTAATTAATTTATTTATTGGAATAATCTATTCTTACAAAAGGATAACATCATTAGTGATCCAGAAATCAATCTTCAGTATCTCCAGGCTCCCCACTGTTACTTAATTCCTGAACATTTCAAAGTATCCAAGGGCTGAACATGCATGTATCAATGACCACAAGCTTCTCTTCTTGTTTCTATTTTTTTTAATATTTTAGTTTTATTTTACATATCGATCCCAGTTCCCCCTCCATCCTTCCCTTCCCTTCCTCCCTCCCTCCCTCCCTCTCTCCATATTTCCCTCTCTCTTATCCTACTATGCCCCCTGACCACCCTCCCCTCCCATCCCCCCCACTCCACATGTAGGGTGATACCATTTAAGAGTGGTCATCTAAATCTGTCAAATAATTCGGAATGGGGACTAGGCCTTCTCTCCTGTCTCTAAGTTAAAGGAGTATCCCTCCATAGGGAATGTACTCCATTTGGGTCCTTTTGGGTACCAGGGATACATCCTGGTTCCACCATCTGAGGATCTCTATCCTGATTACACCATCTGAGGATCTCTAGACTGCCCAGGCCTTCTCCTTGAGACCCATGATCAGGGGTCTGCATCAGTCCCATGCTGGATTCCCAGCTATCAGTCTGGGGGCCCATTAGCTCCTCATTATTCAGGGCAACTGTCTCTATGTGTTTCTGTAGCCTGGTCTTGTCATCCCTCTCTGCATCTGGATTTTAGTTTGGCTCAGTGTTTAGTTGTGGGTGTCTGCTCTATGATTGTGGATAAGTAAGTGGTCGATCTCACTAACAGGGAAGGACATTTATGGTGGCTTTTCCACTGTTGCTCAAATTGTTAGTTGGGTCAGTCTTATAGGTCTCTGGACATTTCTCTAGATTCAGTTTTCTCTTCAAACCTATAATGTCTCCCTCTTCTCTCTCTCTCTCTCTCTCTCTCTCTCTCTCTCTCTCTCTCTCTTATCTCGTTTATTCCTCCCCTGACTCAATCTTCCTAGTCTCAGGTGCTTTCCTCTCCTCCCCTTCTCTTTTTCCTAGGCCTCCTGCACTCCCTGCCCCCTTCCACTCCCCATATGCTCTGGAGATCTTGTCGCTTTCCCTTCTGTGAGGGACCTTATATGAATTTCTTAAAACCCTCCTTGTATTCTAGTTCCTCTGGTGGTGTGAATTATAGACTGGTGATCCTTTGCTTTATGTCTAAAATGCATATATGAGTAAGTACATACCAAGTTCCACTTTTTGTGAAGGGGTTACCTCATTCAGACTGGATTCTTCAAGCTCCATCCTTTTGTCTGAGAATTTCAAGATTTCTTTTCTGTTTTTGTTTTTGTTTTTCTACAGACTAATATTCCATTGTGTAAATGTGCCACATGTTTATCCATTTTTCAGTTGAAGGCCATTTAGTTTTCTTCCAGGTTCCAGCTATTACAAATAATGCTGCTAAGAACATAGTTGAAGAGATGTCTTTGTTGCATAGATGTGGATCATTTGGGTATATGCCTAAGAGGGGAATTGTCAGGTCCTGTGGTAGACTGATTCCCATTTCCCTAAGAAACCACCATACTGATTTCCAAAATGGCTGAACAAGTTTGCACTCCCACCAGCAGTGAAGGAATGTTCCCCTTTCTCCTCATCCTCTCCAGCATAAGTTGTCATTGGTATTTCTTATTTTAGCCATTCTGGCAGGAGTAAGATGGTATCTCAATGCTTTTTTGATTTGCATTTCTATGATAGCTAAGGAGGTTAAGCAATTTTTAAAGTGTCTTTCAGCCTTTTCGATTTCCTCTATTGATAGTTCTATATTCAGTTCTGTACTCCATTTTTAAAAGTAGGGTTTTTTGGTATTTTGATGAGTAATTTCTTGTGTTCTTTGTATATTTTGGAGATCAGTCCTCTGTCAGATGTAGGATGATGAAGATCTTTTCCCAGTCCATGGGTTGCCTTTTGGTGTTAACTGTGTCCTTGCCTTACAGAAGCTTCTGAGTTTGAGGCGGTTCCATTTATTAATTGTGGATCTCAGTGTCTGTGCTACTGGAGTTATTTTCAGGAAGAGGTCTCCTGTACCAATTTCTTCCAAGGGACCTCCCACTTTCTCTTCTAAGAGGTTCAGTGTGGCTGGATTTATGTTGAGGTCTTTGATCCATTTACACTTGAGTTTTGTGCATGGTGATAGACATGGGTCTATCTGCAGTCTTCTACACACCATCATCCAGTTGTGACAGCACCATTTGTTGAAGACACTTTCCTCCTCCCATTGTATACTTTTAGCTGTTTTGTCAAAAATCAGGTGTTCGTAGGTGGGTGGGTTAATGTCAGGATTTTCGATTAGATTCCATTGGTCTTATTGTGTTTTATTAACAACACTTAATAATCAGTCATAGGATAGTAAAGAGGGAACATCTATTTGTGCTTTAAAAAGATACTTAAATGAATTTTAGTTTACTTATTTGAAAAATATTCTGAAGATATCACAATATTAATTTGGGTCATGTGGTATGAGTAAGATGGAAAGTTTAAAATGAACAATTGTAGACATAATTTCCTCTTGTGTTTACTCTTTGTCCTAACTGTTATTCATATATATATATGTATATATACATATATATATATATTTCTATAATTACTTTATTGAAGTGTAGTTTACCTATCAAAAATTCCATCTTGTCAAATAGTATAATTTATCAGGTTTTAATGTCATAACAAAATTTTATCATGCTCACTAATAATTGATTTTAGAATATTTCATTACTTACTTGTGAGTAATCTTGTGTCTATCCTCCTTGTTTCAAGGCCTGAACCAAAAGCCCTGCTTTCCCCCCTTTTTGTTAGCCACGGTATTGTTTTAATAATATATTTAAAAATGTCAGCCCTCACACCCCATATTTTTAGTGCTCCTTTTGTATCAGGCTTTTTTTAGTTTTGTTTTGTTTTTAAACCACATTTATTTACTTGTTTGTTAGGCATGCTGGTAACGCTTTTCTATCACAGTGTGTATGTGGAGGTCAGGGAATAGCATGCAGGAGGCAGTTCTTTCCATTTATTGGAGGGGTCCCAGGGGTTGAACTCAAGTTGCTCGGCTCAGCAGTAAGCACCTTCATCTCCTGAAATTGCCCAAGTGTCTTATTAGCTTAATTTTGGTTAGAGCATCTGTCATTAATTCTCCTTCTGTTTCTATGGATTTCCTAAATATTGTCACTTAATACAAATCTGATTTGATTCATTATAATGTTCTTAAATAAACTATGTTTCACTTTTGTGTACCTCCTTTCACAAAATGAAATGATTTAATAGTCTATGTTACAACATCACATTACAGTCTCTTTTTTTATTTCTAAATGATTTCAGTTAAATGAATATTTAACATTTTGTTTATCCATTAATCAGTTAACATTTGAGTTGTTTTCACCACTAGGATACTATGAATAATTTTGCTGTAAACATTCTTGTAAAAACTATTGTATGGATCTGTGTTTTCAGTTAGGAGGAACACATATTTAATTATACAATCCGTTGACTATAAGAGAAATGAATTGCTATCATTTTTCACAAATGTCAATTTTGAAGTGCCTCTATCATCTTAGGGTCCTACTATGTACTATGTATGCAATTACAAATTTTAAGACATCATGTTATATAAGAATATTGCCTTACATTATGGAACTTGGTTACACTGTCAATATAAAGGTCACAGATTTCTTTTCTTTTACAATTCAATAGCAAAAGGCTGTCATTTATCATGCTCATTTACTAAAGAAAGACTCAGCTATTACGATCTTTCACTTCAGAAAAGATTAATACCTATTACTGTTATGAGTACCTATTCTATAAGTACCTATTACTTATAGAACAGAAATCTTTGAATCAGTATAGGAAATATAGAAAAAATATAGCAAATGCAGGTAAGTGGAATAGTTACATGTCAATCACCTATTGACTACTCAATTTTGTGTTGTGGAGGTGATTGAGATAAACAGTATTGAGATTATCAACTATATCAATTCAGGAATCTAAATATAGACAGGAATTAAAGTGGTATTTTTAGTACACATTCTTAAAGTGAAAAGGTAGGTAGAAACTACAATGTGTTGGAACAAATGACAGACCTTCTCACAGCCCAGTGTGGAGAAATCCAGCTGTTCTTTTCTGCTTCATGCATTAGCAACAGTAATGGCAGAGAAGATTTTTTTATTTGCTGACAGTTATGTTGATGATGCGGAAGGCAAAATAGCATTTCTCTTCTGGGCAATGTTAATTATGGAATGCTGACAAGAGTTCAAAAATAAATCCAAGTCCTTCAAGTCAATGCCCCACATCGATATAATATGGAAAGCAAAGCACATAGACAAATGTGGGGGAAGTGTGTGCTTTGCACAGTATCCCTTCTCCTTCAGTAAGGAAATAGGATCTATGTTATTTTAAAGAACAATAATAGCTTGAATAAGGATTCTGTGTAATTTAGATGACTCATTCAGTTATTGAAAGAGGAAAGCACATACAACCTTATCCTCTTTTTCATATATCTGACGAAAATTCTTAAAGATTGACAAGCACATTAAGTTCCAGAATAAAAATAGTATACCACTTTTCTGTTTCTTCATTAAGAACTGCAATATGTCTGCACTGCAAGCATAGTTTCTGAGCATAAACTAGTAGGTAGCTAACATAAAGCTAGTTATGTGAACAGTTGTTTAATAATGAGATTTCAGCAATGTAATGAATGTAATATAACACTCTCTCCTTCCCCTATCTAAGCATTGCTTAACTCTTGTTAGAAAGTCATTAAGAACATTAAATTAGCATATTTAGAACATGTGGATTATCCTGCCAGGGTTTATCAGTTACCATAGCCCTATGTTCAAAATTATGCAAATCAATAAGTAATAGTGTCTAATTATTGAAGCATAAATATATTATGGTCCTCACACTTTAAAAATAAAAGATTTCATTTATAAATCTACAAATATGAATATACATACAAACAAATATATTTACATATGTAGATCTAAATCAGTTTTATATATATATATATATATATACGTACATATACATATATATATATATATATATGTATATATATATATATATAGAGAGAGAGAGAGAGAGAGAAAATGGCCATAGATTTGAAAAAAAGAGAAAGGAGGGGTACATGCATGGGAGAGTATGAAGGGAGGAAATGGAAAGGGAAAATGATTCTTTATTATAAGCTCAAAAATTATAATAAAAGCTTTATCATACTTCAATTAAAGATTGAGAGTATTAAGTTTAAGCAACTTGTCCAAGGTCAAACAACAAAAGAAATATTTATATTTGCTAGCCAAGTTTGGCTTAACAGAAAGCAGTATTATTTAATAATGTTAGCTTGAGAAAATAAAGTAATTTTTTTGTTTATGTTTTAATATTTTTGTATATATTTAATGTGTTTTTATTTTACATATTGATCTAGTTCCCTGTCCCTCCTTCCCTCCTTTGTCACCCGGATCCTCCCCCATGCATTCCATTCCCCCACCCCACTCCAAATCTGTCAAGTCATTTGGACTAAGGTCTGGGCCCTACCTCCTGCCTCTAGGATGAAGGAGTATCTCTCCATACGGAATGTGCTCCCAAAGTAATTTTGTGCACCAGGTATACATCCTGGTTCCACTGTCAGAGGTCCCTTAGTCTGCCCAGGGCTTCTAACTGAGACCCATTTTCAGGGAGTCTGATGTCCGTACATTGCTGGTTTCCCGGTTATCAGTCTGGCGGTCCATTAGCTCCTCCTTGTTCAGGTCAGCTGTCCTGTGGTAGACTGATTCCCATTGTCCTGAGGATCCTCCATAGTGATCCCCAAAATGACTGTACAAGTTTTTACTTCCACCAGTAGTGGAAGAGTGTTCCCCTATCTCCACATCCTCTCCAGCATAAGCTGTCATTAATGTTTCTAATTTTAACCATTTTTATAGGAGTAAGATATATCTCAGATTTGTTTTGCTTTGCATTTCCCTGATGGCTAAGGGAAGAAAGTCAAATGGAAAATGGCCAACAGGGAAGAAAAAGCACCTGTAGAATTCAACAGAAGCCAAAATAGAAAGGCCACTTTCAAATGGCACTCCATCAATTCCTGTGATTTCGTGAAATGCAATCCAATATGTATATGTTCTTCTACATACAGGTGCAGCTATGCTTAGGTCTGCTGAACCTCCCATAGACTAAAGGAATTCATATTTATTTGCCAAGGTAGCTTCTGCCCTAACAAAACCCTTACACATGTGGGTTAATCTTATGCCTGTTACGTAAAAGTAGGTATTCTTTTCTTTATGGTGGTGATGAGATTGCCAGATTCTGCTTAGTGTGTTACACAGATACTAAGACAGATAGTGTCTCAGAGGTACAGTTTGGTGATGCTTATCTGTTCCTCTTGCCAAGCCCTAGATTGTCTGAGTTTTTTAAAACATCCCCAAAGAATCAAGATGTATTCAGCAACTGAGGACATATTAGGGAGGATTGCAGGGTGTTCTCTGCAATCCAGTTTCAATAACTCAGAAAAAGTACATAGTCTTATTCAACTTTGATATCCATTAAGAGACAACTAGAGATTCTTAAAGACATCCTTTAGGATCAACAAATGTTGAAACCTAAATCAAGGTTCAGACCATTTCTGACAGGCATACACTGCCCGAGTAATGGGAAAGATTATGCATTATGAAACAAAACAGCCTTGATAATACCTTCTGAGTTCTTTCTTTATGCTAGACACACTTCTTCATGCTTCATATGCATAGCTGTACTGATTTTGATAATAAGCTTATGAGGTCAGTGCTGTTATTATTGTCCTTCCGACAACAAAAGCAAAGCAGGAGATGAAATAATTTTCCAAGGACATCCAAATTGCAAATAAGTGTCCATGATCTTAATATAAAATATTGTCTGCAAATTGGATCTATAAAAAAAGGAAATTCTCTGTTTCTCACCAATTAAGTCATTCCCTTTCTCTGTCTTGCCCTCTTTGTATATAGACAACACAGTGGTTATATTTTAAAAACATGTGAAAGCCAGAGGAATTGAACCTCAACAACACATTGCACAATGAACATCTGCAAATAAACATGTTTAGATAAAAGGGTATATAATTCATGATACACAGCAGCTCCCAATGTCACTAAAACTAAGGAAGAAGTACTGGGGAGGTGGGAAAGAAGGAGGAGCAAAGTGGGTTTTTAATTGTCATTTGTTTGATTTTTTTGTCGTTTTTTTTCATTTTTGATTATTATACTTATTTGTAGTTTTATTGTTTATTTCTCATTTTTATCTTATCGTTATTATTTCTTTTTAAGTTTTCCTTTGTGAGGGATACTAAAAGGGCTGACATGGAGGGTCTGCAAAATGAGTGAAATCGCAGTACAAAAATGTGAAATTTGCAAAGAATCAGTATAAATTAAGTTAAAAAAGATTATTTTTCAAACTATTACTAATTGCTACACATACATACATACCTATCTACATATTGATAAATATAGCACAAGATGTAATCACAAAATTATAAATAACATTCTTTTGGGAAAAACTGTTCTTTTACATTAAAAACTATAAGATTTGTTGAGGTAAAACATAAAAGATAATCATTTTCTCCAGTATTATATTTATGTCATTTAAAACATACAGTACAATATAAGTAAACATACTATTCATCTTGCTATCTTAAGATAATTCAAAGAATCTAATAATTTTCACACTGGATTAATCATGTCCTGTTTTGTGAGCATACAGGGCTTCATAATAATGACTATTCTTTGAAAAACTAGCTTGTTCCTTCCAATAGGGTTAAAAAAAAACATGTTGTCTATGACCCACAACCCTCTATTGACTTGAAAAGACAGTCCTATTGTTAAATTATAAATGATTCTACTAGTTTGAGAATTTTATATTTATAAATATGTGAATATATTAATTTCAATTGGGAGATTTGGAAAAATGAAATTATGTTTATAGTATTTACAAATAAAGTTCTTGATAACAAACCATACCAGAAGCATGCCAATCAAACTATCTGACACAGTGATACATTTCCATAGATGCTGACATATACAAGAGAAGTCACTAATTCTGAATTTCATTTGTATTTTCTGTTAGAGTATAGAGTACCACAAGGGTGAGTTAAAAGGTGAAAGGTGACAGAATGGTACCAGAGTATTTCAAGTTCTCAACTAAGGAAAGACAAAAATGCAAACAGGAAATTCATTAATTGTTGTTGTGATATTACTGATATGAGCACACCACTTCAAAACAAGTACGTATGGCAGATAGCATATGGCCGAGGGTTCCAGACAACAATACTTCAATCACAGCTCCATCAGTGAGTTAAGTGAAAAGCAAAGTTACTTGTGTGGTTGGAAACCCAGCAGACTTGCCTTCTGTAAAGACAATTACCCTGCACCAGAGATCCAAATTATTTGGAAACTCAATCTCAATAGGTTTTGAAAACTGCCTATAGAGCTGAGTGTTTAAGTCAAGCATTCTGCGAAATTCATGGGACATGTGAAAGCTCAAAGCTAAGAATCTGGCACAACAACACAGAAAACACAAGGTAAGGGCATGGATATAATATCACAACAGGGGATTAGTTATAAATACAAAAACAATCCATTTGCTCACACCTCAGAAATGCAAACACAAAGTTTGACTCAACCCCTGATCTTTTCATAAAGCCAGTGTTCCTCTCAATGAGATAAGACTCTGTCTTAGTACTTGGGGGCCTCTTGGTCTGGTGTTTAAATATCCAGTTCAATTAATATTGGGAAATACACTCACCTGTTACTTTCTTCTCTGTGGGCTATTCTCTCAAAAATAGGCTGCTCCAGGCTCTTCTTTGTGCTTGCATGGTATTTACTCTTGATTACTCGGCATTAGATGATCTTGGATGGGTTATTAATTCTCTTTGAGACTCAGGGTCCTCTTCATCAAATAGAGATAATGACAGTAAACACTTCATTTGGTTTCTGTGAAGATTAAATGAGATAATCTATGTCAAGTGTTTATCATATCATCCGCAATAAAGACATTTGAAACTGCTAGCCTTTGTTATGATTTGGGATTTAATACCAGGGGATCATATTAGTACATAAAGGAGATTTTTATTCTTTCTCATAGGAAACTAAGTAAACAAATTTATGTCTTGCACAAGTATCATAGAGAGCCATTAACTTAGGCTAGGTACAACTTCATTGTTATAAGGTGTGCTATATTTGATGAAGATTAATGATTGTGGTTTTAAGATCAGAAAAGAGAAAATCACCATGCAGAAGAGAGTTAGATTTTGCTAACAAAGAACATTTTTACTTTGTTCCTCTGCATCTGTTTGATTAGAAAACAATAGAGGGGATTGTAAAAGGGAAAGAGTTTCTATTAATACTGTACTTTTCTATGTACCATTCACTCATTGATCCATAATTGTGCCTGTTCAACAATTAAGCATTTCATACTATGTATGGAAAGGTTTGGTAAGTCAAGAAGACAAATCATGCCAAAATTGAGAAGTTAAGAATTCTCTCTCAATATTGGTGATCAAAGAAAGAGCTGGCTATTCAAAGTTTTCATGAGTAACAGAGACAACCAGAAACATGAAGTAAAAATGTCTGGTAAAAAATGAGCAGTCAAGACATTGTCATGCACTTTATAGAACTGGATCACTAGGGCAATGCTGACCATGCCAGGTAAAGGGAATGTGTTCTACCACCTGCCCATGTTCACAGTAAAATGATTTGGAGTTTAGGCTGTTACAAATACATAGCTAGTAGGCTACAGCTCCTAAGCATGGTAGAGGAACTCTGACTTTTAAAAGCAGCCTCTATAACCCTCCTGAAGTTCAAATCTGACATAGGTAGTTCTCTGTATGCTGCCCCAGAGTACAATGAGGGCTGGTCATATGAATATAGAAGAGGGAATTCTTCCAATACAGTGCTTTATTATTGATATTAATATGTGATCTACCTGAAATTTCATACCAAATGGATCAATGCACTAATCACTCAAGCTCATAGTATGGAAGCAGACACAAAACATCTAAAGGTGTTAAATGAATATAATTGGAAGAATGGTATTTTACAGAAAATTCATGTGCCATGCTTAGCATGATTCCTTTTTCTACTAGAAAAGCTTTGGTTTTCTTAGAGGAATTTTGCTGCAGTGCATATCACCATTTGTCTGTTCACAACCAGTGAATTATCTATTGTATAAAACTAAGACATTTTGCCACTGGTTCTTTTTGGAGTTTTTGAGGATTTCATACATGTGTACAATGATATATGATCATATACATACTCATTTTCACTTCCATTTCTTTATTCCTCAAAAAAAATGTTCTCTTTATTTTACTAGGTTTAGACTTCTTTCATTTAAAAAAAAAATAAGAACTCCTGAGCATATTGGGAGTGGGGGGGCAATGTTTGGAGAAGGAGTTAGGAGAAAGAGAAGGGGAGAATAGGACAACAGGAGAGGAGAACATGAGGGACCAGATGATTGAGTCCGAGATGAATACACTAGAGCAAAAAAAGAGGTACCATAATAGAGGGAGCCATTATAGGTTTGAAGAGAGAACTGACACCAAGAAAACATCAAGAGACCTATGACGATGACCCCAACTAACAATCTGAGCAATAGTTGAGAGGCTAATTTAAATGCCCCTTCCTTGATAATGAGATTGATAACTAACTTATATGCCATCCTAGAGCCCTCAACTAGTACCTGATGGAGACATAAGCAGACACCCACAGCTAAATGCTGAGCCAAACTCCTGGATCCTGTTGCAGAGAGGGAGAACTAATGAGCAAAGGGGTCAAGACCATGCTACAGAAACCCACAGAGACAACTGACCTGAATAAGGGGAAGATCATGGACCCCAGAGTGATAGCCGTGAAACAAGCATAGGACTGACCCAAATCCCCTGAATGTGGATCTCTGTTGGAGGACCGGCACAGACTACATGACCTCTGACAGTGGAACCAGGATTTGTCCTGGTGAAGAAAGGATGTTGAGGGCACATTTCCCATGGAGGGCTGCTCCTTTAGCTTAGAGACAGGAGGGAGGGCCTAGGAATTACTCCAAATGATTTGGAAGATTTTGATGGTCCCTCCTGGATGGCCTCACCCTCCCTGTGGAGTTGGTGGGTAATGGGATTCTATTGTAGGATAGGAGGGAGATGGAAGTGGGATCAATACGTAAAAAAAGAAAAAAATATTAAAAATAATTAAGAACTCCATACATAAGTACTTCAATTATATCACTCTTGTTTCTTCCTCCTCTCAATTCATTTCATGTACCCCTTTTATCTAAATTCATAACTTCTTATTCAGTTATTATTGCTACCTCCCTACACAATACACTGTATATCCAATCTGTTGAATCCATCATGTAGTTCTCATAAATACATGTGTTCATAGCTGAGAACTTTGGAATGGAAAGCCTATATGTGAATTTGTCCCTGTGTGAAACTGATTCTCCCCCTCTCAGCAGCCATTGACCACCTATAATACACATCAATAGTGTGAGACCACATAGAATTTTCACCATCATTTCACTGTTTTTGTGGATGGAAGCTTACCATTGATATTTCATGGGTTCATATTGCTCTTTGTGTTTAGGGGACACTGTAGAGTAACAGGTGTACTCAACCTATGGCTTTTATAATCTTTCTGCTCTCCTTTGACTTTTCTCTGAGCATTAGTTTACAGTGGCTGTGTTGCAGACGTATAAACAGGCACCCCTCAGTAGTCACTTATTCCTGAACTTTTACTAGTTGTGATCCCTGTAAGAGTCTGCAGCTTTTGTGAAAGGAAGATTCTTTGAGGATGGTGAGGATGGTAGAGTGTTACACTCTCTGTGTATATGTCAATAAATGTTTAGAATAAAATTAGAAATTGCATTAGTATTAAGGTAATGTTGGTGTAATTAGTGCTTGTCATAAAGGGTTCAAGACCATCAAGAACATGGAAAACATACCAATGACCTCATAGAGCAGAAGCTATCAAATGCCAATAGCTCTTCAGTAAGTGGTGTCTGTGGAGATCATCTCCGCATTGGTTCAAGAGTTTGCGCAGCATTGATCTTGTGCTACTGAAACTTGGAAAGGGTGAGGTATGACTTCTTGGTGCACAAGATGTATTGCCAACTGTCATTTGAGAATGACAGTTCAGACTAGTTTTAGCATAGTAACCTTGCAATAGTGAAAAATGTATTTGGACCTTATACATATTTGCCCCTGTAACTGTATCTATGTATGATAAAGTTGATATTTGAATAATAAAAGAGGTCACCATTTCCTTTTCCATTCAAGGCATAGACAAGGCAATTGACTCAATATCCCCTCAAACCATAGACATAATTTGAGTCCAGTTGATCTTGGGAGGAATTACTAAATCTATAAGTGTCCTTACATTCAATATTACATGCCAAAATATCTATTTCATTAACTTTTGTGATGTAGTCAAAAGATCATCTCTGTGGTTTATGTGACATTAAGCATAGTACAACAAAAGTAATAATTTTGAAAGGTTAATGTACAGATATGGAGGCCTTGTGTTAAGAATTTTCACTCTTTTTTTTCAGCTACATAAGTTACCTGAAATACAACAGAACATTTAATGGATGACTACAGCAACTTGGAAAACATCTTATGACCTGTGTTCATAAAACACCAGTCAGCTTGACATATCTATTCAGAACAGGATCATGAGGGTTACAGAGAAATATCACAGAAGGACATTTAATAAATCACAGCAAAAATCCAACCTCATCCCATGCCACTCAATTTGGGAGGGTGTGCTGTCCTAGTGTCACTTAAAGTGTGATTGCCATGAAGGGATGCAGAGATGCTCTATTACTAAGCATGACTGCTTGGATTTCTAGGAGTTTTTAAATCATTTTATATCATTGTAGTGATTGAAGTCTGCTCAACTTGGATGATGCTTTTATGTGCATATGTTTGAAATGTTGAAAATTTGGTCTGTGTTCCAAAAGCCTTATCAAGTAACTTCTACACATCCTCCTCCTCTGTGGACATGCCATGGCTTTCTGAAATCAGTGTGGTAATTTGGAGCCTGAAACAATGATTGCCCTTATACAGAATGTCAGGAAAGACAAACTGTGCTGGAAACCAACATATCCATTTGAAGAGATGTTTAACACAGCTCTCCAATTATTCTGTCCAGACTCTTGATAAAGAAACAACATACAATGATTATCAAGTTATCAAAGCCTCAGTACATTCTTTTTTTCCTCAAAGGAGAGCATTGCTTCATACTTCCTAAAAATTTTCAGCATAGTGGTATCAAGTTCAATGTCTTGTCCCCATATGCAGACTCTTATCACTGTCAGTACAGAGAATTCAATTTCCTTCTTCAAATGTCAAAGCAAGTGATTTTCTCTTGAATTAAACTAGCTCTTCCATCTGTGTTCTTGATTTAACCTCACTTGTCTTTGCTACTGCCTTGATATGTCAGTGATACACCATTCATTTTGAATTCTCTTTAAATTCTTTACTACTGGCTTATTATTTTCCAAAATGTTCAAATCTTTACCATTTACATTTACACGTGCATATGTGTGCATGCATACATGTTTTTATGAATGTGCACATACATAGGCACAACCTTCCATTTAACGATAGCTACTGTACTCTTTTCATCCACAATCAAACTCCAAAAAGTAGGTCACTTTTTAAGTTTTCAGATTTCAGATTCTTTTGTGTTTCAGTAAATGTGTATCTTTTCCTTGTCTCCTTATCCATGCAATATACTGAGGCATTTTCATGATTGTCCATTACGTCTTCCCTTCCTATACAGCTTTCTCACCTTTCTAGTCAAAGTATCAAAGTTAGTTCCACAGTTAATTCCTAACATTGCAATAGAGTGTCCAGTATTCATAATCTGAATAGTTTTTACTTATATATATATTCTATGTGTGTATGTTTGTTTGTGTGTGTGTGTGTGTGCATGCGCACACATGTGTGCACGTGCGCACATGTGTGTGTATGACATCAGGAGTCTTCTTCGATTGTTATCCACCAAATTCATTGGGTTATTATCTCTGAATTGAATACAGAGTTCTCTTAATTGACAAGTCTGGCAATCCAGTTTGCTTTAGGGATTCCCCTGTCTCAATTTTCCAACTGCTATAAACTAAAAAGGGCTTCTGTAACCTTGTGGTATTTATGTCTCCTAAGAATTTAATTCTAATTCTCATGCTTGGACAGCAACTCTTCTAACCATCAAGTCATCTCCTAAGCCTCTACGATTTAATTATTTTAGGAGAGTAGAAAACAAGGGATACAATCTTTCTCCATTTAAACTCATTCCTGTTTTTCAGTGTCTCACCTGAATATTATGTTCCAACCTGTATTCCCAACATATCTGTTGTTGAATGAGAATTTAATAAATAACATTTAGTCACAAACTCTTAGTATTGTACATGTAAATATAATGTTTCTCTGACTTCTCAAATCATGTAAGGAAATGAGCACCAACAAGAAAAAGATGAGATAGAGAAGGAATACCCATAGCCTACTGAAAGAAACAATAACAAATATGTGAATTAGCTGCCTATTCAAATTTATTTTGTCACTGTTAATTCTTATTTCAATGATTACTTTTGTCAATTATATTGCTTCTCACTGAAAGAACTTGTATTTGAACATTAGCAACTTTGAACATCAGAATTAATAATCCCTTGGACAGTTGTCAAAACAAGTAATTAAGTTGAAAAGGAGCCTCGGAAATAACTGTTAAAATGAAGTAAATCTGATGTTCTTTTTTTTTTTTTTGAAATTTATTGAATATGTGGTGTAAAATTTTTGGTTTTTGAAAGGAAAGAGTTGTAAATATCTACATTAATAATTATATTAAAGTAAAAAATATTAATTTTAAGTATGATCTAAATATCTACCTTCACTTGAAAATAGTAGAACAGAAAATACCATGATGATATTAGTAAGTACTTTCTGACTAAGGAAATTTGTACTAGGAAACAGAATTTTACAGTTGCTTTCGAACCAAGCACATTTATATATTAAACAATAATCCCAACTCAAAGAATATGAAAAGCACAATTCGGGTCTCAGACTTTCCTTGTAGGGGTATTTGAGGAATAGAAAACAAAGGCGAAGGTTCATGTAATAACAATTTATCAAAACAGAGACTGAAGTTGAAGGAGAGCAAGGAAGGGTATTTGGGAGGGTTTAAAGGGAAAAAAAAGGGAAGGGAGACATTATGGAAGTATGTTAATCTGCCCATGCCTCCTAACTGAGACCCACCTGCAGGGGGTCTGAGTCTGTATAATGCTGGTTTCCCAGCTATCAGTCAAAAGGTCCATGAGCTCCACCTTTTTCAGGTCAGCTGTCTCTGTGGGTCTTTCCTGGTCTTGACCCCTTTTCCTATCACTCCTCCCTCTCTGCAACTGGATTCCAGAAGTTCGGCTCAATGCTTAGCTATGGGTGTCTGCTTCTGTTTCCATCAGCTACTAGATCAGGGCTCTACGATGGCATATGAGTTAGTTATTGATCTCATTATCAGAAAAGGGCATATAAGGCAGCCTTTCCATTGTTGCTCAGATTGTTAGTTTGGGTTATCCTTATATGTCTCTGGACATTTCTCTACAGTCAGTTTTCTCTTCAAAGCTATGATAGCCTATAATATCTCCTTTTCTTTTCTTTTCTTTTTTCTTTTTTCTTTTTCACTTCTTTTATTTATTTATTTATTTATTTAATATAACCAAGTCCATTTAAATGAAAACAAACATTTATAGACAATATTTGCGAATTTGGGTGTCGTTCTTTCCAAACTTTTTCTTATGGTATGCCATTTTTTCCCCGATCTGGTTTATTCATCCCCTGGCTCAATCTTCCTGGTCCCACATGTTCTCCTCTGTTCCTCTTCTCTTTCTGCAAGCTCCCTCTCCAGTCCCCTCCAGTCCCAATATGCCCAGGAGACCTTTTTCTTTTCCCCTTCTGTGAGACTAAGGGGCCTCTGACAGTGGTATCAAGATGTATCCCTGGTTTAGTAAAGGATTTTGGGTGCACATTCCCCTTGCAGGGATACTCCCTTATCCTAGAGGCAGGAAGGAGGGCTTAGACACTACTCCAAATGACTTGACAGATTTTGATGATCCCTCCTGGAAGATACCACTCTCCCTGTGCAGTGTGGGGAGGGAGAGTAAGATAGGAGGGCGTTCGGGGGGGCATGGAAAGGAGGGAGAGGAAACTGGGATCAATATGTAAAATAATAAAAAATAATAAAATTAAGAAAAAAAAGCAAAGAAAAATTTCAGATAGACATAAAAAAGAAAACATGTTAAAACATCGAAAACAAAAGACAAATTTTAAAAGCAACTTAATTTATGAGGCAAAGAGATGGTTCAGCAGTTAAAAGACTTGCCATACAATCAAGAACACCAGATCCATAGGACTCACTTAAATGCAGCATGTAGGCAAGTGAGCAGCCTGCAATTTTAGCATGAAAAAAGAGAACTAAAGATCCCTTGGGAAGGCTTACTAAGGGAACTAGCCATGTCTGAAATATCGGAGTTTAAGAGAAAGTCATGATACAGACAATAAGATGGAAGAGCAATAAAGAAGGTTTTCAAAGCCATGGTCAAACCTCCATATGCATATGTCCACTCATTTGCCCTCACATGTGATAACATGCATGCACATAATGAAGTACATAAAGATTGCCATCTTCTGTATTCCCTGGTCTGGAATTGTTGCTTATTCAGGTTTTCCTACCCTCAAGGCAGTGAGTGGGGAAGGTCAATTTCATTCATAACACCATGAAATGGATACAAGATTAAATATGCATAAAATTGCAAGGCAGAATTATGTCTGAGATGGGGATAATGTAGAACAAACTAAAAAATGCATCTACTAGAAATTCCATTAGCCTAATTCTAAGATTTATCTACTCTCTTTGTTCATTCATTTACTCATTCCACTGATTTACATTTGCATGGTTATTTTGGTCTATATTCATCCTGGCTGTTGATAACATTATACTCTTTACCTGGCTTATGCTTTCAACTCTCCTGTCTTTCACAGTTACACAAATGATTGTAGATGGTGATTTATATCCTATGCAACAACTAGGTTTATCTGGATAATTTATTATAAGTTGTGTTAAAGATGAAAGGATGGGAGGAAGAAAATCAAATACATAAGCCCCCACGGCTCTTCTTTTCCAAGAAACATTGGTCTCACTGGATTCTAAACTGCATCAAAGTTATCTGAAAGATTCATGCACTTCGTGTCCTGCTTGGTAGTTTATATATGTTCTGTTTTCCACTGAAATTCCTTAAATATTTAGAAAACAAAGAGTACCCATTCATTTTTATCTTCTTGAGAAATAGAGGCATGCTTGCATGCTACTTAAATGTACACATGGATGCGTAGACAAATAGCCAGCAACCTGGCAGAAAATAAGTAATTAATATGAGAGAGGTTGTACTTATAGGGAAAATAGATAACAGAAAAAAACTTAAAAGCTGCCTAAGAACAAAACAAAAACAAAAATTTTCCACCTTAGACTGCTCTGATTTTAAAGAACAGTAATATTTTACAGAACTGAATTTACTTTTTGCCATGAGTTCAGCACCCTCGTCTGTTCCTCAAAACAACCTTTTAAATAAATGGAAAGTACAAATGAGTGTCTTTATATGTACACATATGTACAATTATGCAGAGATGCCACTGTGTACATGTGTGTTGATTAGTTTGATCTCCTCATATCTATACACACTCTAATGCATCTCACAGCCCTACCTACATAACCTACAAGAGCTCAACTCTACAATTATTCAGACCTCTTTTAAAAGGTCTTATTTTTATATAAAGATATCTCTTTCATTGCTTCCAGCCTTGGGAATGTGCTCCAAAATGACAGAACAAGACAACCGAATTGGGGGAGGGCTGGAAGAGGAAATCAATGAGTGATGACTGAATGAATGATCAATGATATGTGATGGGCTCATCATTTTCATAATTCTACCCCAAAGTAAAGATTTTTGAATGTTTCATTTTGGCCCTCATATTGATCCCTCTATGAGGGTTTAGCTTTCCATGTCTTTAGCAAACAACAACAAAAAGAGACTAGATTTTGATATAATGATTTTTTTTTCTGAAAACCACTTATGCATTAGCAAATGTTTAACCTTCAAGAAGATTCAGCTTTGAAATCTTATACTTTCATGTGACGTTGAAGAACAGTAATCTCAAACTCATCTATAAAGCAAAGGAGACGCTGTCTACTTCACAGATTGGTTGAAAAGATTTATTTAAGTAATGACTTCATGTAAAGCACCTAAAGCATTTGTTTTATCTCATAATGTATAATTGTGTAGGAAATGTGTCTTTTGTTGTAAAGAAAAATGAAAAAAAAAAAAAGATACTTCTAGAGGCGAAGGTGCTGATTATCAAAGGACGAGACTGCAAGGTAAATTTAGATGCAATCATTTCTTTCCATCATCTTCTGCATCATTTGCATTATTCCTGAAATAAGATTTGAAGTCTTCGTAAAGCTTTGGTTAGAAATAATAAATCTATCAGTAAATTTCTTCTGAATCTCTAAAGCATTATCCTCCACAAGTGAGTTTATCTACAGTTACTTAAGAGCATTTTATATTTTTGCTGTCCCTGAAATAGTCTGCTATCCTCTTCTCAGGGAACATAGCATTTATTGAGTCCTTTCTGATTATTTTTTTTCCCAAAACCTTGGATCTATCCTGAGGTCTTGCACAAACTAGGTAAATATTTACCACTAGACATCACCATCTGTCCCCCATTCATAGTTTATTCACCAGATATCTACATGCTTCATATCTTCAGCTGGTGACTGTCTGTACAATATCACCTAGACATTGAGGAAACATACTCTTAATTACTTTATCCATTCCAACTGTTACTCCATCCTACCAGCTTTCATCATAACTCTGCTTGCTATAATCATCTAGAATTTTATACTCCCTTCTGTTTTATGGCTTGTTCCTAGCCCCCCACAGCTGTATTCATAATACATAGCTATATTTCACTGTTGTTAGACCACTTTCTAAGAGACTATAGGAAGACAAACATATTTTTAAATGAAAATGTACTGAAGGAGAGAAACAATAAAATAAATTTCTATGCATCTACAACAGGAACCAAAACAGCCACAAACTGAAACACAGTATCCCAGTGTCCAGTTTAGATTGCAATATGCACATTGTAGCATTTCACACTTTCATATGCAATGAAATCCAAGCAGAAATGTCTATAGAATTTTTTATAAATGAGAATTAAGAAGAGCAAATAAAATTTCATGAATCAACATTTTTTCTAAGTTTGTAAAGTAATGTAGACCAATTTGTACATAGGATAGAGGGATCTGTAAGCTGGTAAACAGATAAGCCTATCAGCTAAAAATTAGGGCTTAGGAACCCATGTTTCTTATGGACTATCTGGATATCCTCTGATACTACATAATATCTCTCACCTATCAATAAATGAAGTTCTCAAATTAAGATGAAGACAGAAGCCACCTCACCATCCTTTAGAAATGATTGCAACAGAATGCTCATGTATGTTTTTGGCACATTATTAAAGAAATATGGAGCTATTATTTATTATTTTCCTTGCTAGTTAGGTATCACTTACTATTAAAAGAGATTTGAGAAAAAACAAAAAGAACATGTATAAAACTTATATAATAAAATCCAAGAGTAATGAAATACAGGAGGTGACAGCCCAGCTGCCTATATTTGGAGCAATTTTCCCTTTTTCCTTCCATACATGATCTAGACTTGAAATGGAGATATGACCAGTAAGTGAGATTATTGTCCATTTCCCCATATCAGTTGGTATAATGGTCATCAAATTAGGTTACATACAAGAGCACAAAAACAGAATTTTCCAACTTTCCAGAAAAAAAAAACATTTTGGGAAAGAATATTCATAAAATGGGGACATTCTAAACTTCCATGCAATTCATTTCTCTCACATGTCAACTATGTTATTTTTGAATATTTACAGACTTGTTCTGTTGAGTAGAGGGAAATCCTCAAGTGTGGAAGCTTGGTTGAAGAATGTCAGAAGGAAATGATGGGAGGTGGCTTGTTCAACAGTAAACCAAACTCAACCAGTACTTCCTATTCTTCTTTATGAGGGCTTTGTCCATTTTCTGTTTATGTTTTTGAATTTCAATCTCTCAAAGTCAGACTAATATGGACATTAATTTAAAAATACACAAACTATTTTGTCATATTACTAAGCTATGAACTTCTCTTATAAGGATATACGAATATCAACATAAAATTCATACATGTTTGATCATCTTTATAGGTTGGCTTATATTTACATATAGATAAAAGAAGTAATGGTGAGGCATGGAAGGGAATGGAGGGCATGGACATGTAATGGATTGGAGTAAGAAAAAGAAGGGAAACATGATGTAGTTGTATTTTTAATTAAAATTTTTGAATAGAAAAGGAGAATGAATATATTTGTGTGATTCTTTCATTCATCTAAATAAACATTTCAGTCTAGATGCACTTGAAAATAATGTTTTAGATGTCTGCAGTATATGGACCATTTTGGATAATAAAAAGCAGCTCTCATAGATGATACAGCATCTATTGCTATAAACATCTAAGTGTTTGATCAGGAAAAGAGCCACATGTGTACATCCTGAGAAAATGTGGGTTGTTCCTAGAAATAAATACACATTTTAACCAGCAGCTTTGCATACTATACTAAACACTAAAATAGAGGCCATGGAGATTAATGCTTTAAAGTGAACAGAAATGAGTTTGGCCTAGAAAATGCTAAGAGCAGGTTCTACCATTTACTTATCTTGACATCTCCCAACACTGAAAACATGTGATTTTATTGGCTTATTTATATCAACTTAAAGATCTGTTATTGTAAGCTCAGAGTAGTATTGAAAAATTAGTGCTGCAGCATGGAATGCTAAAATAAGAAACAGTAGAATGTCAACTGTGAATTCAAATGATGTTCTGTTAGTTAAGAAAGCGAGAGTTTTGCAAGGGAAAGGAATTTTCTATTAAATGAGGTAAGCAAGGGAATTCAGAATAGAAAGTCTAACAGAGACAGGACAGCCTTAATTTACATGTCAGCTGTAATATCTACTTTATGAGACTATTTACTTGGTAACTCAATGACATGCCTTAAACTAGTTACCTTAGCAACTGTCACATTATTCATGTGTCTCTGGATACAGACTCTGTTCCTCAGACAACCAAAGCCCCATCAAGTCTGAGAAAGCCAGTACTGTTTTGGATTATACTGGTGGTGTGAAGAGAGGGCAATCTCGCTGACTCACAGTCATTTTTCTCTTTAACACTACATTTCTGTAAGAGTGTGAACAGTCCATTCAATATTTTTAGTTCTATTTATCACTTCACTATCTTTTTAAATATTAATTACTCAAATATTAGCTTTCAATGAAAGCTGCATGAAATCTCCTACAAATAAAAGATAGCCTGCCTTCATAAATGATATTTTTAAAACAAGAACTCTTGAAGATGTTTAGACCCTAGTTTAGTGTTCACTAAATGGTACATCCTTGAGTATTAGTACTCATATCTTGATGATTTGCTAGCAATGCCAGTTTCTCAGTACAGAAACACTTCAACTGAGTTTACATAATTGGAATGAGACATGGAAATTTGCATCTTTAATAAGCTCAAATTGAAACTTAAACTATTGATCCATTCTTATCAGATTTTTATTTTTTTAACCTGGTTTTAGGCTAATGAATTGTGTTACTTTATCTATCCCTCCTGACCACTCATCACCCCACCCCACCAAAAAAAAAAAAAAAAAAAAAAAAAAAACAAACCACTAGCCACTGAGGTCATAGTTTCAGAGTTCAACTATTTCCCTTTTTCAAAAGAAAAGCATCAAAATTTTTGTTTCCCCACAAATAAAATATCTCAAAAAGGGAGGGTATTCAGGAGCCATAGCAAAGTGGGAGAGAGGGAGGGAGAGGGAACTGGGATCGATACGTAAAATAAGAAAAATAAA
Source organism: Phodopus roborovskii (assembly GCF_943737965.1). Lineage (NCBI taxonomy): Eukaryota > Metazoa > Chordata > Mammalia > Rodentia > Cricetidae > Phodopus > Phodopus roborovskii. The sequence continues at coordinate 11,238,324 of NW_026126418.1, forward strand.
TTAAATAAAAAGAAAATCAGTAAATGTAGCAAATAGAGGTTTAATGACAGAAATCATACAATCATCTTAGTAGATGAATAAAAAGCCTTTATTACAGCATAAAAAAGTCATCTTACAAAATTTCCACTTCCTTTTTGAAGAGGGTTATTTCATAACTTTTTTCACTTTTTTATTTAAATTTGAAACAAGGTTGTTTTACGTGTAAATCCCAGTTCCCTCACCCACCCATTTCTCCATATCACCCCCACCAAATCCAAGCCCATCCTCTTTCTGCTCCATGGGGAGTCTCCAAAGTCTGTCATATCATTTGGGGCAGGGCCTAAGCCCTCTCCCATGTGCCTAGGCTCAGAAAATATCCCTCTATGTGGGATGGGCACCCAAAATTCATTTATATACTAGGGATAAATATTGATCCGTTACTAGAGGCCCCATAGGCTGCCCAGTCCTCCTACTAACACCCACACTCAAGGAGTTCTGGGTCAGTCCTATACTGGTTTCCCAGCTAGGGTGGATGAGCTGCCCTCTGTTCAGGTCAGCTGATTCTGTGGGTTTCTCCAGCCCGGTTTTGACCCCTTTGCTCATCATTCCTCTCTTTCTCTGTAACTGGATTCCAGTAGTTCCAGTAGTTCCAGTGGGTGTCTTCTTCTCCTTCTGACAGCTACAAGATTAGGGCTCTAGCATGACATATAAAGTCAATCTCACTATTGTGGAAGGGCATTGAAAGGTAGCCTCTCCACTATTGTTTGGATTGTTAGTAGGGTTCAGCTTTGTAGATTTCTGAGCATTTCCTTAGTGCCAGATTTCTCTTAAAACCTATAATGGCTCTCTCTATTATGGTATCTCTTTTCTTCTTCTCCTCTATTCTTTCCCTGTCTCTATTTTCCAATTCCTTCATCCCCACCTCTCCCCTTGTCTTTCTCCTAACTCCTTCTCCTTTCCCACCATGCTCCCAACTTGCTTATGATATTGTGTCCCTTTCCTCTTCTCCGGGGGACCCCAAATGATGCACATTTATACAAGGGCATCTCTATTCAACTATTTTCATAGCAGCATTATTTGTAATAGCTAGAATCTGGAAGCAACCTAGATGCCCCTCAACTGAAGAATGGTTTGAGAAAATGTGGTACATCGATACAATGTAGTACCACTCAGCAGAAAAACACAATGGAATCCTGAAATTCATAGGAAAAATGGATGAAAAGAGAAGAAATCATCCTGAGTGAGGTAACACAGTCTCAAAAAGAAAAACATGATATGTACTCACTTACATATGTATTTTAGTTATCAAACAAAGGATTACCAGTGTATAATTCACACAGACAGAAAAGCTAGGAAACGTGGAGCACCCTAAGTGAGACAATTTCGCACTTTTTTAATGCTTCTGACAAGTAACTCATTTTAAACAACATATTAATTGTTGGGCATGTATCTGGGGTCTCTTCCTTGCCCATCCTGCTGTTGAATTTAGTGCAACTCTCTACCACATTTTCCCTATTGTGTCATCATATTGGGTGTATGGTGTCTACTTTCTTTGTTAGTCTCCTCCAAGAGTAGAAACAGCTAATTGCGTCTATATCCATGGACCTAAAATATAAAACTAACAATACTTTTGCTCATGTGTTTGAGTAATGTTTTAAGTTGCACAGCAATAGCGAATATTGCTTATCACTGCAGGATTATATTTTAACAAGGACTAAGGATGAGAGTTCTTATTAATAACTCTATTTTGTAGATGAGGACTCTTGGCTTGGAGTCTGATTATTTCTCCAAAATACACCTTTGACACTAGATAAAGGTGTCGATGAACACTTAAAGATTGAATGGCAGTAGGATTTTAAGAGCCAGCCACTGCATAGAGTGACCTCTTTCCCCTAAAGCAATAATTATTAGACAATTAAGTTGTCTCCTTTGTACAAGAGCTAAAACATACAAATAAACACCTTTATGTCATCATAAAGCTTCAACTCAAATAGATATAATCAACACTCAGAACTTTTATCTTTACTTCATTGTAATCAGCATATAAAACATCCACTGTGGTGAAACAACACACACAAACATACACAAGTTGGCAAGGATAGGAATAGATATGTAGTACTATCAATATCAAATGCTATCATGTTATTACTATGTTGACTCAGCAGGATCACTTGAAGACAAGTGTTTGAGAAAAAACACTGAGAAATATACGAAGATGATTTAGGAAACATAAACAACTAATAAATATAGCAAAACAAACAACATCATAGAGTTCAACTGTACAATCTTAAATACTTTTCTTGTCTCATTTCTTTACCAGTAGCATGGCTTTCTTGAGTACATGATTTCATAAATTGTGCCCTGACATTTCTGTACCTCATCCTCAGTTCTCTACCTATTTAAAGTATCACATAAAGTGTCACTAGCCAGTTTATTGAGTACTATTATCTTTACATTATAAATGATTATAACATTTTATATATATGTTTTATTTAGTATCTTACTTTATAGATTTCTTTCTTTTCTACCAACATACAAGGTCAATGGGCAGACATTAATTCTAGGGTTATTTTGCAACACTGGGTATTACTTAATTGGTGGTACAGATGAAACATGATAAATCTGTTACACTTTTCTTTCTTTCTTTCTTTCTTTGCTTATTTTTTTTCTTTTTTTCTTATTGATCCCAGTTTCCTCTCTCTCCCTTACTCCCTCCCGCCCATGCTCCTGACCACCTTCCACAGGGAGGGTGATGCCTTCCTGGAGGGATCCACAAAATCTGTCAAGTCATTTGGAGTAGGGACTAAGCCTTCCCTCCTGCCTCTAGGTTAAGGAAGTATCCCTCCATGGAGAATGTGCTCCCAAAGTCCTTTTTTACCCCGTGGAGGAAGAGACTAGAGAGAAAAAAACAAAGAGAAAGAATGGGATACCATAAAAGAGGGAGCCATTATAGGTTCGAAGAGAAAACTACAAGGATGACAACTAACAATCTGAGCAAAGGTGGAAAGGTACCTTAAATGCCCTTCCCTGATAATTAGATTTATATGAGATTGATGACTAACTTAACTTTTTTCTTTCCTTCATAAAAAAAGAAAAACAAAAAACAAAAACAAAACAACAACAAATTAGCTCCAAAATATTGGTGAGTGTTAAGTAGAGTCCCTGTGGTTTAGATTATCTTTTATGTCTAAAACTACAGAGCCCTGCAGAATTCTTCCTTTTCTTGTGAATTATGTTCTTTTTTTTTTTTTAATCTTTTAAGTTAATCAAGGGCAGGTTCTTTTTAAAATGAAAATCAAATGTCAAAGCTTAGAGGAAGCACATTTACTCCTGCTTCAAAAGTATACCCTTGAAATCCATCTTACATTGGCACAAACATAAGAAGGGGGAAAAAAAGGAAAACTAACTTTTTTTCATATCATAAAACTCGAAGGCTATTAGGTTAAATTATCTCTGGTTGCCTGAAGGATGTCTGAGGTAACTTCAGTCATCCCCAAGCATCACTGCATCCAATTCTCAATGCCATGCTTTGGGGAAAAATATAAAGAAATCAGAGGAATGCAGAGAACTTCATTCATAATGATAAAATGCAGCAGCCAATCAGACTATGAGAGAGATCAATTGAATTAGAAACAAACAGCCTAAAATGTCTGATTACTGTGAGGCAACTCCTTTTAGAGAATTAGAAGAGAAATAAATAAAACAAGTTATTATATTAATTGAACAATGTAATACTATTTTTAAAAAGCAATCCGGTTTTGTACATGAGAATATGCATTTGAGGCAAAAGAAAAACTATATCTCTTTCTTTCTGGGGAAACAACATTTGAAGGCTTCCCTAAATCACTATTTTGCTTCAGTGGGATTCTGAATTGATTCTACTAGATTTCATGAAAGACTTATATGGGAATAATCTCATCTTTTGAGCATTCAAGACATATATGATTCTGATTTCATATGAGAAAACATAACATACTACAGATGGTGTGATTGCTATAGGTTAACAAGTTCATGAAACTGGAAAGGAGAACACAGGAACTGTACAAAGCCTAAATACACCAAAGCCAAACAATTGAGCTGTATTCCCTTTCAATGGCAAGACAAATTCTTAGGCAGGTATCTCCTGAGTTCTGTTTTTTTTTTTTTTTTTAATTTTTTCCTTCTATAAAGGTAGGTAAAGAGTCTTAAAAGAGCCATGCTATTACTGTGGAAATATATTGATATATATGATAAGATTGTTAAGATTGTTTTTAATTTAAATAAAATTTATAATAATAAAAAAGTCACAAAATGTGGGTTTTCATCATTGCTTTTTCAAGTAATGGTAAAATCCGTGTAACTTATTTTCTAATCTTATTAGGTATGCTAAACTTTAGATCTAAAATCTTATATTATTGCATACCATAAACTTTAAAAATGTAATAAATCACCAGAGAAATTTATCTTCCCCTAAACTATTGCACACTTCAAATTCCTATTCAATATATATTTCTTTAGCTACATTCTCATTTTGGGGGAACAATGATGGTTTAGATTCCAAGTCTTCACAGAGATCATTCTTAGAAAGACTAATAGTTGTAAGGCATTATCCCTTCAACAAGAATGTTTCTTCAATACAACCTTGTAACATGGTTAATGTTAAGAACACAGACAAAACCATTGTGTTAGGTGTATGTCTAAGACAAAAGTAAATGAATATGAGAACATAGAAAGGATGTAGGAAAGGCGTGACACACAGTGACTCTCACTATGTTGATGTGGACTTTGATATTTGAAGGGAAGAAAATATGGCAGAATCAGAGAGAATGAGGAAAGGAAAACTAAATTTGAGTATTTCTGGGTAATCACTCTGATTAAGTGTAGCATTTCTACCTTTATTTCATTTTATTTAACTCAAGCTTTTGACACATTTAGGCTGCTATAATGCTAGAGAGGAAGCAAAGATACTACTTTGATATACCAAGGTTGATTTCCCCCTAAAACCTCAGGAATTGGATTACATTTTTATATGCATTTTAGCCATTTTCAGACTGAGTCTACACTTTTTGTATCTTTTCCAGTATCATTCTTGGCATGTACTATGTTTTTTTTTTCCCCCTTTGGATTTTCCTTGAAATAATCATTCTTCTATATTCCATAGTCACCTATCAGGTCATTTCAGCTACATTTGCATAAAAGCTGGAATTCTACCAGGCTAGATGACACAAAATGCAGAAATATTTGGATGTCAAAGGAGAGAGATAGAGATAGAGATAGATAGATAAGGAGAGAGAGAGAGAGAGAGAGAGAGAGAGAGAGAGAGAGAGAGAAGTGTATGTGGCTGTATGTGAGAACAAGCATATGCTTTCTGTGGTGTACTCATGAAGATCAAATGAGAACAGGGGAAATCCTTGGATTTAAGGCCTTACCTTGTATCCTTTTAAGACAGTCTCTAGGTCATCACAGTGAAGGTCAGGCTATATGGACTATTAGCTTCCAATAATTTTTCGTCCTCCATCCTACATATTCCCCCAGGGACACTTGGAATACAGATGTGAGTAATCTCACCAAGATTCATATGGGTTCTGAAGCTCTGAAGTCAGATCCACATATTTGCCAGAAAGTCATTTTATCAATGAGCCATCTCCCCAGCCCTGTCCCTTATATTTTATTTACTCAAGTGTCACAGAAACTTCCTGCTCAAGTATGGACTAAGAACAAAAAGATAATGAGAATTACCAATTGGCAACAATGTCATAAACAACTCAACTACTAATACTATCAATCTTTCTGGGATTATGAATTTTTATAACTTCATTTCTGACACAAAAATCACCCTATTGGGTCATATTTCACAGTCCCTTTTATAGATCAAGAATCATATGTAATTCTATGAGATCATTTACTAATACTCAATATCAGAACACAACATATTTGGTATATAATCTGGCAGGCATTTCCTTTCAATAACTGTTCTCACTTTTGAAGTACTACTTTTCATTATATATGTAATTAATAGCAATGTTTGCTTTTTATCATTAATGATACTGAATTGTTTCAATGATTAGGCCAGATAAGGCAGAAAATGTTTCAGTCTATACACGAAGGAAGTGAAAGCATGTTGTGTAAAACTCTGACCTTTTGCTAGTTCTCCTGATCCTGCTTTCAGTCATCAAAGATGTGTGGGCTCCCTTTCCAGTTCTGCTTAGCTTCATTTTGTGCACCTGTATATCCTCTTAATTTAAAATATTATTTAGATAATAATTTATTTATTTTTTAATATCCTGAGAGGAAAACACTAACAAAAATAATTCAGTCTAAAATGATGTAACAAAAACATCTTTCTTTACAGTTACTTGGACATTGTCCTCTTCATAGAAATTTGCACATCCATCATATTCTTTAAACTAAAAGAAAAAAAGCCCAAGAAGATAAAAAGAATTTGGTAAAGATTTTGACTTTGAAGCTGAAGAAGTAAACCATGGATGCAGTGGTTGCATGTGGTACATACTCCTTCCTCAGCAATAAGAAGCTCTAACTGTAGATTACTACTTCATTGAAAGGATAAGTGCTATTATTATGACCTATCCAAGCTATGTGTGGCCATATTGCTGAGCTCCAGAAATGTTTGCCTCCTATTAAACTGCTTTCAAGGCAAGGAATACTGCCCTTCTTTAACACATTTCTCCACTGTTGCCTGGAAGGTGTATAAGGTAAGTGGAGTTCTAGCAACCATTCTAGTTCACAAATATTAGAAACACAAACTAGAGGTGACAAAGTAATTTACTAGATGTCAGAGTTTTTAAAACTTGCTTTATCCAGTTTACTACAAACCACCCTACATCTTTAGTTTATTTTAAAATGGATCTTTCTATGTAGCCCAAGCTAGGCATAAACTTAAGATACATCTCTCTCAGACTTCTCAGTACTAACTGAGGCCAGATACTAATTTAGACTTGATGGCTGATTTGTCACTGCTCAACTGCTAACTTTGATTCAATACATGTTCAATGTACCAGTGTCACAACTGTATTGTGAAGGGGGATTCAATATTTCTATTTAACAAAGGACAATGAATATCTTTAGTGTTCTCATTGAGAGAGCTGGGCCTTAATTTCAGAGTAACATTATAGAGAATTGCTTGAGTAAACAATGGCTCCTATGAGTACATCTATTTAAAGAAATTAAAGATAACCAAGAAAAAACAAACAAACAGGTGAAGGAAATAGCTCAAGACTTGAAAACTGAAATAGAGACAATAAAGAAAACACAAACTGAGGGAATGCTGAAAATAGAATAACTAGGCAAATGATTGGGAACTATAGATGTAAACAAAATCATCAGAATACAAGAGATGGAAGAATCTCAGACACTGAAAATAAATCAGAGGAAATAGATTTATCAACCAAAGAAAAACTTTATTCCAAAAAAATCATCATTACAAAACATCCAGGAAATGTAGGAAATCATGAAAAGGCCAAACCGAAGAATAATAGCAATAGAAGAAGGCAAAGGATCCCAGCTCAAAGATGCAGAAAACATATTCAACAAAATAATTGAAGAAATTTTTCCCAATCTGAAGAAGGGCTTGCCCATAAAAGTACAAGAAACATGCTGAACAACAAATACACTGGACCAAAGAAAAAAGACAAATCGACACATAATAATCAAAACAACTAACATGCAGAATAAAGAAAGAATATTAAGCTAAGGAAAAAGTCAAGGTAACATACAAAGGCAGAACTATTAAAATTACACTTGTCTTCTCCATGGAAACTCTCAAGGCCAGAAGGTCCTGGATAGATGTTCTACAAGTACTAAGAGTCCACAGAAGCCAGCCCAGACTACTATATCCTGCAAAACTCTCAATCACTATAGACAGAGAAAACAAAATAATGACAAAGCCAGATTTTCCCAATACGTATCTATAAATGTAGCCCTACAGAAAGTTCAGAAAGGAAAACTCCAAACCAAATAAGTTAACTATGCTCACAAAGACATGCACAATAAATAATCTCACTTCACCAGAACCCAAGGGTAAAGAATGACAAATATAGTCACAATAACACCACCAACAACAAATCTAAAACAAGCAAGCATTAACCATTAATGGACTTTACTTTCCCTCACCATTAATGGTCTTAACTTGCCTATAAAAAGACACAGGCTAATAGAATGGATACAAAGACAGAAACTGGGATACAAGGAGGATTCTAAGATATTCATATAAAGTCCCTCACAGAAGAGGAAAGGGACAAGATCTCCTGAGCATATTGGGATTGGGGGTGGGACAATGAGTAGAGAGGGAGCTAGGAGAAAGAGAAGGGAAGGAGAAGAATGCACGTGGGACTAGAAAGATTGAGTCAGGGAGGAATAGATGAAAGGAGAGAGAGAGACAGAGAGAGAGGATAGATAGATATATAGCTAGATCATTAAAGAGGGAGCCATTATAGGTTTGAAGTGAAAACTGATTCAAGAGAAATTTACATTGTCCTACAAGACTGACTCCAACTAACAACTTGAGCAACAGTGTAAAGGCTACTATAAATGCCCTTCCCTGATAATGAAATTGAGGACTTATTTATCCACCATCATAGAGCCCTCATCTAGTAGATGATGGAAACAGAAGCAGACACCCACAACTAAACACTGAGCTGAGCTGGAATCCAGATGCAGAGAGGGAGGACATGACCAGGCTACAGAAAGCCACAGAAACAGTTGACCTGAAGAAGGAAGAGCTAATGGACCCGCAGACTGATAGCTGTGAATCCAGCATTTGATTGACTCAGAGCCCCTGAATATGGGTCTCAATTAGAAGGCTTGGGCATTCTCCATGTCCTCTAACAGTGGAACCAGGATGTATCCCTGGTGTACAAAAGGACTTTGGGAACACATTCCCCATGGAGGGATACTCCCTTACCCTTGAGGCAGGAGAGAAGGAATAGTCTCTAAGCCAAAGGACTTGACAGATTTAGATGACCCCTCATGGAAGGCACCACCCTATATGTAGAGTGGGAAAGATGGGAGGGGATGGTGGTTGGGGGAAATGAGAGGGTGGGAGAGAGGGAGAGAGAGAGGGAGAAGGAATTGGGATCAATATGTAAATAAATATAAATGATAATAAAAATCTAATAATGTCCCAAACAACTAATGTCCTTAAGTGCCTGGAAATCTGTTAATGTGAATGTAAACATGGCCAAAAAAGATTGTACCCTTCGTGTCAAAATAGCAAAGTGGAAAGTGGAGCGAGTTTAATTTTGTTGATTGGAAAAATTTGCTTTCTAAATAGTTTTTCAAGTACAGCCATTTAAGATAAAGTCAGAGAAAGTGAAAAGAGTAGATTGGAAGCAGCTCTAGGGTTGACATGGCCAGTGATGGTGAAATAAGAGTGAAGGTTTCCAATACAGTTACAGAGCCAAAGGACAGAGACTATGAATGAAGACAGGAATTTTACCAAGGGCCCGACACTGTCTGGGAAGAATCTGCATGGTTTGAGCACAAGCTTTCCTTCTCACCTGGACTTGGCATTTTAGCTTCAAGTCTTAGATCATGGCCTCGTCACTCTTTATTTTTCTTCCTAATGAAAATTGTATTAGTCACTGTATTGTCTGGCCAACTTCTGACTGGAGATACAAGGACTTCACTTCAGGAATGAGGATGAGTATATAAGAAAATTCATAGTAGACCCAGTTATACTGACTTCCCAAACTTTCCATCACAATGATATCTTACAGTTTTCAACTAGCACAGTTAGGCCAAGATGTTCACCTCCTCCCTCTTAGCTGTATTCTGAAAGGACCTCTGTAGAAATACAATTAGAAGAGTATACTCCTGAGTTGTATCACCTGGCATCAAGTATGGTATATGTCCCCTACTCATACACAGACCCTAGGTAGGTAATTCATCATTGTTATCTATAAATGTTTTTCTTACCCTATAATATAGAACTAAAATTAATATATACCTATTTTGTTAAAGCATTTTAAATAGTGCTGACTCCTTTCCCTATATGTTTACTTCTATTTTTGATCTTTCTGCTCTTGACTCCACTTTACTAATTAAGAATACTAAACGCAGAGAGCATTTTCAACTTAGCAATACAATAATTAGAATAGGGTAAATGTTCCTTATCCATAACAATTGGGTAGCAAAATTTTTGCAGTTGGAGCCTTTAGAAGTTTGTAATGTTTGCCTACACTTTATGAGGTAAGCATGCCTAATTTAACTAATCTAAAGATAATTCCCCACAATCTTTCAGGTTATTTGAAAGGTTTGGGGAGTTAGCTTAAAGACATAAGACATTTATTAAGCTGTAGAGTTGCTACCTCTATACTACTATTTATTGGACATCCTTTCATGATTTATTCCAATGGTGATATTGGTCATCAGAAGCTTTTGTCAGCATGTTCTCATGAAACTATCACATGCATGCAGATAACAGTCCTTGAAGATTTGAGCATCATTCCAGCCTTCAAAGCAGTATTCCTTTGCTTATTTACAAATGAAGTACAGTACACACTTAGAATTTAGAAGGATGATTGCATTGTTAAAGGGCTTTCTGGGCTGCGAGAAACAGTTATCAGAGGCCTCACAGCCTCTGAAATATGAAACAACCAATTTCTTATTTCTGCAAAGTGAATCTCCTCGAAAAGAGTGGAGACCATTCCCTTATTTTATGCTCGATATCCCGCACCTTTTAAAAATCCTTCCTAAGCTGACAGCAAACTTTCTATTTCCAACAGTGGTTTTAGCATACCACAAAGGTATTTGCAAAACTAATTAGAGGTGAATTTTAATAAAATTATTTTCTGTATTCTTGCTTTTCAGTATGTTCTTAAGAACAAATACAAACTCCGCTGTCCTCTCTAGTTGAAATCTGATAATGAATTCCAATAAGCAACAATGTATTTTGATGCATTTTGGCACTTAAAAAAAGTGGTTCTAAGACTACTGTGGCTGTTAGTTCTTAAATGGCCAAATTATGTTAATTGTCTCAGAAGTGGTACTAAAGTTTGAAAAAAGCAAGAGTGCATGTGTGAGAAGAAGGGAAAGTGCTGTCATTATGCTCAATTTTTGGAAGAGAACATTTGTTTGCATTGCAGCCAACAACCATTCACTTTCTAGTAAATCAAAACTCAAAGAGGTGGTGAGAGTTAAGTTGTATAGTGTGTGCTACCCGTGGCGGAGCTGTAGTATATCCAAATGTACTTTGCAGAAAGTGGCTGTACAAAATTATGAGTCCCTCTGATTCTAATTTAGTCAATTTGAAGCACCAATCTTGCCTATTTGCAGGTGCAGGAATGTCACAATACACTGCATGGCACATATTCTTCTGATTGGTAGGAGGTTTTTGTACTCTTGATGCCCAACTCAATGCAAGGCTACCTAACACTCATTATGCAAGAAGGTAGGGTACTTTCAAACATGATATGTCATATTTAGAAAAACCTAAATGGAAGGGCAAGGGGAAAAGATATGAGAACTGAGAACATACAAGTATTTTCTAAATGATTTTCTTTGCGTTGCCATCATGCAGTTTACTTTTGCAAACCCCTGAGGGTTCTCTTGACTAACTCACTCACTAATGCCTCTAGCATTTTATGGTCTTCCTTACTAAAACTTCCTGAAAAGCAGCTTATCTCAATGTTTGACAGTTCTTAGGTCTATTCTCTTGGACTCAGTCTGGGAAGGACTTTACTCAGTTAGTTGACTAATCACTCTTTAAAAAAGCATCATTTATCTCGTTCTTAAATGTCAAGTAATTACTTCCCAGGAGTTTTCTGTAAGTTTAGGTGGAATTAGTTCATTCCTTTAAAGGAAAGTGTACCATAGCTAGCATCCAGAATTCTGTCTAATAGTGCTAATTCTTCTACAACCACTGTCCCTTTCTCTGTAGTGTCCTTTGTTGAACTTGTCCCATTGTCCACATCTCTATTAAGCTGAGCATCTCAACATTTATCTACATATTTCTTTCCTTTCTTTGCATACTATCTCTTCACGTACTTACATTTGGCTATACAACCTAATTTCCACTCATTTACTGGTAAATAATTTTTTTTTACCACATACCTGCTCCCCCCACTACAATTTATTCACTATCAACAGCTAGAAGAATAATAATAATCTTTAAATTATAATTTCCCGAAAGCACATTTAATATCAACCTTCAAATAAAAAAAAAATGTACTCTTTTCTGACTAATTGCTAGTCCCATCCTAGCAGACAGACCCTTGTTTTAAGCCCCTCTCTCATTTCCATACCCTCTGTCCAATCCATTAATGAATGCTATTGTTTACACTGAAAATATCTTTGGTTTCTATTTATGGTTCACTACTACCACTTCTGACTTCCTGGTTCTGAATGCCTTCTCTTTCTACTTATAATCTTGTAAGCGATTTGTGATCATTCTCTTACTTTTCTCCAAGGATTTATGAGACTTAACAAAATCTGAATAATTATTTTCAAACTTGCATCAGACCAACTAGGTCCTGTATTAAAAAGAAATTTGACTATCCTAATGTATCTAGAGTGAAATGTCAATATGTTATCATGAATTATAATGTTCTGTTATATTCTTCCTGGCCTTTGCTTCCCAGATTAATCAGTAGATCCACAGTCTTGCTGTTAAACACTGTTATGTTCTCACCTCTAGGCATGTGTATTTAGTATCCCAGTTGCATGAAATATTCAGTGTTTAGGTCACCCTATCTGTTTCCATTAGGCTACCTTTAAAATATCCCTTATGAAGGAAAGCTGTCAATCATCCATACAAAATAATATCCCCAGCCCTGTCAGAATTAGTCCTTTCACCCTGATTTATTTTCTTCATAACATTTTAATAGAATTTACATATTTCCATTTACTTAGCACTACATTATAACTACATGTGAACATAATGTGGAAATTATTTTGATAATAGATATCCTGTGATGAAAGATTTATGTGTAGCACAGAATAATATTTTACAACTTCCAGAATTATCTAGAGTCTTACTCTAAACACTGTCCAATACCTGATTTAAAGGAATGATTAAAAAAGCATTAAGTATAATAAAGTTTGGGGCCTATTGACTTTTTTTTGGAGTTAAATCATTTTATTTAATTTATTATTTTACATGTTGATCCCAGTTCCCTCTCCCTCCCTCCCTACCTCACTTTTACCCTCTCTGCCCTCTCACATGCACCCTAATCACCCTCCCCTCCCATCCCCCCACCCCAACTCCATATGTAGGGGAATGCCATCCAGTTGGAGTCATGTAGATCTGACAGGTCATGTGAAGTAGGGACTAGGGCTTCTCTCCTGTCTTTAGGTTAAGGCAGTTATCCCTCCATGGGGGATGTGTTCGCAAAGTCCTTTTGTGCACAGGGGATACGTCCTGGCTCCACTGTCTGAGGTCCCTTAGACTGCTCAGACCTTCTGGCTGAGACCAATATTCAGGGGGGCCTGAGTCAGTCCCATGCTGGCTTCCTAGCCATCAGTCTGGTGGCCCGTTAGCTCCTCCTTGTTCAGGTAAGCTGTCTCTATGTGTTTCTGCAACCTGGTTTTGTCCTCTCCATCTGCATCTGCATTCTATTTTGACTCAGTGTTATGTATACATAAATACTGAGCCTATTGACTTTTAAACCATGCACAATCTACAAGGTAATCTCATAAGCAAGAATGAGGTCTCAGCAATCTAAGGTCAAATGTCACTTTTTGACACTGACTTGTTTCACTTTGCTAAGGTCATGCATGTAAGAAATTGAATTTTCTTTGACATAATAAAAAGTGAGTCCTACTAAAATCATTAGGAAATATTGATTTAAACAAATCTTATAGTTTAGGCTTTTTGAGACACATAGATAGCCAGCCAAACACTGGTTTGTGATGAGGTACCAGTTTGTTTTGTTTGTGTTTGTTTTCTGGTCAAATAAATTCCATACTGAATGAATGGACAGGGCATATATTGGACATGTTTGGGTAAGTGTTGTCATCCCAACAATGTTCCTCTGTAACATTTAGCATCCACCCTTTAAATTAATATCTCTGCTAAATTAAACCTGACATGATTCAAAACTTAGGCCAATCTGCTTTCAATTTCATAATCATTTATCACTCTTATGCTACTCCTTATTTTTGGAACAGAAAAAGCTTAAATGCATTAACTTTGTTAAACAAAATCCAATTTTATGAGTCAACTGTCTGTCTTCATAACTTAGCAAATGCTCTTAAACATGCTAAATTATTTCATGTATTACCAATCAAAAACATTTATACAGATTCTTTGGCTTTATTTTTTTTGTGGAATATAGTTTAAATCTTCTAATTATTCATCTTTTACATATCAATCAACCTATATTTTTTCTTAGTGAGCCAAAATGAAACCACAACCACCAAAACAAAATTGTATAAAGCTCTCAAAACTAGTATTTTACATAATCATGCTGTTCCATTTGCACAGAGACTTGGCATATTATACAATGACACTGCTAGTGTCACAGGAAATTCTTTCAGTTATGCTAAGAAGGAGGCTTCATTTTATGAGGGGAATCAAGTAAGAACAGAAGCAAAATATATCACAAGAAAAAAATGTCTTCTAAATCTCACTGCCAATAGCCAACTCCCTTTTGAACCTCACACTGTCTGAATCTATCACCTATGAGACACTGAATATTGTGCATATATTTCCACCACAAGTTACCACACTCTTTCTTTCTATGTATATTGCTCTAATATATCTTTGTACAAAATGTGCCCATTATCATTGAAATGTGTGTTCTATTTTCCCTCAGTTACTGGTTATTTCTTCTTTTGTATTATTCCAAATCATTTAGCACTCACAGACTAAGAAAAGTATTTTGGGGAACAATACCTCCAATAATATCTGGCCAAATATGTATGATCACATTTTGTAGAGAACAATTAAGGATTTTTAAAAAGCCTGGATTAATTTGGAGGCAACATACCAAAACTGACTGACAAAAATGAGTATTAATTACCATGCACTGCATACTTACTACAGCTGAGTTTAATTTTCATGGCCTTTATTACCAGAATTACACAGAAATGAGTACACTCTTGTGGCCTTCCCATATTATGGCCTTCCTATATGATGAGAAAATCAAGCAAGATACAGAAAGTATTTTACTTATACACACACACACACACACACACACACACACACACACACACACACACACATTTGTGTGGAAAAGCATTGAAAAAATATATGAACTTAAAATAATCTATCTTTCTATCAGGGATTTACAAATATCTTGAAGAAAACTTTTACCTGGTATAGTGAAATAGGAGAATAGGCATTCTTCAAAACTCACTTTTGATGAGTAAAGTTTTGTGATGGGACAAAAGTCTGGAATCAAATCTAATGAAATGAAAGACTGAACATGACAAGATGTTTAAGTAACTTAAGTGCTAGGAGATGTCAAGGGAGGCACTAATTGTGAGCATGTGAAAGTCATTGCAGATACATGCTTGCCAATGAATGCAAACTTTGGGTGGAAGGCATGCTATCATTTTAATAATTACATTTTAAAAAATAGCTCAGATTTCTACTTAGAAAACTGTCAAGAAGTTATGAGATGTACACAGCTTTGAGACGGAAGAAAGATCACGATTCTTGGCAAAATGTTTATATCCTTTGGGGAAACTAAGATAACCATTAAGATCTCCTTAATCATGGATTATGACCACATCTAGCTACCTCATTATAAAGGACATTATAGGCATAATTGAAATATAAAGTGCAACAAAAAGACTTTATTTTACAGGTGATAAACTCAATAAAATCCTACTTGTTTCAAACTAGTTAAGATTTTTCACTCATATGGCTATTTCTCCCTTATTTAATTTAATTTATTTAAAAGTAACAATATGGAATGTGTATGCACCTATCAGAGAACTGTCAAAAATTGAACACATTTGCATAATTTCTAGAAATAGATTACTATAGTCCCCTTCCCATACACCTAAGCCCCTATCACTATTGCCTTTATAATAACCATCCTTATCTCAAAAACAGCAAAAAGAGCCCTGGGTTAAGTCCTTAGTACTTGAGGTTGTTAGGGTGTGTCACTGTGCAATAACTAAGCCTCAATGGGTCAGACAGTTTGCCTAGACAGATAATAAGAGCATGCACAGTAGTTATTTCCTGACAGCCAGCATGAGTCTGCCAGAGGGCCTTGACAACAGCAGCTGAGTCAGACAAGAGGTGACATGGAAAAGATAACTATGCAAAATGTTGCCCAGAGTTAAAGTAAATTTCTGCGGTAAGATAGTTCGCATACCATAGCTTATATTTAATATTGAATTGCTTGTATATTTGGGTTATTATAAGCATTTTTCGTATAATTTTATATCAAGATTCATAGTTTCAGTCCTTTAACTACTATTCACACTAGGTAGTCATTATTCAGAGTAGTTATATCAGTTCCAAACCCAGCAGTAACTTCCCATTAATGAAGTAGCTTCTTGTTAATTTAGTACAAGATTATCTTTCTTTTTAATTGATTTCAAATAGTTCATATTTACCACAAATGCAGACCATTTCTGCTAATGTATAAGGAAGCTATATTTTGTACGTTATGGTTTGCAGGATAATCATCCCCTTCATGACTGTGTTTCATTTTAATTAATCTTATCATGTGCCAAAACATGCAGACATTCTATCTTGTTCTTTAGATGCATGTTTTGTTCTTCTTTAAAGAAATCCATAAGATGCTTAAAATTATTTGTTGTATGAATTTTCATACACATATCTCCCTTTCATCCATCTATCAAACCAAATATTCCCAATTAATCCAGATCCATATATTGAAAAACAAACATTAACACAAACAAAAATAATTAAATAAATTCAGCCCATCCTCACTGTTCCATCACAAATCAAGAGTCCCAATGTCAGAAGGGGTTTCATCTGGAATCATTTCTTTGATCTTTATGTCTATTATATGAGTTCATTCTAGATATTCTAAAATAATCATCTTTTTAAGTTTAATGTTCAGTGGAGTGTTTTTCCTCTTTATTTTTTTAAGATTTACAAGTCTGTTCTTTGCCTATATATTTTTGAGATATATTCCAGATTATTCTATCAATTTCCAACATGCCCCAGAGTTCATGTTCTTTGACAATCACGAGTCTTTACCTAACACTGATTGCATTGTATTTATTTATGAATTTATTTATTTTATCTACCTAGCTTTGCTCTGTGGAGCTTCTGGTTTTGAAGGAAGCTGTTATCACCACAAATTTTCAGATCATTTATACTAAGGATGCGATGCACTCTCAAGTCACCTTGGATTATCATCAAGGGTTAATCCAAGGTCACATGACACTCAAGACTAGGAATGTGTCAGAAAGTGAAAGAACTTGGAATAAACCTTTGTGTTTGATAGGTACAGAAAATTGCTTATTTCCTGAATTTGAAGGCAAGGAAAAAAATTAACCCATATGAATCCCAATTGGAAATGAAAGTTAAAACACTTCTTGATATCCCAGCAGATCAAGAAACCTTGACACATGCATCCCAGCAACACAGACACACAGTGCTTCAGAGAACAGGCTATTTGGATATCTGCCACATGAAGGAAACATAACACAATAGATGATCTTCCGTTGTTTGCTGAATTACATTGTTCTAGTGATTTGCCATTGACCTTCAGAAAGCCCTGTGCCCTTTTCAGCTAAAATGATACAAATTGCATGGTTCTGAAAAGTAATTTTAGAATACTGTCAACTCATAAAAAGGTACATAGCAGTAACATGGGATTTAAAAACCTGGCTATGGTGGTGGTTTTGAATAAAAGGACCCCCAGGGAAAATTAGCAGATCTGGTCTATTTATTTTAGGCAATAAATCATGACCTAGTCAAATTAAAGCATATTGAAAGTTGGTTGCTTAATGGATAATCCATTGATCTTTAAGTCCCTGTGGATACTTTTCAGTATTCACATTTATATGCCAGACAGCATGTCACACATCAGACAACATTTATATTCTAGACAGAAGTGTATTAGTAAAAGAGAACATAAGGCACATGAAGGCTATTTCAACCCCATCCCAAATTGGTATTTATTCACTCCTTCCAACACCCTGGGAAAAAGAGAAGAAAACAGAAGGGAATATTTAACTGCATATCTTCCGAAAAATTACTTCTCCTTTTGCTAGATCTCACATTAAAGCAAGGATTGGAGACCTTTACTAAGTCCCAGTGTGCAGTACATCAGGTGTCTGAGTCATATGGGATTGCCTCAGATTGCAAGACTAGACTATTCCAAAAAAGTCAGTCTGAATAAGCAACTGTCAGGTAGCCAGCACAATTATACTCCTATTATTGAAGATATCACAGTATAGGCCAATTATCAGAAAAACTGAAGCATTGTTTCTTTGGATTTCTCTTAAAAAGAAATGGGGAAGAAAAAGAATTAAAGTCTCAAGCTGTTTCATGATAAAATACACCTTAAGGTAAAGAGATTCTAAGCTGTAGTATAACAAAAGCAACTTGAGTGTCAAGAGGATGATTTGAATGTTTGTTTTCTTATCCATGATATTCTCTTCCTCAAGAAAACAGCATAATTGCCAACATGGCACACGTCTCAGTATTCCTTGTGAAGACCAATACCAGGTCTAATCTGTCAATCAATTAATCCAGAAGAATTAATGATCTTACCTAGTAGGCTCTTAACTTAGGGGAATTAACTCAAAATTGTTAAATTCTTCTGAAACCTATCCAAATCATTAAATCAATCACCTGCTTCATTATGCTATTAGTGTGGGCAGGTTAAAAGATAATTGCACTAGTTAGTCAACCATTCCAACTATCATTTTGTGGCATTCAGACCCACCATGTTGCACCATGTTCCATCTGTACAGTTGCATTCAGTCTGAAAACCAAGGCAGGAAATGAGTTTCAGCAAATCTAGAGATTAGTAGAAATCAAGTCATACTGCTAACACAATAAATAACATACATGCATGCAATAAACATGGCCACAGAAATTAGAATTTCAAACAAGGGAAAAAGAGAAATACATATATAAAAACAAACATGCATGTGTGCAGGCTCTGTTTGTGTGTGTGTGTGTGTGTGTGTGTGTGTCTGTGTGTGTGTGTGTGTGTGTAAGCACTTGCTGCTCAAGCTTGTCAACTTGTCTAATTCCCCAGGCTCTGTGGTGGAAGGAAAAAACAGACTCTAATGTTGTCTTCCAAACTCTACAAGTTCAGTAAACTCAAATACACACACACACACACACACACACACACAATACATAGAAATTTTAAATTTAACCAGAAAAGGAAAGCATGGGTTGTCCCCTAGGGCATAATAGACAACTGTTTTATTGAGAAGGAACTGACAGCTTTTCTATGACATGTGTTGTTTCACATGAAAGAGACCCTGAGAATATCTGTTTTGGTCACCTAAAATTAATAGTTTCATTCCGCAGATCATAAAATCTTCCATGACAGAAAGTCTCTTTATGTAATAGAACAAGATATAAGAAGGAACTCAAAGCTTTACAATAGAAGATTGCATGTTATATGTCATATCATAAAGTCTTTATTTACAGTTATTCTTCACTATATCAAGATAATTTATTTGTTAGCATACTAAGGTTTTCTTTAAAATTCTGATGGAGTCCTCACAGTGACATCAGTACTAAAGAAAACTCAGTAACTGTTACATACCCAAGTTCTTGTGAGCATTATAGTGTGCAGGACCTGCTTTTGTGAGGCATATTGATAGATAAAACATTATCGTATACTCTCTCACACTCTCACTCTATTCTAATCGAGTTCAACCAAGCAACAAACAAAAATTCCTCAGTACTGTGTAATATAATAGAAACTATATATATATATATATATATATATATATATATATATATGGACAATTTCTATGATTGTAGCATATGGCAGCTGCAGTTTTGCTTCACAATCCAGACTAGTAACAACGGAATACCAGCTTTCTTTCTATTTCCGAAGGTGTTTACAGAAAATAGGGAGCTATAATTCTTGGTTTTGATGACAGTTGGCGCAGATTTGTCTTTCTTTTGTTCTGTTAATCATTTTCTACAAATCCAACGTGCAAAAAACCACAGGAGCACAAGTGAGAGAACCTGAGGCACCATTCTAAAACTGTTTCAGCACATGTTTTTCTGCTGCTGCATCTTAAAGGCTGATGTGTTTATTCATGTACACCTTCACATCATGTCTACTATTTACAGGAAACTTTACTCATCTCATTTACAAAGTTAGGCAGTCATACCATCTCACAAGAAGTGTGAGAAATATCATTTGCCTTCCTTCAGTTCTAATGCTAAATAAATTTGTTCATGGTTCATGTGTGTGGTTAAATACCTTTATTATTTAAAAAAAATAGGAAAGTCATATGGAGTTGTAATACATACATAGAAAAAATAATCTATGTTAGTTAATGAAGAACGAATTAATCAGTGCCTCAAAACAAGTGACTGGACATGGTGATGGAATGTGACAGTGTTTCCATGGTAGCTTTGTCCTTGATGTACTGAATAGTGATATCATAAACAATGTACTGCAAACTAAAGAAGCCCTTGAAAAAGCAACATATTGTCCAACAAGTGCTAAGGGAAATAATCATATTGTAAATTATTTAGAGGAGTCTTGGGTTTCTATGATAGAAACTTACATGGGATGTGAAAACTTCACAAAGGTACAAAGAACATGGCTTTCTACATTCTATTGATCACACTTCTCATTTGGATATTGGTCAACTGTTGATGAAACAAAGCCTTGTGTGACATTACAAAGTCTTAAATTTGATATTATCTAGTGAGTAAGGACAATGAGAAAAGAACACCCAGATATATTTTTATATTTTTAGTTAAGATTTTATCCTTTCTTTTTCATCCTACAGTCATTGATACCATTTACCAGATAACATATATACCACAAAGAACAAAGATATTTTTGTTTTATAGGAGACAGAAGCATAGAAAATATTCTTTGACTCAAAATAAATCTAAAAAGAAACTTATGAAAGCCAAGTCATTTCTCTATGATCAAGCAAAATGGGAAAGTTTTAATAGGGCACAGCCACATTAAAGTTTGCCTTTTTTTTTTTTCAAATCTGAATGTGTTCATTCTAACTGAATTATTTGGCTCACACAACTGTATTTACCTAGGGCTAAACATATGACAAAGACCATTTTCTACAACAAATGATGTAGCATAAGTATATCTTCCATCTTTTCTGGGAGTTATGAATAAAGCAATATCTCTACAGAATTAAAAGCCAGTCGCTTACAGAAAGAATTTTTGTTTTCCAAGATGTATTCATGGAAGCACTATGGAGTCAACTTAATATTATCAATATACACATAGCTTAACATTCAATATTAAAAGCTGATTGATGGGGGACAGTAACAGCTTATATAAAAGAAATATTTAAAGTCCTATATTTTAATTTCCAATGCTCACAATTATATATGGATTCGAAATTTCTTGTTCAGAAATTATTTTTTTCATTCCTACATGAAGGACATTTCCAAGCATTCCATCTCATATTTTTATTTTATATACTTCTCAAAATGTTAAGTTACTTTTCTGTATGAATTAGCACTTTTATGTGTTGCTTAGTTTTGATTATTCCCTGTGGACATCAAGATGTCTTTTCATTCTTCTTGAAATGACATTATTCTAAAAGTTTAAATTTACTGTAGATTTTAGAAATATATACACAGCTTGATTAAATTATTCTTGTTTCTATGAATCTTTCTTATAAATAAAACTTTTTATAAACTTGACCGTAGGGCAGTTGGATTGATTTTTGTTTGTTTGTTTGTTTCTATCTTATGTCTAATAGGTCTGACAATTTGGGCTAAAGGCATGGAAAATCCCTGCTTATCTATGAATACTCAAAGAAATTCATAGCATTTGAAGGTAAATCACCCTATACATCATAACATGTTGGCCCTGACCATATTTGTTTTTTGAGTCCTAGCTTTTTGTAATTTTAGTAGAATATTCTCAATTATCAATTTAACCAACTTAAGTTTTTAGCCTTGTTTTAAATAATTTTTTTTCTAAATCTTATTGTGTATTCCTGAGTCCCTTATTGGCCTCAGTTACTGAACGTCATGGTGTTCCTAACTAAACTGTGTAACTTTGGGAAGGGTATAGTGCAATAAAGAAGAACATTGCAATTATATCATATGAAATTATAAGCCAGCATCTCATCTTTATCATTTTGAATCTCCTAAATATTAATATTTTTAATGTAATGAACTATATGTACAGGGAAACGCCTGGACTTTGGTATTTAATAGCTTGAGGTACAAATGCCAGGTTTTTGTTCATGTACTTATGTAACTGTGAGCAACCTTCTCAATCCTGCTGGAGCATATTTTTATCATTTCTTAAGTGGTAAAGGTAAGATATTTCATAAGGACAAATGCCTTTCATATAATCATCACTGATCTACATTTATTATATCCCTTCCAGTTTCTTACATTGTATGTGATTCAAAATTGTCTCAACTCTTTCTGGATATTACAACACAGAAAGTAAAGAGAAACAAACATTCATAAAGAGAGTTAGATGGAGAGTTAATAGCTTTGAAAATAGGAAATTTGAACGAAGCTTAGAGAAAGTATATCATTTGATTATGATTATAAAATCAAAGGGGAATTGAAGGTGTAATATATAATGCATGGTATATTATTGTTACATATATACAATATATGAATATCAATTATTGTAAAATATAAGGTACATATATATGTGAATAATAATAAAGGGAATGATGCTATTAATTTCAGAGTGAGGGTAACATGGAAGGATGTGGCAGGATGAAACTTGTGAGGAGCTGACAGGAGGAAAAGAAAAGAAGTAAGAGATGTCAATTATATCATTTCCACTGAATAATGTATAAGTAAATATAGATAACAATCCTGTAGAATACACTGCTGACACTTGAGAACAGGAAAGAAGGAATAAATGAATAAGAAATAAAAAAGAAAAAGTCTATGCATTCTTTTAATTAGAAAAGATAATCACCTAGAAAGAAAAATGGCAAAGGGGGTCTGAAGAGATGGCACAGCAGTTACGTGTACACATTTCTCTTGCAGATGACACAAGTTTGATTCCCAGCACCAACATCAAGTAGCTCACAACTGCCTATAATTCTATTGATTTCCAGAGGAACCATAGCCCTCTTTAGGGCACTCTAGGCAGGACGAATAAGTAGATAAGGGGCCTATGTCCTGGTTAATATCAGATGCATTTTAGGGCACAATGCCAACATTCTGTCTTAAGCAAAGACAGTAAACTGAATCTGAAAATCTGTCAAATTTCTCCTATTGTCTCACAGAAGGAATGAGCATAGATTCTACCACTTGGACTAGATAATTTTTGAAAATGAATTTATAATCTATTGCTGATAAATAGGTATTTAGGATATGTGTGGGAAGTATGGTAAGTATGAATCTCAACAACCAAACTATATTCTATAAACTATATTCTATGGAGTTATGGCCTATTCCTTCAATTTTAATATCCAGAAATACACTTCCCAAAGAAAAGACTAGAGGAGTTGTCTTTTGAATGTTCTTGTGTACACAAACAGAAATATCAACACAGTCTGACACCCTTAATTATCCAAAGCAACATCATAGCTGTCTATCTCAATATCAAAGTACAGATTGTGCCTCTTTCACCTAAGCAGTATCTGAAAACCAAAATAATGTAAAGTCCAATGGTGATATTATTACCAAAAGTAAAACTAAAACTAATGGGTTAAATGTATATGTTCATGGCAATAATGTAATGAGATAGTAAATTAAACTGCTATCCTTTAAGGAAAATTTTATAGACACAAATAGAAGTTTTATTTTAAAGTTGCAAATTTTAAATTATAAATAACTTTTAAACATGGAGATAAACTTTTTTAAAATATAAAATAAAGGAGAAATGGGCTGTAAAGGGTTTATAATGATAGTAGTGAAGGTATCTAATTTCTGATAAGTGATTTGATACAATCTTTAAGCTTTTAACCAAAGAACCCATAGAATAGTGTGGCCAACAAGACCAATCTATCTTCTGGAAAGTCATTAGTTAAAACTAAACTTTACATATTATTAATTTATATACTTCTATGGTTGCACATTACAGCTGCAAAGTGGATAGATGATGCAGAAATTAAATAATCTACAGTCTATAGTGTGTTATCTACTACTTACCTAAAGAAAATTACCTAACTGCCTCCTAATTTATGAACAGTCAGAAATGGTTTTATAATAGCCGAATGGTATTGATGATAAATTTATTCTGAATACATGCTTCCAAGTGATAAACTGAAGGTCTGAATAATACTGGGGTTTCTTAGTATTGAAGCCCTAATATGTCACATGCCCACTTCTAATTCCTTTCAGGCTATTCTCTTTGAAGCTGGGAGGATGCCCTTATTTATGATCAGGTTAATAAAGGAAGGTCGTACAAAATAATATTATTTTGTAGTGTAGATACCAAAACTTTGCTCAGTTGTCAATGAGACCTGAAACAACACACACACACAAACACACACACACACACACACGCACACACACACAATATATATATATATATATATATATACATATATTTTTTATTTAAATTAGAAACAAGCTTGTTTTACATATCAATCCCAGTTCCCACGCTCTCCCCTCCTCCCCTGTTCCCCACAACAACCACCCTCCAATTCTCTTTTGGCTACCCAGGGAGGGTGAAGCCTTCAATGGGGAGTCTTCAAAGTTTGTCATATCATTTGGAGCAGAAGCCAAGCCCTCCCCCCATGTGTCTTGTCTGAGAGAGTATCCCTCTATGTGTTATAGGCTCTCAAAGTTCATTTGTATACTAGGAATAAATAGTGACCCACTATCAGAGGCCCCTTAGACTGCCCACACCTACCAACACCACATTCAGGGAATCTCGGTGCGTTCTATGCTTGTTTCCCAGATATCAGACTGGAGTCCATGAGCTCCCCTTGTTTAGGTCAGCAGTTTCTGTGGGTTTCTCCAGCCTGGTCTTGACCCTTTTGTTCATCACTTCTCCCTGTCTGCAACTGCATTCCAAGAGTTTGGCTCAGTGTTTAGCAGTGGGTATCTGCTTCTGCTTCCATCAGCTACTAGATGAATCTCTAGGATGGCATATAAAGTAGTAATTAATCTCATTATGCAGAGAGGGCATTTAAGTTAGCCTCTCCACTATTGCTTGGATTGTTAGTTGGAGTAATCCTTGTGGATCTCTGGTAATTTCCCTAGTGCCAGATTTCTCTTAAAACCTATAATGGCTCCCTCCATTATGTCAGTTCTTCCTTGATCCCTTATATTCTTTCCCCATCTCAATTTTCATCCTCTGTTATCCCCACCTATCATGCCCACTTCTGTCATTTTCTTCTTCCTAAATCCCTCTCCTTCCCACATGCTCACAATTTGCTTGGGAGTTCTTGTCCCTTTCCCCTTCTCCAGGGGACCCTGCATCTCTCTCTTAGGTTCCTGCTTGTTTCCTGGCTTTTCTGGTGGTATGGATTGTAATCTGGTAATACTGTGCTCCATTTCTAAAAGCCTTATATAAGTGAACACATACCATATTTGTCTTTTTGTGATTGGGTTACCTCACTCAGGATGATTTCTTCTAGTTCCATCCATTTGCCTCCAAATTTCAAAATTCCATTGTTTTTTCCCTTAGTAGTACTCCATTGTATAAATGTACTACATTTTCCCCATCCATTCTTCAGTTGAGGGACATTTAGGCTGCTTCCAGGTTCTGGCTATTACAAATAATACTGCTATGAACGTAGTTGAACAGATGTCCTTGTTGTATGAGTGTGCAACTTTTGGGTATATGCCTAATAGTAGAATTACTGGTTATTAAGGTAGACTGATTCCCATTTTCCTGAAAAACTACCATACTAATTTGCACTCCTACCACAACAGTGGAGAAATGGACCCCTTTGTCCATATTCTTTCCAACATAAACTCTCTTTGGTGTTTTTTATTTTAACCTTTCTGGTGGTAGTAAGATGGTATCACAAAGTTGTTTTGATTTGTATTCCCCTGATGGCTAAGGATGTTGAGCACTTTCTTAAGGGTCTTTTGGTCATTTTAGATTCCTCTATTCAGAATTCTATTTAGTTCTGTATTCCACTTTTTAACTGTATTATTTGGTGTTTTGGTAACTATCTTCTTGAGTACTTTGTATATTTTGGAATCAGACCTCTGTCAGATGTGGGTTGGTGAAGGTGTTTTCCCATTTAGTGGGCTCTGTTTTGTCATGTTGACTGTGTCCTTTGCTTTACAGAACCTTTTAAATTTCAGGAGGTCCCTATTATTAATTGTTGATCTCATTGTCTGTGCTACTGGTGTTATGTTAAGGAAGTGGCCTCCTGTACATATTAATTCAAGAGTACCTCCCACTTTCTCTTAATTACTTGATAAATAGTTATCTGTAAACTCATTCACAAGATGAATTTGCAAGAATGAGAAAGAAGAGAAATAACAGACATTCTGGAAATGTAGTTCTTCAAGGAGCTTCCTGAGACAGCAACACTTCTTCCAAGTCTGATAATTTAAATGTAGCCCTTGGGGGAAAATATTGCATGGCATTTAATCAGCATCTTTCTTGTTCAGTTTCTTTCATATCATTATCTTAATATATTACACTCTCCTTGTATCTTACTTTCTCTCTGGCGGTGTGAATTATAGGCTGGTGATCCTTTGCTCTATGTCTAAAATCCATATGCAAGCATGTACATACCATGTCTTTCTTTTTGTGACTGCATTAGCTCATTCAGGGTGGTGTCTTCAAGTTCCATCCACTTGTCTGTGAATTTCAAGATTCAAGGAGCATTCTAAAAGATTTATATCACGTCCCTCACAGAAGGGGAAAGGGACAAGATCTTCTGAGCATACAGGGACGGGGGGCAGTAAGTAGAGAGGGAACTAGGAAAAAGAAAAGGGGAGAAAAGGAAAGGACATGGGACTAGGAAGATTAAGTCAGGGAAGGAATAGGTGAGGGGAGACAGAGAGAGAGAGAGAGAGAGAGAGAGAATAAAAGAGGGAGCCATTCTAGGTTTGAAGAGAAAACTTAACCTACAGATATGTCCAGAAAAGTACAAAACTAACCCCAACTAACAACTTGAGCAACAATGGAAAGGCTACCTTCCCTGATAATGAGATCAACGACTAACTTATCCACCATCATGGAGTCCTCATGTAGTAGCTGATGGAAACAGAAGTAAACGCCCACAATTAAAAACTGATCTGAATTGAAATCCAGATGCAAAGAGGGAGGACAAGACAAGGCTGCAGAAACACATAGACACAGATGTCCTGAACAAGGAGGAGCTAGTGGGACCTCAGACTGATAACTGGGAATCCAGCATGGGCTTGACACAGACCCCCTGAACATGGGTCTCAGTCAGAAGTCCTGAGTAGTCTAAGGGACCTTGGACAGTGGAACGTGGATGTATTACTGGGGCACAAAAGGACTTTGGGGGCTCATCCCCCATGGAATGATACTCATTTAACATAGAGACAGGAAAGAAGGCCTAGTCCCTACTCCAAATGTCTTGCCCTACAACTGGAGTGGGGGGATGTGAGGGGAGGGTGGTCGGGGGAATGAGAGGTTGGGAGATAGGCAAAGAGGGAGGAAGGGAGAGAGAGGGACCTGGGATTGATATGTAAAATAAAAATAAAAAACATTTCCCTCTCTCTCCCTTTATTTCTCTCCTTTTTATTTGCTTCCTAATAAACTGCCTGGTAAAAACAGGAACAAATCTAAAAAATATTCCTTAAAAAATAAGCAGCACTTCAGACATTCCTTTGTTGATTTGTTGATCCCTCCTGGAAAGCATCATCCTCACTGTGGAGTGGGGGCATTGGATGAAAGGGTGGTGGTAGGACATGGGAGGGAGGGAGTGAAGGAGAGGAAACTGGGATTGATATGTAAAATAAGATAATAATTTAAAAAAGTGAATCTACAACAACATAAACAATATTAAATCCCTCTGTATCATAGAACTGGGAAAAGTGGAAGCCTCTTGGTGAATGAAGGAAACAGTTGAGGGAAGAAGATCAATAGTGGGGAGTTCAGTTCAAGTCAAGAAATTTTTGTTCAAAACAGAAGCAAACACACTCCTTGTAGAAATTCACAAATTGGAAAATAAAGCCAAAAATCTAGTCAAGATAAATTTCAACATTAAAAAATCTAGATCTACTGACAGACTTATGAGCAGACATAGAAAGAGAAAGAGGGGGAGAAAACCAAAACTGCCAGAAATAGGAACTTTGATTTTTGGGTTTTTTAAATCAGCATAATGAAATAATCCATAGCATTCTACCTTTAAATAAACATTCAGTTCTGTTCCAAGGCTTCTCTGGATCCCAGTAAAGAGCTTGTCCTTTTTTTCAAAGGTCTCAAAATGTGCTAGCATCAATTGAGTTTCTGAAAATAATGTCCCATATTGGTTTTGAAAGCAGTGAGGTAACCAGTTCAGGCTTATTTTTAAGCTATTTTAAAATTAATTATGTTCCTCAACAGTCATTTGTTTCTTAACATAGTTCCTGTGGTGTGGTATATACGATGCAAAGCCTGTGAAAACACCTAGCAGTATTTTCTTGTTTGTCTATTTCACATAATGACTGGGGGAAGAGCTAAATGAAAGATGATAAATCTTCATCTTCTTGAGTTATCACATGAATAAATAGTACTACAAGGCTGTGATGAAAGGCTTTCAGTTTCTCTTTAATCTCTCCACATTATCATGAATTTACCAAAATCAGCAGTACTGGCAAATGAAGTTATCTATATGAAATATATAAATATCATATTTATCAAGTCTTACTCATTTTAATTAACCAAAACAGATAGTCTATAGTATAACTTTCAGATGTCTCACAGATTGCAATTTTCCTAAGATATAATACTTTTAGAGATACATAAACAAATATCATCATTACCTGCTTTTCTGAACTAAGAATTGTTTTTATCTTCAGTTTGATAGTTTTATGGCTGTAGGTCAACCTAAAACCAGAAAAATTTACAGTCTTGATTCTTCTCTGTATTTTATTCTCTTAGAGGGAAATATAATTTATTCAAGCAATTTCCTTGAATGAATGAATGAATGAAATTCCTATTTGTAAGTACTATTATTGTATTTATTCATGTATTTATTATTCAGAGAGCAATTGAAACAAGAGGAAAACAGACAAAATTAAAATAGCAATGAAATGTGATTGGGTGCTTTTGTAAAATCGTCTACTGGTTTTCCAGTATTCATTCCTAAAGACAAAGATAGATAAGAAAAAGGTTTATCTTGATTTTAAAATCATTTTAATGTAATCTGAAGCTCTTGATGTTAGCCCCAAACAGCAAAATGCAAATAACTGGCTTCTTTGGGTGCCATAGTCAGTGTTCCCATCAGTGGTTTGAAGGAACAAGCCTCCCTTCTCTTGTTTTCTCTGTGCTTAATAATGAATATATTTAGGCTACTGAACTACCAAATGAAAAAGGATTGACAGAAAATATGCACATGTTTTTGTGTTGGTTCAAGGAGAATTATATCTCTTGGAAAAGAAAGTGGTTTACCCTTTCTGCTCAGCAGTGTAAGTACTGCACAAAGCAATATATGAAACAGTCCAGTAAACAATTCACAGAGGCTAATTCACTCAGCACATACTGATCTGGATATAAAATTCCATTAGCTCTTGGCCTTCAGTCTGCATTGCCTTTTACACTTAAATCAGTAGCTTGCACTGTTCCTAGAGATCATTCTTATACTGAAGAACATCAATGAGAAGATCGTTGTGCTAAAATGGCCGAATTACTGGAACACACACACACACACACACACACACACTTTATTAAAATGATTCCTTTTTTACTTTATTTTATGTGTCTGTGTGTTTTACATATATTATGTATGTAACATAGGTGAACATACACCTATGTTCAACACCTATAGAACTCAGAAGCAAGCTAAGGACTGAGCATCTCTCCAGTCTCCCCATGATTTTTAAATGACCTTCTGCCTGATATGCATGTGAATCAATATGGACATGCTATTAAAAGTTGTTGTAAGCACACATGTGTAGAATTGTTGTTGATTTACATTTTCCCTGATCTGCTACTCACAGAAAAATTGGTATTTACAAGGGTACACTGGCATAGCGAAAATAATGTTGATTACATTTAAGTAATGTAAGCATGACTTGGAGAAGGTACAGCCTTATAACTCTCATACTAAGTACATAAAAAGGAATGGCATTTATGATGGCATTTGGAGATTGTTGCAAATGGATAAGTATAAATAAAGTTTCTAGCATAAAGCTTGTTGATCAACAAATGAATACAACTCTTTGTTTTATAGATTGTAGCTGATGTGGCTACAATGCAAAATTCATCTAAGTCTCCCAAACTCTTCCAGGTTTTTAAAAACAGTGTCAATATCTTCTTTTTCTGGGGGAGCTGCATGACATAACTGTTTTAAAGGGCTTATAGTCTTCATATACCCTTTCTTATTGTGTGGCCTTCTGTATGTTACCTAACTAGCTAGACCTTGTTATTTTTTTTTTTATTTAAATTAGAAACAATCTTATTTTGTATATCAATTCCAGTTCCCTCTCCCTCCCATTCTCCCATGCCCCCCACTGACCCTATGTCATGCCTTTTCTGCTCCATAAAAAGGGTGAGGCCTTCTATGGGGGATCATCAAAGTCTGTCACATTATTTGGGACTTTGTTTTCTT
The DNA here is from genome assembly GCF_943737965.1 of Phodopus roborovskii. NCBI lineage: Eukaryota > Metazoa > Chordata > Mammalia > Rodentia > Cricetidae > Phodopus > Phodopus roborovskii. Next base: position 11,269,038 of record NW_026126418.1, read on the forward strand.
TGAAAAGTTAAAATAAATAATAATAATAATAATAATAATAATAATAATAATAATAATAAAACAGTTCAATGTCCTCTCCATCACTAGTCCTACTAGAAGTTAGCAAATAAATAGCTTCAAATAATATAACTATCAAGATTTAAATTACTAGCATTACTATGAAGTAGTAGTAAAATAGATATTCACTGACATTGTTTGCCAGAATTTGTGATTTTGTTAATGTGCTTTTGTCTGTTCTGGTTTTGTTAATTGTTGGTTGTGGTTGTTGCTTATAGGACTCTAGACTAACCCCAGAACCACTTGTATGCTACATGAGTTTCTACCACTGAATGACAGCCATAGTCTTTTTATTGAATTGTGAAATATGTTCCCAATAAGTTAGCCAGACTGGTCTTAAAATTGCTTTTTTAACCCAGGACAATCTTGTACTTGTAGTCTGGCTGCCTCAGCCTCCAAAGTACCTGCAGTTTCAGGCACGTGTGACCACTGCAGGGCGATCTGCGTACATAAGGCACTCAGAGTCCTACTGGCAGCCGGTACTTCTTATATAAGAAGCCTCAGAGCATGCCCTTTCCGTGGAACTGTGTGGATGTGCTTATCTCTGTACTCAGCACCATTCCAACAATGAGTGTTTTGTTAAACTGCTCTAAATCAAGTGTCTTTGGTTTTGATTGCACTCAAAGCAGGATTGAAAGCAAGTGGGGAAGATTCCTCCATCTGCTGAGGGCCCAATATCTTTTAAGTCTTATCCTCAGTTTTCTTCACACAGTGCATTAATTTTACTACCCAGGAATAATTCATGTCCCAAATAGACCATTGGCGAGACCTCAGTTGTGACTGACAGCTTGATTCTGACATGTGAGAGACAATGAGTGAGGATACAGCTGTACCAAGCCTGGATTACTGACCCAGGTAAATTGTAAGATCAGATTCCAAGCCTCTGAATCTGCCATCTCTCTCTGTCTAGCATCCAGCTACCTATCGATCATTATAATCATATATTTATTTATTAATTATCTATCATCTCTTTTTATTTAAAATTAGTTCAGATTTATTCTGTTTTTCCAAATATGGTTTTTCTATGTTTAATAAAAATATAACTACAACAGCCGGGCGTTGGAGGCACATGCCTTTAGTCCCAGCACTCAGGAGGCAGAAACAGGTGTATCTCTGTGAGTTCGAGGCCAGCCTGGTCTACAGAGCTAGGTCCAGGACTGGCTTCAAAACTATAAAGAGAAACCCTGTGTACATACACACACACACACACACACACACACACACACACACACACACACACACACACACACAATTTCCTGCTTCCCTTTCCTCCTTTCAACCCTTGTCAAATACCTTTCTTCAAACATCTCCTATCACATCTCAAATCCATGGTCTCTCTTTTGGGTCAGTATTGCTACATATATGCATAAATATATAAATGCAAACTCAGGAGTCCATCTACTGTTGCTTGTGTGTAAATGATCCCTGTTAGGTGGTTCAAAACAGGGAAGACAAATTTCCACTCTCTCAGATGTCATCAGTTGCCTGTAGTTCTTTGCCTACGAGTAGAGACCATAAGATTTCTGCTTTTGAGTTTGCATATCTATTGTTGTTGTCATTGTTTTTGGGTATATAAGAAATTATACTGATATTATAAATGTAGCTTCCCTGTTATGTTTATCTTCTTTAAAATTTTTCATATTACTTTATACAATCTTCACTACATATTAGTACATTTAAAAAGTTGACCTATGCCTCATGTTATATGTTTCCCCTCATTGTCACTAGTAATAAAGAAGTTTGATTTACAAATATTACATCCAATATATGTCAACACATTATATCTTGACAATTATTTCTAAATTATAATATGGGTTAAAATCAATAAATTATATACAAATGGGTCCTAGAAAGCTCAAACATCTCAGAACCTTGCATTGATAAGAATAATATTCATCCATATTTATCAGATAATGTAATGCTCTTTTAGTGCCTGTCTTGATGTAATTACAGGTATTTATAAAAATCATACAATATAGAAGACAAAATACTTATAGTTGTGAAAGCATACTTAGAGTTTTACAAGACAATTTTTTGCATCTCTCTAGAGTAGCCTGGATTATGTTAATCATGACCAATGAGTAAAAAATAAACATCCTTGAAAGTGAGATAAGTAGGACTGACTGCTATGCAGAGCAACACAGAATTCAGAATCTGAGATATCTCAGATGAAAAAGATTTACTCCTAAGAAGTGAACACATTCATTACACAAAGTTCTTTTCTTATTTCTATTTATGTCATCTTTTCTGAAAATAGCCCAGATAAACCCATTCTGTGAATTCATGCCATAGGCTTGAATGTCTGTGCGGTCAGGAGAAGTACACAGAAATAGACAGAAACAGTTTATTAAAAACTTGAGGGATAGTAAAGCAGCAGTCTAATCAGTATTTCATGATTCTGTTTAGGTTTGAATGTTAGTTCTGTACAGTCCAGGAGAAGGTGCTATGGCTTGAAAGGTGAGAACAGAAAGAAAGAAGATGACACACTCAGTTACCAAGCCCTATCCCTTTTAGGCCAATGGAAGGAGCTATATACATGTACTGATTTTCTGAGAAAAATCAAACAATAAAGAAGGAAAGCAGTGCTTTTTCCTCCACTACTGTGCCATCCTGTTGCATAATATTATTAGTCTAAACACTTAGAGGATCTTTTATGTCTCCAGCATTAGTCTCTAAAACTAGGTATTGGGTTTACAACCCAAATATAAAATATAAGTCCCAAGTCCATCGAGATATCTGTGGTCAAATCATTTTGGCAGTTGTGATAACTCTAAGGCAAAAGGATGGTTTGGTTCAGGCCGAACTAACTGGATGGCTGAATAGTAAACCTATATTTATATAACATTAAACATTTGGTGAGTAGTTAACTAGATCTCTCTGAAACCGCACAGTGTCTTCTTTAAACAGATTTACTAATATCTATCTATTCTTCAAGAACTGCAAGAGTTAGAAGAGAGAAATAAAGAAGGTATTATATAGGAAGTCACTTATATTATAAACACAATACATGCTTATGCTGTATTACTACCTTGCAAATGACAAATGCAAACAATTGTCCCTACTAAAAACTTCCTTCTTTCCCAGTAACCACAGAACTTCACTCTCCACATATTGCATTTGCTAATTACTTCTCGTCTGAGGCAATTTTGGAGGTAATGAAAATTATTTGTTACATTAAAGAAGATTCCCTACTTCAGATTTTTCATTCCCAACTCCTGATGGTAACATTATAATGTAAGCAAATTATATGGGAGCATGAGAAATAAATAGATGACAAAAATGAAGAAGATGGCCTCAGTGTATAACACTTGTTAATGGAGCATAGTGGTAAGCATGGACACACTAAATGAATCATTTGTTCTTAGGGTCTGTTCTTTAAGGTGTCCTTTCATCACAAAGAAGACATTTTCAGACATTAAACTACAAAAAAAAAAAAATCAAAATTTTTACTAGAGAAAATGCCTCTCCAGTGTGACTTAAAAGCAGCACTGACTTCTATTTTCCCCACATTCTCATAGCTGTCAGAGATGCGTTCTGCCTTTCCTTTTGTAACTGACTTCCTTGTCACTAGGTTGATTTCTTAGGTCTTGTTATGACAACATTTAAACAGTTCAAAAGTACACATATATATATCACCACCATTCTTGGGGCCAGGAAATACAATGCATTTTCAGGATTTTCTTCTGAAGACTCATCTCTGCTCCTCTCTACAAAATTTTGATTTCTAGCAGTATTTTGGTGCTCTTTGATTACAGAATCACCATCCGGACCTCTCTCTGCATTGCCATCCTCTCCTTTCTTTTATCTATTAGATGTGAGGCCCATCTCAAGAGTATGATTTTATTCTGAGAATTCTAACTGCATTCCACGAAAAAGGCCACATTTCTAAATAAGATCATCTTCACAGATACCCAGAATTAAACCAGGGCATGTAATTTTAGGGGAGACTATGTTTTCTTTTTTTTTTTTTTTTTTTTTTTTGTTTTGTTTTTTAATTGGCCAGTACAAATCTGGCATGTTCTATTCTTTAGAAAACAAAGCATAAAATACTTGGAGCCTGGGAATATTGAGGCTGAATCTGGTAAGATTTATATGATCAAAATATCATGGAGTGAATTATATAGTAATTTAATTATCATACTACATTAATATTGAAACTTAGTAGAAACATTTATAAATGTTGAAAAAAATTCTTATTTTCTTACAGAATACCACAGTTTGTACAATAACACTAAAAACTTGAAGAAAACATTCATCTGGATGAAATTTAAGAACAAATTCTAAGAGAATGCAACCATGAAGTACTCTGTATGTATTATAAGATGTGGAAAAGAACAAATTCTAAGAGAATGCAACCATGAAGTACTCTGTATGTATTATAAGATGTGGAATGTTGTAAGAAATTATGGCTGTTCAGGTAAACGAAAGTTTTAGATTCTATCCTGAGGTCCATGACTTCAATAGGCCAGAAAAATTGGCTATGATTCCAATAACAAGCATGAGTTCCCCATTGAATTTACCTTACATCTACATGGATGACTATTGCCTGAATCGGTTCCCATAACACATTCTCCCAACTAACATCTTCTAAAACTCCCACAGCTAACTTGATTTTCAAGGACTGGCTCTCAAACTTACAGCTCTAGTTCAGATGCCCCATCTACTATGAAGCCGTCCCTGATCCTACTTCCTATACTGGGTCCTACTTCTCATAATCATTCAGTCCAAATCTGGGCTACATCCTTTAAGAATGTACAATGATTAAAATTTAACTTGTTTAATATTTGTATATTTTTTTTCTGTCCCAAGTAGAATATAAGTGCCATGAGAGCAGGAATTCATTTCTTTACTATCATTTCTCCTCTGTTGCACAGTGGATCCTCTACAAAACTTTAATTTACTAAATGAAAGAATAATACTGCCCACTATGTAGTAGTACACAGAGAGAAAAGTTTCAGTGATAAATATTCAATTTCTACATCATGTTCTTTATGCATTATAACATTTAATGTGTACTCTAAACCTGATGGACTCTATCATTTATCTTCTATCAGATGCACACAGTTCAAATGGTGTTCTTAGAGTCATACAAAGAGAAATGTGAGGCTTTAACTCAGTCTAGATTGACTTGACTCTAGGGAACAAGTGATTTAACAGAGGGAAAATATAAAGGAAAGAAATAGTAGTGGGCAACATCAATACTAGTATAGAAAGCCAGCTGGAGACTAAAACTCTCCCTTCCTTTATAAATCCTCTGTGGTGTTTCTAAAAGAAAATAGCTTCCCTTTGCCCCTGTGATAATTCTGTAGGTTCCTATGGATTTGAGATGGGAAAATACAAGGATATAGAAGGACTCAACTAGTGTTTCAACAATCTGGCTCAAAATAACTGGGGTGGGTGTTCACTTTTCATATGGGTAAATTTAATTAGCATTGTGGGTGGTTAAGAAGTGATGTAGACCTCTCGCTGCTGTGCAAAATCATCCAGGACTACATTTAGTATTTTCTGAATAAGATTTTTATCTTCTTAAAACTTGCAGTGAAATTTTTAGGTACCTGAGACACAAAAATTTGAACAAATACATTGGAAATAAATACATGTGTGAGAAATTTTTATTAACTCTGAAACCTATAGTTAGAAAGCTATCATCACCTACAACTTTGGACTGCAATACATTTCCAAAGTCTTTTTAAACCATGCAATCCAATCTCTCTCTTTCTCTCTAACAAATACACAGAAAGAGACAGAGACAGATATGGAGACAGAAGAGTGACAATAACATACATACAGAGAGACAGAGAAACAGAAAGACATATTGTAGGGTACATAGGAATGAGTATACTTAAAGATTAAGTTATATTCTTTATAAGTAAAATAATAAGAAAATGGAAATTGTCTGATTTCCAGTTGAGCCAAAAAAAAAAAAATTCCCAGTTGAGTCTTCTTCAATCCCACTTGAGTTTTGTACTGTTACATTACAATGGATAATTTATGGGATATTTGTTCCTAAGTCATCATAAAAAGCCAGAAGTATGAGCCAAAAAGTTATCTTCAATCCACAGCAATGAGTACCTGGTTGATCCTCATTTAAAGTATGATACTTGGTTCACACACACACACACACACACACACACACACAAACAGTACAAGTATATACACAGCATGGTGACATGCTTGGAATGAAAGAAAGCATCAAGGGAATAGAAGGCTAGATATGAACAAATGGAAAAAACAAAGCAAGCAGACTATAGCTGTGGCCAAGCTTAAAGCATGAAAGGGATAGAAAACGTTTACATTCTGGAACCCAATGGGAGGTTTTCAATGATGGAGGGTAAAGGCATGGATGCCATTTCAAGTGCTCATATAAAACTTCTGATTTGAATTAACTGTATGGAATCAAGGGCCACATATGAATGCCACCAAGGCCATCTCTGCAGTCTAGTGATAGAGGCTTGGACAATGGGAGCATCATTACAGTGGAGTGGATGGGCAGACAGATTGGGAAGGTTTAATGAAGTACTAGATGCAGTGTATGGGGAAAACATAGTCTAGATGAGTAGTTTCAATGATTTATCAATATGAAGTAACAGTTACCTAAATTGAGGCATTCTCTACTCTTCTACAATCATGAAGCAGAAATTTAAAAAATTTAGTCTGTGAAAAATTGCTTACTGTCCAGCATCATTGACTTTTGGCAAACAAGGGGCAAAAGGCACGGCAATTTTAATTTATTGTTTTAAAATTAATTACCCTGCTTTCTCAGAATCTTGTTGGCCTACAAATTATAAATATAAAATGGCATAATGACCCTAGAGTTCTTCCGTTAAAAAATTTATTTCAAAGTGAGACATAATGTGTTATGTAAGGACAGCCCAATAATGCTGAGGCCATGCTATTTGTTCCAGTACAAGATGGAAATTACACTGTCAGATTTGCCATTGCACCCTGATAAAATCACTGTTGTAAAACCAGAAGTGATAATATTGCAAGCAATTGTTTAATGATATGCTACATTATGATATGACATATTCATCATATGCTATAAAAATAAACCATTATAAAATATTAGCAAAAAATATGTGTGGCACCATTTTCTCTATAAATACATTATCAATAGGGAAAAATCTATATATCTTCACACTAAATTATTAAAAGTGATTGTTTCTTATTGGGAAATGTCAGAGCAAGTCTTATGAGAACTTATATGTGGATTTATGACCAATATTGTGACATAGAATAAGTAGTATTTTCAAAGAAAGGAGATGAAAGAATAAAAAAATAAATGTTAAAAAAGCATTCTTTATATCTAAATAGATGAATAAACACAATATCCTTTACACAATACAGATGCACTAATTTAACTGATGTCACAGTTAAGACTAAGACAGACTTTACTAATTAAAAAATTCACCATGGTTCCAAAGACACATTAGCATGATTAGCATGAAGAGTGTGGGTCTTTCCATGTCTATACCCTTTCACCTATACATATGGAAAGGTGGGGGCTCAGCACCTCAGGATCTCCAGATATTACCCTGAGACTTTCCTTTCCTAATAACATTCATTCAGGATAGCCTGCTAAGAGTCAGGCCAAGTGTATTTAATCGTGTTTCCTCCACAAGCTGCTGGCATGGGCCCTTGTTTCAACTGCACTTTTATTATACCATTCAATTTAAAATCTTTTGCTTTCCTTCATGTTATTTGAATATTACTTAATCTCAAAATAGATATTTAATTCCATAATAAATAATTTATCCATATTTATTGGTTGTCGGATAATCAAAATCTAAAGCTATGGAGTTATATTCTTAGGTGTTTCTAAAAGCAGTCATATATACACCAAACAATGGGTGAACAGAAAAAAATATTCCTATTCACAAATTATATCCAAATCTGAATACCTAGATCTTCTGAGTAATTATGCAAGACTATGGGAGAAAAGATATATTGTACAGATAATATTAAATTAAGAACTTTGAGGACTAAGGAATTGGCTCAGTTGATAAGTACTTACTGACCAAGAATGAGAGTTGCATATCATACACCCATCTAAAAGCCACGTCAGGTTGCCTGCAACTTTAAACCAATGTTGGCAAAGAAAAAAACAGTGGGATCTAAGATAATATGATTATAGCTAAATTAAAGTCCAGTTTTGACTATAGAGCCTATCTCAAAATCAATTGTTAGGAAGACACTTGACTTCATGTACTGATCTCCTTACTCATAAGCATGTGCATATGCATGTACGGTACACTTGCACATATACATGATCATGTACATACACAATAAATATCTTAATATGGATGATTACTTTGGATTATCCTCAACCAACATAATGAATTGAAGAAGAAAATGAGAATGAAGGCATGGGCATTACATCATATCTAGGTGGAGGAACAAGTCATGAAATGCAGGTAAATTTTGGAGCTAGAAAAAGCAACAAAAATGATGTCTTAGATGTTTCCACAACTGTCTAATATCAGTGATCTGTGTTATCAGTTTGATTTATATACAATGTCAGCCCATAAGCAGTATATTCATTGTAACAGACCCATGGTAAAGGTCAAAAGCTGGTTCCTGAATCTGACTCAGAGAAAAGCCAATTACCATCAGAGATAGCAGCAATGATGATCTAGATCCAGGAAATAATATACAATGTTCCCTCTTCCACCTGTAATTCTGTGAATTGTCCTCAGAGAGCTAGACATTTGACCACTAGTGCTTCCTTTAGTTGATCCTTTCCAGGTTAATAGGGACTTTCAACTAATTCCCTTAAATGCTTCCTGAGATGTCATAGATCCTGAAGGTGAATACTCTGGTTTCCTTCAGTTGATGTGGCAAAGCACTCAGACAAAATGCATATAAAAGGAAAAAAATGGTTTATCTGTCTACCACTTCCAGATCCACCATAAAGATATTTCAGGACTGGAACTTAAGAAAGGAACATAGGTCCAGGAACCCCAAAAGAATGCTGCTTGTTATGTCCCCTCTAACTGGCTTTCTTGTACTGCACATCACATGAACTCTTCTAGTCCATGACAGTGCCATGCCCACAATAGGCTGGGCTCTTCTACATCAAATTTATATGAAGAAAATCCCTGCACACAGAGCAACCTGATAGGCAATTATGCAATTGCTCTCAGATGACAATCATTTAGGTCATGTTGACTGTTCATGATCTTACAGAGTATTCATAAAATTATTTTAAGGTGTGTTACATGTGTTTATGCTGTAGAGCATTTGTTTTAATGATGCAAGGATATGCTACATCTTTAAATTTAATTTAATTTTTTTTTATTTTACTTATCGATCCTAGTTCCCTCTCCCTACCTCCCTCCTTCTATGTCTCTCTGCTGCCCCCTCACATGCACCACGAACAGGCTCCCCTCCCAAACCCCCCACTCCACATGTACAGTGATGCCATTCAGTAGAGGTCATTTAAATCTGTCAAGTCATTTGAAGTAGGGACTAGGACTTCTCTCCTGTCTCTAGGTTAAGGCAGTACCCCTCCATGGGGGATGTGCCCTCAAGGTCCTTTTGTGCACCAGGAATACATCCTAGTTCCACTGTCTGAGGTCCCTTAGACTGCTCAGTCCTTCCAGCTGAGACCTATGTTCAGGGGGCCTGAGTCAGTCCCATGCTGGATTTCCAGCTATCAGTCTGGGGCCCATTAGCTCCTAATTGTTCAAGTCAGCTGTCTCTATATTTTCTGCAGCCTTGTCTTGTCCTCCCTCTCTTCCTCTGGATTCTAGTTTGGCTCAGTGTATAGTTGTGGGTGTTTGCTTCTGTTTCCAACAGGTACTAAATGAGTGTTCCATGATGGTGGATAAGTTAGCTGTTGATCTAATTAACAGGGAAGGGCATTTCAGGTAGCCTTTCCACTGTTGCTCAAATTGTTAGTTGGAGTCAGTCTCGTAGGTCTCTTGACATTTCTCTAGGTTCAGTTTTCTCTTCAATCCTATAATGGCTCCCTCTTTTATGGTCTCTCTCTGTCTCCCTCTTGCTCTCTCCCTCTCTCTCTCTCTCCCCTCTGTCTTTGTCTGTCTTCTATTCCTTCCCTGACTCAATCTTCCTAGTCCCATGTGCTTTGTTCTCCTCCACTTCTTTTTCTCCTAGTTCCCTCCCCACTCACTGCCCCATCACTCCCATTGCTCTAGAGAACTTGTCCCTTCCCCCTTCTGTGAGGGACCTTCTATGAATCTCTTCAAATTTACCTTGTATCCTAGTTCCACTGGCGGTGGGAATTATAGGCTGGTGATCCTTCGCTCTAGGTCTAAAATCCATGTATCAGTCGAAAAACCAAAAATATAAAAAAAGGGGGGTTTGCTACATTCTTTTATGTTTTATTTATTTAACTCTGTGAAGCTGTGTTACTTTGAATGGCTAAAATACCTGATGATCTTATAAAGAGATGAACAGCCAATAGCAAGGCAGAAGAAAGACAAGTAGGACTGGAAGGCAGAGAGAATAAATAGGAGGAGAAATCAGGGAAGGGAGAAGGAGCAAAATAGAATTAGAGGAGGATGTCAGAGAATAGACACCCAGACACCCAGCCAGTCATGGAGTGAAAGTAACATATATAGAAAAAAGAAAAGTAAAAAGCCCAAAGGCAAAAGGTAGTGTAAATTATTTAAGAAAAGGTGGAAAGAAACAAGTCAAACCAAGGCTGGGCATTCATAAGTAAAAATAAGACTCTGTGTCATGATTTGGGTGCTGGGTGGTGGGTTCCCCCTCCCCAAAAGACCAAAAGAGTAAAAAGTAAATAAAACAACAGTACCAACGTTAATACATCTAGTTTCTGGTGAGATACAGAATTTGTACTTCTTTCTTGATGCCACATAATGCTACTCTCAGACAACAGAAATTACTTTTGGAGGGCAGACTGCTGCTGTTCTATTTAGGCTCTCTACACAAGCTATGGTGAGTGAAACAAATTGATTGAAAGTCATTAAAACTCTATGAACTCTTAAATTATTGCTGCTTATTTGGTCTTGAAGATGAGTTTTTCAAAAAGGTAACAAGTAAGGAAATGTAAATAGACACTGAAAATTGGGACAGGTGGGAAAGCAGTTGCTGTGGTTCCAACTGTGGTGAACTGGAACCCAGGAACTTCCAGTGGGTAAGTGTAAAGCAAGACACTGTCTGAGCTCACTCTTTTGCATAGTTCCTTTTTCCTTGCTTTGTTTGCCTACCTCAGTCCCCTGCCCCTGAGGCTGTGTCGTAAATAAATTACTTGAACCATAATTTTACTTTAGCTTCTGCTTCAACAGAACTGGACCTGTGTCATTTTCCCTACAGCCATAGAGCAACTTGGCTCAGTACTTTAATGACCAGATGGCTGTTTGGACAGCAAAACTGGTATAAATATCTTTAATTACTAACATAAAATAAATGCAGTATCCCTATAGGAAAAGAGCTCATTGGTGTTCAAAATAACATTGTCCAAAATAATGTCATTTCTTACTCTTTCTTCCACTCTAACCCAAACACCCTAACTTTTTTTTTCTTTTCTTTTTCTTTATATTTTTTTATTTGAACTTGATCACATTGACCTCACAGAATGTTTGTTACCTTTGCCCCTGGAACTCTAAGATTCAGGCACATTTATATGTTTTCTTCTGTTATAGTTTTTGACATATACATACCCATCAAGGCTTTTAGGGACTGTTTTACACTGTCTTCATTTCATTTATTATTAAATAGGCAATAAGCTCCACAAAACAATCTCTCGATGCCTTTTGTGAAGTGCAAATCAAGTATGAACCCTATTAAGTTCCTGAATGAATACACACATAATAGATTAAAGGTGTTGAGGGAATGGGAGATTCAAAATTCTCACTATGGAAGTCTAATTTATAATCACATACATGAGGCAAAGTTGTATGTTGCAGGCTTATATCAGGTGATCACTTAGCTGTTACACTATGGAGGTAACACACTGATTTACCTGTTCACAGAGTCAGCAATCATGAAGAAAATCCAGATTTTTCTACCATTACCATGTAAAAAATAATGTACTCACTTATGTCTTATTTGTCACTCGGTTTATCATTTGTGTTTACATCTCTAAGCAAAACTCCTAGTAATATTGTCTATGATTTTCTATCACAGGTCATATTCAACCACTGTGTAAATTATCCATTCACCATTGTGTTTCTGATAAAGGCATTGATGAACATTATGATAATTTTTTTTACTGATAATGTGTTATACTGTGCAGATTTTAAATTGCTTCACATTTGCCATATAATCAAAGACTAAGATAAAGTTACACATAGTATTATCCTGATCCTGCCCTTGTAGTACAGTGGTGTCAAGCTAAAATATTACACAAATAAATTTTGACACTTGTCTCCTCTAAAAATATATTTTGATCTTGAACATGGGAAAGATGTAAAGGCAGGAAAATGCAATGCATAATTGTTAGAAAGCTAACTAAGTGGAAAAAATGCAAGCTGAAGACATTAAAAATCAATTTAGAAACAAAAAACATTTTCATCAGACCTAAGAATTGAGGTCATAGGTACATCCCTATTACCAAGACAACACAGAAAATGAGACTTGTAGAAAATAATGAACAATTAGCCTAGTAAATTTATTTCTTTCCATTTTATTCCAAAAAGAGCTCGCTTAAATACATATTTTCTCATACATATTTACATACAGACAGACACATATGCAGAAAAATGTCCTTCCTGAGAATAAATCAAGTAAGCCCCAGTGATGCTAAAATCCAAAATGCCATGCTGGAAAACATGAAGGGCTTTACTGAAATGGATGTGGACTGCTTCCTTCTCTGAGTCATCAGGTTTTAAATAGAAATGAGATAGTAAATTTCTGCCCGCATCACACTGTGTGTCTTCTCTGATTCACTACTCTCATTCATCTTACTGCTCTCTAATTTGTAAAGATGCAGGCAATGTATAAATATTCATGGCAGCTCTGGAAATAGACTTCATGGTGCTCAGTCTTCCGTTATAAATGGGCAGAACATCAAATAGAGCTAGAGATGAGTTTCAAAACGATACACTTGGCTTGTTACTTAATGAAAAAAAGAGAATGGTATGCTTATGTCAGAGAATAGTTTCACAGCACAATCTGTGAGCAGGTTTCCTGACTATAGCTTAAACCAATGGACCTCAAATCTGTGCACACCAGTGTCAATTAAGGAGGCAACCTGGTTACCAATGTATATATCTAGTGTTTCCAAGTTAATCTACTCTAAAAACAACTCAAATAATGTTTCCTATAGACTTGCATGCTTCATCACTTTTTTGGACAGCTTGAGCTTGTGGTACTGTTTTGGTGAAGCAGTAAGACCTTTAGGATGTAAACAGTTATTGGAGGAAGTGTGTCACTGAGATCATACCTTGAAGCTTCACAGTAGGATGTCACTTCTTGTTCACACTTTGCTTCTAAAGTGAGGATACAATGTGGACTTCTTGACTCCTGATTCTGCCACCATGACTTTTTTTTAGTGCTGCCATGGCTTCTACATCTCCAAAGATACATGGCTCTGGAACAGTAAACCACAATAACCCTCTTTCCCTTAAGCTGATTATGCTAGAGTATTTTGTCACAGCAAAAAGTAAAGCAACTATAATCACATAAGTTTATCCAAGTTTAGACCTGAACTTACAAGGATAATATTCAATTAATTGAAATGGAAATATACTCAAGATATGTTACAAAACAAAGAAGAGATTCATGAGCTATTTATTCCATCTTAGAAGACTTGAGCGCTGCCTTTTCAGAAGCCTAATGGGTCTGGGGGTAAATGATAGGGGAGTTGACACTTGGGTATACTGGCTTTATACTACGTACATATCTAAGGGAAGGAAGTATGTTGAAAAGCCATGGATTACCATGGTTACAGAATAAGAATGTAACCTCTTAGGTTTTATTTTTGTTGTTACATGTTTTTTGTTTGTTTGTTTGTTTTTTGTTTTGTTTTGTTTTGTTTGGGAAGTTGTGCAAAATAGGTAATCCACTTACTGGAATAATATTTTAAATGTTTTGGAAACATGGAAGATCAGTTATTTTGGGGTTCAAAGGGAATGAGTTTTCATCTGGAACCCTATGGTTCCAGGAAATCAAACCAGTGACATTAATTCACTTATTTATTGCTGAGAAATCAGACAAGTAGAAGAAAAATCTCTTCTGAGTTTAATATGCTCGTTCAATCACGTTTTGATTGAAATTTTCTTGTTTCATTGTTTCTGTCATCCCAGCATTGATAGGAAGAACCAGACTCTGAATCCACCCAGTCAGAAAAATGAGTAGGGACAAAAACAGCATTTACTAAAACTTTGTGTATCTTTCAGTTCAAGCATATCATATAGTTTGGACAGGTACTTGATCTTAACATCTCTGTCTCTGTACATTTAGTAGCTGTATCCAACAGACTAAGATAATTAATTTAGGGTCAAATGCTGAACATACACACATGCATGTGCACGTGTACGTACTCACACACACACACACACACACACCCACACACGCACGCGCGCACACACACACACACATAATATCAAAAAGAGTTGAGGTGCAAACTTCAAACTCTGAACCTCAACCTCTCGAGGAACCTAACAAGCAGATTGCTTTGCCCACTAGTGTCCAAGTGGGAGACAATCAACTACTTCAACATTTTGTGTGGAAAAACATCCAGGGCTTGAAAAATCTTAGCTCAGGCTCAGGCCCCACCACCAGCACCAGGTGACTCACAAGTACATCTAACTGCAAAGCCAGGGAAATGGAACTTTCTGACACTCCATCTGAAACATTTAAACATACCACTCACATTCATATACGTAATTAAAACTAAAAGAAATCTTTAACAACATTAATATCCAAGGAAGTAAATATTGAGCAAAAAAAAAAAAAAATGGTTTCTTGAATCTCTCAAAACAGTGCCCCCCAAAAAGGAGGAAAGCATGTGACATAATCCAAGTCTGAAAACACTATGAAATTAATAGTATTTGTTTTTCGTTCTTCATTGTTTGCATCAGTTTTGGACATAGGCAGATATGGCACTCTGAGAAGGAAAGTAGATATTTTAGAAAATTCCTTAAATAAGTTTTCCTAAACACTATAAAGCAAAACAACAACAACAAAAAAGACAAGACAGAGTAAGTTAGTGCAACTTAAATATGAGTCTCTTTACGCTAAAAATTTCCATTGGTTCATTTCCCATTATTTCTCATATATGAACTTGACAATCAGATCAATAGAAACTGGATATTGGGTATATTTTTAGTAAACAGTTGTTTTCCAGTAAAATTTAAGGATAAGATAGTTATTCATTCCCTCTCGTAATGCCAAGCTGGAGAATATACCAAGATTTTTTTTTTGAAATAATATAGAAATTCAGTTTACAAAATCCTGATCATGGCATTACTTATCTTGGTATGCTTGAAATGGTAAAACTCCACTGAGAACTGCTCTGGTTTGTGAACAATGAATTCATGACTCTCATAATAGAACTCCATAGTTTAGTTTAACCTATTTGAGAAATTAAAATGTCTTTTCATTTTTACATAGTTTAGGTAGGATATAAAAATACTGTTTTATGACATATAACATGTGTAATGAATAGAAATTTTATTTCCAGAATAAAAGTATGATTGCAAAACAAAAATTCTCACAGGTGTACTTACTTCATTCACCTAAAATTAACATTAACCAATGAGTTAATATGAAGAATTGGAATACTGATGATGAAGGCCATAAGAGACCCAAATGCCTAAAATCAGTTCCTTTATGGAAAACATGATGACTTTAGTCTCATATCAGGGTAAGCAAGCATATATTCTGGAAATAGGTTCATTTTAAATTGTGTCAGTATTTACTATTATGTTCCACCAGGAAAGTTTCTTATCATCTCCATATGTTAGTTTTCTCACCCCCCCCCCTTTATTTTGCTCATATCTTGTATCATCATTTATAACAAGCTCAGGACATTACATAGAACAGAGTTATCACCAAGAAAGTTAGCTATAATTATGGCAATTGTACTACCATAAAATTTGTTCAAATGTAGGTGAAAACTCTGAAATAAATTGTACATATTGGATAATTACAACTACTAATAATAAATGTGCACATAAAAGCTGGCAGAAATTTTGTCAAAACATAAATAATGACTCCATTTAATGAGAAGTACTTCTCTTCTATGTTTTATCCCTTGTTTCCTATATGTGTACACATGTGTAATGGCAAAAAATATCTTCATAAATAGTAGAATAAAGAGGTTGCTGTTTCTGTGTGAACAGTTCAGTGAAGGTGCTGCCTAGTTGATTTGAGGGGAGTGAACCTATCCAAGTAATGGACATTCTGAGTTCCAAAGGTGACCCCTTGTTGTGCTCAGGTCATTGCTGTAATTATTATTGGTGTTCTGCCAAAGCAAGTGACTGACACTTGCACTCTTTACTTCTCTTGTATGCTGTTGGTCACAGGGACTTGTGAGAAGACAAGCTCATTGAAGGTCATCTGGTTATACACATTGCTAATTATCCACAACTTTCCTGACATCATACTTCTTTGTTAACCACAACAAAAGATTGATTCCCCAGCCTCTGCTCTGGGACAGCCTCTGCTGTCCTCTTCAACCCTTTCCATAAACAAGGACATTTTCTGCATTAAGACATTACTTATTGCTATTATCATTCATTCAAAAATTAGGGAACTTTCCATTCAATTCTTGGTGTGTGACTGCATCCCTAGGAAAGGAATTTGGAGATATATAAGTTGAAAACCAATTTTTAATCAAAAAAATTACAACTTTTGATATCTCCAGTGCTTTCTTTCTTTTTTGTAAAAGGAACTCACACATTCCATCCTCTATATTCTGATCCCTTTGAAAATAGAACTTAAAATAATCAATATTTAGCTGAGTAAAATCTGTTGCAGTGAGTCTGAAAGCAAGTGGAATGGATTCCAATAAAACATTAGGATTCATATATTTGGTAAGGCAATATTCTTTAACACAAATTGATTATACTGATAAACATTACACAGAATAAATTCAAGAGAACTCAGAAAAAACAATTTCTAATAGGCAGACCCCATGCAAGGACCCTATAATTTATTTTCCTATCTATCCCTATTATCTCCCATCTATTAATTTTTATTCAAGGATGGATCAGAATTAAATGAAGGTGTGAATTTATAGTCTTTAGGCTTATTTCTAAATGTCTATCATTGAAGAAGACACTGGATTAGAGCCATAACCAAAGTTCTCATATTCCATTTCACATTACTGTAACAGTACAATAAGGATAATATTTCAGAGATTCCTGTTTGGACCACACTTCTGATAACAGTGTATTCATGATCCACAGATTATGTTCTATGTTTAAGAAGCCGGAGAGATGTGCTTACTACACACACACAAAAAGTGGTTCTATCTGGCATACCTAGATGATAGAGTTTACACAGATTTTTATACAATATGTTTGCCCAATTTTGATGTGACTTTGTCTTGCATATTTGTAAGTTGTTACAAGAAATGAATCATCCATACAAATGATCCTCTACTGCACCATAATCTTATGGTTACCATGTGAATTGTGCAAATGTGACCAAAACCATTCATTGTTTCTCTTACCTGATTCTTTCTCTTCTTAAAATTGGTTTCCTATTTTTAATACAATTATTTTCTTCAAAAAAGATCACCTGCCCATTTTGTACTGGATTGTAGTTATCATTTTGTTCTTATTTTGTATTGCATTTGATTTAAGATATTGGGTAGTCCAAGAAGGCCTCAAAAGTATTATATAGCCAAGAATAACCTTGAACTTCTGGACCAGTTCCTTCTACTTGTCAAATACTGAAACTTCAGACATGTATTTCCACACCCAGCCAAATCATAATTGTTACAAGTCTCCAAATGTTCTATTTTGGATACTTAAAAAGAAATGTGAGAACTATTAAGTGATCTCACACCAAAATACTCACAGAATGTCTGCAAGAACCAGACAGGAGGCTTCCATGTTAGCACTGGGTGATATTCTGTATCTTACAATGTGAGCCCAAAGAATGTTCATGAAATTAAGGATATGTAACTTTATCATATTAAGTCCAAATATTTGTCATTTCAGCAATGGAGTTAATTTTCTTTTGCTTTCTTAATTTCCATTTACTATTTTCTCATTAGCTATTAGGAAGTAGATAACTATTCAAAAGTAGAAGGGAAAGTTGATGAAAGACCTATGATAATGCATGTTATATAAATTAGGAACTAGTTCAGATGCCTAACTGAAAAAAAATTATCAGACTGGCTGCAAACCATATACCATCACCAGAAGTGAAAAATAAACGAGTACACGGATACATGAAGGCTTGGAGGTGAATTTATTAAATGCAGAGACCATTAGCAGGAGAGCCTGGGGATATTATTAATTGATATAGTGATGAATATTTTTGTTTCCATAAGCAAGAGAAACAAATGAGAAATAAACATGTCAGAGAATAAAACCTAAGAATTTTCATTAATATAAGCATCAACTTTGGTAAGAGTATTGAAGCCAGTGGATCTCATCAAATCTCATTATGTAAGTTAGTTGATAATTGTCTTGCTTGCCATGTAGAAGGAGCAGTGAGGAAAATAATACTGCTGTTCAGTGTGTCATGTTGTGTTTTCTATAAAGGACAGCGTCTTTAAGTCCAGCAAATTCAGGACAGGATAAAAGCAAGAGATGAAAAGAAAAGCAGCAGTGCACAACATGAGGGCTATAAAAATACACAGATGTCTCTTTGGGTGTTTCTTCTTCTTCACAGCACAATATCATCTAGCTTCATGAATATCTAAGAATTTCAGATTTCAATAACTCTCTGGAAATTATTTTCCAAAAGAAATACTGACAGATAGATAAAATATTAAATATGGGTTTTGGATCTACTGTAATCATTTGTAAGATAGCTGATGAAACCATGGTTTTGCTCCTTCATTTCTTTCTAACACTTGCCTGACAGTTTTAGTTTATATTAAATACTGCCTTGATTTCTTTTCTTATTTTTTAATTGGTTGGTGTACATAATTTGTAAGGAAGAGAAGCAGACATGAAGGGGGATATGAATGGAAGTTAGGGAACAAATGTTAGGAATTTGCTTTCTTCTTGTTCCACATAGAAGCAATGTCTTTCTTGTTTCTGTGGTGTTGCATACTACAGTCTGGCTGGCCAGCAAACTCCTGAGTTGCTCTTTTCCTAAGGGATTACAGATATGCACCTGGCATTTTTATTTGACTTCTCGACATCTAACTAAAGTTGTAGGGATTACCTTGCAAACACTTCACCTAACAAGGTATGACACTGGCCCTGTCTGGGTTTTTAACTGCTATATGTTACTGCTCTGACTCATCACTATACATATGATTGCTATAAGTAAAAAATCTTAAGTGATAGACTTTGAGTTACACTATTTTCCACTTTCAAAATAAGCAAGATTAAGCAAGCCCACCTCTCACAGAATATGAAGTTTAGTTTGCCTTGTGAAGAATGCCTCTGTATTAAATTGTTTGTACTCTATACCCCTATGCTGACACACATGATCTGATGGGACAGGGATTGGTAATAGAGACTTTAGGGAAGTACACAAATTTAAAATGAGGTAATAGAGCTGGGCCTTAATATAATACAAATGGTTGTCTCTGTAACAGTAGTTATCATAAAAATCCTGAGAAAGCCACATGTGGACACATCTCACAACCAAAAAGTTCTTCTTGCTGTCAAAAAGCTCAGAACACAACCACTTTCAGACATGAATGCCAACAGAATCTTGATCTTAAAACCTTACCTTCTAGAATTTGGAGAAAATGTCTACTGTTTGAGGAATCTAGTGAGTGTGACACCTGTTTGGCAGACCTGCTGCTTGACAGTACCTCAAAACTTAGGTGGCTTGGAAGAAAATTGCAGACAATAGGGTGAAATGTAGACAGTCAAAACAAAGGAGTAGGTAAGAATGGTGATTAAATATTAGATGTTCAGAAAATAAAATTAAATATCAGTGAGCAAATAATTTTACATTCATATATTCATAGATTTTAATCTCATAAGCAAAGCTTTTTTGAGAATTTCATCAGGTTTCATGACGATGAATTTTAAAATTACGCCAGTATTTACTTTCCCACAGTACAGACAAATTCATGGTAGTGTAGGCATGGTTGCACAGAGGGATATGAAATACATTGAGAAATATGTCAGTGAATAGACTAAGTATAAAAATTATGTTCTACTAATACATTAACCATAGATGTATAAAATATTCACCTGTTCTTACTGTAGAACACTGAAGATCATTGCACTTAATTTTTACAAGTTGGCAATCTCTTGAGTGCTCCAACTTCCCTGATAGTTCAAGGATAGAGATCTTTAAAACATATAAAACATATTCCTTAAACTCTAATACCAGAAATTTGATGTAGTTACATTGTCTATAGTGATCTGCACCATAGGACAAATGAGACATTTAAAAATGTCTACATTTATTATACCCCATTATAATTAATACCTTAAGATATCTATTTTACTGTAGATATGCCTATCCTTCAGTGTTCATTTTCCTAGGTTACAGATGGCTTATCACGTACAAAGGCCTGCACATAACAAACTTAAAGGAAAGAAACTTTGACCTATGATTTCAGTGCTTGGAGATTCTAGACTGAAATGAATTCAATATTCCTTGAGGTCTGGGCAAAATATAGCTCAGGTCTCTCCAGTAATAAATTATCCTGTGATTTTAAATAACAAGGACTATAGACATTTCTAGAAAACTGACCTTTTAATGTTTTAAAATAGCAAGGAGACTAAATTCTCATACCAACCACCATTCATAGAATTAGAACTAAATTTCAGATAAATTTGTTTTTCTCAAGGCATGCCCATGTGCAAGAGAAAAGAAAGCATACTGATAAAATATTAACATAGAACTTTGATGATGGAATTTAAACACTAGCTTTTGCCAGTATTCAAGATATGCATGAGAGTCAAGAGATTTTATTCAAAACCTAAAAAAGGAAATGGAATATAAAATATGACTGACTTCAAAACTGGAGTTGAAAATATGTATTTGTGAAGCACAAGGATAATAAATCAAGCTTCAACTTAGGGGATGTGACTTCAGATTTCTACTTCATGACACTTGCTAGTTTCCCTCTTGTGATGTAGCAAACTTCCATATGTATCTGTCCTTTGCATGTTATATAGCATCTCTACATTACAAGATACTTTTAATTTATTATAACTTCTTATTTTACATATCAATCCCAGTTCCTTCTTCCTAACTCGATGCCCCCAAGTCCTCATCCCACCACTACCACCCTTGCACAGGGAGGGTGATGCCTTCCAGAAGGGATCATCAAAATCTGTCCAGTCATTTGGAGTAGGGTCTAAGCATACCCCCCTGCCTCTAGGCTAAGGGAGTATTCCTCCATGGGGAATGTTCTCCCAAAGTCCTTTCATGCACCAGGGATACATCCTGGTTCCACTGTCAGAGGAAAGAAGGCATGATACAAGGAGGAACCTAAGAGATTCATACATGGTCCTTCATACATGATACTTATAAACTACTACATCTATAATTTTTGTATTATCACAAGGTGAAATTTTAGTAGTTTATTGTTATTTGTGTTATTTTGTTTGCTTTTTAAATGTTAGCCATCAAACCCAATTTATATGTCAACTTGGTGCTCTACTAATTAAATATATTATCTGCTAAAGTAGCATTTTTGTTGAGTTGCTATTGATAATGAGAAAGTAAATAAATATGCTGACAAGATGGCCAAAGGAATTTATGACCAAGAATCACAGCCTGAGTTCAATCCCTGGAATCCACATGGTGGAATCATAGAAGTGACTCTTACATGTTGTACTCTTACCTTCACCTGGTCACCATGGAGCCTTCATACTCTTCCCACATATGCATACACATTTACAGACAAAATATAGTGCTATTTGGCCTAATGTCTTTGTTGCTGCTCTTGGTGAAACACTTCAGTTTTTCTGCTTTGTTGCTAACAGATTTGATCCCATAGCTTGCTGGGAAAGGAAAAATAATCTGACTTACTTTAACTAATGGGATTTGAGAAAGAACTGTGTATTGAGTCAAAGTGGTCATAATCATGGTCCCACTGGATATTCTTTGTCTTTGGCACCAAACCATATTTTTAAAAATGAAGGCAGCTTCTGTGCATAGTACCAAGAGTTAATGAGTATGTAACAGGGCAGTGCTACAGGCAGCCTATGATGAACAGCAGCATAAAGAAATCAGAAAACTTTGTGTTTCAAGAGTTTGAGATTTGTAGAGTGTTATTATAAAATCCCTTAGTCTACCTTGATTCTATATGAAGTAATGAAAAAGAAGATGAAAGAAAGGCACACTAATCTTATTTTATACACCTTATTTAAGTGTATTATAGCAGAATGCATGCTGATATGGGACAGATTTTCACAATAAGATAACTAGAATTATGGCAGTGGACCATTTATAACCACATAACTTGATGGCAGTGCAGGAACACATTACTATTTACCCATGGTTATCATCTCAACTGTACTTTCAGGCTTCAACAAAGTTAAAAAGTCATCTTCTCACAAACAGACATTTTGGGGGGAAATATTTGTGAGTAGAGAGAAGTAGGAGAAAACGAGGGAGAGGAAAACACATGCAACCAGGAAGATTGAGCCCGGTTAGGAATAGAAGACATGTGAGAGAGAGAGAGAGAGAGAGAGATCATTTTAAAACATTCTTATCAGAAGTATTTAGTCATACGTTTACAAATTTCCTATTTTAAATCAACAAGAACACAGAGATTTCAGAGAACATTTTAATCAGTAAACTATGAATGAAATGTTATATGCAATCATTTTTGAAATGAGAAAAACAACATGAATATTCAACAATAGTAGATGTGAGAAATAAAATCTGGGATATATTTAAAACAAATAAACAACATATAAAAAGTCATAAAGAAATATTTAACAATTAGGATATTTATAAATATATTTCAAAGAAAAAATAATATATAACAAGACTTAATTATTATCAAAAATACACACATGATTATAAGTACAACCAATTGATGGTATCTTTTGCTTTACAGAAACTTTTAATTTCATTAGATCCAGATGATCTTAGTGTCTGCACTATTGGTGTCCTAATCAGGAAGTTGTCTCCTGTGCCAGTGCATTCAAGATTATACATTTACACAATGAATTAATACTCTGCTGTTAAAACAGTGACATACAGAATGTAAGGCAAATGGCTGGAACTAGGAAATAAAAATCACCCTGAGTGAGGTTATCTACACTCAAAAAAGAAAAAATATGGTATGTACTCACTAATAGGTAGATATTAGCTGTAAAATAAAGGATAACCATGCTGTAATTCACAGAGAATATGTGACAAGAGGGTTTCAAGGGTGGAACGGAACTCCACTATATCCCTAGGAAGTGGAAATGGAAGAGATATCAATAGTGGAATTTGGGATGGTGGGGATGAAAACGGGAAGGCAAAGGAGGAGAGTACTCAAAGAGACTACTGGAAAAGTGTGTGGATATTTAAGGATCATATAAAAACCTGAAGCAAGGGAAACTTCCAGGAATCTACAAGGATGATCCAGCTAAGACTCCTAGCAATAATGAATGCATTGTCTAAACTGGCCATCTCCTGTGACAAAGACTTAAAGTGGAGGGAGTGGAACATCAACCCATAACCTTCAACCTATAGTCTGTCCCCTATGGGAAGTGCTGAGATTGGTGTTGGTCCAATAGTTATCAGAGAGGTCTTGTCCAGCAACTGAGAGAAACAAATGAAAGGCTAGACAGGGGTGGTGCACACCTTTAATCCCAGTTCTTGGGAGGCAGACACAGGCAGATATCTGTGAGGTTGAGGTCAGCCTGGTCTACAAAACTACAAAATGAGTTCCAGGACACCAGGAATGTTACACTGAGAACCCCTGTCTTGAAAAAAAAAAGAAAGAAAGAAAGAAAAGAAAAAAGGAAAGAAAGAAAAAGAAAAAAGAAGGAAAGAAGAAAGGAAGGGGAAGAAAGGAGGAAGGAAGGAACACAGACCCATAGCCAAATTTTAAACTGAACTCAGGGAATCCTAAATAAGAGGGTAGAAAGCATTGTTAGAACCAGAGAGGTCAAAGACACCACAAGAATATCCACAGAATCAACTAAAGTGGGCTTGGAGGGGCTCACAGGCACAGAACTGACAACCAGGTAACCTGTATGGGACTGATTTAAGCCTTCTACACATGTTACCGTTAATGTAGCTGTAGTGTGTGACTCCTAACAGTCAGTGCAGGTGATGTCACTGACCCTCTTGAAACCCTATTCCATTATACTGGGTCACCTTGTCCAGCATAATGGGGAAGTGCTTTGTCATGTTGCAACTTGATATGCCATGTTTTGTTGATATCTATTGTTTGAAATGTTTTTGCTCTTTTTACTCTTTTGCCTTTTAGAGTGAACTACCACCCTGCTCCCAAATAAATAACACATTGAATCATTGTTACTTATGAATGCCTAGACTTAGCTTCGTTTGTTTCTATCCAGCTTTTCTTATCTTCTACTAATCTTGTACCTTTTCCCTCTGGACTTTTACCTTTCTTAGTTTTGTATATTTTACGTTTCTTTGTACTCTGTGACTAGCTGGCTGGATGCTTGTTCTCTCCTGGCTCACAGTCTTCCTCCTTTTCCTTCTATTTATTCTCCCTGACTACCAGCCCAGCCTATCATTGCTCCTGCCTCACTATCAGATGTTCAACTCTTCTTTAGGACCACCAGCTGTTTTAGATAGGCACAGTAATTCAGCTTCACAGAGTTAAACAAATGCAACATAAACAAAAGTCATACACCTTAAAATAATATTCCACTACAGATATAAATGGGAGAAATGCTCTTTCCTGATCAGAAACAGGAAAGGAGTAGACTTAGCAGTGTGAGCAGAAATGGGATGGATTGAAGGGTTAGGAAGAGACAAGGGAGGGGAAACTGTAGCCAGAACTTAAAATAATAAATAAATAATTGTAAAGAAAATATGAGGACTTTGATCCAATTTGGACGTGAGTTTTGTTCATGACAATAGACATGGGTCTATCTGCAGTCTTCTACACACTATCATCCATTTGTGCCAGCACCATTTGTTGAAGATGTGTTCCTCCCCCCATTGAAGGCTTTTAGCTGTTTTGTCGACAATCAGATGTTCATAGGTATGTGAGTTTATATCAGTATTTTCAATTCGTTCCCATTGGTCTACTTGTCTAGGGATGGTGATGCCTCCTGAAGTTCTTTTATTGTATAGGGTTTTTTTTGGCTATCCTGGGTCTTCTGTTTTTCCATATAAAGTTGATTACTATCCTTTCAAGTTCAGTGAAAAATTGTGGTGGTATATTAATGGGGATTGCATTGAATCTGTAGATTGCTAATGGATCAAAGACCTCAACATAAATCCAGCCACACTGAACCTCTTAGAAGAGAAAGAAGGAGGTACCCTTGAATAAATTTGTACAGGAGACTGCTCCCTAATAACTGCTCCAGGAGCACAGACACTGAGATCAACAATTAATAAATGGGACCTCCCCAAACTTAGAAACTTCTGTAATACAAAGGTCACAATCAACAAGACCAAAGGGAAGCCCACAGACTGGGGAAAGATTTTCACCAATCCTACATCTAACAAAGGGCTGATCTCCAAAATATACAAAGAACTCAAGAAACTAGTCAACAAAACACCAAGTAACCCTATTACAAATGGGGTACAGAACTGAAGAAACAATTCCCAGTAGATGAAATCAAAAAGTCTGAAAGACACTTAAGAAAGTGCTCAACATCCCTAGCTATCAGGGAAACGTAAATCAAAACAACTTTGAGATACCACCTTACTCCTGCCAGAAAGGCTAAAATAAGAAACACCAATGACAACTTATGCTGGAGAGGATGTGGAGAAAGGGGAACACTCCTCCACTGCTGGTGGGAGTTCAAACTCAGTACAGCCATTTTGGAGATCAGTATGGCGGTTCCTCAGGAAAATGGGAATTAGTTTACCACAGGGCCAGACAATCCCCCTTTTAGGCATATACCCAAAATGATCCACATCCATGAAACAAAGACATGTGCGCAACTATGTTCATAGCGGCATTATTTGTAATAGCAAGAACCTGGAAGCAACCTAGATGCCCCTTTACTGAAGAATGGATAAAGAAGATGCTGCACATCTACACAATGGAATAATACTCTGCGGAACAAAATAATGGAATCTTGAAATTCACAGGCATGTAGATGGCATTCAAAGAAACCATCCTGAATGAGGTAACCAAGTCACAAAAAGAGAAACATGGTATGTACTCGCTCATATATGAATTTTAGGTCTAGAGCACATGATAACCAGGCTATAATTCACACCATCAGAGGAACTGGGATATAAGGTGTATTCTAAGAGATTCATATAAAGTCCCTCACAGAAGAGGGAATGGATAAGTCCCCTAGACCACATGGGAAGTGGGGGGGGGGAACAGTGAATATGGAGAGGAGTAGGAGAAAGAGAAGGGGAGGGGAGGAAAGCATGTGTGACTAGGGAGATTGAGTCAGGGTAGGAATAGAAGACAGTAGAGAGAAAGAGAAAGGGGGGGGGAGCCATTACTGCTTTGAAGAGAAAACTGAACCTAAAGAAAGGTCTAGAGACCTACAAGACTGCTGCCAAATAACAGTTTTTGCAACCATAAATGCCCTTCCCGGATAGTGAGATCAACAACTTACTTATCCATCATCATGGAGGCCTCATCCAATACCTGTTGGAAACAAAGGCAAACATCCATACCTAAACACTGAATCGATCTAGAATCCAGATGCAGAGGGAGAGAACAAGACCAGGTTGCTGAAACACATATGACCTGAACAAGGATGAGCTAACGGGCTCCCAGACTGATAGCTGGGAAGCCAGCATGGGACTGACTCAGGCCCCCCCGAATATGGGTCTCAGCCAGAAGTACTGAGTAGTCTAAGGGACCTCAAACAGTGGAACCTGGAGGCATTCCTGGTGCACAAAAGGACCTTGTGGACACATTCCTCATGGAGTGATACTCCCTTAACCTAGAGACAGGAGAGAAGTCCTAGTCCCTAGTTCAAATGACTTGACAGTTTTACTTGACCCCACCTGGATGGCATAGCCCTACATTTGAAATTGGAGTGGGGGGTGGGAGGGGAAGATGGTCATGGTGCATGTTAGAGGGGAGAGAGGGTAAGAGGAAGGGTGAGAGAGGGAACTGGGATCAACATATAAAATAAAAAACAATAATAAAAAAACAAGGAATTATGAAAAAGAAAAAAAAAACAACGAAAGCATATGTCCCTATTTTTCTCATCTATATTGTATTGTTTTCTGTTTGTGATGATGGAGATCAAACCCAAACTCATGGCAAGTACTCTTAACACTTCTATCTAAAGCAGCAAGTTAAATTGTTTTAAGAAGTACTGTAAGTTTTGTATTTTAATGGGAAAATAATTTTCTATGGTATATCATTGATTAATAGTATACTATGTGTCATATAAAATTTTTAGATGATTTTTAGAAGGAAGTAAATTGAAAATTAGTATTAATTTTTTAAAATCTGACAAGGCAAAGTGAGAAAGGAACCTTTCCATTTTGGTTCTTAAAACCCCAGATATTTTTATTTTTATAGTGAACACTCAATCAATATTTTATTCTTGTAAAATTCACTGATGCTGTTTTAAATAAACAATGTTAAAAGTATATAAAAGTATAAAAGTAAACAGATTTATATTTTTTAGCCTCATAAAAGAAATAACAGATGTTAGTTATTCCAGTATTAAAAATCATCAAAGTTGATTTAAAATTTAAAATCAGGCTATCTTATACAGGCAGCATAGTGTAGTTCTTAGCTCCAGAACTATGTTCAACAATAAATCCATTTATTTCTAAAAGGGGAATGTATCACCCACACCAACATTTATCAGGCTTTTCCCCAGTGTTTATGCTCCAAAGACATAGACAAAAAAAATCACTTTATGAAAAAGACCAGGGAATCTATTTCAAGGATCCAGGTAACAGAATGTGAGAATGTGAGAGAAAAAGGCTTCACACATAGAATAACTTGAGAATTGGGTTTCTGGCTGCTCACTCTGGTGTGGTTTTGGATTAGACAGTTTTGACATGCCCCTCCCAGTTACACGCATCTCTTTACAAAAGAAACTTACCTTAGAAAAGCAAAGGTTGTTTGGGAGCATAAGTAAATACCTGAATCTAAAGAAAAATATCAATCCTTTAACTGTAACTCTATGTTATACTGTAAAACATTTTCTTTTAAAGAAGGTACATATTCCAGGGGGTAACATGACTCTTTTTCTTATGGCTAGAGTATATACAAAGTTGTATTTTTTCAACTAGATTTACATTCCAATAAAATTATTCTTGGAATGCAGCAGAATCCATGACTATTTATGATTCTGTAAGTTTTGTAATGTATCCCAATGAAATGATTATGACAAGAAAAGGGGATTAATAAGGATAAGCATAATTGAATCATAACAGATATTCCATGAAGTTAAAAATGTTATTAATTATAAAAGTAGCAATGACTTAAAGGAATATGTTTTTGAGAAGTTCCAAGCAAGCTGAGACCTGAATGTAAAATAGCTCTTACAATAATGAATTTTCTCCATAATATTGGTGATTATAAAAACAACCATTAAATATACCGCTTAAATACTGATAATAGAAACATGGCTTTAGGCATGAGTCAAAGGAGTTTAGTGTTGAGTTGCCTGTTATATATCACTCTGTCTTTCATCATAAAAACTAAATAAAAGGCAAGAAATGTTTTAGCCTTATTTTATTGCATCTTCTTTTGTTCTGTTCAGCTGTCTCTTGGTAGCCTGCTCTTTTCTGAAAACAGTGTGAGAGTGTATTTTGTGGACAGGGGACATGGGCAGGAGCTTGTAGGAATGGAGAGATGTAACTGTGGTCAGGATATATTGTATGAGACAGGAATCTATTATCAATATTTTTTAAGTATGGTACATCTATATTAAATAATGGAAATTTATAAATGTATCCAATATTGACTTTTATATATTTCAAATATTTTGTATAGGTTGTTACTAGTAGAAATATAGTTTTAAACAATAACAATGGAAAACATATATTATATGATTAACTCCAGTACTTTAGTACCTAAAACAATTTACCAACCAAACCAATGGATCGTATGATGTGAGAAGAAAACCAACATTCAAGTGTTTCTTGTTATTCAGTGATGCAGATTATCTATTCAATTGAGGGAAAATGAGAAAGGGACTTAATTGCAATTATAGCTGAATTAGTTGGTGGGTGTTTTACTTGTGAATTATTTTCTTCCAGAAAATAATGGTTTCTGTTTAATATCTACTTTTGTAATGTTTCTATTATCAAAACAATAGACAGAAAAAATAAACAAGGTAGTTTTTGAGCTCGTATCATGAGGGCAACAAACAATAACACAAATATTGATGGAGACTCAGAACAATCTTCTCTCAGGTGTCCTTTACCTGACTGAAATTTGTGCTTTCTCTGCACAGAGATATGCTATCTAGAGTGTGTCATATCAGAACATGTTTTACTATTTCCAAACTGCACTTTTATTACACTTACTTACATAATGTTTTATTTTTCTTTTAATTTTTTTATTTTTTTTTAATAAAGTCAAGTGATTCTGGCAGGAAGAACTAATGATTAACTGGGTTGAATCATTTCATTTTGACATCACCTGTCAATGTTGAGTGGTATTTTCTCTCAGCTCTGCCCAAAGAAGCTGCAAGACAGGTGACACCTCTTCAAAAGTATCAGATATGGGGATAGCTGTACCTCCAAAACTTTATCCTTGATTTGTGCTGGGTATTTGCCAAACTTAAATGAATTATTAATTCAAAAACCCAAGAGACTAAGGGATTCTAGAACAAAGCATTTAGTTAAAACCTGGTACGGAAAACAAGCCAAGAAAGCTTGAAAATGAATAGATGATTTAAGTTCCCTATATGCTATAGGGGGCAGCAGGATTAAAATCAGGTTCCATGTGATCATCTGGCATTCCAAAGCCCTGAGATAAAGCTGGATGTTTTCCTGCTTTCAAGGGGATTCTGTGAATTGTTCTGTGATTTAACTTGTCATATATGTATGTGTTAACTTTTGTGCCAAATTATATCATTTGTTTTTGTCTGTTTAGTTATTCATTTTGAGGTTTTCCAAAGAAAAATGGGATCAAAACAAAAGGAACTTCTTGTTAGGGAACTCAGCCAAAGAATAAAAGAAAATGAAACCCTTAGCATTTTACTAATTTGTTCTTCTTAAAATCTACCTCAGATTATGTACACAATCTCAAACTAAAAGTCTAATTGCAGAATATTTTGCTTACTGTGTAAGACAAAAAAAAAAAGGCTATGTAGATTTATTTCTCTGTTTGTCATCTTAGTGAAATAGACAAAAGATAGATGTGTTCAGTGAGCCGATGATACTTTTAATAAAGTTCCAAATGCTGAAAATAAGGGCTGATCTTGGCCAACCTCTCCCTCTACTGCATTTTAGAGGAAACATTTTAATTTTCCCTATTATTCATGTTGTTAGCTCCAAGTTTTCCATAAATAGATTTTACAATATTGAGGGACTTTTCCTATTCCCCAAATCCTAAAGTTTTCTTTCTTTTTATCACATAGCCTAAAACACATGTATACATCAATAACATTGAGTAGACTAATCCAACTGCATGTGTGTGTGTGTGTGTGTGTGTGTGTGTGTGTGTGTGTATTAATCAATAACTGTAAAAGTCAATAATTTGAGAGAGAATAAGAGGATGTGATAGGAAATGGTAGGAAGAGTATTGTGGAAATCATATAAATAGAGCTCTCATTGAGGTGAGGTAATTGCTTTATATAATGCTTTCCCCCTACCAGCTTGCAGGACTGGTGCTTTCTTTCTTTCTTTCTTTTTCATTTTAATGTTATATATCATATTCATTGGTTCATAGAAAACTACATTTACCATCCAGTGAGACACCCCACTTTGTCAGGCTAAATATTCCTTTTGATGTGTGGTTGAAATCAGTTTGGTACATTTTATTTATGATTTTTCCAACAATACCCATCACATATTCTGTTTTCATTTCCTTTGATGTCTTTTTCTGGTTTAGCTACCAAGGTGATGGTGTCCTTTCCAAATATGTTTGGATCTATTCCTTCTAACTGCTTTCTGGAAGAGATGAAGGAGTGTTGAATTTTGCCAAGCATGAAAGAAAAAAGCTTGTCAAAATGGAATGCCTAGGGGGAACCTGGATTTGAGGGCCTGAGATCAGGAGCACCAGCTCCTATCCATACTGTAAGTTGCTGTAGGATGCTTTGGGAGAGCTAGCCAAGGCAGTGCTGGAGAGCTAGCTCATCAGAGTAGTCAGCATTAGGAAACTATCATGCAGGCCCAGAACCAGGGCTATTGAATTGGCCCACCCCAACATCCACTGAATCTATGAACTATCAGAGCATGTGAAGGGGAGGACACTAGAGACCCAAAACAGCAGTATCTCCAGGACACAGGAATACAGGGTAGCCAAAAAGGAGTCCCACTGGAAGGCCATTATTACCGGTGTAGCAAACCAGAAAACAGCCAGACCAATGACTCATGGCAATGAACAGTTGCAAGTAAAGATCTATGACTATAGGAGAAACTGCGTGTCTTAAGGGACTGCAATACATCTTCCACAGTAAGATTCCTTTTTTTGTTTGTTTGTATGTTTGGCTCTTTTTTTTTTTTTCTTTTAAAATTGGTTTAGTAGAGTAGGGGAAGTTACAAAGGCACAGGGCATATTTGAGGGAACAGGAAGATAAGTGGGATCAGAATGCACCATGTAACATCTGCAAAGAAGCAATGAAAATAAAATAAAAAACTGTTTAAATATTTTTTATAGTGTATGATTAGAACAAAGGATACTCGGGTTGCTACTGAATAGAACCAATAGAACAGGATGAAAAAAGAAAAGAAGATTTTGATGAAGTGGGAAATTATGCCCTTACTCTTGTTTAAATATTTGTAGAGTAAGATATTAAATAAATTCATTTTGAAAGGTAAAACCACAACACTAAGAAAGATGGAAAATATTCTCTGTGATGACAGCATATATTTCTTGGTCATAATAGATGTTAAATTATATTTTGATGGCATCTATGTAATGGAATTTATAATTGAATTATTTAAAGGCCACATAGAAATAGAGCTTTTAAAAATACAATGATTGGTATACAGATTGTTAAGTATATTCATTGTCTTATATTCTGAGATTCAAAGATAGATGGGGAATGGACATAATCTCAAAGCTTATATAACTTACTCATTGTTAGCTTTTTATGGGAATGCATTATTTACCAAAATGACTGTTATAATTATGACATGTGTAAAAATATTTTTTCATTGAAATATAATTATGTAAATTTTATCCTTTCTTTTCAACTTTCAGAACCTTGAAGTCACCTTCCTCAAAGCAATCCTA
Organism: Phodopus roborovskii; assembly: GCF_943737965.1. NCBI lineage: Eukaryota > Metazoa > Chordata > Mammalia > Rodentia > Cricetidae > Phodopus > Phodopus roborovskii. Next base: position 11,301,622 of record NW_026126418.1, read on the forward strand.
TTGCTCTCCCCTCAATTCATGTTTATCAATTAGTTTACTAATATTTCTGCTCCCCAGTATTCTCGCTTGTGATTTTTACACCCTCTCAACCAAACTAACCTGAACTGTTCCAAAGACATTACTTCTTAATTTCAATCAGATATATTTCTACAATCACACGGGGGGAGGGGGGGAGAGAGGAAGAGAGAGAGAGAGAAAGAAAATGTGATTTTTGCCATTTTGTGTTTCTGATTTAACATGATGCTCTCGAGTTTCATTGATTTTCTCTTAAATGACATTTTATTCTTTTTGACATATGAATAAAATTGCACTCTGTGTTCAAGTCATCTTTTCTTTATGCATTTATATGTTGATTGGTATGGAGGATTCCTCCTTTAACACCAACTCTCAAATGTGCAGCAGTAAACATGGACCTGCAAATGTCTCTCTGATATGCTAATGGGCTCTTCTAGCTATGTGACTCTGAATGGGAGAGTGGCATCCAGTGATTGGAAACCTTTTGTATTTTGAGAAAGCTCCATGTAGATATCCATAGTAGCTGGACCAATTTACATTCCCTACAACAATGTGTGAGGATATATTCCTTTTCTTGTCATTTTAATCAGTGTTCATTATTTGCTTTCTTGGTAAATTCATTTTTATATTTCCTTATTTTGTCCTGGAATAAAGACATGCCTCTGCTTAAGTTGCAAATTCACTCAGCTGCAACTAATAGAAATTGTCCACCAGAATTATGTTCATTTTGTTCTAAGGTACAGGTATGACAATAGGGATCCCTCAGCACAAGGTTCAGGATTGTCTTGTCATCAGGATCATTAGGAGGGACATTCTGCTCTTCTATCTAGTCAATTTTCTTTGTACTGTTAATCTTTATCCTCCTCACCTCCTCCAATACTGAATGGCATGGTGCTAGAGCTGGACCCACTTACTAATGCCAAGTAAGGAAGAAGACAAAGGGGAAGCATGAGTTTCTCCTCAGTGCTTGGTTATCATCCCAGGTTTCATGCTCTCAGAGGACTTATTTATTGATCACAGTGATCAGAAATGTATCACATAACCATGCCAGACAGGTGAAGCTGGGAAATATCTTTAGAAAAAGAAAAAAAAAATACTGCTGTTAATCACCATGTCTGACCTAAATAAAACTGTTATAATGAAAAGGGAGTGGATATTACAATACAGTAGCAATGTGTACCACACTACAAATGAATTCAAATATTTCTATTCCTTGTTTGAATATATAACCTGAATAATAAGACTGAAATAAATCAGAATAACACCAATCATCACTTTTCTTATAATGTATCAGTCTTATTCTCTCAGAAACACTACATAATAGTGAAATGAGTTAATGACAATAGAATGCACTAGAATTAAGAAGAGGGTATAAAAATGGTACCAAATGTCTTATAGTTTAAAAGGAAGTATGGAATTCTGTTTTTTTCAATTGTAGTTAGACTATGTTGAATTTTATCTAAACTTTGATCATTAACTTTGCAATAATAAATCTTGAAAGACCATTTAATATTCTTCATTTTTTCAAGTAATTGAATTGCCTCAAATGTCATGACCTTGTAAAGATTTTCTAACATGTAGAATATCTAGTTATCACTGTGTGCCTTTAAATAAAAAGGTTTCCACCTCCTTTGATTGTTTCATATATATATATATATATATATATATATATATATACACATACTTATACATACGCATATATATATATATATATATATATAAAACATAGAAACAAATACTTCATATACTTTTACATAAATACCTGTAGCAAAAGAATCATAAAGATTAGAGGGGGTGTCACTTTGAAAAACAAATAATATTTTATTTATTGAGAACTTAAAAAATAAGAACAATGGAAAGTTTGCAAAGTCAGAATGAATGAAAACTAAATCATTATTTCAAGCAATAAACACTACATTTTTCCAAATAAATTAGTGCTATTTATTAAGAAACTCACATTTCCCAGGAAGGATAAATTTCCATTTTTCTTCTTTCAGACACAACAAGAAATTGTTCATGTGGATTTGGTAATTATTAATGTATTTATTAGTAATGGGAGCTGTCATTTTATAAATATGTTTCTCATACTGGTTAATGAATAAAGCACTGTTGGCCAATAGGAAAGCAAGATGGGTGGAACTAGGAGACAAGGAGGAAAGAGGAAGTAGGAAGGAGGAGTCAAGATGGAGAGTCTGGGGAGATGAGATGCCTGCACTATTCCCTGGTAAGATAAGACCATGTGGAAATACATAGAAATTGGTTAATAATTAAAACAGAGCTAGCCGACAAGAAACTAGTACCTGGCCAACAGCATAACATCAAATCCAGAGTCTCAGTGTATTATTTGTGGCTGGCACCGTGGGACAAGACCAGCAGCGGGAGGAAAAACCTTACTCCTTACATAATAGATTACCATCTACAGAATAAATGATCATGTTTAATAGTCACAAGGAAAACAGCCTAATAATGGTAAAATCTACTAACCACATTTCGGTTCAGTGCCTAAAAAACAGTGCATTGACTGTACACAATGAATAGGAGAAGGCTTTTGGAATAGCCTGATAAAAAAATTGATTTGAAAATATTTTGAAGTAATAAGGCCTGAAGAAAAAATTGTTGACATGGGAAAGAAAACAAAAACAAAAACAAACAAACAAAAAAAAAACAGTGGGAGTAGCAACATGATGAATTTGACGTGTATTTACTTGTGCATTGTTTCAGATGGGAGACTACACATGATAAAAGTGTGTTGCTGTTCCTGGTTTCCACCCATAACTCTGCTCCACATTCAAATGGGTGCATGCCAGCTTGTTGTTGGCTGGTTATATATTTTACAAACCTATTCACTTTTAATCAGAAATTATATAAACTTATACAATAAGTATAAAAGCAAGGAAGAATTTCCATAGTGCTTTAAATCTTGGTATCAGTGAGTCATTAAACCCATGGTTGTCAAATTGATGTGAGTTGAAAAACCTTAAAAAGCACAGAAAAAAAAATCATGGTGTGGGCGAAGCAAATGATTTTTGCACTTAAATTGCTTTGCAAGTTTCTTTAAAACAAAATGCTGTCTGTAAAAGATTTTTTTTTTCTTTTTGAGCAACACTTCCTCCAAGTAGCCTGGCTGGGAATAAACGTGGCCTAAGGAAACTGAGACAGAACACAGCCTGTCACTCTTGAAAGATAAAATAGGGCCATTTCTTTAATATGTTTGGAAGTTTTCTAATAATTCTATTTTTCACCAGTTTTGTGGCTCAATAGAGCAAAAACTACACTAACACTTACCAAGTTGATGTTCCTACTGTATAATGTAAATAAAAACTGTACGAGTCATCTCCATGACTTCTTCAATAAATGTGCTGGTAGTTTTTAAAGTTAGAGGAAATTAGCAAGGCAAGAACAATAAACAATAACCCTCAACCAGTCCACCCACTGTTGATCTTGAGATTGTGTTTAATTTTTCAATTTACACTATTCACCTTCTTATAGTTTTACATGGTTGTCTCATTATTAACATTTTTATAATTATGCATATGGGTGTACATCTGTGAATGTGAGTGTGTGTGTGTGTGTGTGTGTGTAGTACATATATATTAATGTGTGAGTGTTCATATCTCAATGCTAACATTGTAAGGACAGAGAAATATCATCTGTCTTCCTCTTATCACTCTGTCTTGTTGCCATGAGACAGGATTTCTCCCTGTACCAGAATCAGATAGATTGGCTGAACAGAAAAATTTCAGTACCTTCTTATATCTGTCCTCCTCAAATAATACTAGGGTTACATACAGTCAGACTTCACATTTTTGTATGGATATTGTTGATTAAAATTCCATTCTGAATCCTTTGATAGAAAGTGTTCTTACCCTCTATATATCTAGTGTGAATTTTGTTTGGAACTATCTGTGACTAGATTAGTTTCTATAGCTTCTATGGCTTGTTTCTATAATAGTATAAGAAATGTTAACCTTGATCGCATACTGTAATACAAGTCACAGATCATAACTGTTTAGAAAAACACAGTCAAGTTCAAACACAATTTAAGTAAGAAGTATCAGTTGTAAAGATTAACCTCAGAACTTAGATGAAAAATGCCTGCGTTTCCAAAGTTAAATATTGAAATAAACACACACACACACACACACACACACACACACACACATACACACACACACACACACATTCTTACAAGTGACAATCCATTTTCCCAGTAATCTTTTGTACCATGTATGTTTTTGGCATCTCTCTCAAATACTAGATGGCTATAGTTAGATATGCCCATTCATTCTTATAATGAGATTTTATATTTTCATGGTTTTACACATACCTTGCATGTTCACTTTCTGTTTCTTTTTTTTTTTTTTTTCACATTTTTAGGTTCCTTGGTTGTTTTGTTTATTTTTATATTTTACTTTTGTGTCCTGAAATTTTATCTTTGGCATGAGTAATTCTACTTGTGATATTTTACCTAGAGTTGACTACTTGTATTAGTGGATTTTTAATACCATTTTCATTACATTTGAGTTTTCTTCAATCTTCTATGTGGTTTTGAATTTGTTGGATTGTTTTTGTCATTTTCATCTTATGTTTGAATTCTCTGTAGCACCACTCAGGTATTTTTCCTCTTTATGTTCATTGAGATGTTTTTCTGTGTTTTCTTAAGACCCCTTAAATGCACAGACCAAGTATATGCTTGCTTTTGTTTTGTTTGTTTTATTTGATTTATCTTATTTGTGTTCTGAGGTTCATTTAGATAATTCTCATCAGTGAACATTTGTATAATACTTGAGGATTTGTGGTGATGAAATACTGCCTTGATCTTTCATATTGTATATTATAAATATTTTTGCAATGATATTTGTAATTTAACTTTTGTATCTGATATGAATATAGCAGAATGGGACAGAGAACAGCATGTTTAGTTCTAATTGGGCCTGAATGTTAAATATGACTTAGACAGAAGATAATCAGATGGACTCATGGGGCTAGGCTTGTGGAATAGATGTGCATCATAGTCATAGCTTCAAGTATGTGGGTACATCTGGGTTTGGGAAGGGTACATGAGTATCAGGCATACTCATTCAGTAGGCATTGACACAAGATATGGAAGGCCTGGAGGGGCAGAGTCAATGGTTATGGTAATAGAGGGTGCTACAGGTTATGGGTAGGCAGTAGAGTCCTGTAGGTTGTGGGTAGTACAAATAGGGCTTGCCACACTAGGTCAGGCAGTGCCAGGGGGGCCTGTGCAAGAGTTGGGACTTTGGAGATGTGTAGGAGAGGATCAGAATCTTTCATAATATGTATAATATTATATATTTTATGATATATAAAATAATGAAATTTTTAATTTAAAATAGAAAGAAACACACAAAAATTATAGTGAAATTAAAGTCTGAAACAAGGAAATATGTAAGAAAAAAGTAGGATGGAACACAAATACGTGAATATTATTACTATAATCTGGAAAATAAATACATAACTCAGAAATGAAGGTAATGATACTCTCAGTCACATGAGAGGAAACTTAGATTGACAGGAGAATATTTAAGCAACACAGCTTGAATGTGTTCAGTAATACTTCATACAAGGAAGGATTAAACAAATAAATATTTGGGTCAATTGACAAATCCTGCATTATAATTTGATAAACATGTAAAGGGAGAAATCAATGTAATCTTCTGATAAATTGTCATCTACAATAAAGAAATGGATTACTGGTTCCTATGGTAGACTGATTCCCATTTTCCTGTGGAACTGCCATACTGATCTCCAAAATGGCTGTATGAGTTTGAACTCCCACCAGCAGTGGAGGAGTGTTCCCCTTTCTCCACATCCTAGCTAGCATAAGTTGTTATTGGTGTTTCTAATTATAGCCATTCTGGCAGGAGTAAGATGGTATCTCGAAGTTGTTTTGATTTGCATTTCCCTGATAGCTAAGGATGTGGAGCATTTTCTTAAGTGTCTTTCAGCCTTTTTGATTTTCTCTATTGAGAATTCTTTCTTCAATTTTGTACCCCATTTTTAATAGGGCTATTTGGTGTTTTGCGACTAGGAAGATTGAGTCAGGGTAGGAATAGAAGACAGGAGACAGAGAAAGAGAGAGAGAGAGAGAGAGAGAGAGAGAGAGAGAGAGAGAGAGAGAGAGAGAGAGAGAATATAAAACAGGGAGCCATTATTGGTTTGAAGAGAAAACTGAACCTAAAGAAAAGTCTAGAGACCTACGAGACTGCTGCCAACTAAAAATCTGAGCACACTTGGAAAGGCTACCATAAATGCCCTTCCCGGATAGTGAGATCAACAATAACTTATCCACGGAGCCCTCATCTAATACCTGTTGGAAACAGAAGCAAACACCCATACATAAACAGTGAGTTGAACTAGAATCCAGATGCAGAGGGAGAGGACAAGACCAGGTTATAGAAACACAGCTGACCTGAACAAGAATAAGCTAAGGGGCACCCAGACTGATAGCTGGGAAGCCAGCATGGGACTGACTCAGGCCCCCCTGAATATGGGTCTCAGCCAGAAGGACTGAGCAGTCTAAGGGACCTCAGACCATGGAACCAGGATGTATTCTTGGTGCACAAAAGGACCTTGGGGCCACATCCCCCATAGAGGGATAGTGCCTTAACCTAGAGACAGGAGAGAAGTCCTAGTCCCTATATCAAATGACCCCACCTGGATGGCATTGTCCTACATGTGGAATAGTGGTGGGGGGATGGGAGGGGAGGGTGGTCAGGATGCATGTTAGGGGGTAGAGAGGGTAAGAGGGAGGGAGGAAAGGAGTGAGAGGGAACTGGGATTGACATGTAAAATAAAAATAAATAACACTAATAATAATAAAATGGAAACAACAGAAGTATCCATTTAATTTTCAACTGAAACTTGCTACTAGATTTTGAAAACTGAACTTATTTTCATAATGTCTTTCATATTTGCTCCATTATTCAATTCCGATTCATCACCCCAAGTATCTATATTGTTCACACCTTTATTTTCACTCTGTGTTTGAAACCTAATTCTTTAACTCATGATGAGAAAGGTTACTATGGTTCACCACACAAACCTTTGTTTGCAAATCCTCATTTACCTCCCTAGTAAATGCTTAATACTGGCTTTCCTAAATCTTTACTTAAAAGACTTTTTTCTCAATATTGTTATCAAGGTCACACAAAGGAATAATAGTGCCATGGGCAAAAGAAAGCAAAAGAAACAATCATCCTGTTAGGTATCAAAATTCTTGTATTAATATGGAGCTTATAAAATGTTGCATTAAAATAGTATTTACCTTAAGAATTAAAATTATTTGACACTTCTTTAAATTCTATGCCTGAGGCAAGAAATTCACATGGTTTTTCCTCAAAGCTATTTTATTATGGTAGGAATATTTGATTTCATAGATAAAGGTCAATTTTATCTTATCTAAATCTCCAGAGTTCTTTGTTATTTTGCCTTTTATAAATGGGAACATTTCTACTTTTTCTATAGTGCTGCTAGTTTTCAGGAAGGAGAAACCTGATATGATATTGGAAGCAAGCAGAATGCAGTGGTATGGGAAACACTGTAACCCTTGCATGAGAACTCTCTTGTGTGAATAATCTCTTGTGTGAGATTATCTCCTAAATAAACTTTAGGAGAGTTAGATAATGAGTTAAAGCACTCGAGGAACATCACTATGTGATATTCCAGGAAATACTGACAGAGTATACACTATATAGTATATGAAAATCTGACTGGGGAAGATTCATAAATAAATGGGTCAGACAAAGACTATGAACTTTTAATTTAACAACTAACCTTCATTAAAAATAATAGCAATGGATACTTCTTATTTGAAGGTAGTCCTACTCTCAGAGGTTATTTTTCACTTTCCTTATTAAATCTAGAATAGTTCTGAGACCTTAAAAAGGTGAGGGTGGAGTCAAATGGCTCTATTAAGAAAAAATGCTTGCCTTTTGAACTTAGTGATCTGAGTTAAATGCCCAGAATCTAAACAAAAGCAGAAAGAGAGCAGGAACTGCACAAAATTGTCCTCTGAGAGTCACATGTGCCCGTTGGGCTGCCCCACCCACGCAAATAATAACTTATTAAACAAAATCTGTTTAAAGGTAATAATGTATAAGAGAATTTCAGGAGTTGAAGGTCTCTGCTGGGAAATCCTGTGACCATGGGTGGATAGAAACATCTCTAGGAAGGGAGAAGGTTTCTTATTGAAAGAGAGTTAGCACTGTGAAGACCTAGAGGGAAAGTGTTTCAAAGAGAAGTAGAGTGGTGTTTTCCATAGCCTGTTATGTGGTAAAGGTTTTAAACCTCAAATAATAATTTCTCCTTCTAATTGTACTTTTTTTGGCTATAATCTGTTGCTTAATAACCATTGCACGTCAAAGGCTTTATAGAAATGCTGTCTTTTATTCTTCCATAGTGGAAGAAGTCAAATCCAAGGATATCCTCCCCACCCCCACCCTCCCACCCCCACCACCTACCATCTATACTGAATGGAGCAAGTCATTAAAGATAAATTTGAATGGAGGAGCTTTTCATGGGGTTCTCTGTCAAGGCTTCTAAATAGACAGCCAATGAATGTACCCTTACTTACAAACACAGCCTTGTTGCATGTGGGTTGAGCAAAGAGTCACCATTGTGGGGGCAGGTGGAAGAGAAATATGAATGAACAGTGCAGTTTGCTGCTGGGAAGAATCTCATTACTAACTGACTTTGTGCAGGGCTTCAGTGTCTGGGAGAGAGGCAATAGTTGCACAAATCCTGATCTTTTCCCATGTGCATGTTAAACAGTAGCAGCAAGAGGGGATAAATCTTAAATCCTTCTGGATTAAAATGCCTAAAATTCCCCTATTCCTTGTATTTAAAAACTATGCTTTAGGAGATCAGCTAACAAAACTCTCTCAAAGGGACCAGAAAATGATATAGATGCACATATGAAGGCTTCCTTATAGGGGATACTTAGGGAAGATTTAAGTAACTTCCAGGGTTCCCATGAATACTAATGACAGACATCTTTGTATCTCCACTGACTACATGTAGACTCTGGAGTTTCTCTGAGAAGGTGTTAGGACCTACAGCTTAGTGACAGGGATGTTCAGGATGCATTCTTAGTAAATATTCAATTAATTAAGAAGTTTCACATGACATTGACCTGGAATGAATAATACTGTTGTTACAGGCTCAAGAACAAGAAGTAAAGTTGTCCTCAGACCCCCTTTCTACCAACAACATCTTGCAAACTTCTGGCACGTTTTTCAAATATCACAATTTTCTTTTGAAGACCCAAACTTGGAAGGAATGTGTATATTTTGTCTATGGAGAAAATTACATATATTTACAAGGCTTATGAATACCTGATGATAGGTTGTTTGTTTTGATTTCTGTCTGGTGTTTTTGCAACACCATGAGAATTGACAGAAAAAAAAAAATGAGGTGCTAGCCAAGTACTTTTCTCTTAAGTTGCAGAGAGTCGATACCATATGACACTCTTGTGCAGGAAAAGTTCCAGGCTCAGCTTATGCTTTTGCTGTGTGTGGCCCATCAAAAGCCAATTCACATACAACAAAACAAAACATGTCTCAAAAAAGGGGGGAGGGCAAGTAAAAGTAGATGTGGCCCATGTGCAATGTGAAATTAAGATAGCCTGCCAAGGCAATAACACCAGTATGTGCATCCTGGTGAAATGTAAGAGGGATCTGTGTGCTTTGGAGAGCAGTCTCCCATCCACCACAGGAAGCTGTGTGACCAACCCAGAAGGCTGGAAAAGGGAAGAACAGATATTCTGTCCTTTCTAGTCATTTTCTTTGATGTGCATGTGAATGACAGTACTTGGATACTTCCAGAAGGAAATTGGTTGGTCTTTGGAGTATGAGAATCAGAGAAACAGGGTTTACACATAGAACATTTCCATTTTACATCTGTCAGCTGTGAGATTAATTAAGACTCATGTGCATACTGAACCTTCTCTCCCACACTCCTACTGTCAAATTCAAATTGAAGTGTGGTACAAGATGACAGGGTTTCTGTGGCAACTTCATGGAATATACAGACATTATTAATAAAGACCAGTTAACTCCTTATTAGAATTTTCTACATGACTTCTTGCTCATTTTAAAGTTACAATTCTACTTAGCTCCTTTGGTCTTGTCCCATGAGTATATCTTAGGGAAATATGGTCAGTTAAATTCTCCTGTGATCTGTTTTCTTACCATTGCTTCATACCCTGTTGCAACCTTCATTTTCCCTTCTCTGTTCAACCATGCTTGGATGTGTTGATTTCCTATCTACCTTTAAGACATACTCCCTATTCCATCTCTTCATCCTCTACCATCCCTTCTTATTAGCAAATTTCTTCTTCCAGGTTTTACAAATGGGAAGATTGTAGGAATTTAGGTGACCACAATCTTCATCTGAGATGCTAGTATTGGTAAGGCATCTAACTTAAGTCAAAGTCATAGATGGATGTTTTAGTTAGGGTTCTATTGCTGTGAAGGTATACCAGAACCACAGTAGATTTAAAAAAAAAAAAAAAAAAAAAACATTTGACTGGGGCTGGCTTGCAGTCTCTAGAGGTTTTGTCCATTACCATCATGCCTGGAAGCATGGTAGTATGCAGGCAGACATGATACTGGAGAGGTGCTGAGGATTATATATCTAAATCTGCAGGCAGCAGGAAATGACTGTGATGATTCTCTTGTCAGGCTTGAGCTGCCTGAGACCTGAAAGCCCGTCCCCTAGTGACATATGTACTCCAGAAAAGCCACACCTACTCCAACAGGGACCATATTTATTCAAACCACCACATTACACTTCCTGGCCCCCATAGGGTTATAGTCACCTTGTAATATAAAATGCATTATTCCAACTGCAAAAGTCCCTATAGTTTATAACATTCTCCAACTGGTTTAAAATTTCAAAGTTTAAAGTCTTTTTTTTAAAGGCAGGGATACTCACCACTACATGAGAACTCATGGCCCCCAGAATGACAGCTTGAAACCAGCATAGAATGGAACCAGGATCCCTGCACATTGGTGTCAGTTAGGAGGCCTCAGCAGTCTATGGGGCCTCTGGTAATGGAACAGCACTTATACCTAGTATACAAATGGACTTTGGGAGCCCATTCCCCATAGAGGAATATTCTCAGCCTAGACACATGAGGGAGGGCCTAGGCCCAGACCCAAATGAGGTGACAGACTTTGATGTTTCCCCATAGAAGGCCTCCCACTTTCTATGGGGCAGAAGAGAAATGGAATGGGGGGGTCAGTGAGGGGTAATGGGAGAATGGGAGGGAGATGAAACTATGATTGATATATAAAATATGATTGCTTCTAATTTAAATAAAAAAGGGAAAAATTCTCTTGAGACTCGGGCAATCTCTCAAATACAATCCTCTGTAAAGTCAAAATCAAAAAGCAGATCACATATATCTAACATATAATATACACAGAATATACATTACCATTCCAAAATGGAAGAAATGGTGCATAGTGGGGAAAAACATGGATCAAAGAAAAACCCAAAACTAGCTGGACAAACTCCAAACCCTGCATCTCCATATCTGTTACCAAAGTGCTCTTCATATATCCAACTCCTTTTAGCTTTGTTGATTACAATGAGTGCCTCTCTCTTGGTCTGATTCTACTCCCTGTTTTGAGCTTTTTTCAGCAGGTACCCCACAGCTCTCCTTACTCATACCTGTCTTCAGTAGCTTTCCTTATTTGTGGAGGCAGATTCCATAATCCATTTCTTCTATTATTGACACTAACGTAAGAACCATGTGGTCTAAGCTAACAAGTTCTTTTGCTTGCTGGGGTAGAACATGAAACCTCCCCTTCAATTACATCATTATCAGCTTTCTTTTCACTGATTTTTTTCTTCACTGCCAGAGCTTGGCATGACTGAACCTCAGTCTGTAGATCAGGCTGGCCTCAAGCTCAGAGATCCACTTGCCTCTTACTCTAGAGTACTACAATCAAATCATATATACCAACATGAATTGCTCTAAGTTTATCTTTGATTCCTTTTCACAAGTTGGAAGCTGATGGGTTGATTTTGCCCCATATTTACTACTTTCTTTATTTCATTTTACATTGTGATTTAATTTAGTCTTATTATCTCCTTGAAAACAGCATTTAGCTGAGTATTCCAATTCCTGGTAATCCTTTTCTCCTCAAATTTTAGATTTTGTAATTTTACTTGCCCAGTTTGCACATGTGAAAATCCAATAGTGGAGATTTTGACTATTGTCAGTATTGGCCCCTTGTATGGATCACTAGACATATTAAAGAATCAAAGTATTAGACTCTTAGTTATTATATTTCTGGAGAAGTTATATGAGGCATGAGGCAAGAATTATGGAGAGAATTTTCCTGGATTTAATTTTGACTCCATAATATAAAATCTGAATGAAGACTTTCAAGTTGTGAATAAGTTCTGTGGCTCAGTTTCTTCAACTGTCCAGCAAAGAGATTATAGCATGTAATTTCCAATGTTTATATTATGACCAAATAACTTAAACCCCTAAGAATTAGGAAAACAGTTGGCTCTCAAGTAATTAAAGACTGTTAGTTATTATTATTAGATATTTTAGCTTACATTTAAAATGTGAATCTCTTAGTAAAGTACTCATAAAAATCAGTCAGGGTGAAGTAGGTGTGGAAGAGTAGAGTAGGAGTTAGAGATAGCCATAATCAGAAAAGCAACAAAGATTGTGTTTGTGCCATTATGTATTGACATGGAAATAAAATATTTTCTGCTTTAAGATCCAAATAAAATTTGAAATATACCTCTGTGATGGGAGATGTCATTCTGTATATGTTCCTCATACTGGTTAATAATAAAGCACTGTTTGCCAATAGGAAAGGAAGATAGGAGGGACTAGGAGACAAGGAGGAAATAGGAAGTAGGAAGGAGGAGTCAAGATGGAGAGTCTGGAGAAAGCAGTATGCCGCAGGCTCCCCGTAAGAGAAATACATAGATCAGCAGAAATGGGTTAATAATTAAGGCAGAGCTAGCCGATAAGAAACAAGTAACCGGGCCAACAGCATTGTATCAAATACAGAGTCTCTGTGTATTATTTGGGGCTGGCGGCGTGGCAGCGGGACAAGACCAGTGGTGGCGGGCGGAAAAACCATACACGTTACACCTCTGTATACTTTTGAAGCAATTTTGCAGCTGCTTTGTAAAACCTCCAGTCCATTGCTTTTAATTTATATTTGGCTCTGTAGGTAGGCTGCATATAAATTTAAAATGGCAATGTAAAATATAAACAGCAGAGTGTCCGGACATTATTTTTGCAGTGTTCCATGACTGGACACTTCATTCACATATATTCTTGTCTAGTGAGCAAGCAAAGTAACTCACTTCTGTATATCCTGGAAACAAAGGACTTAGGGTTACTTTGAACTTTATAGTTTTCTCCAGCCCAACCAGTCGAATTTTTCATAACAGTCAGAGAAAACTATGCTATGAATCAGGATAAAATATTTCATTATGGGTCTTCAAAGCCACACTCCTACTGCCTCAGGTCCAGAAAAGCTGTTATTCAAGGCTGCCATGTTTGATTATTTTCCTTTTGTTTGGTTATCCTGGAATCTCATATAAACATTATCCATTAAGCAATCAGTTTGTAGTGCTGAAAAACCTAGTCCTGACTGCTTATTCTGTGATTATTATATATGTGTATTTTTTGGTTATGTTTTGTTTTGACCCATATTCCTTGTCATACCTCAAATAAATAATTCCCCATCTGGCTCCTCTCTCACTTTATTAAAAATTAATGAGAGTATATTAAATAATTGATATAAAGGCTAAATACTCTCTTATAATATTCTGTAACTTAATGTAAATATTGTTATACTATAATATCTTTATAAAGATAAATATACCTTCCTGTACTGCATTTAAAAAATAGGGTGCAAAATTTGTATCACATGTTCTTTTTAAATGTTATTAATAACTCAGGCATAAAGTCAGCTATTGGTAGTGACTTCACTAGGGAATATATTTTGGCATTTAAGAGTTAAATGACCTGTCTAAACTCATAGAAATTCTTTGTAGAAGCAGCAAAGTAATTCCCTCCCATTATTTTAACAACTAGAATAAATCATTTATTAAATGATGGTGAACTAAATGAACAAATGTGTATCATGTAAGATAAAAATGGTTTTAAGAAACTGTATTAACTTTCTAGTTCTTTATAAAAAGAAATAGATATCATGTGTAACTCATCTCTGATATTTCTCAGCTTCTGAGATTGTTACAAAAGAGTTCATTCATACTTGTTATTATTATTCCATATCATCACCATTGCCTAAGAATATACAGGACTAGGAGGCAAGTATCTAGCAAGGTAGGAAGGCTTTACTTGCAAATTTATAACTGGGTGACACTGACTCTCTCAATGTACTGAAACAGAGAATTTGTGTTTCTTATTTTTCATTTGTTTGATAGTATAAACATAGCATAATAGCAAGTCCTAGAAAATGCTGAAATTTTTCCTGCCTTTCTTGGAATCTTATATTTCCCAATCATCTTTGCCTTCCTACATTTCCACATTACATTCTTTCATCTTGGTGAATATTCTCGTAATCTTTTCAAAACCCTATTATCCACCCTGTTTTAGAACCAGTCTCCTTATATTCTGATATTCTTAAATATATCTTCCCATGAAACAGTATAAGGATAAAAGAGATTAAACTGATTTTTTATAGTTTTGGCTAACATAGTAGTTTTATAACTTTCACTGCTATGTATCATGCCAACACAGAGTCATAGCTATAAATTCAGGTTCTAGAGTAACCTGCCTCTAGTCACAGAGGACCTATTTGTATACTGTATGGTCTTGTAAATTATGTGAAGCACCTCTGTGTTCCTGTCTTGGTGAGATTTCCTGAGCTGGATATTGATCATATCAATACCTACTGCCATGTAGTTGTTTATACTCAATAAATATCAGCTATGTCTTTTATAACCAGTCAGGTTTTCTTCCAGGTAATAAGGTGAGGTTTTACAATGACAAGGAACCTTTATTAGCTTGATGCTTTTGTGAAGTTTTTAGATGACTGGAGACACTTCCTCAAAGGGAAATAGAGGATATTAGAACCTATCCTTCTTCTTTGTTTCCTGGACATGAGCAGTTACTCTGATATTGCCATTTAGAAAAGTCAGTAGAATCCCTTGTACAAGAACATCTAAAGATGTAAGCCAGAATAATACTTCTCTTTATAAATCATTTCACTCATTCCATTACAGCAGCTAAAAGTGACCAACATGCCAGCCATCCAAGCTCCTCATAATTGTAACCAACAAAAACAATGAGAGAAGATTAATATCTTAATCACTAAGTTCTAAGTTATTCATTTAAACAAGATAACCAATAATATTGGAACACTTATTTGACAGTTGTTTACGTTCCTACATATAAAATAAAAGCTCAATAAATAGAAATACTATGGAGTTACACTTTCTTTGTAAACTAGATCACTAATCACTAGGGCATAACAGTCAATGTAATATATTAGACACAAACTATAATTTATTGAATGCTGAGTCTTTCTTGCCTCTTTATAATATCCATGTATTGGATTATAGAGTCTTTGGCACTTAAAGCCCAACATCTTCAAGGGATTTAATTACCAATCCCAGGGGAAACATGAAGAAAGAGCAGATTTTTCCAGATTGTGTATGTCATTAAAAACATTGCAGTCTCTCTCAAAACTTTGGCATGGTATACTGACTTTCAATAACGGGGTGTGACTGTTGTTAACAGTAATTTTTATGAAATGAAGGAAACCAGATAAACATCTGGATGGAGAAAAGCATGGTTAAAGAAACTCTGGCAATGACTTATTGCATTCATTATTATGAAGGCATCCTTTCTTTTATATTTTCAGTTATGTGAGACAAAATATTCCACTGTTATCCAATGACATCCTGACTGATTAAAATGTTACATTAATAAGCTACACATTCAGATAATTTATGTAGCTTTTATATTTCATTACCTATATTTTGATATATCATCAATAAGGGTAAAAATAGTTTCTTTTAAAGATTAGTGTTCTTACTTCTTAGAACTTCAATTCCATTGGACTGTGAATTATGGATCTTATATATTCTTTTAATCAATTCAGAACTGCTTATATTAAGCACTACTGCTTCCTACTCCTTTGACTTCTTATCATAATTACAACTTCCTGGATCTTCACCACTCTATCTCTCCATTTATTATAACAACAAAAAGCTATTTCTATTCAGAAAAGAAGGCACATAGTTATTTTAAATGCTTGAAAGGCAACATGCACTATTTATCAAAATTACCACCACCACCTTTTTCCCTTCATTCATTCACTTGAAATCGGATTCCAGAATGTGTCCTCATCAGTATGAAGTGAAATGATAAGGCTAGTTCCAAGAGCACTGGCATGAGTCTGCACTAGGTATGCAGTCAGAAATTACTGACTTCTCTGTCTAACCTTGTGGGAAGTCATTTCTCTCAGACACTGGAACTCATTTACACCAGAACTGAGATCTTTAAAGGAACCATTGGTTATTTTTTCTCTGTATATTTTACTCTTAGAAGTCAGCTCCTTGTCCTCTAGGTAGAATGCTTAGCACATGGACAAGAAGATATTTCTCTATCAATGCCATGCCCTGCCAAAAATTAATCCAGATCAACTCAATCTTTATTCAATTCTAGTTTGCTGTTTTTATAAATATTGGATTCACAACAGGTTACTTAACTGTGATACATACTTCTTTCTTATCTTAAAACAGAGAAAGTTTAATACCTAAGTGGTTAATGGATCAGAATTGTGGAGCCGAAGTGAACTTATAAATCTGTACCACAACACCTATACCTAATTCTCAGAGATCAGAAAGAAAGCAGGAACCAGAGGAACAAGGAATTTGCTGTGAGATTGTGTCTACTAGAAATATCAGAAGCTATATCCATGAAATCTCACTAACACACCTGCCTAAAGCAGATGTGAACAAAGATGACAGTAACAGCCATCTGAATGTAGACTTGCAAGATAAGCTTAGGAGGATTCAACTCTAGACAATGAAATACAAGCAACTTAAAAATGGTGGAAGCAAGAGAAATATTCTTCCCCTGGGAGGAGCACACCAATTTGTTATCTAATAGTAAATAATCAGCTCTGAAAACATAACATACAAATGTCATAAAACAGACAAATATGGTTGTTTTTATAAATTTAGGAGAGAGAGAGTATATGTGTATGTGTAAAAATAGCTAAAGAAGAAAAGACCATGAATTTGGAAGAGAATAGTAGGGTGGTGTACACGAGCATGTTTTGAAAAAGAAAAGAAGGGAAAATAAAGTAATTATATAATTTAAAATTCATCAAAAATTTAAAAATGAGATTGTGTGTGATAATATTTAATATCATTCTTGAATATGATAGAGAGTTTGTTTCACTACTTTTTCTGTTCCCATGACATTTTCTGGAAGAAAACTTCTTAATGGACTCACTGTGAAAATACAACCAATTAGCTAGCAAATTTAAAATAGCATAGGATGTTTATTGTCTTAAAATATTCTTATTTCAGCTGTGCTTCACACCAGGATTTATGTGCACATCTGTGTGTTATTCCTCTAGTCAAAGAAGATTATTATTTTCATTTGGAGTCACTTAGCAATAACGTTAAAGATTCATTCCTTGTCAGATATGGGGGACCTGAAAAAAATTAAAAATGAAAGACTCACATAAGAGCACTAAGAAACTTAAGTTGACAGTTTCAAGTGTCTAATGTGGTGGTAAGTTGTAAACGTACAGGATCCTGATGCAATAAATTAATGTCTCTATTTACTGAGATTATACTAGAGTAGCCAATTCACCCCAAATAAACACACAGACTTATATTCATTATTAACCTATTGGAAAATAGATTAAGTTTCTTATTGGCTAGATTTCTCTTAATTACTAACCCATTTATATTAATCTAAGTATTTCCACGTGGTCTTATATTTTGAGAGAAGGGTCTAGACCTGTTAATCCTTCCTCCACTACATGGTATCTCCAGTGGGTCTCTCTCTCCAGCCTTCCCCTCATCTCCTGGACCCACTTATCTTTCTGCCTGGCCAATTAGTGTTTTATTAATGAACCAACAACAGAAACATATATACAGAAGGACCTTCTCCATCAATAGTGGTGATGGGAAATTTGTAAACTCACGCAATCTCTAATCACCTGGAAAAGTGTTTCAGTAAGAAACTCTCTGGATCAGGTTGTCCTTGGGCATCCTTGTGATGTGATTTTTTAATTGGGTTAACTGACATGGGTTGACTCATCCTGTTTGGGCAGCATCAGTTTTCATTGGCTGAATTCTTTCTTGATGATCTGGTGCATCGAGTTCCTGATACCTTTACTTCTCACAGTGATGAACTGTTCCTTGGAATGGTCAGCCAAATGAAATATTTCTCTTTTTGGGATATGAAGTTGGAAAGAGATATGGTGTGGAATGTGTTATAGAAAATATACTAGAAACATATTTGACAAGACACATTATAGGTACATGTGAAATTCTGAAAGAATAAAGGAAAATATATTTTAAAAAAACATTTGAAATTGGTTTCTAGAAATTTCTTCTCAAATAATTAAATATATGAAAATATTTAGATAAGAAGATATCTTGACATAGAACTTTTTACAGAATCAGAAAAAAATACCCTTCTATTTTCTTTGTCTACTTATGTTGTCTTTTGTTTTATAAAGAAACAGTATGGTTCTGGGGCATCCTGTATAGCTCATGGGTCTTAGTTGCTGTTACAAACTGTCTAATGATGGAAATACAACACATACATGTGTTTATGAATGACTAGCAATGGTTTCAGTGTTTTGTTTTGTTTTAATAATGTATCTTCCTAATTATTCCTTTTGTCATGAAAGTATTTTCAAACATATTTGGGACTTCTACAACCCCCTTCTGATCTGTTATTTACTTTTGCTACCAAGTTTTTATTATTTTATCCACTTTCGTTATCTTGCTTGTACCATTACATTTCTGGTGACTTCTTGAATAAAATGTTTAATAACTTTCACTTTTTAACTCTTCCATAACATATATATATATATATATATATATATATATATATATATAGTGTGTGTGTGTGTGTGTGTGAGAGAGAGAGAGAGAGAGATAAAGAGAAACAGAGACAGAGACAGAGAAAGAAGAGAAAGAGAGAGAGAGAGAGAGAGAGAGAGATCCCTTCCCTGCCCCCTCAGCTTCTCAGCTTTGTAGTTTGAACATAACTAAATACCAGTTTTAGGGCAACTTAGTATGGAATTCTTGTGTACAGTTTTATATCCAGGGTAAATTAGAAGACATGCTTGGCACCTTCTTTTCATCTCCTGATATCTGTGATGGGCTTAAAGCTCATTGGACAGCAACATGAGCAGAACTTCTGTGATAGGCCAAGATACCATAAATCTTTGCTTAAGAACAAAGAAAAGCTATCACTGCATGAGAAGAACAAAATGACTACTAAATATTATCACAAAGCCTGATACATGAAGATACAAAATGACCTGAGAGAAATAAGGTTGCAACTGATTCACTGAAATTCTATATTTAATACTTATATGGTTTTAGACAAATAAATTCACATTTTTGAGTGTTGATTTCTATATGATAGATTAGTTGTATAATTAGACTTTTCTGTCTTTTGAATAGACAAAAAATGTTTTTTTTTTTTTTTTCCAGAGTAAAGAACCAAGTTTTTTTGGCTAGCTCATTTTAACATAATTTAAATAAAATTTAATGCAGCTATTTTATAATTTAGAACTTTGACCTTAAAAGTCATATGGTTCAAATGTTTGGAAATTTTATATAATACTTCATTTTATTTTCATTTTTAGTCTATTTAATATATGGGTCAATTAAGAATAGAAATGGAATCTGATTTAAATAACTATTTTTGTCTTTGATTGTAAATAATATTATTTCTTCATTTATAAAACTGTAAGTAGATGCTTTATGTACAATAGGGAATATTGCATAATAAAATACCTCCAATTTAAGATTCACAACTGTTATAATTAAGATTTTAAGAATAGCAGCCTATATTTGAAAGACATGGATTTTGTTTCTACAAGAAAAGAAATCTTGTGACAAGTAGTTCAGCATCTTTCAGTCAGAAGGTCAAGGTCTTTTCAGTTAGTGAATTACTCTTGATTCAGGAAAAAGTATTTCAATGGAATGGTGATTTCCACTTTTGTGTAATTAGATGTCTTCAGTGCATTACATGGCCTTTTTCATCAGCTCTTCACACACATTTGGCAAAATAAGTGGTCCAGTTAACATTTGTCGTACAGAAAATGACTCTTTTCAAATGAGCTCAACCTTTATATCTCCTTTTAGTAACTGCACTAGTTGGCTTTCTTTCTTTTTTCTTTTCCAGAACAAGACAAGAAATGGCTTGAAACAATATTCACTTATCACTCTGCTTTTCTTGTGATTTCTCATGAGATATTTGTATATGAATAACTGGCTAAACTCAGTTCTTTGTTCAGGGCCTGAGTCTCCAGGTGTCAGCTGTCTGTGATTACAGTCAGGTACTAAGAGCCCACCCACTTTGAGAAATATCCAAGTTGTTAGTAAGTTTAGTGTTCTGTGTCTGTAACAATGACACCTTTCTCTGGCCATTATCAACTCTCAACTGTGACAGTGATTATTAATCATTTTACACTCTTGACCCATATCACCCAAGACAACTATTTTTGTACAACCACTTGCAAAGTAGCTGTACAAGTTTGCACTCCCACCATTGATGGATAGCTCCTAATCCTCTCCAGCATGAATTATCACTTGCTTTTTTGATCTTAGCCATTGTGACAAGTATAAGACGAAATCTCAGAATTGTTTTGATTTGCATTCCCATAATGGTTAATGATGTTGAACATCTCAAGTGTTTCTAAGCCATTTGAGATTCTTCTGTTGAAAATTATCTGTATAGATTTATAAACCTTTTTAAAATAAAATATTCTAATATACTAAACTCCAAAGACACATTAATTTGATAGTTGAAGAATGATGAAGAACAATATAAAAATATTAAGACTCATCATTTTCCATAACTAAATAAATGAAGATCAAGGAGATACAAATAAGAAAGGAAGAAACTAAAGTAGGATTATTCACATATGAGAGGATAATATACATAAACACCAAAAATATTCTACCAAGGAACTCCTACAGAGGATAAACAGCTTTAGTCAAGTGGCTGGATACAAGATTAACTCAAAAAAGCTGTAGCACTCCTATACCCAAATAATAAATGTGTTGAGAAAGAAATCATGGAAGCAATACTCTTCAACATTGCCATAAATAAGAGAAAATATCTTGGAGTAAAACTAACCAAGCAAGTGAGACACCTGTATGACAAGAATTTCAGGCCTTTGAAGAAAGAATTTGGAGATGATATCAGATGATGGAAAGATCTTCCATGTTCATGGATTGATAAGATTAACATAGTAAAAATGGCAATCTTATCCAAAAGCAATCAATAAATTCAATGCTATCTTCATTGAAATTCCAACACAATTCTTTACAGACCTGGAAAGAAGAGCACTCAGCTTTATATGGAAAAGCAAAAACTCAGAATAGGAATAGCTCTACTAAATCCTCTACAAAAAAAAAAAAAAAAAAAAAAAAAAAAAAAGAAAGAAAGAAAGCTGGATCAACGGAATCTATTGGGTGGATCAACAGAATCTATTAGAAGATGCAGATGCAAATCCATACATCTATCAACATCTGGTTTTTGATAATGTGGCCAAAATTATACAATGGAAATAAGAGAGTTTCTTCAACAAATGGTAATGGTCCAAGAGGATGTTGGCATGTCGAAGAAGTCAAATAAACTCTAATCTATCACCCTGCACAAAACTCAAATCCAAGTGGATTAAACATCTCAACATATATTCAGTTACACTGAAGTTAATAAAAAAGAAAGTGGGAAATAATCACAAATGCATTGGTACAAGAGACAATATCCTGAATAAAACACCAATAGCACATGCACTAAAATCAACAATTAATAAGTGAGTTCTCATGAATTGAAGTTTCTGTCAGACAAAGGACACCATCAACTGCACCAAACAGAAGCCTACAGAATGAGAAAAAATCTTTACCAACACCCAATGCATTTTTAGATGATCTAAAACATTTACATATTAAAAATATGTATACTGATTCTGGAGAGAAGGATCTTAAGTTAATAACACTTATGGCTCTTCTAGAAGACCCAGATCAATTTCCCAAGATCCACATGGTAGCTCAGAACAATATTAATACCATTTCCAGGGAATCTGATGCCCTGTGATGCATTCCATGGGCAGGCACCAGGCACATATATGTGATGTTCAGACATAAATGCATATGAAACATCCATACACATAAATTAAGTAAATAAAAATTTATACAAGTCAAACATTTTCTGATAATGTTGCCAGAAAATTGAGTTTAAAATAATTTCATTATACTTATAACTTTACCATTTAATAAATATGAAACAAATTTACAAACGAGATGCTCATTTATTTTCACATAAAAAATTAATTCTTGGCTGAAGGTATGCCATTGCAGGCTATTGAGCCTCTTCAATGTTTCTCAGAATTGGTTGTTATTTTGATTTTATAATTATCAATGCTGAGGATGTTTCTTCACATAAATATATAATGCACAATTGTGAGAGAATGTGTATGACCATTCAGAAAGTACCAAATGTTTTATTTTGTCTCAAGCAAAAAAAAAATCTGTCTTTCATTAAACTAAAATCAGAAACTTAAACAATATTTTATTTTAAAAAATTATATATATATATATATATATATATATATATATATATATATATATATTGCACTCCAAAGACAAAGACACCTTAATTTGATACTTGAAGTCTGAAGGAGAACAGAGGGTAAATAGTAAAACTCATCACTTTCCATAATTAAACCAAGAGCTTCTATTCAGCAGAACACTTTGTATGTACAGTGAAACACTGTGGTCCTTCTCAAGTGATAGTTTTGAAATCTGATTCAAGATCATTTAAGCAGTATTTGTTAGCAGTTCAAGGTGTGATGTATGCCTAGGACATAGTGCTCACATTCACTGTTCAGAGCCAAAGCTCCAGTGAAGTCTTGACTTCACACAGGCATGCACTGTCCAAACCACCAAAAATTCATTGTACAATTATGCTTTTGATTGGCTTGGGGACAGTGTTTCCCATTTTGAAGGAAGTTCTCATTTGTTGCCTAGCTTACCTGGAACTTGCTATATAGACGAGCCTGTTCTTGAACATGAGTCTGCCCCCCTCTGCTTCCTGATCACTGCTTTTTGATGAATATGTCACTAACCTGGCTGTTCATTTTATTTTTAATTATTTTTGGTTCTTTGGCTTTTAGAAGCCTGTTGCTATTGCCATCTTTCTTGTAAACTCATGTTCAGCTATGTGATCCTACTTTGAGTTGTGAGATACTCTATAAAATCTGCTCACTCAGAGCCCCCAGGCACAGGATATCTCATGAACCACTTTTTAGTACACAATCAAGGACAAGAATTCGTGAATCCTGCTGTCCTTGCCCTTGACCTCTCATTACAGTAGTCAGATTAGATTCAATGTTAACATTTCTGGCCACTCCTCAGACTTTAGCTTTAGCTCTATTGATTAACAACTTTAATCACATCTGCAGAATCTTTTCAGTCATGTAATGAATGAAGTTGCAATACTAAAACAACAATAGGGAGCTGAGGTCAAGCTAACAATCACAAAGTTAAGGTTTGGAGTGGGATGTCTCAGTAGATTATCTAAAAATATCACAAGCTGAGGTCAATTAACAATTGCAAGGTTAGGTTTAGAATGAGATGTCTCAGAAGGTTATGTAAAAATATCACAGTATTTAAAAGTCAAGTGAATTATATTTGAATAAAAACAAAGCACAAGGGGTTGGGATTGAATTTGAATTTTTAGATGAATGAAGAGTGATTCTCTATAAAGATAGATCCCTGAGGTCTGACTCGGACCCCCCTGAATATGGGTCTCAGCCAGAAGGTCTGAGCAGCCTAAGAGACCTCAGACAGTGGAGCCAGGATGTATCCCTGGTGCACAAAAGGACTTTGCAAACATATCCCCCATGGAGGGATAACTGCCTTATTCTAGAGATAGGAGAGAAGCCCTAGTCTCTACTTCACAGGACCTGTCAGATCTACATGACCCCAACTGGATGGCATTCCCCTACATATTGTATTGTGGTGGGGGGTTGGGAGGGGAGGGTGTTTAGAGTGCATGGGAGAGGGTAGAGAGGGCAAAAGGGAGGGGAAGGAGGGAGGGAGGGCTTGGGGGGAGGGAGGGAGGGAGGGAGAGGGAACTGGGATCGACATGTAAAATAATAATAATAATAATAATAAAAAAAAAAAAAAAAAAAAAAAAAAAACGCTTTGACTCCAAAATTTAAGTTGAAGAACAAGTTACTGGGGAAAAGTATTTCTATTTTTGTTTCCACAGAAAATGAAAAGATGTGGATTCCTTCCAGACTAATGTGGTTTGATCCCACCAGACCGCCTGAAACAGAGTACAAGCTGATCCTACATTCCAAACAGCTGGACAAAACAGCCCTACAGACTACAGCTAGGATATCTGAATCTTCTTCGAATCCCCCAAGACAGCGCCCCTTACCAGCAGGAAGTAGTTTGGAAAGAACGACGCCCAAATTCCCAAATATTGTGTATAAATGTTTGTTTTCATTCAATTGGACTTTGTCATATAAAATTAAATAAAAAAAAAAAAAAAAAAAAGAAACAAAAGGCATTTACTACCTATTAGATTTAGTTTAAATGTATCCTGGGCAGATACTAGGACCCTTGAAATTATTTGACATTATATAATATATTGATTTATAATATCTGTTTCTATTAGTTTACTGTAGATTTACTATTAAATTAGTCTTATAACTACATTATAAATTTTAATTCAGTGTCTAGGCCAGAAGCTCAATAAATGTGTTAACAAATGACTTGGAAAATAAAAAAAATAAATAAAAAAAAAAAAAAGATAGATCCCTGAGTAACTGGCACTAGCCAGTCTAGTCAGAACAGTGAGCTGCAGGAGCAGTGGGAGATCCTGTATCAAAAACTAAGGGAATTGCTTTGTATAAGTATCCATTTGTACAGGCTCCACAATTCTACATTTCGAATGGTTGTGGTTTTCTGTAATGGTCTGTTTCTGTTGCAAAAAGAGGTTTTCTTGTTGAAAGGTAAATAATACACTTATATCTTGGCAGAAAGAAAAAAAATGTTAGATTGCTGTTAGGGAATATGCTGATTTAGTAAAACGGTGGTGGTTGGGTCTTTATATATGCTTGTAAAAACACTTAATGAAAAAAAAAAAGGCCATGAATTTAAAAGCGAGCAAGTAGGGCATATGGGAGGGGTTGAAGGTAGGAAAGGGAAAGGAAATCAATATAACCATAATGTCAAAAGTAAAAATGAAAACTAAGATGTAGAACAAGAGACAATGATACCTGATAATGATATAGGATCTACACAGACATGCATATTAACTACATAATAAAAGAGATGCAATCAAATATAATATGCTCATATATGTATCCTTCTAACGCAAATAATTCTAGGGCCAGAAAATAAGTGATTCAGTGTCAGAGTAATTGCAGTAATCTAATTATCTTAAACAATATGCAACCTACACATTCCCTTGGGCATAGTGTAGTAACATATCTAAAAAGTCTAGCCACTAATGTCATTTTTTGCAATTCATTCAGGTAAGTTCCAGAGTAAAAGCAAGGCAGAAACTCAAGCTCTCATATTCAACACTGCCTTGACTTATACATGAAGAAAGTAAGACTTAGAAAGTCAGCTGACTTCATCAAGAATATATGTCTAGCATCTGGAGAGATGGCTTAGTGGTTAAGAACACTTTATGTCTCCTCCAGAGAACTGGGGTTTGATTCCTCATCACCAACATGAGGGCTCACATAAATCCAATATGTAACTCCAGTTCTACCTTTATCTGGCTTCAGTGAACACTGCACACAGGTGATAGTAGACAGACATTGAGGCAAAAGACATGTACATAAAATAATACTTATAATAGTCAAAAAAAAAGAGATTATTCATCTAGTAAATGACCCAAACTGCTTGTGTGTGCTCAAGTGCACACATTTATCATCCAGGTAATTGTTTATGTTTCTATGAGTTAAGGTCATGCAATCATTATCCTTATTTTGAAACTCTGTAGAAAAGAATCTTAAGATATCAAAAGATGTTCTATGTTTTGAGTACTCATAACTGGTGGTATAAAAGTTTACCTTTAGTTTGAATTTGTATTTTGACAAAAACTCCTGATTTGTCTAGTTTTACTTCTACAACAAATAGGAAACACATTTCAATGTCCCCCTTTCGCCTTTACATGTGATGGCATGTGGGGTAGGGAGAGTCAGAAAAGCAGATTTTTGGGAATTGAACACTGTTTTCTGCATTATAAACATATGATTTATAAATGATCAAAATCCAAAATATATTCATTTTACTGTCTTATCCCAGCTTGTTCAAGTTTCTTCAACAACAATAGACACTTCAAAAACATTTTCTCCAAATTAACTAACCCTAACTACTATGTAATTTCCTGTGTGGTACAACTTCTGAGACCACTAGCAATATGAATACTGTAAGGCTATACATGTAGTATAATAAAATACAAAATATGGAAAGAATAATTTTCAAATATATTATGACTAATATAACCCCAAATAATAATTTTGAAAGAATTATCATCAACATTTGCCTATCATTGTTTATTATTCAGATTATCTTACAGTTTAACATTACAATTGACAGCTTATTCACTTGGTACATAAAAATGGATTCTATTTTCATTCTTTACCTTATATAATTTAGAAATATTTTTCTAATCAATACTTCATCTCAGAGAGAAATTAGATGAGATATTACCCCTTACCTGCTCTACCACTATCAATAGAGCTTACAGAGAAGAATGCTACATAATTGCAGAATGATTAAATAATTCAAGTTCTTCCTAGAATCAGTCTCTCTCTCTTGTCTCTTCTCTCTCTCTCTGTTTCTCTCTCTCTCTTTCACACACACACATACACACACACAGATAGACTTTGCTCAAATGAATGGGTTAAAAGAAGTCTTCTGATACCCCTTAACTTTATAGGAAATATAAAAAGTATAATCTTTCTGTAATACCTAAAAGAAAGAAAATTTGAGTACTGGTCATGAATAAAACATGGATGATCAGAAAGAATCAGGTTATACAGGGCAAGTATCCCTTTAATGAACTCCAGAGAATACTAAGTGTTCTCTTACTTTAAACCCACAGCCACCTCTCTAACCCTAGGGGCCCACTAATCTTTCTGTCCTTAAGGACTTTTGTTTTGGACACCTTATATGAATAAAATACAAAAAAATGTTCTTTTGTGGGGACAAAAAAAACTAAAAAAAAAAAAAATAGCCAAAAGTTCTCCTTAGATTTCTTTAACTGTGTTGCCTTCAGTCATCTGGGTAAACCTTTTGCAATAGCTACTTTTATTCTGTTATGGAAAAAAAAACACCTAACAAAAGCAAGTTAAAGTAACAAAGGTTTATTTTGGCTCATAGTTGGAGAGTACAATCCACCATGATCGTGGAACTGCAAATGCGAAGCAGCTGTTCTTGATGCATCAAGAGTCATTAAACACAGAGTAAGGAGTATTGGATTTCAACTCACTTTACATTTGTCCTTTCATCTAGGACCAATCCCCACAAGATACTGCCATTAATTTCAGAGTGGGCATTCCTGATTGGGTTAAAAACTTTTCTGTAATCATTCTTACATCAGCACCCATAAATGTATTTCCATAGTGATTCTGGATCCCATCAGGTTGGCAGTGGAGTGGAACCATCCCATCTCTCTTCTTTTGCTGTATATTTAAGAGTTATGAACTTGCTTATGATACCCACTGTACCTTATGATACTATCTGAGCCAACAAAATATGTAAAATCTCTGATGACTTTTAGTCATCTGTTTCCCAACTGTTTTCAAGATGAATCTAAAGATAGTGTTGAAATCAAATCAATCAATATGGATTGTTTTTCTTGTAAAGAAATGGCTTCAAAAATAACTGTCAGCAAGGCTAGGACTCATCATCTACTACCAAATTGTGCATACCATTTTGTCTTGTGCCTGACACCAAATGAGGGGTAAAACAAATTTTCCCTTGGAATGCAAATTAATTCTTCCAAATATGAAATATGCTTCAAAGTCCATATTAAAGAAAATGAGATTTGCTGAATGGTCCTCATCTATTGCCTATGCAGTCTGTCAGCAAACAGCTTATGGAAAAATTGGAGGAATGAATGAGCTGTCCTTCTGATGCTTGTCACACTATGACTGTAGCATATCTCATACTTGTAGATAGACTCCGAGTAGGACTTGGTAAATCTCATAAAAGAAAAGTACTAAAAGGAATTTAGACTGCATGCTCAAGGAGTAGGAAATAAAAGAAAATGGAGAGATGAATTTGTTTTTTAAAGGTACATTTCAAAGCAAATATTCTAGCTTTAAATTGTATTTTATATACACTCGCTATTTAATTTTAAGTATATAATGGAACCAGGAGTATTGCAGAAATACTGTAAAACAGCAAGGCTTTTTTAAGGATATAAATGTACTTATTAAATATTAGTAATTAATAAAAGGCATTTTCTAAGTTGCTGCCTATGAATAAACATATTTTCCATAGTGACCTTAGAACTGTGTTTAAAGCATAAACAATCATTCTAGGAAAGACAATATTCATGCTAAAGGTAAAATAAAACTACAGTAAATTGTTTTATATAACCAAGCATCATGGATAATAATGCTTCAGATAATACCTTTAAGAATTCAAGGGTACTCTATCTAAAAATTCCAATAAAAAATACAGATCATGAAAGCTTAGGGCCTTATAAAATGTTTTCCAGAAAACAAGAATTCATGTTTTGTTGAAAATCCTGAATTTGATATGAATCTAGGTGTTGGTGGGATGAAGAACCCATACTGGAAAGTCTGTGCCTTACTCTTGCTAGGGATGTGAGAAAAATAAAGCAAGTTTGAAGAATACCACAGAGCTATGCAAAGTTTAAACTCAATCTGTGGTTCCTTGAATTTGCACCTGAAGCTTTTTCTTCTGAGAAAATTTCTGCATTAATATTTGGAACTTTATACCTGTAACATGAATTTAGCACAAACTGACAGTTTATTCTGAAAAAAGTACTTATAATACAAAATAGTCTCCTGAGAATTTGTAGTAAAGATGGAGTTCCCTTCATGATAAAGTCTACAGTTAATGTTGAGTAAAATTCACAAGATATGTAAGTAAATGCAGTATTATTCCAGGCTTTGTTATAAAAATTTGAAACATCGGGTCAGCTGTCTCTGTGGGTTTCTATAAGCCTTGTTTTGACCCCTTTTCTGATCACTCTTCCATCTCTGCAACTGGACTACAGGAGTTTCTCTCAGTGCTTAGCTGTGGGTGTCTGCTTCTGTTTCCATCGGCTACTAGATGAGGGCTCTGTGATGGCATATAAGTAAGTTCCTTTCTTGTTAGATAATACATGTGAACAGAATGTCAGTTTCTATTGAATATCTTCTTTGGTGTCTAACAGGGTCTGGTGTGTATGAAAAAGTACTCCAACCCATCAGAAGGATAATGACTTTAAGTGCAAATGAATAGAAAATACTTTAAATGATATCTCAAAGAGCCCTGATTACTAGCAGTATAATGAAAAGGAGTATATGGAACAAGACTTTGTCTCACTCCTAGCACAGAGGCAAAGAGGGATTGTTTTAACATAATTATTTTCCTTACTTGGGTATCTGAATGCAGAAAGTAAATGATAAGATACTGAAGAGAAAGCATTTGTAGTATGATTTTGAAATACATTTATGTTATCAGAAAAAATATTTAATTATCAATATCATTATGAAGAAAGAGCATTTAAGGTAGCCTTTCCACTGTTGTTCATATTGTTACTCATCCTTGTAGATATCTGGACATTTCTCTAGAGTCAGTTTTCTCTTCAAACCTATAATGGTTCCCTCTATTATAATATCTTTATTATTTTGCTCTCATTTATTTGCCCCCCAGACTCAATGTTCCAGGTCCCACATGATCTCCTCTTCTCTGATTCTCTTTCTAACTCCCTCTCCACTCACTGCCCCCCTACTCCCAATATGCTCAGGAGATCTTGTCCCTTTCCCCTTCTGTGAGGTCCTTGTATGAATCTCTTACATTCCTCCTTTATTCTAGTTTCTATAGCAGTGTGAATCATAGGTTGGTGATCCTTTGCTCTATGTCTAAAATCCATATATGAGTGAGGACATACCATGTTCCTCTTTTTGTGACTGGGTTCTCTCACTCAGGATGGTTTCTTCAAGTTCCATCCATTTGCGTATGGATTTCAAGAAGTTCATTTTCTCCCACTGAGTAGTATTCCTTTATATAAATGTGCCACATCTTCTTTATACATTCTTCAGCTAAGGGGCATCTAGGTTGATTCCAGTTTCTTGCTATTACAAATATTGCTGCTATGAACAAAACTGAACAGATGTGGCTCTTTTGGGTATATGCCTAAGAGTGTAAGTGCCAGGACATGTGGTTGGCTGATTCCCATTTTCCTTAGAAACCAACTACGATACTGATCTCCAAAATGGTTGTACAAGTTTGCATTCCCACCAGAAGTATAGGAATGTTCCCCCTTTTCCTCATAAGTTGTCATTGGTGTCTCTAATTTTAGCCATTCTGACAGGACATGGTATCTCAGAGTTGCTTTTATTTGCATTTCCTTGATGGATAAACAGGTTGAGCACTTTCATAAGTATCTTTCAGCCATTTTGCATTCCTCTATTGAGAATTCTCTATTCAGTTGTGTACCAATAGCTAGGAAACCAGCATTGACCCCTTGAATGTGGGTCTCAGTTAGAAGGCCTGGGCAGTCTAAAGGACCTCTGACTGGAACCAGGATGTATCACTGATGCATGAAAGGACTTTGGGAGCACATTCCTCATGGAGGGATACTCTCTTAGCCTAGAGGCAAGAACTAGGGTCTAGCCCCTATTCCAAATGACTTGACAGATTTTGATGATAACTCTCCTTGTGGAGTGGGGGGTGATGGGATGAGAGGAGTTAGTGGGGATGGGAGGGAGGGAAAGATATCACTTTGCTGTGGGGAAGATATTTTCACTTTGTTTCAATTAATAAAGGTGAAAGACAAAAACAGAAGAAGCTCAAACAGTGCTTTCTAGGTTTGGGGGCTGTGTTTTTAATGCACATTTTGGTAACTTGTGGTTAGATTGAAGAACTTATCCTATTCACTGAAAATTCATTTTTTGTTGTACTCCGACTTTTACTAGAAGCATGTCTAATGGCACTAGAATTTGTTCAGGAATTCTAATTTCTGTGTTTAAGGTAATTATGATCATATAAATGTTTGATTTAATTTTTACTTATTGGTGAAAACTGTTTTGGCTCAGGCATTACCATTAAAGTATTCTCCTACAAAAGAACATCAATCATGCTTCATTTACAAAGCACCTTTTGATTATGTACATTATATGTGTCACCCAAATTTTCAAAAATTTCTAGGTCTTCATTAGAAAAAAAAATGTCTGCTTGGAATATATATGTGGGCTTTATATTATAAAAGAGCTAATGAACTAGATTTCTACCACATTCATTTTTCAAAAAGACTTGAATGATTTTTGTAATACTTTGTGATTCATCACAACTAAAATATAAGTAGTCAGACATAGTGACTCACAATTTTAATCCATCATTTGGAAGACAGGCAGGAGAATTTCTGAGGCCAGGATGGGATAAAGAACCCCCCTCCCAAATAAACCAAAACGCGATGCACATAAAACCAGTAAAGGATGTGTATACTATAGTTTTCATCTTTCATTTTTATGGGACTCCTGAGTGTGTGATAGAATGGATCTCTGAATCTTGAGTCTTTTCTTGTAGCTCTTTTCCTTCTGTGGGATTGCCTGGCCAGCCGCCTGGATGTGATTGATTCGCTTTTATCATATGATATTTCATTTTTCCACATTTGGTTATTTCCTAGAAGACTGTTCTTTTCTAATGAGAAGCAGATAAGGAACAGATATGGAGAGGAGAGAAGGGGAGGGAAGGGTAGGATTAGAGTGAGGAGAAACTGCAATTAGGATACATTGTATCAGAAAATAAGCTATTTTCAATAAAAATAAAAAAGATTAAAAAGAATTAATAAAGGGGTAAATAACTGATATAGTAAGTGTTGTACATGAAAAATAATTGTACTTTAAACATTTTTCTTCACCTTGTTATACAACAAGGTATAAAGTTTATGCTGCCACTGACCATCTGAGAATGCACATGAATTTTGACTGGACATATGAGTACCCATAGATTTGCTCATACACATAAAAACCAAGTCCCATATAATAAGACTAATGCTTTTGTGTTGCAGTGCAGTGTGATGAATTTCTGTTCTAAAGATTCAGTAAAAGAGTCTCTCCATCCTTCACAAATTTGCATTCAGGTAACTGTAAGTCCCTGTATCCATCATAATTAAGGGAAGCCTGGTAAGCAATGCAGAGCTCTTGCATATCTCATGACATTACTGACAGCACAGCATCCTTGTAGATTACACTGTCAATCATAATACACATCTAGGGCAAGAATCCCATTTTTCACATTGGCCCTGTCAATGAACAGATTCTGGTATTTATGAGCTACAAAGGCCAGGTGGAAGCTGAGATGTAGGAGACTGTGGATTTAATTAGGTCAAGCACAATAGTACTCATTAAATCCAATTCTCTTTGTGTAATATCATATTCTAGGAGAGGGCAACCTGCCTTCTTCATGGTCTGAATATCACAATTATTATTTTAATTAAGAAATGTAGGTCTAATAACACTTAATTTTTCAATTACAGTAAAGCTTATATGTCACTGTCTCTCAAATGTGTAGGTGCAGTTTCTAAGCAGCAGTCAGATGCTGTTTTAGAGGAACAGCCAGAATCTGGAGAACAAATGATGAAAAAAAATTCCTCTCTACTTTAATATATCAGTATCATATATTTTGTGATGCTTTGTTTTATTGATTCTTTTCAACAATGGATTGTATTTGGCAGAAGGCCCAAACTACAAATAAACCTTCCTAATATAGTAAATGGACTTGTACAAAATACATCTGTTTTTATCACTCCAAATTGCTAGCTTTATGCCAAGGCCCAAGCTGTGCACTTCACTAAGGAAGGCTATATGTCCTTTCACTGTGACATTGTTGTTTATTTGTTTTTTCATTCACATTTCATTCTCCTTGATTCCTATGCTCCAGATTTCTGACAGGATGGTTGGTTATCTATACATCTGAGGGCCACAGCACATTTCCTTCTATGCATACATAAAGCAAAACAAGTCCTTCTGGCTGTTTCTGGATGACTGCAAGCCAGGTAAGATCAGCCTTGGCCTGCTCTGTCTTCCCAGCCAAGTGCATCTTCATGTACTGTGCCTTTGCCTTCTGCTTCTCGATTTCTTCTCGTTCTCTCATTGAAAGTTCCTTTGGCCCATCCAGATCCAGATGTCTGGCTTTCTTGGTTGTCTGTGCCACCTAATTGGGATTCCCTATGTTAATGAGCCCTTCCACACCTTTTCGCTTTTTCTGGTAGTCATCATCTTCATCTTAACTCTCATCTGAGTCTATAGACTTCTCCTTTTGGGGGTAACCTGAAGCCAAATCCCCACCTTCTTCTTGTTAAACTTCTCACTTGGCCTTCTGCTTCTCAGCCTGCAACTGGGCATCAATCTCCTCAGGGCTTGTATACTTCCTCACCCGGCCTTTGTGGGCTTCCTTTCTACATCAACAGGCTCCTACGGCTGCCTGTTGAGAACTTTCATACCTGTCTTTAAGCCATTTTAGATTCCTCCATTTAGAATTCTCTATCTAGTTCTGTATCCTACTTTTTAATTGGATTATTTGATGTTTGTTAATAGCTTCTTGAGTTCTTTTTATAGTTTGGAAATCAGCCCTCTGTCAGATGTAGGGTTGGTGAATATCTTTTCCCATTCTGTGGGCTGTTGTTTTGTCTTATTGACTGTGTCCTTTGTCTTACTGAAGCTTCTCAGTACCAGGAGGTCCCAGTTATTGTTGATATAAGTGTCTGTGCTACTGGTGTTGTGCTCAGGAAGTGGTCTCCTGTACCAATTTGTTGAAGGTTACCTCTCACTTTCTCTTCTAAGAGGTTCAGTGTATCTGGGTTTATGTTGATGTCTTTGATCCATTTGGACTTAAGTTTTGTGCCTGGCAATAGATATGGATCTATTGCAGTCTTCTACATGCCAGTATCAAGTTATGCCACACCATTTGTTGAAGATGCTTTTCTTTTTTCCATTGTATGCATTTAGCTTCTTTGTCAAAATTCTGGTGTTCTTAGGTGAGTGAGTTAATTACAGGGTTTTCAATTTGACTCCATTGGTTTACCTGTCTAATTTTGTGCCAATACCAAACTGTTTTCAGGACTATAGCACTATAATAGAGTTTACTGTTAGGGATGGTGATGCCCCCAGAAGTTCATTAATTGTACAGGGTTTTTTTTTTTTTTTTTTTTTTTTTTGGCTATTCTGGGTCTTTTGTTTTTCCCTATGAAATTGAGGGGAAAAGATATGGAGAAAAGGACACACTCCTCAACTGCTGGTAGGAGTACAAACTCTTACACGCACACCCATTTGGGAGATAAATATGTCAGTTCCTCAGGAAAATGGAAATTAGTCTACCCCAAGATCCAGTAATTCCATTCTTAGGCATATACCCAAGAGATGCACATTCATACAAAAATGGCTGTTCAACTATGTTTATAGCAGTATTATTTGTAATGGCCAGAACGCGGAATCAACCTAGATGGCCCTCAACTGAAGAATGAATGGAGAAAATGTGGTACATTTACACAATGGAGTACTCAGCAGAAAAACACAATGGATCCTGAAAATCACAGGGAAATTGATGGAACTAGAAATAAACTGTTGTGTGTGAGGTAACGTAGTTACAATAAGAGAAATAGGAGCCTACTCTAGTAGTGGATGGAAGCAAAAGCAACATCCACATCTAAACACTAGCTGAACTCCTGGTCTCCAGTTACAGAGAGGGATGGTCAAGTCCAAGCTAGAGAAACCCACAGAATCAGCTGACCTGAACAAAGGGGAGCTCATGCACCACAGTCTGATAGCTGGGAAACCAGCATAGGTCTGACCCAGACTGCCTGAATATGGATGTTAGTTAAGAGGACTGGGCAGTCTATGGGGACTCTAGTTATGGATCAGTATTTATTCCTTGTATATGAATGGACTTTGGCAGCCCATCCCACATAGAGGGATACTTTCTGAGCCTAGACATATGAGTAAGGGTCTAGGCCCTGCCCCAACTGATATGACAGACTTTGAAGACCCCCATGGAATTCCTCATCCTCCCTGGGAAGCAGAAAGTGGATTGACTGGGAGGACAGGGGAGGAAGGAGAGTGCAGGAACTGGGAATGATATGAAAAGGAAGCTTTTTTTAAATTTAAAAAAATCATATATACACATATATTTACATATATATGTATATATGAATAAGATGTGAACTGACTTTGCTTCCAAGCCCAAATGTGGGTTGAACTGATGCCCATGTAATAAGATGAGGAAATCACAGGTGATTTGTTCATTGCATTATTAAATAAGGCTACATTAGTGTTCAAGTTTACTTTCTGGGTGTTTTTGGATATATTTATATATGGTTGCTCTGTAGCTAATGATAGAAAATAATATCTAATTCCCTAACATATATTTTTTTTTGTTCTCCCTTAGTGGTCTCATGTCTCTGTCCTTTCCCCTTCTTGAAGTCTATTATCCTGAATAAAATCCATGTTTTCAGCAAAGGTCACCTTCCTTAGCTACACGCAAAGATTTCTTAGTTGCCAATAGCACAGCTGCCCAACACACTTCACTTTAAGGACAATGTTTACAATCTCTTTTTGTTGCTATATAATGCCACTCATTTTACAGCTAATGCCAGTCAGATCTTAACTGAAAAATGTAGCTGTGACCCATAAAGTCCTAGTACTTCTTTTCCCGTCAGAATTCATGCCCATACAGTTGCTATTTCAGATATATCTCCTATATTTTGTTTCCATTGGCCTTGGTTCTATCTCATATAATCATGATTCCTTGCCCCTTGCAAATTCTTTTTCAGGTATGCATATTAAGAAAGAAAATGTACTTGTCTCCAATCTGTTTTTTTAGGTCACTTAATTCTTGCAAAAGGTGCATTCTCTGTTCTTAGAACCACTTGTATCAGATGTCAGGGGTAATATGAATGGGGCAATACAGGAATATTTCCACATGAGGAAGGATTGTGCCTTTGATACATGGTCCATTCAGATACAGAATATTTGAGAGACATATATGACTTTATTAAATTTATACTTTAATTTTATTTCTCATAATACTATCAGATAGTACAGTGAATTTCTAAGAATCTTAGTGCCAAAGAAAATTAAACTTTGTTTGCTTAATAAATATTGAAATCTGTTCATGACTTTGGAAAGGTACATCATTAGCACAGCAATGCAGACAACAGTGATACACCTGTTTCAACTTGATCTGAACTCTTGGAACAGGTGAAAGCATCTGGCTATTTAATTATTTTTCTATTAACTCTGCCTGAAACCTTATATTCTCAAATACATATTTCATTAGAAATTACTAATTCAAGCTTCAATTATTCAGCATAATTTGTTTTGCTTTTTCATACAAAGATTACATAGTATATTTTTGATATACAGTCATTAAGGAACAAGTTATAAGACTTTTTAACGAAAGGATTGGTAAATATGTAATGGTTGAAATTAATTTCCCTAATACTGAGACTAATATACTGAAGCCATCAGCACTTAGTCCTTATTTACCTGTACTTTTTGTAACACATACATTTAAGCAGGCAGATTTTCTACTTCAATGTAAATTTTTATGTCAGGTTACCCTTGTAACTGGAGTGTTAGTTTTAGGTGTGTATATTTCATCTTCCAAAACTTTACCATATGAAGAAACCTTAGTGCATCTTACATGCTTAATGTTTTGCTTAACATATTATAGTAAGTATATAGGGAATTCATTTCCCCAGTATGAAATCTCCACCCTACTGATTGCTGGATTATTTCTGGTATTGGCTCAGTTTAAGTGATTGCCCAGAATGCAATCTAGGACTATTAGATATTCTGTCTTGAAGTCTGGAGCTGAAGGGGAGAAAATGAACCCGAATCTAAAGATAATTGGATTTTTCATCCTTTCTAAATCCTTGCCCTGAAAAAAATGTGTATCATGAAATCATTCCTTCCTTAGCTGTTCCTTCTCAATCCTTCACCATTATGATTGGCATTGTTGGTTCTACTAGCAATGAACTGCCTTCTCAAAGTTTTAATTGTTTGGTAAATTACTCAAAGTGATCAGATAAAAAGCCTAAAAATATACAATCGGTAAACCAATATTTATAAGTAAAACAAGTTGCTTTTGTTTTAGGACTCAAATCCAGTCTCTCACATGTGTACGCAAATTTGATCACTGACCTAAATACTTAGTTCCCATTCAATAAATTTTAAGAATGAATATATTAATGAATGAATGGAAAATTCAGAGTAAATATTATATTTACCAACACAAATGTTCTAGAGATCCTTAACTATGAATAGCCTGCTATGTCCTGACCTCACAAGTCCTATGAGGCTATTAATTCTTAGTGATTTATAGCTTACTGATATTTGAAAGAATAATACATAGTCTCAATGTTCATTCATATATTCACATTACTGCTAAGGCAAGGGTTTGGTTTTATTTAACACTATAGTTATTAGAATGTGCCCATGCTCCTCTGAACAGCCTCTCATCCATACTTCTGTGTGAAACTCTAGAGTAACAAATTGAGTCACTAAAACCATAAATAAAAGTGTAATAGGAACAGGAACGGAAGACTTGTCCGGCAATAATGAAATGTTGATATGAGAATTCAATAGAGAGTGGATATGATAAAAATACATTATACATACATGAAAATAATTTTCCAAAAGTGTATTTTTAATGTTTATTTAAATTAGAAATTATCTTATTTTACGTATCAATCCCATTTCCTTCTCCCTTCCATTCTCCCATACACCCTACCTACCCCTTCATCCCAACCCCCATTCACTACCCAGGGAGAATGAGCCCTTCCTTGGGGTATCATGAACTCTGTCATCTCATTTTGGGCATGCAGTAGACCCATCCCAGTGTATCTAGACTGAAAGAGTATCCCTCCTCCAGGGAGGAATAGGCCCCCAAATTCCATTTGTGCATTAGGGGTAGATACTGGTTCCACTGCCAGAGGATCCTAACTGACATCCACATTCAGGGAGTCTGGTTATTTCATATTCTGCTTCCCCAGCTGTCTGGCTGGGGTCCATGAGCTCTTGCTTGCTTTTAAAGAAATTAAGTATGCATATTGAATTTGTCATAATAAAAATTAAAAATAGAGATAATGTCAACAAACAAATAAATAAACAAACAAATACATCAATAACCTGACCTTTGTCAGTGTTAACATTGGTCCAAACATGCCAGATATCTTGCTATAAATTTTCTTATTATATTAGCTTATTTGGCTTAGAACATTTTCCCTAAACATTTTCTCTTCTATAAAATCATTTCTTCTGGATTTCTTTTTCATTTTCATTTTTTAAAACTCCCTTGTCTCTTACCTATAGAATTTTGGTGAGCATGACATCCTGGACTTGGTAAGATCCAGCTCAAACACGAGCTGCTGAAAAAGGCACTTCAGATTAATTCCCTGTCACACTGAAGGAGAATCATTAGCCATTCACTTGAATGTACCATGTGTGTTAGTTAGCAGAGAGACTGATTTTCTCTGATTTGAAGCTTAAAATAACTCTAAAACAGAAGAGCTTAGGTCACTTTACCTAAAATTGTCTCTACTTTGTGATGACCCTATTTTATTATCCATCAAGGTACACATGACTTTGACAATTTGTGTATAAGGGTTTTCTTATTTATTTCGTACACTGATACATGGAATCCATGTAACCAGAGACCTTTAGATTTAGTGACTGCCTCAATATGGAAAATAGAATTTTGCACATATTTGAACACTAATATCAGTAAATTTAATTCATATTACAGAAGGGAGCTTTTTGGATCACAGTCCAAGAACTGAATCCTCAATTTTTACTTTTAATATTGCTGAACAGTAATTAAATCAGTATTCAAATATAAATCCACACAGATTTAATTTTATATAAACTATTAATTTTCAAGGTGCCAAAAATATCAATAATATAGTATCTTAGGGTTATTGCTGATTTTACAGACAATTTCCTACAAATGACCTGTTCCAGTATTGACAAAATCAGTGTCTCCCATTTTAGGGTTATATCGTAAAGTCCTTTCCAATTGTGCTTACCTTTGCTAGTCTAACCCTTCCCAAATGTAGGATGTCAACAGATCCTCCACAAAAAAATATCATGAAAAATGAAGCAAAATATAATAAGCTTTTACCATACAAATACCCAAGGACATATTTTAATACCTCTTTGCAGGTCTGGACAGAAAGTTTTGCATTTGTAAATACTTGCCTTTTTGAAGAGTACCCTGAATGTTCAGTTCCCACCATATCCCACCTCACATCTCCCCAAACCTAGTGGCTCACAATTTCGTGATTCAAGGGATCTGATGACCTTTTCTGGCCCCCACTGGTACTCCAAGCAAATGGAGCACATATATATATTTAAACACACTTTGATGTAAATTAAAATTAAATAATTAACTAAAAATGCAACTGGAGTATACTTATAAAACAATCTATAATATATAAAACTTTTTTTCTTAAGATTTCTTTTTTTTGTTTTTTTGAGTCAGTTTTTTGAGAAAGCTCTCTGTGTAGTTCTGGCTGTCCTAGACTTTACTCTGTAGACCAGGTGGCCTCTAACTTACAACTTACTCTGTTTCCAGAGTGCTGGAATTAAAGGAATTAAACTGAGTTCCGCCACCACTCAGTTTCTTAGTATGTTTTTAAGAATAAAAATATATAGTCCATATAGTAATAATTCTTCTAAATAACACTTTTTGTTAATTGTTTTCCAGGACATTAGCTTTGCTTTAGCAAATATCTTCACTTTTTCCAATTTTGTTCATTACTGATGGCTTGCCTTCACTGTCATTCTTAATTCCAGTGGAAAGGGTGACAATTTGGTCATTCTTCATCTACAGAAACAATACTCAAATGTTCTGGAAATCCCAGTGCTAGGAAATCTCACTTTTTACCACAAAAGGCAATACAGCTAAGAATATCTCGCTAACTACAAGTAGAACTAAAAGAGAATTTTCCCCGAACTCAGGTTTCAGGCTCAAACTACATTTGCTATCAATAAACATGGGTTCCTCTCAAAAGATGTTCTTAATTGGGAACAAAAATAAACAGCTCCTGTAGCAAGTAAAGCATATTTCTGATTCTGCATTCTGTAAAGTAAACTATTCTGATTCTGCTTTCTGAAAAGAAAAATATATTTGAAGAAGCAAGTTAATATTAACAGTTATAAATTAAGACTTTCCTATACGTGACTACCAAGCTATGAAATTTAGTTTTTCCTTTGCAAAAGGGAAATATTATCTCTACTGATTTTGTGCTTGAAGACTCTATGTAAAACAATTAGTGGTTCTAAAAATATTTGTCAAAATAGGCTTCAAAAGAGGAATTTTACAATAGTTTTACATATTACTATTACACCTTTCACCATTTATTTTATACTAAACCATTTCTGTATATGGCTCTGTGCTATAGCATATGTGGATTGCTGGTTTCACAGAAAAATTTAAGACCCTGCCTTCCTCAGTCATGAAGCTTTGTAACATCCTATTTCTTTTCAGCTACTTATCACTCACTATCCAAATTTCCCATTCCATTTAACATTTTATCAATCTTCTAGTCATTCTAAACTGACACTTCAAGCTATTTCAGGCATGCTCTTCCACCTTTAGTTTTCATTTTTGAATAGTGAGCAAATCATATAAAATTGTTATCCAACTGAATGAGAAAGCCCTTCATTTTCTAGCATCTAGCAGATGACAGATGCTCTAGCACTTGATGACACAACTATAATATTGGGAGTTTCTTCCTTTGAAAGGTTTATTCAGTTATACTCAATTCTACCTTGTTCTAAGCCATTCTGTCTTCATTTGAGGCAGCTTCTCTCTAGCAGCATCTAAGTTACCTTCGACACTATTATTCAGCACTTAATATCATCTAAAACTGTCTATAATACAACCATAATTATCT
This sequence comes from Phodopus roborovskii, assembly GCF_943737965.1. Lineage (NCBI taxonomy): Eukaryota > Metazoa > Chordata > Mammalia > Rodentia > Cricetidae > Phodopus > Phodopus roborovskii. Next base: position 11,343,050 of record NW_026126418.1, read on the forward strand.
AACAAAATTCCCAAATTCATGTATAACAAATTCACCAGTTCTGCTTATTTTTATGGCATTCATTATTAACAATTTGACAAAGCCCACAAATATCAATCAGAACCTCAACTTCATAAACATTATTCTGCATATAAAGACACTTCCATTTCATTGGTAGAGGTAAAAGTGTACACTGAAAATCTCAGAGTAGACAACATTGTAGAAGATACAGGAGTAGGAGAGTTCAAATCTTTATTTCAATCTACTAAAAACTTAGACAACTTTCAAGTTCAAGTGGAATCTCCATGGAGGGATACTCCCTTAGCCTAGAGAAAAGAGGGAGGGCCTAGGCCCCACCCCAAATGATTTGATGATCCCTCCTAGAAGGACTCACCCTCCCTGGGGACTGGGAGGGACATGGTAGGGTGGGAGAGAGTGGGAACTGGAATTGATATTAAAATAAGAAAAAAATATAAAATTGAAAAATTTAAATTAAAAATAGTACATGGATTTGTCAGATGGCAAATGTCTAGCTACTTTATGTGATTATTGAGCTTTATCTCTTCAAAATCTATATTTATACCACATAAATAATTAGTGCTATTAAATATACTTCTTGATTATAATGTGCTTCCTTGAAAAATATGATATTCATAAGAACAGAAATTCTATGTATATATTATTATTTATTCTTTCCTGTATTTAGTAAGTAGTTCACAAGTGACAATAAAGATTCATAGCTTCAATTCCAGTCTCTAAACTTACAGTATTTTTAGACCAATAGCAGAATTCTTTCACATTTTCATTTAGAAAAGAGGCTGAGCACAAGAAGGAAGGGTGCTTCATCATCATCCTTGGAATCATGCTTTATTATTCATCCACAGAGCTTTATTTCTCTTCAAACTCATTCAATGGTATGCAAGCAAGCCCCAGTCACAATTGTTTTTCCTTTTATTTTTAAAACAATGTTACCTTACACAACAATCCCAGGTCTCTCTCCTTCCCAGCCCCCATCACCCCACTCTCCCAAACAAATTTTAATCTGTGAAGGATAGGGATAATTGTCTTCCAATTTGTATCACCATACAGTGTCTAGATCACTGTAGAATTTCGAATAGAAGAGACCAACACTAAGAAGGAAAAAAAAAAAAAAATTAGACGATCCCATTTACATACTAAGTTCAGGGAGTTCCCTATTTCTGAGAAAATGGAAAGCTTGGTTTGTTTGGGCATTCCTTCATTTTTCTTCAGTTTTCACTCACAGTTTTTTATGTGAACTAACAAGAGTTTGAAATGATACTTTCAAAAATGAAGAGAAATATGGAGATTCTATATGCTAGTAGGAAATTGTCCTATGTTCTACCTCATGCCAGCTACCCTTTCTGTTTCAGTTCTTCAGAAATAAAGAGCCAACAAGACCATCTTCGTCTTAAGTAGAAACAAATGGAGAAAGACATGCCAGGCCCCTGCAAACTACTGGACATACTTCATCTTGCTCAAGCTTTCAAATAATCCAAGGTAATACATTATAAACTCAGAAAGTACAATCAGTAAATGAACAAACAAACTATAATGGTAAAGGAAAATACATAAAGGGGAAATATGAGTGTGTAGTAGTAGAAAAATGTTTCAGACAGAAATTAAAATTAAATTTGAAGAGCAAGTAATATGTATATGAGTATCATTTTAAAGTTCAGGGTTTTACTAAATACTTAGGATACAAAATGGGAAAATTAATCCACAAATTTTGTGTCATGAGCATGGATTTGATTCTCAACTCTCCTGAAAGCTACCTAATGGTAGACATAGCCACTGCAGTGTCAAATTGCTTAGTTACTCGTATTACTGAGACAGCATTTGTTCCTCTCAAAACTATTCCTATAATATAAGAAACCAAATTCAGCAATTAAAAGGAATGATATATAAAAATTATTATTAAATTAGAACTGATAAAATTCCCATAGATTAGTATCTCAAATGGACCTAATGATTTTGAATTGCAAAAACACCTGTTTGATTAGACTAGCAATGATATGGCCCAAAGAGACTTTACTGTTCTCTTCCTTGTTGCTCTTCTTCAGTTTACTTGGATAAAATACTAGAAACAGACTGAGGTTTCTATCCTGATCTTCAAAGATCATTATTTTTACCCAGATTGTTCAGAAAGTCACCATTCATTTGAATAAACAATGAGACTGGGAGAATTTATAAGAATGCATAGATCATTTTTAATCTTTTGGGATAGTAACAGATGTATCAAAGACTTCACTCTCATAGAAGTCTTAGTAAGCAATATGTGACTATTCAACACAGAGGCCAAGTGAAATGCAAAGATAGTCTTGCAATTTTTTGCATCAATGCACCAGCTTTAAAAGAAAACAAGGACTCTTTATAATCCATTACTCCTTTGATAGGGTTACTGATAAAAATCTTGAAATACCACCCAGAGTCAAACTCCCCTATACATTCTTATACTGTGTGATACTAAATCTTGAATACAAGTTGTTTACTTTTCAAACAACACATTCTTGCAACTGTTTGAGGTGGCAACACTCCTTGTACCAGAAAATACCAGACAGAAACAATGGAGATACTACTAGAGTACTGATTGTCTTTGCCCTTCAGTCTTTGGTCTTTTATATGTCTCAGAATTTCAGAGGGATCATTAGTGCATGACCAACAAGGCAGGGCATTTCTAATTATTAAGTAATAGCACAATAACCCGCTGATTTGCAACTATAGCAAAAATAAACAGTGGTAGTTGAAACACTAAGAAAATAGGTGAGAATTAAATTGAATAATTCTGATGAGCAACCTAGGCCCTAAGGAAAGAAGACCTAATATTGACTAATTCTAAGGGTGTTTTTAAATATAATTGATACATTTTATATAGCATGTTACATTGCAATCAATAGAATACAAATTTCGGTTCATCTTTTTTTTTTTTTTTTTTTTTTTACTGAAAAAGAAAATGAAGGTTAAAAGAAGAACTTGCTTGCCCAAGTACACATAAATAATATCCAAGTTAAAATAGATTCTATTATCATTGTTGTTGATGTGGTTGTTAATGATGATGATTTAAATTTCTGTTGTGGTGGAGATTCTTCTTTTTTCATTTTTTAATCACAAAAGTAAAGAAACTTCATAATCTAAATCTTAGATATTTTTTTATTTTCCTTTGGGAGCACTTTTGCGAATTAGCTACATTTTTATTTTATTTTTCTTCAGTGAATCATACTAACCAGAGGCAACTTGTGGAACAAACAAAAGATTTATTTCAGTTTAAACTTTCACTACATAGTCCATCTCTAAGGGAAATTAAGGCAGAAACTTAAAGCAAATCTGTTGAAATAACAGTACATATTGTCTCACTGCTGGGTTCCTGCTCAGTCACTTTTCTCATTCAGCCCTGGACCACCAGAGGTTGTACTACCTAAACTGGGTTGGACCCTCCTCTACCAGTTAAAGACAATAAATCCACCCCCCCAGACATGTGTGCACAGACCAATCTAATGGAGATGATTAGACAATTACTTAATTGCGATCTGTCTTCTTAGATGTGTCACATTGACAGCCAAACTTAGCCATCCATTGCTAACATTGTGGAACTAGTTTCAAATCTTCATGTAGATTAATATTAGAGCAAGTTTTATTTAGAACTCAACCATACAGCATAGATTTAGTTGTTTTAAGTATATTTTTCCCCAGGCCAGTGTAAATTTCTTGAGTAATAGCACCATGCTTTAGTTGTTTTCTCTCTTTTTTCCTTCCTTCTTTCCTTCCTTCCTTTTTTTTTAACATATCAGTCCCAGTTCCCTCTCATTTGTCTCTCCCTCCTTCTTCTCTTCCACCCTTCCATGCCCCCAGCCATACTTCCATCCCACCCAACCCCCACTCCACATGTAGGGTGATACCTTTCTGGAGGTATCTCTGTCAAGTCACAAAGACAGAATCCATCCTTCTGCTGCATACAAGAAACATATCTAAGCTTCAATCACTGACATTGCCTCAGGGTAAAGGGTTGGGAAAAGATCTTTCAATCAAATGGACCCAAGAAGCAAGCAGGTGTGGCTATCCTAATATCTAACAAGTTAGACTTCAAACCAAAGTCAATCAAAAGAGATGAATATGGTCATTTCGTATTCATCACAGGAGAAATCCATCAGCACAACATCTTGATTCTGGACATCTGTTCACCAAATACAAAGGCAATCACATTTGTAAAAGTAATGCTACTAAAACTCAAAGCTCACATAAAAGTTCACACACTCATAGTGGGAGACTTCAATTGTTTTTATTAGCCCCAACAAAGGCAGTTTTCATGTTTTGACTAGGTTTCTTAAAAATTACTTGTTTAAAAATTACATCTCCTCAACATTTTAAAGGATCAGGATATGAAGAATTAATACATTGTATAGTACTAAATAGTACACTTTACTTTGTACTACTTTATAAGAAAGAGACAAAGAATACAAGCGCATACTATGATTTTTAAATTATCTATGCACATCGCATCACCATTTCAAGTAAATCGTCCTTCCTATGAAAATCCTGCCAATCATGTATGCATTCTTGACAGAGACAGATGATCAGTCATTTCTGCTTGTACTGTATATTTTCCTTGATTATAAATGAAAAAGGAATAAATGAAACAGAACCCAACTGATAACTTGGTAATTCAGAATTGTACTTGTTGTATAGGTAACAGGAAAAATTCATCCCTCTCTCTGTCTCTGTATCTACCTACCCATGTATCTATCATCTATCTATCTATCTATCTATCTATCTATCTATCTATCTATCTATCTATCATCTATTTATCTATCATCTGCCTCTCTCCTTTGTTCTTTCTCTCTACATTAATGCTGTATATTTAGCAAGTTTATGAAGGCATAACAAATGTTAGTGCTATTCGTTGCTTGTGTCTGATACCATAATTTCTTTGAGAACTTCTAGATGGACACCATCCTTGTGCCTTGTAGTGAAAACATGGGCGTTAGGAACTAAAAGCACTGGTTTTTACATTTTTTAATGGTTTTTTGAGACAGAGTTTCTCTGTATTGATTTGGATCCTGTCCTGGAACTAGCTCTGTAGACCAGAATGGCCTCAAACTCACAGAGATCTGCCTGTCTCCACCTGAGTGTTAGCGTTAAAGGAGTGTGCTACCATTGCTGGTATTTACTTTTCTTACAATACTTGCATTCATGCCCAAACTAAGAAGAACAAAGTAGATGGAGCCAACATACAAAAACAAAAGATCATGTTTCTTGTTGAAACAAGGTATACTCTTTTGAAATCCATAATATAAAAGATTAAAAATAATGTACACTGTCTGAATGAGACAAGAACAGGAAACACTATCTTTCATTACTCACCACTCTGCCTGCTATTCTACAAAACTGGCTGACAGAGGAGACAGTTTTGTACAATACATTTTAAGCATCATTATCCTAGTTTGTCCTGTTGCTTTATGAAAAACCATTTCAAAAATGAACTTGGGGAGGAAAGGAATTATGTGTTACAGGTTATAATCTATCATCATGAGAAGCAAACATGGGAAGTCAAACCAGGAACTTGGAGACAGGAACTGAAGCAGAGACCAAAGAGTAACATTGCCTACTGACTTGCTCCTATAGCTTCATCAGCTTGCTTTTCAGAAAGTTCAGGACTGACTATCCAGGGATTGTATCTCCCATATTGTACTGGGTTGTAAAACATCATTCTGTAATCAAGAAAATGCTCCACAGACATCCTCATAGGCCAGTTTGTAAATGGTATGTTATTAATGAGGTTTCCTCTTCCCAGGTAAAGCCAGTGTGTGTCAAGTTTACAAAATCTAACATTTTCATGTAACCTTTTCTATCTCTGCAATTATTTTAGGTTATCTGTAAAATCAGAGACTCTTGAATTTGATAAGTGCATTATCTTTGTTTAACTCTACTTATAGGCAACTGGGTGTATACAAATAAAAAGACATTATTGAAGTACTTGAAGAACTTAGTGTACTTTGAAATCTATTCACACAATTATTAGGCCTTTGAGTTCCATATTTTAATGTGTGTAAACTCTACTTTGAGACACATGATCACAAATTATTTATATGCAAGGATTTCAGAGAAGCCATAGATCCACTGTGTGTGAAGAATGCTACATGTATTGTCCACATTCACTCTCATACCTTACCTATTCGTAATTAAAGCTTTAAAGCACTCCTTAAATAGTTGAACTCACATAATCAATGGGAATCTTATTTCAGTACAGAAAATAGAGTGGAGGTATCAAAAAGAGGGTGAGTACAACACAATTATTCACATTTACTAATTCTGAACCGTGGCATAAAAACAACCTCTGTTGTAACTCAAGATTTTCATCCAGTTTCCCATTGGATGCTACAATGCTATATGCATGACATTAATACATAGAAGTTAGGGCATAAATGAACTTTCATTGAAAATGCACATGACATCTTTGCTTTAGTTAATTCATGAGTATACTTTTAGTGCAATTAATATCAAGCATTTTAAGTTTTCTTATGGTGTATCAATCATATAATCACGAAAGCAAAAATAGAATCTTTTACATTTAGATATTTGCATATCACTGGCATTAGTGTCTAGCACTAAACTGTAAACTCAGTATATTACTCAGTATATTAAAACTAAGAAGCAAGGACCCTGCTTAGAACTTTTATTCCATATTTATCATTGCCAATTTTTCTAATTTGGTTGCCTGACCAAAATTTAGATACCATTGCTATAAAACCATATCAATACAAGTTTGAGCTTATCCTACACAAATTTGAGTGGGATTATTAACTGTTTTAATTTTAGACTGTCTTTTAAACTAATGTGTCTTATACAATCACTAGAACAAGGTGGATTTCTAGTATTTAACCCTCCTCTCCCCCGCCCTCAGGGTAACAAATATTCTTCTAGGAAATCTTATGTAGCTAATACTTAGGTAAATATGCTTACAAATTACTTATTTGTTTTGTTAAATTTCAGAGATTAGTATAGATAATTATTTGTGCTTGAGTTTTTAAGACCAAAATACAGAAGAATGAGTACCAGGCTACATTCTGGTTTTTTTTTTTTTTTTTTTTTTTTTTTTTTTTTTTTTGTGGTAGTAATGGAGGCTATAGGAAGGCAGAATCACCCATGCAGGAATTAACAAGGAGAAGATTCTTTTCATACTTGTACTGTCACTGTTTCTTTGGGGCAATACCTCTCCATGCACAGAAGTGCAAATTGAGTAGAATGGACTTAATTTGTCATTAGAAAGCTTCCTAGAATTCTTTTTTAAACGCACCAGCTTCTCTATCATGTTAAGTATTCAGAGTTGGCAGTGCAATCCTTCTCTTTAATGTGTTTTGTTTTGGTGCCCGGCCAAACCTGGAAGATGAAAGCCCCTTTGGGTCCTGATGCAGAATATAATTTGCTCTGCAATTTTAGTGGTAAATATGGTAATAAATTAGAAGGAGTAATGAATATGCATGGAAGGACCCAGAAATCTCTTTCTATTCCCAATTTTTCTCCAAATACTTAGGCGATCACCTTTCAAAGTTCTGTTTTAAAATGTGAGAAAGATGTCCATGAACACCACAATGATCTTAAGTTTGTTCTTCACTTCTTTGTTAACTATATTTAGTTTAAATATTTGTCTTATATAGCTCAGTGCAGTTTACAAATGTTTTTTTTTTTTTTTTTTTTTTTAAGCATGTAAGTGGTCTAGACAGGATCTAGCATCTGGTTTAACTATTTATATTCTGTTTGAAGTAGAAGATCTTCAGTCATTCTAATTCTGTTATTGCTAATGCAGAGGACAAAATCTGAATGAGGTGAGGGAAATCAGCAACTAAAACTTGTGGGAGTCCAAGAGTTATGACAAATGATAGAATTGGAAAAGGTAGCATTAAATCCACTGGTTCATTGAAGGGGTGAAGTTTTGATGTCTACTTTGCTTCTTAAAAATGCTCCTGTCAATTTATTGACAGCAGGAGATGGGTGAACAACAGAGGAAGACAGGAGAGCCCCCAGAGTACCACTGTATTAATCCAGTGTAAGAACATGGAATATGGACTGGATTTCTGGAATCTAGGGCCACCTTAGTGGCAAAGACTTGATTTTTATCAATTCCCATTGCGCTGAGATGAAACATCATGAAGACTGGGAGAAATTAATTAATTTTAATATTAAAAACTAATATATGTATATATGTAACTACAAATCACATGCAATAAATTGCATGTATACAGTTGTCCTTAGTATTCCCTGGTTTAGTTCTGTATTGTGAATGATTGTGGATCAAAGATATTTTAAAATAAATTGTATATATAAGGAATTTGTACATGTGTTTGTTATTATTCATTGAGAAACACAGTCTACCAAGTTAAATATAATTGTGTTGCATTAGGGATCATAAATTATCTATAGATGACTTAAAGAATAGGTGAGAGAATATGTGTGGTTTATTTAAAAATATGCATTTATTTTATGTTAAGTAAATGAGCTGCTCAATTATAAACATCAAGGAGGCAAACTCTGACAAATACTTTTTGTACACAGATTGCAATTCCTCACTCCTGTTGCTCATCTGTCTTCCTCTAATTTTCCTCTCTTATGTCAGAGATATGCTTTCATTATATGTTCCTAACAAATATAGACATATAACAATTAATAACAGCTAAATTCCTGCTTGATTTTAATGTAAATCAAAATGAAAAAAAATGTAATAAGATAGGATCAAGTATAATTGTCAATTCAAGCTTCTTTCCATGGGAAAATAGTTTTTTATTTTACTCAAAATTTTGCTCTGCTAGCAGTGTTTTAATTGTCTTGATGAGTCTCTGTTTCTAAGCTAAGAGGAATTCTCTGGGGTGAGCAGTAAATAGCATTCCTTAGGTGAAGTTTGCACAAATTTCTGGACAGCATTTACTAGTACAGCAGCTTATGTTTAAATCATCCTTCCTACTATTCATGATGTTCAAGTGTATATTTTACCTTGTTGTTTAATGTTTACATTGCAAAATAAAGCCGCTATTTACTAAGCATTATTCAGTGTTGCTCAATGTGGGATTAGATAAATGAAAGAATGTTTCTAGTCTACCCAGAATATTTTAATCAAGACAAAAAGAATTAAAATAAAATCATGAAATAATCATGCTCATGTTTTTGACAATGGCTATCATTTGAACATAGCACATTTTTGTCAGTTTTTTGTTATTTGGTTTGTTCAACGCCACCACTGAGCACTGCAGAGGAAGAGGGTGCTACAAACTCACTGAGAGAGGCACTGGGGGTGAACCAGCAGTGGGGACACCTATAGCTCTGAAACTAAAAGGAGGAGAGCTCTAAAAGGAAGCAAACCTTGTGATCTAGGGCTGAATGTAGAAAAAAGAGTAAGATGGTCTGAGCTTGAACCAAAGGCATCTGTTACATATTAGAACACACATTTAATTTGGAAGGAAGGCCCTAGAAGCAAAAAAGAAACAAAAAAAAAAAAGTTCAATCAGTGGGGAGGTCAACTTTTCATTTTGCATAATGCAATGTGACTATGATTGAAAAATTTATAGTGTAGTCAGCTGATGGATAACAATGTAGTCTTTCATTTAGGTCCATGCTTATAAACTGGGTCTTTCAAGGAATTTCAGCATGTAGAATAAAAATACTAAAGACATGATACTACATGTAACTTTTATCTCACATGAGCTAGTAAGTTAAACAAGGTGAGAACTTGTGTTTTATTGGAGATGTACTTTGTGAACAGTGTTATAAAACCTGAGACTAAACATCTGCCAGAATTCTTCCCTAAATAATCTGTATGTAAAAGAGATATTCATTACTTTAACTATATTTGAATTATATCCAAAATTAATCCCACTTCCTTAACATTTTAAAACCAATTCTAAAAGAATGCATGACTAGCCTAGTAAATATTGGACCTGAATGTTTGGCTGAGGGAGTTCATTATTCAGTGGTGACTTTGTATTGTCTTCAATGATCTATTCTTTTCCATTCCATTAATCAGTTGAACCACAATTCTCATCTCAGTTACCAGGTGACATAATAAAGAGAAAGTTGGTATTGCAAATACATAGAAATTTTTGACTCATTACTAATACCTTGGGTTGAATTGTGTTTCTAAAAAGACATAAAAATAACAGGCATGTTCCAGCTAGAAATTTTTGGTATTCATTAATGAGAACTTATTTGAAAAGGGGGATTTACCAACACAACTAAGTGAAGTATTAGATCACATGGGTCTGGAAGGAAATGAGAGAGAAGAAAACATGATCAGAAAATAGTATATGAAAAAATATTTCCATAAAAAGATATCATAAAATGACATCATTCTGGTTGAACTGGTTGGCCCAAATACAAGAAGTCCAGCAGTGCTAACAGAAGGGAAGAAAACCATGGAGAAAGCCATCTGAACAGTGAGGCAAAGTGGGAAATAATTCAAACACAATACAAGTGAAGCTTAGCAGCTGCAAAGAAAATGGCTTCCTTCAATGAAGCCTTCATTGAAGCTAGCTCTTCTGATGATTTATGTGGAAGTCTGAATTTAGACACATAAACAACACACTACATTTGTTCCAAGCCATGAAGTCTAGCACAAATAGTTAACAGCGTCTTATTTGTGATTTGTAAGCTGAAAATAGGATTATTGAGTTAACTTCAAGTGGACATTTATTTGCATTTAGTTGCAGGAGTTAGATAATATTATGTATGAATCAAAGACTGAAACTAAATTATTGCTAGGAGAATATATTTTAATATCCAAATTCCACATGTGATACCTCTGCATGGTTATTGGTCTCAGAGTATAACATTCATTTCTGACAATAATGGATGTAGAAAAATAAACTAATATTTTAAGCAATGTTTTCACTCAAAGTCCTGGTCAACAATTGTGAAGTAAACCATGATAATGTCAGAGTAAATATATCTAAAGAAAATAGACAAGGCTTCAATGTTGACTCTATTTGAAAATTTCATCAAGGTTTGAATTTTTAGAAAACTGGGCACTGAAATAAAAGGAAGTATTAGAAGATTTTTAATGTCCAGGTCCAAGAAAACACAAATATTATATACAAGTACTTTTTAAGTAATTTGTTTATTCTGTGTGTCAGGGAGAAATGTGTTGTAGAATACTATTCTAATTATGTAAAGATGTGTCATAATTGTTTCTGCTGTATTTGTTTATTTATGTAAAAATGTGTTGCATTTGTTTCACCTTGACTTCCTAAGGCAACTGATTGGTCTTAGAAACAGCTGAATGGCCAGGTGGAGAGTTGGCTTAGCTGTTACCAGTAAGGATTACTCTTCCAAATTACCCAGGTTCAAATCCCACCATCCACATGGCAGATAACAACTGTCTGTAACTTAAAGATCTGACACTCTTACACAAACATACATGTAGGCAAAACACCAATGAAATATATATATTAAAGCTGAATGGTCAATAGGCAGGAGATGGATAGGCAAGGCTGATGAGCAGAGAATAAGAATGAGAAAATTTCTAGGAGGATAGACAGCAGAGAGAGAGAGAGACAGAGAGAGAGAGAGACAGAGAGAGAGAGAGAGCCATAATTCCAACAGGTAGTAAACAGACATGAGAACTTGGAGAAGCAGTGAAAGTAAGACAAACAGGAGGAAAGAAAGGTAGAGTACTGAGGTAAAATATAGATAAAGAGAAACAAATAAAAACATTAGCTAAGTTAAGGTAAAACATTCATAACTAATAAGCCTCCCTGTCATTATTCGGGAGCTGGGTGGTGGGAAAAAAAAAAAGCCTGGGACAGAACAGAAATGTGCATTCTGTGTGAGGTCACTGGACAACTTATAATTGTGAGTTTACTCTTCCACTTTGTGAATTCCATGGTTCAATCTCAGATTGTGAGTGTTGGTAGAAGGTACCATTATCTGCTAAGCCTTCATTCTGACCCTGGTTGTTCACTTTAATCTTATAATTATCTCTATCTTTCTGACTAAATAATTTTTAAAAAGTACTAGAAAACAATTTGTATAAACCAAAATGGAATGTGAATTTTGTGAAACAAGTCTAGGAAACATATGTAGATAGACATGTTGTTTCAAAAGATATGAGTTCTAGAATATCCAATCTTTGACAATCTTCATAATTTAAACATATTTGGCTTATAAATGATCATAATATATCTTAACAATGAATCAGGACAGTTTTACCAGTGATTCTTCTCAGTTTCTGTATGAAGTACATATTTCCAGATATTCTTTGATGTATGGGTAACTAATAAAAATGATCTTCATTTATCTTCAAAATTATTGTTTTTTACTGATGAATGTAAGCCTTTCTAATCAATTGAGATATCAAATACTGTACTGTTGAATTAGTTCTGATAGATTGAGTCATGTAAAATATTGTTTTTTGAGATCACAATGGTTAATATTATGATGTGATTTAATAAATGCTAAGTGTTCCTTTCCAGCTCTCCTTGGTCTACCTCTATGAATTAATATAAGCTCACCTAATTCCTTATGTGTGTCAAGACACAAACACAAGTAAGATGAACTTTATGAATGACAGCATTGGTATCAAGTGTGATTTCATCCATTTTATGCAGTTTGAGTCCAAACTCTTTAATCCATAATTACTGGTAGCTGCTACAGTGTTTTTTGTTTTGTTTGTTTGCTTCTTTGCTTTTCTTGAGAGAACTACAATAGGAATCTCTTTAGTAGAAGGAGAATTATCAAAACACATACTATGCATGACGATGCAGGTAGGCAAAGAGATGACTTTTGACTTTGGATCCTGAATTCTACCAAAGAAGGTGCTATAGCGTCGGACACAAACGTCATAACTTTAATGGCTGAAGAGATGACTCAGCCATTAAAGGTTAGGCTTTCAATAAAAAATATAACTGTTGTTTTCTAGGTAGTACTAATTAGCATTCTGAAATCTTAGTCTCATGTGACATCCACATACCAAATAAAGTTATAGCACAACTTTAATTCTAATTATCCACCCCCTAATTTTGTGAAGAGTGAGTCATGAGAGGATGTTGAGCATCTTGGATTAAGACAATCAGACTTCTTGTGTGTGGTCTCTGATCTCATTAATCAAATATATCCTGCTTTATGTGGGTGGCATGTATCATAATAGCACATTTGCTGCTGCATTGTTTTCGAAAATTTAGACAAACACATGTCAAAGCAAATAATTTCTCATGTATGCTTCAGTGAATGTGGTGCCATTAGAATAATACACTGTGAAATAGTGTCAAGCCAAGCAGGGTAGGCCCACACCTTTAATACCAGCCCTTGAGAGGTGGAGTCAGGTGAATCTCTGTGAGTTTGAGGTCAGCCTCCTCTATAGAGTGAATTCTAGGAAAGGCTCCAAACCCTGTCTCAAAAAAAAAAAAATATTGTCAAAGTCTACTGGTAATAAGTTTTCTTATTAAAATAGCATTGAGTAGCCTCCTTAATGTATTCCCTGTTATGACATACAGTGAGAGAGAATGGTAACTTCTTTTATTTTGCCGTAATAACCAGAATGGTAACTTCGTAATTCTAAAATCTATCTTGTGGAACCATTTTTGGATGGCTTACTCCCCTGAGAATGCTCCATGTCTGCATTATGTGAGTCTAAACAATAAGATTTGGTGCAGCCATCTCTACTCCCTCCTGCAACAATGTAAATCTCACTAGCCTGGTTGATCCTTAGCTACCCACAGTCAGAAATTCTGTAATTCAAATGAGTTTAGTCTCTCCAACTAAATTTATGATTGATGAATCTTTAGTTCAGGAATTTCCACGGGTTACTGTGGGTAAAAAGGAAATGAAATTGTAGTTGACCCCTGATTTTATGAGTATTACAATCTTTGGGGCAAAAATAGATACTTAAAAAATACTAGGACTATGTCTAATGTTAAGCTGAAATCATAACAGAGAAGTTATAATCCTTTAAGTGAACATAGATTGCAAGATAAGGTGGGGAAAAAAACATGAAGGAAGTCCCTGGAGAAATGGTGTTAATGATGAGCCTGAATGGAAAGAAGCAGTTAATTAAATGAATTGGAATGGAGATGATTCTATCAGAAGACACAGCATATGCAAAGGACATCTAATTGGAAAAGAAAAAAAGTTTTGAAAAATGGAAATAAATTATGTATTTCTGATTAGGGAGTTACAGAAGTTAAGAGGAGAACACAGGATTTGTACACATCTCCTGCACAATGCTTTATAAATGGTGGGATTTAAAATTGTTTTAAATTTTATTTTCCATGTGCATAAATTTTAATAATCCACATCAATGGCTTCATAACAAAGTAAATTCACATAACTATGTACTGGTATCCAGATTTTCAAAAAGCAGTGCATCACCAATAGCAATAAGGCGATATTAAAAAATTCAATTATAGGGCTGGAAAGACAGCTCCCAGGTTAATAGTACTTGCTGCTCTTGCAGAATACCTCAGTTCAGTTCCTATCACCTGTGGAGGGTGATTAACAACTTCCTGTAACTCCAGCTTTAGTGCATCTGATGCCCTGTACTGGACTTTGCAGGCATCTGTACTTCCACATGCAAGAACTCTTGTACACATACACACATAAATGAAAATAAAAACAAACCTTTAAATTTTTAACTACAAAATTATTCAATGAAGGGAGGAAGGAAGGATTGTAGCAGCCAGATGGGTCAAGGACATCACAAGAAAATCCCAAAGAATCAACCAATCTGGGCTCATAGGAACCACAGGGACTGGGACTGACAACTGGGAAGCCTGTATGGAAATTACCTAGGCCTTGTACATGTATATGATAACTATATAGCTTAATCTTCTTGTGGCACTCCTAAAAGTGAGATCAGGGGCTGTCTCTAACCCTTTTATTGAGTTTTGGGACCTATTCCTCATAGTGGGTTGTCTTGCCATATTTTGTTGATATCCATGGAAGTCCTGACTTTTACTGAATAAAACAGAGGAGGGAATACTGGGAGAGGCTGAGACAGGAACTGGGAGCAAAGCAAAGTGGGAAAACTATGGTTAGGAGATGAAATAAACAAGTAAACTCTTGTCAAGTATTGCAGATTTGTGTATGAAGCAGGCAGTTGGCTATTTCATTTGTCACATGTCCTGGATTTGAGAGATGTTCAGCTCATCAGCACAGTGACTCTACCACAGGACATGGATGTTTTAGTTGACTGGACATCTTAGGAGAGACTCTCACTTTGCTCACAGATTTTATTTTTGCTAGTGATTCAAGAATAAAAGACACCAAATAATAATTACAATCTATTCTACATACTACATCTATGATAGGCATTGCACTACCAAAAGGTACAGCAACTTCTTTATCATCTTCTTACAACATATATAGGATTCTATAGTCTTGATTTAAGGTACAATGCCACAAAAAATATGACCTATGATTGATCATACAACATTATGAATCTAATTTTAGTTTTGTAGACAATACTCATTTTAAGATTTTATTTATCCAGAAAAATGAACACACCACTTCTATTTCTCTGATTTCTTTCTATTCTCTCCTCTCTCATTTTGCCTTGCTATGACTACCTTCTGCCCTCTCTCATTACTTCATATTCTAATCTTTCCTCTTTCTTCGTATCTTTTTCCCCTCTTTTCCTTTCCTCCCTTTCCTCTCCACATAACCCCTTAAACTTGTCACATTCCATGACACCCCTCTATCAATGTCTTCCAATTCTATATCTCTTTGCCCTCTTATCTCACTCTCTATTCCTCCTCTTATTTATAACCTTTAATTTGATCAGGTCCAGGGTTTCTGTAGAAATTTTCAAGGTTCCCTTCCATTGACAGATACCTATAGCTTCTTGGCTATCAATTCATTAAATAAAAACTACTGGTTATGAAATGATTCAATTTATATTCATGTCTATGTAATTTCCTAAACAAAACCATACATGGATTTCAATATAAAACATATGATTAAAGTGATTTAAATGCCATGGCTAAATCTTATTTTCTGTTCTTGGGTCTGTAACTAAAGGTACTGATTAAACATATTTTTGAATCATTAGGAAAACAATGATTCATGAATGCAATTGAATGGACACAACTTTATTTTTATGCCATCTCTATTGACAGTGTGATTTACTTGTGTCAATATAATGCATTTATAATCAAGGAAAAAAAAGAAAGATGTATGGAAAATGGCTTTCACTGCAAACTCATTTAGACAAATAAAAAAATTGATAGTGTTTATGGCATATTAAGATATATACACGTGAATACAATATAAAAACTTTTCCTTATATTTCTCAATTCAGCCCACTTTTACAAAAATGCTAGGAAAAATATTTTAACAAGGTATGGGAATCTGGAGAGACACACTAAAATCAAGAACCAATTGAAGAGTAATATGGATACCTATTACAGTTGAAGTGTCAAAAAATATGTACATATATGAAGGCCATCTAACTGAAATAATCAAATAATTTGGGCAACAGAGTCCTGGTTCAACATTTTTTTTTTGTCACCAAATGAAGTTTCCAGTACTGTAATTGTTATAGCTAATTGATTTGTTAGCCAAAAATGTCCATGGTAAGCTGTAGTTTGCTCTGCATTGTAGTCAGAGATTCTGTTCAGTCTGGTATCACAGCTAATTAGCCCCCAAATAAACACACTGATGCTTATATTAATTATACTGTTTGGCCAATGGCTCAGGATTCTTACTGGCACTCTCTTTTTTAATTATTAACCCATAACTATTCATCTGTATCTCTACATGGTCCTATCTTACCAGAGAACAACTGGCACAGCCTATCTTCTTGGTAGCTTCATGACATCTTCCTCAAAATCTCTCAGTGTCCTCTCTCCAGAAGACTTTTTGTCTCACAGCCCCACCTATACTTCCTATCTGGCTACTGGCCAATCAGTATTTTCTTCATCACTCAATAAGAGAAACATATATACAGAATGACATCCCTTATCATTCCACAAACTGGCAGGAAGGCCCCGTTGCTGAAGACAATACCTATACAACTCACAGAAACTGGAGATGTTTACCTGTTGTTTATGCAGAGCATTTTTTTCCTACATTCTAGCATCATTGATACAAGAAGTTGCTTGGCACCGTAACCAAAATAATCATAAACACAAACCCAGCCACAACCCCTCTGATCTACAATGATGTACTACATGCAAGATATGCTAGGGCAGTAAGCAATTTTGTGGCAAAAAGCTTGTGAGAATAATAAACTAATATGTGATTTAAGGCTCACACTATGAGGTAGAAACCATACCCTGTAGCAACACTGCTTGGATGACCAAGAACCAAGACTACATGCCCCAGAAACCTAGAGTAAAACCAAATACTATGTTCTAATATAATTGACAAATGGAATCTTATATAACTTAAAAACCTCTGTATGTCTAGAAAGGGAAACTAGCAGCCCAGAGCATGGAAGAAATCTCTGCTAGTTATACACCTGCCAAAAAAATAAGGTTTAGAGTATACAAAGAACTCAAGAAAGAAAACACTAAAATACTGAACAAACCAATTAAAAAGAGATCAAGAGAAAAGAACAGAAAGTTCTGAAAACAAAATGGTTAATAAGCATATTTTAAAAATTCAAGATCCTTAGCTCTCAGCAAAATGCAGATGAAAACAACTTAAAAATTCTCCCATTTGCCCTCTCCCCAGTCAGAATGACTATCACCAGGAATAAAAATAGTAAGGAGGATAATATGCATATGTGGTAAGGGGATTTTAAACTTACTAAACTATGGGGAGGTGTGTATCTAATTAGACTACCAGCTTATTTTTCTGTAAAATGATCAATAAGTAGACATAAGTATCTCTTGCTTATATCAGTAGGAGAAAGTGCAGTTCTTAGAACTTCAGCATCACAGAAGTCTTACAATACTGGTCTGTCAATTTAAATGTTCTGCTCAAAAGGAAAAAAGTCACTTCTCATATACATACATGCATATATATATATATATGTGTGTGTGTGTGTGTGTGTGTGTGTGTGTGTGTGTGTGTGTACTTTCATATGAAAAGGAAATTAGTGAAGTAGTAGGCAACCAGATGAACACTATGTATAACAATGACCTTATGCCTTTGCTAAATAATCACTTAATATCTATCTATCTATCTATCTATCTATCTAACTATCTATCATCTATCTATCATCTATCTCTTTCTAGCTTTCCTTTCTCTTTCTCTCTGATTCTGCATGACAAAATCCATGTCTGCCCATGTTCAGGGCTAGTCAGCGTTGTAGAATTTGTCAGAATCAATCTCCTTTTATGTTTTCATAGTCAATAGTTCTAACCCCTATACAAGTTCCCACAGCTTAATGTCTTAAAACAACTAAAAATTATGTCTTGTTGTTTAAGTTGATAACAGGGCCTTGCTCTCAAGGAAGGGTATGGAGGAGAAACCTGCCCCTGTTTTTTCTAGCTTCTGTAACTGGATTTCTAAGATTCTTTGGCTCATAACTTCTTCCTTCATCTTCACAGCCAGGTTTGTACCATCTTTTCTGTCTGCCTCTGCTTCCTTGGGCTCCCATCTGCTCTGTCAGACGGCCTTCTTCCCTTTTGCAATAGACTCTCCACATCAAGATCACATCTGCAAATTTCCTTTGCCATAGAAAGTGTCATTCACAGGTTCTGCTGTCATGGTCCAGAATCCTGGAAAATTAGGATGTATCCTACTGTATGTAGGGACCTTAGCATTCTTCTAATTTATCTCAGAGTCTGATCTACCATCATTTATTGTCTCTGCTTGGTGTCCAACTAGATAGAATCCTCTTCTTTCCACTAGAATCTCAAATTACACACATTAGACATATTAAGTGGGCAATGCTCATAACATTTATCTAGTTCTTCACAACAAAAAATATATTCTGAGAGTTTTCAATGTGGAAATCACTCCATGATAACAGGCATTAGTGATTTAGGGTCTGGACCTGTGGATCTCCATATGTCTGATGTACAAGTCCATTCTGTAGTTGTTTCTTCTTATGATGATACCTGGTGAGTCATCGTTCATTCCTGCAACCCAAGAACAATGCCACTAACCATGTCATATGAGTTAATCTAAGTAAACTCTTTATATCACAGGAATTTCTAACTTTGTTTCTTTCCTTAAATTTTCTCAGCTAAATAGATGGATCATAAATGAGGGGAAAGATAAATGTAAATTTATATTCTTGGTATGATGTTTTTGATTGGTGTTTCCTGGGGATTTTTTAAAGGTCATGGTATGGTTTATAATCTTCCATTTTCTACCTTTCCATATATTAAAAGTTTAAAGTAATATTTACTTGGTTTGTCCCGGTTTCATCTACTACTGCCCAGAGCTGGCATTTTGTAAGAAGTTTCAGTTGTTATAGAGCTAATTCTAGCTGACTGAGTAAGATGTTTGCCTTGCAGGTTAAGAATCATCTTTAGTTTGCAGAACTCAAATATAAAGCCATGTTCAAAACAACAACAACATAAAAGGTCAGGTGTTCAAAATCTCAGTTCTGGGGAGACAGGTATAGGAGGAAGCCATAGCTTGCAAGTTAGCCAGTCTACTTGACAAGCTCTTGGATAGTGCCAGATTCTGTTTCTAAAACAAAACAACAATAAAAAGGAAAAGTTAGACAGAAGCCTGAAAAGTGTTTCCCAAGTTGTCCTGCTGCTTCAAGTGCATGCTATGCACAGTGCATCACACTCATATGTACACATGCATGCAATCATACATATACACACATGCATATACAAACTCAGGGAAAAGTTGTAGAGATTTAACATTGGCCCTAGAAATAGAATAAAGTAGAGCTTCTTTCATTGAAAACTCAATAAAGAGTATTAGAAAACACATTTGAACACTTTGACCTTGAAAGCAGTTTTCTGCTCCTAGTAGAAATCTTTGCAGAGAGCAATGACACATTTACAGTGGTGGGATGTGTGCGTGAGAAGACATGCCCCTCTAACATTTTATCACTTTTCAGGTCAGCCCCTAACTCAAAGCGGCCATCCTGATCAACATCCTGCACACAATGAACAGTGGGAAAATGTACTGGTTATTCTCGGGAACAATACTTATTTTAAAAATCTTGAAGCAAAATCAAGAAAAGAAACTGAATCAGAACCATGGAATTTTTTAAGAGCAGTGAAAATGCAAGTATTAGTGGCCAAGAATGTACTGAAGAGTGTGATTGGTCCTTAAATGGCCTGAGAGAATTGAGTGAAGTGAAACTTTAGGACACACATTAGTCACCAGAAGGAGAAGAGCTCCAAAGACAATGAGTTGCTTGTTGTCCCTTTGGAATGTTCAAAATAAACTATACTTTGTTTTCAAGAAGAAAGAATCTAATATCACCTAGTCCTATGCATTGTAAAGGAAACAGTCTTTCTGGAGGTAAGATGAAACACAAGAAGTTACTATCCAATGGAAGACGTGGTAAATAATAGTCTGGCAATTTCATCTTTTTGTTGTTATTTTTGTTTGTTTGTTCTCTGTTTTGTTTTGTTTTTGCTTTTTCATTTTAAACCAGAAACAAAACCAATAGCATTAGGGAATGGACACAATAAATGAGACAGCATGACATATTTAGTATGCAGGATAGCAATCTTTGACACAAAATAATCTCTCAATAGACCTACATAAATTTCTGTTAGGTGTTTGTGCTTTTGAAATAACTGCTAGAAATATTCTGCTACTCATCAGTGTGCTCAATTATATGGGAATATATATGTATGCTTTCAACTGCCTGAGTTTGAATTTAGGACAATAAATTATTTATTCCTTTTGATGTTTTAAAAGATATTGATTTTTATTGTATATATATATATATAGGATTGTGTGTTTGTGAGTGTGTATGTGTCTGCGTGTGTGTGTGTGTGTGTGTGTGTGTGTGTGTGTGTCTGAGTGTGTGCATGCATGCATGCTTAGGCCTGTCACTGTGCACATGAAGAGATCAGAAAAGAACTTTGTGAGGTCATTTTCTCCTTTCCCACTTACTCTAATTCTAGGTATCAATTAAAGTCATCAGACTTTAGTGACAGGCATGCTCCTCATTGAGCCATCTTCCTGACCCTGAGTTACTTATTTTTACTCATCTACTCTGATATGAAGCTTTTGTATTAGTTAATATTAATTTTAGACAAAGGATAATGTTAAAAGATAGTCTCACCGAAACATTATCTTGACATTAGTTTTCTAGTACTAAGGGTAATAAAATACTCACCACAGAATAGTGAAAATTTTTAATTTTTAAATGAACTGACTTTTGCACTAATATATTTCACTTTCCAATCAACATTAACTCTTATAGCTAATGCACTCTTTGAAATAACATATACATTCATTTCAATACAAGTTATATAGCCTAAATCATGCCCATTGCCTCTAAGGGTACTTATTAGAGTTCTATTTTACAATACCTGAAAAAGCATAAATACTTTTAGTAACAGGGTCTTTAAAAGTTAGTTAAAATGAGGTCATTACAGTGAGCCCTAATCCAGAATGATTCCATTCATAATCTAGAAGATGCTTCATAAATAGAGATTAGGCACTAGCTGTGCCAGCTTGAAGACCTTCTTCTGGCACAGAAGGAAGACAGTTATCCATGGGACCAGTACAGAGGTTTTACTTCAGAATTGTAGTACTAGATAACTGATGAAATAACTTAAGTGACTATGTTGTGTGAGGACAATTTTAGTAACCACATAGTATTTTATTAAGATTATTTTGAGAATACAGGTGCCAGAGAGAGAATGTATGTCCTCAGTACATAAAAAGCAGAATGAGTTTCAACAATATACATATAACCTCACAAATCTATCTCCTCTCTATAACATGATTATTGCCTTTATATTATAATATGATATGAGGAAAATCAAGGCTTTTTATGTATGTTTTAAAGTAGCAATTTCAGGGCCTTCATTAAAGAACTATTAAATCAGATTCTAGGAAAAGGTCCATAAGCCATGTATTGTTTTCATCTTGTTTTTTATTTGTTTGTTTGTTTGTTTTTAAGTTGTTTTGCTTCCTATTGAAACCAATGGGGAATTTGGTATTGACAGCTGTACAGAATTAGAGGATAATGAATTTGAAGCACACTTGCATCAACTCAAATTTATTCAACTTTATACATCTCTTAAATGAGTACTTTGGATTCTTTACATGTATAATAAGAAAAAAAGTTGCAAGTACAGACATGCATATATTTGTATGTACACATCATATGCATAGAACTCCTATTTATAAAGTTGTTTTATCACTATTTGTTTACTTCCTTATTTGGCTTGACAGTTTTAGAAAAAAAGAGACAGAGAGACAGAGAGAAATATGGGAAGAGGCATTGGATCTGGGAATCTTAATCTAAATACAGGATCCATTCTCAGTACTTGGCTCATATCTGGCTCCCAATATTTGGCAATCCCAGCTAAAAAAAAGAGCATCCAAAAGCCTCCTAGCCATATGGATTTCATGTTACCAAGGCTATCAGACTTACATTTGCCTTAATGATTCATGATCCCTTATTCAAAAGGTTATCAGCTTAGGAAGAAAATTATCCATTGAAATCCCAATAGGATATTCTGATTCTTACCCAAACCACATTTCTGTTCCAAAGCAATTCTTTTGTCTTAATGTGCAGCCAAAATATATCAAGTCATTTTACAAAGTGTTTGGGAAATTACTTCTAATGTGATAAGCCAAAATCTCATATTGAGTTAGCGTTTCATCTATTTCAAGCAGAAATTTATCAGGGTACTCAAATCCTAGACCTTAAATCACAACACATATCTAAGCACTAATCATAGCAAATTTCCTCTTCTTTGTTTTAGACAGTTGAAAGTTAGACTCAGCTTGACAATCCTACACTCTTACAAATTGCCAACTGAAGAGAGTAAGATTCACCCATTAGTCTTGCTGTCAGAATCTCTCCTGAACAATCAGTACAATCTGTTTGCCTTTTAGTATTTTCTAAAATACCCTTCCCCTCAGCTATCATTTGTGCCATTTTGCCCAATCTCATAAAAGCTAAATAGAAAACCTGTGTGGAGAAAAATCTCATTAGTCCAGACAAAGCATACTCTCCCAACAAATTCTTGACATGGGACATAAGGTAAGAATGAGGAATAGCTGCATCCTTATACAACCTACAGGGTTAAGTAATGCCTTTATTTTTAAACCAAAGAGAGCCAACGATTCCAAAGAGTATACTGGAAATAATACCTTATGCAAGAATACTCATTGCATTCTATTGAGTTGAACTGTGATCCTGTTTGGTTAACTAATCACTGCTCACCTCTGTTCACAAAATATTTTGCATACATTCTTTCCATGTTAGGACAGCAGTGCTCCATCCAAAATTTCTATATGGATAACAAAAGTCAAAAGGTCAGGAGGTTACTCTTACAAATGAGAGCACTTCCTGTTGTTGAGCCCTTAGACTTTAGCCTTGACAAGTCTTTAATTGCCTTTTCTATTTTTATGAGCATGCTTTCTGCATTTTAGATATCTACTGTAAGAAAACATACATAGCCAGGGCTTGTAAAATCCTGTCCTTCATAAATAGATAGCAGAGAATATCAGCTATGTTTAACCTCAAAACAAACAAAACACATCAGACATCCACTCTTATATTATTTTATGTCATTTTAATTTCAGAAATTTAATTTGAGCATCAATCATATGCTAAGTAAAAATTTCCAATACTGAAAAGTTGAATAACAGGCTTGTTTCCTCTATATATTTGCAATATTATAAAAGAAAAACTATCAAACATAAATGTTAATTATACTCTAAAAACCACTAGGAATAGCAGATGCATAGAAGAACAAGTTGAAAAGAAGTAAGTACACAGGGTGGAGAGTTTTAGAAAGGTCAGAGTTCATGTAGGAGGTTTAGAAGAACAGGGAGGAGATGTTGAATAGAGTGTGATCAGAGCTAAGAGGGTTGGGGGAGAATCCAAGCTGATTCCATAGGCACAACACAGTGCTAAGTATTCTTCACCTGCTGCTGAGAATGTCAGGTTGAAAAGGAAGGTAAAGTAGGAGTCCCAGCATGGTGGCATGGATGCAAAGATAGCTTAGAGTTCATCCTAGTGATGGTATACACACGGTGAAGATCTTGAAGCAGGAAACTAGTATAATTCCCAATGTTCTTCAGATGGTCCATGTGGCAAGGAATGTGCACGGTAGATTTGCAACGCAAGAAAGACTAGATGTAAAGAGACTAATTAGGCACGGGTTATATACTTATATATACGGGTTAATACTAATGAGGACATCAACACTCAGTAGAGATGTAAATATACAGAAATCATCTTTGAAATTATTCAGCAAACAGTTTGACTTCTGATGCCAATGATAGTTATTTTTTAATACAAATCACGAAATAGGAAAATTATTTTCATGGATATATTGTATGGTTTAAGAAAGAAGGACACATCCCCCATGGAGGGATACTCCCTTAACCGAGAGACAGGAGAGAAGTCATAGTCCCTACTTCAAAAGAATTGACAGGTTTACATGACCCCACATGGATGGCATTGCCCTACATGTGGGATTGGGGTGGGGGGATGTGAGGGAAGGTTGGTAAGGGTGCATGTGAAGGGGGAGACAGGGTAAGATGGAGGGAGGGGGAACTGGGATCGACATGTAAAATAAAAATAATATTAATAATAAAAAATAAACAGAACAACAATAGAAAAAATATAAAACTAAAAAAAAAAAAAAGTAAAAAGACAGAATATGCATAGTACATGTCTTTAAAATCCTTTCCGAATTTCAGTCAGTGTTATTTTAAATCAAAGCTCTCTGGGTAACTCCACATCATTTAAACTATAATTAATAAGAATAAATTTTATTTGGACAATGTGCCTGCTGTTCTCTTTCTCTGCAGCTCCCATTAGTTAGAAAAAAAGAAAGTTACTTTTACTGATTTACTAAAATATTTGTGTTTCTTCATCCTGTTGCAATTTCCCTTCAAGAAAGATAATTTTCTTCCTGGCTGACTAAAAAGTACATGCAATTAAAAATGAAAAGCTTAGTTGCATGAAATGATCTATTATTTCTTAAAAGTTGCTCAGCTACCCTGTTCAATTAAATGTATCTCACCTATTAGAGCCTCCTGATCTCCAGCCCTGACATATGGACAGACATCATGTCACATTAACAGTTACTCTTGGGAGACAATGCTCATAAAATGTCCAAAGAAATTTATTACATCTGATTCAGCAGCTGTGCTATTTTGGAAATGCTTTTTAAGACTCATAGAAAGATTGATTGGGGAACAAAATAAAACTTTCCAAAAATCTTCAATTTTGGCATTCTGCTCATTTATATTAGGAAGCCGGATTTTTAATATTTAAATACACAGAAAAAATTTTTGAAAATAGGATGTGGAAAAGGCAAATTTGCAAGTTATAAGTTAAGCTGTTTTTCTCATTAAATGTGGAACCCCAGCCTCTGCCTCAGTAGCTGGGCCTTTTCTTTAAATAAATTGAGGCAGGAGAAAGGAAAGACAGAGAACACATGGTGAGATTCAAAAGAGACAGAAGACAGCGTTACCTCAGCATGGTGGATGAGTACTAGACATGACTCTTCTTTGCAGAGTTTTCTAAATTATTGGAATATAAATGAATGTAAATAAAAACAAACATTCTTTTTTGGTTTACTTATTTTCTTTTTTTGTTTTTACATCCTAACCAAAGTTTGCCTCCCTTGCTTTCCTCCTGTTGTTCTCCCAATTTCTCTTCCCCCACTTCCTCTCTACCCCCCTCCTCCACTATTTCCCTTTAGATACAGGCAGGCCTCTTTTGGATATGGATATCAACCATCCAACTTGTATCATGTTTCAGTGAGAGTAGGCCTCTCCTCTTCTATTAGGGCTGGATGAGGCAATCCAGTAGGAGAATGGATCCTGACCTACAATTTGTCCTGCCTACACTATGTACTGGAATAAAGATTACACAATAATTGTTGGAGTAACCTGTAATGATTGGCAGAACTGGAGTTCCATGCTCTGAGAAGGAGCTCACTCCTGAGAGCCAGGACCCAGAGACAGGATACCCCAGAGACCTTGAATAGAACCAAATACTACCAGAGAAAAAACATCAATTCCTAATGATCTTTCGCTATTCTCATAGGTTGGTGCCTAACCCAATGGTCATCAGAAAGCCTTCATTCAACAATTGATGAGTGCAGATATGGAGATCCACAGCCAAACATTAGGCAGAGCTTGGAGAATCCTGTGACAAAGGAGGAAGGAAGGACTTCAGGAGTTATTGGGGTCAAGGATACCACAAGAAAAACCACAGAACAAACTAACCTGGGCTCATAGGAGCTCACAGAAACTGAGCCGACAATCATGCACGGGACTGACCTAAACCCTGTGGGTAAATGTTCCAGTTGTGTTAATTGGTTATCTTGTGGGACTACTAAGAGGGATGGAATGGGCTGTCTCTAAGTCTTATGCCTGCTTTGGGGAACACATTCTTTAGGAGGAATATAATGAGAATACATCAATGCTTTTCTCAAGCACTTTCAAAGACCTTGCCAGTCAAGACAAGAGATCTTTATGTATTCATAAAGTTCAACACCACCCAGTAATTACCCCAAACATAGAGAAAGAAATTAACAAGAAAATGTCATTCTTGACTGAGTGAGGCAAGTTAGAAGTGGTCAGTTTGATGTATAGAAAGATAGAAGCAGCCATATACAGTGTATTAAATTAAGAATAATATTATTGAGTTTTCATAATATATAGTGAATACTGTCATTTAATTCCAATAACTAAATTCTAGTGCAATTATTATTCAAAAATGAGGAAATAATATTGACAAGATTCTATAACATAGTCAAATTCATTGTGCTTTTGAATAAGCTCCTTCATCTTTCAGGCCTCTTCAGAAACATATTTGAGAGACCTGTGTAATGGGCAATGGCAAGCAGACATTTTGATATTACTAAAACTATCACAAGTTGCACTTTCATTTGCAAGATTAACAGTTATAATTACCCATTGCTAAGCCTAATCTTATCTCTGATACTTAGTGTATCTGAACACCCAGCCATGGTATAAATTTGAGTTATTATAGGATTTGGGAATAAGGCAGAAGTAAAAAGAACATGGTCACTCAAAAATACACAAACACACACACACACACACACACACACACACACACACAAACACACACATGGTTCCTTCCTAAGAGGGACAAAATAAAATAAAATTGTGAGATTATACATTTCCAAATAATATAGTCTAACAAATGTTTTGGATCACTCAAGTAAGAGTTTCACTCCCTAAAAATTTAACTGTGACTTAGTCATCAATATGTAGTTCATTACATAGTTCAACCACCAAACAAATATGGCTACTTAGCAAAAGCACTATTTTTTTTCTTATTTAACGTGCATATAAATAATGCTATCTCATTTAATGAATTAATGATAATGTGAGCTTTTTGTTCAATCAAAGTTCTGAAACTCTGTTAGTTTATTTTTCTTATATAGACATTATGAGGAAAGGAGAATAATAGGCAACACAAGTGATGAAATTCTATCTTCATTTTAATAAGATCCTGTTACGAAGATGTAGACCTGTTACGAGTAGTTTTTCCCTGCCACCAGTCGGTCCCATAGTCACACCAGCCCCAAATAACAAACTGAGACTCTGTATTAGATATAAAGCTGTTGGCCAGGTACTAGTTTCTTATTGGCTAGTTCTGTCTTAATTATTAACCCATTTCTATTAATCTAAGTATTTCCATGTGGTCTCATCTTATGGGAGAGTGGGCCAGGACCTCTGTTCTCTAGTCTCTACATGCTGACTCCACCCTACTACTTCCTCGAATCCTCCTTGTCTCCTAGTACTGCCTATCTTGCTTTCCTATTGACCAACAGTGCTTTATTCATTAACCACTATGAGAAACATATGTACAGAATGACATCTCCCATCATAGACCACCAATGAATTGATATTAAATATTTTACCAATAATTTAAGCACTTAAAAATAATCAGAGAATCTTCTTTATTATTATATTAAAATCTCTGAGAAGACTGTTTAAAAGTAAGTATTCATTTTTGTAAGATTTTGTTTGCATTTTTAATTATGTATATGAGTTAGTTTAGTGTTAGTGGAGGCTGGAAGATAGCCTGGTTCAGGAGGTACTGACAGATGTGAATAGCCCATAATGAGTGCCGGAAACTGAGCACAGCTCTTCTATAATAAAGTTTGCATTCTTAAAAGCTGATCTATATTTACAGGCTCACAATTCATTGTTTATACTAAGCACATATACACACAACTTTTTAAAATATATATGCACATTGCATATCACTGAGATATATGTATATATACAAAATTTTGAAGAACTTCCTAATTTGTTTATGGATTGAGGAAATAGGAAATGTCAGGATGGCTGTCTTAATATGTTACTTGAATAAAAGCTTTGCATTTGACCTAGATGCTTCTACATCATTCTATCATAGCACTATCAGAATATCTCTTGTCAAGGTGATAACATATGATGTGACCCAATGCTATGAATTCCCAATATCTCTTCCCTTCCTGGAAATAAAAAAAAATAGAAATAATCAAATACAAACATTCTAAATATTTATATAAAGTCCATCACAATTTGAATATTTACAAGCTGCTTCATTTATTTCCCACAGATTTTAATCCAAGAAAATTAAGAAAATTTTCCACTGAAGTGGGAATGTGGTTGTATATTCCTATGGAGTCTGCATAGACTTTTAAGAGATGGCTAGAATATTGTGTTGTTGAGGCCTATGAATAGTTTATATGCTAATCTAAAGTGCTCATGTGGAACATGACACTTTATTTTAATATCATATTCAAGGATATCTAGATTTATGGACAGCTAATAGTAAGAAAACAGCATTAATTTTATTTGTATAAAATTTTCTCTATACAGAAGAAATTCATTCCTCAGAGAAAGTAAATAGAAATGTTCAGCTCTAAAATTGGAGTATTGTCCCATGGGAGTCATAATATAAACACCCATTGCACTGTTCAACTCTATCTCTTTGTTGGCCACAAGGGACGAGACTGAACAAGAATATGTCAGTGTCACTTTACCAGCCTTGCTTCTCTGCAAAAATTTGAACTTACTGGTAGAAAAAGACAATGGCCGGTCTGAAACAATGTAGCCTTGGAGATGATCAAAATGTCTGCAAATGATGTTGAGATGTCAAGGTAAGTGGATGGCACATATACTTCAACATTCCAAAGACAGATACTGCATAAATAATTACATAAGAAACACTTGACCTTCACACAATCATTATTTTATTTCCAGTAAGAGTGAGACCCATACATTTTGATAATGATTAAGCATTGGGTATACTAAAGGTAAAATATCAATGCATACGTCCATATTTACATACATCATACACATAAAGGGACATAGTACCCATATCTCAATGTTTTCATGAATTATTATTATTGATCTAAAATGTTTAACATGTAAAGGAAATACATATGTCCTTAAGGGCTGCTACATACCAATTAGAGAGATAGATATTAGATGGATAAGTGATACAAACACACTACACACATACAGTGTCACACAAATATACAGGTACAGAGAGATAAAAACAGATGACAGAGATAGATGATTAATACATACATAAATAGATGACATATAAATAGAACAGTAAAAGTCAGCTCTTGCTAGTGCAATTTAAATATTTATTTTACAATGATCTATGATTTGTGTTTTCCTAAGGGACATATAGAAAGGCAGATTGACTACTCATTGCTGACAATGAAGATAAATGGACAAACTAAAGCAATTTCATATCAATACAAAAGACTTGTAAAAGAAAAAAGTTACTCAATTAGTAACAAATGAAATACATTAAACTAACATTCCAAATTATATGAGTTTAAACTGGTAGTCTAATGGTATATTTGCTTTAAGTGCCATAGATCTGAGACAAACTCATGTGGTATATGCATCCATTCAGCTCAGCAAGGATATGCTTTGCTCACTGAAATAACATATCATAGCAATCTTGACAAATATTCATAGAATGTGATGTTTATGTCTAATTAGCTTATTAAGCACATTTATATTTTTGTTTTGTCATTCTATCAAAAGACATTTGTAAATAATTTCCATATCCCAGACATTAGGCATAAACCACGACTAAACTGAAAACAAGAGATAAATTCTCCCCACTAAAGGACAGAGCACCTCATACCCTCAAATACTATCCCAAGTGTTCCTGTATTTTGATTTGCTAACATGCTATAATGAAGAAACCTTGTTCTTATTCCTGTAATCTGTGCTAAGAACAGTATCACCAGCAGCACTTCCTGAAGGATTTGAAAAAAGAAGATAAATAAGTGAAGTAGCTAATATTGTTGACAAGTATTTTCAATCAATTTTCTTTTTTAAATCATGGTACAGAAGTTTGTGAAATTTGATTGAATCTCAGGAATAAGGGACATTAGCCAAAAAGTATTTTCCACTTACAGTCCACTTAAGGAGCATTTTCAAATATATGAGTTTTTTCTCTCTTTTTTAGGTTTTTTTTCTTTGTTCATGTTGGGTTTGTGTGTGTGTGTGTGTGTGTGTGTGTGTGTGTGTGTGTGTGTGTGTGTGTGTAGGTGTTTGTGGGTGGGTATGAATATGCCCACAAGCAAGTGTGTGTTTATGCTTGTATTTATCTGTCTATCTTTGTGTCTGTGTGTTTTATTTTGATACAAGATTGCACTATATAACCCTGGTAGCCCTAGAAATCATTACGTAGACCATGCTGGCATAGACATCACAAAGACCACCTATCTCTGTGTCCTGATTTCTGGGATTAACTACAGATGCCACCGCACCCTGCTCAAATGAACATTTTTGGAAACAGCTGGGTATGGGCTAATGAGAAATCTTTGCAATTCATATATATATATATATATATATATATATATATATATATATATATATATATTCCTGTTGGGGCCTACTGATAACCCAGTAACTATTATTGTTGAAGGCAATTATCTCTCAAGCCACCTAATCACTTTATTGTAATAGAACTCCCCTCTTTCCTCTAAATTGAGAGCACCATACCAATAGTCCAGCAAAGTTGGTATACCAAAAGGCTATTGCCCTCTTAAACTATGTACTGATCTCTTCCTATTAAATCTAAACTGGGTTAATATAGAAGCTTCTTGTTAACATTTAATTGCACATTAGTGTTTCAGAAAAGGGGCATCTAGAGGGTGCACACAATTGCCTAACAGGAGACTCTTGGATCTGCAAAATGTACTTAATTAGCAGTGAGGCAATTTCTATTAAAATGAGATTGAGGAAGCAATAAAAAAAAAGTAAGCAAAGAAGTAGGGTCAAGGTTAAAGGTCTAGGAAGACTTTAATCAAAGCGAGGCAGAAGCAACATTTTACTGAGAGATAAGGACATGGAGTGAAGAAGACAAGGAGACCATAGTATAACTTCATGGGAAAGGAGAAGTTTTGCAATGTAAATTGTTTCATTTCCATTTCCCATTTCTTTCCTTTGCCTCTGAATTCCAAAAGTCCAGTGGTACTGAAAATAGCTCCATCGCACAAAGTATTGCATTAATTTTGTGATTTCTGTGAGTCTCTCTTTTAGAAAACCAATTCTAAAAGCAGCAGTTATTTTTACAAGTGGAAAGATGAATTTAGAAAGTTATTCATGGCTTATAACTACAAATACAATTTGTGGGACCAACTCTGGTAAAAGTTCAAAGGATATTGTGAAGACTCAGAGTAACTATGGTTTTATTCTTCTAAGAACTTAATTTAAGAGAAAGAAACTTTAGATACAAACATTTCAAACATGAATTAAATATTTTCTTATATTTATAACTCGATTTTATTGAGTGCAATTTAACCTTTGAAATGATTACTATGAAGATACGTTCTCTCATGGTGCTATAAGCACTACTGGCCTAACAGCTAGCTATTCTTGATAGCTAAAGGAACTTATTTGGAGCTTAAATATTATTTAACTCATTGCTTAAATTTATTTTATTTATAGCTTAAGTATTAAAATAATGATGAGTTCTTTTAACCTGTAATTTAGTGCCGTGTCTAAAATACTATTCAATGTAACAGATGTTTTCAGGAATGGATACTATATAAGAAGGCCAGAGAGAAATGGTTGCTGTTTATTTCTTCATATGCTGATTTTTTTTCTATTTTTTATTACTTTTTATTTTACATGTCGAACCCAGTTCCCTCTCCCTCCCTCCCTTCCTTATGCTGCTTTTATTCCTCTTTCTCCATGTTTCTCCTGAGTATGAACTTCTCTGCATTATCTTTTGTACACCACACTCTCTTACATGAATGATTTACTGACACACAGTGACTTGCCCTAAAGATATACTTCCACACTCAACTTCCTATACCACTAAGATCCTCTGCCTTGGAGGACTCAAGCGGGGCATGAAGAAAGAATTGCTATCTGAAGCTTACCTCCTTTGGATTAGTAACTCCAAAGTAACTTGTCACTTATACCCTGGTTAAATATAGTTTGCATATGGTTCAAAACATCTGTGATTTTACATTCATGCATAAATTATTTTGCACAGTGGAATTACTGCAAAAAGCACTCTCCTATCACCATGGTTACCAGTCCTTCCTGTAGAGTCTTCTATTAACATCTACTGTGAGTACAACCACAAATGAGTGGCAGCAAGAAATAAAAATCGCAGAGATGGAAATTCACAAGCCAACAAGATGATACTTGGTAGTACTTGTAATAATCAGAAAATTAGCAGTAAATTAGATGTAATATCTTGACTTCTTTGAGAAAAATATCAGAACACAATATGATTGGTGGATACAAAACTAGAAAGTAAAGTAATCATGAATGAAATGGTCTTGTTATTGAGGAGTTTAGAAAGATTTTCAATAAAGCTTCGAACTGCAACATTCTTGTTTATGTCTAAGCTTTATAAGATGTGTGGTCACTGCCCTTTTGGATCTTCTTCCTGTGATTCCTGTCTCAATGACTTTGGCTTTAGTTCCTACTAGGGGTAATGTTAGAAAATAATATAAAGACCAAAACAGATGCTGTGCAGAACTATGAACAATGAATTGGAATAATTCATCGAGATCTATGCTATCTTAATTATTCTTAGTAGTAAATCTTGCTCTCTCCTCAGTCTTGGTGTCTAAAATCGGCTGGGTTTCATTCCTTCCAGCTGAAGAGTGAGTGATAAACCCAGTCACCCTGCAGTGATAAGTCCTTCATCATTTAGGAACATACACACACACACACACACACGCATACACACATCACTATTCCTGAATAATATTCAGCTCAATATATAACACCTGTACATTAACAAATTTTAAGAAAGTAATCTGAGTCAAAAGGATAACAGGTGGAAGTTCATTGCTAAGTAAACACAAACTTGAGGAAGTTAATTAAAAATAATATACATTTTAAAAAATGGATTCTTATTAACATGAGAATATTTTTAGTCTATTTACACTTTGATACAATACAGAACATAGTTTGTACCATAGACAAGAAGAAAATACTACAACTTAGTGAAAGAGTGAAAAAAATAGTTTCAGAGTGTCTGATCAAGTAATTGAGAGAGGTGACCTCTTTCTTCAAGGGGTGCAAATTTGTGTGTTTACTGATTCTTTACAAAGAAAGATGGGCTCTCCTCTGTTGCCTGTATTATCCCTTCTAGTATCTATAGGAAAGATGAGATAAAGTTAGAAACTTTTATTTAGGCAGCTCTATACTCTCATATAAATCAGACAAAGAATTTGAAGAAAAGAAATTCACAGATGAACACAGAAGTTCTTAAATTTCAAAGGAAATTTTCTTGACATCAGCTTCGCAAATTATAAAAAATACTCTGAAATATAAATATCAGTAGGCAGAGGAGAAATATAAGTGAAATGAAAAGCTAACAAAGACAAAAAGTATGACAATGAAGACGGATTTTATTTGGTGAGAATCTTCTCAATCCATTTAATTTAAGCCTCAGATGTAAAATCCCAGCACAATTTTTCACTGACCTTAACAGAATAATACTCAACTTTATATATAAAGACAAAAGACCCAGGATAGCCAAAACAACCCTTCAGGAGGCATCACCATCTCTGACTTTAAGCTCTACTACAGAGCCATAGTTATATAGTATTGGCACAAAAGTAGACATTGAAAATACTGATATAAACCCACACACCTATGAACACCTGATTTTCAACAAACAGCTAAAAGAATACAATGGGGTGAGGAAATCATTTCCAACAAGTGGTGCTGGCACAATTGGATGATGGTGTGTAGAAAACTTCAGATAGACCCATGTCTGTTGCCATGCACAAAACTCAATTCCAAATGGATCAAAACCTCAACATCAATCCAGCCACACTAAACCTCTTAGAAGAGAAAGTAGGGGGCACCCTTTAAGAAATCAGTACAAGAGACCACTTCCTGAACATAACTCCAGGAGCACAGACACTGAGATAAAAGTTAATAAATGGGACCTCCTCAAATTTAGAAGCTTCTGTAAGGCAAAGGACACAGTGGACAAGACCAAAATATTTTCACCAATCCTACATCTGACAAAGGGCTGATCTCCAATATATACAAAGAACTCAAGAAACTAGTCAACAAAACACCAAATAACACTATTGAAAAATGGGGTACAGAATTGAAGAAAGAACTCCCAATAGAGAAAATCAAAAAGGTTGAAAGACACTTAAGAAATTGCTCAACATCCTTAGCTATAAGGGAAATGCAAATCAAAACAACTTTGAGATACCATCTTACTCCTGCCAGAATGGCTAAAATTAAAAACACCAATGACAACTTATGCTGGAGAGTATGTGGAGAAAGGGGAACACTCCTCCACTGCTGGTGAGAGTGCAAACTCGTTCATCCATTTTGGAGATCAGTATGGCAGTTCCTCAGAAAAGTGGGAATTAGTTTACCAAATGACCCACATCCATGCAACAAAGACATGTTTATACCAGCATTATTTGTAATAGCAAAAACCTAGAAGCAACCTAGATGCCGCTCTACTGAAGAATGGATAAAGAAGATGTGGCACATATACACAATGGAATACTACTCTACAAAAAAAAAAAAAAAAAAAAAAAAAAAAAATGGAATCTTGAAATTCACAGGCAAGTGGATGGCACTTGAAGAAACCATTCTGAATGAGGTAACCCAGTCACAAAAATAGGAATATTGTATGTACTCCCTCATATATGGATTCTAGACCTAGAGCAAAGGATCACCAGAGAAAGACTAGGATAAAAGGTGTATTATAAGAGATTCATATAAAGTCCTTCACAGAAGGGAGAAGATACAATTCCCACAGAGCACATGGAAAGGTGGGGGGGGCAATGAATGGAGAGAGGAGTAGGAGAAAGAGAAGGGGAGGAGAGGAAAGAATGTGCAACAAGGAAGATTGAGTCAGGGTAACAATAGAAGACAGAAGAAAGAGAGAGAGAGAGAGAGAGAGAACAAAAGAAGGAAACATTATTGCTTTTAAGAGAAAACTAAACCTAAAGAAACATCTAGTAACCTACAAGACTGCAGCCAACTAACAATTTGAGCAACCGTGGAAAGGCTACCATAAATGCTCTTCCCGGATAGTGAGATCAACAACAAACTTATCCACCATCATGGAGCCCTCATCTAGTACCTGTTGGAAACAGAAGCAAACACTCATACCTAAACACTGAGTCAAACTAAAATCCAGATGTAGAGAGAGAGGACAAGGCCAGGTTGTAGAAAAAGAGACAGCTGACCTGAACAAGGAGGAGCTAACGGGCCCCAGACTGATAGCTGGAATTCCAGCATGGGACTGAGAAGTCTAAGGGACTTCAGACTGTGGAACCAGGATGTATTCCCGGTGCACAAAAGGACCTTGCGGACATATCACGCATGGAGTGATACTGCCTTATCCTAGAGACAGGAGAGAAGTCTGAGTCCCTACTTCAAATGACTTGACAGATCTACATGACCCCACGTGGATGGCATTGCCCTACATGTGGAATTGGGGTGGTGGGATGGGATGGGAGGGTGATCAGGGTGCATGTGAGGGGGTACAGAGGGTAACAGGGATGGATGGAGGGAGGGAGAGGGAACTGGAATCGACATGTACAATAAATAAAGGAAGAAAGAAAGAAAGAAATTTTAAAAAAAGCTTTAAAAAGTGTTTTAATAACAAAAGAACAAAGACAAGAAAGGCTTCTTGCTAACATCATTTTTCTCATTTGGACTCTTTTTTTGCTAAAGACAAACAGAGATTTGTGTGGCTCCTTTAATGTAGGTTTCCTGACTCAGCATAATTGGCAAAAGAGCTCTACTAACGACTGAATGTTGTGTAAG
Organism: Phodopus roborovskii; assembly: GCF_943737965.1. Taxonomy (NCBI): domain Eukaryota; kingdom Metazoa; phylum Chordata; class Mammalia; order Rodentia; family Cricetidae; genus Phodopus; species Phodopus roborovskii. The sequence continues at coordinate 11,379,377 of NW_026126418.1, forward strand.
AGAGCTGTCAATGGCAGTGACCACATCTCCAGGCGAGCAGCATGCTACTGGATGGCAGTGTAGACCAAGGCAGTGAGCACAGCTCTCAGTTCTGTTGGTAAAATTGCCTGCAGCCATCTTAATAGACTGAGGCTAACACAGCTTTGCCTTTCATTTTAGCAATGTTGTTGCTTACCAGATAAAAACTCGTGGTCAGAACAAGATATAGATTTACATTAAAGACAGATTCACATTAAGAAATACCTATAAGTTTTATAGTGTGTTTAAAACCATATGTAGGCTTGGGGGAGAAAAAGCAAAATGATAAAATGGTTTAAAAAAGAATAAAAAGACAGAGAACAGCTGGGTGTGGTGGCACACGCCTTTAATACCAGCACTCAGGAGACAGAGGCAAGCAGATCTCTGTGATTACAAAGTAAACCCAGAGTAAATTCCAGGACACATTAAGAGTTATACAGAGAAACCCTGTCTCAAAAAATGAAAGTAAAAGAAACAGAGTAATAAAATAACTACATAAAGATGGAGAGAATCTGGATACTGTACAATATATGGTCTTTGTATCATTTGACTGCTGTGGAAATAACAACTGTTAAATGCTGCTGAATCAATCTAATTTATACATTTAAAAATGCTATGACTCCAAAATTTAAGTCTAAGGACAAGTTACTGGGGAAAAGGATTTCTATTTTTGTTTCCACAGAAAATGAAAAGCTATGGATTACTTCTAGACTAATGTGATTTCATCAAGCCAGACTCCTTAAAACAGAGTTGTAGGTGATCCAACATTCAAAACAGTTGGGACAAGGTAGTCTTGCAGACTAAAGCCAGGATTTCTGCATCTTCTTAGGATCCCCAATGGCAGCACCCCTTATCAGCAGGAAGTTTGGAAAGTATAACATACTCTATTAAATGAATCCATCCATATCCTTTTCAAAGAATTCCCCATTGTCCATTGCTTAGGTAATTATAGTACTATCATCAAAATTAGTAAATGAACATTCTACAACTCTCATCTCAAACACATATTTTATTCACATTTCTAAAAATACTTTTATCCAATAACAATTAAAAAAATCAAAATTAGTAAGAAATTATTGATGCTGGAATTTACTGAAGAAATCACCTCTACAACTAAGCATTTTCAGATATACAGTTATACTGCTTTTTTGAATTAAGGGCATTTCTCTAGTAATAAATATTTTACTCTTTCTACTTATTAACTTATAATATAATTACTTCCTGTGCATTTCTTTTTCTACCTAGAATATGCTCTTAGACAACAGAATAATACCATTGGAGCATTAATCTGGGTAGGATCATTCATTGTAAGGATACTACAACAGATTTTGCACAGTCCTGATGAAATCTCAATGTAAAATGAAATTATTACATATGAAAATTATGCAATAATTTTTCTATACCTAGTTGCTATTTGAAATAGCTAATGTTAAGTATCATATAATTTTAGGAACTAATACTTGCCTTAAATTAGAAATCTAATATATAGCATCAAGCTCTCTAAGGAATAGCTGTAACGTATGAGTATGAGTTGGTGCATGTATCTACCCTGACTACAGTAGCATTAAATTATCATGTTTTTCTTAAAGTATATAACAATTTTATGGTTGTGTTAAAAGTAGGCTCCTGGGGTAGAATATTATTGTTGAGTAATAAAAGTACTCCTGATACTTAGCCAGGTGATACCTTTTCACAGGTGGTAGGGGGGCACTTTCTAAGGTAAGAATGTAAATTGCAATCATCACATTAACCTAGGATTTATTTTTTTTTTTTTGGTCAGGTGGAGGTTGGTAAGACAGCAAAATAAAGGACAGAGTGGTAAAATATGCAGTTTGGAAATGTGGTGAATCCAAGGAAAATCAGTAGGAAGTGGAAATAAATTGAATCATATTAAAAACAGAGATTTTTTTTTCCTTAAGAGCAATCAATAATTGTAATGTTTGTTTACACTGAAGTGGGGAAGTAATTTGAAGACAAGGGATAAAGTAAAAATGATGACATTTCAACTGTGGGACACTAGATGGTTTTTCACATTATTAAAATTATTTTAAATAGAATATTTTGGGTAGTAAATAGAATTTTTTTCTACTTTGTACTTATTGGATAGGAGCACTTATCAGAAATTTGAATAGTGTTGCCTAAGAAATGGTTGACTGTAGCTATATTCTACTCCAATCATTGTAGACAAAATGTCATGCATGTTCCCCTGGCTGAAAACCTTTCAAAATTTACTGGGAAGTTTTCCAGACATCAATTTGCCCCAACAACTTTAATCAGACATTGCCATATTTAATGGTTGAAGCCTCTTTTATGCCTGAATTAAGTAAGTATATTGTAGTGAAGTTACCAACTTTTCTTCTGGGATGAGGCATGCCATGGTGATCTCAGTAGATTACTTTTCCAATCACATGATTTGACACATCTATTCCATCCCCAAATTCCTGTTTGCCTTGATACTTTTCCAAAATGCTTATTGTTCTATAACACAATGGAGAAATATATCAATTTTTTCTGAAAGCCATCAAAAGATATCAAGTTAAGGGAACATAGAGTGAATTGAAAGATTTATCTTCACAGAATCGTGTAAGACAACCAATATGCACTGTTTTAAGATTGTTTTGCTCTAAATACATATAGAATATTCCATACCATACTACATTCAATACTTGTTAGATCAGTCATTCCTGTATTCCAGGACTTTTCTAAACTCTGGGATGATAAAATGAGTAATAGAGAATAGGAGGTAGATGAGGAGTTTTTATAGCCTTAGAAGGGTGTTGTGATAGTGCTGTCTTAAATATAATGATTCCCTATAAAGGCATTTTGATGGCTAGGGTGATAAATCTTCTATATACTATATAATGGGGCCAAGTAACTAAAAATGTGTAAATATTTACATACCATATGTTACTAGCTAAAAACCCAATTAAAATAAGCATTTTCAAGTTCCTCAATGTGCTCCCTGGGCACTGATGGAGATGACAAGATACAACAGACACTGAAAAAAAAATGATGCAGAGTACACTGGAAAATATAAGGTACCAATACACTGATTTTGCCAAGGAAGAATCAGCAGGTGTTTTATACTTGAACTGTGACTTGAAGATGAGGAAGACAAATAGATAGGAAAGTCAGAGGAATTGCAAGATACAGCAGTAACTCACTGGTAGATAACAAAATAAGAAACAAAAGACAGTCTATTATACAAAGATCTCAAAATGATAGGCTCAGTTAAAGCCTAAAACACCCCCCACACACACACACACAAACACCAGTAAATTTCAAAAGTTATGTAGTCCCTTATTTAAAAAAAGGTGGCCCTCAGTTCCCTACTTGCCTTTAATAGTAATTACTATATCATGTTTTATACTGAAGGATCAATTAATAACTAAATGATTAAATAGATTTAGAAGAGTATATTTTATTAATGTATAGACAACCTAGAAATAAATACTGTAAAATAGTGTTTTAAAATGAAAACACACAACCCAAGTCTGAAAGTAAAGATAACAATTAGGTGAGATAGAAGATTCTCTCATTTTTGTGTAATGTTGAGATCCAATAAATATTATAAATGAATTCATTTCTGAGAAAACTGGTTAACGCCATCTCTGTGTAGACTAACTGAAAATAGTGTTAAATATCCATGTAGAAATTGGTGCTTATAAATTGAGAGGATTGAAGTCACCAGCATATTTTTAGAATCCTAATTCACTGTTTAAAAAAAAGTTAAAGTTCAAGAGTGGAGTCTCAGTTTTCACCCTTTTGCTCAGATGCTATTCCCATAGCATCATCATATTTTTGTCATGACTGATTGATAAAGAAGAATGTGGAGCAGATGACACATAAGGCAATAAAGTAGAGATAAAAGGTACTCCATGAGCTACTCTGGATGAAAGAGGTAGATCCAAAAATGAAAAATAATATGGTACTTGAGTGGAAATCTGGGATCCACACAATAGCTAAATTATGAAAGTACACCAAAGATATAAGTTCTGACTTTGTAAATTTGACCTAGAAAAAAAGCTTGGATATGACAAAGTAAGTAACTAAGGAAAAAACTAGAAAAGAGTTGCTTCTTCCTTATCTGTAATTGCTTGCAGGAAAGTAACATCTGGGCCATCTGCTAGGTCATGAAAGAACATGCAGCTTGACTAGCATATATTCAGGCCTGCTAATTGGAGGTCAGTCTCTTCACACTTCCACAATTAGCACTGAATGATATTTTGAATATATTTCATTGTCCTAACCATCAGCATGAATATTTCATTCACTTGGATCATACCCTTAAATTAACAGGCTTAGGAAATCATAATATAATACATTATGTTAATGTTATGTTATGAGGAAAACTTCTCTGAATAAAAATTGTGCCATGGATACACGGAGCTATGAACTAAGGTAATAACAAAATTTTTTCTCTTCTTTTTGTTGTGTTTTGAGTATATCTGTCTAGAACTTGTATTTGAGAAAAAAAATAATATTTGAATGAAACTGTGTAAGAATATACTGGAAGTTATTTTGTTTGCAAAGGATTTGTGGGATGCAGAACAACACCTTGATGGACTCATAGCTTACATATGCAAATAGCAAAACAATGAACAGAGGACTAAAGGGTATGGACTTTTTTTAAAAAAAGGACTGTTTCAACTTCTAAATGACTGACTGAAATCTGTGGAAATGTTCCCAGGGTACAAATGTGAGAGGAGAGGCATCAACCTAACTTCTTATCACTTGGACATGACTTGTTTCCCCTGCATGAACTCACAGACATCTGCTTGGCACCATCTGGGAGCTTCTTCCTGGACCACACTGCCACAGCAACATGCTTTAACAGAAGATTCCTAAATATTTCTCCTCTATGATTTTTTTGCTTTCTACTACTCATTCTGTTTCTTCATATAGCTGTTTCTTACTATTTATCTGTGCCAAATTAACTTTTATCTGATAATCTCAACTTCAAGTTAAGAAGACTGAGTCTCTTTTCTGTAATCCTAAAATTTGCATACTCCCTCTTAATAATATTCATATATGGAAAACTTTGGATTTCATGATATATAGCTGATAAAAGTTGTTAAATGTATAATTTCTCTGTTCTTATCATCCTGCTCTTATTCATACAGATTTAGTTGCCATTAAAAACTAGGAATCAGTAATGTACAAAAGGCCCAAAAGTTGATAATGTAATTCTAGTCACAGTTGCTGGGCAATTAATATGTTCCAAGTATGGACTGGAGTAATGGAGCCAGTGATGATGCCCAAGTTGAGTACCACTGAAATGAATGATGACCTCAAGACTCTTTATGTGTCATCTAATGAGATAGTCATTTATGCACTCAAGCTGTATGTCTTACAAATAAAAAAACATTATTTTTCCTTCAAGTTCCTGTAATATTGTAGAAAACACATCAAAATACATACATATTTCCATTGGCTAATTATACAACATCAACAACTTGTTGAGATTTCTTATACCAAAAGTTTCTCACAAACATTATTTCATTAAATTAACTTATTAATCTCCAGAACCAAGTATAATTTTTACTCATAAGGAACTTGCTTAAAATCAGCAACTCAGGAGGTGGGATAATACAGTAAAATAAATTAATATATAATAGCTTCATTATTAGGCAGTGGGTGTTAAGTTACTAAACGTACAACAGAAAATTAATGTCAGGCATGGGGGAGGGCCTAGGCCCTGCTCCAAATGATATGACAGACTTTGAAGACTCCTCATGGAAGTCTGCTCCCTGGGGAGCAGAAAGGGGATGGGATGGGGATTGCTGAGGAGTGGAGGGCAGGACAAGAGGGTGAGGGAACTGGGATTGACATGTAAAACAAGCTTATTTCAAATTTAAATTAAAAAAAATAGTGTCAGAAAATTATTTGAGAGGGGGAAATGCAATAAGCAAATGTGGGTAAAATATGTTTGTGGCAGAATTCCTGACAAGACAATTTCATTTATGTGCCTGGTTTTCTTAGTTATTTCAGTGGAGCTTTCTTTGTGTCCCTTTCTCATATACTTAATACAACATGTAATGAATTTTCTTGTCGAGGCATTTGCCCATTTTTGCATCTCAGATATAAATCAGCATACTCTGCTCCTGAACTCATTTGGTACAGCCAATCTTCCACTGGGCTTCACATAATTTGGCATGTCACCAATTTTATTTGCAGAGCATTGCAATCGTGAGAACAGTCAAGCAGTTACATGGAAGACTTCTTCAGTAATTAAAGTGCTTAGGACCTGTGCTGGAATGACCTGCTTAACCCCCTCCTATTCAGATGACCTGAAACCTAGGACTTCAGATTCCAAATTCGTTTGAAATTAGGCTCTGCAAAAGTAATTAGTTAATGAAAAACCATAAAAGATTGAGAGGAGATTGAAATACAAGAGCTGATATTAATACAAGGTCACAAAATAAAATAAGGACATATCCATGTTATGATAATGCTGATATATACAGGATAGGCAGGGAATATTTATACCTGGAGTGTTTGTTTGGGGGACACAGGATCCTGATGTTTCTTTGATTTCAAAAAGCTAATCTCTAAAACTGCAAAAGAATAAGTTTCTTTTGTTTTTGTACAACCTGGTTATTGATAATTTGTGGCAGGCATAGGAAATTATTTGAGGTTTCTTTCACACTTGTCCTCAGGCATAGATCAATATGACAATGCACCTATGTTATTATGGTGCTGTTTTAACAAAAATAGAAATGCTGGCATTATTTTCTACAATGAAGATAATACATGACTGTTGTCATGAAAAGCAGTGACTTCTTGATACACATAAGCAATCAAAGTGTGATCCTTAGCAACTTAGGAACAGGAACCCCAACCCTCCAACTGTGTGTGTGTGTGTGTGTGTGTGTGTGTGTGATTAGTTTTCTGTTAGTCAAACTTCTTTCGTCTTTACTTCCAAGTCAGCAAAACTTATGAAGTTTATGGGAAAAAAATGTGAGAAGACACAAGAATTTGTCTTCTTCTTACATGGTCTGTGTTTACTAAGAAGGTCTTTGAAGAGATATGCTTACACAAAGGTCACAAAGCTACATGAAATGGTAGAATAATCCATGTGTCTCAGTACAGAAGGAAGTGATAGAGTTGCAGGGAAGCAGCAATGTGTCTCTCTTGTTCATCTAGTATCTTCCCAATGGTAGACTGCAAATGGTTTCAAGGTAATCATAATTCTCTGATCTCTGACAGTGGTAAATTTAAAGGTATAAAAGTGTTCCCATAAAGTTTCAGCATAAATTCCATTCACCTTTTACTCATAGGCTGGCACTCAACAGAAATACATAACTTACACTAATATTTTACCACGGAGCATGGTAAACTTCTATTAGGAAGTTTATGGGCAGGACCTAGTAAATGACAAAGAAGTAGGAAATTTGAAATAGCAGTGTTGTCTGCTAGCAAATCCTTTGCACATAATGATCTCTTTGGGAGTTTTATCTCTATATCTTCTGAGAAGAGAGGGCAGCTGGGCTCAAGTAAACACACAGAATTGGAAAATCATTGGCTCTCTCAGTGTATAGAAGACAGAATCCTGATAATAACTGTGTAATCTTGATAAATCAGAGATAAAATACTGGTGATATGCACAGATTATCAGAGTAAAAATAAAACAAAACCATATGCAATAATAACTGAATATCTCTGTACCAGTATGAAATAACAGAAAACTCAATAACTATATACTTATTTTGAAATTTTATTCAAGGAAAACTTTTGAAGCAGGCATTTAAGTTGAAATCTGTCCTAGCACATTTGAAAAATAAGCCCTAAAAATGTGGTTTCAAAAATACCAGGTGACCTCATTCATATCTAATGAACAATAAGGTCTGGAAACATCTGGGTTACATAAGAATTAATATGCCAGCCTGGCAATTAAACAGCATCTGTGGCAACAGGAATTATAATTGGACCATCACTATAATTTAGTCTCATTTAAAGAACCTAACTAATAATCAAATAATAACACATAAGGAACTATTGGCATCTTAAATTATACAAACTTTACACTGGATCACTTGCATATCCAAAGTATCCCTTTGAAAAGGGTGCATCAAACAGTCAAAATCCAAGCATCGGTGGAGGATTAGTCTATGAAATCCCACTTCCAGCTAAGCAGCTTTAGCAAATTGATGGCTATTGGTTGAGGAAGAGTCAGTTTTCTTCAGGAATGAGATACATACTAAGGTTCCCATACTATAGTAGTTGGTTGTGCACCCACACACATACTAGGGACACTAAAGGGATCAAATAAGAATACATGAGATTGAAGGGAATAAGTATTGGGGGAGGTGTAAGATGTAGAGTTAAAGGAAGTGTTTATGGAGGGATCTCACAAAATACAGTGCATGTATGTACAATAATCTGAAAACATAAATTTGTAAGAGGTCATTAGTAGTACTGATGTCATATAAAAACTCTAATCACAACTAAAATTTAGATCCTCTGATCATACAATTTCTCCTTCTAAGGAAATCCAAATATTTCATTCTACCCTGTTCTCATCTGTCCTTTTCCCTCAAGTTCACCCAATCTTTCATAGCTTATATTCTCTGGCACTGACATCCAGTAATGCCATTTTGCCAAATATTTTTTTAATGTTTCCTGAAGTAAGTAATTATTGATGGTCCTTCCTTTTCAACAATAATCTATTTGTTAGTCTGTTGCTAAAGTAAGCTTATAGAAATATGGTTAGAAAACCAGGTAATAGTTAGCTAGAAAGGTAATGAAGATGAGATAAGTAAAGAAGTAAAACATTTCAAGAAGAAAGTTACAAAACTGTTTCCAGAATAAGATGTGGCCCAGTTTCCATCTTAAACATTAGAAAAATAGACTTGGATTGAAATTAGAATAAATTACTGCATCGTGCTGAATTTATCTACGTTGAATTAAATGAAGAATGTAGTTTTAAGGTTATATGATAATCACAACTCTCACACGTATGTCAAATTCTCTTTTGTTTCTCTAAGGGTTCCTGATTTTGCTTCTGATCTTTGCAATATAATGTGAAAGCACAGGTTTCTAAAATATCATACTAGACTACTTCAGTAAAACTAATCACTAATAATAACAGCAAATATAAATGTTTACAGTATATAAAATTTTAAGAAATTCCTGTCCATTGACATATTCAATTCCTTTACTAAAATACGAATGTTTAAATTATGTTTTGAAAAAGAAACAAGAGTGAGTTACTGGCTAGTATCAAGTCATAAAGTAAGCCCAGAGAAAGCCCATATTTCAGGCCCAAGCTCAGAATCAACCACCATGCTAAGCTCCTTGGAAGCATACATAAAAGTGAACAAATGTAAATAAATAGTAAAATGCCTCTACTTTTTTTAGATCTATCTTTGTTCATAATATTCAGCTTGTGTTCTGAAGGACCTTAGAAAAGTGAGGTACACTTTTAAAAACATTAGCAATGATTTTACCATAATTGAAACTAGAAAGACTGTGATGTTTCTGAATTAGAGATGTAATTCTACAGATGACTCAACATTATCCTTATATACTTTTAATATTTTCATTTTGGCCACTCTTTCTTCATGTTTTTAGCTATGGATACTGATTCTAAGAAAAACAATGTCTAATATTTCCATCTACTTAGTAACACCATTCCTTTTCCTCTAATTCATTTAATGACCTTGAATTTTTACATTTGGAGTTTTAGTAATTCTTCAGTATTGAGATGGTTATTTCATGCAATGCAGAACCTTGTGATTAGTAACTGAAGACACTAAATATCAAATTACTACCATGAAGTCCATATTTTCCAAATTCCTCCTCAGGTAGCTGATGGGAGATGTCATTCTGTAAATATGTTTCTCTTATTGGTTAATGAATAAAACACTGTTAGTCAATAGGAAAGGAAGATAGGCAAGACTAGGAGACAAGGAGGAAAGAGGAAGTAGTAGGGAGAAGTCAGCATGTAGAAATTGGAGAGAACAGAGACGCCAGACCTATTTTCCGGGAAGATGAGACCACATGGAAATACTTAGATTAATTTAGATTAATAGATATGGGTTAATAATTAAGACAGAGCTAGCCGATAAGAAACAAGTAACTGGCCAACAGCATTATACTTATTACAGATTCTCAGTGTGTTAATTGGGGCTGGCATAGCGGTGGGACCAGACTGGGGTAAAAAACCTTACTCGCAACATATGGTGCTGCAATGTTGCTAATAAGAACTTCCATTTAAAACTTAACAGAAGCTTTAAAAAAGGGTTTTAGAAACCAAGCAACAGACAAAAGCAAGGCTTCTTGGTAGCAGCATTTTTCTCGGTTGGAGTCTGTTTTGCTAGAGATTTGCATGGCTCCTTTAAAGGAGATTTCCTGACTCAGCATAAGTGGCAAAAAAAAAACCAAACAAACAAAAAACAAAACACACACACACACACACTGCTTTGAAGAAGGATTGCTAATAATTAATTGGTGTGTATGAGAGCTGGCAATGGCAGTGACCATATCTCCAAGCCAGCAAAATGCTGCTGGATGGCAGCGCAGACCAAGGCAGTGAGCACAGCTTTCAATGCTGGTGGTAAAATAGCCGCTGCAATCTTGGATAGAGCGTAGCTAAAACTGAGATTTCATTTTAGAATGTTTTTGTTTACCAGATAAAAGGCTCATGGACAGAAAAAGATAAAAATTTACAATAAAGACAAATTCACATTAAGAAAAAGCTACAGGTTACATTGTGTTTTAAAATATATATATAGTCTTGGGAGAGAAAAAGAATAAAATGGTTTAAAAACACAGAGAGGAGCTGGTGTGGTTGCACACGCCTTTAATCCCAGCACTCAGGAGACAGAGGCAAGCAGATCTCTGTGATTGCGAAGTAAACCTGGTATGCGAAGTAAATTCCAGGACAGACAAAAGTTACACAGAAAAACACTGTCTCAAAAAATGAAAGTAAAAGAAACAAAGTAATAAAAAAAAGCCATATAAAGATGTAGAGAATCTGGATAATGCACGATATTATATTGTTTTTATATCATTTGACTGCTGAGGAAACAACATCTATTAAAGGAAATGCTGCTGGATTAATTCAATTTATATTTTAAAAGTGCTTTGACACCAAAATGTAAGTATAAGGACAAGTTATTGGGGAAAAGCAAGAGCCCCCTGAAACAGTGTTCCAGGAGATGCAACATTCAATAAGTTGGTAAAAGATAGCCTTGCAGAGTACAGCTAGGATTTCTGAGTCTTCTTAGGATACCCATGAAAATGCCCCCTACCAGCAGGAAGCACTTGACACCCAAATTCCCAAATACTTTTTATAAATGTTTGTTTTCATTTCAATGGGGTTGGTTATAAATGGTTAATGATCACAACCAATATCTATAAAGGTAAAAACAGAATTATGGTATAGATATGAAAACTTTGTTTTGGGATGGATTTTCCTTGATTGATACAAATTTAAGTTCAATTTTGTCATATGCATATTTCTCCTCTTATTTAGATATTGTGTTTATATAGCTCATTTAACAATGTATAACTTAGTACAGATTATATCCTACAATGGTCAAAATTTATAGTTAAGTTATTTAGGATTTCTAGATATACAGAGATGTATTTGAGATAAATAGGCATTCTTCAATCCTTTCAAAGACCTACAGAATATGGGATTTAAAATGGTTTAGGGTATTTCTTAACATGAGACATAACTGCTTCTGGCAACACCACCTGCATCAGAAAGGAAGATGGATATTGAAGAAACGCATTATGGAGTTTGCATTCAATATGGAAAGACTAGCCTTGGGCAAAAACCTACTCTTGTCTGGACTGTTTGACTTTATGTTGTATAAACTAGACATGCAGGACTCACAGGAAAGTGACTGCTGATACAAGATAGACATTGCTACAGAGTTCCTGCTTCATGGAAGAGTCTGCCGGACATTCTTCAGGACACAGAGAAAAGTAACTGACAAACTGCCAACACAAGCAGACAGTTTGAAGTTTCCTGCTTTGCTGAGGAGTCTGTCAGACACACTATGGCCTATAGGCTGAAGATGGAACATTACAGAAGTACTTCAGGTGACTGACCAGGTGAGTTACATATTATCCTCTGTGGTCTTTGATGGAAGTTGAAGACAGATAGTTATGGTTATAATTTTCCTTATTTAAGATTAAAGGTAAGTTACATATAGGACATCGAACTCACAAAGATAGAACAGATGATGGAATATTTTTTTTAAATCTTATTACATGTTAATGGACTCAATATTGTTAACTATGATTCGTATTTGATTACTGTTGTGTGATACATTTTGCTATGCTAAAGTTAAAACCCTTCTTTTTATTTAGACAGAAAAGATGGGAGATGTCATTCTGTAAATATGTTTCTCTTATTGGTTAATAAATAAAGCACTGTTGACCAATAGGAAAAGAAGATAGGAAGGACTAGGAGACAAGGAGGAAAGAGGAAGTAGTAAGGAGGAGTCAGCATGGAGACACTGGAGAGAAAAGAGTGGAAAGATGAGACCACGTGGAAATACTTAGATGAATAGAAATGGGTTAATATTTAAGACAGAGCTAGCCGATAAGAAACTATTAACAGGCCAACAGAATTATATCTAATACAGAGTCTCTGTGTGTTATTTGGGGCTGGTGCTGAGGTGGGTATAGCTGGTGGTAAAATCTTACTTGTAACAGGTAGCAATGAGTTTAGATAAAGTCACTTGGCCCAAGTCTCCAAACTAACCAAGGCGTATCATGCACAAGATTTTCATCTTCAACTTCTTTAAACATTGTGCCTCAGAACATGTGAGAAAAGCTTAATGTGTAAGTGCATAGCTAAAGTGGAAATCTCCTAATGTACTCTCTCTTCTCAATATGTTTTCTGTGGTCAGAACACAAGTTTCTTCTAAAGTGTGACAATTCCATGCCTTCTATAATTAATGGACTTAGGTGTTTTTAGGCTAGAAATCTGAGAATGTATACCTGCATGTATTGCTGCCTTAATAAATAACTTACTTATTAGTAACATCCAAACATTAATGGCTTACCATTTTGGTAAGAGACATTGTTATTTCCTAAACCTATACTATACACAATATGTCAAATATCTTCTAGTTCAATTGCTTCAACCATTCTTTATGGTTACTATTAGTATTTGAAGATATAGGACCTAAGATATATTAAATAATTCTTTAATAATAATTATAATGACAATAATGATCATAATTACAATGAGAATAATAATAATAGCAAAGGGTCTTATGGGGTCCTCTCCAAAAAACACCTTCTACGAATCCTGATGATAGTCTTAACTTTTTTTCTGTCAGCCAAGAAACCAGTTAGAAAATTTCTAGGTCAAGCCCACACTCCTGAAAAACAGTCTGTAAAGGAAAGGAAATAAGTAGCATACCTAAATTTAGAAAAAAAAAAACAAAAACAAAAAAACAAACAAAAACAAACAAACGGTACCTGCTTCCAGTTACTTTTTTTAATGCCACTCCTTTGAGCCTTTTATTCATAAAACAAAATAGTTTAATCAATAAGTACTAATATCCTTAAAATTCAGCTGATGATTTTAGGGTATTAAGTTTTGAAACTTTATAGCTGAGGGGCTAAACAGATGGCTCAGATGTTAAGAGCACTTCGTGCTCTCCTAGAGGACTTGACTTTGGTTCCCAGTACCAAAATTGTATGACTCTCAACCACCTGAACTGCAGCTCTAGGACAAATGATGGCCCATTCTGACTTCCATGGGCACTTGCATGCACATGGAGTACATACCTACACACAGGCATAAACATAAAATAAATACACCTCAAAGAAAATCAGAAAGTCTAAAAAAGAACAGGAAACTATACAATTCACACACTGCCTTGCTTTCATCTCTTATTTTCATAAAATGCTCCTGAACATTTCTCATATATATCAAAATGAAAAATATCAATTTTCTTACTAGTGTGTTTATTTTGGAAGAATGGCTAATGCAAAGGAGTAGATTTCAAGGCTAAGAGTGGCAAGAAGAATATACTCTACGTGGGCAGGCATATCACAACCAGGGTATGAAATTACAGTACAAAGAATCAAAGAGAAAAATTGCCTTTGGAGTGACAGGCTCTTCTTCACAAAGACGAAAAAACAAATAATATATGCTCTGAAAGTACTATAAGGCTCATATTTTAGCCTGCAGAATTCTTCAAGATTGCTATAACAGGGCCCCTTGCAGGGAAGAGCTATTAATCCTTTGCATGCTTCACCATTAATATTGTTTATTGGGTCACAAGAAGAGGACATAAACCTTTAAAGTCACTTTTTCACAGTACAGATTTTTTCCTCTAAAAGATCCAGTGGTATCTGACAATTTGATATGGCACTTTAAGGGGACTAGAAAAGCAGATGGCTGATTCTTGGTGACTAATTTTGTTTTTTTTTTTGTTTGTTTGTTTGTTTGTTTGTTTTTTTGTTTTTTTTAACAACAACTGAGATTTGTTATATGATGCAAACTACACAGAATTACAATGTTCCTGTTTAATGGTGTTGGGTTATGTTGCTGAAAGGAAAATGAGGAATTTATACTGATGAGTTTTTTAAAAAATAGATTTAGAAATTCTGAAATATTAACAGATCATTGGGAAATACAAGCTAATCCAAGAGTCATATTGTAAAGAAGATCAACGAAGAAGAATCCAGTTTTCTTCAATGTCAATTTTTTAGAACTGAGGCAAGAATGTTTAAAACCCATCTGGTTAGGTATAAGGAAATATTGTTGGTACAATACTTGGGACAGCTAAATGCTTTGTGGACAACTTAAAGTGGTTTAGTGAACATTGGTTTCTGTAAAAGTAAAATGTGGGTATATGACCATAGCACATTTAATGTGATGGGGTTTACTTGTAATAGTTAGTAAACATCTTTCTTTAACTATAAAATCTCAGACATTACTAGGTATGTGTTTATCTCAGTTGCTTTTTCCTACACAATGATAAAAAGTCTGTAACTATGATATCCATTCATATGGTTCTATCACATCCGAAGCATTATTTTCAATAATAATGTTTTTGCTATCAATGTATGACTATCCTCCCAGGAAAAGTATGGGAATATGAGATATCTTTAAATGTATCAGAAGACAAATACTTCAGGAAAATGGAAATGTCACCATGTTACAAGATTTATGTCAACACTGGTTTCAGAAATCACTCAATTAAAAAAGTTAATAGTTTCAGAAAATGAAGCACCGTGTTGAGAGATTTTCAGGTAATAAGGCAGATATTATAATATAACAAATGTACAAATGGTTCTAGAAGAAACACATCAACTTTTACTGTGTGCATTAATGGAAAGAAATTAGATTAACCATGGTTTTTGGAAGACAATTTCCAGCAGTGAAAAGGAAAATAAGGCTGTCTTGTTTGATTAAGCAATGGATTGTGCAAATGGCTCTTTACATTTAAAATAAAATTAAGATCAAACACCATTAAATTTTTTTCCCTTATTCACACTGGTGACACGTGAAGTGTTAGGTAGTCATGCATGGCTTATTACTAGTCTTTATTACAGATTATAATCACTATGAAGGAAGTTCTGTAGGATCAGACTTTGACAAACAAAAAGGAGACTTTTCCTCCCACTTATGCAATGACTTTTTTCATTCATCTTCTTCCTGACTGAAGCAAGATCTTGGAATCTGTGGTTTTATGGAATTTCTAGGTTAACTGAGAAGACTGGAAGACTAAAAAAAAAAAAAAAAAAAAAAAAAAAAAAAAAAATAGCAGACTTATAGCACAATCACTGAACAAAAAAGTGTTAAACATTCTAAAATCATATTCAAATAAAGGAATAAGTAGTATGTGACTGGTAAGTCCAACTGCAGTGATGCCTAGTTGTTCATTCACACCTTTACAATTTTTATATTTCCTTAATTTTCTTCATGTGACTCTTATACAAATGTTTAAAAATATGTATTTTTATCTTTATGTGTGTGTTTTATATGTATGTCTTTGTTTCAATGCCTCTGTACATGTATGTTCACATGGAAATGACTTCCTGAAGAGGTTAGAAGAAAATATTAGATTCTCTAGAAATGGAATGAAAAAATGACAGTGAGCCACCCAGCATGTTTCTGAACTAATCTCTAACCTACAGCAATGGCAGAAAATATTATTTATTTATTTATTTTTAAAACACATCTGTTTTTAAAGATTTATTTATTTATTATATTTACAGTGTCTTGCCTGCATGTATCCCTGAATGCCAGAAAAGTGCAACAGATCTCATTAGGGATGTTGTGAGCCACCATGCGGTTGCTGGGAAATTGAACCATTTTTTCAGCTCAAATAATGATTCCAGCTTGATTTTGTTGTTGATTTTGTTTTAAAAGACAGGGTTGTTCTGTATAGATTTGGAGCATGTCCTGGGACCTATTATGTAGACCAAGCTGGGTTTGAACTCACAGTGATCCTTCTGCCTCTGTCTCTGCTCTCAAATGCTGTGTACCACCACAACCTAGCCAGAAAATACTCTTGACACTGAGCCATCTCTCTTTTCCCCAAATGTTGATTTTCTGATCCATCCCATTTTCCCCAATGCCATTGAGTTTTCAAACCCAGTGCATGCTGCTGGAACCCTAAAAGACTTTCCAATTGTACTGAAAAGTATCTCACTCGTGATTCGTGTAATTATTCAATACACATTAGTAAACATTGGCTATGTAATAAGCATCACATTAATAATATATAAATAAAAAAAGTAATGAACTTTGTCCAAAATGTATCTAGTGGAATAGATGAAGATACAAATGGATTACAATACCATGTGACTGAAAAATGAACATTAAAGTCTCAATAATAAAATGGAGAGGAATTAACAAACATTCGAAGGAGATATTCATCTCATTCATTATGTATCCAAGGAATGATGTGTTTAATTGACTAGCTGTCTTCAAACAAAGATAAAAACCCTTGCACACTATATAAAGCCATGCTCAATTATAATCCATAAAATGGCAATCAGTTCCACACAAACAAATGGGATGCCCTTTGGGAAGAAAGAAAAAAAATCAGAATCAACTACATGTTAAGGATTTTTGCATCTATTATTTAGCAGAATTCATCTAAAAACTATATACATACGCTGGTATTTATGTCTCTTGATTAAAATGCATTCTTTTAGGTATACTCATATGCACTGGATATTTACTGATAGTGTTCTGATAAGTGCTCTAAGAACATGGAAATGTATATGCTTTCTACCTGCCACTAATGTACTTCTATGGAAATTATTTTATAAATTGTATTTTTGTATAAAGTTTATAATTGGCAATGTTATTTCAGAAATCAGAGAGAATCCATATTCTCCTTATACATAAAGAATCTCTGGTTGGAGATGCTGGCAAGATTAGGTACCAGAAGAGGAAGACAAGAGGCCAAGAACTATGAGTCCCAGACATAGAAAATATCATAAAAAATAATGTTCAAAAGGAAATCTAGTATGTAACTTGTGTTTCACTAGGCAGATTCTACAAAGGCCATTTCTTATTATAGTTACACCACAGTACTGTGGTATTATCAAAAGTGGTATTATCAAGCTACTTTTGGATATGATGAATAAATGATTATTTAAGATAAAATACTAAATTTACTTGAGATCACAAAATTAATACATGTTCATTTCATCTTTGATAGAAATACATTTTTATGCTATGCCCCAACAATGACATTAGTATTTGTAGGAGGATAGACCTAGCATGGTATTTGAAAGAGACTATAAAGAACATCTAAAATTTTATGTAAGCTAGATTGAATCTTTCAGGATAAATGATAAATGTTTAACTCATCTCCATGTCTACATCCAACCCATTCTGTAATTATTTAAATACATAGGAGTTCATTTATCTCCTATCTTGCTCCATAAGCTAACTTATGTCTATACCTCAGGTGTTTAAATGTCTGAAACCTTTTCAAAAGTAACCAAAGAAAGTAAAGGAAGTGAGAAAAATAAATAAATAAATAAATAAATAAATGAATAAATAAATAAATAAATAAATACAGCCACAGATTTCGAATGCAGGTGTATACATATATGCACATGTGGAAACAGTACGTTCAGTAAACACACCAAACCTACAGGCTCAGAATGTAAGGCAAAGGATCATCATTTGTGGATTTCGGCTGTTTTGCTGTGACAATGAGAGTGCCACAGTGGTTACCTACAAAATAGGGCAAGTGTTGTTAATTCTACAACTGTTGTGCCAATCAGTGAAAAACAACTGATTATGACAATATTGGCCAGCTTAGGATGATGACTTTCCTGAGGGTGATTCTGTCAAAGCCATATTATTGTATTTCTACACCATGGAAATTAGCACATTTTATGAAGGTTATTTTTTGTCTTCTTTTTGATCCCACTCCTTTGAGCACATCATCACTGTTGGTTATACTTTTATCTGCTTCATCATCACTTTACTTTGAGACAATGTGAGATTTGCAAGAGAAATGGTAATCATTAATTCCCTGTTCGCAAAGGCACTTAGAGGGTTTTGGGTTTTTTAATTATTATTTTTTTCAAGAGCAACACCCACATGTACATACATGAGCACATTTGTCCACAATTGCACAGGTACATATGTACATGTGTGTACACACACAGAGAGAAAACAATAACTATGCAACAAGGATGCAACTACTGATAGGAATGAAAATGATAAATGAAACATGGTTGAGAGGTAAATAGTCATAGATGTCAGAAGATGTCTTTTGGTGACACCAACAGGGGCATAATCATTAATTTCAATATATGACATCTGGAAAGTTGATGCCAACCTCCCTCTCTCATTCCATCCCTTCAACTTTGGACATCTTATTATAAGATGCCTACATTTCTACAAGAAAATAAGCTCATGCCTATTAATTGCACTAGGTAGAGTAGAAATCTATAAAGGTCAGGCTTGTTTTCTTATAAGTTGTCACCTAAACCTACTGTCTTTCAGGTGTGACTAATTATTGTTTTAGTGGAGATGACCTGAGTCTCTCTAGCATCATTCTTGGCAACTTGTGAGGCATTACTGATAACCTACAAGATATGTATAACAAGGCCATAGGACATTCTGATGCAAAATACATGTGCTTATACTTATTGCAATGGATTGAAAGTAAATGAGAATCCACACCACCACAGTGACAATGATGTTGCTTTAAATAGTGATGATGACAGCTATGAACTGAGCCTGCGCCCTGTCTGGAGTTGGCCCTTAAGACAAAAATTATGTGTTTGTCAAATGTAATTTGGTCAAGGACTATCAGAAGTTTCAGAATACCAATTAAAGTCAAAATACATGTAATCAACACGGTATATTAATCAATAGTCATGACTTTAAAACTAAAATATAAAACTGGAAGGCAGTCACTGAAATACTTAGAATACATTCTTAATGTTACAAGTAATACACATTTTGAAAACAGGAAAGGAAAGAAAGATAAAAAGTTATTTTATCATTTAGAATGAGCATAAAATATGCCACAAATTTAGTCTATGAATTTAATTTTCAGGTATGTCACTATCTCCAGAAATAATAATGATCCCAGATAAATCTCCTTTATAATTTCTTAAAGCATTGATAATGAATGAAAAAATTAGCCATGTTACTAGAACTCTTTTTGTATACTTCAGATGATTTTAAATAATAAATTATTAATTAAATAAACATAAAATAACTTTGAGCATTCCAAATTCAATATGATAACATTTAAAATAAATCACCATTGCTTTAGACAGTCTTGATAAAGCCTTTAATGTTCATTTCATAAATATAATATCAAAATATTGTCAAGAAAATATGCAAATAATAAAATGAATACTTTGAAGTGATTTCCACTTTGGACTTTATCCAGAAATCTTCTTCTCTGGATGGCAGGAAAAGCCATCAAAGAAGATGAATTAAAGGGTAGAAAATAAAATATATAAATAATAACTATTACATTTCCTCCGCATACTAAGTCAATATTTTCCATTTCTATTAGGCTTCTCAAATAGGAAATTTAAACAAAATTCATAAACAAAGCAAAAGTACCAAATTATTCAAAAACTTGATAGAAATGGAAAATACACTTAGAGTGTAGCCGTTTTTCTTCTACTGATGGAAAGTCTACCCTGGAGGGAGTCTATATGTCTTCATTACCTGCCCTGACTTTGATAGATTCTCAAATCATAGTCCCGGACAAGAACAGACAGAAGACAGAATCCATCACTTAAGGCAAAAGGAAATAAATTATTTTAAAGCAGCAATGGGTACAGGATGGGAGAGATGATGATGCTTTATTTTAATGTACTGTATTTTATATTCAGTGAGTACCAACTATGCTTATACCTTTGAAAGTATCTGATGAAGAAAATGGGACTAGGGAGAGTCTCTCTTAATAAGTATGTTCCAGGCATATGTAAGACATTGATTTCAGATCCCCAGAACCCACTAAAAACTTAAGTTGCAGCAGTATACATGCATATAATCTTGGGGGGATATGGAGGCAGAGACAGAAGAATCCTGGAACTTGCTAGCCAACCAGTTTAATTTAATCAATGTAATTCATGTCATCTAAGAGGCCCTATTTCCAGTAATAAATTGAAGAGGTATTGAGAAGATACCCATCCTCAGGCTTTCACATGTCCAAACACATACTTATTATGTATTTACCTACACATATCAACACCTACACACACACACACACACACACACACACACACACACACACACACACACACACACAAATAAAAAAAATGTAAATGGATCTTACTCTGAGTGAGATTTTGTTCTGGTGAAGGAAAGAGAAATATAAGAGGAAGTCTAAGTATGCATGCTCTAACTGTTTGGGTTTTTAAGCTGTGTATACAATAAATGCATGTGAGAGCAGGCATGCCATAGCCTGCTGTGAAGGTAAGACTGTGTGGAGTCAGTCCTCTCTGATTTCACATGGGTTCTGGAGATCAAACTCTGGTTGCCTGAATTATGTAATATATCGCTTACAAGCTAAGCCATCTCACCTGTCCTTTAATTGCTCTTAATGACATATTGAACTCTTTCATAGAGCACCACTCCCCCAGCCCAGGAAATTGAAGCTCCATTTTTTGCATTTTTATACCAATTTGATGTAAAAAGAGTTTGAAGTGATTCAGTACTGAATTAGTGCTCCCTTGTGAGAGGACATCTTAGCAGATATGCATACTTTGACGATGTAAACACCAAAGCAAAGGTACTTTGAATTCTCTTACTGAAGCATTGCCTGAGTTGTGCAGTATGCCAACTATTACTACGGTGTTATAAATGGCTAATACAGGCAGAAATACCTGAACCTGGGAAATTCACTGCATGATAAATTCTATGTCTTACCCATCATTTCACATAGGACTGACCTCTCACTACCTTTCCTTCAGAAAGAAAGGATGAAGCCATCTCTAATCATGTGTGTTTTCACTGGAACCTTATCAAGGCATCTTCCCTTTGACTCCTACACTACCTCTCTCCAAGTTACCTCAACACACACACACATATGTGCATATTTCATTTCAAAATGTTCAGATACCATGTACAGATAATATGTATACCTTGATTTGAAGTTATACAGCATCTTTGGTCTTTACCATGAAACATAAAGTGCTGGAGTAAAAGAAAACATTATCTTTATTAATCCATACTTGGCTGTAAGTGATTGCTGAGTCAAATGCTAATGTTTACTAACATGTAAAAAAAAAACTAGACTGACAAAGATTGCTACAGAAGTAAGTGAAATTCTACAAATATGTGATAATAAATATCCCTTTACATATTCAGGTTTCCTAACACTAATTAAGCAGAATGGTCAGCAATTATGAAGGGTATGCCCGTGTGTGTGTGTGTGTGTGTGTGTGTGTGTGTGTGTTGTCATTGGGAGTGGGTTACAATGAAAATTTGAAAGATTGTAGACTCTGAAATTCTAACATGTGTAATTACTAGGTTGCAATATCTTAGATCAACAGGAAACATGAAGATCAGAGAACATTCCTAACCTAAAGAGTCACTCTGATTTCAAATTGCAAGCATTGAGGTAAATCCAGACATGCTTTTCAAAGTCAGACTTTATAAATTACAAAACCCTCCATCCTGAGAAAACAGAGGGCATTTATTTCTCTTATAAGACACTCCCATGGGAAGCTGCAGTTGTAGTAGCAACAAAACTATCCTTACAGTATTTCAAAAGGCTTGTTCCAAGTATTTTGTTTTCTTGCTAAGGGTCATGATTCAGATTTAAGACCGGCAAAGATGATGTCAACATGATCTAGCCCAGCAGTGATGTGTAACATCAGTTGAACCTGCTTAGCATTGTTAAAATTCAGGGTTAGTGGCCTGACCACACTTTTTGAATCAATGACAGGAAGTTGCCAGTAAAGCAAAGCCACCAGACATGCTGATACATGTTCTGGCCCTCTGCAAGGTAGACATAGTGTTAATCCCTATGCTTATCAGGTCATTTCTTTAACTAATATTTTTGTAAGTAAAACAGATTAATCTTTACAGTCAAGAGCAAGTCAGAAAAATGGCTGAATTCTCATGAGATCAGAAAAGAAATAACAAGCAGAATCAGAATTTGCACCCGGTTCTGTTGAAGTCTAGAATCCAAAGCATATATTACATTTTCTGTATCCATTCTTAGGTTGATGGACGTCTAGGTTTTTTCCAGGTTTTGGCTATTACAAATAATGCTGGCATGTACATAGTTGAGCAAATGTCCTTGTGCTATGAATGTATCTTTGGGTATATGTCCAAGAGTGTTAGTAGTAGGTCTTGAAGTAGATTGAGTCTCAATTTTTTGAGAAACCTCTATACTGATTTCCAAAGTGGCTAGATGAGCTTGCACTCCCATCAGCAGTAGAGAAGTTTTCCCCTTACTTTCCAGCATAAACTGTTATCAGGTTTTTTTTTTTTTTTTTTTTTTTTATCTTAAACATTCTAATAGTGCATGATGGTATTTCAGAGTCATTTTTATTTTCTTTTTCTTGATGGCTAAGGATGTTGAACAATTACCTAAATGTCTTTTGGCCATTTGAGTTTCTTCTCATGAGAATTCTCTCTTTAGATCTATATCTCATTTTTAATTGGATTATTTGGTGTTTTGGTGTCTAGTTTCTTGACTTCTTTTTATATTTTGGAGATCAGCCCTAACCCTAACCCTAACCCTAACCCTAACCCTGATTGTTTTCCACTCTGTAGGCTGCTGTTTTGTCCTATTGAATGTATCCTTTGCCTTGCAGAAGCTTCTCAGTTCCACGACATTTCATTTATTGATTGTTGCTCTCATCATATGTGCTACTGGTGTTATGTTTAGGAAGTGAGTGCACGCCTGTGCCAATATTTTCAAAGCTACTTTCCACATTCTTTTCTATCAGGTTTAATGTAACTGGATTTATGTTGAGATCCCTGATCCACTTGGACCTGAGTTTTTTGAATGGGAAAAGACATAGATCTATTAGCATTCTTCTACATGGTCACATCCAGTTATGCCAGCACCATTTAGTGAAGATGCTTTATTTTTCCATTGTAAAATTTTGGATTCTTTGTCAAAAATCATATGTTCATAGGTGTGTGGATTCATATCAAGGTCTTCAATTTGATTATCAAGTCTTAAATTTGATTCCATTGATCCATAGTTCCACAGTATCTCCACAGTATCTGTTTCTATGGCGATAACAAGCTTTTTTTTTTTTTTTTTTTTTTTTTTGTTTTGTTTTGTTTTGTTTAACTGTAGTTCTGTAGTGGAGCTTAAAGTTAGGTACAATGGAATATTGGAATATTACTCAGCAATAAAAAAATAATGGTATCTTGATATTTTCAGGCAAATAGAGGGAACTAGAAAAAAATATCCTGAATTAGACAACCGAGACCCAGAAATAGCAACATGGTTGGGTGATATTATTTTTCTACCATTTAACAAACAAAGCCTGCCTGAAGATCAGAGTGCAAAGCTAGACACACTAATCAGCCATAGAAATCAGGCAGTGCCTTTAATTAAAGCAGCCATAATAGTTAGCCATAGGTCTAGGAAATATTGTTTAACACCTTTAATCCCAGCACTGGGGAGAAAGAGGCAGACATATCTCTGTCAATTCAAGGCCACCATGAAACACATGAAATTGATCCAGTGTAAAGAGAAACAGAGCTCACACAACGATGGTCTCAGCACTTGGGTCCCAATCCATTATTCCAGGCCATAGAGAGGAATAAAGGCACTAGGAGACAACAGCCCATGGAGTCAGAAATTTGGTGGAGAGCAGGGAAGTCTAGATGTGAAATATGAGATTCAGTGTATCACCCCTTAGGTCTGAGCATTGGAAGAAATGAGAACTCTCTAGTGACTGGCTACTTTGCTTTTCTGATCTTCAGCTATAATCCCAACTGTCTCCAGGTTGTTATTATTAATACCTATTAGAATCTGTGCTACACATCCTGGACGAGCCCCCAAAATGTAAGACCCTCAGAAAGAGGAGTCTTCCTGGTTCGGTCGATACCCCAAGAACTCAATGTCCAGTCCAGTTGCTGCAAAACGCAAGAGGCTTTAATGAACAGGAAATGTTTGCGCAAACCGGCTCCTCCAGCATGCAGGCTAGAGAGAAGCCCCCTCCCCTGGGCACAGGTGTTTTTAAAGGCAAACCCACAAGCTTAGGGAGGGGGTGGGACCCTCTGTCCATTGAGTACAGTGACCCTTGGAGGCCGGATGGTCTGCTATTAGGGTCAGCAGACCTTAGGGCCTCAGGTGTGCTAATTAATCTTGTCTGGGCAAACCAGAGTTACAGCTATCTCTTGACCTTATTTACCACCTGTTGACTCACAGGAAAGGAGGGGCAGTGTGAATCCTTCTTATCTCAGGGCCTTGTGAGAGGAAGCTAGCAAATTCCAAGGAACAGATATTGGTTTCTAGGTTAGTCCATCATTAACATTACTTTTTAGGTCTTTCATCGTAAGTATTCACATATAAGTGGGTATTAGTTGTAAAGCAAAGGATAACCAGGCTACAATCCACAACCCCAGAGAAACTAGGTAAAAAAGAGGACGCTAATATGGAGGGCCCCAGGATGGGAAAACAGTTAATAAATATCTCCTGGGTAAACTAGTACGGGGGAAGAAGGAGGAATGGAGACCATTGGGATGAAGAAGACTGCTTTAGGGGAGGGATGGGGGGCACAATGAAAGGGGTATCTTGATAGAGGGAGACATTATAGGGCTAGGGAAAAACCTGTTGCTAGAGAAATTTTCAGTAATCAACAAGGATGATCTGAGCAGGGACTCCCAACATTAGTGAGATGGTGTGTGAGCAAGCCTTCCTTCCCCTTTAATCACATTAATGACTACTTTGTCATCATAGAACTGACATCTAGTAACTTATAGAAAGAGATACAGTGACCCACAGTCAAACACTAGGCTGAGCTCCTAGAGAGAGAGGAGGGATCATACAAACAAGGGGGGTCAAGAGCATGATGAGGAAAACCACAAAGACCGCAGACCTGAGCTAATGGGAGCTCATGGACTATGGACTGACAACTGGGAAACTGCATGAGACCAAACTGGACCCTCAGAATGTGGGTGGGAGTTATATGATTTGATCTGTTGGAGGAAGGGCTGGCAGGGTCACCAGGTCCTATCACAGGGGCATAAACTGGCTTTTTGGAGCTCATTCCTATGGAGTAATACCTTGCTCAGCCTTAATAGAGCAGAGAAGACTTGGTCCTGCTTCAACTTGGTATGCCAGTCTTTGATGATTGCCTGAGGAGTGGATAGGGGGGAGTGAGAAGGGGAAATGTGGGCAGCAGGAGAAGGAGAGAGAGGGGGAACTAGGGTTGAATATAAAAAGAGAAATAAAAGTTTTAAATAAAAGAAATTTAAAAAAGAATTCAAAGCATTTCTATTATACCCTGCAGTATGGATTACAAAAAATCACTAGGACTGCTTAAGATCAGGGAAGCAAATTATAACTGTTAAAAGCACCGACAGCTAAACACTGAGCCCAACTCCTGGAATCCAGTTGCAGAGAGGGAGGAGTGATAAGAAAAAGGGTCAAGACTAGGCTACAGAAACCCACAGAGACAACTGACCTGAACAAGGGGGAGCTCATGGACCCCAGACTGATAGCTGGGAAACCAGCATTGGACCGACTCTGACCTTCTGAACATAGGTCTCAGTTAGAAGGCCTGGGCAGTCTAAGGGACTTCTGGCAATGGAGCCAGCATGAAAGGACTTTATGAGCACATTCCCCATGGAGGGATACTCTTAGCCTAGAGGCAGGGGAGAGTGCCAAAACTCTACTCCAAATGATTTGACAGATTTTGCATGTTTCCTGGAAGGCATCACCTCCCTGTGGAATGAGGGTGGGGTGGGATGGGAGCATGGGTCGGGGGTCATTGGAGGGAGGGAGGGAGAGGGAACTGGGATTGATATGTAAAATATGAAAAAAATAATAAATATATTTTAAACAGTGTAAAAACTTGTTGGGTATTAATCACATAACAGTGCAGCTACCATGCCTGTTATATTAGACTTCATTCACTACTTATCCATTATCTATATGTCATCCCAGAACTCTGCTTGGACCATGGATAAATGTTTGGAAGGTTTTGTTTAGTTTTCTGTTGTTGTTTTTTATTTTACATACTAAACACAATTTCCCCTCCCCCCTCTTCTCTCATTTCCTCCCCCACCTCTCCTCTACCCCAGCCCCATCCACATCCACTCCTCCCCCTTCTCCATTCAGAGGGATAAAACCTCCCATGGGATTCAAGGAAGCTTGGAATATCAAGTTGGGACTGGACCAAGCTCCTCAGGAATGGATGATTTTTCAGATAGCTGATTAGGTGGGTCTACCCGGCCTTCCTGCGTTTTCTTTAATAGTAAGTGATCACTTTGCCAGGAAAACATTTGAGGGAAGTTCATTATATGTCATGGTCTCTAACCTTCTCATTAGGAGGACATAATTGATCCTATTAGAAATTAAAACAATGATGTCTGCATTATTTCAGTATAAACATGCAAAAGTATTATAGGCAATTTACACCAGTTGGTTGACATAACAATTCTAAGGGATAGATATTTTTTTCTTAAGTAATAAGACTGGGTCTCAAAGATTACCTGACTCTGTTCTCTACATAATTGGAAAGGGAAAGGGCAAAAATTCAACCATAGAGCCATCTACATTAACATACCTCTCCTGTTTCCCCAGGTAAAACTGCAATCACAAGAGATTTTAAGATAACAATGGCAATACCTATGCCATCAAGCACTCCCCTGATACTCTGGTGAAGGTGTCATTCCATTTTCAGGAACACAAAATGAAAACTGCAGATTTAGCTTTGATGAAATGATAGTTTGCTCCTCTGGTTGGAAACTCCTGTTTGCTCTGTCAGATGCATTTGCTTACTCCTAGGAGTACATGAGGGGCAATCTCTCAGCACTGGGAAATGCTTACTGCTTTTATAATTATTGAAATTTCTTGGTCACTAAATTTTTCTCTAAAGTGCACAAAACATCTTAGTTATCAGTTAACTTTGCAAATAGTTGTAGAAACAAAACCCGACCAAGTAAATAATTCAACTCCTAGAAAAGCTGTAAGGAAATAGAATAAGTGTGAGTGATAAATAAGAGAAAGATACATGTTCAGTGCTTGCTTGACAAAAAGCCAAGGATATTACATTCATTCTTTCATTCGGTTTTCTTGACATTTTATTATTTAATCACTAAAATGACTGTACCAGACATTAACAATTGAAATGACATTCCTCACTGGACAAATCAGAGCCATGGAGATACTGCATTTATTCTCCACAATTCAAAGGTTATGAGTCAGTAGGTCTGTCAGTTTTTAACTGCTGAGCTTTAATAGGGGTGCAAACAGGAAGTCAAATTTGAGGTCCCAAAGAAAAGCATTATTCTTAACAATCTTGTGAAAAAGGGAAAGCAATTCAGAATTACTTCTGTTTCTTGATATTCAATATAATTAATGCATTTCCTCATCAACTATAAGATACATGTCAATGAGAAGTGGTTTTCAGACTTATGACAGTGACCCACTGTGAAATTAAGAAAGGAAATTATCGGAACACTGTGACAAGCTATGCTGTTCCTTTTTATGTGACTTTAAAATATGAGTGTTTAAGTCTTCCATCACCCTAATTATTGAACTAGAAGCAAGTGCTTTGTTTAAGAAAATAGCTTCAACAATGCAATCAGAAAATATATTTGGGAGTATGTGCTTTTTCCCTAGTATTATATTTTATAATTTAGAAAATAAAATGTTTTCACAGGGGCTTTATTTTGCTCCAAGCCCCATCACACACACTGTGTTACCCATACATTCATTCCTTGTATTCAGATTATATTTATTAGAAAACGATCTATGTTTAATAAAAGGAGGGAAAGAATGACTCAATTATGCCGAGGGAATAGTTTAGCAACATGAGACTCCACTTGGTTTGGGCTATATCCTCTTCCAGCAATGTTTTCGGCAGCCTCCATAACCTGTACATACCATGCAACTACACTCCTTTCCTTAACATGAATCCAGCACGCTGTTGGTAACTTGGAATCCTAACAACATCATGCTGCACTGGCACCTGCTCTAAACAATGGAAGTTCAGTTATTCCTTTTAGAAATCCCCTGATAAAATCCCTTTCTATCCAGAAAGTCCTAGAACATCTGATGAAATGAAGGGAGGTGAAATGGTCTGGACTGAATTGGTTTGGGGTTGCACTATATATAATTAGTCTCCCAGCTTTTCTCCTGTCTAAATAAAATAATCTAACAATAAATAAAAAAAAGAAAGGAAAAGAAAAGAAAATGTGAATTTGTGTGTGAGAGAGAGAGAAAGAAAGAAAGAGAGAGAGAGAGAGATTGGGAGAGTGAGTGAACAAACTTTCCCTGCAAATTTGATTATTATGTCACTTCAAGAAAGGCAATTGAAGAAACTGGCAAATGACACTGAGAGAATTAAATAATAACAAGAAACACTAACATAGCACCTTTCCTCTCCAAAGCACTTACAAACACGAAGTAATTAGACCAATTAAAACTTGAAAAAGTAGCTTGTTTAGACACAGTCTTCTTTCTATGTACAGTGCATCAGTTGGAGATGCTTTGCGATCCTTAATTTCCATGCAGAGGGTGTTCAAAGGAAAACAAGTTGCCCACAAATAATCAGTGAGGCTTAATGCAAAGAGAACTAAGAGTAGGAACATTTAAGGAATTTAAATCAAATTTCAACTTCCTTCATGTTGATTCTTTTCTCCTGTCATCCCTTTCATAAGCCCTATGTAGGCAAATACATTCTCTGAGTGTCAGACAGTTACAGGTGGATGATATCAGCTAAAGCAAAGATGATTTGTCCTGTGAATGAACAAATGAGCAATGGTCTAGAGTTTGTCTTTCTATAGCAACCCAATTTCCAAAGAGGAGTCTCAGAATGACTGAGCAAAGAATGAGTTGAATTGTAAAGTGTTCTGAGTTACAAGAAAGGGGATTTATGCTCTTATTGAAGTTTAACCACTAATTTTCTATGAAGCTTTGGAAAATAATTCAAACTATTTATGGCTTGAGCCCCTTAAGTGTGAACTCAGCTGTTAGGATTAGAACCATGGTTTTCTAAGTATATTCATAGGGCATGGGACATCCCTGAAGTGGATGAGTAAAAGCTTTGAGTGTCCCTTCTGGCTCAGGAGATCAGAAACAATTTAAAAACAATTTAATTTGTTTCAGATGGTGGATTTCCTCTCTCTCTCTCTCTCTCTCTCTCTCTCTCTCTCTCTCTCTCTCTTATAAGATCTTATAATAGTTCTATGTCAAGAAAACTTTCAGAGTGGTCTATAAATTCCCCCTCAGTTTTTTTTATTCTGTAACTTTATGAGTGTTTACAAACTCATATTGTATGTTTTTAAGGGAATGCTTATATTGCCTTAGGTTAAACTTCTAGGGCCAGAGGAGGAAGGAGAACTAAAGAAAGTATCCTCAAGTTTCCTTTAGTGCTTGTGAGACAAGGATGAGGAAAGTCATTTATCTGAATTGGCCCACTTGAAATGTGATTAATTATTACCAGAGAACCTCTTGTTCAACCATGTCTCTTTCTTCTTCATTCAACATTCATTGCATGATTCTAGGTCTCTACTTTTACTACTATAAGCCTTGTGCTCTAGAATGGGGAACAAGTAGAAGGATTCATTATATCCCCAGTAACATTATTTGAATTTAATTTCTCTATAAGTTGAGAATGTTATATATGTATACCATGTATGTTGAGCATATATGTCATGGTCCTTACCTCAAACTTCCCCTAGACACACTCTGCCAACTTTATAACCTTTTCCTCTTTTTAAAAATAATATATAACCCACTGAGTCTAACCAGAGTTGCCCGTATATGCATAGGTATTCACTGAATCATGAGCAATATGCAATAGGACACACATCTCAAAGGACCTTAAGTAATGCTTTTAGTTTATGTTATGTCTTTTCTCATGAGGCCATAGCCCTGAAGAGCTTTAGGTAAGTCAGTTGCTTGTATTATCTTTTGGCTGATATACCATTTCTTTAGTTTTACAAAATATTGGGAAAGAAATAAAATGAACAGGAGGATTAAGGCAAATAATTATGACTTCCCTACTAACCCTGGCCATCTTTTTATCTAGAAGTATGTGGCTGTAGGATTCCTCCCTGTCAGTAGATCCTGACAAACTGATACATCTGACACATCTTACTTATCTTGACCACCTATACCATTCTTGATTGTAGAAAGTCGTGTGGATCAAAAGAGTAACCCCAAGCTTGGTTGTTTTAACTCTTAGGCTTTGCCAGTCATTAAACTGCTATTCAATACAACATCAACCATCACATCAAAATAAGATAAATTTTGCTACTTTCATTTGGAGCCAACTGTGCAAAGACTATCCTTCTCTTCAAATTTGTTATGATAGTGTCACAATATGCACCTGGATTGAAGCCTCTGTTCCTGATTTGAAAATTAAAGTGACTGTAAAAATGGTGTGTCTCATTAATTCTTGTTTTGAAAAAAAATGTATTAATTCTTATTATTGTGTAGTTAACTACACTACGATACTGATATTTAACATTCTGTCTCTTTAATATCAACTCACACCTTCTTTATATTCTTTAGCCTCTGATGTTTTCTATCTCCTACAGCACAAAATTTGAGTAATGAGCCAAACTTAAGAGGTTCTCAGGAGCAGAACTTAAAAAAAAAAAGATTCATAATTCCAGATGGAAGGAATTTTTCATCTCCTTAGAGAATACCAATACTGAATTAAATTAGAAATAGGTTCTTCTAGCTGAGTGAAAGTCTAGCAACTCATTAATAGGCCAGTACACGTGCTAATTAAATAGAACAAATAGAACAATTATTGGGGAAATTATAATGGAATACTATCAGTACTATTGAGTGTTTTACAACTCTGACCATCTCAGGGAATACTGTCAAAATTCCCAATGTCCCTATATAGGATATAAGACAGAAACACTGATTTAGGCTACAGGTTTCTATGCTTGAGAAGAGAAATCTAAGTGTTGGCCTTAAGCACTTCAGAGTGAAGTGGCACAGCCTGGGACAAAGTCACTTCTTCCTTAAAAAGAAATGACCTTCTCATTTTAAAAGCCTAGACATAAAAGCCAAGAATTGCCTAAATGTATGTGAGATGTGCTCTACACTTGTGATGATTTATACAGAAGGAGCAAATTTCTCACTAAAATACACTCTGTGAGATTTTGGCATAACTCTCAGCTTATTTTCTCAGTTGTGACTGGCAATCACACAAGTCTACAAATCAGCAAATGAGCACAGTCTCTCAGGATCAGAATTGAAATTAATAAGCCAATTCTAAAAGATTTCAGCTTCTATCAAATGGAAAATGTTATTTGGGTTTTACCAACATTAAGCTCCCTTAGTCCCAAATTATCTAACTGTACTAACAGATAACACTAAGCCATTCAGTCTTCAATATAAATGTTCTATATGTATAAAATAAGGGTCCTCAAAACCCTCTTTCTGAACACTGTATGTATTATAATATTTCATAATGACCAAATTTTCTTTCTGTCTGTAGTCATTACATATCATATATCCATTTTCAACAAGTTCCATATATATTTCCTGGACCAAGACTTAAACTCTATTAGAAAATTACCTGACTAATACAAATGTTTTTTTTCCTTGTTTTTTGTTTTGTTTTGTTTTTTTCTACTTAGCCTTATCTGTATTTCCCTTCCAACCTAATCTTAAAAATATAATGTTGATATTAGGAGATGACTAATTGAGTACAATGCATAAAAGACTCCCCTATGGTATGTGCGTCAAATCCTAGTACTTGGAAGGAAGAGATGGGAGGATCTCTGCAAATCTATGACCAGCTAGTCTTAACAAATTCCTGGACTATAAAGTCAGTGAAAAAGAAACAAAAAGAGAGAAAAAAAAAAAGACAAGATAAAGGGGTAGATGATAGATAGACAGATGGATAGATGATAGAGAGATGATAGATAGATAAGATAGATAGATAGATAGATAGATAGATAGATAGATAGAAGAAAATAGCAATAGTCACTTTGTGACCTATGGTCAGCACACACACAAGCCACACACACACACACATACACACAGTTGCCCCTACATAGGAATATATGCACATGGATACATCACTCCACCCATGAATCTAATGCTGCTTTCTTAAAAACAGTTTTCCTAAGAATTACAGGATTTTGAAACATATATCTAAAATGCTCTCTGTGTGCTCTTAGCAAAAAGGCATTAACTTCTTCAGAAATTTAGGCAAAATTTGCCATTCTGTCAGGTATAACACCAAGCAACAGTTTCTAAAACACACATATGATATTCATGCATATATGCAGGCACACACACAGAGTCACTAAGTTCTATACATTTTTCTGTAATGCTAAATTGAAGTTAAGATTGAATCCTTCTGTATCACAGACATACAAAAATAATGTGACACAAATAGCATACACATCCAAAGCAACACTGATTCTCATATGTTAAATTGAAACTATGATGTCTACATTATAGGGACATTGAAAAAATTATATTACATGGCATAAATTAATGACACAATACAGAGTCTGAAATTAAATTACTTAAGTAGTTTTCAGGTAAAAGATGGAATACATTTTAAACTCTTTTTAAGTGAAAATAGAGCATTCATAATATACATTCATTTCCTAAATTATTTGTAAAACCATATATTTATAACATGTAAAACATATAACATATATTTAAGCATCTAATGTGGGCAGTGTTGGTTTACACTTAGTTCAGAAGAAATAATATGCATCGGTCTGATTTTAAGGTAAAGGTAAACATTGTAAAGAAGAAATATAGTTCAGAATAAAAATCCTACTTGCCTGATTTTCATTTTTCTCTTTTGACTATAGTTGGAATAAGCAACTTATAGCTCAAAATCTAAAAGATATTGAACCTAAATAACAAGCTGATAAAAACAGCTTAAACCCATAACAGAGACAGTTGTATTATTCACAAATATGTATATCCACAAAGCTAGCTTTTATTGAGTTTGAATGAGAGATTAAGATTTATTTTACTTGAAATTGTGTGTGTGTGTGTGTGTGCATGCACACCAGCACACAAACACATCTGTAGCTGTGTCATATGGAAATATAGTGACAGAAGAAGCCAAATTAGGGCATCAGGTCCCCTGAAGTTTCAGACATTTTGACCAATCTGACAAATGTGCTGGGAAGTGAACTTGGGTACACACAGTAGATGGGTAAGCCATCTCTCCAGAATATTTATTTTCTTGAGAATTTGAAATAAAAATATAAAAGAAAAGGCTAGTACATCTGGAAAAAGTAGATGGGAATGAAAAGATATAAGAGGTAAAACTAAGAAGGTAAGACACCCTGGTTATACTGTCCTTATGAAACACTAAGAAACAACTTAACATAAGCATGTGACAAAAACCAGAAATGTTATGAGAAACAGAACCTGAAATGTAAACATTGCAAGATCTTCATAATTCTTCAGAATATTCTTGTTACTGACTTGTAACCATTAAGCAAAGGCATTGTATGACCATCACACTAACTTCAAACTACTGTGCAAGTGCTGCTTTCTTTGAGCATCAAGAACTGTAAAAAAAAGCTTTTCTCAATGCACATGTAAATTACAATAACAGTGTAAGGATAACATAGTGGCTCTATAGCTCATGATTGGTTTTGAAGCCATAATACGAGCCCAAGTCTCCTGAATACCCAATTCTAGTATCTTCATTCTCATCTTGTTTTAATTAGAGGGTTTTTTTTTTCCTGTGAAAAGACACCATGTCCACGGAAACTCTTATAAAGGAGAACATCTAATCTAATTAGGGCCGTCTTACAGTTTCTGAGGTTTAGTCCATTATCATTATGGCAGAAATCAAGGCTGCATGCAGGCAGATATTGTGCTGAAGGAGTAGCAGCAAGTTCTATTTCTTGATCCACAGGCAACAAGAAGTGAGCTTAAGCCCACCCCCCAAAGTGAAACAATTTATCCAATAAAGTCACATCAACTTCAACAAGACCACATCTCTTAATAGGGCCATTCCATTACACCAAGCATTCAAACACATGAATCTGTGGGGGACATACCTATCCAAACTATCACACACATCCACAGTCTTCTTTTGCCTCTAAAGTATTACTTCACTCTACCTGCCTTTGTTGAGTTCATTCTCTCTCTCTCTCTCTCTCTCTCTCTCTCTCTCTCTCTCTCTCTCTCTCTCTCTCTCTCTCTTCCTCTCCATATATATTAATTATTCTTTTTTTTAAGGTGAGATCTCATTCCACAGCCCAGGCTGGGCTCAATTTCACAGTAATTCCTAATGCTAGAATTACGAAAGTGTACCTCCCCAGGCATTTCACACTGGAATAAGAGGCCCCTTCACCTTTAGATAACCTGACTTGTGCCCTTGTATTATTCAACAAGCAAATTCCAAGCCACAAAAAGCATTCTGTTTCAACAAATGATGCGAGGGGCATTAGGAAATGCCACAGGGAAAACTGCTGTTCCTTTCCAGGAACATCTCATTTTGTGTGCAGAACAGTTTGGTATGTCTGAAGAGGAGACTTTAATAGCTTTTGAGGAGGCATTTTGGGATAATAGAACCTTGAAATAATAATGAGGCAACTTTTCTTGAAACCTTCGAAGCACTCCACAGGAGTCCTCTTTTAAATGTCTACAACATTTCTCCAAAGTGATTTGGGGACAACACAGCCATCTCCCAGATACTATGCCACAAAGGGAGACACAACAAGATCCTGAGGCAGTTCAAAAGAAGGTTTGCAAGGATTAATAGATCTTGGGGCACTGAGCTTGGGGCACTGTATTGAAAGCTGTGTGATTCCACGACTATAATTTTTTTTTCGTTTAATGTGAGCCTTTAAAAGAAGACTGTCATTTTTTGCTTTTCTACAAATAGTAGTGTATAATGAAAGCCTTCATTGAAAACTGACTTCAAAAACACTTTTCATTGTGTGAATGAATGAAGACTTTAAAATTTTTTATCATAATATGTTTGGCTTCCTCTAAACAAAGTGGAAAACACATCTTCATTTGGTTTGTGTTTCTTGTTTTATCAAAAAATATCACCTTTTCAAATGCAGGCTCCTGTGCAATTTCTAATCTGTTTGCTTTAAGGTTTGCAGTTAGTGTGTATCTTCCTACAGTTCAAAGTTCGAAAGCATCTCAAGGAGTTTATAAGTATACCTGTCCAAGGGTGAGATCATGTGAAAGATAAAACAAAATAGTTATATATCCATAATAGTGCTTATTGTATAAACAACAATAAAGGTTTATCATTAAGTATTATCCTATTGCTACATTTCCATAGATAACCAAACAGTCTGTTCCACACACATCCAAACAAGAGAATATGTAAGGATAGGGCACATAAGAAGATGACGAGATGTAGCAGTTATGAGTAGGGTTAGGAAATAAATATTTTGGAGGCCAAGTACTGCTACGGTGATGTTCTCTATGTGTCTACACCTCAGTGTCTTGATGTATAAGTAAGGATACTAATATGCCCTGCATTATAGAATTGCAATTGTGAGATGAGAACTAATATGCAAAGTTTATATAATATTATAGACATTCATAATAAACACAGTCCAAGTGCTTACCATTATTGGTTGTTATAAAATTAGTGGTTATCATGATATGACATACACAATTTATTCCCTGGCTTTGTTTTCTATATAAAGAGCTATTTCTGCAGCCTTTTGTACTTGACCCTTTGATAGACATGACTAACCCCTCCCACTTTGTTGCCAAGATGTTTGCAGTATGTCAGGGTAACACTATTCAAAAGGAAGACAGAAGAAGCATGGTTATTTGCTTAGGGGTATTTTGCCCAAGTCTTCTAATAATATTTTTTTAAACCTGCCTGGAGTAATTATGGCTCTTAGCAATTGTTATTGCTCAGTAGCAAATGCTGAGTGACTCCTGAAAACAGTTTTATCAAACTGACATTATAACAAATGTCCCTTACTAAATGTCAAGTGAGATTTCTGGAGGGGAAAGTAAAATGCCTCTTCCTGTCTTCTGCATTCCAAGTTTATGTAGATCAAGAAGACATGGCGTGGCTGCTGTTGTTTTGCAAATCAGACATCTGCAATAATCCGCCAAGAATCCTTAATCAGCTAAAGCTCCATTCTTAACACTGGGAAGAATTAATTATGAATGTGGAATCAGCATCATTGTCCATCCAGGAAGCTGAACTGACTTCCAGCGATGTTGTCCTCCTACAGTTTTAATTAAGCAAGGAGTATAAGGCTGTAGGACAGGAGCATAGTGAGGCTGATAACTGGTCCATTTGCTCCCCATATCTTTTGATGCATATTGTTCATGAAACAAGCAAGCATTACAATTCCCATGCTCTCACAAGGATAATGAAGAATACATAATGTTACTGACAATGGTTGAAGATGAAAGGTCAATGAAAAAGGAAGAATATTTTCTTCCCTAGTGTTGGATGAGACAAGAAATTACAAGGTTGGTGGAAGAGGTCTTGGTTACTGATGCTTCTGCATTGACAGGATACTAGTCTTATTCTGAAGGCATTGTCTTCTAAAGAGTCCTACCACCTGCTAGCCTGGCATAGTAATCATGACATGTCTAACAATCTTTAATAATCATTTCCTATTTATAGCGATTGATGGAGGAAAGGCACTGCCTAAAAGGAAGCCTGATAGCACATCATCTAATAAAAGCTCTTTGATTTTACAAGTGAGATGTACATTAAGAACTATATACAAATTCCATTCTTAGAATTACTTTAGTTATCTTGAGGTCATATGTTTTAGGTTGAGTCTCAAATCCTGAAAATGATATGAAAATAAAAGGTAGAAACTATAATCTTTAATGTTGTTGGTTAACTGATTCATTAAACAGCAGATCCACCTGTTCCTAAACATCAAAATTTCCTACTTCAAATAATTTTTTAATGAATTTTCTGCTAATAACAGCAGATATCTTATTCAGAATTTTCAATGTAAAAAGAATTCTGTGGAATAAATGTATATTGAAAACAGCTTTTCAGGAGTTAATTTCTCACTTCCACAAATGAAATATGTGTATATATAAAATAAATTATTTCACCAGTGGTGACCCATCTGATAGGTAAGAGAGCTGAAATGGAGGGCTAGTGGCAAAAATAACTAAGAAAATTGATCTTCAAGAATGCTGTCTTATAGTTTCTTAATTCAGTAGAACTTCAAATAGCAGTTCTTTGATGTGATACATTATACTAAATGAAAAAACATGTAAATATAAAAAAAAACAATGGCTCAATGTTCTCATGAGAGAGTTGGGAATAATACAGTGTTGTTAAGCAGTAGCAATGGTATAGTAGTGTGGAAAATATATTTCCTCCTGGTTATAATGCAGGGTAGCAATACTAATTTATGAAACATAATGTAAAGATTGTTAAAAAAAAGAGCAGAAATCAAGGCAGAATATTGGGACAGTTAGAATATTCACAAGCAAACACAGGGTTGGATAGAAAACAAAGGCTGGGACCAATCAGCATATCAATCAGAGTAGGGAAAAGGGTTCAGGTGCTAAGAGCACTTGTATTTTGTGCCACAGAACTTGAATATTATTCAGTGTTCTTAACATTTTTTTCTACTCAATTTTTTATTTTAAACTAAATCACAACCTTGTATTGAAGTATTAAGTAAATCAAAGTTGCTGCGTTGTATGTATAAAGCACAATATAAAAGCTGTTCTTCATGGATGACAGAGGTCCTCTAATGGTTTTACTTATAAAAATTAATAAAAAACTAGCAGTGTCTAATGAAGAGTCCTCTAGAAACATGATGCTAGACAGATGGGCAGAGAAAGAAAGACAGGAAGTTTGGATAAGTGAAGAGGAAATAGGAGGAAATAGATGCCAGGAAGCAAATAACTTTGCCAACTTCAGGAGCCAACCCAATATTGAACAGGAAGACACAAGTAAATGAAAGGAAGCTCTAGGAAAGGTAGAAATATGGAGGGGCTTTTTCATATCATTTGGTCATTGTCTCATGCCTTATGATAATAGAAAGAGCTTTGTATCCCCATAATTTTTGATTGTGTGAAGAATGAAGTTTCCATTATTATCTAAAGTACATTAGGTTGAAATTTTTGTCATGCAAACATGAGTACTTGATCAAATATATGGAAGTAAGGAATAATAATTTTAAAATGCAATTAAAATAGGAGAAATCATTAGTATTAAAAAGGGGTTGAGAATGGGAACAGGGCACATAATGACTTCCAACCTGTGCCTTGTTTGGAGAAATATCCTTATACCAGCAAGGAGATTAGAGACAAAAAAAACACTAATGAAGATTCCAAGAGTACACCAATTTGGTGTTCAAAGTGTTTAATTTACATAGTTAAGGGATAAACAGGTGTTCATATAATGAGTTCTTTTTTTTTTTTTTTTCCTTTACTCATCCTATAGCCCTGAAGAAAGTGACAAGACACTTTTAAATACCCTTTCAAACAGAACACATCTGGGGTTACGCTTCTCAACATGTTCAGATATTCCTAGAGAATATCTAAATTAACAGAATAAATAAAATTGATCTGTTTAAACCAGTAGCTAAAGTGTGAATAGAAGAAATTGTATAATTTAACCCATAAGCAATATTAAATATTATTTTTAGAATGCAATGATACAATATAGAAAACACACGGTACCTTGTTGTCATTGGCTTTATCAGGTTATGAAAGCCAATTAGTCACTCTGATCGAAGTGGAGTAGTTTGAAAACCATCACTGAAGAGACATCGGGGTTACTTTTATTAAGGAGCGAAGTGCATCCCATTAGTCTACAAATATGAAATGTAGCTATGTTCTTTCTAGAAAGGCAGTTTTGGGTGACTAAAGCTGAGGGAGGAGAAATTCTCATCCAAGTACAAAGGTTCAAGGGAAGACTAAATTAACATTTGACCTGGTTTCTACTTAGAACTCTGGCATGGCTTTGATTCTATTTATTTTATGTTTTTGGAAGGATCATTACAGACACATGTAGGAATGAATCCCTATTCTGGAATTTGCTTGTTCCAAATGGGCTTGAAGCTAAGTAAGGAATACTTCAATATTTACACTGTTATAAATAGTTGAATGCAAAAGTGTTCAGTTGGAAAATCCTCCTAATAATTTCAATAATGAAAATCACATAAGAAAGTCCCATAGACATTAGATTTATCAAACAGTTCTTACTGAATGATATCTTGATGAAGTAATTACAAATGAATCACAAGAAGTAAATTACCCTTGAAATAATAACAATACTTAGCATTTTCAAAGTAATTAATAAATTGCTAATTATTTAATAAAAAATGTAGCATGATGACAAGAAGCTACTCCTCCAGTCTTACAAAGGAGAAAATGGAAATATAAAGAAAGGTAATGTGCTCATGTGAAAAGATCTAGAAAGAGCATGATGTAAGATACAGAATGTGGAGAAAGTAAGGGAAAGAGTCTCTATAAGGAAGAGAGCATAGTATTTTCTTATTGCCCATCTTTTTAAGGCCTTCAAACTATGAAGCTCTTTTTTCCAAATTCGAGTGCTGTCTGCTGTGGTTTGAATGTAAAATATTCTTCACATTCTCATGTCTTCAATATCTGTTCTCAAGCAAATGGCACTACTTAGAAAGTTTGTGGGGTCTTTCAGAAGCAGTGTTGCCTCACTGTCAGATGTAGATCATGAGGGAAGTGTCAGGTGATGCTATAAGATTGCATAACACAGACCTACTTCCTATTCAGTCTCTGTGTCCTAATGTGGATACATTGATGATGCAAGATGCCTTTCCTCTCCTGCCACTATGCATTTCTCACCAAATTTAACCCAAAATCAGCACCCTTCCTTTGCATTTGTTTCTCTCAGATTTTTTTTTACAACAAGAACAAAATGGTAAATATTTCCTAAGACATATTTTTTGACATCTGAGTAGATCCAAAATTTGAGAAACTGTCATAAATTTTAGGAAATATGTACACAAAAAGAGACAAGGTTTATGTTGCCCTTTATGGACAGTCATGGGACTCTTGCTTTAAAGTCAGCACTAGGTAAAATATAGTCATAGCATCCTATTGACTTTTCTCCAAATGTCTAATGTTACAGACTTAAGACTTCACAGGTATTCCCATCAGAGATGCATATCACATGGAGACGCAGACTTCGTTTAGCAAGGCTATTAGGAATATTGTCACCAGAGATGCACATTGATGGAGATACCTTATTTAGCAAGGTGATAAGGTATACTGCCTTCTGAATGTATTAAACTGTCCTCAATTTAGACTTCTTATGTGAAGAGCTCTTTTCCTCACATTACAGGTTGGGGATTCTTTCCATAGTACTACAGTGTGTTAATTGTTTATTGGGCATATTTTCTGTGGATAGTCAGGATATGGCTTTTAATTTAGTTATATAGTGTTGATGTGTAGAATATATACTAGGATATGCTTCTTAACTGGATCTCTTTGTCTCACAAGGACTGTGGACCCTTAATAGCCTACCTTGTTCTTCTGCTCTGACTGCTGCACACAATTAGCTAACTTTCACTTCGGAACAATTTCAAACTAGACTAAAGACTTTAGTAAAAAGAAAACCTTACAGCTTGAACAAGGTCAAAGTCACAGATGTCCATCAAAATTACAGAAAAGCATGCTAATATTTCATTTTCCAGTTAATTAAAAAACATATCTGTGTCTTAATGTTGCCTTTGGGCACTTTGCCCTCTTATGTCTGATCATGGTTTTGCTTCTATGGCCTTGGACTCCTGTGTTGTTATGGGAAATGGCTTAGCTTCTTATTGCTTGCTCTTGGAATTTGTTTTTGACCAATGAAAGAAACTTCTTTATCACTTCAAAGCTCCTGAAGGAGAAGAGTTTAGAATAGAAGAAGAATCATGGAGAAGTAAGAAGCAGGATGGGATTTTTAGAGTAGAAACAACAATAAAGAGCACAGATAATAAAAAGCATGACCTTCACATTGTGTTTGAGGTTACTATTGAAATGTTTTATCCCCTCTTTCTCTTCTGAGAAGCATTTCACCTTTGGAACCATGACTAGGGGCTGGAGTAAGTCTCTTAGCCCCTACACTCTGCCACTTCACAATGGAGATTATCTTTCTACTTCTATTCCTCAGCTTCAGTCATACAGTTTAGTTTTTGATGGCTCATGTCCATTGAAGACTTCATGGACTGTTACTATACATTAGCATTATAGCTCAAAATATATTTGCATCTACTTACGTTTTCTGAAATCTAATAGGTGGCACTGTTTCACCTGGAATTTCTTCTACCAGTTGCAAGCTATGCTGAAGTATCACTATACAAATGACACTTATAGTAGTCTTTCTTACATTTTAGGGCTACACTGGTGAATTGACAGCAATGTATAACACATCTTCCCCAAAAAAAAAAAAAAAAAAAAAAAAAAACGAGGCTCAGTGCCTATTTTCCTCACTTCTTTACCCATGCTTTTATGTCATTTATGTATTTCAACCATCTCTTGATGAAAATTAAGCTATATTGAGATTTAAATGGCTTAAAAAATAACTTCCCAATATTCCAAATTCATCTTGTCAATTATTTGCTCCACATCACATAGTCTAGAGTTATCCATATGATGAGGCTGAAGATATGCTGGGAGACATGTGAGAGTGTCCAGACATGATGAGTATCTTTTCTGGCCTCTTTCCCACATGGTCACAAAACATGAAAGTACAGCCCAATATTCAATAATTATCACTACCCAAGACAGAAAATCCCTAACTCCTCTTTAAATCTAGGCTTGATTCTTAGAGTTAGGAGTGGAGATCAGTCACCAACTTTTTGTTAGATCTCCAGTTTAAGCCATAGCAAAACAAGCAGGCAAAACAAAACAACAAAACCACCAAAGCAAGTACCCTAATTCTACTGCAATTGTTTTATCAATGAAAACTAGACAGTTTAATATTTCAAGAAGAGAGTCACTGTAGAAATAGAAAAGACACACACATACACAAAAAAGAGAGAGAGAGAGAGAAAGCACTTGGTAGGTA
The DNA here is from genome assembly GCF_943737965.1 of Phodopus roborovskii. Lineage (NCBI taxonomy): Eukaryota > Metazoa > Chordata > Mammalia > Rodentia > Cricetidae > Phodopus > Phodopus roborovskii. Next base: position 11,421,986 of record NW_026126418.1, read on the forward strand.
GATTTGGGGATTCTCTGGGAAACATGCATTTGCCTTTATAATAATTTGAAATTGGAAATCACACCTTAAATTTGGATAGCTTGCCCTGTTGCTTTATTCATTTTAGTTACTTATTCATTTTTAGTATTTTAGTATTTGCTTTATTCCTCACATACCTTTAGGATATGGGAACATAATAATGAATAAGAAATAACATTTCTTTTTCTGTGGGAACTAGACTCTATCATTCATAAATAGTAACAAGGTCAATAAATGGACAGTAACAAAATAGTACAGTGATGTGTTTTTCAAAGAATTCACATAGCAGATTCTCTATCCATGATTAGAAAGTTGAGTTACCTTATCCAAAGAAGAGGTATTTCAACTAAAATTTACTTACAGGGAGGTTTAATATAAAGTTCCCAGGCAATGACACAGTAGCATACATTAGCATAAGTAGGCACCCTAATGACATGGGGTCCATAAATAGAGAAATTCTGGGAAAGAAAAAGAGTAACTAATGCTTGATTACAGAGTTATTTTTAGGAAATTTCCAAGACTTCTTATACCATTTCAGGTCTTCTAGTAGAAGTCATTAATCTGTTTTAAGTATTTGCTCAAGTTGTATTTTTAAGGCCAACTTGAAGAATCAGCTAATAATTTGGATATTCTAAGTGAGAAAAGAATATGATAACTCTGACTCTTCCATAACCATATAGGTAAGTAAATGGTTTACCACTTTTGAGCAGGTTTGGAAAAGAACAGAAGCATAGACAAAAAATAAATAAATGTCAGATCTCTCTTTTTGATGGGTAGAGTCCAGATGTTTACTAGTTCATTTGTAGCACTTTTCTTTATAATCAACAAATGCTCCTGAAGACCAGAAATGTTTGTTTATGGTGTTTTCAGTAGTGGTAGTGATGATGGTTCTGATGATGACAAAGAAAGTGGTGGTTATGGTGGTGGTGCTGTTGCTATTAGGATAGAAATTATCTAGGAGTTCATGAAAATTTACAGGAAGGTTTGAGTACCATTTTGTAAACCTTCAAATATTAGCAGCTTTGTCAAATTTGTAAATATTAACATTCATTCAACAAGATAGAGGGCGTACTGGAGGCAGTGAAATGGTATTCTTTTTTTTTTTTTCCTCCCTTTTCTCTTTTCATAACTATTAAATTGTCTATTGTGTATCAAATATGGTCCAGAAGTACAGTACATAGATTATGACATACTTACTGAAGCCTAAGGACTTAATTATCCTCAAAGTCTATAAAGTTGGAATGTATGCAACAGAGTACCACAAGAAAGAAAGTGAATAAGCCCACATAAATGTGCCTCCTAAAAGGAAAACCATTTATATCCAGCATTTCCTTTATTAAGCCATGAACATCTCTCATGGAATTGGGTAGCTATGATCACCAAGATATAAAAGGAAGAGGGAAAAAATGTACACAAATGCTAAATTGCATGATGAAGTAGGCCACCAGGACAAAGTTTGGGGAATATACATGGCATTATTAGAACTTGAAGTATAGTCTCGAAGCCTGAATGAGCCTTTGTATGAATATGTGGTTGATGTTGTTGCCCAAGCTCAGGTATCACCATGATTCTTTTTTATTATCTTTCTTTCTTGGTAATATTTATTAATTTATTTATGCTTTTTATTAAAATTTGAAACAAGCTTGTTTTACATGCTTATCCAAGTTCCCCTCCCTCCCTCTTGTCCTCCCCTGTCCCCCCGAACCCCCATGGCATCCCCTTTCAGCTCAGCATGGTTCTTTAGAAAACTAAGAGTTATAGTTGTGAGTTAGCACAAATTTTAAGAAGACTCAGCAGAGAGATGCAGAAGGAATACATACACACATACATATATACATACACACATGCAAGCTATTCATATCTACAAAAATAAAATTAAACCATCTAAAGAAAAGTACATGCAACTGGAAATTAAAATATTATGTGAATAGTTCAGACTTGGAAATATGTATCTTGGGTATTTTCTCTTATTTGTGCATTCTAAATTTTATAGAGACATAAAATTATGTTTGTATATAGTATGTGAAATTATGAAGTTTTCTAAACAATGAATGGAACTAATAGAAAAGAGACCATATATACAGGAGGGGAAGAACACAAGGCATCTCAAAATGTCCTTATGAGTTCTTATATTGTGTATAATGGTTAAACATGAATGTTAAGAATAAAATATAATAAGAAAAATTCTCCTAATCTACCTAATGTTCAAAATGTAATGGACCTAAGAAATCAAAAGGCCACCGAGAATCTCCAGAAAGAGAAAGGAGGCTTAAAGTGATACTAGTGCAATTCTGGCTAAACTGGCCAATGATGGTGTTTAGGAAATAAGCAGTGAGAGGGAATCCATCATACCAATTAAACCAACCCCAGACCATTCAAAACTTTCCAGGGAAGTTAACAATTCAGGGAGTGCAGAGCTATACTAGCTTGATGGGAGATGCCATTATGTATATATGATTTTCATACTGGTTAGTGAATAAAGCACTGTTGGCCAATAGGAAAGGAAGATAGGAGGGACTAGGAGACAAGGAGGAAAGAGGACGTAGGAAGGAGGAGTCAAGATGGAGACACCAGGGAGACTCCTGCCCCACTCCCCAGTAGGTAAAACCACGTGGAAATACATAGAAATGGGTTAATACTTAAGACAGAGCTAGCCTATAAGAAACAAGTAACAGTCCACTAGCATTATATCAAATACAGGGTCTCTGTGTGTTATTTGGGGCTGGTGTGGTGGCGGAACAAGACCAGTGGCGGGAGGAAAAACCTTACTCCTTACACTTGCTGGATTCAAGTCTGATTTTGTAGATACTAACAAATTATGAGCCTGGGATCCCAGCAATAGTAATAAGGTTGGTTTTGAAGAATGCATGATTTATTTATTGCAAAGGTCAATGAATAACATTTGGTATATAAAAGGCACTTAATAAATGTTAGTTACTGTTTTAAAGATACAATGCCTTATAATTTATAGCTCATACTAAGATCAGTAATTGTTAGTTATTATCAGCCATTTTTAAACCATTCAGAGTTGAAAATGGCATGCTTCTCTCTTCATTCTTTGATAATTGAAAATAAAATCAGCTAGTAAACTTTGTAGACATTCTGGTCACATTCAAGTAGCTGGAAAGTAAACTCAGATACCTAGCAACTATTGTTCTTGTCCTCAGGAAATGACTGTACTCCAAGAATTCAAAGGAGATCAGCTTTATCCACTGAGCTACTGACCAAATATACCAGGAGTAATTTCTAAAACAAACAAACAAACAAAAAGCACTACAGACAGCAGGTGTTTTATCCTCTTGTTCCATATAAGCCTGTCACCATTTAAGATGGCTATGGATAGAAATAGATTTCAATATTGTTATGATTACACTTTGTAAGAGAGGATGTCTTTGAGCCATATAAGGTTCCCCACAGAAGGGAAAAGGGACAAGATCTCCTGAACATATTGGGATATTTGGAGAAGGGCTTGGCAGTGAGTGGAGAGGGAGTTAGAAGAAAGAGAAGGGGAGAATATGAGGGACCAGGAAGATTGAGTCTGGGGACCAATACAGTAGAGGGAGCCATTATAGGTTTGAAGAGAAAACTGACACTAGAGAAATGTCCTGAGACCTACAAAGATGACCCCCAACTGAGCAATCGTGGAGAGGCTACCTTATATGCCCTTCGAGATTGATAACTAACATATACCATCCTAGAGCCATCATTCAGTAGCTGATGGAGACAGAAACAGATACCCATAGCTAAACACTGAGCTGAACTCCTGGAATCCAGTAGCAAAGAGGGAGGAGTGATGAACAAAGGGGTCAAGACCAAGCTACAGAAACTGACAGAGATAGATAACCTGAACAAGTGGGAACTCATGGACCCCAGACTGAAACCTGGGAAAGCGGTATTGGATTTACCAAACCCCTGTGAATGTGGATCTCAATTAGAAAGCCTGGGCAGTCTATGGGACTTCTGAAAGTGGACCAGGATGTATCCTTGGTGCAAGAAAGGACTTTGGGATACTCCTAGATAACCTAGAGACAGGAAGGAGAGCCTAGGCCCTACTCCAAATGACTTGACAAATTATGATGATCCCTCTTGGAAAGCCTCACCCTCCCTGTGGAGTGGGTGGGGAATGGGGAGGAGGGATGGGGGAACCTGGGAGGATGGGAGGGAGAGGGAACTGGGATATTATATAAAATAAGAAAAATAATTTAAAAAGTAAAATAATAAAAAATGGAAAAAAGAAAGGATGTGTTCATAAATACTAAAAAGGATATCATCATAATGGAATTATGACTACATTTCCAAATGCTTTACAATAGTTAAGTACACTCCTATTTATCTACAAATTGTGATTTCCCTATGACTGTAAATTGCTAAGAGTTTTTACTATTTCCTCTCAACTTATTTTTACATGACTACAGCAGTATGTGTGATAAGTAGAAGGTGAGTACAGTCAGAGCCTGGTGAAACTGTCTGTCCCTGTTTAAGGACCTATTCTCTTGCTTTCCTCTGCTGAGCTGAACATGTACTGTTGGGCACTTTAGAACTGCTTGGTACTGGGAACAGCAAACATAATTACTTTCAAAATATAACGTTTTCATTCTTATATCATTCTAAACAGATAATATATTAATACAACTAAATGTTAATAATAATTTGTATTAACCACCAATTTCACAGTTCTGCTGTACAAACAGATTGTCCTCCTTTTCAAGTAAAATAGAGCAATGCATTTACTGAGATTTTTTTTTATGTAAGCCACTTTCTAAGGACTAGGGTTAAAACAAAACAAATAAATAAGTTCCAATATCAAATCTTATTATTTCCTGAGGTAATGTTACTTTTGAAAGGAGCAATAGAAGGAAAATGAATTAAATAAGAAGAATGAAAAGGAGGGAAAGGACTCTGCAAGATGACATCTCCACAAACCAAGGAATAATGGGGAGGATAGCCATGGCCAGAGATGTTGGAGCAATTTCACCCACAGTTATGGCTTTTCATTCTGAAAGCTAAACAGTGCAGTCTTTGTGCATTTATATTATTGCGATATTCTGATTATTTATATGTATGTGTATGTATGTATATATGTACACATATTCACTTGCACATATCCAGTTGAAATGGAACTTTCACACCCAAAGTTTCTCTTGGGAACAAATGGACTTTTTGCATTAAGTTACACAATCACATGGACACAATACCTAGAGAAACCTACTTAGTTTATTATAGAGCAAGCTACTATAGTGTCCTACAGCAGTGTAGTAATCTGGAGTTTGGACATTGTGCTGAGATTTCCCTTCAATGTTGTAGTAGGCCAGGTCTGATTTGGCCCAGCATGTAATCACAGAGACATCTAGTGGTCAAGTTCAATTGTACATCATAGGAAAACAAACAGAAGTGGAGTCCTTTCCACAGAGGCACCACTGACTCTGTTCCCAGTAAGTAAAGATGGGTTCAAATGGCCCATTGTGATGAAGTAATAGGATCTTCTGCTCAGGAACTTGGAAAACTTTGGGATTACAAAAAATGATGCAGTGAATAATAATTTAAAATACAATATGCAAAGAAGTTCTTGTTTTCAGTATTTTTGTTCTACCTAAAAGAAGCTGTGTAAAGGGTACAGACCACTACCAGTAGGACACCTTGCAAAAATTTTCCCATTTCATAAATTACAATATTAAGCATAGATATTAGTATATAATTTTCATTGTACATCAAAATGCCAGTGTCCTTAACAATAATAAAAAATGATATGATAGTTAGTTTGCATTATTAGGTCTCTTATGGTTTCTATTGCTGTAATAAAAAATATGGACCAAAAAAAAAACTTGGATTCAATTGTGTTAGCTAAGGAAGTCAGAGCAAAAACTCCAGAGATGAATCTGGAGTCAGAAATGGAAGCAGAGGCCGTGGAGGGATGCTATTGACTAACTTGCTTGCTCAGTTTGCTTTTTAACACAACTCAGGACCACTTGCACAGGAGTGACAAGGCCCACAGATGGTTATGTTTACCCATATCAACCAGTAATCCAGAAAATGCCTCCAGAACTTCACTACAGGCCAGGCCTAAGGCATCATTGTCTCAGTTAAGATTCCCTCTTCCAAGAAATACATACATTTGTGTCAAATTGACACAAAACAATCTTGACTCTCATTAACACTGGGATATGAATCTGATTAGAAAAAGCTAGGAGCAAGCCAGAGAAGAACTTGATAGTTCTGCTATGGATGATTTAAAGCAGTGTTTTTCTAGTATGGCATCTTAGGACATACCTACAGTCCCAGCTACTCCACAGGTTCAGGATCAGAGAATGAAATGGCTAAAGACCACGAGTTATATGCCATTCTAATCAACATGGAAGTCCCCAATCTTTTTCTTGGGAAAGAAAAGGAATGACAAGATAATAGGGAGTGCTGCTATCATAGAGCTGTAGCAATATCTGACATGACTCAGTTTAATTACTGAAATAGTACTGTAACATAAAAGTTCCAAGAGATCATATGGTTTAGGAGCTATTCTATAGCTTTGAAAATAGTTTAATATGTGGAAAAGGAAATAAAAATAAGCACAAAGAAAAACATGAGGGAAATACACACTGAAGACACAGATATGTGTTCATCCTGTCTCCACCCAAGCACAGGCACACAAGCAGTTGCTCCCCCAGATAATCCCCTGTAAGATGCTGCCCCAAAGGGCAAAGTTCTAAATGAGGTTTAAAATTAAATCCATTTACTTCATTACAGCCTAAATCCAAAATAATGAAAGCAAAATCAGTCTCTGTGATGGGGGAGAAAATAATAAAGGCCTATGATCTGCAAGTTATCCTGCAAAGCACTTTAGTATTCAAGAGACTTCTCAACTCCTGATACCTGGATATTTCAAGAGAAAGAAGAGGGTGCTCTCAACTGTTTCACAGGATATTATATAAGGGATTATATAAGGGATGGGAAATTCTCCAAATGGCCACATTGCATCTTCAACTCTCCATTCCCAAGTGTATAATATCCTGATATCTCCAGGAGAGAAGGTAAATGGTTAGACAGTAATAAAAGTTGGGAAATAAATGTTTAAGAATGTAGATTTGGAGAGTTATTCCCTAGAATTATTTAACATTCTACTTATAAAATTATTTAATTATGGATCCTATATTTGGATAATATTTGATAAGCTACAGTGGAAGTTGTGGAGGAATATGTTATTCTTAAGCACATGTAACCTTCATTATTTTTTCCTCAATAACTTCTGTCAAATCCTGCCACTCTTGATTTCTCTGCCATTTTCATGATAGGTTTAAATTAAGATGTAAATTGATTCTGAAAGAAGAGAAGTAACATGAATTCTAACTCCGGCTTCAATAGTTGTTAGTTTTCTTGAAATTCACTCTTACTAGCCCATAATTCTACATGTTTTGATCCTCAGTTAAAAGCAGACCAGTTCCATGTGTTGCCCTTGTAACTGAATTACTAAATAACTGGGTAATGGATAGAATATAACAGACATGTGTGGACAAAGGTCTATCATGGTTATTCAATAACAACCATGGGCCTGCATCTGTCCTTGGACTCATCCCTCAAGTGCTCATTCTGAAGGCTCTTCCCTGATCCCCAAACTTCTCAGTAATTACACTGAAACTCACAAAACATTGTTCTAGCATATTTTGCCAATTATCCCAGTTATTGACATTGTCTTACCTGAAACTGTAGAACTCCCAACACTTGTGGAAGTAGAGGAAATGCACAAAGGCACAGAGATCTGTTTGACAGACTTCTTTAGGGTGCATGTGAGAGGGCAGATAGGGTAAGAGGGAGGGAGGAAAGCAGGGAAGGAGGGAGGGAGGGAGGGACAGGGAACTGGGATCAACATGTAAAATAATAAATAAAATAAAGTTGCTTTGACTTCAAAATTTAAATTCAAGGACAAGTTACTGGGGAAAAGGATTTCTATTTTTGTTTCCACAGAAAATGAAAAGCTGTGGATTCCTTCAGACTAATGTGGTTTCATCAAGCCAGACCTCCTGAAACAGAGTACCAGGTGATCCTACATTCAAAACAGCTGGACAAAGCAGCCTTACAGACTACAGCCATGATTTCTGCATCTTCTTAGAAATCCCCATGACAGCGCCCCTTACCAGCAGGAAGTAGTTTGGAAAGAACGAAGCCCAAATTCCCAAATATTGTCTATAAATGTTTGTTTTCATTTAAATGGACTTGGTTATATAAAATAAATAAATAAAAAGAACTTTATTTTCAAAGAAACCAATGAGATTTTAAAACTCTTTTTTACTGCCTTTTATCCTCCATTTATGTAGGACAGCCTCCGATCTTGAATGTGACAATATCTGTCCAAGCCTTTAGTTAAACTTCCTTTATTTCCTTGGACTCACTATTTGACTACAAAATAATATTAATCCCCCAATTTTGTATTACGCTGGGAAAGACTCCATGCATTCATGCCAGGCAGTTGTGGTATACACTTTAATCCCAGAACTCAGGAGGCAGAGACGGGTGGATCTTTGTGAGTTCAAGGCAAGGCTAGCCTGGTCTACGGAGCAATTACACAGAGAAATTACACACACCAAATAAACAGAATTCATTATTATTATGATGGTCCTAAAGACATTCCTACCATGCTTGAATTTGTGTCCTGGTAATTTCCATCCCATGGAGATTGGAAAGATAATTCCACCTGAGGAAGTTAGACTTCCTGCTTGGGGAGTACACAAGGGTATTTCTACTGTCAGTATTAAAGAGAGGATGAGGGACAGCTTGAAGACTGCAGATCTCTGTTCAGCTGCGGTTCAGTGAGCAGCTGGTAATGCAGCATTCATATCATGCTGGCTCAGCTAAGAATACTCTTTCTATTCTTGTCTGCTCTTTTGTTTTGTTTTGTTTTGTTTTGAGGCTGAGGTGTTAGGCAAAGAAGCAGTGTCTGAATGCATATCCTGGCTATACTGCATTTTATAACCCAATGAATTATCTCAGCCAGCCTTAACAACACAGAGGCTACCTGCTCCTCCAGGAAAACATCCAATGTCTGAAAGACTCTGGAAATTAAAAGCCCACCAGGTTTATGTTCCTGGATGTTTACTTAGACCAAGTAGATGCTGCCCCTTAATAAAATCTCAATTGCTGAAAGTGATGGAATGCTATGTGGCTAAAACTTGCTTTGATCCAAGATATTGCATACTGCGTGTTGCACATGTAAGCTACTGTGCATATTAGAAAAATATCAACATGTTTCAACAGTCATATTTATGGAAATTGAAATGCTGTTACCATGGACAAATGGTCACATATTCCATTATTAAAGAGAGTTAATTGATCTCTAGCTGCATAATAAGTGACAAACCAAAAAGAACCAGAGAAGAAAATTGTTGTTGAAGAGATAAGAGGCCCTACAAATTTCATTTTCCATTTCTTCATAATCCATGACAGACCCTGGCTCTACCCTTAAATAGTAGATAAAAGGCAGAAACTGACCACAAGTTTAATCCTGTTTTTAAGCAGCCCCATTCCTGGCAACTCACGTATTCTTATCATTTTAGTTCTTATGCAACTAATTTCAATCTTATGTTGTCAGAACTTCTTCATAAGGAGGTACACCAATCCATGGAAAAGCAGCTGGGTTAAAGAAATTCAAGTTGTCAAAGTCCCATGGTAGCAATAACATCTCAGAACTTGGTTTAAAAAAGCAGAAAATCTTTTACAGAAATGAGTCACCAGCTTTCACTGCCTGATGTACAGAAATCTTATATGTGGCCATAATCATCTCAGAGAGCCTATTTTATAACACCAGCTTCTTCTACTGAAGCTGAGCCAGTCGGATGTAGCCTATAAAATTCCACTTCTTCAAATCATTTTCCATGCACATCACAGCCCAGCTTCAAATGACCTCTACCAGTGTTTCCCATAAGAGGAATAGAAATCTCTGCTCATAATTTAAGACTTCCAAGGACTAGTATCTTTGAAATGGGGTTTATATACTCAGCATTTAAAACAGGAAAGATCTAATCACAAATACCTTTCCTATATGATTTCCTTTTTGACAACCCAATGAATCTGATAAATACCCGAATCTGATGATGTGGGAACAAGCAAAAGTAACTGTGCATCTGAAAATCCTTCCAGGTATTCTCTTCCTTCTGACACCAAATGTTCAATCCTTTTCAAGTTTTCCACTCGGGGTGAAATGCTGTTTCTAAATTCAGTTCACAGATGACACAAACCACAGCTTAGTCTCTGGCAATGAACATCATTAAAATGTAGATTTGGTATTTGACAACAAATTCTACCTTTACCTTACTTCTCCAGCATCCTGAATTGACTCAATTCTTTCAATGCAATGAAAATTGTAAGAGGTCAAACATTGTGCAAAAAATACGGATGGAGTTAATTAGCTGAATGTATAGTCCCACTAAAATTATGTTGTCATTTATTGTTGCAATGCTATCTTGCAAAGTTTTTTTTCGTATAGATTCTCACAGACATTCAACAATCACATGCACTCACCCATGGTGTAGAACTCTTTGTGTGGTGGATTCATTGGGGGAAGGGAAGGGCAAATAAAATGTTCTAGTTCATACTTTCTGTCTACAAGTCTTTCAACAGTTCTCCATCATGCCCCTTTGAAGGCTATACTATCTCTTCCTTTCTGAGGAATGTTGTAATTTCCATTATCCATGTATCTAAGACTGGCTTCATTCATCCAATGACATTTTAAAGGATGAGAGTCCATTAAGTTTTGCATGTAACTGTAATAGAGATTATTTTGGATATGGGAATGTAGAGATTGACTTATGCAATCTTCACAGTCTTTTGAGACATAGAAGAACTAGATGAAGAAAAAATAAACAGACTTCTATAAATATTTTTAACATATGTTGTATTTCATGTTTACATGATGTTAAAATTCAGTTTCTTGTTCATCTTCAGAACAGCATAACTTATTGAACATTTCAAAAGATGTACATAGTAAATCTTTTACATAGCAAGGACTGACTAAATACTGAAGAGACCTGACCCCTGTTCCTTTTGATCTTACATTCTGGAAGTATAGACAGCACAATACAAGGCAATTAGCAGATAGAAAAAAAGATTTTCAAATAGAACACAACAGAGGACAGAGCTAGAAGACAGCTCAGATGTGATATCCTTGCAAAGAAGACCACAGTTACAGAAATGTCATCTGCTTTCAAGTTAAGAAATGAAGATATGTAGGTTCAAAGTAAAATGCAAAGGTATTGTGAAATGATGGAGCAAGGGACAAAATGTGTTTATCTTCAAGCCAAAGTCGAATAACAATGGGAAAGGAAGAAAAGAAAGCTAAAAGTGTAAACTATCTTTAAATTATGTAGAAGACCTAGACACAACTTGAAAGCATAACTTTGACCCCAAATATAAAATGAATATGACATTATGTCTGATAGATTATAAACAACTTTGAGGTGGGAATTGTGTCTTCTCAAACCCTGTTCCAAGTAAGTATATATTCCAAGTGTGAAAATAATCCATAAATAATTATCTGGAATGCATATGCCCTTTAATTTATATAAAAAATTGGGTTATAATTTGTCACGTGTATGGGTGGGGTAAACATGGGTGGTAGGGGTAGTGCTTCCTCAGAATATGTACAGAACAATTATTGAGAGCACCTAAATAACAGAATCCCAAGGGACAGTACCTATTGATGTGTTTGTGAGAATAGAACATCCCTTACAGTATATAATAAAATTTAACTTGACTATATGTTGGAATATGTACATTCAGCCGTGTGTGTGTGTGTGTGTGTGTGTGTGTGTGTGTGTGTACATGGCTCATGTTTTAGGTTCATTTGAAGGTTTCATTCTCTTTATATCAGCTGGCTTGCTTAATATTCTTTTTTTCTGTATTACTCCTCCATTAATTGGGCAAACGTGATGATTTGTGATGGGTCTTCCACTCATTAGTGCAATTTAGCCAGGTTCTACTGTATCTTATCAGACACAAAAACAAGGCTGCTGCAAACATCTGTGTCTGGATCTCTATTTCATAATCACCCATAATATTGGTGCTTTAAAACTAGGAAATGATTGCCCCTTAATCAGCTGTTTGTTTTACTTGGCTACACAAATATTAAGTAGTATATTTCCATAAATAATTTGAGTAAAACATAACAAAATTATCAGTTGCATAGAAATTTAAAGTTTACTCAGCTTTTAAAAACCTCTAACTATACACACACGAACACATGCAAACACACACAAATATACATATTTCCTTAAGAAGAAAGGAGTTAAATATTTTAAATGACCTAGAAAAGAACATTTTATAGATATGTCCAACCATAGTTGTATGCTCCAAAATTTGTTTTGTTTATATCGGTTTAACCTCTCTTCTTTTTACATTTTAAAAATATACATTTAACATTTTTCCAGAAAGAATACATTTTGTAAATGAATATGAAGTTATTGACAAAGGAAAATCACAGAATACATGCCAGTTGTTGTGATTCTAATTTGGCAGATAAAATGCTGGTCCTTCTAACAACAGCAAATAAAGACAGCTGTCAAATGCTTGATGTGGGTCTGCAGACTGGGAAGACTTAGCAATCTTGATGTGAAATCAGTGACAATCCCACTCAAGAAGCTGAGGAGCCAGTCTTGTGGGCTGCAGTCAGCTAACTCAATGCTACCATTGTGAAGTTCTAGACTGCTTAAAACAAGAGTGCACAGGTGAGAGACTACAGTGCATGAAGGCTGTATACGAGTTCATGATACCTTCAGATGAGAAAGTGAACTCAAGCCTAAGCGTCAAGCTAAGACTGACAGATCCAAGAGCTAACCTTTAGTCAGCTCTGCAAGCTTTGGTAAAGCATTATTCTAAGCTCTAGATGGTTAAATATGTTTTCTCTAGAACATGACAATAAGATTGGTTAAAAAGCTATCAGTTGAAGGTACCAGAACCGTTTCCAGAAATAAAGGAAGGACATAAACAAATTATAAACAGGAAGAGAAACTAAAGAAACTACATGGGTGTGTGTGTTTATCTTGACGTCCAACCTCACATTTTACAAAAATAAATAAGATTAAGGAAGTTTTGAATATTGTTTTACACAGAACAAAAGATCCCAGCAATGAAAGAAAAAGCATCCATAAGGGCACAGGTGAATGTAAAATAGAGGGGAAAATAGTGAAGAGTGCCAAACTTTATTTCAGGCCAACTGAAGCCTTATTTGAGTTGGGGCACCTGGGCTGTGTAACCAGGTGCAATGCCACAGATGTCTGCACAGTTCGTAATGATTTATTTCTTTTGGCAAATCACAGGTTGAATAAATCTTAGTTTCCCTGTTAGCATCTCCAGAATAAAGATGTCCCTTTTTGCATGATTGTGGGGCTTAATGCATCTGTAGTGTCAGTGCATGGAAACAGATTCACTGAGTACATTTTATAGGCTCTTTATATGTCCTAAGACACTGTACAGGCTGTGAAACAAGTTTTTTATTTTTGTTCACTATAGAATTATCTATTCAGTGTCAACACCAAGCTGCCCATTTGTAGGCAAACATTCCCAAGCAAGAATGCCTCAGTTTTGCTTCTGCAATACATTGTATTATTTTGTTTACCATGTTAACTTCATTTCTGTGTCCTACATGATAATTAGTTACACATAGCCACAAACCATTTAAAATGTTTAATAAACAAATACGAACGAGTCAACACTAACAAAATGATCATAGAAGTAGAAGAATAGAATATTCCCATATAGAGCATTCATTCAAAGTTTTAATTTACTGATGTAAAATGATCTCAATCAAGATTTATGGCATAGTTATGAAATTCAGATGTGAGAATTAGTTTTATTGACTGTTTTTAAAGATATATTTTCTCATATGATGAAGAAACAGAATTTACTAGGTGGATGAAACAAAGTACTTTTTGCAGAATCTTGTGGAAGTTGGAGGATTAAATGTTAAATATGCTGACAATGATGATAGAAATGAAACTCAAACTTGGAGTTCCCAAGACACACAAAAGACAGTAGCAAGGACAAACAAGAAGAAAAGGGGAGAGAAAGAAAATGAGGGAGGTGTAGTATCAATCAGAGAAAACATGAAGAACCTGTTGGACAAATCCTATTTCAGGCAAGTTCTAGGAGCCAGGTGGACCTGCAGACATTTAAAACCTATTATCATATTTTTTCTTCAACACTGGGGTCAAATCTGATTTACTAGTAAAATGCTTAAACACTTCCTAATAGCCCAGATTTCTTCAGAGATGAAAGATCAGACCATGTAAACATGGTTTTGCTTTAAATAAGGAAGTGCTGGGTTTTGCCCTTCTGTAAATCTGTATTCTATATTCCTTATGACATATAACATCTACACCAGCCAAATAAATCACATTTTTTTCTACTAGGTTTACAGAGAAAGATTTTACTTTATTAAAATTACTATTCAAAATGTTTTTCTTTCACATTATTTACTCTTTTGTTCATACATTATGTTGTATGTATAGAAAATCTGTTTTACTTAAGCTTATCTTCTTATTGATGGTCTACTAGATTCACAATGTGTATGATCACAGATTTGCTTTAAACAATTGTTTACAAATGTGCCCTGAATATTGTGTGTCTACTCCATTTATATTTCTATGACCTGACATATAAAACACACATATATGGGTAAAAAGTTGTGTACAAAGTAGTGAAACCTGTCATCAATGAGGGGTTTACTACCAAACATTAAAAAGCTAACTTGTTTCTTACATATATCCTCACATAAATGTAAAGGTATAGCTAAAACAATGACATAGAAATGTAAATGAATATTTTTATATCCAAAACCTAAATAAATTTTGTTCAGAGATAAAAGATTAAAAGTGAAATTGTCAAGCCAGACTGCCTGAAACAGAGTACCAGGTGATCCTATATTCAAAACAGCTGGACAAAGCAGCCTTGCAGACTACAGCCAGGATTTCTGCACCTTCTTAGAAATCCCCATGACAGCGCCCCTTACCAGCAGGAAGTAGTTTGGAAAGAATGAAGCCCAAATTTCCAAATAATGTCTATAAATGTTTGTTTTCATTTTAATGGACTTGGTTATATAAAATAAATAGAAAAAAATGAAATTGTCAATTTTTTTCAGAAGTAAATCAAAGGAAGCTTGTTATCTCTTTTCTTAACTAAAAAACCCCTCCACATGAGAAGATGGCTTAGTCCTTAGAATAACATGCTTGCCTTGCAAGGCTGGAGGTTGGGAATTCACTTTCAAAATCCCACCTAAAAATTAGCAGGAATGGTGGTGGACAGTTGTGATGCCACTGCTGGAGAGGCAAAAAGAAGTGAAGCTGAGGCTTTCTGGCCAGCCATTCTAGTCAACTTGAGTTCCAGGACAGTGAAAGGCTCTGCCACAAGAAAAGGTGAACTGCACCCAAGGAATAAGATTCATGGCAGTTCTAACCTCCACATGCGCTCACATACACATCCTTTAGCATCCATACATATAGAAGCACACACACACACACACACACACACACACACACACACACACACACACGTACGCACATGCAGAAGCTTCTGGAATGTGATTTTCCCCCCTCCTTTGTACAGCCAATCTGGGAGTTGCATTCTAAATTCACAATTTCTTCATACCTTTTGTATCTGTGTTTCAGACCAAAACAAACACTTAGTATTTTGTTCATCCATGTCATATAACTGTTTTAGCACAAAAATTAGCTATATAAATTGTAATTATAAGGTATTAACCATAGTTACTATTAATGATGATAATAAGTAAATAGTGATCATTAATAGTATAATGAAGTAATTTTTAATGAACACAAATCCCATTCCATTCTTAGTTCTCAGTGTTTCATAAGAAAGGCTCCTCCTAGTCATTTTACAACAATTCTATAAGTGAAGGTACTGAAGTACAGATATAAAATTAACCTACCCAAAGTTACACCACTAAAAAGTGGGTACACCCAGTGATATTGCCTATAATGTGCACTCTACAAATTCCTCCAAGCTTTCAAATGAAGTATAATACCCCACCTGAATCCACTTTCCAATACAACAATCACAAAAGAAACAGACACCTGCCTAAAGCTCTGGACTCTTCTAAGCACCATAAAAATAATAGTAATGATGTACTATACCAGGTGTTAACTGGATCACAGAGAAAGCATTCTCATATCTCTAAGAAACAATATTAATATAGAAGAATAGACAGGAGTTTTGAAATAAGCTAATATTTGAGGCAATAATTTGAATTCTTTTTACCTCATGTACTGAGAAAAGTACCACATTAATTTTTTACAAATTTAGTTATCTTCATTTTATACATATAAGTGATATATGTAAGTGCATGTACCATCTGCATACCTATTGCCAGAGGAGATCAGAAGAGAGCATCAGATCCTCTGGAACTAGGTTTACAAATGATTACTAGCGACCGTGCTGGTGCTGAAAATCAAACCCTGGTCCTCTGCAAGATCAGCAAGTACTCAGAACTCCTGATCCATTGTCCCATTCCCCAGATTCACTATTATTTTAAGAGAGTACATAAATACCCTAACCTGTATGGCACACAGAATACAACAATTGTTTATTTGTGATAACTATAACTCACTGCATTAGCTTGTTGTGTGCTGTTAATATAAGATGAAATATACTATAAAGAGTAGAGTATTGTTTTAGTTCCAACCCCAGATAGTGGCACAGAAAGCTGCAGTGTGAGTATATGTATGTTATTGTGAATCATTGACATCCTTTCTCCATCTTTTGCTGCTGTAGATCTAAATTATGTAAAATGGAATTTTAGTTCTGGGAGTTTGGATTGTCTTTGTTGCATGCAAATCATAAAGCAGGGGCCATTCATTAAGAGTACACAATCTGAAGGGCAAAGCCCAGCTCTCTTCATGAACAGGGAAAGGCTGACTAGGCAGAACCGAAATACCTGGGTCAAGTGGTACCAGCCGTGCAGAGTTAGCAAAGCAGAATTGGCCTCATCACTGACAGCTCAGCTGGCTACATTAATAGGAACAAGGCTTTTTACATCTTTAGCAATATGTTCTTGAACTAAATAAAGGTCATACACAATGACATAGCTCCATATAGGTCAGATGCTAGAAGAGGAATCTTAATTCCGTTTAACCATCAAGTCAAATTCTAAGGAGCAGTCCTGCGACTGCAGCTTTCCACATCCAAATGCTGGAATTGCAGCAAAGAGAAATGAAGAGAGACCTTTGGTACTTCCTACAGCAGTGACCACAGTGGCATTATCTGCCAGCTAGCTACCTAATAAATAGATATCCTTTCAGTGTCTGTGAACAAAAGACATTAGATAAAGAGCAATATTAACACTACTTTCTGACATTTGAATTGTTTCTGCAACCACTTATGGATGAATGCACATGATTCTACTTACATTCAGTATCATTTTCAAAATTGTAAACATAAGTACAATATCTGGAAAGTGCTTAGTCTGCTCTGAGAAGGTCTGATAAATCCTTCAACCTAACAAAGAAACATAGCCTTGTCTCTCCAGTCTTAACCTAACTTTCGGGTTTTGTTTTAAACTTTAGCCCTCTGCATATGGATAAAAATATATTGAATTAGGTTGGTCTTTCTCTTCCTTAAACTAAATTAAGATAGATGAAAGATTATTTGTAAGCTACAAGCATAGCTTTAATTTCTTATGAAAGGTTTTACTAACTGGATTATAGACTCACCACAGAAATCTTTATGATTAACTACTCCTGTTTTACAGAACAGAAAGCTGAGTCTCTGAGAGATGATCTATATCAAGTCTGTTCAACTACAAAGCTAATATTGTTATCATTGTCTTCATCACTGACTTGTAATCCTAGTCTGTCTCATTATTCAATTCAGTGTGATAATGCTTGTCCTTATTAAGCCCTGTCTTTTATTATAGATAAGTATCCTATTTATACAGTTTCTAAATGCCACTAAAATTGTAGTGAATAGTTTCATTATGGACTAGAATTTTTTAAGCTTACAAACTCAGTAATGGTCTGTGCATCCTTGCCAAGAAAGTTAGAATGTCCCAGTGTTTTTCTTTGCTTTGTTTCCCCCTTCCTTCCTTCCTTTTCTTTTTTCTTTCTTTCTATCTTTCCTTCCTTCCTTCTTTTCTTCAACACTCCCTAACTCCTTCCCTTCCTCCCTTATTCCTTCATTTTACAATCATTTCTGGAAATTCAGTACCAGTGATCATCACACTTTTTTCCATGAATCTAGTGTTATGGCTCCCAGAGGCTGTCCAATCACTTAAAAATGTATACATGTGTGTACATGTACACACACACACACACACACACACACACACACAAAGAATCTACCAAGCAATTAACAAAAGGGGGTAAAATTACTACTTGAAAGACATAACCAAACTATAGCAAATAATAGTAATAGCTGAAACAAAGAAAACACATCCTGTTTAATCGATTTCATTTAAAGTTGTATCAGACAAATATACTTTATTTACAAATTATGTTAAAGGATCATACTAGGCAATAAACAGCACTATCAATGCCTGACTGATATCTTCTGATCTCAACCCAGAGTTTACTGTCTCCTGGTTGTAACCCAATCCTACATCTATCATAGTTGGTGGCTGTGTGGTGCCAAATGCAATACTGATAAGTGAATGGTTTTATTTAGCCTATTGCAAACTTCAAACTTCCTATCCAATTCACACAACAGTTAATCATTTTTTATTTTGTAATAATGTATGTCCCAGAAAATTTGTTTTAAAGTAGTAGGGAATAATAAGAGAATATAATATATCTGTTACTGTAGAATACTTATTTCGTTGTGAGACCCAGGACTCTGACCCTGTTCCCATCACCATTTCTTGCATCAGCCTAAGATATTATGCAGCTCTAAGCTGTAGTAATGACTCAGCAATCAAAATTCCAGTTCAGGAGGCTTGGTTTGTCTTCACTGCCAGGACCAGACAGCCAAGAGTTCTTTCTCTTCTTGAACAATCTTCCTGGATTCCTTTAAAGGATTTCTGTAGCTAACTTTCCAGCTGTCAGCTCTGTCTCTCTGAGAGGGAAGGAACTATTCATGTGTTAAGTGTCTTGGGTATTAACAGCATAGAGAGTGTTGGGTCTGGTTGGCTGAATAGAGCAAAGAGCCAGAGAAAGGCCTTCCCACTGGCTGGAACTCAACAGAGGAGGAAATGGAAGTTCCTTTATTCCCCTCAATACATTCAAAGCATCCCTTTATCAATTCATTCTTTAAAAGTATCCTTGCATCTATTTTGAAGAAACATCATTGTCTTCATTGCCTACTCTGACATACTATTCCTACTGAAATGGAAGTTTCCACCCCCCCCCCTTTCTTTGCTGTTTGCTTTTGAATTCACAAAGCAAGAAAAATATTCCTGTTAACTGTTAAAACTCAAAATACTCTCAAAAAAAAAAATCAAGAATGTCTGCCATGGACCCTGGAGTCAAGACTGAGCAAAAGCTGTTTGATGTTGTTATACCTGAGGTAAATATAGTGAAGCAAATTTGCAGATGCACAAACAGCATCTGGAGCCCTTGAGATGTAATGGCTTTGGTTTACCCACTGTACAAGCTGGCATCAAAACATGATAGGTTGGCTGGTACTCCACTGTTATTATTAACTTAAAATAACTGATAATGAAAATGTTGCAACTGTTAGAAGACTCTGTCATTATAATTCTTAAATCTCAAATAAATAAAATATAAAATAATATCCTTTTGTTTTCAGATAGTGTTGAGAAGTAATCTATGCAATTAATTTCCCAACACCACCATTCTAAATACACCTTCATACTGCATGAGAATGTGAATGAGTAGGGGGCAGTTAAAGTTAGATAGTCTCAAAGAAAAGAAGCACTAGTTTGCCAACTTCAAGACTGGCATTAAGGAAGGGCTTATTTTTATTCTGAACAGTTGTAATATCAAACAGATTATCAGATGCTTAAGCTGAGTGAGTAGTTGAAAAGGAAAGGAATATTTAGTACCTTCACAGAGTCTAGGACACCTCTGTTGGCCTGCTGTGACCTCCTGGCATTTGGAGCTTCCTTGTCCTTCTCTTCTTAAATGTTGTGTTTTCTGTTTATTTATCTATTCCTGCCTTTAGGTTTCATGATACTTACCTCATTCCCCCCTCTAAAAACTGAATTATGTTTATGACTGCTACTATGCTCCAGCAACTCTTAAAAAAAATAAAATAAATAAGGAAAAAAAGATAAATGCCCCTTGTTTTATACTGAAACAATGGTAGAAATCTAAGAGAAAATACAGGAGTTAAAAATAGCCAGCAAGAAGGGCATATCAGAGTTTCCCACAGTCTGTCAATTGAGGTCCCATGTGGAGTGTCAGTCACAGGGCCAGCTGGGGTCAGGGAATATCTATCTCTGCAGTTCAATTCCTCCAACATTCCTGTGCAGCAATCATTGGATAGCTGTATCTTTACATTTTATTTTCTGCTCTTTTGATAGTTCCCCTTCTGAGAAAGAAGAAGAAATATCAGTGTTTTGAGTGTGAGGTCTGACATCCTCAAACTTGGATATGCTTATGAATCTTTAACAAGATCAGTTATGTCTGAATAGATCTCCTATGCTGCAATTAGCATCTTTTAGCTAAATATAGTCATCAGTAGTTGGAAAGAATCACCTAGGTGTGCCCTCCTCTACCTAGTTAGCACTCTTGTCATCTCCGCCATGAACATGTTCACAACAGTCCTTAGAGTTGGCTCATAGCCCATAGAACGTCACCACTCCACTTCAGATACACCACTATAGACATTCCCCAAGAAAGACTAACATTCTAGAGCTTTCACTTTGGGATTTCAACATTTTGCATATCTATTTACAGATTGTTTTCCCTACACAGTAGAAACTAGGTACCACTTGAGAGATAAATATACTAAAAAATACAGAGATGCAGATGATGTTACAGCAAAATGGTATTTTTTCTTTCTGGAGACCAAAAGAGGTAAAATGTTATCTGCACTACAGTTTCAAGGAAAAGACAGGCAAAGATTAAAACACAGGTAACCATCAGGGAACATTGAGGAGACTGAGTTCAGCAAGGTGTTTGACTGAAGTCACATGAATTCTGATGCTGCTTCCTTTTACATCCAAGAATACACAATTGAGAGCAATTTGCAACCACACTCCCTTCTCTAGGGACGGCAATAGGTGAGAAAATGTTCCAAAATAACAGACACCACTAGCCTTTGCAGGGACACCGGGTTTAAAAGAGTTAATTAGATGCAATAAGAATAGAGTCAGTCCAAAAGTGAGGCTGAAAACACAAACAATTCCCACTTTGTTCTTAGTTGCTCCTATCCTGGTAAAAGCTGTAGAGGAATAGCCACTACTCCTCAGAGCAGATATATCTGTTCTTGAAAAAAGAAGATCTGCAGGGGGGGTCTACTTTCATGTTACCATGAAAGTTGGATTAGACCTCCACTGCCATCCCATGCCAGTCTCTGACTTGGTTCAGTTTTACCTCTGTCTCAGTACTTCTGCCAGCAGCTAACCTGAATGATTTGCCCCTGAGTTTTGGAGATTTCAAAGGAGGCAGGACTTTTTTATTTTTATCACAAATTTGCAGATTTCAGATGTCCAGAATTCACAAGGAAAACACTAAAAAGATGGGTATGAAATGGTGATGTGGGGGGAGGGAGAATCACACAAATAGAAATGGAAATAACCTCCTTGGCATGAGAATAACCCCAAATGCCACACACTGGTTTCTCTCTGCATTACAATCTGAAAGTGCGCGCTTATGAGCTGCATATGGAATTATGAAAACAACCCAGAAAACACAAACATTGTAAGAAAACAAGGTACCAGAGCTAAGCAGTCTGGTTGACTTACCTTCTCAGTGGATCCTCAAAGTTCACCAAGGGAAATTTTAAATCCTCTAGCTTGTCATACACCACTCTAATTTCCTTTTCTCGTCTCTCCCTCTCTGTGTGTGTGTTTGTCACATGAGAAAAAAATAATCAACTTTCAATGGTTCCATTTATTTGATCCTCCAGCAACGGCAAGAACATGTCCAAGAGATTCCGCCAAAAAGTAACCCAAAAACTCAGCAACGGCGAAAGGAGCCAGGAGTGGGACAGAGAAGGGGCGGTGAGAGGTGGGAGACTACAGATTGGGAGCCCCTGTGCCTGGAGATTATTTTCACGGTGTTGAGATCTCGTCTTGTACGTTATACCTGCTTTGGTTGTCACACAAATACACACAAACACACACACACACACACACACACACACACACACACACACACACACAGTACAGACACTCACACAATCTCTTTCAAGAGAAAGCAGTTACCCACACGCAGAAACACATACAAACACATAAGCACTCACAGAATGTAATGAAAACTGTCAGTAGTAACCTCCAAGAGGTGCTGTGAGCTGCAGATGGTAAGGCTTGCGGTTACCTTCCCAGGTCTGGAGAATAAAAAGAACATCCAAAATCAGGGGGATGGGGGTGAGAACTAGATTCCGGATTCCTCTTCCCCAGGCAGATGTATCAAGCCAGGAGCAAGTCAATCAGCAGAGGTGTGTGCTTGCACGGTGCCCCGGATTATGGCAAGGTTATTAATCTTGATGCGCTGCATGCCCCCACCCCCAACACTCAGCAGCCTGCATTGAGATGATTGCCAAAGCCGTGTCTGTCCCTGCTCTACTGCATTTTGCTCAGCGCTCTGATGCTGCAAGTGAGACACAGTGGAGGCAAGAATACTAATAAGGTGGTTAGCTACAGTTTCTTCAAGGCAGCCGGCACGCAGTACAGTAAATGTGGACTTCCCAGGGCTCTGTGTGTGTGTGCCTGCTTGTCTGCAGGGAGGGCAGCGAATCCATCTCCCGCCAGCAGGAGAAATAGCTTGCATTCTGCTGGGGAGGACTCTATCATCAGAATCGTCACTATCCTGCATCCATTGTCTCCGACAGTATTTTGCTTGGGATCAAGAAGGGGGATTAATGGTCTAGAAGTCTGGAGCTGGTATTTGAAAGAGGTGGAGGAAAAAAATGCCCAGGGAGACAAATTAGCTTTATAAATAGGCTCCAAGGAGACCAAGGCAGATTTTTTAACATGCTGCTGCCCTAGCTGTTAAATGGAAATACAAAGCAATTTCAAAAATCATCTTTAGCCTATAAATCTTAGAGCTGGCAACAAGTATCTGAATTTGACTTATGATGGGACAGTGGATAAATGGATTTCTGGGATAGAAAAAGTTTGCTCATGCCTTCTTCCTAGCCTGGATCTAAAGTATGCTGAAACCCAAAGTTCACTGATTTAAAATGAGAATTTAAATTTTACCCCTGCAGATTTTATGTAGGTGTATTATTATTATTGTTATTATTATTACTCTATCTGAGTGTCACAATGGCATTGTATCCCTTTTAGTACCAAAACTTGAAAGTAAATATATGCCTATTATGCTAAATGAAGAATCCTTCTGCTTCTGGACTTTAGTCTTCTTTCAAGATTGACACTTGTATTGCAATACCTCTTCTTCTTTAGCAAAGGATACTCACTTAATTCCTTCAGTCCAATTAAAATGGTATTTTTGGAAAAGAATTGCACAATTAGAAAAGGTGATAAGAATGAATGAGAGCTTTGTAATACTGGTTAAGGCCAGCAGATGTCACAAAATAGGAGGCAGGCAAAAGAATGTCACCCAGAACAGCAAACATTAATTTGATTAAGTAAACATGGGTTTTAATGAAAGGGATGACATTAATTTGAAATATTAAAATTTTATAAGATTTAAGGGGAAAAAGTACTCACAGAACAACCTGACAAGTGTAATTTTCCAGGTATTTCCCTACGCTCAACATTCCAAATTGTTCATTATCTAGCTAGCACTAATATTACATAAAATTGCACAAAGATTGGGATTTTTGTCTCTGATGACTTTTTTACTCAATGAAATACAGAATTCAATATTGCCTTACCAATACAGCAGGTATGAGATAAAAACACAAAACAGGTCATGGGATGAAACAAAATAGGTGGTTTAAGATTAATAAGTAAAAAGTGTAACATTTCAATCTTAAAGCAATAATTCTGTTTGATCTTGATCATGGTCATAAACATAAGCTTTAGGGAATTGTTACTATCTACCAATTTATTACTATTACTGAGCTGTGCAATATTGACAAATACATAACCAAAAACATACAAAACTTTTGATTAATTGCTATCCACTTGAATTTTTATTTTTTTAAGGTTTATTTTGTCCTGTGGATTGAACTCAGGACCTTCTGCATGTTAAGCTGAACCCTGCCACTAAGTTACAAGTTCATTTTATCTACATACTATGTGACTGCTTTTTTAAAAATCTACATATTAGCCAAATGTGACTAGTCAAAAACTCCTTTCTCACAACACAAATTGGTTCATAGGTCAACAGAACATGGTGTTGAAAGCTTGGGATTTAGAACTTGTGACACAGATTTAGGTTCACATATCACATTCACCTTTCTTTAAAATAATCTCCAGTAAGCCCTGTGCCTCTGTATCATTTTATTTGGTCATAGGGAGAGGCTATTTTGACATCATTTTGGGAGATATTTTTACATAGAGTTGTATAAAAACTAGAATAAATCAATATTTCTATATTCCTGATGTATTGACTGGCATAGCCTATAATATATGTGTCATGTGTGTTGATGAGCAAAGTAGATACTAATTTTTACTATAGTACGTCTACCTGAGCAGACCATCACGTGACATCAATCAGTCAAGCCTTTTGATGCTGAAAGGTGTGTTTTTAAATTTACTCTTATGAAGAGCTATTTCCATCTTATTTTTGTAAGACTATAGTTATATAATTTGGTAGTCTTTACATGTATGCTTGCATTCATCTGTGTGTTTCAAGACTAATGTGGGGAAACATTTGACTTTCTTGATTGCCTGACATCTGGACTCAAGTAGAGTATGTGTTTAGAATGACAATTTAATGGCCATGCACTGGTTCCTAGCCCGAGACTTGCTTTGAAGCCAGTAGTGTCACCAAACCTCAAAATACTGGTCCTTAGCAAGACAATGATCTGAAGGTCTGCAATCCACTAAAGTGGATACCCTAATTCCCACTGAGATGACATATGGAGTTGGATTAATGGAATCCAGGAAGAAATACTTCCCAGAATGACACTTTGGTGTTTAAACAAACTGTAGAAACAGACAGGTCACTCTTATTTTCCTGGGTCCCCTTTTCTCCCCAAGCAGGTAATAATAGCTGACTTTGCGCAAAGCCTTCATTCCTGGTATGGCTTTGCCTCCTAGCAACCTGAAGGAAATGCACAGGGTTTTTCTTTTGTTTTTAAATATTTGTATGATTATTTATTTATGTGTAAATCTGTATATGAGGAGGACAAAAGGATGAATAGGTTTGCCTGGAGCTGGAGCTACAGGCAATGGTGTGCTATTTGTTATAGATGCTCAGAAATGAATTGAGGTCCTCTACAGGAACAATAAGTGCTCTTAACCATTGAGCTATCTCTCCATCCCCCAAAAATGCAGTGTTGTTTTTTGTTTTGTTTTGTTTTTTGTTTTTTTTTTGTTTTGTTTTGTTTTGTTTTGTTTTGTTTTTTGTTTTTTTCTTGAAGGAACAGACACAGCAAGAGGAATCTGAACAAACAGGATCTGGCCAGGTTTCCCACTTCATTACCATTAGTCCTAACTTTATCTGATTCCTTCTATTATTTTACACATCTCTTGATAAAATTATAGACACTTTTTGTTAGATCTTTGTTTCTGAAGTTCCCCATGTCTCATGGAAGTTTTTTAGTTGACACAATTTACTCCTCCATTTTTTTATTATTATTATTATAGAGTCCTCAAGTGGAAGCTTTATGATGGGTGAGGAAATATATTATTATTTTTCCTTCAGGTGTCATACCTTTACCCTTGTGAGTGGGATTTCAAGGAAAAAACTCGATGTAGATGATCTGTTTTCTACATGAAAATGTAGTAAGCAGGGTCCAACTACAAAAAAGGCTGAGGATCCTTTTCAAAGCCAGACTACTTCGTGACACCTGGACTGTGAACTTAACTATTCTTCAAAACTGAAACAAATTTGTTTATTCTGTTTAAACTGCTCATTCTACAGTGGAATGCCTGAGCTAGGTACTACACATGTGAAATTGGTACAGTTCATAAATGTTCATAAGTGATCAATTCCAAGACAAAATGTGGCAGATATCACAACTGAGAAATCAATTCAAAAGCCTAAATGGTAAATTTCTCGGCTGTCTATCATTGAGGACTTACTACCTATCTTTTAAGTTACTTGTCAAGGAGAAACAAAACCAAGTTAGTAGCCATAGAGTGTCAATTATATATGAATCCTACAGAGTTTCAAAAACACATTTACTAGATAATGACTTCAGGTCTTATAATTTAAATGTTTGCTGATGTGCTCAATGTTCTTCAGTGAGCATGTAATGAAAAGTTGAACAACTTGTATAGTATAGTTATGCAAAGATTCCTTTGCCAACCAGGTTGGTTTTAAAAGGTAATATTTGTCAATCTCAGTTTCATAATGGTTCCCTAACCACAAACTGAAACACATGCAATAATAGAAGCAGAGAAATCTGAAGATGGCCCTACCAAAAGGGCCTTTCTTCCTCTATCTACCAGAACAGGCCTCTTTTTTAGATGTCACTATCAGTATGCCTCAATTTTGAAAGTTGTGCAAGCAAACAATCTGGGACTTTTTGAACAGAACATTTGAATTTAGAACAACCCTACAGATGCTGTACACTTAGATTCTTATTATCCAAAAAATTCTAAATTTCTGTAGGAAATGAACTAATCTAGGCTGGACAGTAGATATATGAATCACTTTGACATGTTGCATTTTGGGAACTTAATACTGATAGTAAAAGAATCTCAACCCAGTCAATAAAATATTCTCAGAATTTCCATATGAAAATTCCATTTTTGGATTTTCTTTTAAACTCAGTTTACCTATGGCATGTTACCTTTCTTCAATTTGCTTTCTGTGTCATGTTATATGCAATAAGGCCAGAGGAGTGCAAATGGGGCTTGGTATTTGTCCTCCATAGCTCCTTGTAAAATTAGTTTCCTTGCATGTCAATCACTCTATATTGCTTTCCTAGTTTGAGTTGCCACCTAACCAAGTGGGTAGAGCAAGAGACTTGTAGTTTACTGAAGAGTAACACCCCATTAGTTCATCTTTTATAGTTTTCATTATTCACAGCTTCTGTATAACTTGGATCTTTTATTTAAAGTGTTTTAGCAAGTTGCTGAGAATTCGACACCATCATATGTCTGGAATTATTTAGCCCAGTTTATTCATAACATAAATTACAAGCTTAGGAAATTGTAGCATAAATACTGAACTACTTGTATCCATTTCTCCCTAAGCATTGGACTTGGACTTTTATGCTGAATTTTGCTCACTAATCAAAAAATATTTAATTCTTCATTGTTTAATATGTATTACTTATTATTTTATGCACAATAGGGCTTTTTATAATACTGATTTTTAAAGACTAGCTTTTATAATTTATTTTTCTCTTAAAGAGCTTAACACATCTCCCCAAAACTACAGGTACTAGATGAATCTTGGATGTTACTGAAGAAAATTTGGCACATACAACTCAATTTAGGGATATAGAACATCTTGTTCTACCTTTACTTCTTTGAACATGAGCTTCTGAGTAAACTTAGAGTTGTCATTGTAAATAGTCAGCTAACCATGGTAAAGTAAAAATAATACCTCATCATTCATTCAGCACTTCATAACCACTCTAATCTTTTAATGCCTATATGACGTTATCCCTGAAACTGAACACTTGCATTCAAGTCTAGCTGAAGAGTAGTCAATTTTATTGAACTCTTGAAGAGGTCCCTGTGTTTGGTTTCACTTTACTGATTATTATAACTTTAAATTTATTTTCATTTCTTTGAGACAGAGTCTCATTATGTGGCACAGGCTGATCTGAACTTGCCAGTAAGCATAGGCTAACATGGAAATCAAGAGCCTCCTAAGTAATAAAATGATACATGTATGGTAAAAGGCACAAGTTCATGTACCTTTGTTAATTCTTCTGTTTAACTTTCATTTGCCTTGGTTTATCTAATGCTTCAAAATTATTTTATGTAATTTGATCATTGTTTATACCATTTGTTTTTGTTTACATATTTCTATTACTTAGGTCTTGTTGAGGTTATTAATCTATGCATTTATGATTTTCATCAAAATTAGGAGCATTCTAAAGCATTTTACATTATTCAATTTGTCTTTTTTGGTGATCCTCATTTTTATGTATATCAGGTATCTGCTCCTCCTACTGAAAATTTGTTTATTCCTAATCTTTCTTCTTATGTGTTTCATTTTATAGAACTTTCATTTTATAAATCTTCAAGTATGCTACATTTTTATTTTATAGAGTAAAATGTGCTATCAACTTTACCTATATTTTTCTTTAAAATCTGAGTTTTTACAATCCTATGTCACTGTATTTAATCTATGACAATAAATTTTGGACTTTTTCAGTCAAGTTTTACTTTCCCATGATATGTTTTGCTTTTATCTTCCTTTTTATAAGCATAGAATTTTGTCATAATATATACTTGATATCCTTGTCTATCTGTCTTTCATCTGCATTATTTCTAAACTGTCTTCAGTTGATTTATGAATCCTACTCGTTGTGGATCATAAATTACTATTTTAATGATTTTGTGGCAATGCTTACTATTTGACAGGATTTTCTGATCATTCTTATTGAATTCTGATCCTTAAAAATGATTCCTAAGGTTCTTGGGAATCTACTTATTAAGAAGAAGTTTGAAGTTTTCATGTTTGAGATTGCTAAGAAGAAAAATGATGTCTGTGGTCTATGATACATTTTCCCCACCAAGGAAGTCATGCCTTTCTGAACATTCTACTGTATATCCCACTTATTTTAACATCTCCTCAACTCTGCTTGAAGAAACATAAACATCCTGTCCCTCTGAAAACTATTAAGTTACTCACCATGATCCTTTATATTATTCGCACTCTAGTAACTTCTTCCTTCATCTAATCAGTCCTTCATTGAAAACTAACTGGGACCATGTGATGACTTTCAAAATACCCTCACTTTATAGTCCTCTTCCATAGTCTGTGCTATCAAACTGACATGGTTTGACCTCATCAAAATCCAACTTCTTTGTGTGAACACAGAGAGACTGATGGCCATCCGAGTTTATTTTCCCAACTTTATAACCAAGAAACTCTACAGCTGATAAATTGAGGTAGTCATAAAGTCTATCATGTTTTTCTGCAATGCCTTAATGATTGTCCAATGCTAACTATTGTCAAGTGAATCTTTTCTTTCGAATACTTCAGCTTGCCTGTTCTGCTATTTAAAGGATTGAAGCAAATCTGTATCCTCTTGTTCTTATTTGGCTAAATATGGAAGTCTTAAATTACCCACTCAAAAATCTGTCTGTCTGTGTCTTCTAGCTATATCTCTCTGGTGCAGGTGCATGTGTGTACGTGTGTGAGGGAGAGAGAGGTTACTACACTAGTGAATTTTTTCTTTAATGTCATAAAATACCTAACATAACATAACTTAAAGTGTTAAATTTGGCTTAGAATTTGAATGGTTACTCTATCACAGTAAGGAAGACATACTGGTAGGAGCATAAGATGGCTGGTAACATGATGTCTCCAGGAAAGAAAAAGAGACATAGATTCAAGCTGCTACCAACTCTATTCTTTACATTCAGACTGGGATTCCATTGTCATTTGAACTGATTCTGCCCTGTTCAGTTCAATCTCTAATAGTCTTTTCACAGATATTCCCAGAGCTGTATCATAGATTGGCGTTGACTGCTTGACAAATTTCCAGCATTTCAACATTGCAGACCAAACTTCTCCAGCACCTTTTTACTTTCATTTTTAATGATTCTCAATATTCCCTTTCACTTTGGGAAATTTTTATAGACTTTGGCAAAGAATAAAACTGTGTAGAATGGTAGCCTTCCTAAACAAATTAATTCTTAGGAAAAACAAAAAACAAAAACCTACCACCATGGAACCAGGCATTCCATTGTGCCCTCCTAATTACACCAAGAACAGGAAAGTTAGAGATTTACTAGATGCACCTGATCCTAAGGATAAAATGCCTATAATTCAGATCCAGAACCTGAGCAGAACCTGAGGACATAAAGGGCAGGTGGTCAGTTAATATTTATAGAAAAATCAAAATAATACATTATAATGAAAAAAGAGAAAAGAGTAAGGCATCAGAGCCTTCCCTTTGGGAGCATGTGAGGGGAACAGGTCCATATAAAAAGACTAAAAAATTGTAGTATAATGTCTGCCACCAGGCACTATATAGTGTGTGATATAAACTGATCAAATCTAAGAAATCACTAATTTGGTTTTTGTTGGACATGTATATAGTATACAGATATTCCCCCAATAATGTTATTACATTAACATGATGCTATGTTACTGAAGAAGAATTGGAACCCTTTATTACAATCAGTTCGGATAAACTATGTCCTAATGTGATTTTTTTTTAAAAAGCCAGAAGAATAAACAAAACAGTCACAGAACAGTTTTCCTTCTTGACAGAAGAGCTGGGTTCACTGCAATCACTTAAGACCGCTGGTTCATAAAACTTTTGGTACAACTGAGTTCATAACAAATTTCATGTAACAAAGAAACTATAGAAAGTAACACATTGTTCCCACTTAAGTTTTATTTATAAACATATATTGTCTTACCTTACTTTAAAGGGGCAAAGAAGCTGACTTCTATCATGATTGTATAAAAAGCCATAGGTATTTGAACAAACTACCAATAGTGAACACACTTTTGACTGTAGAATCTATATATTCATAGCTTTCCTGAAAACAGAAATCCACCCCGAGGTCATGTTCTGCTTGAAATCATCATTCACTGAGTAAAAGAACAGGTCATTAGCACAAAGTAAAATGTATCCCAAATTTCCTTTACTTTATTTGAATTCAAATCACTAAAGTGGTACTACTTGATTACTTCAATTAAAATGACTGGGGTTTTAAAGGCACCATCTTACCTTAGGAAAATTTCCAACAGCTTTGAAGGGAAATTTCTGCATTTAATGTGATGTCTGATTTCTAGAGGCAAGCTTTACAAGAAGACAACATGGAAGAGTCTCAAGATGCTGCCATAAACTGACAAACTTCTACGGGGGCGGGGGGAATCACATAAAAATAAAGACATCAAATCTGGGAATACTTAAGCATTGCTGAGTAAATAAAACAAAAACAAATAAACATTTTGTTGTCCTTATAGTGCTTTCAACAACAGGGGTTAATAGTACCTTCTCTCTTATAACACTTTTTTTTTTTTTTTAAAGTACTCAAGCCAGGAAACTAGTTATGATAACAAGGAGGCTTGAGTTTTCAGGTAATGGCTCTCTTTTGTTTTTAATCTTAAAGTATCTAATCTGGAAAGATAGTGATTTTTCACTTGAGAAATTCTTTGTCCCTCTACCTTCCTCCATTCAGGACCTTGAGTTTTGCTTTAAATCATTTTTTTTTTTTTTAGTTGTTTTGTTTTGTTTTGATTATGCCTTTTCCTTGGATCTCTGTTAGTAGTGTCTTCCCAGAAAGTAAGAAAGTATGCAACCTGTTTTCGTTCAGATGTCCAGCCAATAGGTAAGAGAAGACAAAATTTATGAGGCAGCATCATTCGTCTAACACGGGCACAAGGAGATTTCTACAGGGGAGTTGGCATCAATGATTAATAAGTTAAATATAGTGTCAGATTTTCTTGGAGATTTTCCTAAACTTATTACTGTACCTATGTGAAGGTTAGCATAAATTGTTGGAGACCCTAAACAAGCTCAGTGTCTTTGTTACTATAAATATTTCATTGTACCACTGTTTGCCTGGTCTTATTAGCTAGTTGAAATACTGCTTCTAATAGATTAATTTTAGAATTCAAAAAGTCTATGAGGATACCTGTACATCAGAGTGAGTTATATGCATGCTCATATGCACCCTCAATATATAAATACCCTCTTACACTATAGATATATGAGAGATCCATTCTTGTAGATACTCATGACCTCAGGAATGGTATTGATCACATCAACAATACTTATTCAATCACTCTCTTCTAACACCACTATTAGAAGAATGGGTATATTATGTTCATTCCTCTTCCCTTTTCCAGCTTGAAAATGAGTTATATATTTAGAGGGGGGCTGAGAATGTAGGACTACCTGTTATTTTTTAACTATTTTCAGTTTACTCTGAAGGTTCTATCTAAGTCCCAGACCTCCAAAACTCTGAAAATAATTGTAAAACTCTTTCCTGCCCATGTGAATCTTTGATGATATGGATTTCACATTCCCATTTGTCCTAATTGCAGAATAAGGAGATTTTTCTCATTGGCATGAGATAAACTCCTAAAAGAGAAGAACATTAATTTTAATTTTCTCCAGTACAGAAGACTAGCTATGTTTGACAGATCACTGTTTTGACTTGACATTTCAGACTGAGATTAGTTAATATACCCCAAGTTATAATATATGTGATTTCCATAAAATTTTGATTTAAAGTTTTAGAAAATCTGAGCAAAACTAATTACTGTACCTACAGATATAGGTAACAATGATTATATTTGTTACAAGTAATATAATGTAACTTATATTTTATAATAGAATAATATTGTGCAAATTCATTTATCTTCTAGCTTTTTAAAGTACAATAATAAGGCAACTAGATCATTATATTAATATGATTTTGAACTAGAAGTTGCCACCAAAACCAAGTATCATGAGATATTAAAGAAATTTATTTTTCATTTTCTTACCAAAAGCTAAATGCTTAACATGAGCTATTTCTATATCAGTCTTACAGTTGGGCTCAGATACAGTGATATTATTAAAATCTTTATAAATACCATTTTAAACACTTCCATGTAGCTTTATAAATATTACTATTAATATTATGACAAAGAATAAAATGAAAATTATAATCTTCCTTTGGTATCCATGGAGGATTCATTCCAGGATGCCCTGTGGATAGCAAAATCTGCAGAAGCTTGTGTTCCTTATATAAATAGCACACCATTTGCATATAATGGATACACATCTTCCCTCCACTTTAAATCATAAAATTATCATTAGTCTACTTACAATCCGCATGCAACCAGGGAAGTGCTATATCAATGATTTTCATACTACATTGTATAAAGGATGAGGACAAGTAGAGAAATGCATGTAAACATTCACTAAAGAGGAAAAGCCTTCCCTAAATTTATTTTAAAACATGGAATTATCCCCCAGACTACTCACACTACCCAATGCAATTCAAATATTTATGTGAATCATTGTCACACTATATTTCTTGGAAAACAATGACAAGGAAAAATGTCTGCACATGATCAGTAAAGTTGTAAACGTATTTCCTAAGTATTCTTGTTCATTGAAATGGATGGGAAAGACAACTACAAGAGGCCTATTTTCACATTAAACAAAAAACCCAAATACCTTTCATTTAACAAGAAATAGAAATAATACTCAATAACTAACAATGTATAGCCAATGTAGTAGAAATAAGCTTGCCATTCTACAGCATCAAGAATGTATAAAACTAATTATTCAAATAGTCAAATGCTTTTTCCAATTAATATGTTTATTACAGATAATAAACTAAAGAATTTAATAGTTTGGCCACTTTGTTTTTCAGAATTTTAGCTTCTTATCATCTCTAGATGCTGTTCATAACAATCTGTTTAGGTTAGAATAGCTTATAACAACTTCATGATATTATATCAGATTAACTTTCTCTGTCCACATACATTCTCCTGTCCTATGGATTTACTATAAAGTCTCAAGCTGTATCCTCAACTCCAAGTCATTAGATTATTTTTAATGTAAAAAATTACCATAAATAGTCCATTTTCTCTGAGTACACTTCAACTTTATGTAGATCATATTAAGTGGAATTAATTCATGTTTGACTCTATGTAGATTATATCAACTGGAATTAATTCTTATTTTCTCCTAATTACAAAAAAGAAAGTTTTACATTTACGTTTCTAATCAAGATTTGTTTGATATCAGCTATACCCCCAGGAGCTATACTTAATGATGCATTCTGAGTGAATGACGCCATTCCCTATATCAAAAAGGAAGCAATTATATCAACTACTTATTAGCAGAGAGATATAGAATTAAATCTCCAAATTGGTCATTGCTTCCAAGTTTTGATCAATAGCAAAACAAATATTTATAGTTACTATCTTCAGGGATATTTAATGAATATTCCTACATGAATAAATTGGTTTTCTTGGATACATTGAAATATGGAAATAAAAAACTCTGCGTGATGTGTTTCTTGTATCCTGAGAAGGTGGAAATTATATATATACATAATCATATACATATACACATACACATGTACATATATACATATATGTATACATACATATATATGTATATATATTTGGGAGCATAAAAAAGGGAAACTTTATTCTGATTTTTTTTGATAATTTTTTTATTTAAATTTGAAACAAGCTTGTTTTGCATGTTAATCCCAGTTGCTGTACCCTTCTGTCCTCCCCTGATCCTCCCACCAACCCCAATCCCTTCCCCTTTCTGCTCCCCAAGGAGGGTGAGGCTTTCCATGGGCATCTTCAAAGTTTGTCATATCATTTGGAGAAGGGACTAGTCCCCCTCCACCATATGTCTAGGCTGAGAGAGTATCCCACTATGTGGAATGGGCTTCCCAAGTACATTTGTATACTAGGGATAAATACTGATCCACTATCAGAAGCCCCATAGACTGCCTAGTCCTCATAACTAACGCCCACTAGGCCATCTCTCCCCTTCTCTTCCTCCTAACTCCCTCTCCCCTTCCCACATGTTGCCAATTATCTTGGGAGATCGTGTCATCTCCCCTTCTCCAGGGGACCATGTATGTCTCTCTAGTGTAGTGGTTATCACATTTGCCTCACACTGATTTTGTTTTTAATTCTGTATTTCTCTACATACTTAATATATTCATCCATCAGATATTTACTAAGTTTTGTTCCATTAGAAAATTACTGTAAAATGATCAAGACATATCATTACTTCTTGGAATCTAAATTATTGGATATTTTATCAGCATTGACTAACACCAAAGTGTGGATGACATATGGCTTTGCGAGAAGATAAATATTTGCCTTCCTTTCCCACCTCTTAGTTCCAATGAACAATTTAAATTTGGTCAGGATATTTTCCACTTGGTGACCCACTGTGCTCATTATAGGATGTATGAATTATAACAGAATTTACCAAAAAGTTGATTCACATGCCAATCAGATTACTACAAGTCCACATCTTGTTAACTCGATTTATAAGTATAATTATTCTAATCTAGAACACTGTACTCTGGTCCTTAAAGTCTCATGTTTGTGTCATGCTAATATAATACAAAACAAAAAGTACATTTAGTATATTTATAATAGATTCCATAGTCTTTAACAGTCTGTCAAGGGCCATGAGAGATATAGCAGTTGTTAACTAGTGTTAACTTTTATTAGCCTGCTTTGTTCTCTTACTCGGACTACTACACAATTAACTCACTTTCACCTCAGAGCAAATTCAAAGTAGACTAAAGGCTTTTTGAAAATTAAAACCTTTACAGCTTGCACAAAGTCAGAGTCATGGATGTCTACCAAGGTTACTAAGAAAAGCATGCTAATTCTCCACTTGCCAGTCTACTAACCATAGATCTGTGTCTTACAGTTTTGACTGGGCACTTTGCCCTCCCCTGTCTTGTCATGTTTTTGCTGCTATGGCCTTGGAGCCTTGGGATGTCATGGTGAATAGTTCAGCACCTTATCACTTCCTCTAGGAATGTGCTTTAGACCAATGAGAGAATTTTCTTCATCACTTTGAGACTCCCGAAGGGGAAGTGTTTTTAGAATAGAAGAAGCAGCTAGACGAAGAAGCATAAAGAAGATAAAAGTATTACAGGGTTATTAGAATAGAAACAGAAAAATAAAGAACACAGCAAAAAAATAAATAAATAAAACAACAAACAAACAAATAAAGCATCACCCTCAGATTGTGTGTGAAGTTACCATAGAAATATTTTACCGCCTTTTTCACTCCTGAGTAACATTTCACCTTTTCATCTTTGGGACCCTGGGTAAGGGCTGGAGCAGGTCTCTTAGCCCTTACATTTAATATTTTTCAATGGCCTAAAAATATCTTCTGAGAAGCAAGACAATCTTTTATCCAAGAGCCCATATAAAATCATAAAACAAGTTATGTATATCAAAAACACAATGGCTCAATATAACACTCCTATTCCAAAATGAAAGAATGGGAATATAACAAGGAAAAAATTGGATCAAATCAGGACTGAAACCCCTCATGGTAGATAGTACACACCTCAGCTCTTTGTTCAGCACTCAGATTCTTGATGACATCTTGAATTCCAAGAAGCTTTGGTAGCAATAACCCCTCAGTTATGCCTCCTTTACCATATACAACTACTCTCTTAGGCCAGCTCTACCTTGTGCCTACAGCTCCGACTAGTAGACAATACCTTGCATCTGCAACAGCCTGGGGTCTCTGTTACACTTTTCAAGCTACACCTTCACTTTTTTGTACAATGCCCTCCTCACGTCACCTTGGATGAAATTTCATCCTGCAGCATATTGTGTGGCCTAAGGATCTCTTTCATAGCCCCATTACAGTTGCATTTTTTAATGCCGGAGAAGTCATACCATGTGTATGATGATACTAAGGTTGCCTGGAAGTTCAAGACCTCCTATGCCCCAGTCCCACCATAGTGGTAGTAGCTTCTGTAAAGTTTGGTCACCGAAGCCACAAAAACTTTCTCTAGGCCATTTTGTTACCTGAGTACTTTCCTCTATGTTCAGACTATCTTCTTTCAGACTTTGCATTGTCAGAGCCATCTGTGAGTGGGACCATGCCCTTGGGGAAGATTTCCATTTATCTAAATACAGAGCATTACTTTTCTCTTAAATGAAGTTAATATCTTTAGGAATTACACACTGTTTTTCATCACCTTCCTTCCCAAACATGTTATGAATTAATTAAGAAAGGACAGTGATTTTTTATGTATATCTATATTAATTTTTATTTTGTGAATAAACAAGTTATGTTTATATATTTAAAAATATGTACATCATTCATTCTTTCTGAATATGCAATGTATTTTTGACTTATGGATAGCTCTAATTAGATTAAAAAAAAAAACTTCACATAAAAGGAACACTGCCTTGGCAGGCACAGAGGCAGGCAAATATCTCTACACTTCCAAATTTGGGAAAAGTAACTTCCATTTCAACTAGGAAAGAAGTATTCTTATTAAAACTAAAAGAAATATTTCAAGCATTCTCTTAGGTAAAACTTGAGAAAACAAAACTAGGTAAAAATTTTTGGCTTAATAAAAAGAACTTCATTTCCTCTGACATAGTCATTAATAGTGAAATACAAACCCATTTTCACTATTCTATGTGTTCTTTGAAAACGTATAGGCCTACCTGTTAAATAAGCTAGTGTTATTATACTTAATATGAGATCATTTATCGTCACTTAACCACATTATTATAACATACTTTATT
The DNA here is from genome assembly GCF_943737965.1 of Phodopus roborovskii. NCBI lineage: Eukaryota > Metazoa > Chordata > Mammalia > Rodentia > Cricetidae > Phodopus > Phodopus roborovskii. The sequence goes on from NW_026126418.1 coordinate 11,459,605, forward strand.
TGAATGATAATTATATTTTCTATTATATAAGTTGGAAGATTATTTCTAAGGCCTTAAGTTACTTTTAAACTTGACTGGTACTAAATTGATTAAGAGAGTATTCACTTGATAACGAGGTAATATTTAAGTAATATATAATATCAAAACAATATTACAAGCTTAATTTTAAGTTGACAAACATTTTACCTTCAGTATTGATGTTAATATGATAAAGATATATAACAATTATTTTATTAATGTATGCCTTCATTTTTATCACTTTGAGAATTTTTTCTGTGACATGTGTTGTTGATGACTAATGAATATATAGATTTGTATTATGCTAAAATGATATTTCAAAATGAGAAAAAATTTAATAAAACATCTGAATTAATAAAGAATATTATAGAAAGTCAGGAAATGAAACTTTAATTATTTTGGTAAATGTTTGCTGAAGCTTGCAAAAAAATTTCACATTTAAATTTTTCTTATTTTGGCAGATACCTGTACACTTCTTTTATTTTATATTGATAAATAACCCCTTCCATTTTAAAATATCTTATATTTATTATTGGTATCTCCATAAGGAAAATTTTTTTTTTTTTAGGAGGGGCAGCTTATGTCTCTTTGTGTCCCAACTACATGATCAGACTGACCAGTTGTCATCACTTAATAAACACTGTCTCAATAAATGAAAAATGTATTAGTTGCCCATTCAAGAGAACCATTTTAGGGAGCTTACAAAGAGAGAGAGAGAAAAAAAATAAGCCAAACTTACATTCTCAATGACAAAGTAAAGAACTAAACAATACTCAGTACAAAGGATGTAGTAAAATGGGATCTAGTCAGGAGAGCAAATGGATTTCAGAGACACGTGTGAACAAATGAAAAAAGAAATATTGTGGTGTAATGTTGAAAGTTCAAACAATAGTGTAAATGAAGTATAAAAGATAATATGGCCATGGGTCTGCTCACCTATCAAATATTTACCATTCCATCACCACTATGTTAAGATTAAGGGGGGCACAAATTACTCCTGATGAGTTGTGGAAGAATAGAAGGCACTGACCAAAAAATAGGTGTTTAAAACTTGTTTACATGTGTGTGATAGATTAAAGCAAAGCATAAATATGACTCATAACATTTTAAAACAGAATTTTATGCAGGAAGAACCTGAGTTAAGGAAGTTTTTTTTTTTTTTTTTAAATGTGTTCAGTAGAGAAAGTTCCAAACCAAAGATTTTGGTATGATCTGGAACCAAAAGGAAAAAAAAAAAAAATCTGATATGGAAGCTACTCTTTTAAATATAGAAATGTGTGTGTGTGTGTGTGTGTGTGTGTGTGTGTGTGTGTGTGTGTGTGCATACATTTAATGGGAGATGTCATTCTGTATATGTTTCTCATACTGGTTAATGAATAAAGCACTGTTGGCCAATAGGAAAGGAAGATAGGAGGGATAGGGAGATAAGGAGGAAATAGGAAGTAGGAAGGAGGGGTCAAGATGGAGAGTCTGGAGAAAGCAGAATGCCGGCTGGCTCCCTGGTAAGAGAAATACATAGATCAGCAGAAATGGGTTAATACTTAAGACAGAGCTAGCCGATAAGAAACTAGTACCTGGCCAACAGAATTATATCAAATACAGAGTCTTTGTGTATTAATTGGGGCTGGTTTGGCGGCGGGACAAGACAAGGTGGCGGGCGGAAAAACCATGCTCTTTACATACATGAGTGTGCCTGGGGCTGGCAAAGGCCTGGAGAGTATTACAACCCTGAAGTAGAGGAGCAGCAAGTGCTATTTTGTTTGTTTGTTTTAAATAATATTTTCTTCATTTATTTTACATACCAACTGAAGTTTCCCCTCTTTCCTTTCTGCCACACAGTCCCAGCAACCCCCAACACCTTGTCTTTCCATATACCTCCCTCCCCTTCCACTCCTCCTCTGTCTCCATTCAAAAAGGGGCAGGCCTCCACCAGCTTGAACAACGTAGAGCACATCAAGTTAAGGCAGGACTGAGTTCTTCTCCTTGTTTCAAGGCTAGGCAAGGTCACCCAGCATGAACAACTGGTTCCCAAAAGCCAGCTATGCACCAGGGACTGGTCCTGATCTCACTGCCAGGAGCCCTACAAAGATACCAAGCTACCTAAGCCCTCTGTCACACACAGAGAGTCTAGGTCGGTCCTATGGAAGCATTCTAATTGTTGGTTCAGAGTCTATGAGCCTTGTCTGTGGGTTCCCCATCATGACCTCTGGCTCTTATAATCCCTTCTGCTTTTCTTCAGCAAGACTCCTAGATGCAGTAGATGCTCTTAATGGTGGTGTTGTCTCACCAGCTCCAGTTTTTGTTGTTGTGGTTGTTTTATATTGTTCTTAAATTAATTTGGAAATCTTTTTGTTTTGTTTTGTTTTGTTTTTGTTGTTGTTGTTCTGTGAGTTTTTGCAACACCCCTTCCCAAAAGTAGTTGTGTTTAAATATATAATCCATATATGTGATTCCACTGTGTTCTCATCTTCCACAACATTGTGGTTACTATAATAGTATAACAACTTTAAACTCAAGGAGCATGTGCCTCATACCATTACTATACATTTTCACAACTGTCCAGGTATTTTAGCTCTTTTATTCTTCTAGATGGTTTTAAAATCAGATTTATGAAATAAATTAATTTTATCATAATTTTCTGAAGCTTTGTTTGGGCAGAAGACACTTCTCTTTGTAACACTGAATTGTCATACTTCTTTTGCAGGTCTCCTGTTGCAGGTTTTAGTTTTCTCTGGTATCTTAGGCACCTGCTTTATATATTTCATTGTAGAGATTTTCTCTCTCTCTCTCTCTCTCTCTTTTTTTTTTTATTTTATTTACAGCTATTTTGTCTTTTAGGCTCTACTATGTTATTTCAAGCTGTGACAAATAACCCTTCTTTTAAATATTGCTATCTAGTTATTTAGTGCTACTATACAAAGTATAAGTAATTTTACTATGCTGGTTTCTAGATTCCTAATAGCTTAATGCTTCAAAAAACACACTGAAGACATTTGGTATTTTCATGCCTTTGATATTTACTTATATTGTCGTAACTACCAAGACATCTTGCTTGGTTCTGAACAGGGTGTGGCAAGAGCCTCAATTCTGTCCCTTCAGGGATGAATCTAGTCTTCACCAGGTATGTTTTTGTGTGTAACCTTTGTGATTGGTTGTGATACACAGATTAAATCCAGGCCTTGCCTTGAACCTGAGAGACGATTTCTTTAACTCTGAGGTTCTTCCCTAAACTGAAAATGTTTTCAAATCTCCCTGTTTTTTTTTTTTTTTTTTTTTTTTTTGAGCTTTGAGTCTGTTTTGTGTTTATTGTGGATGTTACATTTTTCACAATTTTTGTTTGTATTTTTATTCAATTTTATTTTAATTGTTTAAGTTTCATTGTATTAGAAAATGTTTGTGATTGCTCCAGATGCAATAATGTTTATAAGTATCACCTAATACTTTAAGAAAGGGTAACATTTGAATATTGCAAATAAAATATATGGTCATTTAGTCCCTTTTTTCTATCTCTCCACAGCATGACCACACAAATGCATAAACAATCACAATCTCTTATGGTATGGTGTGGTTTCAATATCACTTGTGCAACAGCAACATAGCTAAGCATAGTAAAAGAGCTTGCCACTTACCTGCTCTCTGGAATTCAGTAGCTGGTGAATGGAAAAAAGAAATACTGGAACTTGTCACCTGACCTCTATTGATGTATACACACACACACTAAATAAAAAACATTAAATATTCATCTATGTTTATAGAAGTCTTGAAGAACAAATGACTTTTGAGTTAACTCTTATATTTAATACATTTTCTTCTATTTCCTCACTCCTAAACTACCAAGTTTATGGTCAGACTCATTTTCTAAAGGCTATAGAACTTACTTGACTAACATTTTCTTTGGAGCAGATTTACTGGTGACAAATTGTCAGTTCTCCCTCATCTGTGAACGTTTCTATTTCATCTTCTGTCCCGAAGGTGATTTTCAAAGTACACAGAAGTTGCAGTTGGCAGGGTTTTTCTTTCAGCTTTTTAAATCTATTGTTCTGCTGTCTTATGACCTAGATTGTTCTGGTGAAAAATTGAAAACAACTTTTTAATCCTCTATAGAACATCTCTGTTTTCTCCAGCTGCTTTTAAGTGACTTTTTGTTGTGATTGTTATTTTTGGTTTTTTTTTTTTTTTTTTTTTTTTAATTTTTGGTTTATTCAGTTTTTTTGGTGTGATGCTTCTGTATGATTTTCACTTTTTCACTTTCCTTGGAGAGGGCCAGTCTCACAGATGTTTATCTCTGTAAATATTACTTCCACTAAGTTTCAGAGGTATTAAGTGACAGTTTCTTTGATTATTTTCCTGAATCTTTTATTTTGTGCAGTGGATAGCATTTTCATGCATATAAAACAGTGAGTGTCATGGGCTCTTTAAATAGATGTAACATTTTTTTAACCCAGAATCTTCATCTTGCCATTTGTGTAAAACCTCTCTTTTACAGAATCCCCTCATCTGTTTCTGTGATGTTTATAGTTAAGTCACAAAATACTGTTGTGAGAGATGAATACAGTTGTTGTCTAATTTACCAGTCCAATATCTGGGTCAACTCATAGGCAAAACATCTGTTACTAATATTTTCATGTAAGAACATGACACATTTTTTTCTGGTGCTTTGTATATGAAACCAAATTTGATTGTGCTATATTTATAAAACCTTCAATTGTGTAGAACACATACAAGGCCTTATTAAAGTCCTCTGAAGAACACCTTTTCTCCTTTTGGCAAATGTTCAACCGAGCATGATTCAAGCTTTTACTCCTATCAGTCACCTGCAGGTGATATGTCCAGTATGAGCTTTGCTTTCAATCTTTCTCTGTACTACTTGGTTTCTGTCTTGCACATGACAGTTCACAATGAGTTCAAGATTTGTGCAAGTTTGTAGTAAAATGTCATACCCCAGATGTCTTCTATCTGATATTTACCTTCATCATGCAGGTTTGAAAGATTCTTTTGATCAGAATTTAGAGAAAATCGGACATGAAAAAACAAACAAACAAACAAATAAATAAAAAGCAACAGTAAAAAATTGAATTTCACTAATCTGTTCACTCTGCTATTGTTCCAAATAAACTATGGTGCACACACATACAAACACACACACATACACTGACTATGCTATGTATATACTATATTGATGGCACACCTTGTTTTTTTCTTTTGTACATTTGCTTTTATTTTCACTCAAGCAGTAGCTGACTTTACAATATCAAAAATATAGAGGCTCATGAAGAGGTACTGTAGAGGATAATATAGCAAGATCATGATGACACTGTTTATATATCAATCAGAGCTCTGTGTTTATGTGCAGGATGTGACAGAAACCTATGTCTGTAGTTTCACTCAAATACTTCAATGTAGCAGTTATCTTAAAAAATGGTTTTACTGATGTTTTTACCTGTTTTTTTCCTTCACCTTATCTCCTTCCTTCCTTCCTCCCTTCCTTCCTTCTTTCGTCTCTCTTAAAATAATTCCAAAATAAAAGTGAAATCATTTCAAGATTGTGTCTATATTCTAGTCATGACACCAATCTTATTTTCCCAGAAGGCATTTCTATTACTGACAGTGGCATTCAGGCACTGAAGACCACATGTTACCTTATTATACATTGTATAACATGAGAAAAAGAAAAAGGCCGATAAAATCACTGGTCCTACTTTTCATGAGCCAGCAGCATTTGGAGCAGATTCTCTTTATGCCATAGGTCCATACCTCTTAGATAAATTTACCCTTGTGTAACTGGGAGAGCATTAAGTGTGGTATTCATGTGTAAAAGACCACTGCTCCACACATTAGCATAAAAGAGCAAGGACTCTGCCTCTGCTTTTCACTTCTCTGTCTATTCTCCATAGAACAATCCCTTCTGTCTCTGATGAATCTTCCATATCATGCTTTTATTCAGTGGCTGTTCTGCATGCTGTGCTAGACTGGGATTTCCCAAAATGGACTGAGACATAAACATGTACCAAGAATATTCATCAGTCAAGTCTCACCAGGGCTGACAGAGACAAGGTAGACCAGAGGAAGAAGCTGAAGAGCCATGAGACTTCAAGTCTATATCCATCATCTTTTGGAACTTTGGAGTTATAATAGCTTTTCAGAGTGATCTTGGGGCCTGGCATGAATGCAAGGACCTTGAAATCAAGAATTTTTAAAGTAAAGTCATAATGATACAAGGTGGAGGTCATCCATGCCAAATAATCAGCTCAGAGCCAATCCAAGCTACATGAGTAAGACCTTGTTGGAAGGAAAACAAAACAAAACAAAAAAACAAAAACAAACAAAAAAAGAGATCCTTTCAGAACTGAGGCAAGAGTAGAGCCTTTATGCTGTCTTAACAGCCAGCAAATACACTGGATATGGCTGGGAGTGCTGTGCCAGTTTCTTTGGAATTGAAACACTATTTGCAGGAGGGAACATCAGCACAGGAGACAGATCAGGTCAGGAATAAGGGGTGGGGAGACTTAGAAGATTATCTAGGACTTCTCCACAACAGTTCAAAAGGTAACCATCTGAAAGGGGAGAAGTCTGACCAGGCAGTAGTAGAGAAGCCATTCTTGGACAGTAGAGATGCTTGCAAGTTGTGCACAATTCAAGGGCTGCAGCTTTAGTGAGTCATCACCAGGGTTGGGATAGGCTTTTTGGTGATGGTTTTGCTTTGGAAGTATCCTTGTTCTTTAAGCATCCCTTCACTCATATTCCTAACAGTAACCACAATAGCAATCTTACTTATTTACAAAGTTGGACTTTTGTGCAATTGTTACTTTGGGCGAGGAAGGACACTGGGAAGTGGAGGAAGAGGAGGAGGAGAGGAAGGAAGAAGAGCAGGAAGGGGAAGAGTTACAGAATACCAAATCAATGACCTAAAGACCTCCCAGCAAGGTCCACCACTTAGTGGTTTTACAGTGTCCTCATAGTGTCACACTTGGGAAAAAAAAAGCCTTTAACACACAGAACTTCTGTAAGCATTTATTCAAAGGAAACAGAGCAGTATTGTGTGAACATCATACTATGCTTCTTAAAAACACCTTAAATACATAGATATTCAGTTGGGGTATATACATATTTACTTAGTGAACTATCTTATTCAAAATTTCTCAATAAATATGTGTTAAGTTCCTTGTTGTGTAATGTAGAAGTCATTGCATTGGCAATAGCAGCTGAGATATTTCATCTTGATATCTTCTAGAAAACATAGGTGGAACAAGTTAACACTTGATGTGACAAAACCTATATAATAAATTCCTCCTTATGTCTCCCAATGATCTTGCTGTTATTGCTGTGGACTCTTATCCCCCGAACTAGTCTGAATGTTTTTAAGGCCAGTTGAATCAGGCAAACCTTTGGGTATCTTATTTCTTTCCCTGTTTTTGTTTGTGTACTTAATTGCTGTTTCTATCCCCCTGCAAACTGGCAGTTTGCCTATGCAAGATCAAGCTTGCATAGTCTACTTTCTACAGGGGGGTAGAGTGGGGGACAGAGATTGCTTGTTTGGACAAGAGCTCTTAAATTAAAAAGAGAGTTTAAAATAGAAAATGTAATTTCAACACATACAGATATCCACATGCTGAGGAGACAATTCCATTGTAGTTTTCAAACATTAAAGAAAAAAATAAAAAAATAAAAAACACAGCAAGAAGGGAGGAGTGAGGAAAATAAAATTAGGACATCAGACTGAATACAGCCAGGCAGTTGGCAGAGCTGACAGAGATGCTCCTGCCCATGTTCAGCAGAGCACAAAAGGTCCATGTAGCTGATGGGCATGGATCATACAGACCACTGATTGTGCAGATGACTAGAGAAGTTCTAAATCAGGATAAGTAATCACAATTTCCATTTCACATGTGAGTAAATACAACCTGACACATACCATTTGGTTGAAAATTCAGGAAGTATTTTTATTTATGTTCATTAGATATAGATAATTTTTTCATCATTTTCACATAAATGATAATTTTTCCTTGAGGGGAAAAAAAGAGGGAGACAAGGATGGAGATGGGAGAAGGAAAGAGGGAGAGGAAGAGGGTGGTAGAGAAAGAGAGAGAGGAAGAAGAAGAAATTACAATATAAAAACTCATTGTTGTCCATGCTGTCCTTTTATGTAACAGCTGAAATGTGTCTTCTCTACTTCTTGACTCATTTCCAGTAGGCTTCTATTGCCACAATTATCATGGCAACAATACTTTTTGTATAGTGGAATGATTTCCCAGTCCAGCTGTTTAAAGAAACTCTGATTTCTCACTAACAGAAGTGAACGTTGCCCTGTGGTTGGCTGTGATGAGGGAGAAATAGCATTTAATAATAAACATAACCTAGACAATGTTGTTTAATGCTAAAACAGTTTCACTCATGCTGACACACCTGTCCGTCCATGTCCATCACTCCATTGACCTATGAATAGTGCTTGTGGGCTTGTTCATTGTTATTTTCCCTAAATGTGTCACCTTTATATGAGGAGAAGGGGATAGTGTTCATATGTCTCTGTATTGACTTTCCTGCTATTTCAGGCTCACTGTGAACCCTGATTTTGACCACAATTGCAACATGGCTATATGAATAAGTTACTATGAATGTATAATTTTATTGAATAAGGATAAATTAAGGAATGGAATTAAATCTCTGTCTTTTGAGAAAATTTTTGAGAAGTGAGCCCCACACACGCTAAAGTTGCAAGACCCTCAGAATAAGGAGTCTCCCAGTTTCGGTCAGTACCCCCAAGAACTCAATGTCTAGTCCAGTTGTTGCAACACGCAAGAAGCTTTAATGAACAGGAATCATTTGCGCAAACGGGCTCCCTCAGGGTTCAGGCCAGAAAGAAGCCCCATTCACCACCACCCCCCCCCCGCACACACACGTGTTTTTAAAGGCAAAACTCACAAGCTTAGGGAGGGGGTGGGACCCTCTGTCCATTGAGTATGTGACCCTTTGTGGGCCAGATAGTCTGGCTATTAGGGTCAACAGACCTGAGGGCCTCGGGTGTGCTAATTAATCTTGTCTGGGCAAACTGGAGGTACAGCTATCTCTTTGTTTCTTAAGGACACTATTCACCACCTGCTGACTCACAAGAAAGGAGGGGCAGTGTGAATTCTTGGTATCCTGCTATCTCAGAACCTTATGAGGGAAAATTAGCAAATTCCAAGGAACTGATATTGGTCTGGGTTAGCTTTCCAGGTCAGTCTTTCCTTCATTTCAAGTGTGGTGGGGGGTCCTTAATTTTACTTTTTGTCTTTCAAAGTAACTGATATGTCAAACGGCTACTAGATGCTGATGGCTATCTTATGTTTAGCCAAATCAGGAAAGCATAAATATGTGTCTCAGGTTCAACTGAGAGGATAGCAGAGGTGCAAGGATTCCAATGTGTGTAACATTAATTGGATTGCCTTGGGTCACTCAAACCATACATGGTGAACATTCTATCATGTTTCCAAGTAGTGTGAACTAATCAAGACTACTCACTAATCTTCAGATTCAGGTAAAGCAAGATTTCTGCTTCCCTTACCCCTTAAACTTAGCAATGCCTGAGAAATTAAGGGAAATTTTGCACAATTAGTTCATTTACTCAGTATTCACTCAGAAGGTTTTGACTGGGAAGAAATCAGTCCCTACAAAATGCCTGTCCTTTCTGTATAAGATAGATCTGGTCAGGGCTCACAAGGCCAACTTCTTGGAACACAGGAGATTTATCTGCCCCAGAGGGACAGAGGGCAGGGAGAAAAGACAAAGACAGGAAATCGAAAACAGAAGACAATAGGATGAGGGAGAAGGGGGTTGTTATGTGATATTTGTGCCAGAGTGGGACAAAGGACTGCCTCTGGATAGGGAGTAGACAGGTGTGGCCCATATGAAAATGGAAGTTCATAAAGGGAAAAGGGAAAACTCAGTGTTAGAATGCGGTGTTAAATTTTAATTATGCAGGTTTTTTAAGAGATCCAAATAGGGCCTTTGATTGCTAAATTTCAATACTTTGATAACTGGATTTGATAGTCAGCTTCAGAAAGAATAAGTGGACAAATAAGGAAACATACTTTGGTGACTAGCTTTAGGGATTCAATCTAACGGTTTTTAGGAAGGAAAAGGACATAGGGGAGAAGGGCAAGACCTTTCAGAACCATTAGGGCAAGAATTTTCAGAACCATTTTTGCCATGCTTGGGCTGGGCTGACTAGAGTCCCTTAACTTTGCCTTTTGTTTCATTAAATGTTATATGAGAGCAGAGCAGATGATTCTGGAAGGATATGGCCTGTGTGTTCTCTCCTTTAAAAAAAAATGAGTGATCTCTAATTATTTAGTCAGTCATTCTGAGGTGACAACGTCTGCTCCTCCTCTGTATCATGGGATATCAGCATCCTAGGCTTCATAGAAGAACATGACTCAGCAATGATGAATATTCAGCGTAATGCTATTCAAAATTCTCTGCATGTTGATTATAATTATTATCTTTGAGACAATACCCAGAAACTCTCTCAGACATATACAAGCCTAAAAAATTTTCATCTCCAGAATAATCAATTTTCTGAAACAAGGATATTAAGTCTCTCTCTTGTGTCTGATATTGCAAGTGGAGTTAAGAATCAAACAATAAGGATAGTCCTCTGGTGGTGGCTGAAAACAACCTAGAATCTCAGGAAAGGGAAAAGGATTATGAAGCAGGTTCAGAGAAAGTGAACCAGATTAAGAGTAGTTTTGATGCTTGCTACCAGGACCTGTTATTTTCTAAATCTGTTTTCAACAATCACCAGAGTACCTTTCTTTGTATACACTACCCACAATGAAACTAAAGTGACTGAATAACATTCACATATTAATATTTGTCCTTTGAGATGTTACCCCACATAGTCTGTTTATCCATGTTTTATATTACAGAAGATAATAAGCAATAATCTACAAACCAAGATGTTGTGTGACATGTCACTTGTGTCATTTTTGAGACACTTTGAAAATCTAATTCAAACTGTAAAAGACAGTGCTTTCTATTAGTTCTTAGCATTTACAGCAACTGCTAAAGCTTTAGCAAAAAGTCACAATTATATAATAATGCAGAGGCTGTTACACTCTACCCTATGTATCCAAGATTGTGACTCTAAAACCTGCAATTTTCACATTTTATGTTTCATTAATTCAAGGAAAGACATATTGTGGGTGAAGCAGGCAGAGTACATTCTAACACAAATCTAATTGACATGTATTTTTGTTTGGTGAAATAAAAATAACCTAAATTATTTAAAATGATTTCTGTTGGCAGCTGATTCTAGCTGGCAACTTATCTGCACAGCTAAGAGAATCAGTGACCTTGAGAACATCACATGACTTTGCTAGGCTTGGTAGGAATTCTGAGACATTTTGGGGCCAACAAACTATGTATCTCATTCAGAATTCCTAATGAAAAGATACTTAAATGTAGTACAAAATACACCTAGTTCCATAGCATATGAAACCAAAACAGTCATTAAACAAAACCAATAAAAGCACGGTAAGCAGGTGCTCATTAGCAATTCACATTCTGTCTGAAGACAAGGGACAAAATCATACCAGATGGAATCTTATCAGGTTACAAGGTATATAACAGCTTACTAAATGCCTGTAATTCAGAAACATTCATATTTTGAAAGACACATCTCCTGTCTTCAGAAAACTGATCTTTCCTTAATTTTACCTTCACTGGGAGTGTAATATATGGTTAATGAGTTTCAAAAATTTATTCCTGAGTCCTGAGTTGAGTATCCCTTTGGCAACCAAAATGCACACATGTGGGATGCAGCATCATGTAACACAATAGTTTGACAACCTTAAAGAAACCATAGAAACATGGCATCCAGAACTTAACAACAATCTCCAGTCAAAATTATGAATGAATCTAGATGTGACATGATGTGCAGACTAGGAAGATCACAAGATTTTCAAATACAGATTAAACATTAGCTCCAATTCTAAATAAATGGTTTGCAGAAAATTATTCTTCATCTGTAAGATAGAATACTACCAACTTTGAAGTTTCCTGGGAGGATAAGCGATAGCATGTTTAAATGGATAAAGACAGTTTGGATGATTTTATTATTAGTCATCCATTCTAGTCACTTTAGACAAAGAATGGATGGTCTTTCACTTTTCTGAAACCAGGTGTAAAAACTAACAGATCCTGGAGGCAAATGTTAAGAATCTGCTTAATCTCTTCCCCTTTCTCCAAACCTAACTCAGAATCCACTGTCTTTCTGAGAGTCAACATTTTTGAGTTGCAATTACAGCTGTACCTAGAGAACTATTATCACTCCCTGGTCTCAAGTTTACTGGCAACTTCATTCATGATACAGAAACTTTTTTGTTCTGTTTCAGTGAGCTTCCAACTCTAGCCCAATTAGCAGGGAACATAGGATAGAATTGGGACTGTCACAAGAATGAAGTGAGGTCATACTTGGAGTTAGTGTCCCCACAAGAGGGAACACTGCTCACTAAAAAATACAATGGAAGCTTGGATGTCTAATCTAAATTTTCTTAAGATGCATTCATGACAGAAAGAAGATACATAAAATACCTAACATAATGTGGGGCCAATAGCAAGGACTGAATAAAATCCAGTAATTAATTTTAAAGTTGACATACACAAGGATAAACCTCACCTATGCCATCATTGAATGAACATTGTCTGAGGCACTGATCATAGCATAAGTACTGGCCAGGCATATGTTAGAAACAGTGAGAAGGGTCTTTTTGCAATGTAAAAGAGGATGGCAGTATCTGGCTCCCACCTCTTTATCTCAACAAACTGTCATCTTTATGAAATGATTTATGAATTTATGATATAGTTATTTTGTCAATTTTTAAAGACAGTAGATATGATCTTTCTATAAACTTTTATATAAATTAACCCTAAATTTTCAGGGAATTAAGCACTGTGGTGAGCAATGCCCTAATGGGACGCTTTTTGTAAAAATATTCCAAGCAACTTTAGGAGAGTGATATTAGCTCTGTGCTTTTCACACTACAGCTTTGCAGAAAAAAAGGATGGAAATAGCTATTGTACATGTAAGAAAATGAAGGGTAGTTGGCAAATGCAGTGCTCCTCCCTCTGGGATGCTCATGAGAAACTCATTGGAAATTGGAAATGCTCACAGATAGGGTGATCCACGTGAACTACAGTGTATAATAACACAAAATGTCCATGTCCTCTGTCCGGGTTCCATAGACAAAACACAAGTATTTAAGATGAAGCACAAAATTCCATGATCCTGAAAGAAGAATAAATACCAATTTCTTGCCTGGATTTTCAACCATGTACATGTAAACATGTCTTTTTCCTATCCTCTTCTCTATTTTCTTATTGGAAAAGAGTTTACATTTTGCTTTTTTTTGTGTGTGTACATGTGTATATGTTCATGTGTATGGGTATTTACAGGCATGTGTACATACGTGTAGATTGGAGTTGACTTTTGTGACTTGTTCCTTGGATGCTTTCCATTTTGATTCTATGAGACAAGACCCCTGGCCTAAATTTTAGCAAATAGGCAAGTCTGACTGAGATACATATTTCTCTATCTCCCAGTGCTGGCATTACAAGAATCTGTTACTACATCTAGTCTTTTTCATGTGGGTTTTGAGTATCATATTCAGTCCTTCATGCATGTAAGGCCATTACTTTAATGATAGATCTATCTCTACATATCTAAGTTTAAAATTCTGCAGTACTTCTTATTCCAAGTCAGATATACAGATCATGGCTCCAGCATACAGTTGTTTCTTTGACATATTATATTTAATATGTATGTATCATGGAGTACTTAAAAAACACCAAAGGGATAAAGTATAAAAGTACACTAACTTATATATACTATCCTCTCTCAATTCTATTTTACTACAGCATGAGGTTCTACTCCTCAATGTTTTTATTACTTCTCTTCACAAATATGTACTATGCTTTAACTAATTGATGTTCCTATGTGGTGTGAAGTGCTTGAATATATTGATTCTGTCATGAGAATGTAGGAAAAATATATTCTATATTGTCACTCATCCTACTTCAAACCTCTTATCCATGATTGTGGCTATCCCTGCACCATGATATTAAATCAGAAGCAGCCTTGATCACTCGCATTCTTTAAAAGCTAGAAAACGGGTCTGCTTGATTCAGCTCCATCAATGACAAGCACCAGATGTCTTAGTCCTGAGTTGAGAAATGAATGACACTAGGAAACAGATTTGATGTGGAATGTATTTCTCAGCTCCGTTCAGAGGCACTGAGTTTAAGGAACCTCAAGGTATGTTCATGATCTTCATGACAGGCCCCTTTCAGATGATGATGATGACCTAATCATGACCCTCTATGCTTGTGGTTAATACTGGGAATTGTATAAATCCTAAGACACAATAGAAATTGGGTACTCCTCCTGGCTGCCTGTTTTCAAATTGTAATTATTGGAACATCCTGGATATTATGTGTACTGATTAATATTCATCATAAAATTTACCACATAAACTTTGGAAGTATATTTCTGTTTTGTAGCAGAAAATTCTAAGTGACCTAATTACATCTTTTTGACAATAGAATTTCATTAAAAATGTCATTCAGGGGCCAATGAAATATGCTATGATATACACATAGCAACATGCCTTTAACTTCGTTGTTTATTTTTTCAATTCTTCTAACTTCAAAACCTCCCTGGATTCTACTTTGTTGAAATGTAAGGAAATGTTTCCTATTTCTTCTGGATCTTTATGCAATTGTATCAACTACACCTTTCCCGATTGCTTCCTCCTCCTGAATTTATACATTTGTTAGGAACTAGTTTTTTTTTTTGCTTATACTAATTCATTATTCTTACTGCCCCTTTTAAAATCAATGTTACACTTACCCAAGCAGAAATTCACAAAATTGGTTGATGCCCAATATATTGATGTATTCTTTCATTTTACTGAATGTTCAAGGTACACTGGCAATTTGCTCTGGCTAATTCTCGGGACTAATAATATGTGTCACAGACTTAAAAAGGTTCTTTGTCATAAAATCATTTGAACTTTTATGGACATAGAACTCTAATAATGACATATATCCTAAAGATTACTAGACGTGACCTGGATGGTGAATTTGGAGCTTTGGATGGATTTGCATTATATGTACTGAGATATAAATGGCAAAGCCACAACTGATATCTAAAATATTTTTGCTGTATTTACAGTTATTTGTTCTTTTCATTTTTTTTTTCATGGCTCCTGGGCTTCCCCATCAGTGTTTCTTTCACTGCATTGTGCTAGTCATTTCCAACTGCATTAAACACAAAGATGTGTAAGGCTTTTTCTTAGCAGGTGGACCTCTGCTGATAGAGCAAGTCTGGTCACAGCAAGCTGTCTTCTGACTGCTTTGAAATTGTCAACACAAATGTCTGTCTTGCTGCTGTATTCTAATAGTAGTGTTTTGCCATTTCTGATATCTCTGGCTGAGTAAGAGATTGTGTAGATAGCTTCAAATATTGCTCTGTCAAAAGTGTGGGAAACTGATGCTCAATCTGCACTGTATCAGAAAATACAAAAGAAGTGTGTTCATTTGTCAGTGATCTCAATCACCATGCTTGAAAAATTATGCCAACATCTTGATTCAAACCATTACCTTTTCAAAAAATAAATGATTTTATTTGTTCTTGAAAGTTTGGTGGAAATCATTTAAAACCCAATATAGTGGCTAAAACAAATAGGATGTCTAGTCCCAGACTTTTACTAAAATCAAAGTTCCCTACATGTAGGTTCTATTTTAAGCACCTGGTTAGTTATCTCTGGTATGTTAATAATCTCAAATAACAGTGTGAAATCATGTGTAGTCCTGTTTCATTTACTGATTTAGTAACTATATTTAGGATTGGCACTCCCAAGAAAGGAAACAAAATAAAAAACTCAAAGATATGCAGAAATTTTTGTCTTCATCTGTGTGTAATTCAGTTGTATATGTCCCATTTAGAACTTGAGACATAAACTTTAGTGCCCACTAAATAAAATAAAACTAACCCACTACACACTGCATTTACACATGCATTTGAATTTCTTCAAGAAGCCAGAAGAGGGCAGAAGATGCTGTGTATAAGAGCATATTTGCATAAAATATGTTTCTTTGAATTGAAATCAAAAGTAACCACATTTCCGACAAAGAGATGAATTATGTATGTGTGTGAGAGTGTTAGTTTTTGAATGTGAGTGTGTACAAGCACAGGGTATCAAATCCAAAGCCACACATACCATTAGCAAGCCTTCCTCCACTGACCTCACCACCAGCTGTCATCCTAATTTTAATAGTTTATAGCCCAGTGTGAATGGGGAACCTTGTATAATGGGACAACTTGATTTTCATACCACTCAAACAATTCTCAAGACTTCCTTTTCTCTAATATTTGATGAAAAACACTTGACAAAAACAAGAAGCATTGATATTTATTCAGATATGACATGTATTGTTTATTACTAACCTTTTATAAATTGTATAGGCAAGACCCTGGAAAGATGACTCAGCCATCAAGAATGAATGATCTCAGAGGGCTGAGATCACCCCACTCCCACTAGTTGTCTGGTGGCTCACAAGGGGATCCTGCACCTTTATCCTCTATAGGTTTCTGGATTCGTTGTACATGCCCCCCCACACACACACTCATGCATATTCACATATTTTAAAATAATAAAAATAAATCTTTAAAAAATTATATTCAGGTAAGATTCGTGCTAGGCCCATTTTACAGTTGGCCGAACTGAGCTTCAAGAGGTTAATTCACAGAATATATTAAGGTGTATGAAAATCCCACCTTCCACTTAAGCAGCATTGTAATGGATGATCAGTCTGATGCTGCCAGTTAAAATGACATAATATTTGTAGGACCATTTTGCCTGGCATGAGTCTTTAATAACATTACTTTGATAAGTAAATAAAATGAACAAAGGCAGCTATCTATAGTCATAACGGAGTCTGCTTTGGGAAGCTGAGATGAAGTTTTTCTGGAAAGTCCTTTTCTTTCTATAGGTCTGGGTTTCTAGGGTGCAGCTCTATGCTAAACAGCACCACTGTATGCCATGCTCTTTTGTGTTTCATTGAATCACAGTGACTCCCAGGTACTGCCAGTTTGCCTAGACCCAATGTCACAAATGATCTGGAAACAAAACTAATTGAATAGGGCTGGAAGAGAAGAAGAGACGGGTGAGTTTCTTGCTATGGCTGGTTAGCTGTGTGAACAGGGAAAGGCTGTCCCTAAAAGAATAAGATATATGTATCACAGAACATGTTCTTAGGACTTATGAAAAGAGAAGTTTGTTTGTAGAACCTGGTGCGAAGAACCATTCATCTGCCTCCACGTGCCTGTAATTAGATCCATCCTGAAGTGGCTATAACAAGTTGAAAATTAAGAACCAAAGTTGTTTATAGGGGCTAAAGAGATTGCTCAGTGGTTACGAGCATCTTCCAAAGGATCCAGGTTTAATTCCTGGATGTCACAATTGTCTGTAAACCAAGTTCTGATGTATCTGACATCCTCATACAAATGCTCATTTTAAAAAGTTATTTATAAAAACTTGACAAATTAGACCCTGTGACTATATTTTGTATGTTACACACACCCAGTCACTTTCAGGCAAAGCATTAGAGTCCCAGGAGTAGACAGAAGAACAAATAGCCTTTGTGTTAGGCTCTGCTTGTTACATTTCTTGTAGGTTTTCACAGGAATCCCTGTTCATTACAGATGGAGAAAGCTCAGACAGGGCAAATAAGGCATTCCATTTATGTAAGTATAGTGGGATTTCTTACTAAAGCCTGAGTGGTATCAGTCAGTCCACAGCAGCAAAGGTGACAGGTCCACAAAACGGCATCACTGCAGTTCATTATACAACTTGCAAAAATCTATATTACAGAGGAGCATCTTCCTTCCTCCCTGGCAATTGTTTATGGCTTAACTCAGTTCTAGGAGCCTCATGAGCACTGTAACCATGAAGGAATGTTTCAATCTGGAGGGAACAGCTACACAGCAGGCGCAAGGCAATGGCTTGCTAACTGACGGATAAAGCAATCACTATATTCCTAAAGACAAAGTGGACAATGAAGCAAGAGAGAACTGAAAGAAGAAAGTATAAAGAGAGGGAAGTAAAATACAAGAGAAAGCCAAAACAGCCAACCCCTGTAAAATATAAAACTCATCACTCAGACAGGAATGTGGGAGTGTTTCTGTGTATGCCTATGTTCCTCATCTCTAAAATGGGAATTGTACCGCACCTGTCCTTCAGAGTCCCTGAAAGTGTTCTATGCGAAGATACACACACACACACACACACACACACACACACACACACACACACACACACACACAATTATATTAGAAAACCTAGAATCACTCCTGGCACACAGCAAGTAGTTGATGAATGGTAGTGATTATTATGATTATTAGCTTCTAGTTCCTATAACCTTTAATAATAGTCCAAACTCTGTAGAAATCTATTTCTCCTTGCACCACAAAAGAAAAACCAAGTCATTTTGCTGAACTGTAAATGCACAAAATTAAGTGACCAGGCATGTGAATTAGCATAAGCAATATCTCTCCACAAAATCAGCACTCAATATCTCTCAGCACATAATCTTTACCATCAAATGAATGAGCTACCTAAAATAAGCACATTAGTTAGCTACAAGAGACAAGCCACCTTAATATCTACAATGAGCTACAAATCACCCAAGAACTATAACATATGTTTTTAGAGGAAACTAGCAGAATAAAGAAAATCTGACTTCAGCGGTGTAAGTATGAAGCTGCAATGAGCTCCTATTGAATGTCTAGGAAAACCTCTTCTTAGTAGCTCTGCTGAAGAAGATAGTGAAGAAAATTTCCCTCTTACTGGAAATGCATGTAGGCAACACAACCCTTTAGAGTTTATTTCATATGTAAATGCATCTAGCATATTTTATATGTCAGATTTTCAAGTATTCTACCCATCTTAATAAATAGCAAAACTATGAATTAATATGTTTCAGAACCAAAATATTGCTGTTCTATGCTGAGGACCACTGCTCACCCATCCCAAAGGCCATGTTAGAATATTTTTAATTACCCAAATTTGGAGCAAGCAAAAGAGACTTAGAAGTTACTGTTTTCTAAGTTATTAAATGACCTATCCAAAATACAGATTTAAGCTTGTGGCAAAATTGGACAAAGTATATATATTTACTATAAATTCTCAGACTCATTAAGTATTGTGGTGGCACACACCTTTAATCCCAGCACTCGGGAGACAGAGGCAAGCAGATCTCTGTGATTTCAAAGTAAACCTGGTATGCAGAGTGAATTCCAGGACAGATAAGAGTTACACAGAGAAACCCTGCCTCAAAAAATAAAAAATAAAAAGTAAAAAAAAAAAAAAAAAAAGGAGTAATAATAAAGCCACGTAAATATAAAAAGCTCAGAGAGAATCTGGTTACTGTATGCTATTGTGTTGTCTCTACATTGTTTAACTGCTGAGAAAATAACAATAACTGTTAAAGCAAATACTGCTGGATTAATTCAATTTATATATTTTAAAAATGCTTTGACTCAAAAATTTAAGTTCAAGGACAAGTTACTGGGGAAAAGGATTTCTATTTTTGTTTCCACAAAAAATAAAAAGCTGTGGATTCCTTTCAAATATTGTTTATAAATGTTTGTTTTCATTTAAGTGGGCTTGGTTTTAAATGGTTAATGACAACAACCAATCTCCTTTTAAAGGTAAAAAGGGGATTATGGTATAGATATGAATACTTTGTTTTGGAACAGATTTTCATTTATTGATACAAATTTAAGGTCAATTTTGTGATGTGTATATTCTCCTTTTGTTTAGTTATTGTGTTTATATAGCCCATTTAGAAATGTAATGTATAATGTTGTACAGATTATAGATAATTACCTATGATAGACAAATCTTAGAGTTTAGTTAGGTTTTTCAAGATACACAGAGATGTATTTAAGATCCCACTTCTGACACCAGATATTGCGGTTAAATAAGGATCAGGATAAACAAATAGGCCGAATAGATGTTTATTCAGGGAGAAATAACTTACAACCTAGACAGATGAACACCAGGAAATTCAACCCGATCCTCTCCTGTCCCAGTCACGCCAGCAAGAGAGCTTTTCCTGGCTCTCTCTCCAAACTCCTTCCACAGGTCACTTCCGCCCATGGCTCCACCCCCAATGGGTGTGGTCAGTGCCACAGAAGGGCTATCTCACTACAAAGTATTGTTTCACTTCATCACCTTTTATCTCTGCCCACTAGGGCCTATGGATTATGGCATCTTGATTGCTTGGATATCAAGGTGTGGTCATATCTTACTTCATTACAAGCCAGTCCAGTGTCCTTTCTTTATCTCCCATACATCAGTTCAAATATTTTACCTCAATGCATAGCCTCTGCCTCCATAAATCATTCAATGAATAGTCATGATTATTTAATATATTGTTCAAGGGCCTACATTACATCTCCTGATCAACTTTTTCTCTATGAACTTGTTCTTCCAGGTAGCCTGCACTACAAGAAATTTTTTCATACTTTAGACCTGTTGCACTAGAGTCTCCTCACCTGTAATTTTCTCTTTCTGCCTGATTTACTTCTGTCCTTTAGCTCACGTACTCACCTCCAATACCACAAATCTCTGTGACCTTAAGTTTTTCCTTGAATTGAAGTCTCCCTTATGTATCTCCATACTTTTTGTGTACCACAATTGCACCTGAATGGAAAACCTCTGCAAATATTCTTCTCTTCCTTTGAAATTGTTAGCTCCTTGAAGGTAGAAACCAACATATTCATCATTATATTCTCAGTGCCCTAAATAAATCCTGACATAGTGTACATTCAGTAGCTCTTTTATATCTAATTCTTGCATTCTAACTCCAAGGTCTAAGATATTCTGGTACTTCAGCTTACTTCCCTACCATTTAATTACCTACTATTGGTTTTGCATGGATTAGCCACAGCTCACCAATTATATGATAAGCAACCATAGGACAGATATTGCATTATTTCTTCTTATGTCCTCCAGGGCAAAGGTAATAATAGGCAGCAATATATTGCTAGAGGAGTTTATAAAAATATAGGTATGTTTAATACAAGGAATATTTTCTTATCATAGATTCTCAATAATCTAGCATCTATAATCTACCAAACATTCATACATGAATGAACATGTAAATTCATATTAATGTGTACATGCACACACACACACACACACACAGAGAGAGAGAGAGAGAGAGAGAGAGAGAGAGAGAGAGAAAGGGGGGCTTTGTTTTAATGGGGTTTGAGGATGTGAGTGTTCCCACCCTCAAATTACACCAAGGTTTTTATTATTGTTATATCTCTTTTTAGTCTGTTGTGTTTTTCTAACAGTTGGTCATGGTCCATGAGAGAAGAGTAACATGCATTTATTTACAGTGTTCAATGACACAATTAAAATGAAAAAAATGTACTGGGTATTGGTGGCTCACGCCTTTAATCCCAGCATTCAGGAGGCAGAGGCAGAAGGGTCTCTGTGAGTTTGAGACCAGCCCTGTCTACAGAGCTAGTTCCAGGACAGGGTCCAAAGCAATACAGAGAAATCCTGTCTCTTAAAAACATATCAAAACAAACAAACAAACAAAGAAAAAAAAAAAACAAAGAAAAGTTTAGGTTCCTCACATTGAGTAAAGATGAGTATGGCTATGGAAACTATTAATCTGTTAGTACATAGTAATCCATAAACACATTTTTCTAACTACGAATTACCATCAGAAAAGCATTTGAAACAGCTAGGAACCAACACATTGCTAACACTTTAGCTGAAGATGTTCTTCCTTCTTTCCCTCCTCTGTTTTCCTTTCCTTCTGGGCATCAATGGCCAGATTTGGTTTCTAGATTTAAACATCCTGTTTGCTCATCAAACAGCTGTGGTGATTTGTAAGTACAGTGATTCAGTGGATGTGTATGTTGGATGACTGAGGATTCAGGACCAAAATTTCTCAACACCTCCTGTATAAAGACACTCAGGTATCTCTAACCTCCATGCTTAATCCTTTAGTCTTCAGCTCCAAACAGTCTCCTTAATCAGCATACATGTTTTGGAGGAGGTAAACTTAGAGAGGATCAATCCCTAAATAAGAACTACTTCCCAGACTTACTGGTTATCTTGAATGGCACTTACTGACAGAAATGATGTCAAGTGGTTCCTCATTAACAATTATTTGAGGTGCTTCAAAATAAACTGAGTTGCCCAAATGAAAACTGGGACAGCAAAAGCATTCTGATGTAATGTTTCGCTCAATCACTGGAAAACTTTGAGGTACCAGCTTGCATTTACTGCTGGCTCTCTGCCTCCTGCTTAAAGAAAGTCTTTCTATAATAGGAGGCCTTATAAGGTAAAGTATAAGAAATTTATATTCTGTGGCCTCATAATAATCATATTATGAATATATTAAAACATTGTTGTATGAATCTATAAGAAAAAAAGACAGTTCAGTGTCTTTTAGTTCATTTAGTTGCTTATAGGGCATTTAGAAGTAAATGCTCATATATGCAGGTTATGCAGTTGAGTTCTGTTTTACCAAAAGAGGGCTTGACTGATCACACTGGTCAAAGGCCTGGATGTAGAACTGAATTTCATGCAAATTTTAAGGCTACTTTTATACAAATTGTCTTTATTCATGAAGTATGAAAATTTAAACTTTATTCCATATAAAAATAGGTTGCCTCAATGATTCTAGGACTATGTTGATACTTCAAAGAATAACTAGATAATTATTAAAAGGTTATAGATACATGATGTAAAAGAACACCAGAAGGCAATACATTTATCATCTTCCCATTTTGTTGCCTCAACTACAAGCTGACTGCTTAGTCCTCAGTTTCTGATGAAGCTGTCTAGTTGGCAGTGGTTTTCAAAAGCTTAGTTGCTGTCTTAGGCACCTTTCTATTACTATGTAGAGACATTATGACCAGGGTAACTTGTAAAAGAAAAAGTTTATTGGAGTTTGACTAAAGTTTTAAAGGAAGAATTCATGATTTTCATGGCAGGGAATATGGCAACAAGCAGGCAGACATGACGATGAACTGGTAGTTAAGAACTTATTTCTGATACACATGCATGGAGTGAAAGATAAAGGGGGGTTACTAGGAATGGCATGAGATTTTGAAATCTCACATCCTGCCCCAGTGACTTCTCCTCCAAAAAAGGACACATCTCCTAACCCTTCCCAAATATTTTCACCAATTGAGAACAAAGCATTCAAATATAGGAGTTTATAGGGACCATTCTTATTCAAACCATTATAGTTGCAGTTGAACTTTATGTAAAAATGATGGTGTAGAGATAATAATTGATAATCTAGTGTCATACAGAATGGGAGATATTTCCTTCCTAATAATTCACTCAATCAACTCTCATAACATCCCACAATTATAGATACTGCAGTACAAACTATTCAACAATGAAATCAAATCTGGTTCAAAGAATAGAAGAGTTTTAAAAACCTACAAAATCAGGATCATCTATCAGCAATCGAATCCATTGCTGTTGTTGGCATATGTGAATTATATAATAATGTATAAATCAGTTATTGTACCAGTAACTAGAGTTGGCTGTTTGCTTTCTACCAAATTCTCACTTAAATTTCTATATCATGCACAAAAACAAGCAGAGCATCTATCTATCTATCTATATCTATATCTATATCTATATATGTTATCTATCTATTGTTTTCTTGAGACAGGGTCTCATTTTGTAGTCCTGGATGTTGTGAAACTCACCATGTAGAACAGGCTGACTCTGCCTACTGAGAAAGAGGATTAATGATCTGAGCCAAATACATCTGATTTGGAACATTTAATTAGATTTCACTTTGCAAAATAAACACATGAACATACTTAAACAAATTCTTAAGAAATTTAACATGACAAAACAGAAGTCTAATTCATTCATTGGGTCTCATGTTGCTATATAGGCCACAAACTAAGAAGACATTTTTGATTATATATCAGATTTGAACAAGGTACTAAGACACCTTAGCTCATATAAATATTTGGTTTTGTATTGATCTTTTTTATCTGTGTCAGACAGTAATTCCAAATTTACAAAAGCTTAATATTCAAATAGTCATTTTTCATTCCTATATGGTGCGTCAGCAGTAGAATCCCTGGGTATGGGTTCAAGACTGCTTTCACTGACTTTCATTCAGGAGACATCTCAGGAATCACAAAAGCCACTCCAAAGCTCCTGATTTCTCATGGTCACAACAAGATGGTGAGCCATGCAACAAAAGGACATGTAAAGACCATCCATCAGAATGTTCATATTCAGTGCCCAAATAAACCAATATGGAGAAGTCTATGGTTAGAAAGGTGAGGAGCTGATTTCAAGAGGTATGAAGTAAGGTTGCTACACACTGCCATTGTGCTGCTGCTCTTTGGGAAAACAAATAATCAATAATCTAAGGAGGTGATCTGAGGAAGGCCTGATTCTTCATTTGAGTGACATTCCAGATTGATCTCAAGTACCAAACATATCAGATTGATTTATTATCCTGTTCAAAGTATAGCTGAAAATGGAGACAAGGAGTGAGCAATAGTGACCTTAAAAGTTGAAGTCCAATCCAATTGGGACACTCAGCTCACCTCCCTTTATTAAAACTGAAGACAGGAGAACCTTTTAGATTAATGAATAAAATGGAGCTACAGGAAAGAAAGCGTGCTGTTTCATTTCTTGATGTAATGTCCATTCAGCCATATATTTGTAAAAATACTCACACATATAGTTATACTATACTAAATATAACACTTGATGAGGAAGAAGTTTAAGTCTATAATGTCCAAATAAACGATCCTGCACTTAAAGTTTCATATGGAGTCTATGGTGCTTTGGGAAAGTAGGAGAAAGCTTAGTAAGTAAAGACTAGTGAGAAATTAAACCATGGGGGAGAAGAATACCCTTGACGGGGTTACTACTATACCAGTGTCTTCTTATTTCTCTCTTTCCCTTGTGGTTGCCATGAACTGAGCAAAATTTTTTTTCTGGCATGCTATCTCACCATGATGTGCCGACTGCTCACAGTCATAAAACCAATAGAATTAATCAAGCATGTATTGAAAACTGAAATCAAGAGCCCCAAACAAGCCTTTCTCTCTTTTATAAGTTGTTCTTTCAGTTGTTTTTTTTTTTTTTTTTTTTTTTTTCAGTGATCACAACTGAATGCCACAATGAGGTAAGGAAGAAAATATTAAAGAAGCAATCTGTTTTCCAACCATTTGATTTAGAAGCTACCTAGAGTTTCTGAAATCTAGGGCTTTACCTTTCCTGAATTGTCTTCCCTGCTAAACTTAGTGGCATTTAGACCAGAGAACTATGACAAAGACGTTTCAGACATTAACTATAAGAATCAGAACTAACTTTGCCTTATACTTCACAAACACTGAACCAACAGCTAAGGAGCCTGCATGTGGACAACGTATGCCCTTTAAATATGTGCAAGAGATCTATACTTGTAGGTCTACTTGTAGGACTTGTAGCAGTAGAAATGAACTCTCTCCCTGACACTTTGGCAGGCTTCTAGGAATGGGTTCCTCGTACTGGATTGCATTACTAAGCCTTAAGATACAGAGAGGAGCTTAGTCCTATCTTAACTTGATATGTCATTGATGAAACTCACTGGTGGTCTCCCCTTTCTGAACAGAAATAGAGGAGAATGGATTCTAGGAGGGGAAAGGGGAAAAATACTGTTTACTTTATTATGCAAAATGTCTGAGTAAGGAATATGACTTTAGCATAATACAAAAAAAGTAGGATAAAATGTTTTATCTTCAGCACGGTGGCTGTGGCTTAATCTACTGTTACTGAAGCCAACAGTTGTGACTCCACAGTTATTGACCTGCTCTTCTGGCAGAGACCAGGCTGCCCATGACACAGACTGGTGAGAATTTTGTCCCCATGGCTACTGACTCTGCAGATGGCAGTAAAGATACCTTTAACTAAATCTCTATTGTTCTATTTATGAATAAGACTGGAAATTCAAAGGCTGGGGTGAAACCTGCTAGCTCAAAAAGGTTAAGTGGGAACTATCTAACCTTCTCTCCTTGCTATTGTTTCACAAAAGCCCATCCTTCTTTTGTGCACCTCCCCATAAATTTACTCCATGCAAAATCCCTTCTATTTCCAGGACATTTCTTCCAGATGCCCTTTGATGTTCTATGATTACGTTCTGTCAAATAGTTGCTAACTCAGCTCCTGACCCAAGATTAATTTTATGTAATTAATGAAAATGTTAACTCAGGTTTCATAATGTAATCAAATATTCTCCAGTATTTCCTGCTTTTTGTCTAAATAGAAGGGAAAGGATTCTAACTTTAACATAGCAAAATTATATACAATAGGAAAAATTATCAGGTATTGTCTAAATAAAAAAGGAAGGTTGTAATGTTAACATAGTAAAATACACAATAATAATAATTATCAAGTAAAGATTACATTCACACTGTCCCTTCCATCTACCTTTTAAGACATGCAAAACATTTTTTAAATAAACAACTTAAGTTGTTATGTCTCCCAACATGATATACTTTATACTTCTTTTGTGAGTTTCTTTTATGAATTTTATTAAGAAAGAAAACTGTAGCTCTAACTATCTTGTCTTCAACTCCATCAGATACCTGAGAAGAATATTACCTGAGTAAATAGGAAGTGCACAGCAAAAATCTTTCAAAACCATAGAAATGTCAGAAGCAGGTGACTGCATGGACAGTCACCCAAGGTTCCCTTGCAAGAGTATCCATCTTCAGCCTATGGAACAAGAATATCTGACAAATTTTTCTGTAAACCAGCAGTTTTGAAGGACTGCTGTACCTACACTTGGCAAAGCAGTTGCCCTTCGAAATCCTCAATATGTCTGTTATGGTACACATATTTTAATCTTCCAAACTCTATAAAATTAAACACATCCATGTGCCAAATTTCATTTCCTTGAGTACCTTTTGGGTTGGTAATGGAGTTAGATTATGCAAAGAACAAGTAGAACATTTTCTTATAATTTCTTTGGCTTGGTGCTGAGTGATAGAAATATCTTTCTTCAATCTTTGTAATTGACATGGTATTTCTTATGAAATTCTGAGACTTCTTGCACATTTCCTATCAATAGCTGATCAATTTCATCATTACCTTGTACTAGAGAGCCTGGTAGAATTGTATGGTATGTGATATGTGTTATATAGACAGGATGATTTCTGTTTCTGATTACTTGTTGTAGTTGAATAAACAACAAAGTCAATTCTGAAATATCTGGAATAAGATCAGCAGTTTCAATATGTAAAATAACTCTGCATACTGGGACTCAATAACTATATTAAGAGGTCCTGGAAAAATCTAATAGTACCATGAGAGTAGCTTATAATTCTGTTTTCTGAATTGAATCTTAAGGACTTTGAGCCACTTTACTTAGTTTTCCTGACTTATATATAACCTGTCTTCCCCGATTTATTTGCATAAAAAGAATACACGGGGCTCTAAAAAGTGGTGTTCCTTTTATTTATATCCTATTTATATCCAAATAATTCTTTTTGGGGATATGTTTTGTTAATCTCTCTCAAGAAATTACTATATGCTCTTTGCCACTGTTCTTTTTCTGTCCATAATGGGGCAATTGCAGCTTTAGTAAAATGTATTACAACTTATGTTCAGTCTATTTCTGATAATTGATAAAATCTCAATTTTCCTTTCAGAATCAATTCAGAAACATTTTAAATATAGGCTTTTAATTTTTTACCTTTTGTGTGCTAAAAATGTCCATTCTAAGATATTATTTTCTGTCTACATAAGAATCCCTGTGGGAGAACAGGTAGAAGGTAAATAACCAGAATATATAGATGCTCTGAATCTAAGTGATCCACATGTGCATCCTGTAATTTCTTTTCTATCAATTCTCTCTTAGCCTGATAGTTTTCTTGCACTGTTTACTGGACTTTTCATCTTTTTAACGTTTGAAATAAATTACTTAGTTCTTAAGTTGTCATTCCAGTTCTGGGATGGAGCTAGTTAATATCTCCAAGCAATTTCTGAAACACAGTAAGAAATAGTAATTGACCTCTTCTGACTTGTATTTTCTATGGTTGAATTTTCTGTAAACATTTCTTATATCCTACATAATAAATTATATCCTCTGTGTTCTATTCAAGAGCAATTTGTAATCTGCAATGAAGTAAAATTCTCTTTATTTCATCAAACATATTTTCTAAAATATGTGTGCGGTGGGATGTTGGGGGGGATGCCTTTAATCCCAGCACTCTGGAGGCAGAGGCAGGCAGAAGTCTGTGAGTTCGAGGCCAGACTGGTCCTCATAGTGAGCTCCAGAACAGGCTCCAAAACAATACAAAGAAACCCTTTCTCGAAAAAACTAACTAACTAACTAACTAAATAAATAAATAAATAAATAAATAAATAAATAAAATATCTGTGTGTTAATCAGCCAATAAGATGTTCATAAAATGTTATAGACTAAAGAAACTTTATGAATTAGTCAGTGTTGCAGGTTACCCTGCTCAGAAACCCATTGACGGAGGGGGTGAGAAGATGCAGCACCAAGAGTGTGCTGAAGACTCCCTTTATTAAGGAAGTTAGACCTGCCTTTATACCCACTCCCAAGGTCCTATTGGCTCAGCAGCTGACTCTGCTGTATGATCTTTTCTCATGGTATCTCTGGATCTGGTGTCTCTGTATCAGTGAATCTGGCCATTGAAGCAGGCTTATCAGCTTGGCTCAGGGAGGAAGTGCCTGCTGTACAGGCGAGCTGGCCTGGACACCAGGGACAGGGCAACTGTATCTTGGGTAGGCTGGCCCAAGTTTCAGATGGTGTTCCTTCCACCCAGGCATGCTTCCCAGAGATGTCATCTTTCCAGGGCTAATAGTCGATGATGGGTAAGGACTTGCAAGACAGGTCAACTTTAAACAGGCATAGTCCATCATCCTGAATGCTCTTTTAGGCGGGTACAAGGCCAAAACTAGAACTTCATCTCTCTTTAAGCTGCATTAGAAAAAAAAAAACAAAACAAACAAACAGACAAAAAACAACAACAACAAAAAGAGTGGATAAGTGTTCCAAAATGCACATTCCCCAAACATTCAAAGCTGCTATATAGCATAGAAAAAAATGTGTGATCATCAAATGTAGGTCTTTGCTGTCTTTGCAAACTAGCATACTTGCCCTAACTGAGAAGCTGATCTTGGGAAATGTCCACACAACTAGCCCTACTTTGTTGGTCCTAGCTTCCTTTATCTACTATATTTTCAATTATAACTGAAGATCATTGTTGTAGCTAACTCTTTCCAGCATTATTGAATAATTCTGTTCCTACTTACTCAGGAATTTAACATCTGCTTTACAAAGGATGAATTCATACCATATGAAAGAACTGCTTCCTTAAATTTCTTCAAGTCTCTCATCTCTAACTTCTGCATAGACCTGGGGGTGCATATTATCTAGTGGCCATTCTTGTATGGCAACTGGATAAACTAAAGTTTGTTTTCTAATAATCTTGGGAGAGTCCTTTTCAGTTTTGTAAAGCAATGCAAAGCAGATTCTGCTTTAAATTCATCTTCTGTATCTGAGTGTTTTTATTATTTTCATTACTAGATATTTCTAAGTTTGCATATTACCAATAATAAGTCTTTTTAAGACTTATATCTTGGAAGTCAAATATTTCTTATTTTCAGTAGTAAACCTATTAAAGGCTTCTATCTTATTGATTAAAGAAACTAGTACCTGGCCAACAGCATTATATCAAATACAGCATCTCTCTGTGTATTATTTGGGGCTGGGGCCACGGTGGAACCAGGCAGCAGGGGAAAAACCTTACTCCTAACATATGGTGCTACAACATGGCTAATAAGAACTTCCACTTAAAATTTAACAAAAGCTTAAAACAGGGTTTTAGAAACAAAAGAACAAAGACAAGCAAGGCATCTTACTAACAGCATTTTTTCTGGGTTGGACTCTGTTTTGCTTGAGACAAGAAAAGATTTACATGGCTCCTTTAAGGGAGATTTCCTGACACAAATAAGTGGCCAAAAAACCTCAAGGCCTTTAAAGAGCTCTGCTAGCAACTGAATGGTGTGTATGAGAGCTGGCAATGGCAGTGACCACATCTCCAAGTGGGCAACATGCTGCTGGATGGCAGCACAGACCAAGGTAGTAAGCACAGCTCTCAGTTCTGGTGGTAAAGGTGCCTGCCACCATCTTGGATAGATCTTGGCTAATACAGCTATGGCTTTCATTTTAGCAATATTGTTGTTTACCAGATAAAAGACTCGTGGCCAGAAAAGATAAAGATTTACAGTAGAGGCAGATTCACATTAAGAAAAAGTGATAAAGGTTTACAGTATGCTCTAAATACATGTTGGCTTGGGAGAGAAAAAGAATAAAATGGTTTTAAAAAGTGTGTGCTGTCACACACCTTTAATCTCAGCACTTGGGAGACAGAGGCAAACAAATCTCTGAGATTACAAAGTAAACCTGGTATGCAGAGTATACTCCAGGACAGATAAATGTTATACAGAAAAACCCTGTCTCAAAAAAATAAAAAAATAAATAAAAAATAAAATGAACAGAGTAATAAAAAAGCCACATAAATATGGAGAAAATATGGATATTGTACAGTATTATATTGTCTTTGTATCACTTGACTGCTCAGGAAATAACAACTGTTAAAACAAATGCTGCTGGAGTTATCCAACTTCTATATTTTGAAAATGTGTTGACTTCAAAATTTAAGTCTAAAGACAAGTTACTAGGGAAAAGGATCAAGCCAGAGCCCCTTAAACAGTGTTCAAGGTAACCCAACATTCAGAACAGTTGGGAAAAGACAGGCTTGCAGACTATAGCCAATATTTCTATGTCTTCTTAGGAACCCCCATGACAGTGCCCCCTACCATCAGGAAGCAGTTTGGAAAGAATGACACCCGAATCCCCAAATATTGTCTGTAAATGTTGTCATTTATATGGGGTTGGTTATAAATGGTTAATGATCACACCAATCTCTTTAAAGGTAAAAAGGGGATATAGATATAAATACTTTGTTTTGGAATGGATTTTCATTTATTGATACAATTTAAATTTAATTTTGTGATATGTGTATTTCTCCTCTTGTTTAGGTATTGTGCAGAAATGTAATATATAATTCAATACAGATTATAGATAGTACCTATGATAGTCAGATCTTATAGTTAAATTAGTTAAGATTTCTAGATATACAGACATGTATTTGAGATAAATATGCATTCTTCAAACCTTTCAAAGACCTACAGAATATGGCATTTAAAATAGTTTAGGATTTTTCTTTACAGTGAGATATAACTGCTCCTGGCAACACCACCTGCATCAGAAAAAAGGACAGACATTAAAGAAACACGTTATGGAATTTGCCTCCAATACGGCAAGTCTAGCCATTTGGGCAAGATAATGCTCTTGTCTGGACTCTTTGACTTTATGCTGTATAAACTGGACATGCAGGACCCACAGTAAAGTGACTGCTGATACAAGATGAAAACTACTACAGGGTTCCTGCTTCATGGAATAGTCTGCCAGACAGTCTGCAGGACACAGAGCAAAGTGACTGACAAACTGCCAACACAGGCAGACAGTTTAAAGATTCCTGCTTTGCTGAGGAGTCTGAAGATGAAATATTCCAGAAGAGTGTTGGGTGCCTGACCAGGGTAGTTGTCTTTGTCATTTCTAGAGTTTATATATTATTCTTCTGTGGTCTTTGATGGAGTTGAAAACAGATAGTTATGGTGATAATTTTCCTTAGTCAGAATTAAAGTTAAGGTATATATAAGACTTTAGACTCACGAAAACAGGATAGATGATGAATTATTTCCTTAAATCTTACTAAATATTAATGAACCAAATATTGTTAGCTGTGATTCTTACTTGATAAGTGTTATGTTATATATTTTGCTTTGTTAAGGTTAAAACCCTTCTTTTTATTTAGACAGAAATGAGGAGATGATAGGAGATGTCATTCTGTAAATATGTTTCTCATACTGGTTAATGAATAAAGCACTGTTGGCCAATAGGAAAGCAAGATAGGCAGGACTAGGAGACAAGGAGGATTCTAGGAAGTAGTAGGGATAAATCAATATGTTTCTCATACTGGTTAATGAATAAAGCACTGTTCCCCAAGAGGAAAACAAGAAAGGCAGAACTAGGAGACAAGGAGGATTTGAGGAAGTAATAGGGAGGAGTCAACATGGAGAGACTGGGGAGAGCAGACTCTCCAGTAAGATGAGACCACATGGAAATAATTAGATTAATAGAAATGGGTTAATAATTAAGACAGAGCTAGCCAATAAGAATCTAATACCTGGCCAACAGCATTATATCAAATACAGAGTCTCAGTGTGTTAATTGGGGCTGGCGCAGAGGTGGGACAGGACCTGTAGCGGGTGGAAAAACCTACTCCTTACATATGGCAGTGCAAGGTGACTAATAAGAACTTCCATTTGAAATTTAACAGAAGCTTAAAAAAGGGTTTCAGAAACCAAAAAACAAACAAAAAAAAAAAAAAAAAAAAAAAAAAAAAAAAAAAACAAAAAGCAAGGCTTCTTGGTAGCAGCTTCTCAATTAAACTCTACTTTGCTTGATTCAAGCAGAGATTTGCTGGGCTCCTTTAAGGGAGGTTTCCTGACTCAGCATAAGTGGCAAAAAACCACAAGGCTTTTGAAAAAGTTGTTAGCAACTTACTGGTGTGTATGAGAGCTGTCAATGGCAGTGACCATATCTCCAAGCCTGCAGCATGCTGCTGGATCGCAGAGTAGACCAAGACAGTGAACACAGCTCTCAGTGCTGGCAGTAAAATAGCTGCCACCATCTTGGATAAGACAAAAGCAGCTAACACAGCTATGACTTTCACTTTAACAATGTTGTTTTTTACTAGATAAAAGACTGTGGCCAGAAAAAGATAAAGCTTTAAAGTAAAGACAGATTCACATTTAAAAAAAAAAAAAACTAAATTTTATATTGGCTTGGGAAAGAAAATAAATAAAATGGTTTTGAAAATACAGGGAGGAGCTGGTTGTGGTGGCACATGCCTTTAATCCCAGCTAGGAAGACAGAGGCAAGCAGATCTCTGTGACTGCAAAGTAAACCTGGTATGCAGAGTAAATTCCAGAACAGATAAAAGTTACACAGAGAAACCCTGTCTCAAAAAAAGAAAAAATGAAATAGGAGAAGTAAAACAATAAAAAAGCCATATAAAGATGGGAAGCACAAAAAAATGTGGATACTATATGCTGGTCTGTTATCTTTGTATCATTTGACTGTTGAGGAAATAACAACTGTTAAAACAAATGCTGCTGGATTAATCCAATTTATATAATTTGAAAATGCTTTGACTTCAAAAATTAAATCTAAGGACAAGCTCTGTGGAAAAGTATTTTGATTTTTGTTTCCATAGAAAATGAAAAGCTATGGATTCCTTCCAGACTAATGTGGTTTGATCAAGCCAGGCCCCCTGAAACAGAGTTCCTAGTGATCCAACATTCAAAACAGCTTGAACAAGCCAGCCTTGCAGACTACAGCCAGAGTTTCTGCATCTTCTTAGGATCTCCATGACAGCGCCCCCTACCAGCAGGAAGCAGTTTGGAAAGAGCAAGGCAAAAATTTCCAAATTTTGATTATAAATGTTTGTTTTCATTTAAATAGGCTTGGTTTAAATGGTTAATGACCATAACCAATTTTTTAAAGGTAAAAAGAGGATTTTGATGTAGATATGAATACTTTGTTTGGAATGGATTTTCATTCAATTTCATAAAAATTTAAGGTCAATTTTGTGATATGTATATTTCTCCTACTGTTTAGGTATTGTGTTTATATAGCTCATTTAAAAATGTATAACAGCAGGTGGAAATTATAGGTAGTCCCGCATGGATAGGCAGGTCTCTCCCCTACAACCTCCCCCACAACCGGGACTCCCTGGGTTGGCCCCGATCCCCCTGCTCCTGTGTCCTGTCCCCATCGAGAGAACCCTTGGAGCTCTGATACACCCCCACCCATATCCACTGTGAGCCTGCCCCCCCTACCCTGTGCCCTACCCCGCCCACTGTCCTGCCTCTCTGGTTGAGCACTGGGACAGATTGGAGCCAACAGTCCACACTACTTCAGGAACTTCTCAGAGCAACTCTGAACAAAGGAGACTTGCCTATCCACGTGGGACCACATGAAGTTTCCACCTGCTTGGTCTCTGAACCCCATCCTCAATCATCTGCTGGAGTACTGGCCCCCTCATAGAGATCTGCCTATCTCTGAGGGTCCACTCTGAGTTCCCACTGGCAACATCCTTGACCCCCAAAGCAGGGCCTCTGCTAAAGAAAGAGGCCTCAGGTGGAGACTGTCAGGTCCCAGTGAGATCCATCTACCTGTGCAGAAACATCCCGAGTATCAGCCCAGCCTTTGTCCTCTTCTGCCAGGCATTGGCTAGAGTCCACACTACTTTGGGGAACTTCTCTGTGCAACTCTGAACATAGGAGACCTGCCTATCCACACAGGACTACCGGTAATTCCCACATGCTTGGTCTCTGACCCCCACCTCCAGTCCTCTGCTGGAGTCCTAGGCCCCTCCCAGAGACCTCCTATATCTGATGGACCACTCTGAGTTCCCCCAGGTATCTTCTACTGTATCCTTATCCCTGACACCATCCCTGGGTTCATGTCTGCGGAGAGACCGCCTATAGTGTTTGGACCACCCAGAGCTACAGATATTGAACCTCTGACTCACATAAGCCCACCGGAGAAGGACCATAGAGAGAGGGGAGAGCCCACCAACTCCTACTGGAAAAAGCTATGGGAAGAAGGCAATACAAGAAAACACCTAACAACAGAAAGACAAGTATGACACCACCACGATCTAGGGAATCTACACCAACTAGAACGGAATATAACAACAAAGCAGAGGAAGCAGAAGGGAACGATTTAAAAATTACCATCATAAAAATGATAGAGGCCTCAAAGAAGATGAGAAAAAATCCCTTAAGTAAATGGAAGAAAAAAACAAAAAAACAGTGGAAGAAATGAAAAAAATTATGTAAGGAAAGTAAAGAAACTACAGAAAGCCAAGAAAGAAACAAGCAGGTGAAGGAAATGGTTCAGGACTTGAAAACTGAAATAGAGAAAATAAAGGCAACAAAAACTGAAGGAATGCTGAAAATAGAAAAACTGGGCAAAAAAATCAGGAACTACAGATACAAGCTGAACCAAAAGAATTCAAGATGTAGAAAAGAGAAACTCAGGTGCAGAAGATAAACTAGAGAAAATAGATTCATTGACCAAAGAAAAAAATAAATCCAACAAATCCTTAACACAAAACATCCAGGAAATATGGGACACCATGAAAAGGCCAAACCTAATAGGCATAGAGGAAGGTGAGGAAGCCCACCGCAAAGGTGCTGAAAACATATTCAACAAAGTCATCGAGGAAAACATTCCATATCTGAAGAAGGACATGCCCATGAAAGTACAAGAAGCATACCGAACCCCAAATTGGCTGGACCAAAGAAAAAAGACCCCTCGACATATAATAATCAAAACACCTAGAATAAAGAATAAAGAAAGAATATTAAGAGCAGTGAAGGAAAAACGACAGGTAACATATAAAGGCAGAACTATCAAAATTACACCTGACTTCTACATGGAAAACCTCAAGGCCAGAAGGTCCAGGATACATGTTCTACAAGTATAAAGAGAACAGGGATGCCAGCCCAGGCTACTATACCCAGAAAAACTCTCAATAACTATAGATGGAGAAAACAAGATATTTAATGACAAAACCAGATTTTCCCAATACATATCTACAAATCCAGCCCTACAGAAAGTATTGGAAGGAAAACTCCAACCCAAGGAAGGTAACTGCGCCCAAAAGATGTAGGCAACAGATAATCCAACTACACCAGAATCCAAGGGTAAAGCAGTACAAATATATTCACAATACCACTGCCAACAACAAACCTAAAATAAACAAGCATCAACAATCAATGGTCCTTACCCTCAACAGTAATGGTCTTAACTCACCTATATAAAGACATAGGCTAACAGACTGGATGCAAAGACAGAATCCATACTTCTGCTGCGTACAAGAAACACATCTAAGCTTCAAAAATAGACATTTCCACAGGGTAAGGAGTTGGGAAAAGATCTTCCAATCAAATGGAACCAAGAACAAGCAGGCATGGCTATCCTAATATCTAACTAGTTAGACTTCAAACCAAAATTAATCAAAAGACGGTCATTTCGTATTCATTGCAGGAGAAATCCATCAACACAAAGTCTAAGTTCTGAATATCTATGCCCCTAATACAAAGGCATGCACATTCATAAATGAAATGCTACTAAAACTCAAAGATCATATAAAACCTCACACACTTATAGTGGGAGACTTCAATATACATCTCTCAACACTAGACAGGACCACAAATCAGAAACTCAACAAAGAAACAAAAGAACTAAAAGAAGTTATGTCTCAACTGAGTTTAACAGACATCTATAGAACATTCCATCCAAACAGAAAAGAATATAACTTCTCTGCTCCACATGGAACCTTCTCTAAAATCGACCACATACTAGGTGGCATAACAAACCTTAACAGATACAAGAGAATAGGAATAGTCCCCTGTACCTTGTCAGACCACCATGCTTTAAAATTAAAATTCAATACAACACAAAAAGCAGAAAACCTACAAACTCATGGAAATTGAGCAATGTGCAATTGCACCACGCCTGGGTCAAAGAAGAAATAAAGAAAGAAATTAAGGATTTTTCTAATATTCAGTGAGAATTAGGACACAATATACCTGAACTTATGTGACCCATTGAAAGCAGTGCTATGAGGGAAGTTCATTGCACAAAGTGCACATGTGAAGAAAACAGAGGATAATCACATAAATGAATTAACAGCCCAACTGAAAGCTTTATAACAGAGAGAAGCAAACTCACACTGTAGGAGTAGATGCCAGGAAATAATCAATTTGAGGGCTGAAATCAACAAAATAGAAATCAGAAAAATAATACAAAAAAATCAGTGTAACAAAGAGTTGATTTTTGAGAAAATCAACAAGATAGATAAACCTTTATCCAAATTAATGAAAAAGCAGAGAGAGAACATGCAAATTAACAAAATCAGAAACGAAAAGGGGAACATAACAACAGAAACAGAGGAAATCCAGACAATTTTCAGGGCATACTTTGAAAACCTGTATTCCACAAAAATTGAAAATTCAAAGGAAATGAACAAATTTCTGTATAACTATCACTTACCAAAATGAAATCAACAACAGACAACAATAGACCTATAACCCACAATGAAATAGAAGCAGTCATCAAAAGCCTTCCAACCAAAAAAAGTCCAGGGCCAGATGGATTCAGTGCAAAATTCTACCAGACATTAAACGAAGAACTAATACCAATACTTCTCAAACTGTTCCACAAAGTAGAAACAGAATGTTCATTGCCAAACTCTTTTTATGAGGCCACAATAACCTTGGTACTCAAGCCTCACAAAGACAACAAAGAAAGAAAACTACAGAACAATATCCTTGAAGAATATCAATGCAAAAATACTCAATAAAATACTGGCAAACCTAATTCAACAATATATCAGAGAAATCATCCACCATGACCAAGTAGGCTTCCTCCCTGGATTGAAAGGTTGGTTTAAAATAAGAAAATCTATCCACATGATCTACCATATAAACAAACTGAAAAAGAAAACCATATGATTATCTCCATAGATGCAGAAAAAGCCTTTAACAAAATTCAACACCCTTTCATTATAAAGGTGTTGGAGAGATCAGGGCTAACAGGAGCATATCTAAACATAATAAGAACAATATACAGTAAACAAACTGCCAACATCAAACTGAATAGGGAGAAACTTAAGCCAATTCCTTTAAAATCAGGAACAAAACAAGGCTGCCCTCTGTCTCCATATCTCTTCAATATCATACTGGAAGTTATAGCTAAAGCTATAAGACAACAAAAGGAGATCAAGGGGATACAAATTGGAAAGGAAGAAGTCAAAGTGTCTCAATTTGCAAATGATATTATAGTTTACATAAGCAATACAATAAACTCTACCAGGGAACTCCTACATCTGGTAAACACCTTAGCAAACTAGCAGAATACAAGATAAACTCAAAAAAATCAGTAGCCCTACTCTTTTCAGATGACAAAGACACAGAAAAAGAAATCAGAGAAACATCACCCTTTACAATAGCCACAAGCAACATAAAGTATCTTGGTGTAACACTTACCAAACAAGTAAAAGACCTATATAATAAGATCTTTGTGGCTCTAAAGAAAGAAATTAAAGAAGATACCAGAAAATGGAAAGATCTCCCATGTTCTTGGATAGGTAGGATAAACATAGTAAAAACAGCAATCTTGCCAAAAGCAATCTACAGGTTCAATGCAATCCCCATTAAAATCCCACCACAATTCTTCACTGACCTTGAAAGGATAATAATCAACTTTATATGGAAAACAAAATACCCAGGATAGCTAAAACAACCCTATACAATAAAAGAACTTCAGGAGGCATCTCCATTCCTGACTTTAAGCTCTACTACAGAGCTATAGTTCTGAATACAGCCTGGTTTTGGCACAAAAATCGACAGGAAGACCAATGGAATAGAATTGAAAATCACCAAAATTATACAATGGGGTGAGGACAGCATGTTCAACAAATGGTGATGGCACAATTGGATAGGGGTATGTAGAAGACTGCAGATAGACCCATGTCTGTCGCCATGCACAAAACTCAAATCTAAATGGATCAAAGACCTCAACATCAATCCATCCACATTGAACCTCAAAGAAGAGAAAGTAGGAGGTACCCTTGAACAAATTGGTATAGGAGACTGTTTTCTGAACATATCTCCAGGTGCACAGACACTGAGAGCAACAATTAATAAATGGGACCTCTTCAAACTTAGAAGCTTCTGTA
Source organism: Phodopus roborovskii (assembly GCF_943737965.1). NCBI lineage: Eukaryota > Metazoa > Chordata > Mammalia > Rodentia > Cricetidae > Phodopus > Phodopus roborovskii. The sequence goes on from NW_026126418.1 coordinate 11,498,636, forward strand.
TGCCCAGGACACAGTCGACACTACCAAAGGGCAGCCCAAAGTCTGGGAAAAGATCTTAACCAATCCTGTATCTGAAAATGGGCTAATCTCCAAAATATACAAAGAACTCAAGAAACTAGTCAACCAAATACCAAATAACCCTATTAATATATGCAGTACAGAACTGAAGAAAAAATTCTCAATAGAGGAAATCAAAAAGGATAAAAGACACTTAAGAAAGTACTCCACATCCTTAGCTATCAGGGAAATGTAAATCAAAACAATGTTGAGATACCATCTTACTCCTGCGAGAATGGCTAAAATTAGAAACACCAACGAAGACTCATGCTGGAGAGTATGTGGAGAAAGGGGAACACTCCTCCACTGTTGGTGGGATTGCAAACTCGTACAGCCATTTTCGAGATGAATATGGTGGTTCCTCAGGAAAATGGGAATTGGTTTGTAACAGGACCCGGCAATCCCCCTCTTAGGCATATACCAAATGATCCACATCCATGCAACAAAGACATCTATTCAACTATGTTCATAGCAGCACTATTTCTAATAGGAGGAATCTTGAAGCAACCTAGATGCACCTCAATTGAAGAATGGATAATGAAGATGTGGCATATCTACACAATGGAATACTACTCTGCAGAAAAAAATAATGGTATCTTGAAATTCACAGGCAAGTGGATGGCATTTGAAGAAACCTTCCTGAATGAGGTAACCCAGTCACAAAAAGAGGCACATAATATGTACTCACTCATACATGGATTTTAGACCTAGATCAAAGGATCACCAGCCTATAATTCACACCACCAGAGGAAATAGGATACAAGGTGTATTCTAAGAGATTCATATTATGTTCCTCATAGAACCAGGAAGGGACAAGTCCCCCAGAGCCCAGGGGGAGGGGAGGAGTGAATGGAGAAAGAAGTAGGAGAAAGCGAGGGAGAGGAGAGGAAAACCTTTCAAAAACCTACAGAATATGGCATTTAAAATAGTTTAGCACTTTTCTTGACAGTGAGACATAAATGCTCCTGGCAACAGCACCTGTGTCAGAAAGGAAGATGGACATCCAAAAATTGCGTTATGAAGTTTGCTTTCAATATGGCAAGACTAGACATTTGGGCAAGATACTGCTCTTGTCTGGACTGTTTGACTTTATCCTGTATAAACTGGACATGCAGGACTCACAGAAAAGTGACTGCTGATTCAACATGGACATTGCTACAGATTTCTTGCTTCACGGAAGAGTGTGCCAGGCTGTCTGCAGGGAACAAAGAAAAGTGACTGACAAACTGCCAATAAAAGAAGACATTTTAAAATGTCTTGCTTTGCTGAAGAGTATGCCACACACACTATGGCCTATGGGCTCAAGATGGAACATTACAGAAGAACTTTGGGTGACTGACCAGGCAGTAAGTTGTCTCTGTCATTTCTAGAGTTCATATATTATCCTTCTGTGGTCTTTGAGTGAGTTGAAGACAAATAGTTATGGTTATAATTTTCCTTAGTTAGGATTAAATATAAGTTACATAGACTTTAGACACGCAAAAATAGGATAGATGATGGAATATTTTCTTCAAATTTCTTGCTAAATGTTAATGAACTAAATATTGTTAAGTGTGATTCTTATTTGATACCTGTTGTGTGATATATTTTGCTATCCTAAGGTTAAAACCCTTGTTTTTATTTAGACAGAAAAGAGGAGATGATGGGAGATGTCATTCTTTAAATATGTTTTTCATACTAGTTAATGCATAAAGTACTGTTGGCCAATAGGAAAGAAAGAAAGGTGGTAATAGGAGACAAGAATGATTTGAGGAAATAGTGGGGAGGAGTCAGCATGGAGAGACTGTGTAGTCCAGACACCGACCCTATTCCCCAGTAATTTGAAATCATGTGGAATTACTTAGATTAACAGAAATGGGTTAATCTTAAGATAGTGCTAGCCAATAAGAAACTAGTATCTGGTCAACAGCATTATATCAAATACAGAGACTCTGTATTTTAATTGGGGTTGGCGTGTCAGTGAGACAAGACCAGTGGTAGGAGGAAAAACCTTATTCCTTACAGATATCAAAGAGATGAAGGAGGAAGTCATAGCCACATATTACCTCCTTTGTGTCTCAACAGACAAGATTGTGACTTCCTGTTTCTCTCTGCTTATTTCCTATTTCTGCACAGATACCTCACTTCCTGTGTGTCTGTACAGACCTCCATAAACTATGGTTAACTAATGGCAAGCTCCATTCCCTGACATTCATACAGCTTTATTTGTACAAGCAAGATATTAATACAGTGACTTCTCTGTCATTGTGGTCATGACACACATTAGAATGTCAAATGTTGTTTTATCTTTAGCACAGTGGCTGTGTCTTAATCTACTGCAATTTAAGTCAGCAAATGCATCTCCATAGTTATCAGCCTGCTTCTCTGACAGCAATCTGAACACAGCCTGGTGGCAATTCTGTACTCAAATGCACAATCTTTGTGACTGCCACTTAAGTTGGCTTTAACTAAATATCTTTCTATTTATAAATAAGACTCCAAGGCTTGGGTGAAAATATATTAACTCAAAGAGGTTGGGTAGGAATTAGCTAACCTTCTCTCCTTGCTGGCATCTCCCCAAAAGCCCTTCCATTTCACCAAAACAAGAAGCAAGTTCTCTACTCACTATCACTCTCTACTATTTGTAGTGCATTTCTCTATCTTTTCCTGATGTCCTCTGCTGCTCTCTGTCAACTAGTTGCTAACTTAGCATCCTGAATCAAGGTTCATTTTATTTAATTGATACAAATGCTAACCTTGGGGTTCACAGTGTTATAGAATATCCACCAATAGGGAAAAATGTATCAAATAGCTAGTAACTGAATACCACCCACACAAAGCCAAGATGAGGTAGCTGGTATGTGTTCATGTGACATGTACATATCTCAAAAAAAAGTGTAGTCATGGACTGCAAGATCAATTAGAACTGAATAAAAGATACAGCCAAATTGCCATTAAGTAATTGCATTTTCTCTTCCTACTTTGTACACTGGAAGAATAAACACAAAGAGAAGGTTAAAAATCATAAAATATAGGCAAAGATGATGGATTTACAGTGTTTTCTCAGTCCAAGATCAAACAAGGATCATGGATCTGACCAATACATACTAGGAGACTTCTAGTACAAACACAAGTTTAAGTTGAAAAAGGCTAAGTTAGTCATGAGTTAAAATGAGTCTTAAAATCTAAAAGTACCTGTAACTTATAGGACTGTAAAGAAATATTATTAATTACTATAATATGCAATAAAAAATGGGTCTGAGTAGTTGACTAATGGGCAGTTCCACATACATTTTCTTAAAAAATATAAAATGAGATAGAATAAAAATTATTTAAAGAATCAAAGTATGGTTAATCATGTTTTTGCTTTGGAAGTTTACTGAATGGGACACAAATCCAGAGGAATGTATTCAGTATGCAAGATAAACATGTGATTGACACTATTTCATTGCCAAGTTATAATGTAACAGGTAGAGTTTGCCAATTCTGGTACCTGGCTCTTGATATTTCTTGGTTGTTAATCCTGGGCTGCTGAAATATTTTCAACCATTTTTGTGGCTGCTATTAATTTCATGCAGACATTTCTTTCTCCCTTAAAACACTCTTAGAAATAGGATGGGTATAACTAACTTTTTAGGAAACCATTCTTGTGACAACTCTCTCATGCATACATCATAGTATCAATCCAAATATTCCATTATCAGACCTTATAAAGCAATAGTTTTACATTGAGGACTTAGCCTCTGACAAATGAAATTCAAAGGATACTCTAATAATTGGATTTTGTTGTTGTTGTTGCTATGATAAAATCATGACCAAAAGTAATGTGAGAAAGAATAGTTTATTTTAATTTTCAGGTTACATACAGTTCTTCACAGAGAGAAGCCAATGTGTGAGATTTAAAGACAAACCATCTGATACTTGCCTGCTCCCAGACTCATTTTAAGCATTAGGTTTACCTTTTATATGCAACCCAGGAAAATTTGTCTTGGAATTACACCACCCACAATGGGCTAACACTCTCCTATCACAAAAATCAGTCAAGATAATGGTCAGCTTATATACTCACAGGTCAATTTGATGGAGCCAATCCCTCAGTTGAGCTTCTCTCTTCTCATCGACAACCTAGATTAGCAATCATAGATACATTGAAACCATAGCCCTCACTTTTGTATTGCTTTCTGGGTCACATTTCCAAATATCATTTTTGTTAACAATTTATATATCAGACTATGCCCTCTTTCATATTGCATTCCTAGAAGAAATAGATCTATAATTTCGCATCTGTCAGAAATCAAAGTTTAAACAAATATAAAAGCAAAACAAAACAAACAAAAAAAAAAAAAACTGCCACTGTCCAAATAGGAGAGAGGATGTTCTTCCTGCAGGAATATGGAACATGAGCCTGTGTTGGGGCACTCTGCATATCTTGGTTCTTCTCTCAGTAATTCTGCTGCATTTCCTCACAGTTCTAAATTCGTGGACTTCAAATTTCATTTCTACAAAATATGGGAAATACCCTTTTCTTTTTGTTCGATAATTCCATCAAACTAGCTGACATCTTACAGCTCTTGAACTCCTCTTTATCATTGATTTTGCTCCTTAACTCAGGTTTTTCAATTTTCCCATTTTCTTGCTCTTTATGTAGTCCTAATGTACAGCTTTGAACCTGTGCCTCCAAATGGTTCACCTGAGACTCTTAGATGACCTTTTTCTGTCTCATAGGTATATTCTCTATGCTGATTGATTTCTTACATCACACACTTCATTTGTTATCTAATTACAATTAAAATAATTATCCTGTTTCTATTCCTACCCAACCTGGGTCCTTATTCATTTCCTTACAACCACATACTTCAATCTGACTTTTAACACCACTTTTCTACATCCAAAACCACTTTGTCTACTTGCTTAACTCACTGCAAAGAAATACTTTCCTTTCATTTTAATCTGAAACATTAGATTTTTGTTTCTTTCCTGACATTTTGTTCTAATTCTGGTATTTGAATGAAGTTTACATCCCCCTTCTCACTAATCTGTTTCCTGGTTTCTTTGATACACCTGAGTTAATCTAATTACTTGTGAGTTCCAACTTTTTAAACGTTTTTGTTTGTTTGTTTGTTCAAAAAATCAACATGGGTTTCTGATTTATTGACTCATGTTTGATTTTTTTTTAACATGTCGATCCCAGTTCCTTCTCCCTTCTTCCCTCCATCTTACCCTCTCTCCCCCTCACATGAACCCTGACCACCCTCCCCCATCCCCTCCCATTCCCGCACCCCCATCCCCCATTCCACATGTAGGGCTATGCTACCCAGGTGGAGTCATTTGAAGTAGAGACTAAGACTTCTCTCATGTCTCTAGGTTAAGGGAATATCCCTCCATGGGGGATGTATCTGCAAGGTTCTTTTGTGCACCGGGAATACATCCTGGTTCTGCTGTCTGAGGTCATTCATTCTAGCTGAGACCCATATTCAGGGGGTCTGAGGATTCCCAGCTATCAGTCTGGGGGACCCATTAGCTCCTCCTTGTTGAGGTCATCAGTCTCCATGTGTTTCTGCAACCTAGTCTAGTCTTCTCTCTGTGAATCTAGATTCTAGTTTGACTTAGTGTTTAATTATGGGTGTCACATGTGCTTTCCTCTCTTCCCCTTCTTTCTCCCCGTTCTCTCTCCATTTGTTAAGCCAAACTAGTAATGCCTACAGCCTGTCAGGCATTGCATATTGTACTTAAAACATATTCATCCTTTAGAACCACACTGAAGTCATTTGCTGAAAAAATAAACCTCAGTCAATGAAAAAGGTTTTGAATCTCAAGCTGTACTCTGCTATACATCTTCCCATTGGTTCCAGTTGTTTAAATAATATGAAGCACAAATCCAATGGCCATTTGTTTAAGACTCCAATCCCTTTTGTACATGGTTTAAGGATAATTCAGCTGGATGTAAACCAAAACCTTGCCTATACCATTCTACTTATTTTATTACACCAGGCTACTATAATACACCAACTATATTTGTGCAAGTATTTCCATGTTATTTTTATCTCTTTTTCCATCTGTATGGTCTGGGAGCAACTTTGGTAAATTTTCCCCACTCTGTACACATCTTGATGAAAGAGAGTACAAAATAATTGGGCAATATGGTGTGGTTAATTTTTGTCAGTCCAAAGACAGCTGATGGGACCTCAAAACACCAAAGGAATCAAATATTTTTTTTTCATTGTTGCTACAAAATGGGTCAAATTTGTTTTCCATTATGAGTCTGCATTGTGTAGGGTGCAGCTATTTTGCTCCTGTATTCTATTCAGGATGGGTCTCTTTTTCCTGCTGCAATAGAACAGAAATGTCTGTATTTTTCTGAAAACAGATGAACCTCTCAGCCTGGAGATATAATACAATAGGCATGTCAATTGCAGCTGTCTCAATTTGTAGGTTCTATCCTTTGCTGGGCAACCTCATGGTCTGGTCTTTTGTAACCACCTTCACATATAAGAAAAGTTATTGTATACAAAATGTACCTCTGAACAGAGATGAACAAGTGGAAATCACTTTGGACTGAATCAGGTCCAGACAGTATAGATATTAGGCAAATATCTCAAACAGTAATACTGAGTTGGTCATTGCTAGACGATATGACAATACAGTATCAGCCAAAGTATTAGAAGTTCATTTACAGAGCATTGCCAGATCCAAATGTGCAAAACTGAATATGGAAAGTATCTGGATAGGATGTGTCCAATGCCCAGTTCCCTAATCCTGACAGACATCACTGTTTGATCTTCAAACATCTACTCAGCTCCGATACTACCAAAGAATTACTGTCAATATCATTCTCCATTTGAGGCTATCCATAGAATAGAATAGGCACATGAAATGTAAAACTTTACCATAAATATTCCAAGCAAAAAGAGGAAAAAAGAAAAGAAAAAGGACAAGTAAAAAGGAGTCTGAAGGCTCATGTGTAGAAATGGAATTCTATATGTTATTGCCAAGTAAGTGTGGTTTTTAATTGGGTAGCTTTATTATCCTCATAGAATAACATATTCCATAAAACCTGAAATGTCAACAATAACATTTCTGAAGTTAGTGAACTAAATATATCCATTGCTATACTAATCCTGCAATGATTATACGTTAGTGGAAGAACAAATAAAGGTATATAGATGTTTAAAGGAAAAGCCGACAACCTAAGCAGAATGGCTGAAAAAAAAAAAAAAAAAAAAAAAACAAGTATAAAAGCAATAAGCTATTTTATTTGCTACCCTTTTAAATATTTACTGGCAAGGAGATGAAGTCCTTATTGACTGATTACGCATTCACATGCACACATGAATGCATGCAGGCACATGTACATTATGTGGTACACATGTGAGAATCAGAGAACAATTTAAAACCCCAGATATACCATGCTGAGGCAGAGTCTCTCTTGTTTCTGCTGCTCCTGTACAGTACTTCAGGCTTCCAGGAGCTTTTCCTGTCTCTTGGTAGCCATGCTTGAATTATAAATGCTCTTGTTAAGAGACTATCTGACCTTTGAAGTGAGTTTCAGGGATAGCATTCTTATCCTCAGGTTTATATAACTATTTCTTTTAACTCCTGACCAGTCTTTCCAGCTTGTGAAATATCTTTTCTAAAGAGTTTTATCCAAGAATATAAACCACTCCCAAAATGAGATATGATTGAAGCAGATGTCTATCAGTCATTAACTCTTATGGTCAAGAATAGGTGTAAACTGAAGACATCCTGATTTGGATAAAATAACACTGTCCTAGAGATAATGGGATGGTATGTATTAAGACTCGAGGCTTCTATTCTTTTCCAAAGTAACCAGACACACAATGAAGGTCATTGTATCAATTTAAAACTCACAAGTTAGATCACTTTCATCACTAACAATTTCTTCGGAATTAAATATGATAAGTATTAGGAGTTCAGTTTAGTAACTGCAAAGATAGATTTATTTCTACTTAAAATGTGTTTGTGGTTGTCATATAATCACATTTCCCTTTTCCATTTCTCCCTCCAATCCCTGCCATGTACTCCTCCTCACTGTCCTCCAAATACATGACCTCTTTTTTCTTTAATTCTCCAAAAGAAAATGCAGTGTATATATACAAGGGAGTTTTATGGTAACCAAGCAATAACACAATATGGTCCGCTGTAAGGTGTACGGTTTTTCTGCCTGCCTCCACTGGTCTTGTTCCGCCACCGCGCCAGCCCCAAATAATGCACAGAGACTCTGTTTTTGACACAATGCTATTGGCCAGGTGCTAGTTTCTTATCGGCTAGCTCTGTCTTAATTATTAATCCATTTCTACATATTTCCACGTGGTCTTACCGAGAGCGGAGGAATGGCGGTTCTGTTCTCTCCAGACTCCCCATGCTGACTCCTCCTTCCTACTTCCTCTTTCCTCCTTGTCTCCTAGTCCCTCCTATCTTCCTTTCCTATTGGCCAACAGTGCTTTATTCATTAACCAGTATGAGAAACATATATAGAATGACATCTCCCATCAGTCCTCCAAAGGAAACTTTTCAGTCTTTCCCATTCCCTCCCTATAAATATCCCAATATCCCAGTTTGTAAATAGATGGTGGGCTTTGAGGTCTTACAGAGTCCTTTCGACCCCTCTTTCCAGACTCCTCCATGAAATAAAGGCCTGCACTATCTTAAATCACTCATTCAAAAAAAAAAAAAAAAAGCTACAATTTTGAAGCATTTTTCTGCTTGATCTTTGTGGAGCAAGGAGGGACAAGGGCAGATCCAAGATCCAAGAGATTACACTATTATTGTCCTCCACTGCCCAAGATTAAATGGTAAGACAAAAGTGGGTCAAAGAAGAAAGCTACTGGGTTACACCTATGTTATAGTTTAGAGAAAGAGTCAGACTACTTACTTTGGACTTACATAAATGTGTCACTATGGTATTTTCCATTTTGCCTGATATTTTATATTCTGGTATATAAGTGTATAACCATGTAGCTCTTTATAGTTTTAAACTAATAGCATCATATTGCAAGTCGCATATGCTTAGAGACAGAAGTACATGGTTTTGCATACCATTTGGGTCATTTATTTGTGTGTGACTTTGGTACAGGCAAATTAAACTTCATGTATCTTACTTTGAAGTCTTTTATGTCACTTCCATGCTATAGTCTTATAAAGATGCTTAGGGGATTGTCTAACTGAGATTAGAGATTTAGCAAAGTTACCACTCCTGCTCCATTATAAAAAGAAATATATAAAATAAAATACTTGGAGCAATTTCATTTACAGTTAATTGCTTTAGAAACGCAGGATTCACCAGGTTGGTGAGTTACAGCCCCAAACTCAACTGGAAATTAAAATAACCTCTCCAACATAAGGTCTCTTGAAATCCTTCAAGACATCAGGAGTACAGATGATACAGTGTCTGAGTTCAAATCTCAGATGTTCCTATTCCTAGATGTATGACTGTGGAGAAGCTGCTTAAATCCATTGAGCCAGAGTTTTCTTATTTGTAAGATGAAAGCAGATATGTTTCTGCCCTTCAACGTTGTTCTCAGGGTTAATCGATTTACTGAGGGAAAAGACTTATGTGTCTAACTGACATGAAATCAACAGCATATGAACATTGACTATCTATGGAGCTTGCTTATCTCATACTGAAGGAACTAGACCCTCATCCAGCCCCCTGCTTTAGCAGCCATGATAGGCTATAGAAAAGATCCAGAAAAACAAAGGTCCCTGAGTCAGCAGCTTGTGCTGAGCTTTCTCCCTTGTCATGCCTCCTCCTTCCTAGGAGGCCAATACTCTCCATATGGCAAAGAACCAATCAAAAGTTAGCTAGTGGGCTCTGGATGTGCTTTATGATAACAGAGGAATGAAGAACATAACAACTGCCCTGGGAAGGCCTATAGGCCATAGCAACCAGTTGACCAATCAACTCAGGACAGGTTGTACAAGCTTGGAAGTGCACCAATCCTGAGACAGAGACTGTTGAAGATCCCTAGACACTCACCTTGTTCACCACTCACCTTGTTCACCCCAATAAATCCAGTCACTCCAGGTACTTTTAGCCCTACCTGCTATGTCATATGGACAGAGCAACCAAGTTAACTCTTTAAACTGTAAAAGATTCTTTGCTTTTGCATAGGAATGGGTCTTGGTGATTTTGTGGTTAAGAATGTGAGTACAACAATACACATAAATTAATAACTGAGGGAACGTGCAACTGTTTCCATATGGTAGAGTCTATGCTAGGCAATTTCCTGATGGTAAATTTATTTAATGAGTAGATTAGGAGGTGTGGAGGATTCTGCTTCCTCACTTTTATCTAAGTATGGGTACGAGTGATTACATTAAAAAGAAACCTAACATCGGCACTGTGTGTGTGTGTGTGGCTGGGGGATTGAAGGGAGAAAAGAAAAAGAAAATAAGAAAAAGATTTGGCAACTGGACCTAGGATGGTAGGATGGAAACACTTATCTCTCCCTTATTTATATTGTTTAATTTTAGACATGTAGATGTGGACTTCTTTCTCCCTGATGGTAACATAGTCTCAATCTTCCTGTTCTTTTACTTACACATTATTCAATTATACACCATATGTTTTTGTGGTAGCCTTACACATAAAAACAAATTTCTGATCAAACATTACAAGCTATGATGGTCAGACTTACATGCAGAAAGTGGAAGACCAAGGCATTGGGAGTACATAACAAGGTACAGTCCCTCTGAGACCATCTACCCTGAAAACATAAAAGAGATAATTATAAAACTGCTCAAAGTTGATAAAGTAAACTGAGAACCCAACAAATTACTGTATGTTATATATTTTTGTTTTTGAACCCCCAAAATAACCAAGAGACCCATACTGATGCAAAAGCAAACAGTCTTTTATTATTAACTAGTTAACTTCATTAACTCAGGCCCTTTGTCTATCCAACATGGTGGCTGACATGAGAAGGACCCCAAGGGGCTACAAGGTAGGAATTTATTGGGGGAGCAAGGGGAGTGTAGACGGGTATACAACAGCCTCAGAATTGATGCAGTTCCTGGCTTGGGCAGCCTGTCCTGTGTTGATTGGTCAACTGGTTGTTATGGCCCATAGGCCCTCCCAGGGCTGCTGCTATGCTCTGCATTGCAAGTTAGTCCACTTTTACCATAAAGTACCCAAAGCCCTCCATCTAACCAATGATTGGTTCCTTGCCATGTAGGTTTGTTACCTCTTAGTGATATATAGAAGGGGTAAGGTCAGGCAAGCACATGTTGAGTCTTTTCTGCAGCCTGTCATGGCTGCAAAAGCAGGGGTCTAGATGAGGTTCCGGTCCCTTCAATTTTTAGTATGAATAACCATATACACAGTGATGATTCATATCATTGCCGAACTCAAAATAAGAATTTTTGAGGGTTCAGTAATCAAGATGGCTCAATAGGTGAAGACACTTGCTATTAAGACTGGTTATTGGGACTGCATATTGGAAGCAATGAACTGACTATAATGTTTCATATAGGCACTGGGTATGTGTTTGCCTCTACACACACACACACACACACAGACACAGACATAATAAAAATGTAATATAATGTTTTTTAAAGTGATGCTTTAAGTATAATTCATTATAAATTTCCCATATATATATATATATGTGTGTATATATATATATATATACATATATATATATATATATATATATATATATATAATCTCAAGAGAAAGAAAAAAAAAGGACTGACCATTGCTCAGACAATCATAAAATGAACTACAGGAAACCAAGGAGTTTAAGATGTTAGGTGTTAGGTGATACAAAATGGTAATCCCGTGGCAATGTTCTTTCCCTACCCTAAGCATTAGACAAACCTGCCTGGTCAATCCCCCTAATGGCTCCTGGGAGGCAGATTGAAGCATTATCCCATTTTATGGATAAGGAGTTATAAAATGTAGCATTAAGAGTTTGCCCAAGGCCAAGGGAAATTTGTTTCAGACTTCCTCACAGATTTAAGTAGTTGTGTGCTGTCTCAGAGAGGTGAGATTAGAGCCCCTTCAAGTTATGAACTAGTTAAGCCTCTTAATTCAATTTTAGACTCAGCTTTTTAAAATGAAAAATGTTTTGTGTATTTTAATTATGCCTCAAAGGTAGTGCTTCACCACTGAGAACTGAGGAGGTACATGATTGATGGACCATTTCTATAACTGCAACCACTTTGCCAACTGTAAATGCTGTTTTTTATTTCTCACTTAAACCTATTCACTTCCTCCATACTTAAAACGTAGGCTATCAGAGATCTACTTATATATTTCTATCTATTAATTCATAGCTTCAGTGCCTCCAAACCTTTAGTAGTTCATATGATCAATACATTTATCTGAACTAGAATACTTTTTTTCTGCTTTATAACATAAAAGATCATTGTACCAAAATGAAGATTGATTGATTCGTTCATTAATTGATATGACAAAAGTTTATTTATGTGTCAGATACTTCATGGGTTTTGAGTATTCAGCAGTGACCATATCAAAACACATGGAAGTTTCTGTCCTTCTGGGTAAGATAGACAACAAATATAATAAAGAAATTAAATATATAATATATGATATAGTAAATGGATTAAGGAAAGATAGAAAAACAAATCAGAACAGGGTACAGTGGGGAGAAAGGCTGCTCACTTATGTATATAATGATAATGGGGATTAAATTTAGGGCCTGTGGCACACTATGCAAGTGCTCTGGCTATCTTAGTCATACTGTCAGTGCTTTAGACAAGTCAATGTCAGGCAACTTCAAGAAGCCAGCATTTGAATGTAGAACTAAAGAAAATGAGTTGCTAATCTGTAGTACAAACTTTTTTTTCAGTTGTTTTATTATTTTTATTTAAAACATGGCATAATAGATCATTAAAATACCAATTTCCACTTCTAAATGTTAAGTCTTTGGTAAAAGCATATATAATGTATGTATATAATTCTACCAATTTTACTAATGAAATTTTCATTGGCAAAGATTTCAGTCACTTAAAATGTAAAATTTAATGAGTGAAGTAATTTATTTTTTAGTATAACATGACACTGAGAAATTTTGAAATAAAAATGGAATTTCTGTATGTGTAATGTTGCCAGGTATTTCCAGCAATGATACAGAACTGTGAATCAATTTGAATTTTGGACCAGTTTTCCTGAAACATTTTGATAAATCACCTTGAAATGGTATTTGCCTGAACTTAGAAGTCCTTTCATTACAAGGCAATTTTAGCTCAGTGCATCAATGCAAGGAATACATATGCATCTGGTCAATTGTGAAGTTGCTTGTGGACTTGTCCTTGACTCTAATGTCTATACTGATGAGGTACAAGCTCTCACAAACTTCAAATTGTAAAAGCAGAATATCCATAGAAAGAAAAATTGAAAAAGATACAGATGAGCACTCCTGAGCTCAGAAGTATGACTGTAGTTCACTCTGGGTGAGGGAAAGAACATGTCCTGTAGGGACTTATCGGAGAAGGTAGAATGTGTCAACAACACAAAGCATTTTAAGTTATCTAAGTAAGGAAGCAGTTTTAGGAAGAAAGACAAGTCATTTAGTGTTCAGGAAACTGGGTTCAGGATGGCTCCATCAGTTTTGGGAGGTTTATGGGATTGCCACTCTGGATGATGTTACCAAGAAAAAACATCTTAGCCTTGCCTCTTTTTACACAGGTTGCTTGCCCAATGATGTAGTTAACAGTGAATCTGCAATTCCCTTTTGGAGTGCTTAGTTACATTAACATAAGAATTTAGAAACTAGAAATGGACACAAAGAAGCTCAAGGACAATTTTATTGAGTTTGCCAGAGAGGGGGAAAAACAAAATACAAAACAGGGCAAGAATGCTTTGAATCTTGGTAGCTGCTGGGAAGAGGGTGGAAGAGGAAAGGAACTTAGCAAGCCAGGCTTTTGATATAGGATCCAAGAAAGTTGGTATGCTCAACAATGGAGGTGGGTGTACAGCTCCATAATGGAAAGCGGAGGGCATCAGAGAATGAATGAAAAATCCCAGAGTGTCAGGAAAGCATGCTTAGATGGGTAAAATATGAATACAGTTTGAAAGAATACATAGAAATAAAGAGCAGGAATAATTAAGCCTTTTGAAGTTAGAACCTTAAAAAAAAAAAAAGTTCGGCATAGCTATGGGGGACCTGTGGAATACTGTAATACTGCACCTAGGGAGGGCCTTCTGGGAAGCATACATACAACACCTCATCAAGGAATCAATTCCTCCCTTCTCTTTATCACATCTTAAGGTGAGTCAGCTTTTCTGGGGACTTGGACTCCTGTCAATGTGACTGATAGGTCCACCCAGATAAATTTCAAGGTAGGAAATAGGAGTGTGTAATATTTTAATCTTTGGAGCAGTTCAAAATGTTATATCGATACACAGAGTCTAAGATTAAAGCCTATTTTTTAATTTATTTTGCAACCTAACAAAGTTTGCAAAGCTCCTTTTATATGGTAATTTAAATCCTTGGAGGTTGGGAATATCTTTGTAGTGTTACCAGGAAAATAGGAAGTGAGATCAAAAGCTTACCACAAGAAAGGCTCATCCTTAGTAGCTTTGAAGACTACTACCTAACATTCCTCTTCAAGAGTTGATACTCTAAAATCATTTAGGAGCTGGCCTGAAATTGGGAAATAAATCTAATCCAGTTTTAACATGAAAATCCAGGTATCCAGCTCTAAATATTTCTCCAGAAAGGATTAGTGTTTAGTGTTTGCATGCACTGAAGCTTTGGTAACACCTTCATGTGTATCTTCCAGGCAGGAGAAACATGCTAACAAACAAAAAAACAGAGATCCCACTTGCCTGGCATTGTTCACTCAGGCTAGGATAAAACCAAGGACATTCCCTGCATCAGAATAAAAACACATGATGAATGTCCATATCCACATGCTGACCATTTTCATCTCCTGTTCTCAGAAGCACTCTAGTCTGTTGGTCTAAATGAAGGAGGGACTTCTGTCTTGTTTTCTACCAAAAACAAAAGGAGAGAGAGAAGAGAAGAGAAGAGAAGAGAGAGAGAGAGAGAGAGAGAGAGGCAGAGAGAAAAATATTGAGTGATTCTAGATTTGAGGACCAGTATATGATTGAATCACTTAGCAAGGTCTGAGAGATTCCAAGAAAGTTAATAAAAATACTATCTACCACATTAAACATAAATGTAGCACCTGCAGTATTCCGAGCTTCCTTTTGTATGCAATATTCACGATCATTCCCAAAGTAGGTAGCGTTATCCAGATTGTAAATGACAAAAACAAAACTAACCTATAATTTTAAATATAAGAACCAAATTTAGAACTGGGTAAAAAAAACAAAACAAAACAAAACAAAATCGTCAATTTGCTAAAGATCAAATGTTAATTATAGAACATTGTTTTCATCATTTACTAATTTATATGGACTCCTTTTCCATGTTAATGTTAATAAGTAGTTGTACTTTATTTTGTGCATCATTTGAACAGTTGTCATTTTTTAATCACCAAATTCCTCATAGTTTATTTGCTGCTTTTGTCTGATAACATAAAAGTTATTATTATTATTATTATTTATTTATTTATTTATTTTTTCGAGACAGGGTTTCTCTGTGGTTTTAGTGTCCTGGAACTAGCTCTTGTAGACCAGTCTGGTCTCAAACTCACAGAGATCTGCCTGCCTCTGCCTCCTGAGAGCTGGGATTAAAGACATGTACTAACACCGCCTGGCGCAAGTCATTATTTTTCTTATTTCATAACACTTTACTGAGCTTGGCTGGACTTGCTTTGTTGGGCGAGGATTTTTCATGCAGTTGCCTTCATAACAACTGTGAAAGTGATATTCACACTGGCATTTTGTTAGATATCAGGAAGCAATGATTCTTTTCAGGCATTTTTTTCTACTTGATTTCTTGCTATGGTTAGAGTGAGTATTCTAGATATAAGGGCATCTTGTGGAAAACAGGTTCGGAATTCCATGGAACCTGTTTTCTGAGAGTAGCATCTATCCTTTAGCAAAGAACAGATGAAGGTAATTGTATAATTTTGTAAATCAGTGATAGAGAAGAATTTTGAAGTCAGTTTAATATCACTGATCTCCCAAGGTTAAGCCTCAAGCCAAAGGAAAAGGAAAAGCTTACCAAGCTTCCATCAATGAGATTTAGAAAACAATAAACTAATAAGGAGCAGAAATCTTCCCAGAAACCTCAGTACCAAAAGCAGATCCCTGATGGACATTAGACCTCATGAAAATTCTATTGCTGTGATAAAACATCATGGCAAAAAGCAACTTCAGGAAGGAATGATTTCTTTGGTTTACATATTCTGATCACAGTCCTTCATTAAGAGAAGTCAGGACAGGGACCTAGAGGCAGGAACTGAAACTGCTTTCTAGCTTGTTCCCTGTGGATGTAGCACTACCCATAGTGGTCTGCACTCTTCCACATCAATTATTAATTAAGAAATATCCTGCAGACTTGCCAACAGATCAATCTTATGGAAGCATTTTCTCAACTTAGATTCTTTCTTTCCAGATACTCTAGCTTCTTATCAAGTTGAAAAAAAAAAAAAAAGAAAAGAAAACAAAAACAAAAAACTAATCAGAACAGAACTCTGAAGTACAGCTGTTTTTCTGAAGGAAGCTAACCAAATGTTGGAAAAGTTGTAGTTACCTCTTTGTAATGGGCGTTTTCCCTTCTATATAAATCAGGATGTTTTGGTAAGCATTCATCCCTTGACCCTTCACAGTAGTGGGGATTTATTCAGAAACAAAGAGGATGAAAGCAGGTATCATGTATTTGCCCCTCTAATTCTACCTAATTTAAGGATTATTTAAGGTACTTGTAGGACATAAAAAGAAATATGAAGCACTGTCCATATTCCTTGGTTTCTTTTCTTAGGAGCAGAGCAAAAAATTAAAACCATCAGAGAATGTTCAGATGTGTCCAAAGGCTCCTGTGTCTTGGGGAATCCACTGAGAAAGTAGAAAGAAGAGATAATACTTGCAGAGGTATAGCTAGTAAATGCCCGTGTGCCTAGACACAGGGAGGAAAGAGATGCAATATGAGCAGATATTTAGAAAAAAGTTTGTACTGGACTTCTAGTGCTGTGAACCTGTTATAATTAGAAAGGTTTTGGAGAAGGAAATTCCAGTATTCTAAGTCTTAGATTTAGAATAATGACAGAATCACAAATAATTAGGATAGATTGGGTAGCTTGGTCATAACAGCTCTTCTATATTAATTTTCTTCCTGTGGAAATTTGAATGAATTTTCCCACACATGTTTTGGGTGTTGGAATAATTGGTTCCCAGGTAGTGTTGCATTACTGGAATGTGTCAGTGGAAGCAGAGCTAAGGTTTCAAAAGTCATACGCTGTGCTCAGTGCACTCTCTGTTTCTGATAGGAATTCTCCCTGCTCTGCTCTTCCCTTAGCTATGTTAGGACCCTCCAGAGCTATAAATCCTTAAGCAGTCCCTTCCTCCCCTAAGTTGTAGCTTTTGTCAGGTGTTTTGTCACAGCAAAGAGAAATAACTGAGACAATTTCCTATATGGTAATGAAAACCATTCTGGCCTTTGCTAACTACTCTCTGTTTTGTTTCATTAAGAGCTAAAGTCTCCTTTGAAATATACTTATCAAAAACTGCTTTTATATAATGAAGTCTTCTCATGGCTTCTTTTGTAAAGGATCATAGGACAGAAGCAACTGTCATGTAGGTTTACCATTCCCTTCTCTGAGGCACTGTTCCATGTTATCCCTTACTTGAGTTAAATAAAATGGAAATTTAATTCAATGGTTTCAAATGGTCTTTCCATCCTTTTCAACCAGGAAAGAAAAAGCAACACTTAAAATAAAGTTAAACAAGAGCAAGGAACATTTTTTTTTTCTCCAGCAGGGACTTTTGCAATTCCTACTTCATTTGTAAGACTCTCACTGAAGTACTAAATTAAAAAGGAGCTTTAATTTCCCAAGTGCTTCATTTCTGGGAACACCTTTCTTCCTGCAAGTTGAACTAGTATTCTCTTGACACCAAATAGAGTTTGATTCACGTTACAACTTTGAGGAATGTGAGACATAGTACTCCAGAATAATAAGAACTCCCAAATATGTCAATTCACCTTTTGGATTAGTATCTGAAACAGGTGTGAAATAGATAGGAAATCCATTTGACATGCAAGGCACATGGAAATTCTATTTAAAACAAAACAGTAGTAATGAAAAAAAAAACTTCATGAAAATTTACACTGAAAAAAAGCAATCCCAAAACATGTTTAACAGCAGTTCCCATGGGAATAATGCATAGCAATTCTGTAATGATTTAATGCTGTAAAGTTCCTTATCAGGTTGGAGCCAAGGGGTTCTCCAAAGACACATCCTGCAATAGTTCTCCTATGAAAGGTTTATTGGGGAGGGGTTGTAGAGGCAGCCTCTGAGTTAGAGTGGATGGAAGAGAGTTTGGAGAAAAGACACTTTTTTTTTACAAGGGGAATATCACAAGTGCATAGTGAGAGTGCATGACTCATTCTTTGTGGCAGTAGCAACAATCTTGCATCTTGGAGGCTGATGAGGACAAATCCTGCTGTTGCTTGGTTGCAGAGGTCAGAGCAGTAGAAATGCCTGAAAGCTAACAGATTCCATGAAAGACATACTTCTTTTTTCCCTGTTGTTCTTTGTGGAAAATGATTTTCAGTAAATTGTTCTTTCTAAACTCAGGAATGTAGACTTAAGTGAATCCTTGTAAAATTTTAGTTTCACATACAATTCTTTTTCACATATCAGTATGATCAAACCTTAAAGAAGGGTTCCTCATTTTTATTTTTAAAAACCTTCATAATGTGGTTTATTCTATTTTCTTTTCTTTTTTTTATTTATTTTTTTATTTAATTTTATATAACAAAGTCCAATTAAATGAAAACAAACATTTATACACAATATTTGGGAATTTGGGTGTCGTTCTTTCCAAACTACTTCCTGCTGGTAAGGGGCGCTGTCTTGGGGGATTCGAAGAAGATTCAGATATCCTAGCTGTAGTCTGTAGGGCTGTTTTGTCCAGCTGTTTGGAATGTAGGATCAGCTTGTACGCTGTTTCAGGCGGTCCGGTGTGAACAAACCACATTAGTCTGGAAGGAATCCACATCTTTTCATTTTCTGTGGAAACAAAAATAGAAATACTTTTCCCCAGTAACTTGTTCTTCAACTTAAATTTTGTAGTCAAAGCGTTTTTTTTTTTTAATTTATTATTTTACATGTCTATCCCAGTTCCCTGTCCCTCCCTCCCTCCTTCCCTCCCTTTTGCCCTCTCTACCCTCTCCCATGCACTCTAAACACCCTCCCCTCCCAAACCCCCACCACAATACCATATGTAGGGGAATGCCATCCAGTTGGGGTCATGTAGATCTGACAGGTCCTGTGAAGTAGGGACTAGGGCTTCTCTCCTATCTCTAGAATAAGGCAGTTATCCCTCCATGGGGGATATGTTTGCAAAGTCCTTTTGTGCACCAGGGATACATCCTGGCTCCACTGTCTGAGGTCTCCTAGACTGTTCAGACCTTCTGGCTGAGACCCATATTCAGGGGGGTCCGAGTCAGTCCCCTGTTGGCTTCCCAGCTATCAGTCTAGTGGCCCTTAACTCCTCCTTGTTCAGGTAAGTTGTCTCTATGTACTTCTACCACATGGTCTTGTCCTCTCCATCTGCTTTGGGGTTCTAGTTCGACTCAGTGTTTATGTATGGGTGTTTGCTCCTGTTTTCAACAGGCATTAGTTGAGGACACCATGGAGAAGTTAGTTGTTGATCTCACTCTCTGGGAAGGGCATTTATGACGGAAGCTGAGATTGTTAGTTGGGAGCAGTCTTGTAGTTCCCTCGACCTTTCTTTGTGTTCAACTTTATCTTCAAACCAATATTGGCTCCCTCTTTTATGTTCTCTCTCTCTGTCTCTCTCTCTCTCTCTCTCTTTCCTATTTTCCATTCCTAACCAGGCTCAATCCTCCTGGTCGCACATGCCTTCCTCTCCTCCCTCTCATTTTCTCCTACTTCTCTCTCCTTTAGCTGTCCTCCCCCACTTGACATGAGGTCTGGGGGACTTGTCCCTTCCCAGTTCTGTGAGGGAATTTATATGAATCTCTTAGAATACAACTTGTATCCTAGTTCCTCTGGTGATGTGAATTATAGGCTGGTGATCATTTGATCTAGTTCTAAAATCCATATATGAGTGAGTACATACTGTGTTTCTCTTTTTGTGACTGGGTTACCTCATTCAGGATGGTTTCTTCAAGTGCCATCCACTTTCCTGTGAATTTCAAGATACCATTATTTTTTTCTGCAGAGTAGTATTCCATTGTGTAGATGTGACACATCTTCATTAACCATTCTTCAATTGAAGGGCATCTAGGTTGCTTCCAGGTTCTTGCTATTACAAATAGTGCTGCTATGAACATAGTTGAACAGATGTCTTTATTGCATTGATGTGAATCCTTTGGGTATATGCCTAAGAGGGGGATTGCCAGGTCCTGTGGTAAACTAATTCCCATTTTCCTGAGGAACCGCCATACTGATCTCCAAAATGACTGTATGAGTTTGCACTCACACAAGCAGTGGAGGAGTGTTCCACTTTCTCCACATCCTCTCCAACATAAGTCATCACTGGTGTTTCTAATTTTAGCCATTCTGGCAGGGGTAAGATGGTATCTCAAAGTTGTTTTGATTTGCATTTCCCTGATAGCTAAGGATGTGGAGCATTTTCTTAAGTGTCTTTCAGCCTTTTTGATTTCCTCCATTGAGAATTCTTTCTTCAGTTCTGTACCCCATTTTTTAATAGGGTTATTTGGTGTTTTGTTGACTAGTTTCTTGAGTTCTTTGTATATTTTGAGATCAGCCCTTTGTCAGATATAGGATTGGTGAAAATCTTTTCCCAGTCAGTGGGCTGCCGTTTGGTCTTGTCAACTGTGTCCTTTGCCTTACAGAAGCTTCTAAGTTTGAAGAGGTCCCATTTATTAATTGTTTCTTTCAGTGTCTGTGCCCCTGGAGTTATGTTCAAGAAGCGGTCTCTTACACCAATTTGTTCAAGGGTACCTCCTACTTTCTCTTCTAAGAGGTTCAATGTGGCTGGATTGATGTTGAGGTCTTTGATCCATTTGGACTTGAGTTTTGTGCATGGCGACAGACATGGGTCTATCTGCAGTCTTCTACACACCCTCATCCAATTGTGCCAGCACCATTTGTTGAAGATGCTGTCTTTGCCCCTTTGTATAATTTTAGCTGTTTTGTCGAAAATCAGGTGTTCGTAGGTGCGTGGATTAATATCAGGATTTTCAATTCGATTCCATTGGTCTACCTGTCTATTTTTATGCCAATACCAGGCTGTTTTCAGAACTATAGCTCTGTAGTAGAGCTTAAAGTCAGGAATGGTGATGCCTCCTGAAGTTCTTTTATTGTATAGGGTTGTTTTGGCTATCCTGGGTCTTTTGTTTTTCCATATAAAGTTGATTATTATCCTTTCAAGGTCGGTGAAGAATTGTGGTGGGATTTTAATGGGGATTGCATTGAATCTGTAGATTGCTTTTGGTAAGATTGCCATTTTTACTATGTTTTTCCTACCTAACCAAGAGCATGGGAGGTCTTTCCATTTTCTGGTATCTTCTTTAATTTCTTTCTTTAGAGTCACAAAGTTCTTATTATATAGATCTTTTACTTATTTGGTAAGCGTTACACCAAGATACTTTATGTTGCTTGTGGCTATTGTAAAGGGTGATGTTTCTCTGATTTCTTTCTCTGCCTCTTTGTCGTCTGAAAAAAATAGGGCTACTGATTTTTTTGAGTTTTTCTTGTATCCTGCTAGTTTGCTGAAGGTGTTTATCAGCTGTAGGAGTTCCCTGGTAGAGTTTATTGGGTCGCTTATGTAAACTATCATATCATCTGCAAATAGAGACAGTTTGACTTCTTCCTTTCCAATTTGGATGCCCTTGATCTCCTTTTGTTGTCTTATAGCATTAGCTAGAACTTCTAGTACAATATTGAAGAGATATGGAGAGAGAGGACAGCCTTGTCTTGTTTCTGATTTTAGAGGAATTGGCTTAAGTTTGTCTCCATTCAGTTTGATGTTGGCAGTTGGTTTGCTGTATATTGCTCTTATTATGTTTAGGTATGTTCCTGTTATCCCTGACCTCTCTAATACCTTTATCATGAAAGGGTGTTGAATTTTATCGAAGGCTTTTTCCGCATCTAGGGAGATAATCATATGGTTTTTCTTTTTCAGTTTGTTTATATGGTGAATCACGTTGATAGATTTTCGTATGTTAAACCATCCCTGCAATCCAGGTATGAAGCCTAATTGATCATGGTGGATGATTTCTCTGATGTATTTTTGAATTAGGTTTGCCATTATTTTATTGAGTATTTTTGCATCGATGTTCATCAGGGATATTGGTCTGTAGTTTTCTTTCTTAGTTGTGTCTTTGTGAGGTTTGGGTACCAAAGTTATTGTGGCTTCATAAAAAGAGTTTGGCAATAAACCTTCTGTTTCTATCTTGTGGAACCATTTGAGGAGTAGTGGTATTAGTTCTTCCTTGAATGTCTGGTAGAATTCTGCACTGAATCCATCTGGACCTGGACTTTTTTTTCGTTGGAAGGCTTTCGATGACTGCTTCTATTTCATTTCGGGTTATAGGTCTATTTAAGTTGTTTGTCTGTTCTTGATTTAATTTTGGTAAGTGATAGTTATCCAGAAACTTGTCCATATCCTTTGAATTTTCAATTTTTGTGGAATACAGATTTTCGAAGTATGACCTGAAAATTGACTGGATTTCCTCTGTGTCTGTTGTTATGTTCCCCATTTCGTTTCTGATTTTGTTAATTTGCATGTTCTATCTCTGCTTTTTCGTTAATTTGGATAAAGGTTTATCTATCTTGTTGATTTTCTCAAAAAACCAACTCTTTGTTGCATTGATTTTTTGTATTGTTTTCCTGGTTTGTATTTTGTTGATTTCAGCCCTCAAGTTGATTATTTCCTGGCGTCTGCTCCTGTGGGGTGAATTCGCTTCTCTCTGTTCTAAGGTTTTCAGTTGGGCTGTTAATTCATTTATGTGACTATCTTCTGTTTTCTTCATATGGGCACTTAGTGCAATGAACTTCCCTCGTAGCACTGCTTTCAAGGTGTCCCATAAGTTCGGGTATGTTGTATCCTCATTCTCGTTGAATATTAGAAAGTCCTTAATTTCTTTCTTTATTTCTTCTTTGACCCAGGAGTGGTGCAATTGCACATTGTTAAGTTTCCATGAGTTTGCAGGTTTTCTGCTATTTGTGTTGTTGTTGAATTCCAATTTTAACGCATGGTGGTCCAATAAGATACAGGGGACTATTCCTATTCTCTTGTATCTGTTGAGGTTTGTTATGTCTCCTAGTATGTGGTCGATGTTAGAGAAGGTTCCATGTGGAGCAGAGAAGAAGGTATATTCTTTTGTCTTTGGATGGAATGTTCTATAGATGTCTGTTAGCCCCAGTTGAGACATAACTTCTGTTAATTCTTTTGTTTCTTTGTTGAGTTTCTGATTTGTGGTCCTGTCTAGTGTTGAGAGTGGTATATTGAAGTCTCCTACTATAAGTGTGTGAGGTTTTATATGAGCTTTGAGTTTTAGTAGTGTTTCTTTTACGAATGTGGGTGACTTTGTATTAGGGGCATAGATGTTCAGAATTGAGACTTTGTGTTGATGGATTTCTCCTGAGATGAATATGAAATGACCGTCTTCATCTCTTTTGACTAGTTTTGGTTTGAAGTCTAGCTTTTTAGATATTAGGATAGCTATGCCTGCTTGATTCTTATTTCCATTTGATTGGAAAATCTTTTCCCAACCCTTTACCCTGAGGTAATGTCTATCTTTGGAGCTAAGATGTGTTTCTTGTATGCAGCAGAAGGATGGATTCTGTCTTCGTATCCATTCTGTTAGCCTGTGTCTTTTTATAAGTGAGTTAAGACCATTAATGTTGAGGGTGAGTAAGGTCCATTGATTGTTGATGCTTGTTTGGTTTAGGTTTGTTGTTGGCAGTGGTAGTGTGAATATATTTGTTCTGCTTCACCCTAGGTTTCTGGTGTAGTTGGATTATCTGATGCCTACATTTTTGTGGGCGTAGTTACCTTCCTTGGGTTGGAATTTTCCTTCCAATACTTTCTGTAGGTCTGGATTTGTAGATACATATTGGGAAAATCTGGTTTTTTCATTGAATATCTTGTTCTCTCCATCTATATTGGCTGAGAGTTTTGCTGGATATAGTAGCCTAGGCTGGCATCCGTGTTCTCTTAATACTTTTAGAACATCTATCCAGGACATTCTGGCCTTGAGGGTTTCCATGGAGAAGTCAGGTGTAATTTTGATAGGTCTGCCTTTATATGTTACATGTCCTTTTTCCTTTGCTGCTCTTAATATTCTTTCTTTATTCTGTATGCTAGGTGTTTTGATTATTATATGTCGAGGGGTCTTTTTTCTTTGGTCCAGCCTATTTGGTGTTTGGTATGCTTCTTGTACTTTCATGGGCATGTCCTTCTTCAGATTTGGAAAGTTTTCCTCGATGATTTTGTTGAATATGTTTTCAGCACCTTTGAGCTGGGCTTCCTCACCTTCCTCTCTGCCTATTATTCTTAGGTTTGGCCTTTTCATGGTGTCCCGCATTTCCTGGATGTTGTGTATTAAGGATTTGTTGGATTTATGGTTTTCTTTGGTTGATGAATCTATTTCTTCTAGTTTATCTTTTGTTCCTGAGATTCTGTCTTCCATCTCTTGAATTCTATTGTTTATGCTTGTGTCCGTGGTTTCCGATTTTTTGCCCAGCTTTTCAATTTCCAGCTTTCCTTCCATTTGTGTTGCCTTTATTTTCTCAATTTCGATTTTCAAATCTTGAACCGTTTCCTTCACCTGGTTCATTGTTTTTTCTTGGCTTTCTGTACTTTCCTTAAGGAATTTGTTCATTTCTTCCACTTTTTTGTTTGTTTTTTCCTCCATTTCTTTAAGGGATTTTCTCATATCTTCTTTGAGGGCCTCTATCATTTTTATGATGGTGATTTTTAAGTCGTACCCTTCTGCTTCCTCTGCTTTTTTGTTGTGTTCCATTTTAGTTGGTGTAGATTCCCTAGATTCTGGTGGTGTCATGTTTGTCTTTCTGTTGTTAGGTGTTCTCTTGTATTGCCTTCTTCCCATAGTTTCTTCCAGTAGGTGTTGGTGGTGTCTCTTCCCTCTCTCTATGGTCTTTCCCCGATGGGCTTATGTGGATCAAAGATTCAATGTCTGTAGCTCTGTGTGGTCCAAGCTCTCTAGGAGGTTTCTCTGCAGACAGGGATCCAGGGATCGGGTCAAGGATGAAGATCCAGAAGAAGATGCCAGCAGGTACTCACAGTGGTCCTCTGGCCAATAGCTCTGGCCAATAGCTCTGGCCAATGACTGGCAGAAGAGGACAAGGGCTGAGCTTGAACTTGAGAAGGTTTTTGCAGGGTAGTGGGATCTCACTGAAAACTGGCGCTCTCCAGCTGAGACCTCGTTCTTTGGCAGGGGCCCGGATTTGAGGGTCAAGGATCTTGCCCGCAGGAACTCCGAGTGGACCTGCAGAGATAGGTGGGTCTCTGGGAGGGGCCTGGGACTCCAGCAGAGGACTGGAGGCTGGGTCAGAGACCAAGCCTGTGGAAATTACAGGTGGTCCCACGTGGATAGTCAGGTCTCCTTTGTTCGGAGTTGCTCTGAGAGGTCTCCGAAGTAGGGTGGACTGTTGGCTCCACCCTCTGTCCCAGTGCTCAACCAGAGCAGCAGGACCGTAGGTGGGGTAGGGCACAGGGTGGGGGGTAGGCTGGAGGTTGGGATGGGTGGGGGTGTATCAGAGCTCCAAGGGTGCTCTCAATGGGGACCGGAGACAGGAGCAGCAGGATCAGGGGCCAATCCAGGGAGTTCAGGCGGGGGAGGGGGGAAAAGAGGTTGAAGGGGACAGGCAGCCCCAATTGGGCCCAGACTCACCCCTGGCCAAAAGCCGGCAGAAGAGGAGGAGGGCGGGGGGGGAAATTGAAAAGGTTTTTTGGGGTTGTGGGAACCTAATTAAAACCTCCTCCCCCCTCTTTACCCCCTTTTTTTTTGGGGGGCCCGTTTTTTGGGGTATAAAATCTCCCCCGGAACAACACTTCGGGCTCCTTATAAAAATTTCTTTTTTTTTCTATATTTAATAATTTTCAAAAAAAAAAAAAAAGGGGGGGGGGGGGGAAAGAAAAAAAAAAAAAAAATATAAAAAAAATTTTTTTTTTTTTTTTTATGTTGTTTGAAACTCTAACAAAATTCCCTCAATTTGCTCCATTTCCATTAGTTGCGTTGTCTAACCGCTATGAAACACTTTCCTTGCATTCTGTCTGGCCCAAGTCATCCCAAAAAAGAAATGTTTACCAAGACTACTTTGTATTGTTCATAATATGATAATCTAGATAAAAGAAATAGAACTCATAGTTAGAGGTTTTATGATTTTTGTTTAAAACACTTGTTCTCAAGCTATCAGAGAAAGGAAGGACAGTCAAGTCTCTAATACACATAGCAGGAATCTTTCTCTGATATGAACCAGAGCTTGAAAACCAAGAAGAAACTGTTGTTTCTAATCAGATAAAAATACCACACAGAAACAATTGTTTTTATTTTCCTTTTGTGCGAAGAATATGCTTAGCCATTAAATTCAGGCACAATGTTGATACAATCTAATCAGAAGTAGTTTCCAGTCCCAGGTGCCTTGGAAATGCCATCTAGTGATAAAGGAACATGGCTACCATCTACTTCTCTTTAAAGCAAGGAAGTGTTTGACTGTGGGTCTCTGCATCTATCTCTATCAGTTGCTGAATGACAAATTAAAAAAAAAAAAGAACAAATAAAAAATAGAGGATCTGTATGCCCTCATTCCCATGCAAGATAAATATAATAACTTTATGATTTATTTTTATAAAATTGAATGGCATGACAAACTTAGGTGTCTCCTACATGATGATGTTATTCAAAGCAAATATGCAATCAATAACCAACTTATGATAGTAAGAATAGTAGTAATAGCAACATAAAATTGTAAAAAAGTGTTAGGCTTCTATTGTATAAAAAATAAACTCAATCAAGAAAGGAAGTAGAGTAATGCATGCTTGGTTTACAAGTACAAATTACATTTCTTTGAGTGCTTTAAATCTTTAGAAATCTAAAGTGGTAACTCTAATAATATTATATGATAAAAAGTTTAATTTTCCTAAGTGTGGAATGATCTTATTTATATTTGATTTAGTTACTAATAAACACCCAAGTTTATCAATTTTCTTTTTAAAAATCAAGGAGATGTACAATGAAAGTAGCTACTATTTCCAAAGCTCTTCATAATTGCTGAGACTTATTGAGCAGCTATTTTCTACAAAGGAACTGTGCTAAGTGCTAATTTTGTTCACTTTTAGAATACAGATGAGAGGTGTACACTGTATGCTAGTTTTCTTGATACAATTGAGTAAATTATACAATTTTTTACTATTAAGAAATAGTAATAAATATTCTCAATCTACTTATTTTATATACCAAAGAATTTGTTTCCTTTCCAGAGATCTGCAGCTTAGAGCATTCATATCATTCATTGATTATATATGTCTCTATTTCTTACCTGTCAAACATCATTCCAGAAATTTGATATATTTACTGAAGAAAGACCACTGCATAATACAGGAAGCAGATAAAGAATAAATCATCCACATCCATGAACATTTCAAGGAAAACATAGACCATTTTAAAAATATGCACTATGTGAAGGTGAGAAGGGCGGAGGAAGGGAGGGAATGGAGTGTGAGAGGACTTAGCAGTGTATTGGAACTGGGTGCTATTTTTAGTTGAAAGGTGAGGACAAACCTTACATCAGGGCAGTAGTTAAGTGTTTGGAGGGAGGAAAAATAAAGGAGAAATGTTTTAATTAAAATAGGCTAAGCTCAGTGGTCATGACTTTAATCCTAGCACTCAGGAGGCAGAAGTAGGCAGATATTAGTGAGTGTCAGCCTGGTCTGGTCTGCAGCACTAGTTCTAGGACAGCCAGGACTACAAGAAGAAAAAGGAGGAGGAAGAGGAGAAGAAGAGTTGATTAAGAATAACAAAGTAGAAGATGCATTTTAAAAGATGACTATTATATTTCTGAGGAGCCTGAACGTGTTCAGCATGGTATATGTGGAAGCATGCCTAGTATAATTCTGACAGGCTAAGGAGTTGAGTGCAGTAAATGACTTTGTCTTCCCAAGACAAAATGGAGGCTGGAGAGATGGTTCAGTGGATAATAATGCTGGCTGCTCTTTCAGAGGACCCTGGATCATGTTCCCAGTACGCATATGGCAGCTCACAATTCTCTGTAACTCCATTCCAAGATCTCTCTCCCACGACTAAACTGAAAGGCATCATAGCTGGAGCTTCTTTCCCTTTATGTCAATCCATCTTTATCATACACACATTTTAACAAACAGATTGCACTGAACACAATGTCAGACAGGGTTATTTTTTAAAAGAATATCAACAAATATTCTTTCCACCTTTCTCACTCACTCCATTTGTATTGTCCATCAGATATTTGTTTTATATTCTTTCCTTCTGCAGTTGCTTTTCCTTAGCTATTATTAGATATCCCACCTATGTTTATAATGTAAATTTTCCAGAAGTCAATCTCAGTAAGTGGACTTGAAGTATCTGATTTTCTTAAGTTTGGGTGACAGCCTTCCATGCATTGGAAGCTTATGATAATAAAAGCAATGTTTCTCAACTTAAAGCCCATATATTACTGTATGGCCAAAGTTGTTATTTCATCTCTCAGAATGAGCACAAAAGACAAAGCTGTGTTGTTGAAGCTCCAGGATGTGGACACATAATCCTCATCTTGGGATAGCACTGGAGCTCAGTGGTAGTGGTCATCCTAGTTTTCTCAAAATCTTAGACTCAAACATTAGCACTACAAAAAAAATAAATCAAAACTTTGGACTTTCTAATATTTGAAACAGCAGACTGTGAGAACTAATGTATAATCCATAAAAATTTCATGAAAAATGTAGTTTATTTTTAGAGTCAGAAGTTTCATATATACAGAATCAGCAAACTTGCCTCTTAAAATTTCTACCCAGCTGCCACTACTGAAGAAGCTATTCTTGTCCTCTCTGCTTCCTCCTTGTCACTCATCCAGGTTAGCAGGGATCCTGGAACTATGCCCAGGATGGTTTTCTAGGAAACCTGTTATACAGGGCAAATCATGTTAGCATATGTCTAGATATGTCTGAAGGTCATGGAACAGACAATATTCATAGCTTGGTTTTAAGATGGCTCCAATCATAACACTCAGTCTGAGAAAAAGTGAAGTATCAAAAATCACTGATCCCAATTACAGAGCCCATCCTACAGAGCAAGCCTGATGAATTAAACAGACTCATGAAACACATAATGAGAAAATTTGCAGAAGCATATCAAATAGGATTATAAATATGTTTCCATTAAAAGTAGCTTGTTCAGAAAGAGAAGCTCATACCCAAGGCTTGCCAGGCATTGTACCTCCTGAAGAGGAATTGTCACAAGTGGGAAAACACTAGGTCTGTTTGATGACTGAGAATAAATATAATGACTATCTTCCTAGCCACAGGAGAGAAACAAAAATGGTCTTTTCTCATCATTTGCAATAATATAAAATATAAAAACTGGCTTAAGTGTTCTTTTTTTCTTTTCAACATTACCATTCGTGTGATATAAATACATATGGTGTTTCATGGCACAGTCAGAGTGTGGAATGGTCATGTAGAGAATGCTCGTTTTGCATAGAGGTTTTACTCATGTTGTTGTATTGGTTCTTCTATTGCCAATAATACAATACCACAGACTTGGGAATTTATAAAGAGGGGTGCTTATTTTGGTTCATGCACCTTCATGTCCAACACTGTAGGACAGCATCTAGAGATAGCTTTCTTGCTGTCTGAGTCCCAGTGTCTGACAGTAGTTTGCAAGGCAAGATCCTTTGTGTGTGTGTGTGTGTGTGTGTGTGTGTGTGTGTGTGTGTGTGTGTGTGCACACGTGCATGCGTGAGACAGGGAGGGAAAGAGGGAGAGAGAGAGATTTCTGGTCCCTCTATTTGGTAGTTTGAATGAGAATTATTCCCTGTAGACTAGTACATTTGAACATTTGTTTCCTGGTGGTGGCACTGTTTGCAAATATGGAATATTCAGCAGGTATCTCCAGGTTGGAGAAACCACATTACTTTGTGATCTATTTCCTTGACCCTCTTCTAGGACTCTCTCTGATTTGTGTCTATGGTTGAAGATGTCATCAATCTGATTCTTGATGAAGTCCACCAGGTGCCATGCCTGCATGTCATTATGGACTCTGAAACTGTCAGCCTTAACTCTTCATTGCTTTTGTTCATGGTGTCTGTCTGATCAGAACAACAGAAAAGTAATTAATAGGCCCTCTCTCTCTTCTTCCAAGACACCATGTTCTAACTAGCCATCAACCTAGGACAATATCATCTTATCTAATCACTCCAAACACCATTCTGAGATTCAGTTTCAATACCAATAACAGTGTGGATTAAAATTTAACAAGTGACACCTTGAGGGACACATAGTAACAAAGGGGAATTACTAACAGTTGTCTAAATATTTCTGCAGTACCATATATTCCCTTGTCATTGAGTGAGAGGAAGTGACAGAGGAAGGATTAGTAAGGAGGCTTGATTGTAAATTAGTTCATTCCTTTAGCCCATACTTACAGCATGCAAGTGTACCAAGAGAAAAGATAAGCTTACATCCTCATTTCCTCAGCCTAGGCCATGCTGATGATAGACAAACACCAAGGGCCACTTCATGGACCTCACATGTTTCATTTTGGGGTATGTGAAGCTGTCCATCCATCTACAAAAACCAAAATTTCAGCCATCTATTAGCAGGTCAAATGGCATTGTGGAATCCATGGGCTTTCACAGCACCTTCTGAGAACTAAGAAACTTTGTCCTACCTCTGGTAGATACCTGTCTTCTCATTCAGTGAAACCACCTTTCCTGGACAGGAGTTGAGGTTAGGAACTAATCTTCTGGCTCAGGAATTGATGATGAATGTGCCATACCTGCCATAGATTCCCACTGTCCAGAGATACACATGAATCCTACTTCCCCATTTAGACAGAGACAGATGAACACCAGCAGGTTCCTGGTTCCAAGGATGCCTACACATGCTCTCTGTCTCTCCATCCAGCAAGCAAGAGAGCACTCAGTGGTCCCTGCCCCAGACCTTGTTCCCCCAGGTTATGTCTGACCCTGTCCCACCCCCAATGGGTGTGGCTAGTACAACAGGTGCTGACAGAGTGAATATATCACTATATAAATTAAAAGATGCTTCATAAGAGAAAAGGCCTCTGAACTGCTCACAGTAGGAACAATAATTTAGGGGGTGAAGAGATAGCTCACTGGTTAAGAGTACTGGCTACTCTTCCAGAGGACCTTAGCTCAATGCCTAGCAACTACATAGTATCTCACAGTCACCTATAATGGGATCAGATGGCATCTTCTGTCATGCAAGCATGCATGCAGACAGAGCACTAATATACATAAAAGATTTTTTTCTGTTAAAAGAATAGTTACAACTATGTCTTAGAAATCCCAAGATTCTAGATAACTAGATCCCAAGTATATTAGGTCCTCTTAGAGCCCATTGTACTTGCATTTGTATTCCTTGTTTCTGATTCTGCCCTTTTCTGTGTTACTTATTTATAACTGTCTCATTACAGGATTCTGTTTTGAGTTACCCTTCTGATTAGCTCATCTTATACTTTATCCTATGTGTCACATTGTGTGAACCGGTAAATGTTACTGCATTCTCCAGAGCATTCTAAGGTATCTCCTTGAATGATATCCTTTGATTGCCATAATAACATAGAGACATGGTTGTAGGTCATTCCAATTTCACAGATGAGGAAGTTGAGGCTTTAAGTTGAATTTCCACATTTACAAAGCTAAACAGTTATGGAGTCTGCCCTCAAATAGATGGAACTGCTTCCAGTAGTCAAGATCTTAAGCACTGTGCTAGTGATGGCATGATTGCTTCGTAGGTGGACTATCTTTCCTTATGTATGTTGGACTGCAACTGTGACAGAACAGATAAAGTGACAGCATAGAACTTGAGTGCTCCACAGAGAATGTGGCATTCAGAACTTAATGCATCTGCAAAGGTATTTAAATTAACCTGTCATGTTACCTCCTACACTAGCTGAGAATGTGAGTCATCTTTCAGGAGAAGCAGCATGGTACTGCTGCTGAACAGCCTCATGCAGCACTCATTTAGACGGTGGTTTCCAAACTGAATCTGCACCATGTCACAAATCAAGGTGTATACAGTGTGCTCTGAGAGACGGATGATGTAAAACATTTGCTGGAAAACACTTCCCCAAGTTGTTACAAGCCAAGAAAATAAACAAGGATAGGAACTGTCACTCCAATTATCTTGGTAGTGGGAGTCTATGGGTCTCACCTGGCTGCTTATGCAGCAAGGAAGTTATTCAAGACAATGGCACAGACATTTTCTAGAAAAAATAAATGAGATGCATAAAGAATTTCATACATTTTTGCCTTTAAGAAATTATAAGGGGAAGGATAGTCAAGGAATCTGTGTACATAGATGTGTGTTATATCCATGCCAATGCCACCCAACTTGATGAAGACTAAGTAGGCTAGGCCAAAAGAAGATTCAATATCCAGCTCTATCTCACTTAGTGCTTGCTAATGCCATACTCCATTCTAGACTCTAATTGTGGCCTTCATAAAAGCTTATTATATGTTCATTCATTGATTATAAAATAAAATAAAGTATATACCTAGTATGTGCCAAGCATTTTTTCTAGGAATCAGAAGTCCAATGAGCTCATGGTTTTTAAAGAAGGATAATATTACTATTACTATGTGCAACTGCAAAAACAGCTATACTTGATGACATGCAATATCCAGACCACAGACTAAACATCAGGTAGAGTTAGGAGGAAATACTGAAGAATTATTAGACAAAGTCAGTGCTATGCTATTTTTATGTTTTGCTTTTTTCTCTAACCTTCTCATGCTAACTTTTACTTGCCTAACCCTTTTGGTGTCTTTAGAAGGAATTACTAAGTAAACATTCCCTTATCAGGCAAGATATGTCCTCCTTCCAAAAGACAAAAATAGCATCTTTTCTTTTCTTTGTCTTGTTTCTACTTTGTATATTGTGGTACTTTGTACATGCTGTTGTGTATGTGTATATGTTCATGTAGAGTTCAGAAATTATGCTTAAGTGGTTTCATCTTTCACTCTGTAACATTTTAAATTTTATTTATTTTTTAAAATGCTTTTGCATTTATTTTTTCATTTATTTACTTACTTATTGCATATGTGGGTACACATTCCATAGCCATGACAATAAAAGGACAACTTGGAAGAATTAGTTTACTTTTTCATCTATATGGTTTCATTAATTTAACTGAGTAGTTAGATCCAGAGATCCTCCTGCCTCTGCCTCTGCTTCTCTGCCTCTCTGCCTCTGCCTCCTCAATGCTGGGGTTGCAGATCCATGCCATTATACATGGATTTTTACATGGGTGCTAAGAATCAGAACTCAGGTCCTTATACTTATACAGAAAGCACTTTACACAATGGATTGCCTTCCCATCTCCCTAGAGACCTCAGTCTTCTTCAATCATATGAACATAGAACACACACACACACACACACATATGTGTGTGTATGTATACACACACACACACACACAAACACACATGAATGAGCAAGAAAGTGAATGAGGAGACTGGAAACACACATACTTATTTACAGACCATGGATGAGAGGAAGAGCTAAGCCTAGAAAGCACATGTACAGGTACAAATCAAAGAAGCATAGCCACTGGAACAGGAATAATGAGAAGACTCTGCCCTTAAGTCCTCCTGAGTAGTACAGCCACATAATTTGATGTTGTACTTCTAGCTTCTGATTATGATAAAATATAATTTGATATTTGAAGCCTCCTAGATTTGTAATTTGCTGCAAAAGACATACAAAACCACTGCATTCAAATGAATATGTGTGTGTGTGTATGTGTATTAATATATAGGTAGATTTGTAATTTGTTGCAAGATGACACAAAACTGCATTCAGTAGTATGTGTACATATTCATCAATATTGATGATTACACACAGAATTACCTAAATAAAGAAGTAGCAACAACATTTAAAACCGAGTTGCACTTTGAAATTCTGTAAATCTTTGTAAATATAATTATTTGAATTAAAAGCACCCTTAGTCCAATTACCATTAATGTTATAAAATGAATACATTTAACAGAATGCAAGAGCAAAGGGTTTAGTAATTGTATAGTCTGGGAGTTGGTCGGAGGTAGTTAAAATCATTGCTTTCTACACTTTGTTTTTCTAAACATATAGAACATATGCAGAGTAAGTTTTCTTTGAGTAACTATTGATTAGATACTAAAAGTCTGAGTCTGTCACTGTTCTAAAACTTGTTGAATTATCAATTGGATATTAAAAGACATTGAAAATATTTGGGAAATAAAACTACTTGAAATGTGTTTATTCACTCTTTTAACAAATGTCATTGAGCCTCCTACTATTTAAAAGACATATTTTATTACAGAAATCACACATTTCTGCCTTTATAAATATTAGGCTTCCCTGTGCGGGAAAGTTAAAATATGTGCAAATGTAGAACTCCATCAGCTAATATCAGATAGCAGAAAGTAATATAGTAACCAGAGCATGTGTGTTGTAGATGGAGGACATAGGGAGATGATCATAGTGACATTTGAGTTGAGACTTGAATAATTGGAAAAATCTAACCACATGTTAAACTGTTATCTAGGCAATAGGGCAACAGATGCATATAAATTTGAAATTAAATTTGAATACTGAAAATGGTCCAGGCACAGGAGCATAGTAGTGGCTTGGAGGCAGAGTGTCCAGATAGACATGGGAAACTTTGTGGTGGTGTGGAATCTGGAGCTGGAGGAAAAGTATAGTTGCAGTTCTTACTCCTTCAAGCCTCTTCTTCCACCATTTCCATATGTCCAACTCATTCCAGAATGTCTCAGAATTTCTTTTCATAGACATCTAGGCAAGCTCACTGTCACTGGATGCTTAAGACTGTAAGTGAACACCAGTGACACTGCTGTCATTAACTACTATTTTGATGACTGACTGGGGATTTTAAATTCCATGCTTTTAACTCAGAACCCTTTTCTAAATACCATGATGGACAAACACCTTTAATATTTTTATCTAACATTTCATGAAAATATTATTATGCATTCTGTAAAACTCTGAGCTGACTCTTTTCTTTTTTACTATGCACATTCTATACCTCACCTGTGCTGTTTCCTGTCCCCCCCCCCATTTTATTACAAGGGACTATTACTTTTTGAATGGTTTCTTTGAAATGAATAAGTCAATTCAAATCACAAGGTTAGCGTCTTTAAAATTTTGTTCCCTAGAGTAAATTGAATGCATGGTTTTATGCACCAGACACATTTCCCTCCTCATATTTAGAGAGCCTTTTTCTGTTTTGTGGTTTCTTGAGCATTTTAAAAATCCATTCATTCAAAGTGGGACTGTCTGGCTTGTCTCGTGTTTCCCAGAATATACAGTTATTCTGGAAGGCTTTGATTTCATTTGCGGGGATTTCCAGATCTCCTCAGCAAAACTCAATAAAGCTTTTTCCTGGGAGAATATTTAGAGTACAGATATAAAGACCAATGTGTTTCATACAGATTCATTGCTTTCATATTATTTTCCATTTGGGAACAATAGCATAAATCTCATAGGTAAATATTCCATCTTGTAGATACTTTTACTAGTCCTCTGTGTGCACTAAAGAGAGCTAATTAATTGTCATGAATTTTATATTGAAGGATGATGGTAGAATTCTGGACCTGGCCAAAACATGAGAATCTTTTTTATTATCCACTTAATTTGTTACTGTGGGTAGACCATTATTATTTTAAAACATTTTTGAATGCTTCATTATTTTTCAATTGGGTAGCTAGAATAGAAATAAATTAATCCGTCTTCGTCTTTTTTGTTGTTGTTTATTTGTTTGCTTTTTTGCTTTTTTTTTTTTTTTTTTGTCTTGTTTTGTTTTGAGACAGGGTTTTTTTCTCTGTATTGCTTTGGAGCCTGTCTTGCAACTGGCTATGTAGACCAGGCTGACCTCAAACTCACAGAGATCCACCTGCCTCTGCCTCCAGGGAGTTGAGATTAAAGGTGTGCACTTCCAATGCCAGGAAAGTAAATCAGTCTTAACTGGCTTTTGAGTTCTTACCCCAAATCTAGACCTTATACCAAATCTACTATAGAGTATTCTGTTGAATCCTCATACTACTGTATAATTAACATCTTTCCAAAGATAAAGAATCCAAAGTTTAGAAAAGTGGTGTGTTTGTGGCCACATAACTAGTAACAGGTAGATTGTGGATATTGGAAAATAAAATTCACATACTAGCATCTCAATGTTATAACCAGATACTGCCTTAAGAACTGTTATATCCATTACTGATAAAAGTGATGGGAATGATGAAAATGGAAAATGTAATGCTGTAGATGGTGTCAATTTCAGAATAAACACTAGAGGGGAAACTGGTAGTTTTACAGGATTTGGAAATATCTTCAATTTATAGCAATATCTGCTGCCCTCATGTGGTGTTGTTCTATGTGACAATCTCCTAAGAGCTCATATCTTTCAGTTAAAATGTTTTTGTCTTTTGACTTGGCTTTGTAATTCTGGATGCGTGTTATAGGAGGAAAGTAGACAATGAAAAACAATTGTGCTAAGAAGGTTAAGAAGCTGAATTATATGTTACCATATATATTTAATTATCTTAGTTGACTATTTAAGCAAAATAGAGAAAGTATTAGAATGAAATAATGGGGATTTCTCAGGAGTTATGGAGAAAATTCAACTGGAAACCTGTGGGAACTTGGTAACAACAAAACAACACCAAAATTTACCAAATCAAGTTTTAACATCTTCCAGTCAACATCAGTGCCCCGACAATGTATATGAGATAAAATGATGCTAAAAACTCAATTTCTTGAAAGTTTTGAAAGCTCGCTGGCAACCATTGTCAACAGACTGACTGACATTCACTATTCTCAAACATTGTTAAAAACAATTTCTATATGGACCACTGATGCAATTTGTGTAATAAAATCCCCAAAATGCAGAAAAATACCATCCTTAGATGCTAATTAGTATCATCAGGCAGCAGCTCCCAACCAGCCTCAAAATCATAAGGATTCACTATTAGAGTTCTGT
Source organism: Phodopus roborovskii (assembly GCF_943737965.1). Classification (NCBI taxonomy): domain Eukaryota; kingdom Metazoa; phylum Chordata; class Mammalia; order Rodentia; family Cricetidae; genus Phodopus; species Phodopus roborovskii. Next base: position 11,535,978 of record NW_026126418.1, read on the forward strand.
GTTACTAAACCATGTTTATTAGTAAACTAAGCATAGTGTTTTTACTTGAAATTCAACTTGTTAAGACTTATTGGGCTTTACTGTAACACAAAGGACATTTGAAGTCAACAGTTCTAAAATAATAGCTGTATTAACATGTTTGTCATAACGATATAGTTTCTAACAAAGTATGGTTAAGACTAAATAAGTGAATCTTTTGATTACTAGTAAGCCCCTTGGTGGACTTTATAACCTGATGAAGATAAATGCAAGGAATCTAATGTAGACGTTGAAGGATCTAAATTCTCAGAAAGTATGCCCAAATATTTCAGTGAATATTTATGTATATCTTACCATTTTTGGTCACTGTGAATACTATTTATTAGAGTCTGCTACTGAGTCTATAGTATGCTTCATTTCCTCAAATGAAAATCTTATGGGTAGCATAAAACATTCTATTAAAGATAATCTCTGCTTTCAAGATGTATATTTCTTTTAATGTTCTTATCCAGGAAATAATACCTATGGTAATATATAGAAGATATCAAAGTCATTTTGATGAATTTACAATTTTTTTGTTTGTATATATATATATATATGTGTGAATAATTGATAACAGAGAAGTGCCTCCACTCATAACAAAAAGAAATATACAAATTCAAAACACATATCATTCTGATGAGGATCTATGTGAACACAGGGAAAATGCAACAACTGATTTAATAAGGAGGAATTTCATAGTGATGAATTTACTCATGGGACTGCTATTATATGGAGACAATTTACTGATTCTATGAGAAGAAAAGGATTAATATTAAAGAAGTAAGTACCCATAAGACCAATTCTGATAGGGAAATTCTAGAATGTTGTCAGATATTAGTTAACTATAGAACATATTTAATATCCCTAGGAGGGCTCAACCTAAGCAGAAAATTAGAAAAAAGAATTGAGAAAGATGAATTTGTAATCTGCAAAAATATGAGATGCCACAGAATACAAATGGCTCTTGGTCACCAATCCTAGAAAGACAAAATTTAAATAGAAGACATACAGTCTTATTTAGGCTTAAAGCTAGTTTTGATTCCATGTCATCTATGTGTTAATTAACAAGGTCAATCAAACACTTTGCCTGTCTTAGTGATGAGTCAATCTGTTCTACATTTTACTATTATATGTTTTAATTAATTGCTATATAACTTTGTTTTATTGAATAATGTATCATTGAAGAATAAAAATATAAAAACATCATGCTTTATAACAGCCTCAAGCACAAAATGAAATAAGAACAACTTCAGAGAATCACAGAGCTTCAAGAGTCCATCTCAGCATGCATAATACATGTGCGCGCACACACACACACACACATACACACACAGAGTCACTCAAATTTCAGGAGGAAATACAGGAAGACGGTTCAGAAGCAGTGTTTAACTTAAGATTTACATTAACATCTAAATTAAGAAGCTAGTAAAGCCCCAAATGAAAGAAAGCAAAAGCACAAAATAAAAAAACAAAAAACAAAAACAAGAACACAAGCAAAACATAACTGTAGGCACTTTTTCGAACTGAAAATTCATACAATATATCTGATCATGGTTTCTCCTCCCCAGTCTCCCACATACCACTCTCCAACTTCATGTTTGCTTTCCCTCTCTCTCTTTTTAGAAAATAAACATAAAATCAGAAACTACAACACACAAGCAAAGGGAGATAAAAATGGCATACAAGCACATGTGTGTGCCTGCATGTGCACACACACACACACACACACACGCACACACACACCATGAACCCCAAGAAATTTGGAACAAAAAATCAACAAAAACACCATTGAATGCATTTCCTCTTACCCACACATACTGTTGTTAGACAGGGTACCTACTCTTAAGGGTGATTTATAAACCCAGTGAGATTTGATTGAAAAAAATTGATTCTTCTTTTTCCCTTGCAAGTATTTACCAGTTGCAGGCAGCTTCTTGGGTAAGGATTAGAGATTGTACTCATTCATACCTCTCAGCACTCAGAATCGCATCTCTCTTGAACCTGAGCAGGTCCTGAGTATACTGCCATAGTCTCACTGTGTTTATATGGGAATCATTTGTGCTGTGTCTGGAAGACATTGTTACCTTGGTGTCATCCATCTCCTCTACCTCCTCTTCTGCATATGTTCCCTACCTCTGAGGGAAGGGATCTTGTGAAGACATCCTATTGAGGGATGAGTGCTCCAAATTTTCTAACTCTGAACTATCATGGTTTAATAAGGATCAGGATAAACAAATAGGCCAAACAGATGTTTATTCAGGGAGAAATAACTTATAACCTAGACAGATGAACACCAGCAGGTTCCACCAGATGCTCCCCTCTTCACATCCCACCAGCAAAAAAGAACATTCCCAGGCTCCTCCTCAGACCTAGTTACACAGGTCACTTCTGCCCCTGGCTCCACCCCCAATGGGTATTGTCAGTGCCACAGAAGAAGACAAAGTGAATATCTCACTACAATTCCCCCTTTAGTCTAAAGAAAATATATTGGCTTTGTAGTGGGATATTCACAAAAGGATTCAAAAATCCTTTTGCAAACCTTTGCTTTTCACATGGTGTTTCTTATGAAATTCTGAGGCTACTAGCACACGTCTTATCAATAACCGATCAATTTCATCGTTTTCTTGGAGGCATAGGTTTGTATCCCACTTCTGACACCAGATCATTGTTTAATAAAGACAGGATAAACAAATAGGCCAAAGAGATGTTTATTGAGGGAAAAATATCTGACAACCTAGACAGGTAAACACCAGTAGGTTCCACCGGATGTTCTCCTCTCTGTGTCGCATCAGCAAGAAAATTGTCCCTGGCTCTTCCTCAGACCTAGTTTCCCAATGGGTGTGGTCAGTGGCACAGAAGCAGACAAAGTGAATATCTCACCACCCTGAAAATTGTCCAACTTGAGTCTCTGTATTACTTCATACGTATTGCAAAAAAGAATTTATTTGATGATGGCCAAGTCACATTCTAACCTATGCATTTGGCAGACTGTCATTAGGAATTACTTATTTTGATTCCTTTAACAGAACAATGGTATTTTGTTTCTTTTTTTTGTTGTTGTTGTTGTTTTGTTTTGTTTTGTTTTGTTTTTTCCTAGATCAATGGCCTATCTAGTCCTAGGTTTTTGGCTCCCCCAGTAGTGTGAGATATGACTTCAATCTCATAGACTAGGCATTAAAACAACCAGGTAGGTGCTTATTACTTCCTCTGTCTTTGTGCCAAAAGGGTCTAGGACACCAAGAAACTATAGCCCAGAGAATCAACAAAACAAGGCTCATGGGTGACCACAGATATGGAAGCAGCAACCATAGACTCTACTTGAGCTGAACTGAGACATTTACATATGTGCTGCGGTTCTTTAGCTTGGACTTTTTATTGGATTCCTAACAGTGGGAATGGGAAGTTTCCTTTTCCTTTTTTTGTGGGATCCTTTTCTCCTATTGTGCTGCCTCATTCAACCTTGATGTGACTGTTTGTGCCTAGTGTTATTGCACCTTGTTGTGCCCTGATCAGTTGATACTGTTGGGAGCCCTGCTCTGTAAGGTGTAAGGTTTTTCTGCCTGCTGCTGGTCTTGTCCTGCTGCCACGCCAGCCCCAAATAACACACTGAGACTCTGTATATGATATAATGCTATTGGCCAGGTACTAGTTTCTTATCTGCTAGCTCTGTCTTAAGTATTAACCCATTTCTATGTATTTCCATGTGGTCTTACTGAGAGCAGAGGAACGGCGGTTCTGTTCTCTCCAGACTCTCCATCTCGACCCTCCTTACTACTTCCTCTTTCCTCCTTGTCTCCTAGTCCCTCCTATCTTCCCTTCCTATTAGCCAACAGTGCTTTATTCATTAACCAGTATGAGAAACATATATGCATAATGGCATCTCCCATCTCCTCTTTTCTGTCTAAATAAAGAGAAGGGTTTTAAACTTTAACATAACAAAATATATAACACAACAGTTATCAAGAATCACAGTTAACAATATTTATTCCATTAACATTTAGCAAGATTAAAAGAAACTATTCTATCATCTATCCTATATTTGTGAGTCTAAAGTCCTATATGTAACTTATCTTTAATCCTAAGGAAAACTATAACCATAACTATCTGTCTTCAACTCCTTCAAAGACAACAGAAGGATAGTATATAAACTCTAGAAATGACAGAGATATCTTGCCTTGTCAGTGACATGAAGTTCGTCTGTAATCTTCCATCTTTAGCCCATAGTCCATAGTATGTCTGGCAGACTCTTCAGCAAAGCAGGGAACTTTAAACTGTCTTCTTCTATTGGTATTTTGTCAGTCATTTTTTCTCTATGTCCTGCAGACTGTCTGGCAGACTCTTCCATGAAGCAGGAACTCTGTAGCAATGTCCATCTTGAATCAGCAGTCACTTTTCTGTGTGTCCTGCATGTCCATTTTATATGGCATAAAGTCAAACAGTCCAGACAAGAGCAGTATCTTGTCCAAATGGCTAGTCTTGCCATATTGGAAGTAAACTCTATAACAAGTTTCTTCAATGTCTATCTTCCTTTCTGCCGCAGGTGATGTTGCCAGAAGTAATTGTGCCTCACTGTTAAGAAAAACCCTAAACCATTTTAAATGCCATATTCTGTAGGTCTTTGAAATTTTGAAGAATTCCTATCTATCTCAAATACATCTCTGTGTATCTTGAAAAACTTAATTAGCAACTCTAAGCTTTGACTATCATAGGTAATTATCTATAATCTGTACTACACTATTACATTTGTAAATGAGCCATATAAACACAATACCTAAACAAAAAGGAGAAATATACACACCACAAGATTGACCTTAAATTTGTATCAATATATGAAAATCCATTCCAAAACAAAGTATTCATATGTATACCATAATCCCCTTTTTAACCTTTAAAAGGAGATTGTTGTCATTAACCATTTATAACCAAGCCCATTTAAATGAAAACAAACATTTATAAACAATATTTGGGAATTTGAGCATCGTTCTTTCCAAACTACTTCCTGCTGATAAGGAGCACTGTCATGGGGATCCTAAGAAGATGAAGAAATCCTGGCTATAGTCTGCAAGGCTGCTTTGTCCAGTTGTTTTGAATGTTGGTTCACCTGGTACTCTGTTTCAGGGAGTCTGGCTTGCTCAAACCACATTATTCTGGAAGGAATCCACAGCTTTTTATTTCCTGTGGAAACAAAAAATAGAAATTCTTTTCCCCAGTAACCTGTCCTTAAATTTTGGAGTCAAAGCATTTTTAAAATACAGAAGTTGAATTAATCCAGCACCATTTGTTTCATCAGCTGTTGTTATTTCCTCAGCAGTCAAACTATTTAAAGACAACAGAATAGCATAGAGAATCCATAATTTTTCTGTGTTTTCTATCTTTACATGTTTTTTTTTTTATTATTCTGTTTCTTTTACTTCTATTTTTTTTTCATTTTTTGAGACAGGTTTTCTCTGTGTAACTATTATCTGTCCTTGAATTCAATCTGCATACCAGGTTTACTTTGAAATCACAAGAGATCTGCTTGCATCTGTCTCTCAAGTGCTGGGATTAAAGGCATGTGCCATCACACCCAGCTCCTCTCTGTCAATTTAAAACCATTTTATTCCTTTTCTCTCCCATGCCTACATATATATTAGAACACATTGTAAACCTGTAGTGATTTTTCTTAATGCGAATCTGTCTTTACTGTAAATCTTTATCTTTGTCTGTCCATGAGTCTTTATCTGTTAAACAACAACATTGCTAAAATTAAAATCATAGCTGTGTTAGCCATGGTCTATCCAAGATGGCGGCAGTTATTTTACAGCCAGCAGTGAGAGCTGTGTTTACTGCCTTGGTCTGTGCTGCCACCCAACAGCATGTTGCCGGCTTGGAGATGTGGTCACTGCTATTTCCTGCTCTGATATACACCAAGAATTGTTAGCAGAGTTTCTTAAAAGCCATGCTTTTTTTGCAGCTTATACTGAGTCAGGAAACCTCCCTTAAAGGAGCCGGGCAATCTGCTTGTCTCTTGCAAGTCAGAATCCAACTGAGAAAAATGCTGCTACCAAGAAAACTTGCTTGTCTCTGTTCTTTTGTTTTTAAAACTCTTTTTTTTTAAGCTTTTGTTAAATTTTAAGTGGAAGTTCTTATTAGCCACTTGGGTGCCATATGTAATGAGTAAGGTTTTTCCACCTGCTGCTGGTCTTGTCCCATTGCCATGCCAGCCCCAAATAACACACTGAGACTCTGTATTTGATATAATGCTGTTGGCCAGGTACTAGTTTCTTATCTGCTAGCTCTGTCTTAAGTATTAACCCATTTCTATATATTTCCACGTGGTCTTAGTTAGAGTGGAAGAACGGCGGTTCTGTTCTCTCCAGACTCTCCATCTCGACCTCCTTACTACTTCCTCTTTCCTCCTTGTCTCCTAATCCCTCCTATCTTCCTTTCCTATTGGCCAACAGTGCTTTATTCCCTAACCAGTATGAGAAACATATATACATAATGGTATCTCCAATCATTGCTCTTTTCTGAAGTGAAATGTAGAAGCAAAGGAGCTGGGGAAGAGGGGAAGTGGGAGGCATTGGGAGAATGGGAGGGGGGAAAGGCTGTGGTCAGGATGGATGTATGAGAAAATAAAGGAAGAAAAAGATATAACAAGTAATCAATAACAGGCAGAAGGTAAGTATCAAGCTTTTACAGATTAATAATATATGAATGGAAAAAAATCTTTAAAATTGCTGTTTATGTTAACTAGTTCATATTGTCAAGTATTTAGAAATAAGATCAATATTAGAAAACCTGATACTTTCAAAAGATCCTAAAATAACATACCATCATACAACAAACAATAATTCAGGTTGTAATACTGTAAATATATCAATTGTATTATAATTAGTATATGAATTTAAGGGTAATATATTTAAAATAAGTGTGGCTATATAAGTGAGAAGTTCTGGGGTATTGATGAAAAGATTGTTTTATTTGTAAGGAAGACCTAGAGCAGTAAGATAATGATCTTCATGTCAGCATTTATGAAGAAACTCAAGTTTTGCATCAGAAATTAGAACCCAAAATCTAACCCAAATTTTGCTACGTCTTTTTATTTTCTTCTGAAGTTAATATTGTGGTGCAAAAGATAAGTGATAATTTTGTAGATTCATCATATATTAACTGATTGTCCACAAGAGAAAATATATCTAGCCTCATCTCACAGAATAAAATAAGGTAAATCCCACTGAGATTATGTGTTGAAATATAAAAGTTATGTGTTAAATATTAAAAAATAATCATACTAAGAGAATCATCTTTACAAATTTGCATAGGTGGATTTCTAAAATAGGATATAAAAAGTATAATTAAATCATAAAGAAGAAAAAGTGGTTTGATCCAAAATCAAGGATGTCTATTAATAGATGTAAAGTATAATGGATGAAATGTGATAAAATGGTAATATTCTTTCCTATTCTTCCGTTCTAAAATGACTTATATACCTTTAAATTAATATGAAAAATATATTTTCTAGTTCTATTTATGGCAACAATGGCCTCAGACTTTCTTTGGCTAATTAAATATCATCAAAATTGACAGCATTATTAATTTTGACATTAACCTCAAGGGACATTGTGTACTTCTGTTATTCAATACGATTTCTATCTTTGCCCTGGAAATTATATGGTCTTCCTATTTAACTTGTCTGAGAAGATTACTAGTAAAGTTGAGTAGAGCTAAAACCAAGGTACTCCCAGAAAGTAAGTCAAGTAAAACCCTGTGCATATACTTGAACTTCATGTTGACTCAGAGACATACAAGTGAGAAAGAAATCATTGGTTTGACTTTTTTGTGTAATGCTCAATTTTACAATTGTATATGTATCCATACTTAACTTGTATACCCAGAAGAATGATGTACCAACAGTAAAAACTGTATGATTCTGAACTGGAGTTTAAGTTTGAGACTGTGAAAAAAATTACAAAATTATTGTAAACAGTTATTCAGGAAAATGTTATAGAAAACAGGATAAATATAAACCAATACCATACAAAGACAATGCTGCTGGGCTCTTGTCTGTTACTTTAGATTACTTGAGGGATATGTGGTCTTATTAAAGGATGTTTTTCAGCAGGACAAAAAACAAATGCAAAGCAACTTCTGTCTCTAATATCTAGGTGCCCAACGAACCATGTATGTTCAGTAAACAACCAGTTATGTATAAATATAGAGATTCAGTAAAATAGATCCTAGAGTCTAGAATGTCTGGAACTTGTTGAATAAGTTTTCTTATAAGAAAATAAAACTTTAAAAACATATTAAAAACATAGTGATAACTAAGGATAATGCATGTTTGCTGAGAACCAGTGTTGGGACATATACCCAGACAAAGCCCTGGCTTTCATATCCTCATTTAAGAATTCTAAAGAAGACAGACTCTGGTAGATTATCTCTACCAAAAATTTAGGGATGCTTAAAATGCCCAGTCTAAGTCTAAAGTAATATTATGTTTTTGTGATAGCTCTCTCTGTGTGCTAACTATCTTCATGAAGAGTCAACAGGACAGTAACACATAAAGCCCTCAAAATAAGTATTATTCGTTGAACAACAATATCAGTTTGATTTTGACCGAAAGATAAAACATATACAAGTGAACATGTAGTTGGACTCCCTTTGTAAACAAACTTCATTCTCAGTCTCTTATAGAAATATATAATAGTTATTTAGATAAGTGACGACAAATTTTTGGAAAAATGAAATCGCAGTGAAAGATGTAAAGGTATAGGGAGGGTTCTGTAAATGGAACACACCAATAAGCCTACTCAATCACATCAAGTAATTGTCCATGATGTCAGAGATATCTAGTCCTACCAATGACTGTCTACTCACTTTTTTTAGAATTTATAAGGAACACAAATATTTATGAATGCCTACTTATCATTGTTTCATATGAGGTTGTTTATTGTGGCTGTTCTTAACCCAGGTGAGATATGTGTAAGCTAGACTTGTCAGTCATGTCCCAAACAGGTAGGCAGTATCAACCTACCACAGAACCCAAGATTCTAGTCTGTGAGCTTTATGACATTATCAAGGAAAACTTACAAAGTGTCATGGGGTGTAAATAAATTCTGTATGTGAGAAAAATGTAATTACCAAGACAACAACTTAGCTGTTCCTATCATTTCTAGTGTTTCCCTATGTCTGTGAATTACATGATTTTATAGTTTGTTCTATTAAATATGTGGTATTTATAGTTGCTTAGACTTTACATGGTTAATTTGTAAATGAAATAGAGATAGCCCTCACAACATACCTGTTGTTATCTAAGGATAACAGATGGAGTGTATGTGGCCTTATTTCATCTGGCCTACATGTACACTCAAATGTATGCATGTCCCAGCAAACACACACACACACACTCACACACACACACACACACACACACACACACATGCATACACACACTTAAAAATTAAGATAAAAACAATTCAAATTCAGTCAGTTGAAGAGTTGAAGATTCATGAATTTGGTCTTTTCTGTAGGTAGGCTGCTTGGAGACTTTATGTGAAATAAAATTACTATGGGAAGAAAATTACTTTGGGAAGATTGTCAAGCTAATATAGGCTACTTTTCTTTCATGTGCAACAAACATTGTGTTGTGAAAATAAACCATTACATTGTATTTTAAATTGTTTAGAAACACAACACATTCATTAGGAGATAAAAAACAAAGAGACTTAATTTAAATGCACATAGGTAATATGACTTGAGTTTTCTAAATAAGAGGGTGTTTAGATTTAGTTTGAAATAAGGGGATGAAAGAAAACTGATTTGAAAGAAGGCCTGCATTAGGAAAGATGGAAACTTTGTGGATACAGCTTGCATTGACTAATTATGAGGCAGCTTGCTATGGTTATAACCTCTAGTAATGAGCAGCCTCAATTATATCAACTACACATTATAAGTTGGTTATTTTGTTTCTGTTTCTGTCTCTGTTGTTATTCTGAGACAGGTTTTCACTATGTAATCATGGCTAGCTGACAATTCACTATGTAGACAAGGCTGGCCTTTAACTTATTGAGATCTGCCTGTCTCTGCCTCTTTTGGGCAAGAATATATGTCTTCTGCCACACACTTGGCAATAGTACAGTTTGTGAAAATGTTAAGGAACAATATGAAGGAGATAATTATTAAATATTTTTTTTTAACTTGGAATTTATGAAGTTTTGATTTGAAAAAAAAAAAACAAGGCTTCTGGGCAGTTTAAGCAGAAGGTAAAACAAGGTCTCATGAATTCCATCATGAATTCCAGGCAATTCTATTACATGTAGTTGTGGCTGACCTTGAGCTGCTGATTCAACCTGTCTCCACCTCCATAATGGGCCTAAAGACATGAACCATCTTATCCAGCTTCTAGGCAGCTCTTAAACCTGATTTAGGCTTGCCACAACAAATGCTGAATACAGGTATCAGAACCATATTAACCTGTAAGAATTATTACTGTAGATTTTTAACACATGAAATTATAAAGGGCTAAATCTTATTCCTTTACTAATATCCACAAAGCCCCAGAAGAAGGTAATTGGCTATCTCCACTTCTTCATATGTGTAAATTTAGTAATAATATTCTGGAGAAATCAAACAAGAATTCAGCTCCACTTTATACACATACAAGAAATATGGAATTTTTCAATGATTGGACACTCTCAGTTCTTTGATACAGAAATGTACTCCTGTTTTTGCTGTTGCAACCCCAGAGTAGAATTCCATTGAAGAAATTCTAGTCAAGAAAAGTCTGTGGCTATAATCAAGATGGCCTGACTCCAGCTCTATTTCATTTATGAACTTTTGAAACAGCTCATTTTCCAAGAAAGCCAACTGTGTCTTATCTCTTCAAAGAATGAAGGCAAGGGGCTAGAAAGACACTACAATGAAGCACATATCTTGTAAGCACAAGAGCCTTTGTTTGGTATACCCACCCCAGAAACCACATGACGAAACCCAGGTGTACTGGCCTATCCCTGTGCTAGGAAGGCAGAGATAGATCCCTGGGACTTTCTGGCATATCCACCTTGTGGCCCTGATATGTTCAAGGTGATTGAACCTTTTTATCAACAACAACAACAATAATAACAAAGTAGACAACATTTGAGGAACACAATCAAGTTTTTGTGTTGGTCACCACATACTCAAGCCCAGAATTACAGGGGCACCTGTACACACATGTACACTTATACACAGGAACATACACATGTGTGTTCTTAGAAATAAAAATCAAGTTTCATATTTTTCTGATATTTCATTTATATAATGTTTATTATGTGTAAAAATTTATGGAAAGTTGAGACTCATCTTTTCTATTTTCTTGTGGTATGAGATAAATTGATAAATTACATTGACTACATTAAGTATCATTTATCTATGTCTTTCTAGAGGATTAGAATAGGTTCACAGTTTGTTTTAAGATCAGAGAAACAGAATTGAATACATAGAATTTAATATTTAGAGCAATTCTAAACTGATACAACAAAGTTCCATTTTGTTTTTAATCGATGTTATTTAAGATTGTCATATCTTATCTGTGACAGACCCCTCTTCATTATGTATACCATGTGTCCTCAAATTCTTTTCCTATTAGAATATTTATACAGACACTAAAAGCAAAGTGTTCTGACTTTTGTGTTACAAGATAAATCTACATTTTTCATTTTAATTAAAAAATTACCCAAAGATTTATGAATAATCTCCTTTCATGTGTGACTAAATTAATTTGACATAAACTTATTGGGGGTATATATGACAGTAGTTAGAGAAAACTTTTTCATATTTGTGTTTATAAATACCTATACATAAATGAAAATAAATGTCCTATTTAGTTATCTGGAGCAGGTAAGAGATATATTTAATCAAGTCAATGTTTAATTAGGAACTCTCTTATTCAAACCTATACCTGCTAAAATAAACAAAGTTTCTGTTGATCTGCCAATGGGTTTATAGGCCACTGAGAATGAAGAAGTTTGACAGTTCAAATATGTTTCCTGATATTAAAATAATTTTCCACCATCTAAAAACAAACCAGAATAATATTTAAAATCATACTTTCTTTTCCAAAATTTTTGACAAAATCAAAATATACTGACAATTACACCAAAAATGGTGGTCCAAGGTGTGCAGAAAAAATCCATTCAGAGAGTAATATTTAAGTTCTTCATAGGGGACGGGAAAAATCAACAAGTTCCAGCCTCCACTGAATGTGGGTCCTAAAGAATGGCACCAAAGGCAATCTCTCTGAGGAATAAAATGTAAATATTTCATCCAACAAAAAAGACTAGAAATCAAGCATACAAAAATGAAAACATATTCTTGCAGATGTAGTAGTGTACACCTACCACTGTCTAGGAAGCCAAGGTGTAATGACTGCTTGAGTCTGGCTGTTTGAGACAACCCTGGACAACACAGTGATATCTCATCTAAAAATAATATCCTGAAATCAACTACTTAAATTCAGTCTTTCCCTGGGCAAACTCTAAGAGCTACATTTCTGACAGAAAATTATTTCACCCAAGACCACTGTTCAAGAATATCCTAGCAGAGAATGAACTCAGAGTAAAAGTATGCAGACTCCTAAAGGTGGCCTCTAACTTTCCTTCATGGAAAACTACTGGAATTTTGAGAATAAGACAAAAGAAAAGACACTGTGAGATACCTACTAAGAAAAAAAAAAAATACTGGAATGGCTTATCCTATATGGCATTTAAACAACACATGTAGGAAATGTTGATAAAGTTTGTAGGGGGACAGTGGAGTCCTCACATGGTTTGTCTCTAAGAAAACCCTGGAAATTTGTATTACTGATGAACTGTAGCCATCGCTATGCACTGAGTACTGTCTTCACAAAAGTGTACCTGAAACTAACCTCCAATATGATTTCATTGAAAAATGGTTCTATAAGAAAATAAACTGAGTGAGTATATACTATGTTCCTCTGTTTGTGTTGGGTTATCCCACTCAGGATGGTTTATTCAAGTTCCAACCAGTTGCCTTCTATTTTCAAGATTCCATTGTTATTTTTTTTTCATTTTATTTTATATAACAAAGTCCAATTAAATGAAAACAAACACTTATACACAATATTTGGGAATTTGGGCGTTGTTCTTTCCAAACTACTTCCTGCTGGTAAGGGATGCTGTCATGGGGGATTCGAAGAAGATTCAGAAATCCTGGCTGTAGTCTGTAGGGCTGCTTTGTCCAGCTGTTTTGAATGTAGGATCACCTTGTACTCTGTTTCAGGCAGTCTGGCATGATCAAACCACATTAGTCTGGAAGAAATCCACATCTTTTCATTTTCTGTGGAAACAAAAATAGAAATCCTTTTCCCCAGTAACTTGTCCTTCAACTTAAATTTTGGAGTCAAAGCATTTTTTTTAATTTAATTTATTATTTTACATGTCTATCCCAGTTCCCTCTCCCTCCCTCCTTCCCTCCCTCCTTCCCTCCCTCCATCTAATGCCTGTTAAAAACAGGATCAAACACCCATACATAAACACTGAGTCGAACAAGAACCCAGATGCAGATGTAGAGGACAAGACCATGCGGCAGAAACACATACAGACAGCTTACCTGAACAAGGAGGAGCTAAGGGCCACTAGACTGATATCTGGGAAGCCAACAGGGGACTGACTCAGGCCCCCCTGAATATGGGTCTCAGCCAAAAGGACTGAACAGTCTAAGAGACCTCAGACAGTGGAGCCAAGATGTATCCCTGGTGCACAAAAGGACTTTGCAAACATATCCCCCATGAAGGGATAACTGCCTTAATCTAGAGACAGGAGAGAAGCCCTAGTCCCTACTTCACATGACGTGTCAGACCTACATGACTCCAACTGGATGGCATTCCCCTACATATGGAATTGGGGTGGGGGGATGGGAGGGGAGGGTGGTTAGAATGAATGTGAGAGGGCAGAGAGGGTAAAAGGGAGGGAAGGAAGGAGAGATTCCATTGTTATTTTTCCTCTGAGTAGTATTCCATTGTGTAAATGTGCCACATCTTCTTTATGCATTCTTCAGTTTAGAGATATCTAGGTTGCTTCCAGGTTATTGCTATTACAAATAATGCTGCTATGAACATAGTTGAATGGATGTTTTTATTGCATGGATGTGAAACTTTAGGGTAAATGCCTAAGAGTGGAATTGCTGCATCCTGTGGATTTTAGGCATACAGACAGCAAAGGATCGCCAGCCTACAATTCACACTGCCAGAGAAACTAGGATACAAGGAAGAACCTAAAATATTCATACAAGATCCCTCACAGAAGGGAAAATGGCCAAGATCTCCTGAGAATTTTGGAAGTGGAGGGGGCAGTGAGAGAAGAAGTTTGGTCCTCTAGACTGATACCTGGGAAACCAGCATTGGACTTACTCAGACTCCTGAACATGGGTCTCAGTTAGAAGGCCTGGGCAGTCTAAGAGCCCTCTAACAGTGGAACCAGGATGTATCCCTGGTGCATGAAAAGACTTTGGGAGCATGTTCCCCATGGAGGGATACTCCCTTAGCCTAGAGGGAGGAGGGTGGGCTTAGACCCTACTCCAGTTGACTTGACAGATTTTATGATCCCTCCTGGAAGGCATCACCCTCCCTAGGGAGTGCGTGGGGACTGTGACTGGAGGGAGGCTCAGGGGTCATGAGAAAAAAGAAAGTAATCTGTATTAAATGAAATCATCCTTACAAGGTTGATTTCATAGAATTTGTATTCTTAGCTGAGCAGACACTAGACCATTCTTTTTCGTATACATTTTTCAAGCAAGGTCATATAAGACACAATCAACACATGACCATGTGTGTCTTTAAAGAATTCCATATATCCTTACCAGAAACCTAACAATGCCACACAGTGACTATGAGAAATACCTCCTTAATGCTGAATCTTCACTGGATTTGGCATTTTTTATTGACTTCTAGGCAGAAAAAGATTTCCCCTGTCCCCAAAGAGCCATATTAGAAACCATGGATTATATGTATTGTTATGGTTGAGAGTAGGGATGAATCAGATAAATATAAGTTAAGGAAAGGAAGTTATGAACTACCAAAATAATATAAAAGAAACAATATATTTTACTAGTGTAATATATATCTAAGTATGACTACTCTTTACCTTATTAAAAAGTAAACATTTATTTAACCCAACATGAGAAACCATAAATGTGTTGTGTGTACGTGTGAGGGGACATATAAAGAATGAATATAAAAAATAAAACACAGGATCATTACTGTTATTGAAGCTATTAGTAAATGTCTGTTCTCAATTAATGTCAGATTTAAACAAAATGGATATCAGAAAAAGTCTGGTGTAATTCAGGTCCTGAAGAGGCCTCCCTTTCTAACTCATGCCCCTAAAAACAATTGTAGTGGGAACAGGATGATTAGCATATAAGTTTTGCCAGGAGAGTCTTCACTATTTAAAAACTGTAGCACACCATTGAACTCAGCAATATGTTTTAATATTTTCCCTCAAAGACATAATCTCACTTCATGATAACATAAAATATGTGTTTTCTGTTAGAGAAACAATTTGGATTATAGAAGAAAGAGTTGCAAAAATCACATATTTTAAGAAGTAACAGTCAAGAATTGTGTAAGAATAGTAAACAATGTCAAATCCCAAACTTGAGAGAATGTTGAATCCTAACCAATAAATCATGGGAAGTAACTAAATCTTAAATTTGAAAGTATCTCTCTCTCTTTCTCTCTCTCTCCCCCCCACACACAAAGAGTGTATTTGGGAAAATATAAATATAATAAAGTTAATTACAGGAGGAGGTTCTTTACGTCAGTAAGTGTTAGAAGAGCTTACTATGCATAGACAACAAAAACCTTAACCAAACCCCACATCATGTATCAAATGTTAACTCAATTATAAAATGAAGATAAGAAATATACTTAAAGACATAGATCAAAATTGTAAAACTTCTACTTTAAACAAAAGTAAATATTTTAACAGAAACATGCCAGTCATCATGCATAAAAATGTAAAAATTAGATTTCAACAAAATATTAAATTTTGGGTCTGGATCCTTGACTCCCATCGCAGTGCCTCTGCTAAAGAGGCCTCAGCTGGAGAGTGTCATGTCCCAGCTAGATCTACCTATCAGTGCAGAAACATCCTGAGTATCAGCCCAGTCTTTGTCCCCCATCTACAGGCCTTGACTAAAGGTGAGTCTGGAACCAACTCAGGTGGATCCTGAGAACTCCGTGTTGGCCCTGGATCTCGCTTTTCCTGTGTCCTGCCCCCATCGAGAATGCTCTTGGAGATCTGATACACCCCCACCCACTCCCACAGAGAGCCTGCCCTCCCCCTACCTTGTGCCCTACCCTGCACACTGTCCCATCTTTTTGGTTGAGCACTGGGACAGAGGGTGGAGCCAACAATCCAGCCACCTTTGGGGAACTTCTTGCAGCTGCTCTGACCACACTAGACCTGCCTATCCACAAGGAGCCACCCATAATTTCCACCTACCTGGTCTCTTAATCCCACCTCCTGTCCTCTACTGGAGTTCCGGGCCCCTCCCAGAGATCTGCCTATCTCCCCAGGGCCTCTCTGAGATACTGCATGCTGGATCCTTGACCCCTATTACAGGGCCTCTGCCAAAGAGGCCTCAGCTGAAGCGTGCCAGGCCCAGGCTTGATATGCCTATAAGATTAAGGAACTTTCTGAGTCCCAGCCTTCAAGATCTTTGATTCCCATCATGAGTCTTCTGCTGGAGCCTGATCTTTGACCATCATTGTTGAGCCCTTGCCTGTGAAGAGACCTCCTAGAGATCTTGGACCACCCAGAGTTAAGGACATTGAACCTCTGACACACCTAAGCCCACCTGGGAAGTACCATAGAGTGAGGGTCTCACCCCACCAACACCTACTGGAAAGAGCTATGAAGCTATGAGAAGACAGCAATACAAAAACAAAACAAAACAAAACAAACAAACAAACAAAAAGAACACCTAACAACAGAAAGGCAAGCATAACAACACCAGAATGTAGGGAATCTACACCAACTAGACCTAAACACAACAAAGCAGATGAAACAGAAGAAAATGACTTAAAAAGTATCATCATAAAAAAGATAGAGGCCCTTAAAGAAGATGTGAGAAAATCCCTTAAAGAAATGGAAGAAAAAAATAAACAAAATGTTGGAAGAAATGAACAAATTTCTTTTAAAAAAAGTACAGAAAGCCAAGAAAAAAAAAAAAAAAAAAAAAACAACTAAAGAGATGAAGGAAATGATTCAAGACTTGAAAACTGAAATACAGACAATAAAAAAACAAAACAAAACAAAACAAAAAAAACACAAACCGAAGGAATGCTGGAAACAGAAAAATTGGGCAAATGATCGGGAACTACAGACACAAGCATAACCAACAGAATTCAAGAGATGAAAGAGAGAATCTCAGGCATGGAAGATAAACTAGAGGAAATAGATTCATCTACCAAAGAAAATGGTAAATCCAACAAATCCTAAACACAAAAACTCCAGGAAATGTGGGACACCTTGAAAAGGCCAAACCTAAGAATAATAGGCATAGAGGAAGGAGAGGAAGCCCAGCTCAAAGGTGCCAAAACCATATTCAACAAAATCATTGAGGAAAATTTTCCCAATCTGAAGAAGGACATGACCATGAAAGTACAAGAAGCATACCGAACACCAAATAGACTGGACCAAAGAAAAAAGATACCTTGATATATTATAATCAAAACACCTAACATACAGAATAAAGAAAGAATATTAAGAGCAGTGAAGGAAAAAGGCCAGGTAACATATAAAGGCAGAACTATCAAAATTACACCTGACTTCTCCAGGAAACCCTCAAGGCTAGAAAGTCCTGGACAGATGTTCTAAAAGTACTAAGAGTCCACTGATGCCAGTTCATGCTACTATACTCAGCAAAACTCTCAATCACTGTAGATGGAGAAAACAAGATATTTAATGACAAATCCAGGTTTTCAAAATACATATCTACAAATGCAGCCCTCAGAAAGTTTTGGAAGTAAAACTACAACCCCAGGAAGTTAACTATACTCACAAAGATGTAATCAACAGATAATCCCACTTCACCAGAAACCAAGAGTAAAGCAGGATAAATATATTCACAATACCACTGCCAACAACAAATGTAAAGCAAACAAGCATTAACAATCAATGGTCCTTACTCTCCCTCAACAATAATGGTCTTAACTCGCCTATAAAAAGAGACAGGCTAAGAGAATGGATACAAAGACAAAATGCATCCTTCTGATGCATACAGTGAACACATCTAAGCTTTAAAGATAGACATTTCCTCAGGGCTGGGAAAAGATCTTCCAATCAAATGGACCCAAGAGCAAGCAGATCTGGCTATTCTAATTTCTAACAAGTTAGACTTCAAGTGAAAATTAATCAAAAGAGATGAAGGCAGTCATTTTGAAATTCATTGCAAGAGAAATCCATCAACACAAAGTATCAATTATGAACATCTATGCCCCAAATACACCTTTGTATTAGTTTTAAGATGGCTTTCTCCATTTCTGTGAATAAATGCAGTAGACTTTTCATGATCATTTCATGCAGGTGATCATATGACTTCTTCCATTGGGTTCAATTATTTGATATAGTTTTGATTTGTATTTGTTCTGATGCTTTTTATCATCTTCAAACAAATATAGAAATAAATGGGATGAAGGAGTCTCAACTGAGGAATTGCCTCCATTAGACTGTCCTATAGATAAGTGTATATGGGCACTTTATTGACTGATGGCTGTTGTAGGAGAGCCCTGCCTAGTGTAAGTTGTTTCATCCCTTCCAGGTGTTCCTGAGTTGTACAAGAAATCCCCATTAAAATCCAAGCACAATTCTTCACTTACCTTGAAAGGATAATAATCAACTTTACATGGAAAAAGAAAAGACCCATGATAGCCAAAACAACCCTGTACAGTAAAGGAACTTTAAGAGGCATCACCATCACCAACTTTAAGCTCTACTACAGAGCTATAGTCCTGAAAGCACCCTGGTATTGGCACAAAAACAGACAAGTAGAAGAATGTAATTGAATAAACTATCCCAATATTAACCCACACACCTATGAACACCTGATTTTTGACAAAACAGCTAAAATTATACAATGGGAGGAAGAAAGCATATTCAACAATTGGTGCTGGCAAAAATGGATGATGTTGTGTATAAGACTGCAGATAGATCCATGTCTATTGCCACACACAAAACTCAAGTCCAAAATGATCAAAGACTTCAAGATAAATCCAGCCACATTGAACCTCTTAGACAAGAAAGTAAGAGGTACCCTTGAAGAAATTGGTACAGGAGACCACTTCCAGAACATAACTCCAGTAACACACATACTGAGATCAACAATTAATAAAAGGGATCTCCCCAAACTAAGAAGCGTTGCTAGTCTAGCTCTGATGGGGATTCAGCAATGTTTACAATTTTTTGGATGTCAGCCTGAAATGCTTATTACCCCATATTCTGCTGCCCAAATAAAAGTTTTAATTGCCTCATTAGATGAATGGGATATTTTAAAATGTAGTTTTGATGGAGATATAGATAACCACTAACCCAAGCATCCCATGTTGAGCTTTTTAAAGGAACATCCTGTTATTTCCCCAAAAGTTACCTGTAAAGTACCCATTGAGGGTACAGTAACCATTTTTATGGATGGTTCTAAGACTGGGTGCAGTGCGTATGTAATTGGAGAAGCTGCCCCAATTATTTGTCAATTTATGCCAGGCTCACCTCAAATAGTGGAGTTTCAAATAGTGTTAGAGGTTTTTTAGGAAAGTTTCTGAAGCCTTCAATTTAATTTCTGATTCCAATTATGTTGTTAATTTGGTTAAAGATTTGGAGGTAGCTGGGAAAATAAAAACTAACAGCCCTATTCAGCCATATGTAACCCAGCTACAAGAGATCATTTGGAAATGTTTGCAACCCTTTTATATCCAACACATTAGAGTGCATACTGGATTGCCTGGACCACTTAGTGAGAAAAATGAATTAGTGGATAAGTGTACCCGGATGCATTTTATATTAGCCTCTCTCCCAATTGATAGAGCTCAGCAATTTCATTCTCAATTTCATGTTAATTCGAAGACCTTGCAGCATCGCTTCGGGATATCACGCACAGCAGCTTGTGATATAGTTAAAGCTTGTAAGAATTGTGTAGTGTATTTACATCCGCCTACTTGGGGTGTTAATCCCAAAGGATTGGCCCCTCTTAGAATATGGCAGATGGATGTTACTCATATCGCTGAATTTGGCACATTAAGGTATGTGCATGTCTCTGTGGATACATGCTCAGGAGTGATACATGCTATTCCTTTATATGGAGAAAAGGCAAAAAATGTAATTACCTACTGCTTAGAAGTTTGGGCTATATGGGGTATGCTGCAGCAAGTAAAGACTAATAATGGACCAGCATATACTGCTGCATCTTTCTCTGTATTTTGCAAGCAAATTCAGAGAGATTTGAGACATGGTCTTTCCTACAACCCACAAGGTCAAGGCATTGTTGAACGAGCTCATCGAACATTGAAGGAATGCTTAATAAAACAAAAAGGGGGAATAGGCCAAGGCCGCACCCCCAAAGAGAGAATATCTCTAGCTCTACTGACTCTTATTTTTTTCAATTGGATGTGGATGGGTGCTCAGCTGCTGATCACCATCCCCATTGATAAGGGATTTGTAAAATGGAAAGATGTCATTTCTGGACTATGGAATGGTCCTGACCCTGTGTTATCATGGGCGATAGGGTCTGTTTGCGTTTACTCACAGGATCAGTCAGAACCTCTATGGATTCCTGAAAGACTGGCCAGGAGAGTTCCTGCCTCTGAAGATGGCAAGGCACATAAGCAGAGTAATGCACCTGATGATGGTGGTACTGGTCAACAAGATGGAAGCGGATCCATGATGGGGGATCCTGTTGGTGTTTCCTAAACCCATGCCAATTAGGCATTCTGTCCAAGTTTTTCCCAGATTTTTTAGTAGCAATTTAAGTTTACCTTTTTTGCCTTTAGATAAGTCCTGTAGAGGGAAATGTTAGTTTTGCCCTGGGAGGGATGCTTATCCTAGTCAGTTTCATTGCTTTATGGTGTATTTGCAGGATGAGGGTTACACAGCGGAGAAGTAATGCCAAGCCTTCGCAGCCATGGAGGCAGGGCAATCACCTCAGGCTTGGTTAACTGTGCTTAAAAGCTAAGCAGTCATCACACTCAGGATGTGAAACGTAGTACTGCACTTGAGGCCAGCTATTAGCGGCTTCATGGAGGGCAAGTCTGACTGCATATGGGTTGGTATCGTATCCCATCTCTTTCCCATCTCTGAGAAAAGATACCGGATGGGTGTGGCACCATCTTGGCTGATAGCCTCTCCCCCTGACTGTTGCATTTTAAACAAATAAGGGGGAACTGTGGGAAGCCACAGCCTCAAGGTGGTGCCTGGCTGGATGCCAGGTAGTCCGAGCTTAGCTGTAAACAAGCCTTATTTGGAAGTGCTTGATGGATCTGGTGTGCTTCCTCCTTCAGTGGCCTATCTGGGACCGCCAGGTGGCATGAGATGATTGGGCAGTGAGCATATATTTAAGCGCTTGCTGGGGCTGGGAGGAGCAGAAGCTGGTATACAAGGTTTCTGAATAAACTGCTTGAAGAGTCGTGGTCGTGTTTCCTTGCTGGTCCAGGTAGGCGCGACACAGAAAATGTTGGGGTTATAGTTTATCTTCAGCATTATCTTCCCTATGGTCATATGGGCCTGCAAGGCTCCTCTGCTCTGTGCATTTGTCAAATCTCTGCAGCTGGCTTGTGCTTGCAGAGCCTCCTTTCACATTTAACAAAACCCAAGCACCCTCTCACATCAGTCATGGTTATGGTCAAAGCATTTGCCAAAACCTCAGTACCTTCACACAACACCCAGGTTTTAAAAGTCTTATTTCTGTGAAGACAAATACCCACTTTAGTTTAAAGCTACCACATGCCACACTTACAAAATTCAATTGGCTTCTAAGGCAAGCCTCTTTCGTATATGTCAGATGTAGCTTTACCCAACATATAAATCACAACATGTGTCAGAATGGTAAACTCCCCAGAGGGGATCCAGTCAGGCTCAAGCAACCTTCACAAAAGTATGGAATAAATGAGAAGTGTTTTGATTTGAGATAAACTTTGAACAAAGAATGAAGAGTACTAGATACACAATAGAGACAGGATATAAAACATAGGATCATGAGAATATCTTCATGTTGTAGACCTGATCTGTGAAAGCAGTCTCATTTAACTGAGATAAGGTGATCAGTAAAAGAGAAAGATTCATCAGAATGGGTAAAACCAAATGTCTAGTTTGGTAGATGTTAGTTTAGATGTATGTTAAACAAAGACTTTAGGGAAATGGAGGAGGAAGAGGTGTCAGTTATCAAACCAGCATTAGATGTATACAAATTTTCAAAATATAAAGATGTCAAAAAAGATGAGTTTCATGATTAAGCACAGGATATAGTTACACAGGTTTATATAACAAATCCTGGAACATAGCTCCTCTCATATTAAAAATATTTTTAAAGTATTATATAAAACAGTGCAAACTTATGGAATGTGGTAGGCTATAGTACTTGAACATGGCAAATAGTGATCATACATGGCAGGTCAGTCACTTCAGGAAGCTATTATTTTTGTAAGCTGTATCATTCAGAATTCTCTCAAATTTCTATTTTGAAATATTCAGTGAATTATTGCTAGCCATGTTTCCCTCACTGGAATTAGTGCTTTTAAACCATGGACATGAATAAATATAACACTTAAAAAAATGAGAATCTTGAGAAGAAAAGAGGTTTTACAGGTCTAGGGAGAAGGTGAGACTCAGTATTTTGTCAGTGCTTCTGGTAATGCTGGTTCACAAATCACACGTTGAGTCCAATATGCATCCAAGTACTCATGAGGAGAAGAAAGTAAAGCAGAGCTGAAAAAACTGAGTAAGTTAAAGAGAAAAAAAAAAAAAAAAAACCTTCGGTTGTTGATACCATAAATTATCTTTACACCTTTATACTATCAAGTTATATTAAAATACTCTCAAATGACTGGAATATGGGTGCTATTTCTTAAATGTTTAAGAACAATTTTGCATTTAAATTTCAGGAGAGGATAATTACAACAACTTTTATATCATTTATTTTAATCAGATTTGGTAAAGTTTTTTGTTATAAATGTTTAAAAGATTGAAATTTCTAATGTTTTTTATATGCAAGAAGATTTTAAGCTGTCTTAAATAATGTCTTAAAACTTAAAGACTTAAAGAAAATTCAATGCAACCATCTGCTTCCAGTGACTTTTTAAAATGTAAAATCTTTTTTTAGGTAAGTGTTGGTAATTTATGCTGTTTCTAGGAACACAAAAATTCTTTGATAACTTCCAAGTACAATTCCATTGAGCTTCATGTACTATTCTCTTATGATGGCAACATATATCCTGGTTATAACTTTCAATTTTATTCTTTAAAAAATTCATTTTTGTTCTCAGTAATTTTTGGTGGATAATGCCCTTGTGTATAATGATTCCATCAAACACCAATTACATTTATTCAATGTTAATTTTAAACTGTGTAATTGCTTTCTGTTCCTTTGGTTTATACTCTTAGTATGTTTTCACTTATCAATTGGTGACAATTTTCTTGTAGTATTCTTTATTTAAAGTAAAACCAATCTTATTTTACATACCAATCCCATTATCCTTTCCCTCTCATCTTGCGATGCTCCCACCATCTCCCCATCCCACCCCCTCATCCATTCCTCAAAGAACTTGGGGCCCTCCAAGGGGGATCATCAAAGTCTGTCACATCATTTGGGTCACGACCAAGGCTCTCTGACAAATTTGTTTTGAAATCATAAAAGCATGTCATTTTCAGTAAGCTTACATAAAAATTATGTACTATTTTCTTGGGATTTACAGCTGTTTATAATTTATTCCCCAGTTTTTAAAAATATGCTTTTAAATTTAGCTTAAAATATTTTTTGTTTTATGTGATATTTCTTTTATACATATTTGCCACTTGTAAGCAGTTGAGTTTTTAAAACTCCTTCAGTTATTTCTATTGGAATATAATTAGAGAATGTGACTTATGGAGTCTCTAATGCTTCAGGGTTTCAGCGTTGTCTTGTGTCTGATAATGTATGTAAATTTTCTGGATTCATGGGAATATATCTTAAACATTTTTGGCACATAACGAGGTATAATGATTTCGTCATTTGATTTTATTAACTGATATTTGTTTACATGCATCTTGATATTTCTGGTAGTAATATATATATATATATATGTGTGTGTGTGTGTGTGTGTGTGTGTGTGTGTGTGTGTGTGTTTATATTTTTAATCCTATTCTTGCCAGTGTAATATATTATATTACATATGTTTACTCGCAAATGGATTAATTAGAATTCTCCTCAAATAACCCTCAGGAAATTCCCTTATTCCTGCTGCCATAAGAGAACAATGATAGGCCTCTCATTGCACTCCAGCTTGTTGTTTTCTGTGAGAATAATGCATAGCTATTCAATAAGACTGTCTCTCATGAAAGCACTTTGTCCTACACCATCTAATAGAGTTTTTCATAGCTATCTATGCCTATTGAATGTTACCAATGTCATTGGTAATGATTATTTTAAATTCCATTTCACTTAAATTTATTTGTTTCTAAATAGTCACATGTAATGAGTGACTACATTGCAGAACAAGACAAAGGTATTTTTTAATTATAAACTTACTACTAAATGCTGTCAATTTGCCTTGTTTAGAGTGTGTATTAGTGTAAGGAGTAAGGTTTTTCTGCCCGAAGCTGGTCTTGTCCTGCTTCCATACCAGCACCAAATAATACACAAAGACTCTGTATTAGATATAATGCTGTTGGCCAGGTCTTAGTTTCTTATCGGTTAGCTCTGTCTTAAGTATTAACCCATTTCTGTTCATCTATGTATTTCCACACGGTTTCATCTTACCGGGGAATGGGGCAAGCGTCTTGTCTCCCCAGTCTCTCCATGCTTGTTCCTCCTTACTCCTTCCTTGAATCCTCCTTGTCTCCTAGTCACTCCTAACTTGCTTTCCTATTGGCCAACAGTGCTTTATTCATTAACCAGCATGAGAAACATATTTACAGAATGACATCTCCAATCATCTCCTCTTTTCTGTCTAAATAAAAAGAAAGGTTTTAACCTTTAACATAGCAAAATATATCACAAAAGAGTTATCAAATAAAAATCATAGTTAACAATATTTAGTCCATTAACATTTAGTAAGATTTAAGAAAATATTCCATCATCTATTCTATCTTTGTGAGTCTAAAGTCCTATATGTATTTTATCTTTAATCCTAACTAAGGAAAACTATAACCATAACTATCTGTCTTCAACTCCTTCAAAGACCACAGAAGGATAGTATATAAACTCTAGAAATGACAGAGACAACTCACTGCCTGGTCACTTCTTCTGTAATCTTCCATCTTCAGCTCATAGGCCATAGTGTGTGAGGCAGACTCTTTAGCCAAGCAGGAAACTTTAAACTGTCTTCTTGTATTGGCAGTTTGTCAGTCACTTTTCTTTGTGTTCTGCAGACTGTCTGGCAGACTCTTCCATGAAGCAGGAACTCTGTAGCAATGTCCATCTTGAATCAGCAGTCACGTTTCTGTGTGTCCTGCATGTCCATTTTATATGGCATAAAGTCAAACAGTCCAGACAAGAGCAGTGTCTTGTCCAAATGGCTAGTCTTGCCATATTGGAAGTAAACTCCATAACAAGTTTCTTCAATGCCCATCTTCCTTTCTGATGCAGGTGATGTTGCCAGAAGTAATTGTGCCTCATTGTCAAGAAAAACCCTAAACCATTTTAAATGCCATATTCTGTAGGTCTTTGAAAGGTTTCAAGAATGTCTGTCTATCTCAAATACATCTCTGTGTATCTTGAAAAACTTAACTAACTTAACTCTAAGCTGTGACTATTATATGGAATTATCTATAACCTGTGGTGCATTATACACAACATTTCTAAATGAGCTATATAAACACAATACCTAAACAAAAGGAGAAATATACACATCACAAGATTGACCTTAAATTTGTATCAATAAATGAAAATCCATTCCAAAACAAAGTAAAGATATCTATACCATAATCCCCTTTTTATCTTTAAAAAAGTTTGGTTGTGGTCATTAATCATTTATAACCAAGCCCACGTAAATGAAACAAATATTTATAAACAATATTTGGGAATTTGGGTGCCTGTCTTTCCAAACTACTTCCTGCTGGTAAGGGGCGCTGGCATGGGGATCCTAAGAAGATGCAGATATCTTGGCTGTAGTCTGAAAGGCTGCTATGTCCCAACTGTTTTGAATGTTGGATCACCTGGGATGCTGTTTCAGGGGGTATGGCTTGATCAAAACACATTAGTTTGGAAGGAATCCACAGCTTTTCATTTTCTGTGGAAACAAAAATAGAAATCCTTTTCCCCAGTAACTTGTCCTTAGACTTAAATTTGGAAGTCAAAGCATTTTTAAAATATATAAATTGAATTGGTCCAGCAGCATTTGTTTTAACAGTTGCTCTTATTTCCTCAGCAAATGATACAAAGAGAATATAATGTCATACAGTATGGAGATTTTTTTTCCATTTTTATGTGGCCTTTATTTATTTCTGTTTCTTTTACTTTTTTTTTTTTTGAGACAGGATTTCTCTGTGTAACATTTATCTGTCCTGGAATTCACTCTGCATATCAGGTTTTCTTTGCAATCACAGAGATCTATTTGCCTCTGTCTCCCGAGTGCTGGGATTAAAGACGTGTGCCACCACCCTTGCTCCTCACTGTATTTTTAAAACCATTTTATTCCTTTTCTCTCCCAATCCTACATATGTTTTAGAACACACTGTAAACCTTTCAGGATTTTTCTTAATGTGAATCTGTCTTTATTGTAAATCTTTATCTTTTTCTGGCCACAAGTCTTTTATCTGGCAAACAACAACATTGCTAAAATGAAACTCATTGCTGTGTTAGCTGCAATCTATCCAAGATGGAGAAGGGTACTTTTACTGCCAGCACTGAGAGCTGTGCTCACTGTCTTGGTCTATGTTGCCATACAGCAGCATGTTGCCAGCTTGTAGATGTGGTCACTGCCATTGCCAGATTTCGTACACACCAATAAATTGTTAACAGTGTTTTTTTTTTTTTTTTTTTTTTTTTTTTTTTTTTTTAAAGCTGTGTGGTTTTTTACTGCTTATGCTGAGTCAGGAAACCTCCCTTAAAAGAGCTGTGGAAATCTTTGCTTCTCTCATGCAAAACAGAGTCCAACCCAGAAAAATGCTGTTACCAAGAAGCCTTACTTTTCTCTGCTTTTTTTTTTTTTTTTTTTTTTTTTTTGGTTTCTAAAACCCTTTTAATTTTTTATTAAGTTTTAAATGGACATTCTTATTAGCCACATTGATGCACCATATGTAAGGATTTGTCTGCCCACCCCTGGTCTTGTCCTGCCCCTGCGCCAGCACCAAATAACACACAGAGACTCTGTATTAGATATAATGCTGTTGGCCAGGTACTAATTTCTTATTGGTTAGCTCTGTCTTAAGTATTAACCCATTTCTGCTAGTCTATGTATTTCCATATGGTTTCATCTTACCGGGGAATGGGGCAGGCATCTAGTCTCCACAGTCTCTCCATGCTGACAACTCCTTACTCCTTCCTCGAATCTTCCTTGTCTCCTAGTCCCTCCTATCTTGCTTTCCTATTGGCCAAAAGTGCTTTATTCATTAACCAGTATGATAAACATATTTACAGAATGACATCTCCCATTATATTAGTATTCTTGCTGTTTTGACTAATGAGCACAAAATGTGTGGCTGAAACATTAGAAAGTACTTTTTTGAGTGTTGAAGTTAGAAGTCTGAAATTGAATTCTCAGTGTTATTAGAGTTCTCCAAGGCTAGAGGAGGTATGCACAGCTTCTTCCACCTTCTGGCATTTCTCCACAATCCTGGATGCCAGAACTGACAGTAGCATTGGTTCACTTGCCTGTGTCTTCATGAAGTCAGTGCTAAGGTGAAAATGTTAGCCCATTGTGCTGAATTGTATCTTTTCCAAAAATATCTCATTTTGTTCTCTTCCAATCTTTCACCATTTCCGTTTAAGTTTTAACTATCATTATTATAGTGTGGCTCATAATTACATGTGGTGTTTTGTTCTGACTGTTAGTACCCTCCCAAATGTCACATTGATAGTATAATCTTTTATGATATTTTGAGGTAGGGCTTTTGGGAGGTGAAAATCACCAGAGAGAAGCTCTCATGAATAGGAATTAGGATACTTTTTCCTGTTTGCTTTTTAAGATACCTAAAGAAATACTCTTATTTCTGCCATAAGCCAACATAGCTGTCTATGAAGTAAGAAGTAAGGAAGGAGCCCCTCACTGTGCACCAACCAGTCTGTTGCTGATTTCATCTTGGAATTTTGCAGAACTGTGAGAGACAAATGTTTGTTTGATCTTTAAACCATAGCATCTATCGTGTCATTATTATAGTTTCTTAGATGGAATAAGTTATTTGCTTTTGTTCAAATACATTTTTAAACAGAAGAAAACTATTGACTGTGGAAGTCAGAGTGCATTTTCCGTGTGTGTGTGTGTGTGTGTGTGTGTGTGTGTGTGTGTGTGTGTAACATTGAAGCACTGAAATATCAGAGATAAAAGAAAACAGCTTCCAAACACAAGGCACATTGTTTGAACTGTGTCATGAAATAAGATCTCAATACCTTCCTTCCACAAACAAGTTACTACATCAGAAGCAGATTTAAGATATCTATTATTTATTTCTCTCTCTCTTCCTCCATTTCCCTCAGCTCTCATATGTATATCCTGTGTGCATGTGAGTGGGTATAGACATGTAGATGTCTTTCCTGTATTTTGAGACAGTCTCACACTGAATTTTAAGCCTATCCATTGGTTAGCTCTGTGGTAAGTAAGTACTACTTTAGCCTAGGGCTGTGTGTGCTTCTCTGCTCCCCCAAGGCTGGGGTGACTGTAGTAATCATCCATACCTGACATTTTATATGGTCTTTGGGAATTCTAACTCAGGCACCATTGTTTAACAGGGTAAAAACTACCAAATGAATCATGTCCTCAACTTTTAAGGTAAATTAAAATAATAAAAAAAATAATTACATGACAGTTTAGAGGCAGATTTCAAAACTGAAGCCTTTCAGTGACAACCCCCATCTGTGTTTTCCCAGCATTTGATGTTTCCAGTAATCTTGGCATCACCTGCCTTTCATCTCTGCCCCTAAAGTCCCTGCCTCAATCATGAACTCAGTCCTTTACATTGCATCTTGTTTTTGCAAATTTCTCTCTTCTTAAGGATGCTAATCATAGATTTAGTGTCTATTCGAGCTCACTATAAACTCATTTTATTTGGTTAACTGTAAACATGAAACTCCTAAATAACCTCATAGTCACAGGGTCAATGGTTCATACTTCACCAAACCAATGTTGAGGATATGCTCAATCAACATTAGGCACAAGTTGAAAACTCAGGGGAGAGTTTAGTTCCTATGGGTGGGACTAATATGAGGTCTAAAGGGAGTCCTTAGATCCAGCTCACATTCTTCAGTTTTGCATAAAACTTAAACTCTTTGTGATCATTGATCTATTTCAAAACAACATCCTGGCTTAAAATCATTTTCTGGGTATAAGAGCCACCTGTTGCTTCCACTTTCTGCATCATGAAGATAAAAACACAGTTTAAAAAAGCCACATTGTTAGAGGAACTAATTGTATGGCAGGATGCAGGGGATTCTGTAGTGTGCTCTTTGCAACAGTGAGGCTATTTCAGTTTCCTGGAGAGGCTCTGACAGAGGGAAGAACTGCATGTGCTCATTAAGATAAGTGCCACATTTAATTATAGACTCAGAAATACCAGTTCCAGCACATTCTGTGTTGGAGCAAATCATAGTTCCCATACCTTTTAATACAAATATAGATTTGAAATCAGTCAAAATAGTACAATTTTTATGAAAATCCCTCTAAGTTCTGATTTTTACATAATCTATCTTCAGTTCCTGCCTGAGATTAATATTGGTAATAGCTGATAAATGAAAAACAGGTCATTACAGTATTTCCAGTTGTTTACTGGGCAGTAGATAAGTGCCAGCTCTCCCATTCTGGGTGATTGGGAAACATCAGTAAAACACACAAGGACAAAATAAATATCCACATTAGGAGTTAGTTTTTGCACAAGATGATGAGTATGAATCTAATTTCCTTCTTCTATATTTGGACTTGGAGTTTCACTGAACCAAACAAAACAAAACAAAAAGTCAAAAATACGGTACAGAGTAGTATTCCATTGTGAAAATGTATCACATATTTATCCATTCTTCATTGAGGGGCATCTAGGTTGCTTCTAGGTTTTGACTATTACACATAATGCTGCTATGAACATAGTTGAACACATGTCCTTGTGGTATGAATGTGCATCATTTGGGTATATGCCTAAGAGTGGAATTGCTAGATCTTGAGGTAGACTGATTCCTTTTCCTGAGAAACCACCATACTTATTTTCAAAGTGTCTGTACAAGTTTGCACTCCCAAAAGTATTAGAGGATTGTTCCCTTTCTTCACATACTCTCCAGTATAAACTGTCAAAGGTGTTTTTAGATCAACCCTAAGAACAATAAGAATAGAAGAAGAATCCCATCTCAAAGGCCCAGAAAATATTTACAACAAGATCATAAAACAGAATTTCCTAACCTAAAGAAGAAAATGCCTATAAAGTTATAAGAAGTATGTAGAATACAAAATAGATTGGACAATAAAAAATAGAGCCCTGGCTTCATAATAATCAAAGCACTAAACACAGAGAACAATAACAACAACAAAAGAATATTAAAAGACATAAGAATAAGAAAGTCAAATAACATATAAAGTGAGACATATTAGAATTATACCTGAATTTCAATGGAGACTCTAAAAGCCAAAAGGGCTTGATGGGAGATGTCATTCTGTAAATATGTTTCTCTTACTGGTTAATGAATAAAGCACTGTTGGCCAATAGGTGGGACTAGGCAACAAGGAGGATTCCAGAAGTAGTATGGAGGAGATTAAAGATGGAGTAAGGAGAAGAACACCAGCCCCTTTCTCCAGTAAGATAAGACCACATGCAAGTACTTAGATTAATAGAAATGGGTTAATATTTAAGACAGAGCTAGCCAATAAGAAATGCTCATAGCAGGCCAACAGAATTATATCTAATACAGCATCTCTGTGTGTTATTTGGGGCTGGCGTGGCTGTGGGACCAGACCGGCATGGAAAAACACTCCTAACATAATGGCACCTTCAACATGGCTAATAAGAACTTCCACTTAAAACTTAAGAAAAATTTTAAAAAAAGTTTTAGAAACAAAAGAACAAAGACAAACAGGGCTTCTTTATAGCAGCATTTTTCTCAGTTGGACTGTTTTCCTAGAAACAAGCAGAGACTTGTGCAGCTCCTTTAAAGGAGATTTCCTGACTCAGCATAAGCGGCCAAAAAAAAAAAAAAAAAAAACAAAACTGCAAGAGTTTTCTAGAGCTCTGCTAACAATGTGATGGTGTGTAAGAGAGCTGGCAATGGCAGTGACCACATTTCCAAGCTGGCAGCATGCTGCTGGATGGCAGCATAGACAAAGGCAGTGAGCATAGCCCTCAGTTCTGGGGGTAAAGGTACCCACCACCATCATGGATAGACCGTGGCTAATAAGCTAGGGCTTTCATTTTAGCAGTGTTGTTGTTTACCAGATAAGAGACTTGTGACCACAAAAAGATAAAGATTTATGGTAAAAACAGATTCAAATCAAGAAAAACGTCTAAAGCTTTACAGTGTGTTTTAAAATATATATAGGCTTGGGAGAGAAAAAGAATAAAATGGTTTTAAAAAGACAGAGTAGCTGGGTGTGGTGGCACACACCTTTAATTCTAGCACTTGGGAGAGAGAGGCAAGCAGATCTCTGTGATTTCAAAGTAAACTTGTTTACAGAGTTAATTCAAGGACAGATAACAGTTACACAGAGAAACCCTGTCTCAAAAAATGAAAAAAAAAAATAGAAGACAGAGATTAATAAAAAGCCACGTAAAGATGGAAAGCACAGAGAAACTTTGGTTACTATACACTATTCTCTTGTCTTTAAATTGTTTGACTTCTGAGGAAATAACAACTGTTAAAAAGAATTACTGCTGGGTTAATTCAATTTATATATTTTAAAAATGCTTTGATTCCAAAATTTAAGTCTAAGGAGAAGTTACTGGGGAAAAGGATTTCTATTTTTGTTTCCATGGTGGGGAGTGGAGGGAACTGTGGATTCCTACTAGACTAACATGGCTTGATCAAGCCAGACCCACTGAAACAGCATCCCAGGTAATCCAACATTCAAAACAGTTGGGACAAAGCAGCCTTGCAGACTACAGCCAAGATTTCTGTGTCTTCTTAGGATCTCCAAGACAGTGCCCCCTACAAGCAGGAAGTAGTTTGGAAAGAATGACACCCAAATCCCCAAATATTGTCTATGAATATTTGTTTTCATTTAAATGGGGTTGGTTATAAATGGTTAATGATCACAACCAATTTCTTTAAAGGTGAAAGGGGATTATGGTATAGATATGAATACTTTGTTTTGGAATGGATTTTCATTTATTGATAAAATTTAAGGTCAATTTTTTGGTATGTATATTTCTCCTCTTGTTTAGATATTGTGTTTACATAGAAAAATAATGTATAATTTAATACATATTATAGAGTTATCTGTAATAGTCAAAACTTATGATTAGGTTCATTAGGTTTTCTAGACATATAGAGATGTATTTGAGATAGAAAGGCATTCTTCAAATCTTTCAAAGACCTACAGAATATGGCATTTAAAATAGTTTTGGATTTTTCTTAACAGTGAGACATAACTGCTCCTGGCATTACCACCTTCATCAGAAAGGAAGATGGATATCAAAGAAACACGTTATGAACTTTGCTTTCAATATGACAAGACTAGCCATTTGGGCAAGATACTGCTCTTGTCTGGACTGTTTGACCTTATGCCATATAAAACAGACATGCAGGACTCACAGGAAAGTTACTGTTGATACAACATGGACATTGCTACAGGTTTCCTGCTTCATGGAAGAGTCTGCCAGACAGTCTGCAGGACACAGAGAAAAGTGACTGACAAATTTCCAATACAGGTGGACAGTTTAAAGTTTCCTGCTTTGCTGAGGAGTCTGCCAGACACACATATCCTATAGGCTGAAGATGGAAGATTACAGAAGAACTTGGCTGACTGACTAGACAGTGAGTTGTCTCTGTCATTTCTAGAGTTTATATACTATCCTTCTGTGGCCTTTGATGGAGTTGAAGACTGTTATGGTTATAGTTTTCCTTAGTTAAGATTAAAGATAAGTTACATATACGACTTTAGACTTACAAAAATAGGATAGATGATAGAATGTTTTCTTTAAATCTTACTAAATGTTAATGTGTTGTTAACTGTGATTCTTATTTGATACCTGTTGTGTGATATATTTTGCTATGCTAAGATTAAAATCCTTCTTATTATTTTAGACAAAAAAGAGGAGATGATGGGAGATGTCATTCTGTTTATATGTTTCCCTTATTGGTTAATGAATAAAGCACTGTTGGTCAATAGGAAAGGATGATAGGCAGGACTAGGAGACTATCGTGGTAAATAAGGATCAGGATAAACAAATAGGCTGAAATAGATGTCTATTCAGGGAGAAATAACTTACAACCTAGACAGATGAACACCAGGAAATTCAACCCGATCCTCTCCTGTCCAAATCATGCCAGTAAGAGAGCTTTTTCCAGCTCTCCCTCCGACTTCCTTCCACAGGTCACTTCCGCCCATGGCTCCACCCCCCAATGGGCGTGGTCAGTGCCACAGAAGGACTATCTCACTACAGGAGACAAGAAGGATTCTGGAAGTATTAGGGAGAAGATTGAACATGGAGTAAGGAGAGAGAAGAACACCAGCCCCTTTTTCCGTAAGATAAGACCCATGGTAGTAATTAGATTAATAGAAATTGGTTAATATGTAAGACAGAGCTAGCTAATAAGAAATGCTTGTAACAGGCCAACAGAATTACATCTAATACAGCATCTCTGTGTGTTATTTGGGGCTGGCGTGGCGGTGGGACCAATAACAAGGGCTGCAGATTTTAATACCACAGATGCCAACCCAGACTACAATGATTTACTCTTAGGGTCTTTGGGGCTTTAGAGGTCTTTGGTTTAGAATATATTTTGAGACACTATGCTTGAGTGTGAATTGGAGTGAATGGAAGGGCAGCCTTATTCCCAGGGCCTATTTTTTCCCAAGAACTCAAACAGCACAAGATCAATTATCAGTACAATGCATATTAGATTTAGCATAGGCAAAAACCATACTATAGGCACTGTGCCCTATCTGTCTTCTGTAACAACTACAGCTTTAGAAACACAATCAATGACCTGAAGATCTTGGCTTTATACCAGGACTTGGAACTGTTCAGAGTCAGTGCCCTGCCTCACCCCTCAGTATTTTGTCTTCTCTGATATCCAGGTGCCAAATTCATCTTTCTATCTCTGCCTCCATCTCTCTGGACTATCTTCTTGTCTATCAGCAATCCACACCCAGTTTGTCCTATCTATCACTGTGGCCACAGCCTGGGTCTCCATCTCCAGGGAGGTCTGATGTCAATACTGAAACATTTAGTGCCTTCTCATTGCTGTTCATATACCTCTCCACTTTCAGACTGTCTTCCTGAATCATAGATTTCTGAGATGGAAGGAATATTAGAAATTTCACAAAGCACAGTTCTTTCCTACATAGCTCTTTAGCAGTATGGAAATCTCTATAGAAATAGTTCAGTTTATTACCCTCTCTTTCCCTCAAAGTCTGGCACAAATCTAACTAAGAAACATTCTTAAAATACTTATAATAAAGAAGTTTCTATTAAAAGTAGAGTAAAGGGTTGCAGAGATCAGTTTGTAGCTCTACAAGTCCTATTAGCCTTAATAATCCAGAATTTAAGTTTATGACCAGAATTTTCTTCACTGAGCACTAAAACATTCCAATTTTGTGAGCTGGTAGCATTTGGTTGACTCTCAGTCTTTGTATCTCCATTCTCTAATTGCTACTGATGGTGAATGAACTCCAACATCAGCATTGAAGACCAATAAGGAATGAAGTCATGCCCTTATTTCCTAGGATGCTTGTAGTATAGTGAACACAATGAATGCAATACAAACCTAGAAATATATTACATTTTTATTAAAAAGTGACCACAAACATTTTAGTACAAAACCCATGCTTATTATTTGTCTTACAATCTCCATAAATTTATTGTAAACTTAACTTCTTTGAACAGAAGAAATATCAACTTGTCTCAATTATTGTGTCAATTAAATAACAAATTAGTTATTCACACTGACACATACATTGAAAGTGTATAAATGTTTAAATAAGTAGCAGGTCTAGTTTGAGTGCATTTTCTTAGTGAGTTATTCAGGATTCTGACAGCATTCTATGGAATGTGGAAAGATTCCACCTTGAAATATTTTTTTTTCTTTGTCATATCTGCTAAGGCCTCAGGGGGAGCTTCATTTTTGCATCTTACTAACCCAATGAGACAAACATGAAAACATGGAAACTTTTGAAATGAAACAGTGTTTAAAGACACAGGAGGACCTCATCACACTGTATAGTTTGCCGATGAATTACATGATGTGGAGTACTTTTAAGCATATGCTCTTAGTCTTCATAAAATAATCTCTAAAATATTGAGATACCTGAGCAGAAGTGTTTGTGCAAATCTCTATGTGTTAAAGGCACAGTTTGCTTTTGGAAAGCATGGGTTCCCTTCAATACATATTTATACCCTTTCTCCATCCATGAAATGAAAGCAGTGAAGGACAGGAGCATTAAGTGATAAATTTTGACTTATTTTACATGCACTAATTCTTTTAGAACTGAGAATGGGGTATGGCTTAGTGATAGAGTACTTGCCTTGAATTTGTGAAATCCTATGTTCAATTCCTAGCCACATGCAAATAGGAAGTGAAACAAATCCATGAAGCTTATGCTTACTTTGTAACATAAATACTCCTAATTTTGCTAAGGAAGAAAATTTATGTCTGAGGCAGATGAAGAGTGAAGTGTGATTGTTCCATATCCTTGTTGATACTTGAGTTTCAAAGAACTTTTCTTGTAATCCTTAAGACTCCAAATAACTCAGCACATTCTTCATTTGCTACGGTTGTTAGATGGAAATTGATGGAGGTGAATTGGGAATAAAGGAAAGTAGACACAGGCCTCTGCAGAGCAGGTTGTCCTTTAAGTGGAACAATGAAGCACAGCCATCTCTCCTAGGGACTGGAGATATTGCCCCCATGACACAGAGGGCTTTGTGCAATTTTAAGGCAGAAATGTATATTTTGGGCATGGAAGACTCCATCTGCAGGTCAGTTCCCTGTAGTCTTAAAGTGGTAGATATCAATGGAGCCTTGTATGTTGAATCCTCTGTCAGAATGTTGGAGGGTCCTAACAGGCCACAGGTGTGATCAACTTCCCTGTGCTAATTTTTTTTTTGGCTTACCAGGGGGATTCAGGTCATTAACCTTTGGTGCCAATTGAAAGTCATGGCATGCATAAAGTTCTCAATTAATATTTGCATTTATAAATGGTAGTATTCATATTAAAATATAGGCTCAAGCAGTTTTTTAAAAGTTGACAACTGGATTATTTCCCTCTTTTAAAATCCAATTTTTTTTCATATGCATATTTGTGTTTGCTACAAAAAAAAGTTACTTATGTTTCCACATTGCATCTTTCCATAGCACTTAGTTGGATAGTAATAGGCATAGGAAAAAGATGTTCTTTCCTGCTCTGTGGATAATTCCCTCTAGACCTGGAGAGCAGCCCCTGGGATCCACAGAGTCAATGTACATGGCTGCTCCTAACAGCAGTGAGACTTACACTTGCTTTCCTTTGCTTTTAATGAGAGGAAACTCCTTTCCAATTTGAACACAATTCTCCATGGATTCTGCCTGCA
Source organism: Phodopus roborovskii (assembly GCF_943737965.1). Lineage (NCBI taxonomy): Eukaryota > Metazoa > Chordata > Mammalia > Rodentia > Cricetidae > Phodopus > Phodopus roborovskii. The sequence goes on from NW_026126418.1 coordinate 11,573,087, forward strand.
GTGCTGTGACAGCCAGACCTCATTCCAATTACAAAGAAGAAGCCAGTAGCCAGTGAAATATTTGAGGGCTTGAAAGGTTAGATTGACATTGAAATGTAGATTAGTCCTTGGCCTCCTTTTCCTCCAGAAAAAGCATCATATGTCCCTTGGGGAATGGGGGTGTTGTCAGGAAAAGGACAATCTTTCCTTCATAACTTCTCATCTGCGATGCTATTACCAGCATAATAGAAAGGCTACAGCAAATCCTCACATCATTCTCTTCTCCCTGAATTGGTGTTTTCATGCAAACTTTTGAACTTAACTCAAAATATAATCTAGAAGGAGATGGATATCCACACTATTGTGTGGTATAACTGGTTGATAACTTGAACTTTCTTAAACACATACTAAATGTTAAATGAATTATGATTAGTAATTTGAAATGAGGAAGATGCACATTCCTGGAAAAGACTGATCACATCCCATATTGGTCCTAAACATGTATACATAGAAGTAAAATTACACTGACTCAGCAGGTTGTATATCAAACAGTAATGAAGAGAAGACTAATAATTTGTGAAGAAGTGGAGAAGGGTATAGAGAAGTTAGAAGATGGAGGAAGGGATGGGATTGATATATATACAGTTCTCAAGCATGAAATTCTTGGAAAGAATAAAAATAAAATGAAAAAATAAAAAAAAATGTGGTATACTAGAAGAATACATTGAAGGAGCTAAAGTATTGGGCATTTTGAATGACAAAAGAGTTAGATTAAGGACATGCCCCAAATGATTTCAAAATGTGAAATAACTGACACCTGTAGAAAATGTAATTGAAGTAAGTTGGGCACTTGAAAAACAGAAAATAGAAAGATGAACTTTAAAATATGGTATTGCTTCTAGCCAGTCTGTGGTAGTGGTGTGTGTTGTGCAACTGAGGTAGTAGTGAGGAAATGATACAGAAGTAGAGGAATTCCTCTGAGAACCAAAATTCCACTTAGTGTTGAGAAAAAAAAAATGTGTTTGGAAAGTGAGGCGATGAGTTACAAGACACTCAAAAACAGGACAGTGTAGAGATCTTTTATAAATGAAGTGTTTTCTTGTTTGTCTTCTAAGAAAAAAACCCTTACAGGATAACTTTATATGGTGTGATTCTTAACATAGTTTATATGCATATATATATGTGTGCAAACTTAATAATGTGTTAGTTTCTGTAACATATCCTGCTTCCATTACTTTCCAGTCTGTGTGAAGCTGTCTGTCTCTCCCAGAATCCTTAATTGTATTAATTTTCCACTGCTCTTTGGTAAGAAAACCATGTCAACAAATGTAAAACACATCACCCAGGAACTTAATCAAGGATGTATTTTTTTTCTGAGTTTCAGTTGTACTTCTATGGATTGTTGAATAATAGTTTTGAATCTTAGGTGGAGATTCAGTGCAAAATTAATGTGGCATATGACATTTTATAATAATTGACTTAGTATGAAGTTTTAACATTGCAAACTAATCACTGGATATCTTAAACTACTAGTAAGGAATCAAACCAATTGCTATGAGCAGATATCTATGATAGGTGGCTTTTAAATGAGACTTTTTTCTTGTATGTAATAAGGAAACCAGAGTTAGGGAACATAGTGCTAACACACAGTAAGAGGCACAGGACCCTAAACCTTCCCTGCTCTCTAGAGGGGTGCTGATCATGTAGACACAAGGTGCCTCAAAAATTTCAAGCCAGCAAGGTTGAATAGCAGTCTATTTGGAAGGAAGAGGAAAAATTATGGTTTCAATAGATCTCAGCTGAATATTACATTGAAGACTCTCACAGGTGATACTAGCAATTAAGAGTGGTTGGTGTCTATTTTACTGTCAGCATACAGTTACTGCCTCTCATGCTTAAAGGAATCCACCTTAAAGCAAATTAATTAATCTCTGGAATCACTGTGAATGTTGTTGGAAAGATACAAGTTACCTTAAAAATGCAAAGCATAGTTATCATCTGAGAATTGACTATACAAATTGCAAAATGAAAATGGTTTAGTGTCCAGTAAATCATAAAGAAATTACTACACTATTTTTCCCCAGATCTCATATGTTATATGACATATTTATATTTACCAAATATGTTACTGGCAAGTGAGTTAGCTGTAATCCCAAGTGTAAAAGTGATTGTTTCAATACACCATGAAAAGCATTAGAAGACTAGTTAATCAGGCTGTCTAAATACTGAGTTTAGAAAATAATGTATGGGAGATGATGAAAGACTCAAAGGGTAGAAAGAACTTGAACTACAAGCAAGCCTGATGACCTGAATTCATCCCCAGAACCTGTGACAAAGAAAAGAGCCCACTTTACAGTATTGCCTTCTGACCTATACAGGTGTAAAATTAAACATGTACTTTTGTCTGCACACACACATTAATAAAATAACACCTTTTCAAAAGAAACTGATTTGTGACTTTGAATCTTTCAGGTTTTTGTGGGTGTTGTAATAAGAAAACACAAACTGGACTAAGTCAGGTGAAATAAGGCTGAGCACAGAGAAGAATGAATGTCTGTAGTTAGGGAAGGCTGAGATGGTGGCAAAAGGATGTCAAAGGCAGTTTAGTCTAGAACAAGATAATGTCCCTATGAAAATAAAGAAAAATATATGCCCCAATGAGGGGAATCACACATCCACAGCCCAGATTCTAAAATCCCAATATTCAAAATGAATTCAAGTCTAGGCAGTCAAGTCTTTTTTTTTTCCTAAAATATCCAGACATGGAATGTGTATGAAATTTCAAAGTGCTTTGTATAGTGATAATAGTTTAGCATATTAGCCCCAAATTGCTAAAGCAAAGTTTAGCTGGATAAGTTGAATTTATAATCATTGCATGCCAATTTGCAAACATATTCAGCTAGTACACTTCTAGTGAAATATCACAGCTCTGCATTATAAACCTGGCACATGAAGTCAAGGAGACAATGACATCCCTTGTCTTTCAGAACCCTGCAGGTTTCCCTGATTTTTGCATTCTATGTAACAAGGCTATTTCTTGCCAAAGGAATGTTTTTATTACCCAATTTTGCATGCTGACTTGTTCATGAGTACCAGCTTGTTAGATGTTTGCTTAAGACTTTTCTTTTACATCTGTGGCTTGATATTAAAATGTGTTGCATGAATCAGCCTGGGTGTTGTTAAAGTCACTTTGAGGAGCTTTTAAAATGCTTTATAAGTTTGCTTGGTACAGCATTGCTATTGTCAAAGCCTTCTGGCCTGAGTACAAAACCTAATTCTTGAATATTCCTTCTCTTCATAGCCAACAAGTTTTGCTAATGATATATGTTTGCTGATTATTCATCCCAGATTTTTGTAGTACAATTCATCTCTACAGTCTTGAAATCAAGTACCTTGGCTTTTCTGCAAGAATACTTATTACTGTTTTGTTGCCTTAAGACTATAAGAGAAAAGCCAACATAACAAATCAAAACACTTGAAACATTATGAATTATGGCATTCTCTCACATTTGTACTGAGTAGCATAGAAGTGAAAAGTATTCCATGTTGCCATCCACCAACAGTGTTTTGTTGAGTGATTATTCTGACCCCAGCTTTGTTTTGGAATCGAAGACATCATGTAGGTTGTCAACTCTGTAGCCTTGAACCCCTGGGAAAGGATATGAGAATTTCTTTATTGGATCATGTACACCTCAGGGGTCTGTTTATCTACCCTTCCTCACTCCCACTGCACATCACAATGCAATCACACTGTTAATACTCTAGCTCAGAATGCCTGTACTTGTAAATCCATGGATTTCTAGGCATAGACTAAATGCAAGCTATAAGCTCCACTAACAATCCTAGCCTAAAGGTGCCTTGTCCTGTTTTAAATTTCACATATTTCCAGTTCAAGCAGATAGTGTGGACATATATTAAGGTAGAAGCAAACTTAATATCTATCTTGACCCTTGTTAACAACTCAAGGATTACACATTTATCTGAAGGAATGTGAAGGGTGGGGTAGTGTTAGAAGATAGTGTGACAAGGGAATACACAAATCCCAGACATTTGCCTCAGGCTATCTTGCTTCTTCCCCTTTCAAGGTTCTAGGAGAACACAAACCATAAGAAACCTTAGCAAATAAATTCTATTTCACAAGTTGTTTCATGCTCACCAAATCAATGACAACCTCTGGTGAGTCAGATTGTACTAACTAAATGAGCCTGGGGACTAAGTCCAAACCAGACTGGATACACTCATCACAGGACAGCTGGAGCAAACAAAAGTACAAATTTTTTTTTCTTCTTTCGTTCGTTCTTTCTTTCTTCCTTTCTTTCTTTCTTTCTTTATTCCTTCCTTCCTTTCTTTATTCCTTCCTTCCTTTCTTTTTTCTTCTCCTCCTCCTCCTTCTTTTTCTTTTTCTCTTTTTTCTTTCTTTTTCTTTTGGTGAACTAAAGAATTTTTATGGGGTTCCTTACAAGAATATGTTGGAGGGGTTACTTACAGGAGCAGAAATGACTCCAGGAGAGTGGAGCATGGTGATAGCTCCTGAGACTTGGAAAGTTGGAGCACAGGCAAAACTTGTAGGCAGCTCAATGGGTCAGAGCATGCCCTATGCAGGTATGAGTCTCTTCCAGGTGGCCATGGCTTGTCTCTGCTTGTGAGCTTGAGGACACTGCTTCTAGGAAATCTGTTTAGTTTGGGGAACTTCCTGAATCTAAAAAATCCACTCTTCAAATACAGGCCATCTGGAAGAGTAGCAAGCCCTTAATAGCTGAGCCATCCCTTCAGATATAGAAATGTACAACTGTGTACTGATATGTGTTTCAGCCCATTGGCCCCCATCTTACATAACCATAGTCCTGTTATGAGTAAGGTTTTTACCCCACTGGTCCCACAGCCTTACCAGCCAGAATTAACACACACAGAGACATTGTATTAGATATAATTCTGTTGGCCAGTTACTAGTTTCTTATCGGTTAGCTCTGTCTTAATTATTAACCCATTTCTATTAATCTAAGTACTTCCATGTGGTTTCATCTTACCGGAGGCCCTGGCATCCTGCTTTTGAAAGACCCACGGAGGGCTCGAACCCTCACACCTCGACACAGGAAAGGCGCTCCCCCCCAAAAAAAATCACTCACGAGAAATGGTCTTGATGCAAAAGCATGAGGTCTTTTATACTCCAGTGCACTGGGGTCCGTAGCCATACTCCATGTGGGGTAGAGGACTGGGAACCATGGGTACAGGGTTCAGGCAGCTTTTATAGGGTTACAATAAAGCCCACACATCACAAACCAACCATCTCATAGCATCCAGTGTGGACCAATCTATTTGAGCTATCCAAGCCCACGCTTAGCCCAGGAAGTTTGCTTTTGCTAGGGCTTCTGGGTAGTATGGCAAGCCCTCACTTAGCCCAGGAAGTCTGCTTTCTCTAGGACTTCTGGGTAGTATGGCACGACTCATTTTCTGTTCTCATTCACTCACAGGTGCTGTCAGTAAACTGCCCTGTTGTAAACAGTCAAGAATGGCCTTTTGCCTACTCACTGCTAGGGGGCAGAGTCTAGGGAAAATTAGGCTAAATTTTTCCATCCTTACACTTTCTCCATCTTCCATATTAAATCTCCTCCCTCCTACTTCCGGAATCCTCCTTGTCTCCTAGCCCTGCCTATCTTGCTTTCTTATTGGCCAACAGTGCTTTATTTATTAACCAATACAAGAAACATTTACAGAATGACATCTCCCATCAGTAGTCCAATCAATATTCTGTAATGTTTTCAAAAATAATTATGTTTCTGAGGCAGAGAAGTATATATGGCATAGCAGCCTTGGCTTGGGCTACATACACAGGCTTCTCTGAATAAAATACCTTCAAATGTGTTAACAGACTACCTAGGACCCACATATATGTCAAGCTGCATGTCTATTTTACACAATGGGAATAAATTATTCCCCTTAGCTGGCCCTTGTTCAGCCCTGTGTCTATTCAAACACACCCTCAAACCCAACCTGGGAATTATGGGTGATGAACCAATCTGCCCTAGACTGGTTTTCATACATGCTAGTAAATGAACTTTTAGGGACAACCCCTATTCATCATTTTATGTCTATGAAAATTTGATTTATCAGGATGTGAACAATGAGTCATAGACTACTTAATCCAAGTCTGTCATTTATAACAAAAAAATCATCCTACGTACTTAGTAGCCAAACTCCTCTTTCTTTTGCAATTACATAACTGTTTATGCCCTTGACTATTTTCTCTCATCTGCCCTGAATAAGTGTTGATAGTGTTTATTTTTTCTAATCTGTACTACTGGTTCAAATTGAATATAGCTACCTGGCTTCTATTCCAAATATCATTGGGATTTTACCTCATTCTTTTCAATATTATTATTTTTTTCTTATTTTACACATCGATCCCAGTTCCTTCGCCCTCTTATCCTACCATGTCTCTAGACCCTCTCACTTTCCATTCACCACCCACTCCACAGGGAGGGTAAGCACCCCCAGGAGATCATCAAAATCTGTCAAGTAATCTGAAGCAGAGCCCAGGCCCTCCCTTCTGTCCCAGTTCAGACTTCAACTACTAGTACTTTTTTTTCTCTTGGAGAGAGGATGAGAACATATGAGGGAGATCATAAAAACATACCTTTGTTATACATGTGTACCATTATCAAGTCCCTAAGCTATTTCACAAACATACACACGTGTGCATATGCAGTCACACAATGGGATATACTATGTTACATAAATGTACATTGGTATAACAATAACTGCAATTCCCAGATTTTATAAAATAGCACACTCTGAAACAAGTATATTTAGTAAAACTAAACCATGAAATATTTAATCTGATTTTACATTTACAGTGTGTCATTGTTTTCAAAATATTGGATGTGTAAACCTAAAAATCACTTGTCATTTATCAGAAATAGGCACTCCTATGCTGACTTGTAAGTGAGAATGGTACATTTTGGGACAATCCCCTATATTAAAATATTTTCAAATTGTAATTTTTTTTAAATTTTCAGCTGAAACTTTGTGATAAATGCTGCACATGCCCAAGGACATCTCTGTATGCCATATTAACCTTTCAAATGTGTGTTCCATGTCCTTGAGATAAGCAAGTCCTCAAATATGTCTGACATCTTTACTTGTTTAATTTTGACCTTAAATGGAAGGTTTTCAGCAAGTAGCTCCTTAACTAAGGATGCAAAATGCAAAAAAAAAAAAAAAAAACTGTTTTCTGAAATGAATATGCCTAGCCTCCTTCAAGAAAATCCCTGTTTCCTGTGTTAATGGCAGGCATGGCTTTGCAGCTAACTCCCACACACTCCTTATTTTCTAAATGTAATATACATATTTCTTCACCTCTTTCCACCTTGGCTGTGTTTATTTTGGCTTTGCATTTATCAACACAGGAACTAGAGTTCAGTTACAGCTGTGGCAGCAGAAATATACTTAAATAACCTTAACAAAGATGAAGGAAACATTGATTGATTGGGAAACACAGAAGACCAGTCCCCCAGGGCTTCATCCAGAAGGAGATATTGCAAAAGACTAAGCATCATTCAGAAAGCAGATAGAGAGAAAGGTACTTTTGTTAGAGAAATCAAAATGCTCAAGGGTAAGAAAGACAAAACAACAGGATTTATTCATATGGAGCTGGTGGTAGACATTTGCACAATTTTATGTCTCCATTATTATGGTGAGGAAGGAGATAGACATGCATTATTCCAAGAATGTATCTAGTACCCCAGAGAGGATATGATTATAAGTATGATTATGATATATATATATATATATGTTATATATGATAGGATATAATATGATAGTACACTGTTTTGATATTTCTCTTAATGCTGGGAAATAATTACAATGGATTTGTTTATTTCAGGAAAAAAGTTTATTATTTCTGCATTAACTAATAACCTGTATTGTGGATGGAGCATATTCTTCAATGAAGGTAATAATGGATGATCCCCAGCAGGTATGTCCTATGAGCATACGGCAACAGCAGCTAGCAATCCTGTAAAGGAAGCATGTTGAGAAGCTAATTGCTAGGGAGTGAGGAGTGGCCAAGAGGCCCTGAGGCATGAAATAGAACCATGTTTAGATTTGCTGGGACAGTGGGAATCTCTCATCACTCATACAGTTTAGTACACTAGAATTTGCCCAGCATGGTTTCGTAAAACAAACATTGAACACAGGGGGAATCAAACAAGCAAACTAGATTAAGACAGCTATGTTCATTGAGATTCACAACAACTGGAAAGTCATCCCTGAATGTTCTGCAATGTGTACCTTCACCATGCAAAGGAGAAAATAACTAACTTGCTCAGTCCTAGTGTTAAAATTGTGACACAAGTATTTTGGCAGTGATTTTTTTTTTTTTTTTTTTAGCAGACTGTGTAGAAGTATGCTATTCTAAAGCCTTCTAAAGGTGCTGATATAATGGCACATAATATCATAATATTGCAGTTGGTATTGTTGCAGTGGCAGATAGTTTTAATTGTAGCTTTAAACTTTTAACTTTTGAAGCACTAACACTCAAACATAGTATCTCATACATGGTGGGAAAGAACTCTTCTCTAGAGCCATGCCTAAAGGCTGAGATCCTAGACAATAACTCATGTAGTGCAGGCTGGCTTCAATTTTCCTCTGTAGCTGAGAATGACCTTGAATTTCTTATCCTAATATCTCTACAGTGAGAGTACTGAGATTTCAGGTGTGCACCATCATGCTTGATGTGTTTGCATTACTGAGGATGGAATTGAGAACTTCATGAATGCTGGGCAAGTAATTAATTAACTGGGCTACAGCACCAGAGTCCTGATTTTTGTGTTTTCATTCACAAAACCACAATGGAGTATAAGGCAAAGATTCTTATTCCCATTTGTACCCTATTTACGTGCTTTTGTTTGCACCATGCAGTCTCCAAAATATTTTTTGGAAATATGAGCTAAAGCTACTCCTCATCAATTCCTCTCCCCCCTGTTTTATAAAAATAGTTGCATACAAAATGCAGTTTCTAAAACTATTACATTTAATGTGTTCTTCCTGATGTCTTAAGATGTGTTCAAATGTTTGCCTTCATAAATAATGCTGCAATAAGTAACTTACATAATTACAAGTCTAGAATATATTTTAGAAGTCTAGTTCTATGTTCAAAAGTTATGCACACTGAAGTTGTGAGAGATTGCTTGGCATTTAGATGCATGTACCACTGTTTTAAAGGACTTAAATTCAGTTCCCAGCACCCTATAAAGTGGCTCACAGTGGCCAGTAACTCCAATTCCAGGGTACCTGACACCCCTCTAACCTCAACACATACCTGCTACTCACATGTACAAACATATATGTGAATCATTTAAATATTATATACATAAATACATGTGCATTACATGTCCATACACACACACACACACACACACACATTCACAACACACATATTGCTTTTGTAAACACTGCCAGATTACATCCAATTCTTTTTTTTATTTCTTTTCTACTTTTCTTTTACAATTCTATCCTCTCCATGGCACTGAGTGTCTCTGTTCCAACCCTTTGCTTCTCCAACTCCAATAAGTAAAAATAGTGGTTTCTACTTTTTTTTCAAAAATATTTACTCAGGCAGAAGTCATAGAGTACTTTTATGATACTTCCAATAAAAACAAGAGCTTTCAAATTTATTGGAAGTATTCAAATTCAGTGATAAAAATACATCAAGGTTCTTGTATTGGGATTTCATATAAAGACAAATAAAAAATGTCCACAGAGAACAGAATTTCAACATGAATTCTAGCAGTAAACAAAACAAAACAAGTGTTTTTGTGAGAATTTTAATAGTGGTTGACTTTACAGAAGACAAATCTTAAGTTGGCAAGAAGCACTTTAATATAACCAAAAGCCCTAAGGTGTGTGTATGTGCACATGTGTGTATGTACTTGAATGTCACAAGTCTGTGTAGCATATGCCACACACATGTATATGTGTGAGTAGGCATGCCAGAGGTAATGTTAACTGTCTATTACACTCCACTCCACTTTACTTTCAGAAAGGGTTTTAACTGATGGTGGCCTTTAAATTAGCCAATGTGCCTTGAGGAGTCACCTGTGTTCACTTCCTCACACTAGTTAAGTGACAGTATTGTCACATCTCACTCTTAAGTTGGGTTCTAGGAAGCGGAATTTAGCTCCTCATTCATGTGCAACACATACTCTACTCGCTGAGCAATATCCTAGCCCATTTGTCTGGCTTTTAAATGATTTTGTCTACTCATCCAGAGTGTCAAAACATCAATAGCATGCAGCTGAATATATATCTACTGTCTTTTGGCAGCTGTTAGTCATAAACAGAAAGCTCTTCCTGCAGTTGTGGCCCATTTATTAAGATGCAAGTAACAAGTAGGTAGGAGAAAGTCACAGTAAAACAATTAAGAGCAATTATCGCATTACTGAGTTTTGAGAGGTAGTCTCAGTTTTGGGTAATTGATTCCAAACCAGCTGTGAATCAAATTGATGTGCTTGTTACTTAATAAACATCTCTAGTGCTTTAGTTCTAAGGACTGCTCTAGAGTTGACTACTGAAGATGCTAGTCCAGTAATGCTGGGAAAAATTCAAATGCTGTCCTTGAAGCACCTGCTGTGTGAAGCTGAAGCTGCTTTCATTAAACTCACCACAGCAAAGGTGCAGAGAATAGAAATGTGATTGACATTGACAAGGGATAAAGACTGTCTATTCCTTGTCTCAGAATACAGGGAAATCTCTGCTCCATTTCCACCCTCTCCAAGTTCAACACTCATTGATGTCACTTTCACAAGAGGACAGAAAAGCCAGTAAGTTAGCTTTTCTTCCTATTATCAACAAAAAATAAAGAGAATATCTGTAGTGTTTTTCCTCCACACAGAATACTTCATAGTAATCAGAGAAATCTTCAGTCACTTCAGAAGCAGTTTGACAGATTCAATGATGACATAACCAATAAGAAGACATCACATTACAGATGAAAAGACCAATAGTACCCAAATGATGGAATGAGTGCTTGAGTTTTCTGGAAGATACAAGAAAATAGAGCCCCAGGTCATCTTCAGTGGCTTATCAAGAGCTGTCTCTTCCGTGTATTTCTACATATTATGTTTCTTCAGTGTTCATCCATATCCTGAACTTATTCATGGGCTCCCACTACATCTGTAAGGCCCTATCCTCAAGTGAGGTCATATGTATGAAAGCCAGAACTGAGGATTCCACCTGTGAATTTTGATGTTGACACAGGTCAACCCAGATTAGTGGTTTTTATCTAAATATTTAATTTTGCTTAAATCTCCTACCGCCACAATGGACAAATTATTCTTCTAGAATAATGTATCTTCTGGAAGAGAATAAGAAAGAAGTGTCTGGAGGTCACATGGTTTGTAAATTTGGAGATAAGCTAAAGCAGACCACTTAAAAGAGCACTTTGTTCCCACTTTGAAGAGAGTAGCGACTCCAACCATGGTGATATAAAACCTGATGAGATCATAAATCTGTCAGAGGGCCTGGTTTGAATCTAGCCATTAGAAAATCTTGCTGGAAAATGAGGCTGAAGCAGAATTGTGGTCCTTTATCATGATGGTTACCAGGCCTCCTGTTCCATGACTTAAACACTACCCTGCAAGTCATCATAATGGAACCAGGATATAGGAGCTAGTAATCAGGCTTCAGTTAACTTTGAATGTGAAATACAAAGTGAGTGCATTCTTTGCATAATCCCATGTCCTGTTTATCTGACACTTATCCTCAAGTTAGGAACTTTTATTTTGTTTGCTAATTGTGGAAACCTTTTCAGGAAGGAAAACCTCTTTGTTTTAGTGGTGATTTTGCAGATGTTCTAATGACCTCTATTGCACAATCCTATAATTGAAGCAATAGATTATACACATGGTTACAGTATTCAAATCCAGCATTACAAAGTAGGCAATGCAACACAGATTTTATGCTGAGTCCATATGTTGATAGCAGACAAATTATTCTCCTTTTGATCCTTTTCTGCTAAGTATTAACATACTTTATTGTTAATGACTGGCTTGCCCTGTCCATCCCCACATGGAATATTGTGTCTCCTGAATCCACTTATTATTGGTTTTGGCTAATAAGCTTGCAAAATGAATAGCATATCAAACAATGCAATGCCTGCACCATGGGCGACAGGCTTGCGAAGGCTTGTAAGTGACTACACAGGTTACTATTGGTCATTGTTTCCTGGAAAATGATATAACCCAAATAATACCTGAAATTTCAGCTCAGATTCCAAAATGAGAAACCTTATAGGACTGAGATTCAGGAGGTCCCTGCTACTGCTGCAGTGTTCAGCAAAACATTTTCAAAGAAGGGTCAGTTAAATGTCTTAGCTTCTGTAGAATTCTGATTCTCTTGGAGTGACTACACTTTGACACAGCAGTGCAGAATCCTGTATACATTATGGGAAAAAAAACACTGTGGCTATGTTCTAATCACATTTTATTTTTCTTTTTTAGCAGGAGGAGTTTTAGAGACAGCTTCTCACTGTCCTGGAACTTACAGTATAAACCAGGCCAAGCCAGAATTCAAAAAGATCTGCCTGCCTATGCTACACAAATTCTGGAATTGAAGGCATACACTACTAATCCCTGTTTCATAATTTATTTCAAACACAAGACATGGGATGATTTTGCCATAAGTCATAATTTGCCTCAGTGTACATGTTACACTCTCACCCTCTATAATTAAGCGTATAACATACAGAAAATTTATTTAAAACATAAAATAGAACATATTATTCCTTTGAGTTATAAACACTGTCTCTTTTCAATTTATTTAGAATAAAATCTGTGCTGTGTCATGGGTCACAGAGATACCAACCCTTGCCCATCTTTTCTAAATGGTACTGAATGCTACTCTGCAGGAGTTGACTTAGGTACCATTGCTGAATCTTTTGATTCTAATTTTGATTGCTAATCTTTGTCTTCAGATGATTGTTCCTAATTAGATCTACAGAACTGTAACACAACAGCAAGTTCTTTCTTGCACTCAAATGTGCCCAAGTCCCTGAAGCTTCCCTGTTCATCCAAAGGCAGGTGAGAAAGTCTCATTTGAGGTCAAAGCACTGTTGTGGAACGGAATCTTCATGCTCACATGGCAAGTATAGTTTGTTTACTTTTCTTTTTACCCCCCTCTTTCTGAGGCATAGTTTGTGCCAATAAGCACAATATTACTAGTAGTCCCAGGAACACATGTGCTCATGGGACATGCCACCTTTTATGTTCCACATTCTCAATTCTCAATTTCAAAGTTAATCATGTCTGTCTTATCTAGGGTCTTCATTTGACAACAAGACTGAATATCCCTTGCAATGTCACTGGTGCTTTCTTATCCATATCACTCTCTCTCTTATTTGTGTTTCAAGCTTGCAAAGTTGCTCCTGTCCTAGGGCATTTGCTATCTGTCCTTTATGGATTGATGTCTTGAAGGTCATCTAGGCTCCAATTTAAATATTGCTGTCTCAAACCGTCCTCCCATGAATGTTAACCTCTAAAAGTTCATCTGAGAACTCTATGCTATGATTTATGACTTAGTAATTTCCATAGTTCTTACAGCTCTACAGAAAATTCTAATCACCACTTTTTGTATTGCCATGTTGATGGTCTGTCTTCCTGTATTGCTTTCAATAGGTCAAGTGTCAGTAGCATTTAAAGTAAATAAGAAAGAAATGTGGGTGGATAGGGGAACTGGGTTGGGATGGGAACAGAAGGGTATTGAAGGGATAGATAGATGGAGAGAGTACTGGGAGAGAGGACTGAAATAGGTTAGGGATGAAAACCTAGTGCAATAGAAACTACCTGGAACCTAGGAGGTTGACCCTAGTCAGGACTCCTAGTAATGGAAGATATGGATCCTGAACCAGTCATCTTCTGTAACCATGTAGGCTCCCAGTGATGGTGCTGGGAAATCAACAAAACCACAAAATCTATGACCCACAACCTGCTCCTCCTACAAGATGAACTGCAGCAATAGTGGGTCTATGATCAACACTGCCTAGATGGGCAGAATGCAGAAGCTGCATGGCTCAGAGACCTAGGGTAGAATCCAGCACAACTGAAATAAGGCTAGGATCCAGAAGCTTCATGGCTAATAAATAATAAATAAATAAATGAAATTATTTGTAAAAATATTCTGCTATACTTATAGGTTCAATTCATAGCCCAATCATTTTCAGAGATGCTTCATCAAGCAGCTTGTGGGAACAGATCCAGAGACCCAAAAGCAAATATTAGGCAGAATTCAGGAAATTCTGCAGAAGTGGTGAGGGAAATTTTTGAATCCAAAGGAGTTGAGGACACTAGGAGAACACAGCCCACTGAATCAATTAAGCAGGGCTCATAGTGGTACACAGAGACTGAAGTAGTAACCACAGGCCTACAAGGGTCTATGCTGTGTCCTCTGCATGCATGGTGTGGATCCTTGAATACATAGACACACACACACAAATACACACACATACATAGCCACATGAATGTGCACAGATATATGAACATACACATGAACACACATGCACATATGCATAAACACAAACATGTGAACATGCACACGCATGTGAACACATATGCACTCACATGTACACACATGAACTCATATAAACATATAAATACACACACATGAATACACAGAATGTGCACACACATGCATACACAAACACAAACACACACAAGAGAAAATGGAGATGCTCTCTGAAATGTACATAGGTGAACTTAGTTCTATGAAGAGAACCTAAAAAGCTGTTTGGAACTCTGAAAGTTATTCAGAGTATTGTGCCATTTTAGAGATCAGTATGGCGGTTCCTCAGGAAAATGGGAATCAGTCTACCACAGGATCTAGCACTCTTAGGCATATACCCAAAAGATGTACATCCATGCAATAAAGACATATTTGTTAAACTAGGTTCATAGTGGCATTATTTGTAATAGCTAAGACCTAGAAACAACCTAGATGTCCCTAAACTGAAGAATAATTAAAGAAAATATGATACACTTACACAATGGAGTACTACTCAGTTGGGAAAAAACAAACAATGGAATCTTGAAATTCACCAGCAAATGGATGGAACTAGAAGAATCCATCCTGAGTGAGGTGAACCAGTCATGAAAAGACAAACACGGTATGTACTCACTCATATATGGATTTTAGACATAGAGCAAAGGATCACCAGTCTATAATTCACACCACTAGAGAAGCTAGGAAAGAAGGAGTACCATAAGAGAGACATTCATGGTGTCCCACAGAAGAGGAAAGGGACAAGATCTCCTGAGCAAATTGGGAGCTGGGGTCAGTGAGTGGAGAGGGAGTTAGGAGAGAGAGAAGGGGAGAAGAAGAGGTGAGAGGAGAACATGAGGGTGCAGGAAGATTGAGTGGGAGTAGGAATAGAGGAGAGCAAGAAAAGAGATTCCATAATAGAGGGAGCCATTATAGGTTTAAAGAGAAATTTGGCATAGGGCAATTTCAAGAGATCTACAAGGATGACCACAACTAACAATCTAAGCAATAGTGGAGAGGCTACCTTAAATGCCCTTCCTCTATAGTGAGATTAGTGACTATATTATATGCCATCCTAGACCCTTCATCCAGTAGGTGATGGAAGCAGAAGCCGACACCCACAGCTAAACAATGAGCCAAACTACTGAAATCCAGTTGCAGAGAGGGAGAGGTGATGGGCAAAGAGGTCAACACTAGGCTGGAGAAACCCATTGAAACAGCTAACCTGAACAAGGGGAATTCATGGTCCCCTGTCTGATAGCTGGGAAACCAGCATAGGACTGACCCAGATTCCCTAAATTTGGGTCTCAGTTAGGAGGCCTGGGCATGCTATGGGACCACTGACAGTGGAACTAGGATGTATCCCTGGTATACAAAAGGACCCCAGGAGTACATTCTCCATAGATTCCCCATGGAGGGATACTCTCTTAGCCTAGAGACATAAGGGAGGTTGTAGGCCCACCCCACATGACTTGACAGAGTTTGATGATCCCTTCTGGAAGACCTAACCCTCTCTGGAGAGTGGATGGGGGATGGGATGAGTGATCAGGGAGCAAGGGAGGATCGGAGTGAGAGGGGAGTATGAGATGTCAAGGCTTTCTGAATGGACATAACATCCCCGAATCATACCTAGAACTCTCAGGTAAAGGTTTTGTAACAAATCTAAGCATTTGGCTATGCTGACTCAAGAATCATATGTATCATGAAGGCTGATGAACGTGGTATAGATGGAGCATATCGTTCTGTATATAGGTTTCTCTTATTGGTTTTTTAATAAAACACTGCTTGGCCAGCAGAGTCAAGAAGATAGGCAGGGCTAGGAGAAAAGGAGAAATCTGGGACAGGCAGACAGGGGAGCCTGCCACAAAGGAATACTAGGTCCAGGCATTCTCCTGTAAGCCAAGACCATGTGGAAATAGGTTAATAGAAATAGGTTAATAATTAGGACAAAGCTAGTCAATAAGAAGACATAGTCATCCAGTAACAGTTTAGTAATACATATAGCATCTGTGTGTTTATTAGGGGCTGAAGGGCAACAAGATCTGGTGGGACAAGTACCACTAACAACAGCATATATCAAAGTTTTCAAATCTAGCAAAGCTAAAATCCAAAAAAAAAAAAACCTCACTTTTGCAAGTTGCCTTATTTTAGGATACTTTATATTGCTGTCCTGCAGAATTGTCAGATGCTGCCTCATCTCAGTGAATTATGCTTTTCTTTGCCTTGATTTTATATTTATATTTATCTGTATAAGATCCTCCCCACACATGATAGGGTCCATACTAAGCATTGTGTCTGATACATATACATTATGCAATGACTGTTTCTAAATTCAGGAACTTTATTCAACTGTGGATTTTATGCACCGTTTTTGTCATCTATGATAGTGTTCTGCTACGAAAAATTACCATAAATATAGTAATTTATTTTTTACTTAAATGTTTTATTGCAGTGTGTGTGTGTGTGTGTGTGTGTGTGTGTGTGTGTGTGTGTGTGTGTACTACGTGCATGGAGACCAGAGCTAAACTTCTGGCCTCTGGTTGTCTCTACTAAGTTGTTCCCTGGCATTGAACTCAGGCTGTCCATCATGGAAGCAAGTGCACTGACCATGCCCAAAACTTAAAATATTACCTTAAGAATTTGTCTTACTAATTGTTGAAATGCTTCTGTTATTGTTATAAAAATAAGAAATCCAGGATGCAGACATAAATTTTGGTAAGGGTGTTTTTATTATAGTAAGATGGGTCTAATGCTGCATTCCCACAAGACAGAAGGGAAGGAGGCTCATACAAGTTTTCTTCAAAAATCTCATGACTAATTAGATCCTCAATGATCCACCTCTTCAATTCACTACCTTGGGAGTTTTGTTTCAAAGTTCAAATTTTGTAAAACATAGTTTCTAAACTATTATGACCATAAGGGTCATTTGGGAACTACCAAAAGTACTCCATCAAATATCATCTTTCTGTATCTAGATGTGATTTTAACTAATTTCTAAAAACACAAATCTTTCCCTACACACACAAGCATATACCCATTTTTGCATCAAAACCCTAAGCTTCTGTATTGCTGCAGATGCTGACATTTTATGTTTTGTGAAATTAAATGCTATTTTCATCCTGTACTGTGGCTTGAGTACATGCTTTCTCAAAGACATAGAAGCCGCCTTCAATTAAAAACCAGAGTTATGAAATAAGCCATGTGCAGGGCAGAAATCCACAAGAAAAGTTCTACATACCACACTTAATTAGGGAATACATTTTTTTATTTCCATTTCACCACCTTTCCTGACATTTTTTTAAAATAAATGTAATAAAATCCTTTAGAATATGCAGGTGGCTTCCAAACAGCAATGGAAAAATTGTTCAGGTTCCATAAAGAGGAGAGAGGTGATTTCTTACTCAGACTTTTCACTTCTGGTAGCATTGAGGGCAGGAGAATCTTAGACTAGGAAATAAAGAAGATATCTTTCCCTGATATTAGGCCTCAATCTGAATATGAAACTTAAAAGACCTAGAAGCACAGAAATGAATCATTTATAAATCTTAAAAAGTCCAACTCTTTCCGGATACTGGAAAAAACTTAATCATCGGAACCCAAAGTTTTTGATGCAATGAGGGTGGCTAGGCTACAGAGACCCAATACAACATGTGTTAAAAGCCAATGCTGAGAACTGGCTTACACCCAAAATAGGAAAAAATAGTCTTGGCGAATGTGACAATCATCTCTGGGTATCACACTTTCTTACTCTAAGAAATTCATATTAACCCTTAGAGTAAAATCATCACTTTAATTATTTCTTGAGCTTCTGGAAGACAGCTTCTTAAATGCTGTCATCAAGAGTCTTATTTCCTCTTTTTAAAAAAGTGTAACTATAATTCCATGTCACTGTGGAGAGTAGAAGGGTTATGCTAGTCACTAAGATCAGTAGAGAAGCTTAATCAATCCCTAAATAATAAATCAACTTTTTGTGTCCTTTGTAGCACATTGCAATTCAGGGCCATTACACTACATTTATCTTTAATGAATAATAAATGGTACATTGGTATTGACTGAACAAGTGATTAAATATTCCATCAGTATCAGAACACAGAAATATTTTTAATTATTAATAAGCCACACATTTGCCTTGTCAGGTACAATCATCTTTTGTTGGGTACAACTTATTTTACTTTTTATTATCATAGACAAGTGCAATCAAATGTTGTTTCAATCTACCACTGGACATATCCTATTCTCTGAAGACTGCTAGCTTCCCTTTGCCCTGATTAT
This sequence comes from Phodopus roborovskii, assembly GCF_943737965.1. Lineage (NCBI taxonomy): Eukaryota > Metazoa > Chordata > Mammalia > Rodentia > Cricetidae > Phodopus > Phodopus roborovskii. Next base: position 11,591,867 of record NW_026126418.1, read on the forward strand.
AAAGGACAACAGGCTTGGGAAACAATAGTGAAAACAAGATATGTATAGTTTATGTAAAACAACTGAAGAGAAGCGATTGGAAAATAGCAATTTGCATCAGTTCCTCTACATTGAGTTCAACATATGCCTGTAATAAAGTTCTCACAAGATGTTACAGTATACACATATGAACATAATGGCATGTAGATGGTTCAGTGGTTATAAGACTGGCAGTTTAACACCTGAGTTCAAATATCCAGAACCCATATAAAGAATGTAAATCTCTTCTCTAAGACCAGTTCTTTTAAGCTGAGAGGTGAAATCAGGAGAATTCCCAGAAGCTCACAGGCCAGCTAGCCTGACATATAACAGTGAACAATGAAGGATCCTTATCAAGACAGAAGTCTTCCTTTGGCCTGCATGAGTACATCCCCACTCTCATACAAAAATGTACACATGCATGTACACATCATTGATATATATCTTTACTTTTAAAAGATTGCCTAGTTATACTTCCACCAACATCCTGAAAAAAAATAAACCTTTTAACTGTAACAAATAAATTGCTATTATTTATAAGGCATTAATTAGAATAACATAGACTATGATGTCAACTAGACAATATACAGAAAATCATTTCCTATGGTAACTTACATGTAAACACAGAGGTTAAGGAATCAACATGTAAAATAATTTAAGTGTATATATTGAATTGCTCAGGACTTAAAGTTTTAATATAAAACCCCATGCTAGGAATTTTATCAACTTCAAAGATGAAGCAAGTATATTAGCAGATATTTCTTCAAAGTTTGACAGATTTTCTGAAGGAAAATATGTACACGGATTACATAAATTCTGGAATACTTCAGCTATTGATATGAGTTTATTAGAGTCACATATCAATCACTGTGTCTAACATAATGCCTTACACAGTACCACATGTAATTCATAAAATAAAAGATTACTCATTAAGCATACTATATCTCACTAAAAAAACTGGACAATAAAGATAAATTCAACAATATTGCTGATAAATTTAATGCTTGATAATGGAAGAGGTAATTAATGTTTGTTGAGTTAAATAAAAGAAAATATGCTTATTGCCCATAAGATAATCTCAGTCTAATGAATTCAGAGAGACATAATTCTATAAGAATTAAGCCATATTAAACATAAATGATCTATTGCCTATATAAGCACATGTCATTCATTATCATCATGCGCTTTAGTTCCAAGAAATGTAGAACACAACTTCTAGAACTCAAAAAATACAGATTTCTCTGTAACATATAATAAGGAGTTTATCATGTGGTATTCCTGTAGCTTTATTTTATTACATCTTTGACAATATCACACATGCATGCAGTGTCTTTGTGGGATTGCAATAGGAGCCAGCAGAGCCACCCCAAGTTGGTATCTGAGTGGGAGAGTGTGGATGAGAGAAAAGCTAGCTATAGATAATAAAGAAAAGACAGAGAGAAAGAATAAAGTTCAGGAGGGCAGATCAGTCAATACTGAAATGCCATGAGTTAATTTTTCACCACTTTTATATACCTTATCCAAAAAGGGGAATACAGTATCATGTATATGGAACAAACAGACTTTTCTTCCTCACTTATTCTAAGGGTTCAGTAACCACACCAACTTCTTGTTCCATAGCCTTGAGGTCAGGAGTAGCAACACCTCTCATTCAGGTCTGTTGTTATTTAGATTAAGATAGCCAAAATATCCTTCTGTAGCCACACCTTTGACCTTTAGGTCTTATGATTTGGACTCTCTGTCCTTGTGCCAAGATGGAGTGCAGCCATCTTTATGGGCACCCATAGTGCATAAATAAATGAGGTCCTATATACCTATTAAACACCAACCGAAACTGAGTAGAGAGATGGGTTGGTGATTGACAGCCATTTTTGCTCTTGCAGAGGACCCAGGCTTGGCTTCCACCACTCCTATCAGTTCACTCACCATCTCTTATAACCACAGGCTTGGTGGGACCCTCTATCCATTGAGTAATTAACCCTTTGAGGCCTGATGGTCTCACTATTAGGGTCAACAGACCTTAGGGCCTCAGGGTGTGCTAATTAATCTTGTCTGGGCAAACTGGAGGTACAGTTATCTCTTTGTTTCCTAAGGACTCTATTCACCACCTGCTGACTCACAAGAAATGAGGGGCAGTGTGAATTCTTGGTATCTTGTTATCTTGGGGCCTTGTGAGGGGAAGTTAGCAAATTCCAAGAAACAGATATTGGTCTGGGTTAACTTTCCAGGTTAGTCTGTCCTTCATTTCAAGTGGGGGGTTTCTTTAACTTTACTCTTTTTTTTTGTCTTTCAAAGGGGCAAGAACAGAGCTCTGTCTGGCGAAGGAGTATGACAGCAGTACTTCTGGTAGGTATAAGTCTCTCTCTCTCTCTCTCTCTCTCTCTCTCTCTCACACACACACACACACACACACACACACACACACCACATAGCTACAGCATTTCTTTTTCAACTTATATCTAGGTTTGAGATTCATTAACCAAGGAAACCAAATCAATGAAGGCATAGAGACTATAAAGGCAGGGGAAAGCTGGTGAAGAATTTACCTCAGGGAACTGTCCCTGGTTCCTCAGACACTAAAAATATACAGAGAGTTGCCAATGCCACTGTGCAGAAAGTTTAGGACAATTACTTCTTAGTATAAACAGTCTTTTCTGTATTCCTGTGCTATTATAACTTCCCCAAGCTCTTACAGAAAATTCAGTAGTGAAGAATTGCTTAATAGCAGTGGCTGTGGTTTATCTAGTAGCAGTGGAATGATGTACTTATTTGAGTAGGAGTAAATGCATGTATGTGAAAATCTGTGTACAAGTGCAGGGGTGTTTGAGCCCATGTTTTCAGGCAGAGGCCAGAGCACCTCATCTAATGCCCTGCTCTATTAGTTCTGCCTTGCTACCTTGACATGAGGTGTCTCACTGAACTTAACCCTCTCTTTCTTTATTCCTTCCTTCCTTCCATCTTTGTTTCTTTACTTCCTTCATTCTCTCCTTCCTTCCTTTCTTCCTTTGTTTTTGTTAGGCTGTCTAGGCAGAAAACTCTAGTGGGAGTACAGTATTTATAATAGGTATAGATCACACACATATACACATACACACACCCCTCCTCTAATATTGGTGATCCAGGTACATTCAGACACATACAGATTTTATGGCAGGGCTTGCAATATGAATCCATATCTTAGTGTTATTACCTACTTAGCTACCTCCCATCTTCCATATGTATACTTCCCAATCTACTTATTTCTCAGATTATTTTACATAAAGTAACATTTAAAAAGAATTATGAAAATAATTACAATAATGCATGAAACAATTTTATCAGTAATGCTTGTGTAGTTACAGCAAAACATTTGTATTTCTAGAGAGGAAATGGAAATGTTTACCAATATTGGAATGTTTTGGTTCTTAATACCAAAACATGCTAGTTCAAGCATCTTTTATCTGATGTGATGGACAATGTCAATCCCTTAGAATTTAAGGAGGCTGTTTGTGCCAATGTCTTATGGACTCAGGTGCCTCCATCCCAATGAATGTTTGATTGACTGATGTTCTCATGAAGCATGGCTCACACACCCCTGTTTGTTCAAACTGTATACTTAGTGACAATATACTTAGCAATGTCAACTATTTTCCATTTCTCTCTTCAAATTAAAATCTGTCCGAAGTAAGTGGATTATTTTTTTCATGAGTGGGGAACACTTGTCTCTATCTATAACATCTGAAGCATCATTATTATTGCTTCAATATTAGTTGGGAGATTTATTGAAATGAAGATTGTGTGCCACACATCACTAACTTTAATGCCAACCTGGGCTACATAGTGAAAGTCTATCATGAAACAAAACAAGAGAAACAAAAACAGAATGAATGAATGGGCATAAGAAGAGAGAAGATGAAAATTTGCCAAGAAGACTGTCAAGCCTTACAACTTTTAAACAGAGAGCTTGAGCTGAATCACAATTACATATCTTCCTAAAGTGAATTTCAATGATAAAATATGTGAGGTTAAATCACTCTGCCTATTAACCTGGGATTGTTGTAGAGTCAAGATTATAGGATTATAGAGACTATTAAATATAAAAATCCATTTAGGTGTCTACAATAAGGGCAGTGGCTAATATACTTCAGTCATTTCTTGTTATTGTGTCAAACATGTGTCAAAACAGTGACGCTGCCATTCTATTCCACAAGATACACTTGAAGTTATTATTCTGAAGCATTTTGATACATGAGGAACCATATTTAGTTATCCCAGACTGTTGACATTTGTATTGCTTAGAATTTACTTAAGAAAATTGAATCAATACTATTTTTCCTGACACAATTTTTATGATTATTCATTTTGCTGCATGATTGCACATATATCATATCTATGTCCTTTGTCATGGGAGCATAATGGTACATCTGTGGTAGTCAGAGTACAACTTGCAGGAAATAGATTTCTGTGTCCATTATGTGAATTTCAGGGACTGAATTCCAGTTCTCATTCTTGCAGCAGGTTCCTTTACACTTTAAGACATAATATCAGATCTTGTGTGCACTGAAATTTTGAAAGGTTGGGTCATGAAGCAACAATATGAGCTCAAATCTCTAACAACCAGGTAAGAGAAAAATCATACCTGGCATGTATCCCTCGTGCTGTGGGTTAGATACAGAAGGATAGCGGATAGTGGGGACTTGATGGTTGTCTTGTTTCTCTAGGTTCTGTGAGAGGATCTGCTTCAAAGGATTAAGGTGGAGTGTGATAGAGGAAGACATGATATCTGTTTTCATCTTGTGAACAGGTACAGTGTGGATACAAATGCACAAATAAAAGCATGATAGAAAGGGAAAGCAAAAGAAATCAACCAACATCCCAAAGAATGTGGAAATAAAGAACAATGGTTAAAGTTGTGTAAAGTTGGGAGATAAAAAAATAGAGAAGAGCAGTTTCTGAAAAACAACAGTTTCTGCTGAGATGAGCATTTGTGGAGAATAGGAAAAACAAAAGAAAAAGCTAGTCTTCTTTGCTCTCTCTTTCCAGTTTCTTACTTAGCACCCCCACTGCTTGATAAAAGTAGATCAAGATCCCAGCATTGGGAATAGTTGAAACCTCAAAGCAACAGCACCCTAACATATCCAGTATCATTCAAATCCCTTCTACAACAATGAATAATGTAGCTTTAACCTTTATGGTATTCTCTACTGATGACTTCAATTTTAGAATTTTTAATTAAATTGATTCACACATTTTTCTTTATTACTCATAACACACTTTCAACAGAGGTATTGTTCTCTGTTATATGTCTGGAATACACAAGGGAAATGAGTGTTTCTAAAATTCAATGTATTAATAGGGGCGATAAGGGTATTCAGTAATAAATACTTACCTAACAAGCTGAGACCTTGGGCTCAATTCCAGCACTGTAAAAATGCAAAGCAAACCAAAACCTAATAAACAAATCACCTGAAGACCTTGTGAATAATTGAATTCGGATTCAGTAGGTCTGAAGCTGGAGCTGAGAATTTTCATTTGTAATATCCTCCAGATACATTGTGGTTTCCAGCCCAGAGACTGTAATTTGATGTAACACATATTAAGAGAAGCATTGACAATCACTTCTTGGTTATTTGTAACATTTGTCCTGCACAGAAAATTACAATTCAGTTTATTTGTTTATACCAATTTTAACATTTCATTAAAATAATAATGCTATATTATCTTATTAGACCGTGTTTTATATTCATTAGAAGTATTATTGGGAATTAAAATATGGGCAAAATATTTTCATTACCTATTAGAGGCTTATGAATTTGTGCATACACACACACACACATATATATATTCATATATATATATATGTGATATATATGAATTCATTTACCTGTATAAATATAATCCTTAGGCTTCTCGATCCTAGATAACAGGTATATATCAATACTCATTGTCATATAAACCTTAGATTTGTGAATGTCAACATGTTTTCTCCTAACATTCCCTCTAGTTTAGATTATCAGATTTGACCTGCTTAGAGAGTAGAAAGTTATAGCATTAAAACACAGTTGTGGTCTCAAAACAGCCATTCTCCTATTTGCTCCAAACTGCTCTTTAATGCTGCAATTGCTGACTTACCTACAAAAACACATTTTACTCCTGCAAGCATTGCAAATTTTAAAGAGCAATGGGCTGGTCACACCAAATTTCATTCTGCTTTCGAATTGTCAGCACAGTTTTGATGGCTGAATCTTTACAACTTGACCAAAGATTCTTCCTTGGACAGTTTTTCTGTGAAGCTGGTAACTGTGTTTCTTAGGAAGAATAATTTTGGGACAGCTAGCTCAGCTCATTAATGGTGGATGGATGCTTCCTACTCCATAAAGAGGGAGTCAATGTCATCATTTTTATTTGGACTTCTAAAGCTATAAAATGCATTTAAAGGCACATTTAAAAAGTCATCAGTCACAATCGCTGTTTGTAACAATTTAGTGTAAATAATTTTGAACATTCTTTTTAAGCACCATTAATTTAACTGTCACCATTCTAAGAAAATTAGATAATGGTTTAATACTCCATATCATGCTTCAAGACTAATACAACATTATTTATATTAAATAGTTTTGTTCATTGTGTAACTTAGCATAAAATGTGGAACTAAACATTGATTTTAATTTCAGCACAGAAGGATTTCTAATAATTTTTAAATATTAATCAATTTGAAGACTACTGATAAAGTACCAGAATACTTTTCTAAACACTTGTCTAAATTCCATGATTATACTTTACAGCAAACCTCACTCATACATTTGTTATTTCTTCTAGTTTCAATGTCTGATGCCTATAACTAAGTTGCAGATGAGGTTACATTACTGTCTCCTAATTTTAGTCTGGAATCACTCTCCTATAACACATCAATCAACCATTTTGTATATTTCTTAATTTTAAAGCAATTTTGATATGAATAAGTTTATATGTGTGTGTATGTAGAAATATAATAAATACATAGGTGACAGACTGATGATATATAGAATATTTTAGGGATATAGAAAGTTATGGATGCACAGATACATAGATGATTTATAGACAGATGGATAGATAAACTCATAGTTGTTTTTGCTACTAGAATCCTAAAAAAATAATGATCTTTTGTGTCTTTTTGTGAGTTTTGAGCTCTCTGTTGCTTTCTAGTGAATTGATATATGTCAAGATCTAATCAATTTTTTGTTGGCTTAATGGGTTACTTTTCTTTTTTAGTTTACATTGTTCTTAAAAATTTCAATATTTTAAAGTATTATTAATTTGTACATGTTTTTCTTGGTTTATAGTTTTCTTTTCATTCAAGATTTTCAGTATGCAAATTTTATTTTAATGAAGTTGTCATTTAATTTCTCCCAGTTATATAGGTCCTATTTTAAGGATTACTTCTGCCTGTTACTTGGCTCAACACACATTACTATGATCTTTGGTCACAAATATAGGCCAATATTCCATTTAGACAAAATTTTAAACTAGTTGACATAGGATAGATGCTATGTTGTGTTGTGATTCATTTTCTGGATAAGAGAATCTAATTATTTTTGTGTCATTATTAACAATGATTTAACTTTTTATTATCAAGCCTCTTTTCATCTTTGTCAAACAAGTTAGTTGGCCATCCCTATAATGATTGGTCTCTGGGTTTTCTATTCAGTTTCTTTAGTATTTGTGCCTACCATTATTTTATTTACTTTTTTATTAATTTTAAAAACACTTTTGTTTGCTTTATTTAGTTATTTTACATCTCAACTGTAGTGTCTCCTTTCTCCTCTTCTTCAATTCTGCCCCTCTCCCATGAGCATCATCAAAGCATAGCATATCAAGTTGCAATAAGAACAAGACTAATTTTTTTTTTACTGGAGATGTCAGTTCAGGCTACATAAAATTACTAGGAGTCTTAGGATGGGTCATTCTTAGAGATTCATGGGCTTTTCCCTTGCATCTGGTTTCTATATTATACATTTCCAGTTAGGTAAAATCAAAACCACAAATGACAATTTATGGTGGAGAGGATGTGGAACAACAGGAACATTCCTCCAGTGCTGGTGAGATAACAGATATGTACAGCCACTGTGGAAATCAGCATGGCAATTTCTCAGAAAATTGGGAAAACAATTTCCTTAAGACTTACATATACCATTCTTGGGCTATGCCCAAAGAATGCTCAATCATACCACAAAGGCATTTGCTGTTTTATTTGTAATAGCCAGAACCAATCCAGATGTCCCTCAACTGAAAATTTGTTAAAGAAAAGATGATACATTTACACAATGGTATATTACTCAGCTGTTAAAACCAACATCATCAGAAAATTTGAAGACAAATGGATGGAACAAGAAAAAAATTCATCCTGAGTGAGGTAACCCATACTCAAAAAGACAATAATTGTATGTAATAACTCATAAGTGGATATTAACTGTAAAGTAAAGGATAACCAGGCTACCATCCACCTACTCAGAGGAGCTATGTAACAAGGAGGGCCGAGTGTGGAGGTGGGGTGGTATATGTATCTTCCAGGGAAATGGAAATAGAAGAGATTTTATTAGATTTTGAGAATTTCTTTCAGTGTTGATCAATCATATTCACCATTCCTAATTCCTCCCAGATTCTTCCCATTTTCTTCTTTTACCCAAATTAATTTTTTTTTTTGCATAAGTTGCCTTGGTTATGGTGGCTTACTGAAGCATCAGAAACTAATTAAGACAGAGGAATTTTAAGTAGTAGATATTAGTGGGATGTGTACAATTACATGTTAAAATTTCTACATTTCCAAGAACTAAATTGTAAGCCTTGAATGTGAAAAGTCTCCCTTTGAAGATTTTCTTACCAGTTATATATCCCTGTATGATAACTGCCACTTCTTTGTTTCCAGGTACATTTCTATAATTCATTCTATTTTCTAATCAGCCCTTTAACTTGAGTGTATTAGGAATGAAACTCTTGTGAGAACATACTTTGTTCTCTCTCTCTCTCTCTCTCTCTATATATATATATATATATATATATATATATATATATATATATATAATCATCCATCCATCTATTTATGTTTTCTTGTGAGTGTAACATAGCTGTAGATTCTTACTAATGAAAATATTCACATGTAATCGATTTTAATTATCATTTATGGATTCAGTTTTTTCTTTTATAGGACACTTTCTTTAAATGTATTTTTTATTTTTGAGACTATAATATGATCATACCATTTTCCCCCTTTCCTTTCTGCTTTCCAAACCTTCCCATTTTCTTATCCTTGCACTCTTGCAAATTCATGGACTCTTTTTACTTGTGTTTTATTACATTAAATAACATTCCTAAACATATAAATAAAAACTGCTCAGTCTGTATAATGTTACTTTTGTGCAAATATTTCATGGTTATTTGCTATTACATAGTTTTGGTGGCCTTTTCCCTGGGTAAAGTCTGTTTCTTCCACTCTTCACTTTCCAGTGATATATTGATGTTGCCTTCTGTTTCAAAAACTCCCATATGTAATTCCTAGCAAGTATATAGAACATGTATCAGGCAAAATCTGGAAGCAGCATCATTTAATATGCACATACATTTGTCTTGCTTACTATTTAATTGATTGGTTTGTTTATTGATTTCTGCTGTGGTGAGTGCATGCCAATGCACATGTGTAGAGATCACAGGACAACTTTTGAGATTCTATTCTGTTCTTCTACCATGTAATTGTCCTCTTATTGAACCCAGATTCTTATCTTGGTGGCAATTGGTTTTACTAGCTGAGCCATCTTGCTAGCTCAATTGTATATTTCATTATTGCTCTAAGGTGTTTTTAATTCAGTTAAGTTGACAATCCATAGCAACCATTACACTAGATTTATGAAAGTATTTGTTCACTTACTGTGTATTGCCACTAGCTACACTGACATGTTGTAAAATAAATCTCATTAACTTATTCCTTCTATTAACTATAGTTACTTATCCTGTGATGATTTACTATATTATTGAATAATTCTAAGAGAATAGATGCTATGTATTCTCAACACAAAATGCCTACTACTACATGTGGTGATGGATTTTTAATCCATCTGTATACATAGGATTATTGATCAGTTAAAATATATAGCTGTAATAATTTCATGAATATATTATTATTAAAGTTTGAAAATTAAAAAAATACAATAGTAAGTACATTGAATGGTTGAATTTATTTGTTGCATATTTCCCATGGGAAAAAAGTCATTCAATTTGTCTTTTCAGAAATTTCTTTGTTCTTTTTGGTCATCAACACTCATGAATCATCTTTTTTATTGTATGAATATAGTATTTATAGCACAAACTCTTTTACTGAACCATTTAAAAAGATCAATGAGGAACTTAATTATAAGTTACTTCTGTAGATTTCTGTTTAAATCTACCAAAGAGGATATTGTTTATTATGGGGTGGCAGTAAACTGTCCCAGAAGTATTCTGTTGGAGGCCAGCTCGTCAATGACTATACTTACTATTATCCTAAAACTCAGTAATACTTTATTACTTTCTTTGTACTTCATTTTAAGTTTAATAGTCCCAAATAAATCTATAAAATTATACCAGCAAGAATCTTTTAGGAGAGTTACTTTCAGCATCATATATTGTCATATGAATATCAGCTTTGTTAATTTATATTTAAATTACTTTAACCTTTTCTTTGTGTGCCATTTTGCTAAGTATATCTGAGACTATAACAGATGAAAGTTTCTGTAAGGCAAAAATATATCTTTTAAAGTAGAGACAGTAAATGACAAAATGTTGGAGAAAGGAGACAGAAAAATTCCTCTGAAATCACATATCACAAAAATGGAGTCAGAATTTGGTCCTTGACATAATCCATGGAAAGCCATTCTATTCTATGGAATTGAGGTGAGGCATTGGTATTTGACATTTGCTCTGGAGGTTATATTTTAAAAGCTTATCTTAAAATCATAGGATGGCTGATATATAGAAGTTTTGGTATTACTATATAAGGTATTACTATATAAGGCATTATTTTAAATGTTCCTAGGAAGTTACAACATATGAATTCAATGCAATAAAACAAAGATGATGTTATTTCTCCACAGTCAACTATAAGATATAAAATTCTATAAAAGAATTTCAAATATGCCATACAGGAAACAACAATAAAAGAGTTGGGAGTTTGAATTATAGTCACAGATTTATAGAAGAATTAACAATGACTGGTATTCTATCATATGAATCTATATGTGCTATATAAAAGTATAATTACATAGCAAGCCTATATCATGCATATATATGACGCATTGTCTTCTCCAGTGTCTCATAACTGCCTCTACTTGTAAGTATGTACTAGATATTAATAGAATTTAGACACTGCTAAAATATTGTTTGTATAATAAACTTGCTACATCTATAGAAGACTGCCAATTATAAGAAAGTTGTGCATTTATGTAAACAAAGTAATACAATTACAGGTAAATTTAAAGAATACTCATTGTCAGCAAATCATTTGAAATTGTTGATTAGATTAAGTGAGAACAATTAAGCCTATGTATTATCTTAAACCACTCTTAAGGTTTAGGAGGACATGGGGCTTCCAGTCCCTCTAGTTGAGAATTCGGCTTTACTAGAGAGAGAATCAACATCATTTAAGTCAGCATGAATCAGAAAGTCAGAGCTCAAGGAAAATGTGGTCACCTGGGCAAGTAAAGAAATGCATGCATTGTACAGAAATATATCTTTGAACTTGAAAAGGTGGTGAAGAGCACTGCCTGCTCTTCCAGAAGACCTAGGTTAAATTTCTAGCACACACATGGCAACTGACAACAGTCTGTAACTCTAGTCCCAAGTGTTTTAACAGCCTGATACAGATATAAATGCAGGCAAAGCACTGGTGTATATAAAATTTAATAAATATATTTTGGTTAAAGAAAGAAATATGTCTTAATTTAGTCTCCAGAGATGTCTTTTTCTATGTCTTCTTTGCTTTTGAGACAACTATCTACTTTATTTGGTAAATCATTACAGTTGACCAACAAACCTAATATCATCTGATCCTTCAAAGATTTCTACTTGATATTTGGACAATTATTATTTTTTCTGTAAAAGGCGACATTGTGCTTGAAAACCATAGCATAGCTCAGATTCTACTTATAAAATTAGCAAACAGCACAAAGCTGATACATCCTAGGACATCTCTACTCTACCATGTGTCTACATACACTGTAGTAATCTCTAGTCTAGCAATGGACATTAACTAGGAAAAAATGTCTAGGATTCTGGTAAATTATTAAACAAATGGAAAATATATGAGTTTTTTTCTAGCTATTACTTTCTCATGATGAATCACATGTCCATTCAGAACATATGAGAGTTTATTTTCTAATATTTTAAGGTCTGTTTATTGGATGTGAATATTTCTAAAATTCTCAGATGTTGGAATATTGGTCCTTTGATGTATGAAGGTGGTAAAACTCTTGTTATATAAGGCTTTCTATAAGGCTTTCTGGGATTCTTTGGTTTATAGAGTATATGGAAAACTTTGAAAGGTACATGATCCAAGGCCCTTCCTTTTTCTCTTGTTTTCTTGTTTAAAAAAGTCATTTATTCAACTTAAAATTGTCACCATTATGTACAGTCATCAGAGACTTAAGCTGATTCCCTAAGGCTTGCATTTATCTACAAACTAAAACAGAAGCAGCAGTAATTCTTCAAATTAATATTGAAAACAGCAAAACATTAATCACAGATATAAATATGATATCATAATATATTCTTACCATACCCCCAAAAAAAGAGAAAAAATTAAAGGAGAATTTAGAGCAGACTGATCTGACAGTGTGTGTCCAATAAAATCATTCTGAATTTTCTTTTGGAAAACAAACATTCTAATCCAACAAAAATGAAAACAACAGTTTTCTGTTTACAGCCAAATACCATTCACTGCAAGTGGTTGGGCTCCACACTAGTAGAAGACCCTTGTATGAAGGTACTGGAGATTTTTGTACTTAGATGCAGAATTAAAACTCATCCTCAAAGTTTCACTTGATAATAAAGGGAAGTTATCTTTTTCAGTGACACATGTTACATAGGAGTATGGATAATAAGTAAACAACACTATCAAAGTCTGAACATCCAATCTATTAATACTCTTGGAAAATCTACAAAATTAAAATGGGATTCTGACCAATGTTAAGCCATGTTCACTTCTGAATCCCTCTTATCTAAATAGGGCTTTAGATTAGACTCCAGCTATATGTTTTCAAGAAAGACAGTAGTTGTACACACCTTCAGTCCCAGACTCAAGAGACAGAGGCTGAGGGATCTCTGTTAGTTCAAGGCTACCCTGCTACATGAGATTGAATCTGCCTAAAAGAAACACCTCAAATATAGTTGATCCAAGAACTTGGGATCTCATGCCTTTAATCCTAGCATTAAGGAGGTTGGATACACAAATGACATGGCTAGTGGGAGAGAGGAATACAATGCAGGAGGAGACAGGAGATTAATGCAGTATGTGAAGCAGTATAATCTCAGGATACTGTCGAAGGACAGGGTCTCCCCTTTGGTCTGAGCATTGGTAGATGTAAGAATGCTTTAGTGGCAGGCTGTTTTGCTTCTCTGATCTATAGCATAAACCTTATTTCTGTTTCTGTGTTTTTCTTATTAAGAGTAATTAGAATTTGTGCTACACTAGGGGAGGAAAGGACATGTTACAACTTACTCATCTCAACTACAGTGCAACATAAATGGAACTCAGGGCAGGAGCTGAAGGTAGGAACCTGGGAGCAGGAACTGGCTGAGTTCTGGAGGAAGAGTAACATCTTTGGAGCTGTTCATTTATTGTTTATCCTGTTTTCTTTCTTTTTTCTTTTCAAAGTGGTGTCTAATATTATTTTATTTTTTAATATTAATTTACATTTTTTATTTTTATTTTACATATCTATCCCAGTTCCCTCTCCCTCCATCCCTATTTCCCACCCTCTCATGCTCCCAGAAATCCCTCCCTTCCCATCCCCTTCCCCACTACACATGTAGGGTGATGCCCTTCAGGAGGTTTCATCTACATCTGTCAAGTCATTTGGAGTAGGGACTAGGACTTCTCTCCTGTCTCTAGGTTAAGGGATTATTCCTCCGTGGGGTATGTGCTCCAAAGTCCTTTTGTGCACCTGAATAAACTGTCTGAGGTCCCTTAGACTACTCAGACCTTCTAGCTGAGAACCATTTTCAAGGGGTTCTGAGTCAGTCCAATGCTGGACTCATAGGTATCATTCTGGGTGGGGCATTAGCTCCTCCTTGTTCAGGTCAGCTATATGTTTCTGCAGCCTAGTCTTGTCCTCCCCCTCTGCATCTGGATTCCAGTTCAGCTAAGTGTTTAGTTGTGATGTTTGCTTCTGTTTCCATCAGCTACTAGATGAGGGCTCCATGTTGGCAGATAAGTTATTCGTTGATCTCATTATCAGGGAAGGGCATTTGTGGTAGCCTTTCCACTGTTGTTCAAATTGTTAGTAGGGGTCAGTCTTGTAGGTCTCTGGACATTTCTCTAGCTTCAGATTTTCTCTTCAAACCTATACTGGTTCCATCTTTTATGCGCTCTCTCTCTCTCTCTCTCTCTCTTTCTCTCCTATTATTCCCCCGACTCAATCGTCCTAGTGCCATGTGCTTTCCTCTCCTCCCCTTCATTTTCTCCTAGTTTTCTCTCCACTCACTGCCCTGCCATTCCCCGTATGCTCTATAGATCTTGTCCCTTTCCCCTTCTGTGAGGGACCTTTTATGAATCTCTTTTAATCCTCCTTGATTCCTACTTTCTCTGGAGGTATGAATTATAGGCTGGTGGTATTTTACACTATGTCTACAATCATATATGAGCAAGTACATACCATGTTCCTCTTTTTGTGACTGGGTTACCTTATTCAGTATGGTTTCTTCAAGTTCTATTCACTCGCCTGCAAATTTCAAAAGTTTACTGTGTTTTTCCCCTGAATAGTATTTCATTGGGAAAATATGCTACATCTTCTATATCTATTCTTTAGTTGAGGGGCATCTAGGTTGCTTCCATGTTCTTATAATGCTGCTATGATCATAGTTGAGCACATGTCTTTCGTGCATGAATGTGAATCATTTGGGTATATGCCTAAGAGTGGGATTGCCCAGTCCTGTGGTAGACTAATTCCCATTTTCCTGAGGAACCGCTATACTGATCTCCAAAATGGCTGTACAAGTTTTCACTCCCACCAGCAGTGAAGGAGTGTTCACTTTTTTCCACGTACTCTCCAACATAAGTTGTCATTGGTGTTTCTACTTTTAGCCAATCTGGCAGGAGAAAGATGGTATCTCAAAGTTGTTTTGATTTGCATTTCCTTGACAGCTTAGGATGTTGAGCACTTTCTTAAGTGTCTTTCAGCCCTTTTTGATTTTCTCTATTGAGAGTTCTCTATTCAATTCTGTACCCCATTTTTTAGTAGGAATAGTTGGTGTGTGTTTTTTTTTTTTTTTAACTAGTTTTCTGAGATCTTTGTATATTTGGAGATCAGCCCTCTGTCAGAAGTTGGATTGGTGAAGATATTTACCCAGTATGTGGGCTGCTGTTTGGTTTTGTCAACTGTGTCCTTTGCCTTACAGAAGATTTTCAGTTTGAGGGGTTCCCATTGTTTAATTGTCTATCTCAGTGTCTGTGCTACTGGACTTACACTCAGGAAGAAGTCTCCTGTGTCAATTTGTTCAAGGGTGCCTCCCACTTTCTCTTCTAAGAGGTTCAGTGTGACTGGATTTATGTTGAGCTCTTTGGTCCATTTTGACTTGGTCCATTTTGACTTTGGTCGATTTTGTGCATGGCGATAGACATGGGTCTACATACAGTCTTCTACACATCATCATCTAGCTGTGGCAGCATCGTTTTTTGAAGATGTTTTCCTCTTCTCATTGTATACTTTTAGCTGTTTTGTCAAAAATCAGGTGTTCATAGGTGTGTTGGTTAATACAGGATTTTAGATTTGATTCCATTTGTCTACTTGTCTATTTTTGTGCCAATACCAAGCTGTTTTTAGAACTACAGCTCTGTAGTAAAGCTTTAAGTCGGAGATGGTGATGCCTCCTGAATTTCCTTTATTGTACAGGGCTGTTTTAGCTATCCTGATCTTTTGCTTTTCCACATAAAGTTGATTATTATCCTTTCAATGTCAGTGAAGAGCTGTGCTGGGATTTTAATGGGGATTGCATTGAACCTGTAGATTGTTTTGGCAAGAGTGCAATTTTTACTATATTTTATCCTACCTATCCAAGAGCATGAGATAGCTGTCCATTTTCTGGTATCTTCTTTAATTTCTTTCTTTAAAAACACAAAATTCTTATTCTATAGGCCTTTCAGTTGTTTGTTAAGCATTACCCCAAGATACTTTATGTTGTTTGTGGCTTTTGTAAAGGGTGATATTTCTCTGATTTCTTTCTGTGCCCCTTTGTCATCTCAATAAATTAGGGGTACTGATTTTTTTTGTTGTAGTTGTTAATCTTGTATGCTGCTAGTTTCCTGAAGGTACTTATCTGCTTTAGGAGTTCCCTGGTAGAATTTTTTGGGTCACTTATGTAAACTATCATATCATCTGCAAATAGAGACTATTTGACTTCTTTTTGCCAATTTGTATCCCCTTGATCTCCTTTTGTTGTCTTATTGCCTTAGCAAGCATATCAATTATAATATTGAAGAGACATGGAGAGGGAGGGCAGCCTTGTTTTGTTCCTGATTTTAGAGGAATTGCCTTAAACTTCTCTCCATTCCATTTGATGTTCGCTGTTGGTTTACTGTATATTGCTTTTATTATGTTTAAGTATGTTCCCGTTATCCCTGATCTCCTCAAGACCTTTATCATGAAAGGATGTTGAATTTTGTTGAAGGCTTTTTCAGCATATGGGGAGATGATCATGAGGTTTTTCTTTTTCAGTTTATTTATATAGTGGATCATGTTGTTAGATTTCTGCATGTTAAACCATCCCTCTAACTCACTTATGAAGCCTACTTGGTCATGGTGGATGATTTCTTTGATGTGTTCTTGGATTCTGTTTGTCACTATTTTTGCATGATTGTTCATGATGGATATGGGTCTATGAAGTAAATGGAGGATAATCACATTAGAGAATTAACAGCACAACTGAAAGCCTTAGAACAAAAAGAAGCAAACTCACCCCAGAAGAGTAAACACCAGGAAATAATCAATTTGAGGGCTGAAATCAGTAAAGTAGAAACAAGGAAATAAATACAATATATCAATGCAACAAAGAGTTGTTTTTCAAGAAAATCAACAAGATAGACAAACCTTATCCAAACTAACCACAAAGCAGAGAGAGGACATGCAAATTAACAAAATCAGAAACAAATAGGGGGACATAACAACAGACACTGAGGAAAGCCATATAATTTTCTGGTCACATTTTGAAAACCTGTACTCCACAAAATTTGAAAAATCAAAGGAAGTGGATAAATTTCTGAATAACTATCTATCCCTTTCCAAAATTAAATAAAGAATAGACAAACAATTTAAATAGACCAATAACCTCTAACAAAATAGAAGCATTCATCAAAAGCCTTCCAACTAATAAAGACCAGGACCTCATGGTTTCACTGCAGAATTCTACCAGAAATGTAAAGAAGAGCTAATACCAATACTACTCAAATTGTTCTGCACAATAGAAACAGCAGGTTCATTACCAAACTCTTTTCATGAGGCCACAGTCACCTTGGTACCCAAGCCACTCAAAGACAAAACTAAGAAATAAAATTATCCTATTTTTGTAAACAACTCAAGACTATTCATACAAGGATGAACTGCACACAGTAGGCTGGGATGTCCCAAATTTAATCCAACATTTAATCCAACAAGAACAACAACAAAAACTTCCTACATTATTACCATGGGCAATCTCATAGAGTCATGCTCTCTGTTGAGCTCTCTCTTTCTAGATGATCCTAGCCTGTATCATGTTGACATAAAAATTAGCCATGACAGCTTCTCTAGTAAATAGAGCATTTAATTCCATAAATGTGCATGAGACACACATGGACTTTGTCAAAAGGTTGATCTCTCTGCTTAGCTCTTAAAGGTATCCTGTGTGTGATTAGGAAAAATAATTTTTAACTTCTATGTGAAAGTAAAACAGGAAGTGAAAGAAATTAATCTTTTGTCCATAGTAATTGCTAAATCTAAAGTATTTTCAAAAATTTAAAAACTAAACATTTGAATGTTTATGTACTGAAAGAATAATTCAGCAATCACAATAAACACTTTTAGTCCTACACATGAAAAGCAATGAACTTTACTGTCACTTTTTGCTGTTCTCTTAATTACCAAATTGATGAATGATAAATTTTGATGTTTAGGAAGCACAAAAGAGCAAAGATTGGAGAAAGAGATCACACTCCATAATTTCATATATCATATACTAACATTATATGTCTCATTAATTTTTGTGTATTCTGCATATTATCATCATATTCTAAATATACAATATTCTATTATGTTTTTTAGAATTGTATCTTATTAAAGTATAAGAATAATACTTGTGCACCACTCATTTAACATCAAGACACATTTATATTGTGATATTTTGTATAAATGCTGTAACACATAAAATATACTGTTAATACTGTTAATTACATCCTCAGTATGTGTCTTACATCTCAAGTAACATAGAGCATAAGAATATAAAATGTCTAGAATATGCATTGGTTACATTTTTTTTGTTGTTGTTGTTACATAAAAGCGTAGGTTGAAAACACATACCATTCAAGAATTTCCAAAATGAAGGTTTCTTTTTTCAATGTTTTTCAGTGCCCCTACATGAACTTGAAATGTTTAAAAGGTAGTAGATTAAATAATTTATTCTACTCTGATGAGTCCTCAGGAGAAAAGCTGAAAAGCCAATAACTCCCTCAAAAGCAATAGACCTATTTTGTTTGTGAAATGATGCTCATTTTAGAGCAGTGTTTTAGGTGGTATATGTTTTATCATGGCATTTCAATCATTCAGCAATCTTCATAATTCTCTGTGGCTTATTTCTACACATAAAATGGCAAGAAACCATTATTTCTCAATTGTTTGCCTTTAGTGCCAAGACTGTCGCTACAGCTCATCTTGAAGTTCTGTGCTCTTTCAAAAATCAAGCTATCCATATCACTTAGCTTTCTATCTCTATGAGAAATGTGCTTTCTGTAAAAACTTAAGTGGAAGAATAGTTTCTTTTGGTTAAAACTTTCTGAAGCTTCATTGACCCGAGCCCAATATGAACAAGAACATGATAGCATGGACGTATGGTGAAGGGACTTCACCACATAAGAAGCAGAGGTGAAGACACAGGTTTCTAGATAGATACTTCAAATATACACCCCCAAAGACCAACTTAACTCTAGCTAGTGCCAACTTCCAATATACCTATCACCTCTAAAAACAGTGGCAACATCTGAGAACTAAGCATTGATCATATTAGTCTATGGAAAATTTCATATGCAAACCATGCAAATAATATACTGGCTTGCTTTTGTCCCATTAAAAGATCTGAAATTGGTGAAGAAAACATTGGAAATAAAAGAAACTAGGGAAAGTCTGCTAGATTTCTCCTCCCTAAACTCTCACACCTGTTTTTCCATGACATTCCATTTGTTGCAAAGAAGAAAGTGTGCTCTTTATATGTGTAATGAGGCATTGCAAAGGCTATGATCGTGTGAAGGTGAAAATATGCAATATTAATAACCCAATTCAAATGAAATAAAATAAGATAAAATTGGAAAGACCATCTGTAGGTCTGAGGGACAGAGATTAGACTGTGCATGAGTAACATTTAGGAAGGTGCTAGAAGGCAAATGGCAAAAGGGAAACAATTATTTTATGGCAGGTTTGTTCCCATTCTGTAGACTGATGTTGTCTAAATGATGGTGTACATTGTTTCTCAGTTTCACAAGGTCCTCAACTGTTGTGCTTTGCTATCAGTGTCCTACTCAGGAAGTCTTTTTCATGTGTCAATAAGTTCAAGATTATTTTCTACTTTTCCTTGTATCAGACTCAGTGTGTGTAACCTCTCTTTGAGTTATTTGATCCATTTGGTGTTGAGTTTTGTGCAGGGTGATAAGTGCGGATCAATCTGCATTCTTTTTTTTTTTAAACTAAATTTCTTTCTCTAATAATTTTTTATTTAAATTTGAAACAAGGTTGTTTTACATATCAAACCCATTTCACACATCCTCCCATCCTCTCCTGATTCTCCCACCATCTCACCCCTTTTCTGCTCCCTAGAGAGGGTGAAGCCTTCCATGGGGAGTCTTCCAAATCTATCATATCATTTGGAGCAGGGACGAGGCCTTTCTCTATGTGTCTAGGCTGAGGGAGTATCCCTGTCTGTGGAATGGGCTCCCAAATCCATTCTTATAGCATGAATAAATACTGATCCACTACCAGTGGCCCCAGAGACTGCCCAGTCCCCCCAAATAACACCACATTCAGGGAATTCATGTCAGTCCTATGCTGGTTTCCCAGGTATCAGACTGGAGTCCATGAGCTCCCTCTTGTTCAGGTGAGCAGTTTCTATAGGTTTCTCTAGCCTAGTCTTGACATGTTTGTTCATCACTCCTCCCTCTCTGCAACTGGACTCTAAAAGTTTGGCTCAGTGTTTACCTGTGGGTGTCTTTTTCTGTTTCCATCAGCTACTAGATGAAGATTCTAGGATGGTGTATAAGGTAGTCATCAATCTCATTATTGGGGAAGGGCCTTTAAGATAGCCTCTCCACAATTGTTTAGATTGAGGCCATCCTTATAGATCCCTGGACATATCCATAGTGCCAGATTTATTTTAAAACCTACAATGGCTCCCTCTATTATGGTATCTCTTTTCTTGCTCTCCTCTATTCTTTTCCTTGTCTGTCATGCCAACCTCTCCCCTCCTCTTCCCCAAAATCTTTCTCCCCTCTCCCCAAGCTCCCAATTTGCTTGGGAAATCTCTTCCCTTTCTGCTTCTCTAGGGTATCATGTATGTCTTTCTTTGGGTCCTCTTTTCCTAGATTTACTGGCAGCATAGATTGTAGGCTGGTAATCCTTTGCTCTATTTCTAAAAAACATACATGAGTGAGTACATCTCTGTTTGTCTTTTTGTGACTGAGTTACCTCACTCAGGAAGGTTAGTTCTAGTTCAATCTGTTTCAAGATTCCACCTCCCCCCACACACTGAGTAGTAATGCATTGACGGTAAAAATTATATATTATGAATGCCATTGTCAAGGATTTTAGTGAGATACTTTAATGATAAATCATTTTCAAAGCTCTTGAGGAATGGTAGCTAAATAGTAGCCCATGGAGAAAGCCACTCTTTGGAGGACAGCCTGGTGAACACAATGTGTGAGCATTTTGTTGCAAACATGTAAGCCATCCTGCAAAAGCAGGTTCTTCAGGATGATGTCTCACCCAGGTGAATGCAACCCATACAGCTTTCACGTCTAAGCCTGGGCTTGTTTTACATCTGAGAATCCTGACATTTAAAGATATAGTAGACATTTATCACAATTGTCACTTGCCATTAATTTACTCTCCCTGTATGCATCTGTTCAAAAATAATTAGAATTTTATGCTGCAGTAAATATGCTTGTTCATCCATTAGTGCAAAACAAAAGATTAATTGCATTACAATGGGAATCAGGACTACAACACTTCAAGCCACAATGATAACAGTGACAGCTGGGCTGCCCACAGTACTTTGTTCTGATAAGCTTCAAAAACAAGCAAAGATGGGAAAATAATTAAGCCACTGACAAGCCAGGGCCAACCTTTTTTCTCCTCTGCTTACATTCAATGTACATTCACCAAAGGAAGATTCTCACTGCAAATTAGAAGAGTTCCTTCCATTCTTAAAATGCCCTTGCTTACATTAATAATTAACTGGGTTGTGACAGATCTTACTTGTATTTAACTCATACCAGTTGTCACAACAAAAAAACAGATTGTGTAGATCTGTTCAGATCTGATCAGATCTCTTTGACTAGTATCTACAGAGAATGCAATAGGTTGGGCTTAGTCTGAGATTTTGTGAATAGTGAAGTAGTTCAGGGCTTGGTGTTAATTTAACATTCCACTGTACCATCCTGAAATTAATTTTTTTAAACTAATAGGAACCCACATTTTGATTTTTCCCTGGGACTTCAATTCCTTATTCATTCTGTAACTGTGATAGTAGAAATATCTTATCTTTTAATCTATTTCTCTGTTTCTCTCTTGCTCATCCTTCATGAATATATGTAAATTTATATACGTAAACAATTTATAGATCTCTATACCTCAATCCAGTACACAGTATTTTACATCAATGATTATTAACAGTGTTTTAAAGCTCAGACAAGAGTTTGAATCACAGAAAACAAAGGGCAATAATTTGCTCAATAGGCTAGCCTGCAGGTACAACTACCACTTCCATTAATAGTGAGGAAGCGAGTACTAGTACAGAATCACTCAACTAAAAACTTCATCCTTGTTGCTTAAGCAAAAGAGCACTGTTGGCAGATGAGTTCACTAAAACCAAGATAAATGAAAAATTAGTGTTTTCATTGGGGAAGAATTAACACAGATAATAGTAAATAAGCACCAAGGCAGTCTATGCCCTTGCCATGTGATCTACCACCTGAGAGAGAGAGCCTGACCTTAGCGACTCTACCTTCTGGTCATGTCCACATCCGAAGCCATGCCCAAAGGATGTGAAAACTAACACTAATTCATGGACAAGGAGAGAGGTTACTACAGTGCATTCCTCCCAATGCTTAACATTAGTACTACTCTGACTTAGCTGATAATGATGTCCATGACTGTAACCAAAGTATATTAGTAAATAATCATCCTGATGAATCATTTCAGAATATTTTATTTATTACCAATGTATGTGTACATGGTAGCAGAGTGTAACAAAGTATGCATGTGGAGGTCAGAAACAACTTTGTGAAATCAGTACTTTCCTTCCACCGTTACATATATTTCAGAGATTAAACCCAGGTCTATTGGCAGCAACCTCTTTCTGTCCTTCTTTCTTTCTTTTTCTTTCTTTCTTTCTTTTTTTTTTTTTTTTTTTTTTTTTTTTTTGATAGCTCTTTTGATTTATTTATTTATTTTATTTTATTTTACATATTGATCCCAGTTCCCTCTCCCTCCCTCCCTCTTACACTCTCTGACCCTTCACATGCACCCTGACCACCCTCCCCTCCAATCCCTCCACCCCAATACCACATGTAGGGCAATGCTATCCATGTGGGGTCATGTAGATCTGTCAAGTCATTTGAAGTAGGGACTAGGACTTCTCTCCTGTCTCTAGGTTAAGGCAGGATCCCTCCATGGGGGATGTGTCCACAAGGTCCTTTTGTGCACCAGCAATACATCCTGGTTCCACTGTCTGAGGACACTTAGACTGCTCAGTCCTTCTGGCTGAGACCCATATTCAGGGGGGTCTGAGTCAGTCCCATGCTGGATTCCCAGCTATCAGGCTGGGGTCATGTTAGCTCCTCCTTGTTCAGGTCAGCTCTCTCTACCTGTTACTACAACCTGGTCTTGTCCTCTCCCTCTGTTTCTGGATTATAGTTCGACTCAATGTTTAGTTATGGGTGTTTGCTTCTGTTTCCATGGGCTCCATGATGGTGGATACGTTAGTTGTTGTCCTCACTATCTGGGAAGGGCATTTATGGTAGCCTTTCTACCATAAATTGTTAGTTGGCTGCAGTCTTGTAGGTCATTAGACTTTTCTTTAGGTTCAGTTTTCTCTTCAAACCAGTAATGGCTCCCTCTTTTATATTCTCTCTCTCTCTCTCCCTCTCTCTCTCTCCTGTCTTCCTTTCCTACCTTGACTCAATCTTCATAGTAGCATGTGCTTTCCTCTCCACCCCTTCTCTTTCTCCTACTCCTATCTCCATTCACTGCCCTTCCCCACTTCCCATGTGCTCTGGGGGACTTATCCCTTCCCCCTTCTATGAGGGACTTTATATAAATCTCTTAGAATACACCTTGTATCCTAGTCCCTCTGGCGGTGTGAATTAGAGGCTGGTGATCCTATGCTCTAGGTCTAGAATCCATATATGAGCAAGTACATACCATGTTCCTCTTTTTGTGACTGGGTTACCTCATTCAGGATGGTTTCTTCAAGTTCCATCCATTTGCCTGAAAATTTCAATATTCCATTATTTTTTTTCTGCAGAGTAGTATTCCATTGTGTAGTTGTGCCACATCTTCTTTATCCATTCTTCAGTTGAGGGGTAACCTCTTTCATCTAGGGAGGAAGCTCTTTGGTTCTCATGAGTCATTGGGTTCTTACTCCTTCCTTTATAGTATATTGACTTCTCTTGAGCTTCCTAAACACTTGACCCATTAAGAAACTGGCTTATGCAATAATGCTGGTGAGTCAATGCTCAGTTAGAATATGACTACATTTTATCCGTCTACATGATTTCTTAACTTTAATTTTTAAAGGTTTCTTGTTTTTACATTAAATATCATTGATAAAACTTTTCAAAAATTTGCAATGTCAATATTTGCCTCAAAAATTATGTACTCCATCCAACCAGACCATAGCCATATAGTAATACCTTATTCTTTGTATCTATCCTTTTGCTTTTCTCTCTCTGTCTCTCGCTCTCTCTCTAACACACACACAAACACATTTTTAAATTTACTCTTTGATAATACATTACATCCCACAGTTTGCCCTCCATCCTTTCCATCTACTCCTGCTCCATTTCCTTTCTGGAAAGGGCAGGCCTCCCATGTATATCATCCAAACATGGTATATCAATTTGTAATAAGACTAGGCAAATCCCCTCAAAATAAAGCTGGACAATGCAATCAAATAGGAGCAAAAGGTCCCAAAACTGACAAAAAAACCAGAGATAACCCCACTTCACTGTTTGGAATCTCACAAGAAGACCAAGCTATAAAACTGTAATATATATGCAGCAGGCCTAGGTCAGCCCCATGAAGACGCACCAGTTTTCCGGACAATCATTGTCAGCCCATATGAGCCCAGGTAAGTTGAATTTGTGGGTTTTCTTGTGATGTCCTTAACCCCTCTTTTTCTTACAATCTTCTGTCCTCCTCTTCCACAGGATGTTCAGAACTCCATCTAATATTTGGCTGTGGGTCTGCATCTGTTTCAATTAGTTGCTGGATGAAGTCTCTCTGATGTATGCCAGGATCCTGTCTGTGAATACTGTAGTATAACAGTAGGAACCATTTAATTCATTTGTTTTTGGAGGGGTTTGTGGTGGTTATGTTTGATTCTATCCAAGTTCTCTGGGCTACCCAGCCTTTCAGTTCTGGATCTCCAGGCAGTGTCAGGTGTGAACTCCCTCTTGTGGCACAGGTTTCAAACTAGAGTAGTCATTGGTTGGCCACTCATAGAATTTCTTCATCTCCTATATCCCAGTACATCTTCTAGGCAGGACAAGACAATTGTAAGCTGAAAATTTTGTGGCTAGGTTGGTGTTCCAATCCCCCACTGGAAGTCTTGCCTGGCTATAGGAAATAGCCTGTTTGTACTTTAGAAATATTACTAGAAATGTTAGTGAAAGTGGCTCCTACAGATTCTTGGGAGTTTCGATTGGGCTATGTTTCTAGTTTGTCCTGGATATCCCCATCACCAGCTATTCTAATACTCTCTCCTATTTCTCTCAAATCCTGCCTGCTCCTTTTTGTTCCTATCTCCATATGACCCCAGTCTACCCATAAAACTTATTTCATCTTCCCAGAGAGATCCATGAATTTCCTGCACCCCCCAACCTGAGCCCTCCTTGTTACCATGTCTGGGTAACTTGTAGCGTGGTTATCCTTTACAACTAATATCCATTTAGAAGTGAGTACATACCATATTAGACTTCCTTGGTGTGAGTTACCTCACTCAGGATGATTTTTTTTTCTGGTGCCGTCTATTTGGCTACATTTTATGATTTTTTTAAAAGCTGAATAATAATCAATTGTGTAAATGTACCACATTTTCTTTATCCATTCTTCAATTGAGATACATCTCGGTTGTTTTCAGATTCTGTCTGTTATGAATAAAACTTCTATGAACACAATTAGACAAGTGTCTATATGGTTTGATGGGGTGTCCTTTGGTTATGCTCCCAGGAGTGTTATGTCTGGGTCTTGAGGTAGATAGATTCCCAAGTTTCTGAGAAACCTATTTATTTCCAAAATACAAGATTGCACTCCAACCAGCAATGGAGTATTCTTCAGCATGACCTGTCACATGTGTTTTTGATCTTAGGAATTTTGAGAATTATAAGATGGAATATCAGAGTCTTTTTTAATGCATTTCCCTGGTGGCTAAGGATTTTGATCATCATTTCTTTTAGTGCTTCTTGGCCAATTAAAATTTCTTTGCTGAGGATGCTCTGTTTAGTTCTATACTACTTTAAATTAGAATACTTGATTTTTTGATGTCTAGTTTCTTGAAATTTTATATACTTTGGATATTAACCCTTTGTTAAATGTGAAATTGGTAAAAATATTTTCCATTCTGTGGACTGCCTTTGTCCTATTGACAGTGCCCTTTGCCTTGTAACTTTTAGTGTAGGATAATAGATATGAATTCATTTTTATTCTTCTACATGTCCACATCCAGATAGGCAAGCACCATTTCTTGAAGACTCTTTCTTTCTCCATGGTGTATTTCTGACATTTTCATCAAAACTCAGGTGCTTATAGGTGAGTGGATTCAGGTTCGGGTCTTCCATTTAATTCCATTGAGGAACCTGTCTATATTCATGCCAATGACATGCTTGAAATTAGAGATGGTAATACCTCTGAAGATCTTTTATTGTACAGGCTTATATTAGCTATCATGAGTTTTTATTTTTGTATAATAAGTTAAATATTTTCCTTTCTATTTCTGTAATGAATTATCTTTGAATTTTGATGGGGATTGAATTGAATCTGTAGATTGCTTTTGGTAACATGGTTATTTTTAACTGTGTTAAACCTACCTTTCCTTGAGCATGGGAGATCTTTCCATCTTTTAATATCTTCTCCATTTCTTCCATCAAAGACAAAGTTTTTGTCATACAGTTATTTTACTTGCTTGGTTAGAGTTACAACAAAATATTTTATATAATTTGTGACTATTGTGAAGGACACTGATTTACTGATTTAATGATTTCTTTCTCAGCCCAAAAACTATTTGTATATAGGAGTGCTAGTGCTATTGATTTTTTTTTTTACTTAATCTTGCATTCAGCTACTGTGATAAATGTGTTTATCAGCTGTAAGAGTTTCCTGATAGAGTTTTTCGTGTTTTTTATATATTGAATCATATCATCTGCAAATAGTAATACTTTGGCTTCTTCCTTTCCTATTTGTATTTTCTTGATCTCCTTTACTTCTCTTATTGTTCTACCTACAAATTGAAGTACAATTTGAATAAAAAAAAGGAAACATTGCTCAGCCTTATCTAGTTCTGGATTTTAGTGGAATTGCTTTGAGCTTCTCTGCATTTTATGTGATGTTGTCTATAAAATTGCTGTAAATTGCCTTTATTATGTTTAGGCATGTTCCTCGTATCCCTATCTCACTAAACATTTTATCATGAAGAAATGTTGGATTTTATGAAAGGCTTTCTCAGCATCTAGTGAGATGATCATGTGTTCTTATTTTCTTTCAGTTTGTTTATATGGCACAGTTCACTGACAGATTTTGATTTATTTAACCATTTCTGCATCCCTTGAATAACTCCTACTTGATCATAGTGGATGATTTTTTTGATGTGTTCTTAGATTTGGCTTTTGAATACTTAATTGAATAGTTTTATATCATTGTTCTAGGGGGATAAGGCTGTGTAATTCTCTTCCTTTGTTGCATGTTTGTTTTATTTGGGTATGTGGGTTCATAAAATAAATTTGGCAATGTTTGTTCTCTTTCTATTTTGTGAAATAATTTGAAGAGTATTGGTATTTGATCTTTTTTGGAAGCCTGTTAGAATTCAGTGCTATAACGAACTGGCCCTGTTTCTTTGAGAGAGGGTTTAATGACTGCTTCTATTTCTTGGGGATTTATAGCTGTATTTAAATTGTTTATCTGATTTTGATACAACTTTGGTAATTGATATTCACCAATCTTTTTCCCATTTCTTTCAAGTTTACTAATTTTGTGTATTACAAAATTTTGAAGTATGAACTACCTATTCTTTCAGTTTTTCCTCAGTGTCTTTTGTTACTTATCCCTTTTAATTACTGTTTTGTTTAATTTGGACATTCTCTCTGGCTTTTATTTAGTTTGGATAAGGGTTTGCCTATGTTGATTTTCTCAAAAATTCTTGCTTCATTGATTCTTTGAATTTTTCTCTTTGTTTCTATTTTATTGATTTCATCCCTCAGTTTTCTTATTCCCTGAATGTTTTTTTAGATTTAAACATTTTTTAGAATATTTTAGATTTATACTTTTTTGACACATGTACATTTTTTCCTATTTCATTGTCTATACCTCAGATTCTCTCTTCTATCTCTTATAATGGGTTGGTGATGCTTGCCCATGCAGTTCCTATTCACTTATTTGATTTTTCCATCTTCATGATTCTCTTAGTTTGTGTTTTCTTTATTGCTTCTATGTCCTATTTCAGGTCTTGAAGAGTTTTATTCATTACCTTCTTTAAAGGATTTATTAATTTCTTCCTTAATCACATTGGTTTTAAGGTCATTTTCATATATATATATATATATATATATATATATATTTCTTATTTTACATATTTATCTCAGTGATCTCAGTTCCCTCTACCTTCCTCCAATGCAGGGGACCCAAATCTCATCCCACACAAACCAACTCCACAGGAAGGGTGATGCCTTCCAGGAGGGATCACCAAAATCTGTCAAGTCATTTGGAGTAGGGAATAGACCCTCCCTCCTGCATCTAAGCTAAGGGAGTATACTTCCATGGGGAGTGTCTTTCAAAGTCCTTTCATTTACCAGGGATACATTCTGATTTCACTCTCAGAGGTCCCATAGATTGCCCAAGCCTTCTAACTGAGACCCACATTCAGGGGATCTGAGTCAGTCCAATGCTGATTTCCTAGCTGTCAGTCTGTGGGTCCATGGGCTCCCATTTGTTCAATTCAGCTGTCTTTATGGGGTTCTGTAGCCTGGTTTTGACCCCATTTTCTTATCTCTCCTCCTTCTCTGCACTGGATTCCAAGTGTTTGGCTCAATGTTTAGCTGTGTGTATCTGCTTGTGTTTCCAACAGCTACTAGATGAGAGCAATATGATGGCTTATAAATTAGCTATCAATCTTATTATCAGGGAAAGCCATTTAAAGAGACTTTCCACCCTGGGTTGGCCCCTGATCCTGCTGCTCCAGTCTCCTGTCCCCATCGAGAGCACCCTTGGAGTTCTGATACACCCCCAACCATCCCCACCGCGAGCCTGACCCCCTACCCTGTTCCCGACCCTACTCACAGTCCTGCCGCTCTGGTTGAGCACTGGGACAGAGGGTGGAGCCAAGAGTCCACCCTACTTCGGAGACTTCTCGGAGCAACTCTGAACAAAGGAGACCTGACTATCCACGCAGGACCACCTGTAATTTCGACATGCTTGGTCTCTGATCCCACCACAAGTCCTCTGCTGGAGCCACAGGCCCCTCCCAGAGATGCGCCTATCTCTGTGGGTCCACTCTGAGTTCCTGCAGGCAAGATCCTTGACTCCCAACTCAGGACCTCTGCTAAAGAAAGAGGCCTCAGCTGGGGAGTTCCAGTTTCCAGTGAGATCTGACTATCCTGCAAAACCTTCCAAAGTTTCAGTTCATCCCTTGTCCTCTTCCATGAGCTATTGGCAAGAGGTGAGTCTGGGCCTAATAGGGGCTGCCTGTCCCCTACAAGCTCTCCCCCCACCCCCTGCCCAAACTCCCAGGGATGGCCCTGATCCTGCTGCTCCTGTCTCCTAACCCCATCGAGAGCACCCTTGTAACTCTGATACACCTCCACCCATCCCCACTGAAAGCCTACCCCTCCACCCTGTGCCCTAACCCACCCACGGTCCTGCCACTCTGGTTGAGCACTGGGACAGAGGGTGGAGCCAACAGTCCACCCTACTTCTGAGACTTCTCGAAGCAACTCTGAACAAAGGAGACCTGACTATCCACGTGGGAGCACCCGTAATTTCCACCTGCTTGGTCTCTGACCCCACCTCCAGTCCTCTGCTGGAGTCCCAGGCCCCTCCCAGAGATCAGCCTATCTCTGAGGGACCACTGTGAATACATTATGGCATCTTCTACTGGATCCTCATTCTTGACCCCATCCTTGGGTCCTGTCTGCGGAGAAACCTCCTAGAGAGCTTGGACCACACAGAGCTACAGATATTAAATCTCAGACCCACATAAGCCCACTGGGGAAGTACCATAGAGAGAGGAGGAGACCTCACCAACACCTACTATGGGAAGAAGGCAATACAAGATTACACCTAAAAACAGAAAGACAAGCATGACACAACCAGAACTTAGGGAATCTCCACCAACTAGAATGGAACACAACAACAAAGCAGAGGAAGCAGAAGGGAATGACTTAAAAATTACCATCATAAAAATGATAGAGGCCCTCAAAGAAGATGTGAGAAAATCCTTTAAAGAAATGGAGGAAAAAACAAACAAAAAAGTGGAAGAAATGAACAAATTACTTAAGGAAAGTACAGAAAGCCAAGAAAAAAAAAATTAAGCAGATGAAGGAAACAATTCAAGACTTGAAAACTGAAATAGAGAAAATAAAGGCAACACAAATGGAAGGAATGCTGGAAATTGAAAAGCTAGGCAAAAAATCGGCAACTACAGACACAAGCATAACCAACAGAATTCAAAAGATGGAAAAGAGAATCTCAGGCACAGAAGATAAATTAGAAGAAATAGATTCATCGACCAAAGAAAATCATAAATACAATAAATCCTTAACACAAAACATCCAGGAAATGTGGGACACCATGAAAAGGCCAAACCTAAGAATAATAGGCATAGAGGAAGGTGAGGAAGTCCAGTTCAAAGGTGCCGAAAACATATTCAACAAAATAATCGAGGATAACTTTCCAAATCTGAACAAGGACATGCCCATGGCAGTACAAGAAGTATACCAAACCCCAAATAGGCTGGCCCAAAGAAAAAAGACCCCTCGACATATAATAATCAAAACACCTAGCATACAGATTAAAGATAGATTATTAAGAGCAGCAAAGGAAAAAGGACAGGTAACATATAAAGGCAGACCTATCAAAATTACACCTGACTTCTCCATGGAAACCCTCAAGGCCAGAATGTCCTGGAGAGATGTTCTAAAAGTATTAAGAGAACAGGGATGCCAGCCTAGGCTACTATATCCAGCAAAATGCTCAATCACTATAGATGGAGAGAACAAGATATTTAATGACAAAACCAGATTTTCCCAATACATATCTACAAATCCAGCCCTACAGAAAGAATTGGAAGGAAAACTCCAACCCAAGGAAAGTAACTATGCCCACAAAAATGTGGGCAACAGATAATCCAACTACACCAGAAACCAAGGGTGAAGCAGAACTAATATATTGACAATACCACTGCCAACAACAAACGAATATCAAATAAGCATCAATAATCAATGGTCCTTACTCATCCTCAACATTAATGGTCTTAACTCACCTATAAAAAGACGCAGGCTAATAGAATGGATACGAAGACAGAATTCATCCTTCTGCTGCATACAAGAAACACATCGAAGCTTCAAAGATAGACATTACCTCAGGGTCAAGGGCTGGGAAAAGATTTTCCAATCAAATGGAAATAAGAATCAAGCAGGCATAGCTATCCTAATATCTAACCAGTTAGATTTCAAACCAAAATTAGTCAAAAGATATGAAGATGGTCTTATCATATTCATGGCAGGAGACATCCATCAACACAAAGTCTCAGTTCTGAACATCTATGCCCCTAATACAAAGTCAACCACATTCGTAAAAGAAACACTACTAAAACTCAAAGCTCATATAAAACCTCACAAACTTATACTGGGAGACTTCAGTACACCACTCTCAACACTAGACAGGACGACAAATCAGAAACTCAACAAAGAAACAAAAAAATTAATAGAAGTTATGTCTCAACTGGGGTTAACAGACATCTATATAACATTCCATCCAAAGACAAAAGAATATACCTTCTTCTCTACTCCACATGGAACCTTCTCTAAAATCAACCACATACTTGGTAACATAACAAACCTCAACATATACAAGAGAATAGGAATAGTCCCCCGTATCTTACTGGACCACCATGCTTTAAAATTGGAATTGAACAACAACACGAATAGCAGAAAACATGCAAACTCATGGAAAGTGAACAATGTGCAATTCCACCACTCCTGGTTCAAAGAATAAATAAAGAAAGAAATTAAGGCCTTTCTAATATTCAATGAGAATGAGGACACAACATACCCGAACTTATGTGACACCTTGAAAGCAGTGCTACAAGGGAAGTTCATTGCATTAAGTGCCCATATGAAGAAAACAGAGGATAGTCACATAAGAGAATTAACAGCACACCTGAAAGCCTTAGAACAGAGAGAAGCAAATTCACAGCGTAGGAGTAGACTCCAGGATATAATCAACGTGAGGGCTGAAATCAACAAAATAG
Organism: Phodopus roborovskii; assembly: GCF_943737965.1. Lineage (NCBI taxonomy): Eukaryota > Metazoa > Chordata > Mammalia > Rodentia > Cricetidae > Phodopus > Phodopus roborovskii. The sequence goes on from NW_026126418.1 coordinate 11,624,498, forward strand.
AAAGCAGGAAAACAATACAAAAAATTAATGCAACGAAGAGTTGTTTTTTTGAGAAAATCAAAAAGATAGACAAACCTTTATCCAAATTAACAAAAAAGCAGAGAAAGAACATGCAAATTAACAAAATCAGAAACAAAAAGGGGAACATAACAACAGAAACAGAGGAAATCTAGACAGTTTTCAGGTCATAATTTGAAAATCTGTATTCCACAAAAATTGAAAATTCAAAGGAAATGGACAAGTTTCTGGATAACTAACACTTACCAAAATTAAATCAAGAACAGACAAACAACTTAAATAAACCTATATGCCGCAATGAAATAGAAGCAGCTATTGAAAGCCTTCCAACTAAAACAAGTCCTGGGCCAGAGTGATTCAATACAGAATTCTACCAGACATTAAAGGAAGAACTTATACCAATACGCCTCACACTGTTCCAAAATATAAAAACAGAAGGTGCATTGCCAAACTCTTTTTATGAGGCCACAATAACCTTGGTACCCAAGCCTCTCAAAGACACAACTAAGAAAGAAAACTACAGACCAATATCCCTGATGAACATTGATGAAAAAATAATAAAATACTGCCAAACTGAATTCAAGAATACATCAGAAAAATCATCCACCATGACCAAGTAGGCTTCATACTTGGAATGCAGGGATTGTTTAACATATGAAAATCTATCAACATGATCAACCATATAAACAAACAGAAAAGAACAACCATATGATTATCTCTCTAGATGCAGAAAAGGCCTTCTACAAAATTCAACACCCTTTCATGCTAAAGGTGTTGGAGAGGTCAGGGATAAGAGCAACATACCTAAACATAATAAGAGCAATATACAGCAAACCAACTGCCAACATCAAACTGAATAGAGAGAAACTTAAGCCAATTCCTCTAAAATCAGGAACAAGACAAGGCTGTCCTCTCTCTCCTTATCTCTTCAGTATAGTACTAGAAGTTCTAGCTAATGCTATAAGACAACAAAAGGAGATCAAGGGGATCCAAATTGGGAAGGAAGAAGTCAAACTGTCTCTATTTGCAGATGATATGATAGTTTACATAAGCGACCCAGTAAACTCTACCAGGGAACTCCTACAACTGATAAACACGTTGAGCAAAATAGCAGGATACAAGATAAACTCAAAAAAATCAGTACCCTACTTTTTCCCGATGACAAAAAGACAGAGAAAGAAATCAGAGAAACATTACCCTTTACAATAGCCACAAGCAACATAAAGTATCTTGGTGTAACACTTACCAAACAAGAAAAAGACCTATATAATAAGAACTTTGTGGCTCTAAAGAAAGAAATTAAAGAAGATACTAGAAAATGGAAAGATCTCTCATGCTCTTGGATAGGTAGGATAAACATAGTAAAAATGGCAATCTTGCCAAAAGCAATCTACAGACTCAATGCAATCCCCATTAAAATCCCACCACAATCCATTACTGAACTTGAATGGATAATAATCAACTTTATATGGAAAACAAAAGATCCAGGATAGCCAAAACAACCTTATACATTGAAAGAACTTCAGGAGGTATCACCATTCCTGACTTTAAGCTCTATTACAGAGCTATAGTTATGAAAACACCCTGGTACTGGCATAAAAATAGACAGGTAGACCAATGGAATTGAATTGAAAACCTTGATATTAACCCTCACACCTATGAACACCTGAATTTCCACAAAACAGCTAAAATTATACAATGGGGTGTGGACAGCATCTTCTACAAATGATGCTGGCACAATTGGATGAGGGTGTGTAGAAGACTGCAGATAGACCCATGTCTGTCACCATGCACAAAACTCAAGCCCAAATGGATCAAAGACCTCAACATCAATCCAGCCACATTGAATCTCTTAGAAGAGAAAGTAGGAGGTACCCTTGAACAAATTGGTAAAGGAGACTGCTTCTTGAACATAAATCCAGGGGCACAGACACTGAGAGAAACAATTAATAAATGGGACCTCTTCAAACTTAGAAGCTTCTGTATGCCCAGGACACAGTCAACATGACCAAAGGGCAGCCCACACTCTGGGAAAAGATTTTCACCAATCCTGTATCTGAAAAAGGGCTGATCTCCAAAATATACAAAGAACTCAAGAAGCTAGTTAACAAAACACCAAATACCCTATTAAAAAATGTGGTACAGAACTGAAGAAAGAAATCTCAATAGAGGAAATCAAAAAGGCTGAAAAACCCTTAAGAAAATGCTCCATATCCCTAGCTATCAGGGAAATGCAAATCAAAACAACTTTGAGATACCATCTTACTCCTGCTAGAATGGCTAAAATTAGAAACACCAATGATGACTCATGTTGGAGAGGATGAGGAGAAAGGGGAACACTCCTCCACTGCTGGTGGGAGTGCAAACTCATACAGCCATTTTGGAGATCAGCATGGTGGTTCCTCAGGAAAATGGGAATTAGTTTACCACAGGACCCGGCAATCCCCCTCTTAGGCATATACCCAAAGAATTCACATCCATGCAACAAAGAGTTCTGTTCAACTATGTCCATAGCAGCACTATTTGTAAAAGCAAGAACATGGAAGCAACCTAGATGCCCCTCATTTCAAGAATGGTTAATGAAGATATGGCACATCTACACAATGGAATACTACTGTGCAGAAAAAAATAATAAATTCGAAGACAAGTGGATGACACTTGAAGAAACCATCCTGAATGAGGTAACCTATTCACAAAAAGAGGAACACATTATGTACTCACTCATATATGGATTTTAGACCTAGATGAAAGGATCAGCAGCCTATAACACAACCAGAGGAACTAGGATACAAGGTGTATTCTAAGAGATATATAAAATCCCTCACAGTACTGGTAATGGACAAGTCCCCCAGAGCTCAGGGGATGTAGGGGGACAGCTAATGGAGATAGAAGTAGGAGAAAACGATGGGGAGGAAAGGAAAACATGTATGACCAGGAAGATTGAGCCTGGTTAGGAATAGAAGACAGGAAAGAGAGAGAGATAGAGAGAGAGATAGAGAAAGAGAGAAACAACATAAAATAGGGAGCCAATATTGGTTTGAATATTAAATTGAACACAAAGAAAGGTTTAGAGAACTACAAGACTGCTGCCAACTAACAATTTAAGCTCCTGTGGAAAGGCTATCATAAATGCCCTTCCCGGAGAGTGAGATCAACAACTAACTTATCTAAGGAGCCCTCAACTAATGCCTGTTGGAAACAGGAGCAAACGCCCATACATAAACACTGAGTCCAAATAGAACCCAGATGCAGAGGGAGAGGACAAGACCAGGTGGCAGAAACACATAGAGACAGCTTACCTGAACAAGGAGAAGCTAACAGGCCACCAGACTGATAGCTGGGAAGCCAGCATGGGACTGACTCAGGCCCCCCTGAATATGGGTCTCAGCCAGAAGGACTGATCAGTCTAAGGGACCTCAGACAGTGGAGCCAGGATGTATCCCTGGAGCACAAAAAGACTTTGCAAACACATCCCCCATGAAGGGATAATTGCCTTAATCTAGAGACAGGAGGGAAGCCCTAGTCACTACTTCACATGACCTGTCAGACCTACATGACCCCAACTGGATGACATTCCCCTACATATGGAATTGGGGTGGGGGGATTGGAGGGTATTTAGAGTGCATGTGTGAGGGCAGAGAGGGTAAAAGGGAGGTAGAAGGAATTGGGATCAACATGTAAAATAATAAATTAAATTAAAAAAATGCTTTGACTCCAAAATTTATGTTCAAGGACATGTTAATGAGGAAAAGGATTTCTATTTTTGTTTCCACAGAAAATGAAAAGATATGGATTCTTTCCAGACTAATGTGGTTTGATCAAGCCAGACCACCTGAAACAGAGTACCAGTTGATCCTACATTCAAAACAGCTGGACAAAGCAGCCTGACAGTCTACAGCCAGGATTTCTGAATCTTCTTTGAATCCCCCATGACAGCGACCCTTACCAGCAGGAAGTAGTTTGGAAAGAACGACGCCCAACTTCCCAAATATTGTCTATAAATGTTTGTTTTTATTTAAATGGACTTGGCTATATAAAATTAAAAAAAAAAAGAGAGAGACTTTAGACTTTCCACTATTGCTCAGATTTTAGTTAGGGTCATCCTTGTAGGTCTCTGGAACTTTTTCTAGAATCAGTTTTCTCTTCAAACCTATAATGGCTCGCTCTATCGTGTTATCTCTTTTGTTTTTTGGGTTTTTTTTTCTTTTGTTCTCATCTATTCCTCCCTTGAATCAATCTTCCTAGCCCTACATCTTTTCCCTTCCCCTTCTCTTTCTCCTAAAACTCTCCACTCACTGCCCCACACCCACTACCATTGAATCAAAAATACTGATATTAACCCACACACCTACGAACACTTAATTTTTGACAAAATATCTAAAAATATACAATGGAAGGAAGAAAGCATCTTCAACAAATGGTGCTGTCACAACTGGATGATGGTGTGTAGAAGACTGCAAATGACCCATGTATATTACCATGCACAAAACTCAAGTCCAAATGGCTTAAAGACCTCAACATTTTCTAGCCACATTGAACCTCTTAGAACAAATTGGTATTCCCTGAACATAACACCAGTAGCATAGACACTGAGATAGACAATTAATAAATGAGACCTCCTCAAAGTGAGAAGCTTCTGTAAAGGAAAGGACCCAGTCAGTCCACAAGACCAAATGGTAGCCCACAGACTGGGAAAAGATCTTCACCAACCCCACATCTGACAGAGGGCTGATCTCCAAAATATACAAAGAATTCATATAACTAGTAACCAAACACCAAATAACCTTATTATAAATGGGATACAGAACTAAAGAATGAATTCTCACTAGAGGAATCCAAAATGGCTGAAAGACACTTAAGAAAGTACAAAAAATCCTTAGCAATCAGATAAATGCAAATCAAAACAACTCTTAGATACTATCTTTCTCCTGTCAGAATGGCTAAAAGTAGAAATACCAATGACAGATTATGCTGGAGGTGATGTGGAGAAAGGGCACACTTCCCTACTGCTGGTGGGAGTGCAAACTTGTACAGTCATTTTGGAGATCAGTATGGCAGTTCCTCAGGAAAACTGGAATCAGTCTACCACAGGTCCTGGCAATCCTACTTCTAGGCATACACCCAAATGATGCACATCCATGCAACGAAGACATCTGTTCAATTATGTTCAAAGCAGCATTAGTTGTAATAGCAAGATGTCCCTCAATTGAAGAATGGATAAAGAAGGTGTGGCTAATTTACACAATGGAATACTACTCAGTGGGGAGGGCGACAAGGGAATGTTGAAATTCACAGGAAAATGGATGGGACTTGAAGATACCCAGTCACAAAAAGAGGAATATGGTATGTATTCACTCATATATGGATTCTAGACATAGAGAAATGGATCACCATCCTATAATTCACACCACTAGAGGAACTAGGATACAAGGAAGAATATAAGAGATTCATACAAGATCCCTCATAGAAGGGGAAAGGAACAAGATCTCCTGAACAAATTAATGTCATTTTCTTGTACTGCTGCTACATTAGAATATCCAGGCTCTGGTGGTGACATACTGCCCCAGCAGTTGTTTATTCTATTCTTATGCTAGCCTCTAGGGTTTAGTGTATTTTTAGGCTTAGATATTGATATCCAAGTTTATCTTTCTTGGGTGTATATTTTTACCCTTGGTTTCTGTTTCATTGCTGATATTCAAGCCTAAGTAGCCCATGGTCCTGGTGACCAGTGAGTCTTCAGGATTAATAGCGTGTCTCCACTTGTGTTTTGGGTGCTGGAATTGCCATCTGGGAGCTGCTGTAGCCTTTCTTAGAGGAGGAGGTTTCAGAGGTTCTGGGTACCAATGTAGCCTGTGGTATTCTTGATACTACTGTGGCTTCTGGTGTTCCTGTTACAGGCATGGCCTCTGGTAGATCATGGGCTGTGTAGTAGTTGTGAGCCTGGATATGGAGATAAGGGCAACAGATACTGCTGGAGAATTTGTATGGGATCTAAGGAGTGTTGGTGAATTGTGCAGAGGGTTTTTTTTTTTAACCTGAAGTTCTAGTTACCAGTAAAACAATGGACTTTTGATGGAATTGTGAGCCAGGATATGGAGACTCTTTACACATTTTTGTACACCCATTCATATACATAAAATAGATTCATACATTTCTATCTAAATAGTAGTTTAGATAGAAAGGTATCAGGTGTATATTGGCAAATACATCCATAAACACACATGAATTTGTAAAAGTATTTTCTAAAAGTATTTGGTACTTAATTATATTCAAAGCTTCTGTGGATTTTGGGATGCAAGAATTCTTTCATACATAGAATTACCAGTCAGTGTAGAAGAATTTATCAGTTTAAAAAATTGATAGAAGGAAGAAAAGGAAGGAGAGTTTGGAGAGGAGAGAGAGGAGAGGAGAAGAGAAAGAGAAGAAGAAGAAGAAGAAGAAGAAGAAGAAGAAGAAGAAGAAGAAGAAGAAGAAGAAGAAGAAGAAGAAGAAGAAGAGAGATGTCTCTTTTTTAAGTTTGTAGACAAGAAAGGCTTTTTTATCAACTAGAGGCTAGAGGGTGATACTCAAAAATAGGTCAAGTAACACAGCAGAAAGGCAGCTTGCTTAAGGGGAAAGGAAATGCAAATTAACTGTTGGAAACTTGGGTATGTTTTAGTTCTGGCAGCAGCTGCTTAATAATTAGGGCCCAAAGGCCTTCATAAAGGTTGTATGTCTTGTTACTGCAGCTAACCAAATCTGCTTGAGTAATTTCCCTCTTGCTATTGCAATTATGGGGTTTTAACTCACTAGGTAGCTGATTTTGTGACATGTATATATTTGGCATATTGGGCAGAATGAGCTTCTAGGCCTCCTGTTTGGATTGCTTTAGAGCAATGATCATAAATCCACACTAAAGAAAAGCAGGTTCTTAAGGGCACCACTGCTGGGGTTGTGAGTGACAGGAGAAGTGAGAGGAAGTGAGAGGAAGTAGACACAGATGGATAAGCAATGTTTCCAAACAATGGATTGTGATATTGAAATTCTTTTTTTCTGTAGAGTCAGATATGGTAAAATATAATAGAATTGGGCATATATTTGATATGAATTACTATTACAGCTTAACATATTCCTAGAATTTACTGATTTGTGTTACTATCCTCATGCATTTCTCCATAATTACCCTTTATTGTATAAATGACATGGGATATAATTTTTATTGAAAATGATTTTTCATATGGTATATTCTGAGCAATTTCACCTCCCTCATCAATGCCCAGATCCTCTCCATCATTCCACACATCCAACTCCACCTCTTCTTTCACTTTAGAAATCAAATAACCAAAAAAAAATATATGAACAGACCAGAAAATAACAAAGCAAACAGAGAAAGAGATAAAGAGAACCATATACACCTATGCAGACACATACATGCACACACACACACACACACACAACCTATAAAATAACAACATTGAAAACTATAATAGATAAGAAAAAATTAGTAAGGTTATTTAATAACCAAACAGAGAATTATAAGACAAAATACCTCAAAAAGGGGGGTTTTAATGTTTTAATGTTTTTATTTTTTAAAGATTGTTTTTTAATAATTGTCTGCTTCTTGAGAGACTTTCACTATATAGGCCAAGATGGAGTTAAATTGGCAATCCCCCTGTCTCAGACTCCCAATTAGTGAAATTGTGAACTCTGACAACAGCTAACATTCCTTTGCATTTTCTTACACAACCCCTTACATTATCTCTTTCTATTGTTTGTCTCCTGTTTGATACAACCTTCAGTATTAGTGCAAAATAAAGGAACAAAAACATGAGAAGTACTGTGACTTATCATGTAATATCTTACTTTTTATATGATGGGTTGTATTTAAACTGTAACTTAGTTACTTTTGAAATAGGATGTCAAATCCAATATATATATATATATATATATATATATATATATATATATATATATATATATATATAATGGGGTCATGACCAGGCTACAGAAACCCACAGAGACAGCTGCTCTGTAGGTAGGGGCTCATGGTCCCAAAAACTGATAGCTGGGGAACCAGCATTGTACCGACTCAGTCCCCCTGAATATGGGTCTCAGTTAGAATGCCTGTGCAGTCTAATGGACCTCTGACAGTGGAACCAAGATGTATCCTTGCTGCACAAAATGACTTGGGAGCACATTCCCCATGGAGGGATACTCCCTTAGCCTAAAGGCAGGAGGGAGGGCCTAGACCCTACTCCAAATGACTAGAAGGCATCACCCTCTCTGTGGAGTGTGGGGGTAGATAGGATTGGAGGAGGGGCATGGGGCATGGAAGGTATGGAGGAAGAGGGAACTGGGATCAATATATAAAATTAAAAAAATAGTAAAAAATATTTTAAAAAGAATAAAAAAATGAAGTCATATCCATTCCCTACACATATTTTGTCAACAAACACTAAAAGAATTTACAACATCAATCTTAAATATACACGTATATCATTTATTTTTCTTTTATTCCTTTATAAATTTAGCTATCTATCCATCATCTACCTACATACACATTAACTTTATTATAGCGTGTAAGGGAAGTCAGATGCAAAGGTAGAACTCAAATGTTTCAGTTCGTATATTCATACTGGTTCTAAAGTGTTTTTAAGTAATATATATTTGGTATGGAAATATTCTTTCCATGTAATTTATTTGCAAATGATTATATATAACATGCTTTTAATGTAGCCAAAAAGTGTTTTACCTTCTGCTGTCTGGGATCAGCGATAGAGTTCTTGAAGGAGTTAGAAATTTTGTTAGAAGGACAGGAAGAGATGATAGGATTTCTGAGGCTGGTGGATTGGGGAAAATATGGATTTAGGGTCAGCCAGTTGAATCTCTATTTTCCTTTGATTTATCAGATATGCATGTCAACTCCTGACCCCATAGTTTTTATTATAGTGGAACAATTAGTGTAATCATTTCAAGAGATTGTGCAATGTCGTCTGCTAGTTTCTAAATGACCTGACCATAAACTCAATTTTCTTAGTGATTTTATAAAGAAACTCACTTTCACCAGTGTACTCTTAAAATTAGACAATCCACAACAACCAGGGGGAAATCTAACATATAATGTAGTATTAATGTACATTTGGCAGAATCTCACTGGATTTCTTGCTCTTCTCCATTGTCATTATCTTCTAATGCATCTATGGTTAGCGAGATACTTCAGTCATGTCATATTTTGTCTTTTTTCCTCCAGTCTCATCAAATTGTCACACTATGACTTGACTTTTCTTTCTTTCTTTTTCTTTTCTTTTATTTTTTCTTTGCTATAAGTTTGGTCTCTGTTGTCTTTTTTATTTTATTTTATTATTTTATTTTATATAACAAAGTCCAATTAAATGAAAACAAATATTTATACACAATATTTGGGAATTTGGGCATCGTTCTTTCCAAACTACTTCCTGCTGGTAAGGGGCACTGTCATGGGGGATTCAAAGAAGATTCAGAAATCCTGGCTGTAGACTGTCAGGCTGCTTTGTCCAGCTGTTTTGAATGTAGGATCACCTTGTATTCTGTTTCAGGCAGTCTGGCGTGATCAAACCACATTGGTCTGAAAGGAATCCATATCTTTTCATTTTCTGTGAAAACAAAAATAGAAATCCTTTTCCCCATTAACATGTCCTTGAACATAAATTTTGGAGTCAAAGCATTTTTTTAAAAAAAATTAATTTATTATTTTACATGTCGATCCAGTCCCCTCTCCCTCCCTCCCTCCATACCTCCCTCCATACCTCCCTCCTTCCCTCCCTTTTACCCTCTCTGCCCTCTTACATGCACTCTAACCACCCTCCCCTCCCACCCCCCACCCCAATTCCATATGTAGGGGAATGCCATCCAGTTGCGGTCATGTAGATCTGACAGGCCATATGAAGTAGGGACTAGGGCTTCCCTCCTGTCTCTAGATTAACCAGTTATGCTTCCATGGGGGATATGTTCGCAAAGTCCATTTGTGCACCAGGGATACATCCTAGCTCCATTGTATGAGGTCACTTTCACTGCTCAGTCCTTCTGGCTGAGACCCATATTCAGAGAGGCCTGAGTCAGTCCCATGCTGGCTTCCCAGCTATCAGTCTAGTGGCTGTTAGCTCCTCCTTGTTCAGGTAAGGGGTCTCTATGTGTTTCTGCAACCCTGTCTTTTCCTCTCCATCTGCATCTGGGTTCTATTTGGACTCAGTGTTTATGTATGGGCATTTGCTCCTGTTTCCAACAGGCATTAGTTGAGGGCTCCATGGAGAAGTTAGTTGTTGATCTCACACTCCAGGAAGGGCATTTATGATAGCATTTCCATGGAAGCTCAAATTGTTAGTTGGGAGCAGTCTTGTAGTTCTCTATACCTTTGTTTGATTCAATTTTGTATTCAAACCAATATTGGATCCCTATTTTATGTTCTCTTTCTCTCACTCTCTCTCTCTCTCTCTCTCTCTCTCTCTCTCTCTCTCTCTATCTATCTATCTATCTCTCTCTCTTTCCTGTCTTCTATTCCTAACCAGGCTCAATCTTCCTAGTCGCACATGGTTTCATTTCCTCCCCCTCAATTTTCTCCTACTTCTCTCTCCATTCTCTGCCCCCCCCACTACACCTGAGCTCTGGGGGACTTGTCCCTTACCAGTTCTCTAAGGGACTTTATATGAATCCCTTAGAATACACCTTGTATCCTAGTTCCTCTGCTGATGTGAATTATAGGCTGGTGATCCTTTGATCTAGGTCTAAAATCAATATATGAGTGAGTACATACTGTGTTCCTATTTTTGTGCCTGGGTTACCACATTCAGGATGGTTTCTTCAAGTGCCATCCACTTGCCTGCGAATTTCAATATACCATTATTTTTTTTTCTGCAGAGTAGTATTCCATTGTGTATATGTGCCACATCTACATTAACCATTCTTGAAATGAGGGGCATCTAGGTTGCTTCCATGTTCTTGCTTTTACAAATAGTGCTGCTATGAACATAGTTGAACAGATTACTTTGTTGCATGGATATGAATCCTTTGGGTATATACCTAAGAGGTGGATTGCCGGGTCCTGTGGTAAACTAATTCCCATTTTCCTGAGGAACCACCATACTGATCTCCAAAATGGATGTATGAGTTTGCACTCCCACCAGCTGTGGAGGAGTGTTCCCCTTTCTCCACATCCTCTCCAACATGAGTCATCATTGGTGTTTCTAATTTTAGCCATTCTAGCAGGAGTAAGATGGTATCTCAAAGTTGTTTTGATTTGCATTTCCCTGATAGCTGAGGATGTGAAGCATTTTCTTAAGTGTCTTTCAGCCTTTTTGATTTCCTCTATTGAGATTTCTTTCTTCATTTCTGTACCCCATTTTTAATAGGGTTATTTGGTGTTTTGTTGACTAGTTTCTTGAGTTCTTTGTATATTTTGGAGATCAGCCATTTGTCGGATATAGGATTGGTGAAAATCTTTTCCCAGTCTGTGGGCTGTCGTCTGGTCTTATCCACTGTGTAGTTTGCCTTACAGAAGCCTCTTAAGTTTGAATAGGTCCCATTTATTAATTGTTTCTCTCAGTGTCTGTGCCCCTGGATTTATGTTCAAGAAGCAGTCTCCTTTACCAATTTGTTCAAGGGTACCTCCTACTTTCTCTTCTAAGAGATTCAATGGGGCTGGATTGATGTTGAGTTCTTTGATCCATTTGGACTTGAGTTTTGTGCATGGTGACAGACATGGGTCTATCTGCAGTCTTCTACACACCCTCATCCAATTGTGCCAGCATCATTTGTAGAAGATGTTGTCCTCATCCAATTGTATAATTTTAGCTGTTTTGTGGAAAATCAGGTGTTCATAGGTGTGAGGGTTAATATCAGGATTTTCAATCGATTCCATTGGTCTACCTGTCTATTTTTATGCCAATACCAGGCTGTTTTCAGAACTATAGCTCTGTAATAGAGCTTAAAGTCAGGAATGGTGATACCTCCTGAAGTTCTTTTATTGTATGGGGTTGTTTTGGCTATCCTGGATCTTTTGTTTTTCCATATAAAATTGATTATTATCCTTTCAAGGTCGGGGAAGAATTGTGGTGGGAATTTAATGTGGATTGCATTGAATCTGTAGAATGCTTTTGGTAAGATTGCAATTTTTACTATGTTTATCCTACCTATCCAAGAGTATGGGAGATCTTTCCATTTTCTGGTATCTATTTTAATTTCTTTCTTTAGAGTCACAAAGTTCTTATTATATAGGTCTTTTACTCGTTTGGTAAGTGTTACACCGAGATACTTTATGTTGCTTATGGCTATTGTAAAGTATAATGTTTCTCTGAATTATTTCTCAGTCTCTTTGTCGTCTGAATAAAGTAGGGCTCCTAATTTTTTTTTTTTGAGTTTTTCTTGTATCCTGCTAGTTTGCTGAAGGTGTTTATCAGCTGTAGGAGTTCCCTGGTACAGTTTATTGTGTCGCTTATGTAAACTATCTTATCATCTGCAAATAGAGACAGTTTGACTTCTTCCTTTCCAATTTGGATCCTCTTGGTCTCCTTTTGTTGTCTTATAGCATTAGCTAGAACTTCTAGTACGATATTGAAGAGATATGGAGAGAAAGGACAGCCTTGACTTGTTCCTGATTTTAGAGGAATTGGCTTAAGTTTCTCTCCATTCAGTTTGATGTTGGCAGTTGGTTTGCTGTATATTGCTCTTATTATGTTTAGGTATGTTGCTGTTATCACTGACCTCTCTAATACCTTTAGCATGAAAGGGTGTTGAATTTTGTCGAAGGCTTTTTCTGCATCTAGGGAGATAATCATATGGTTTTTCTTTTTCTGTTTGTTTATATGGTGGATCACGTTGATAGATTTTCATATGTTAAACCATCCCTGCATTCCAGGAATGAAGTCTACTTGGTCATGGTGGATGATTTTTCTGATGTATTCTTGAATTCGTTTTGCCTGTATTTTTTTGAGTATTTTTGCATCGATGTTCATCAGGGATATTGGTCTGTAGTTTTCTTTCTTAGTTGTGTCTTTGTGAGGTTTGGATACCAAAGTTATTGTGGCCTCATAAAAAGAGTTTGGCAATGAACCTTCTGTTTCTATCTTGTGGAACAGTTTGAGGAGTAGTGGTTTTAGTTCTTCCTTGAATATCTGGTAGAAATCTGCACTGAATCAATCTGGCCCTGGACTTTTTTGGTTGGAAAGCTTTCGATGACTGCTCCTATTTCATTGCGGTTTATAGGTCTACTTAAGTTGCTTGTCTGTTCTTGATTTAATTTTGGTAAGTGATAGTTATCCAGAAACTTGTCCATTTCCTTTGAATAGTCAATTTTTGTGGAATACAGGTTTTCAAACTATGACCTGAAAATTGTCTGGATTTCCTCTGTGTCTGTTGTTATGTTCCCCATTTCGTTTGTGATTTTGTTAATTTGCATGTTCTTTCTCAGCTTTTTCATTAATTTGGATAAAGGTTTGTCTATCTTGTTGATTTTCTCAAAAAACCAACTCTTCGTTGCATTGATTATTTTTTTTTGTATTGTTTTCCTGGTTTCTATTTTGTTGATTTCAGCCCTCAAGTTGATTATTTCCTGGTGTCTACTCCTACAGGGTGAATTTGATTCTCTCTGTTCTAAGGTTTTCAGTTGTGTTGTTAATTCTCTTATGTGACTATCCTCTGTTTTCTTCATATGAGCACTTAGTGCAATGAACTTCTCTCGTAGCACTGCTTTCAAGGTGTCCCATAAGTTCGGGTATATTGTATCCTCATTCTCGTTGAATATTGGAAAGTCTTTAATTTCTTTCTTTAATTCTTCTTTGACCCAGGAGTGGTGGAATTGCACATTGTTCACTTTCCTTGAGTTTGCAGGTTTTCTCCTATTTGTGTTGTTGTTCAATTCCAATTTTAAAGCATGGTGGTCCGATAAAATTCAGGAAACTATTCCTATTCTCTTGTATATGTTGAGGTTTGTTATGTCACCTAGTATGTGCTCGATTTTAGAGAAGGTTCCATGTGGAGCAGAGAAGAAGGTATATTCTTTTGTCTTTGGATGGAATGGTCTATAGATGTCTGTTAACCCCAGTTGAGACATAACTTCTACTAATTCTTTTGTTTCTTTGTTGAGTTTCTGATTTGTGTTCCTGTCTAGTGTTGAAAGTGGTGTATTGAAGTCTCCCACTACAAATCTTTTCCCAGCCCTTGACCCTGAGGTAATGTCTATCTTTGAAGCTTCGATGTGTTTCTTATGCAGCAGAAGGATGAATTCTGTCTTCGTATCCATTCTATTAGCCTGTGTCTTTTTATAGGTGAGTTAAGACCATTAATGTTGAGAGTGAGTAAGGACCATTGATTATTGATGCTTATTTGATTTAGGTTTGTTGTTGGCAGTGGTATTGTGAATATATTAGTTCTGCTTCACCCTAGGTTTCTGGTGTAGTTGGATTATCTGTTGCCCACATTTTTGTGGGCATAGTTACTTTCCTTGGGTTGGAGTTTTCCTTCCAATTCTTTCTGTAGGGCTGGATTTGTAGATATGTATTGGGGAAATCTGGTTTTGTCATTAAATATCTTGTTCTCTCCATCTATAGTGATTGAGCATTTTGCTGGATATAGTAGCCTAGGCTGGCATCCGTGTTCTCTTAATACTTTTAGAACATCTCTCCAGGACGTTCTGGCCTTGAGGGTTTCCATGGAGAAATCAGGTGTAATTTTGATAGGTCTGCCTTTATATGTTACCTGTCCTTTTTCCTTTGCTGCTCTTAATAATCTTTCTTTAATCTGTATGCTAGGTGTTTTGATTATTATATGTCGAGGGGTCTTTTTTCTTTGGTCCAGCCTATATGGGGTTTGGTATACTTCTTGTACTGTCATGGACATGTCCTTGTTCAGATTTGGAAAGTTATCCTCGATTATTTTGTTGAATATGTTTTCGGCACCTTTGAACTGGGCTTCCTCACTTTCCTCTATGCCTATTATTCTTAGGTTTGGCCTTTTTATGGTGTCCCACATTTCCTGGATGTTTTGTACTAAGGATTTGTTGGATTTATGATTTTCTTGGTCGATGAATCTATTTCTTCTAATTTATCTTCTGTGCCTGAGATTCTCTTTTCCATCTTTTGAATTCTGTTGGTTATGTCTGTAGTTGCCTATTTTTTGCCCAGCTTTTCACTTTCCAGCATTCCTTCCATTTGTGTTGCCTTTATTTTCTCTATTTCAGTTTTCAAGTCTTGAACTGTTTCCTTCACCTGCTTAATTGTTTTTTCTTGGCTTTCTGTACTTTCCTTAAGGAATTTGTTCATTTCTTCCACTTTTTTGTTTGTTTTTTCCTCCATTTCTTTAAAGGATTTTCTCACATCTTCTTTGAGGGCCTCTATCATTGTTATGATGGTAATTTTTAAGTCGTTCCCTTCTGCTTCTTCTGCTTTGTTGTTGTGTTCCATTCTAGTTGGTGTAGATTCCCTAGATTCTGGTGGTTACATGTTTGTCGTTCTGTTTTTAGTGTTCTTTTGTATTGCCTTCTTCCCATAGCTTCTTCCAGTAGGTGTTGGTGGGGTATCCCCCTCTCTCTATGGTTTTTCCCCGATGGGCTTATGTGGGTATGAGATTCAATATCTGTAGTTCTGTGTGGTCCAAGCTCTCTAGGAGGTTTCTCCGCAGACAGGGATCCAGGGATGGTGTCAAGGATGAGGATCCAGAAGAAGATGCCAGCAGGTACTCACAGTGGTCCTCTTGCCAATAGCTCTGGCCAATAGCTCGCAGAAGAGGGCAAGGGCTAGCTGGAACTTGAGAAGGTTTTGCAGGATAGTCGGCTCTCACTGGAAACTGAAGCTCTCCAGCTGACACCTCTTTCTTTAGCAAAGGCCTGGATTTGGGGATCAAGGATCTTGTCAACAGGAACTCGTGTGGACCTGCAGAGATAGGCAGATCTCTGGTAGGAGCCCGGGACTCCAGCAGAGGAATGGAGGTGGGGTCAGAGACCAAGCAGTTGGAAATTACTGGTGGTCCTGAGTGGATAGTCAGGTCTGCTTTGTTTAGCGTTGCTTGTAGAAGTCTTCGAAGTAGGGTGGACTGTTGGCTTCACCCTCTGTCTCAGTGCTCAACCAGAGTGGCAGGACCATGGGTGGGGTAGGGCACAGGCTAGGGAGGGTAGGCTGGCAGTGGGGATGGTTGGGGGTGTATCAGAGCTCTAAGGGTGCTCTCGATGGGGACAGGAGACAGGAGCAGCAGGCTCAGGGGCCAACCCAGGGAGTTCCGGCGGGAGAGGGGGGAAATGGGATTGTAGGGGACAGGAAGCCCCGATTGGGCCCAGATTCACCTTTTGCCAATAGCTCGTGGAAGAGGACAAGGGCTGAGCTGGAATTTGAGAAGGTTTTGCAGGATAGTTGGATCTCACTGGAAACTGGCACTCTCCAGCTGAGACCTCGTTCTTTGGCAGAGGCCAGATTTTGCGGGTCAAGGATCTTGCCTGCAGGAACTCAGGGTCAACTTGAATTTCTTGTCCAGAACTTTAGTGAAGTATGAATACCTTCACCAAAACAGATCGAATACTAGTCACAAATAATCCACAAACATATGTAAATAAGTTTCCTTTGGTAGTAACCACTGTATATGTAATATGCTATTCTTTAGTAAGATATAGGACTATGGAATAAATAGCACCTTATAAATATCCATGACCATTCATTTCAGCACCTATTAGGACTGGGACAGAATTTATGCCTCCTTTCATACTGTAGTAGCTCAAGATTAAAGTAGAAAATAATCACATAACTGTCATTTAAAGATAAAGTTTGTTGTTATTAAAATCCTTTGGCTTTAACAGTCAAGTTCAGGTGTGTCTTCTAAATTCACTGATTAAATACAGAATTAGGCTTAACTGCATTCTTGTGGCAGTCTAAAATATCTAAAAGCCAGTGTAGAATATTATAGAAGTGTTAAAGCATTAATAGTACACAAATGTGATTCAACCTTTCCATTAGTTAACTTCAGCAAGTTATATTATTTCTTTGAAAAGCAGATAATATCTACTCTATAATGTAGAAAACAATAGTTGTTATGAGTGTGTCAAATATTCACACATAAGTGGTTCCAAGAGTGGAACTCTGTTACAACATTAAATAGCTGGTGTGAGAAATGTGCTTGACTAAATGCACAATAGATAGTACAAAATAACACTGTATATATCACTACTTTACGAAGGAAATGTTAAATACAATATAAAACAATACAATGTGAGAAACTTGAAATTTTGGAATATTTCAAAGATAATAATTAAGTCTTATAAAAACATCTTTATCTGAAGTATGGCAGTTTAAAAATATGGTTAGTTGGCCAAGAAATGTTGCACCCTGCACCTTGCCTGGATTCTGTTCCCCAGGACCCTTACCCATGCCCAATACAATGTAAATTAGTAGTTATTTTTAATTAATTAAGTAGTTAATTAAACTAGTAGTTATTTTCTTTTTAAAACAGCTTCAATTATCTACCTTTTAATATCATATCTATACATTTTAGAAGTAGATTCAATAATCTACCTTTTTATGTTAACTTTTTTATTTTCAAGAGTAGATTCAATAACCTACCCTTTTATCCTACTATAACTGTATCCTTTTTTTATTCCAAAACAAAACCCTTGAATCTAATCCTATTTGTTCAATTTTATTCCTGATCATAACCAACATAATTTTGTAACTGATCTCTTTAAACCTTAACAAATACCCATATCCCACTAAGTGACAAAAATCAACCACCCCAGCTCTTGGCAATGTGTTTTTATAGTTACTTCCTGCTGTCTGGAGTGATGGCATCTTTAAGAATCCTGAAAAAAATTTTCTTTGGGTTATCTGTCAATCTGTATCATTTTTGTTGTCTAGCCTCTGCATAATCCAAAAGTATATGTCTTGTCTCAAGTCCTGGGTAGAGAAGTCTGTTAGGCTGGATCATCTCTTCTGGCTTCCTCAAAATCATTCTGATCACTTTGTAGTCCAAAATGATCTTTAGTTATTATTGCTTGGCTTAATGGTGCCATCATAGTCCTGGTGAAATTGTTGTAGGATTCCATCTTCTTTCATTTGTTTTGTTTTTTCAAGAAAGTTTCTCTGTGGTAACAGTCCTTACTGTCTTGAAACTCACTTTGTAGATCATGTTGTCTGAAATCAATGAGATCTGCCAGAGTCTGCCTCCAAAATGATGGTATTAAAGGTATGTGTGACCTCCAACCAGCTTGCATTCAATTTCAATCTTTTTTTGCAGACTTCAGATTTCATCAGGCCAAATTATTTCTTATTTTCGTAATTTTTTTTCCAGACACCAAGGAAATCCAAAGAACAATTAGGTCACAGTTCTAAAATCTGTCCTCCAAAAATTGGAAAATATAAAAGAAATTTTTTTCTTTGTAGAAACCACTTGTCAAAGTTAAGATCAGATATCAGATAAACAATTTAAATATATCTGTAACCCCAAGGAGACAGAATCATTCAAAAAAAAAAAACCAGATAATTTTAGTTTTAGAATAGAGAATAGATTCCACAGACTTTCAAAGAAGAACCAATATTGTTGTGGGGGGCATTTGTAAACTGTGAGAAGATATGTTGCTTTGATTTGTTTAATAAAGATCTGGAGATCTGATTATGTGAATGGCCAATAACAAGGGAGGCAGTACAAGTAGGGACTTTCAGGAACAGAGAGGACTCCAGGAAGAAGGGTAGATTCACCATCCATACAGAGAGGAAACAGGGGGGTGAAAGATGCAAGGGGGAAATGTCACATGGTAGAATTTATGTTAATAAAAATATGGGTTACTTCAAGTTATAATAGTTAATGGGATAAGCCTAATCTAAGGTCTAACCTAACTTTGATAATTAATAAGTCTCCAGATCATTATTTGTAAACTGGCAGCCCAAAGGAAAGTTCAATTACATAATACCCCTTCAATAATTCCAATTACACAATATTCCTTAAATTATTCCACAAAATTGAAACACAAGGACCATTGCTAAACATATGCTATGAACCCATGGTCACCCTGAGAGCTAAACACAGAAAGATTCAGCAAAGAGAATTACATATTAATTTCTCTCATGATCACTGATGCAGAAATAATCAATACAATACTACTCTCAAGCCAAATCTAAGAACCCATCAAAAAAACTTTCCTATAAGATCAAGTAGGTTTCATCTAAGAGATGCAGGGCTGGTTCAAAATAAGAAAATCTGTAAATGTAATCCACCATATAAATAACTGAAAGAAAAATCACACTGTCATCTTATTAAATTCTGAAAAAGACTTTGATAAAATTCAACACTCCTTCATGATAAAGTTCTTAGTGAGATCAGTGATTCAAAGGACATGCCTAACCATAATAAAGGCAATTGGCAGCAAGTATATAGACAACATCAAATTAAATGAAAAGATCTCAAAGGAATTCCAC
This sequence comes from Phodopus roborovskii, assembly GCF_943737965.1. Taxonomy (NCBI): domain Eukaryota; kingdom Metazoa; phylum Chordata; class Mammalia; order Rodentia; family Cricetidae; genus Phodopus; species Phodopus roborovskii. The sequence goes on from NW_026126418.1 coordinate 11,643,916, forward strand.
TAAAGTCCAGAATTTTGCAAGGCTGTCCACTCATATGATAACATACATATGCAACCCTAAAAATTCTATCAGGGAACTCCTACATCTGACAAACACCTACCAGATACAACACTAATGCAAAAAGAAATCAATTGCCCTATTTTATACAAAGAATAAAGAGGCTGAGGAAAAAAAAGAACAGGCAAACAATACCCTTCAAAATAGCCAAAAATAATGTAAAATATCCTGGTGTGGTGAAAGACCTGTATGACAAGAACTCCAAGTCTCTGAAGAAAGAAATTAGAGAAATTATCAGAAGATGAAAAGATCTTCTATGATCATGTATTACCATAGTAAAAATGGCCATGTTATCTGAAGCAATCCATAACTACAATACAATCCCCATCAAAGTTACATAGCAAATCTTTACAGACCTTGAAAGAACAATACTCAATCTCATATGGGAAAAGAAAATAGCCACAATAGCTAACAATCCTATATAATAAAAGAACTTCTGGAGATACGACATTCCAATAATTTCAATCTACTGCAGAACAATAGTAATAAATAAAATGCAACCTTATTTTGGTGGCACACGCTTTAATCCCAGCACTTGGGAGACAGAGGCAGGCGGATCTCTGTGATTTGAGGCCTTGGTCTACAGAGCTACTTCCAGGACAGGTTCCAAAGCAATACAGAAAATCCCTGTCTTGAAATACCCGCCCCCCAAGAAAAGCATAGCATTGGCATGAAAGTAAACAGGTTGCTCAATGGAATCGAACTGAAACCCCAAAAGTAAACCTTTATGACTACAGACACTTGATTTTGACAAAGAAGCCAAAATTATGTAATGCAAAAAAGAAAAGCATCTTTAACAAATTGTGCTGGTCTAATTTGATGTGGGCATGGAGAAGAATGTAACTAGATCCATTATCTAGCACTCTCCACAAAACTCAAGTCCAAGTAAATAAAAGACCTTAAAATAAAATCAGATATACTGAGCTCGATAGAAGAGAAAGTGGGGAATGACCTTGAATGCAATGACATGGGAAAATGCTTCCTAAATAGAATATAAATTATGCAGGCATTAAAATTGACAATTAATGGATGTAACCTGATGAAAATGAAAATCTTCTGACAGAAAAAGGACATCACCAATAGGACAAAAAGGCAGCCCATAGATTTCAAAAACTATTTTTAACAACTTCACATCTGACAGAGGGCTAATATCCAAAACATATAAAGAACTCAATAAACTAGACATCAAAAAAACTAAATAATCCAATTAAAAATGGTATACAGATACAAACCAAATTCTCAGTAGCTAATCCCAAATGGCAAAGAAACACTTAGACAAATGTTCTACATCCTTACCCATCAGGGGAATGCAAAGCCAAATGAACCTGAGATTCCATCTTATACTAGTCACAATGACAATGATAAAAAACAAATGACAGCTTATTCTAGAAAGGATGTGGAACAAGGGGAACAATACAACACTGCCAGTGGGAATGTAAACTTGTCAAAACACTTTAGAAAACACCATAGTGGTTTCTCAGAAAACTGGGAATCTATCTGCATCAAGACCTAGCAATACACTTGCTATCCACACTCAACGAGGACACTTATGCAGCTATGTTCATAGCAGCTTTACTCATAATAGCCAGAAACTGGAAACAATCTAGATGTTCCTACATGGAAGAATGGATAAAGAAAATGTGGTAAGTTTGCACATTAGAGTATTATTAATACTCAGCTGTTAAAAAACAAACACACCAGGAAATATACTAGTAAATACATGTAATTAGAAAAGATCATCCTGAGGTAACTTAGATTCAGAAAGACAAACATCCTATGTACTCATTCATAAGTGAATATTAGATGTAAAGTAAATAAAAACCATGATACATCCCACAGACCCAGAGAAGCTAAGCAACAGGAGGGCTCAAGTTATTAGTGGGTTAATGAATCTTACCGTGAATCAGAAATAGAGTGGCCATTTCCAGTGGATGGTGAAAGGAGCCTGGAACAGATAATGAGGATAGTAACAGGAGGGATCATTCCCAGGGTGAAGGGAGTACTGGGAGATACATCTGGATTCTGGGGGGGATATCTCTTTGATGAGCTAGAAACCTATACAATGGAAAGTCCCAGAAATTGTTGAGGATAACTCTCACTAAACTGCTAGCTAAAGAGGATACAGAGCATCAACTGACCTCTCCTATAATTAGACAAGATTTCCAGTGGTAAGGACTTAGACATTAACTTAGCTGCAAAGCCCTTGACCTAAATTTCCCCCATCTTACCAAAGGTGTTTGGGTAAAGATTGTACAGAAAGTGTGGGAGTCACCAATAAATGACTGGCACAGCTGGGGACCCATATCCTGAGAGGGATCTCCCCATGAGGGTCAGAAAGTAGAACAGATCCAAGCTCAAAGGGGCTCACAGAGACTTAACCAACAACAAGGCTGCCTACATGGTACTGACCTAGGCACTCTGTATATATGTTACACTTGTGTAACTTGGTATTCATGTGGGGCTCCTAACAGTGAGATCAGGGAGTGACTCTTACTCTATTGTCAGCTTTTGATACCCATTCCTCCTACCAGACTGCCTTATGCAGCCTTACTAGAAGAGGGTGTGCCTCTTCTAGTTGATATACCATGAATGGTTGATATTCACGGGATGCCCTCATTTACCTAAAGAGAAACTGTGGAAGAGGAGTAGATGGAGGATGGGAAGAGGAGGGGAGGGGAGAGGGTGAAACTGGGAAGAGGGGAGGAAGTAAAACTGGTGGTGCTTTAAAAACAACAACAACAAAAAATATGATCCTTCAGGCATCTATTTTTCATTTTTAAAGCTAAAACATAAAACACATAGATTTCTATCAAGATGAACTATCTTCCAGGTTTTTAAAAAGCGTTTTTGGCAACTATTTTCAACACTGATTTCTCACTTAGTTGACTGCCTGTGGTGCTAATTGTACAGAATGTGTTAGCACAATAAATTTATCTCTTCATCTTTCTTCCCTGGTCTCATGGGCATGTTGCCTTATTAGCACATCTGTTAAATCCCTTGTAGTAAAGGATTATGCCTTCCAGTTTCCTCCAGATCCCCCATAACACATAGCTAGCATATTTTAGAAGCATTCTATTACATTAAGCCTTAATTCCTTTGCATGTCACATATGCTTCATATAACTAGAAAATCCCAGTTGAATTATAATTAGGTCTTTAATAATAAGATTTCTAGAATAGTAAAAATACGTTAGCAACATCCTGATTCTTCAGCATAATTATTATTCCGTGTTTGCTTCAAATTTCTAGTTAACAGTACTTTTCCTTAAAAAAAATATTTTTTTAAAAATTTCATTGACTTCTCCCTATCTGGTAATTATTAAGTTTATGGTCAATTTAGTGATCTGGATTTTGGTTTATCACATATAAATTCTATAAGGTTATTACAGCATTTTTGAGATATTAGGCTAGCATTTTAAATTAAGACAAAGAGGACTTTACTAGCCAGGATTCCAGTCAGTAATAGTGACTATAATACCAAATACTTCAAGTATGTGTGTTCTGTCTTAGATACAGCCATCTTAGATCTTAGATACTTGATGTTTATATTATGGTATGTTTTTAATCATGGAATCCTTGAAGACGAATGAGTTTGCCAGCTGAGTGGGCTTTCCCTTCATCACCTGGAATTCCAGTAAATTTGTGATGTGTTTTCTATTTTGAGAAAGATTATTCACTCAGAACAATGTCAGACTTACCACTCTGACACAAAATAACTTTAAGAATTCCCTGCACTATTTTTAAATCTTGAAGAAACCAAAATTTCTACCAAGAAAATCCTTGATATCACATTAGTGATTAACTTTAACTCTAAAAATTCTTTTTATCCTAGAGTAAGTAGAACTATAGGGAGAGAAGCAAGGTTTTCTCCAAGGTCTATCATACAAAACGATGACCAGTTTTATCACAGACTGCCAAAAAAGGATCCCATGCCCTGGAAGACATGGTGCAAGTGGTCCTCTTTCCCAAGCCAAAATGTCTGTGTCTTTCTAGAGCCCCAGTCTCTTCTTACTGAACATGGATAAAATCTTTGTTGTCTCTTAGTTGTCTGTCAAAATATCCCTACACCTACTTTGAGTTTCTTCATGAGACTTTTCAAAGAATTCAAATGGTCAAGGACAGAATACATCACAAGCATGTAAAATCGTAAGCTCAACAAATAGTCAAGGAATGACTATCTTTCTAGAGTTTGATCTTATACATATGCTAGCACATATGAACATAACTTACCTGAGTTGTAGGATGCATAGGGGAGTAGAAAGGTAAAGGGACTCTTTAGTAGCACAGAGTCTGAAGGGCTCCATATGTTGATCCTATATTCATACCAGCCTCTCAGGTCACTGTCAATGGCATACTTTTCTAGGTAAACCAGTGGACTTTCCTGTTTTGTTTCTTCTCAATTTTATTAATTCTCTCTGGATTTCATATCGTGCATCCTAATCCCACTTACCTCACTCTCCATTTGCTTCTGCCCTCTGCTCATGTAACCCCCCCAAAACAAAACAAAAGAATATAAAACAAAAACAAGCCCCCACCAAAAAAGGAGAACAATCTTGTCAAGGAAGCTGTTTCATGGCCCCAATGAATCACACAGTTTATCCTTTATCGATTAATCTTTACATGTAAATGTCTATTGCTATGAGTCACTCATCTGGTTCGAGGCTTCCGACTTCTGCTACACTATCAATAATAGGCTGTCTCTGGTGTTCCTCTTAGATAATGTGTTATCTTTTTTTGTGTAGATCCTGTTGTTTAGGATCTATAGGTTCATACCCTTAC